>NW_023416306.1:16442090-17652680 GCF_014176215.1 Rousettus aegyptiacus
ATTTGCAGTAAACCTGAACTGCATACAATTAAGCCCTGCTGGGTGGCATTTTGAGGTATGCCATTAATATATTTTGGGGGTGGGGAAGATTGCTTTTTTTTCTCAATTATCTTTTGCTGGTTGCATCGAAGGCTTCAACAGCAGTTGAGAAGTATACACATTATTAACCACTAAACTTAGAGCTGTAAGACAGATGTAGCTTAATTGGCTATTTAAGACATTCTGTTCATTGGGCATTAACTTAATCTAGGTCTGTTTTAGGGAAGTAAAGAAGATAACTGAGGATTTGGGGGAATAATAATATACTTTCGATTCCTAGCCTCAGTTTTGGAAATGCACTAAGCCAACAGTGTTGAAAATGCTTCATGGTTCCCCATCATGTAAAAAGAAAGTCCTTTCCTCTTAGGCACCTTCATTCAGATGTCACCTCTTTGATTAATAAAGTCTTTACCATTTTCTCCCCCCCTAAACCTGGGCTCTCTCTGAAATTAATGCAATTATCATAGTGGTTTTTATATAGTCTTTTCTACAAGACTGTGACTTCCTTGAGGTCAGAGATTTCATCTTTTTAACTGGGGTCTCCAGCACATAATTCAGCACAGAATAGGTGGTTGGAAAATGTTAAATAAAGAGTCATCAAATAAGTAAATGAATGAATGAACGAATGCTGCAGCCTTCCAGGTCCAGCTCAAACCTACTTTTTCCAGCGAGAACACGACTCTCCCTCACCCAGATAGAAGTCAGATGGTTCTGCAATGGTAATTACAGAATGTTTTCAGGGAAAATATAGCTTTCTATAGAAAATAGCTTAGGAGATGCAATTCGGGTTGGAGCGCATGTGTGTGGGTGTGGGTGTGTGTGTGTGTGGTGTGGGGGGGACACTACAGGCTCCTTAGAAAATCACCTTTGAATAAAAGCAGATGCTTTCACTTAGATTGTATTTAAGGGAGTGGGATGGGAGGTGAGAGGTTCTATGCCATGCCTTGGAGTATCTTCCCATTTTGTCTCGGATGGGAAGACATAGGATATCTTTCCCCAACCCATTTTATATATATTTAAAAATTTTTTTGAGATAATTGTAGATTCACATGCAATTGTAAAAACCAATACATAGACATGCCATGTACCCTTCACCCAGTTTCCCCCAATGTTGACGAGATCATAAATGAACACTGACATTGATACAATCCACCCACTTTATTCAGATTTCACCAGATTTATGCGCACACATATTTGTGTGTGTATGCGTGTGTGCGCGCGTGTATTTGCACACTTTATTTTTCCGAAAACGGCTTTCTCACCTACTGGAGACTGGGCAGGGGTCCAGTCTGATCTATCACTGCACAGGAGTTGGCTCCCGCAGGCACCAGTATATGCTTGTATATTATCTCTTGAACACAGCAGGTGCCGAACGGCTGTCCACATAAACACTTGAACTTGTATGTCAGTGCGTGCCAGAAGGGAGAGCAACGTTTTAAGGTAGAAGACTGAGATCGAAGCATTCAATATTTTAGAGGCAAAAAGTTGACTATTTCCCACTACAATTGTGAATTAGCTAACTGGCTAATTGCTCCGAAGCGATCTGATGCACACGCTTCGATCGCGGGAGAGCACAGTTTTTGAGGCTTGCCTTCGATTTGCAAGGGGCTCGCAATGCCCCCAGAAGTCCTCCCATCCCTACCCCCACTTTCACCCCTTTCTTCCCTGGGGCTGAACTGTTTCACCCCGTCTCCAGGCAACCGCCAGGCGCGAGGCGGGACGTCATTTCCTGAAGAGCCCGTGGGGGGAAAGGGGCGGGGAGGGGGAGGGGCAAGGGGGTGGGGCTGAGGCTGGGTTGGTGACCGCGACGGCGTCGGAACTCGCTGGAAGATCGGCCTCGGGCGGCTCAACAGTTCGCAAAGTCCGGGCTCGAGTCCGCGCGGCTCTGTCTGCGCCCGGGAGGTGCAGGGGCGCGGGGGTCCCCGGGCTGCTGCATCCCGGGGCTGCCCCGGACATGCCCCGCACCCCCTGCCGGACGGCCGCGCGGCTCCACCGGCTGCGATTCGGCGGAGTCTTGGATTAGAGCGCCCCCGACCCTAATTTAAGACTTTGGGGTCCCCCAGCCCAAGTGGAACGGGCGGCCTGGCTGGGGGAGCCCCGGGCATGGTGTGACGGGGCGTTCGGCTTTGCTGCGCCCCGCACTCCAGCCACCCGTCGTCTCTGCGCCCTGCAGAATGTAGCTGCTGTCTCTGCGTTCACTCCGGACTCCAGCCGCAGTCACCGCGACCTCCGAGCTCCAGCCGCCAACTCCTTGTCACCCGGGATCCCGAAGCCGTCTCCACCTCGCGCGGACTCCAGCCACCGTCTCTGCGTCCCGCAGACTCCAGTTTCTCGACTCCCTCTGTCTTTGCGTGCCCGGGACCCTAGCAGCGGTCTCCGCGATCTCCCCAAGATTCAGACGCTGTTTCCGCGCCCCCGGATCCTCCCCCAAACCCAGACACCAGCGGCGAAATCTGCGCTCTCCAGGATCCAGCTGTCGCGCCGGTGCCGGCGAGTGCAGCAGCTGCCCCACCGCGTGCCCCGAGTCCGCCCGGGCCTCGGCGGGGAGATGAACGCGCAGCTGGACGGCCTGTCGGTGAGCTCGTCCTCCACCGGCTCGCTGGGCTCGGCGGCCGGGGCGAGCGGCGGAGGGGGCGCGGGGCTGCGATTGCTGTCTGCCAACGTGCGCCAGCTGCACCAGGCACTGACTGCGCTGCTGAGCGAGGCCGAGCGGGAGCAGTTCACGCACTGCCTGAACGCGTACCACGCGCGCCGCAACGTCTTCGACCTGGTGAGCACTCTGCGCGTGCTGCTGGACAGCCCGGTCAAGCGGCGCCTGCTGCCCATGCTGCGTCTGGTCATCCCGCGCTCGGACCAGCTCCTCTTCGACCAGTACACGGCCGAGGGCCTCTACCTACCCGCCACCGCCCCCTACAGGCAACCCACCTGGGGAGGCCCCGACGGCGCGGGGCCGGGGGAGGTGCGCCTGGTGAGCCTGCGACGAGCCAAGGCCCACGAGGGCTTGGGCTTCAGTATCCGCGGGGGCTCTGAGCATGGCGTGGGCATCTATGTGTCGCTGGTGGAGCCAGGCTCTCTGGCTGAAAAGGAAGGGCTGCGAGTTGGGGACCAGATTCTGCGTGTCAACGACAAATCCCTGTCCCGGGTGACCCACGCTGAGGCCGTCAAGGTATGGTCCTGGTCCTGGTTTGGGGATGAGTCCAAGGCAGAGTGGCGCAGTTATGCATGGTGGTAGTAGCTCCATGCTGTGTGTCCTTAGGCAAATCACTTGACTTTTCTGGGCTCCATATTTCTTAAAACTGTTTCTTTATTAAAACAGAAACATCTAGTTTATTGAACAAACAGATCCCAGCCAATGGGGATATAATGATGGGCAAAGCAATGTGGACCCTGCCTTCCTTGGGCATAAAGGCTAGTAGTGGGTGAGAGACAGACATCAAATACTCGGGCAAAGGTGTGATCACAAAGTGTGAAAGGGGTTGTGGATTCTTATGAACGTTAAAAGAGATAAGGTCTCTGCTTAGTGTACGGTTGGTAATCAGTGGATGCCCTATGCTTCTGCTGTTGTTATTCTCATTTTGTAGGCTTTTGCCCCTGAAAGGAAGTTTTATTAGCTCCAAGTGGCCCAAGGAGGCTGTTCTGGTGATCAACAGAGCTCTGGCCTGACCTAAAGTTTATGGACCAGAATGAGTGTCCCAGGATAAGTCACTTATCCTCTCTGACCCTCCAGTTCTGCGCCTGGGATATGGAGCAACAGGACTAGTTAAGTGTCCCTAACCTTGTTGGATGTGAGGCCCCTGCCTGAATGTCAAAAACAAATCCTCCACTCCCTTGAGAGTAGTTGTTCTTTTTGTGTCTGTTATTTAGAAAAATAACCTTATGACAACAAGCTCCTAAGGATTTAACTGTGTTGTTTAAAGGAATATGTGTGTTTGCTAATCACATGCCTAGGGCTATTGGAAACCAGTTGGAATATGAGATGGATAATTTTGGTCTATGTGTGGATTCAAAGATGCCTTGCAGGCATTCACACATACATACACACACACACATGCCACCTTGGCGTGCAAGAAGGAGTTTTTGGGAAAACAAACAGTGACACACTTTGCTTCTGCAGACAAAATGCTGCTTTTAGAGCTTTGGGCTGGCCTGTGACCCAGCTTCTCACAACCCTGTTCTTTACCCCTGCCACCGGTCCTCCTCAGTACAGGTGTCTTGAATGCCCGCTGAGGGCCTGCTGGCTGCTGGCAAACGCTTAGGCAGCAAAGATCCAGGGCTGTTTCCTGTGTGCTAGTCAATGACCTGTGGCCAGGTGCGTCTTGAGCCCACTTCCTGACTATTCTCCCGGGACATGACTGTCTCATCTATGACCTTGACTTCCCTTATTTTGCTTCTCAACTCATCTGCTCCTCTGGGAGGTCCCTGGGGATTTTGGAAACTTATTTGCTGCTTCCGGAAAAGGGCTCATTGGTTTATATTGTTGGAGGAGGGTGTTGCAGTGGACAAACCTCCTTGTGGGTTTCATGTACCTATCCTCCTTTCTGTCTCCCCCCACCCCACATTAGTCTTTTCCTTTTAACTGATATTCAATTCATTAGCCTTTAGCCCTAAAAGATCTGGAATTCCCAGATGATAAATTTATACTCGAAAGCTACTAGGTCCAAATGGTCATTTATAAATGTGGATTCACTTTTAGTGGCCATTTAAAAAGACTTGGGTAACTTAATCATCACAAGGTGATAGATTTGGGGAAGGCCTCAGGTAACCTGGACATTAAAGCCACACACTTTCCCTTCAAATGGCACCTCAGACTCAGCCGTGCCTGTAAGGCTGGAGCCTGAGAGTTTCAGCTTGGCCCTCCTTCATTTTGTCAGGGATGCTCCACACCTTCTGTCTACACCTCCCTGAACTACCCTGAGGTGCTGTTACTCTGTGACTCACAGTAGCACTAGGCCTTACTTAGTTCGTTGATTTACTCTCATTGCTTCCAGGGTAAAACCCAGACTCTCCCATGGCGTGGGTTTCGAAGCCCCAGAACTAATCCTTGCCAAAGGGAGAGGTTGGCTGATAGGAGCAGAACTGTCCTTGAACGTGTGAGGGCCTGTATGAGCTGAGCAGCCCTTTTTGTCCCTGTCACTTATCCTTTGGAGGTGTCTGCTAAGGCATATCGAGGTCCTTCTTCAGGAGTGCCCTTCTCCTGGTTAATGCCAGACACATAACCTGCCCAAATGCACCCCTTTGACCCTTCGGAAGCAACAGGCAAAATAAGTGCTTTGTGTCACCTTAACTCCAGTGAGAGAGGGAGACAGACTTTCCGTGGGTGGAATTTAAAACGGAGGAGGCGGAACCTGTTTCCGTGGCCTCCACCAGCACCTCAGGGTTGCAGGATGGGCACGTGGTCTCAGGGACAATGTAGAAGAACACCTGGAGCTGTTGACGCATTTCCCCCAAATTAAGGGTGTTCGGTGCCTTAACTGAAAGCCAAAAGAGGCCCGGCTTCTCTATGGACTGACTGCCCTTAACCCGAATTTCCACTCTCAGCCCTTTTTTTTTTTAATAAGCTACAGTGCTCTAGGGCACTACAACAAGGGTTTTATGGTGAAGATACATTCCTATTAACCAAAGTTCAGACTTTATTCAAATGTCACCACTTTTTCTGCTTATATCCTTTTTCTGTTGCAAGGCACCACATTGCATTTAGTAGCAGATGTGTTTTCTTCTTCTTCAATTTTATTTTATTTTTTTTATAGTCATCCTTCTGTATCCATGGGGGGTCGGCTCTAAGATGCCCCGCAGATACCAAATTCCCAGGGTGCTCGAGTCCCTTAGCTGTCCCTTCTTTAAAAAATCTTTTTTAAATTTAAGCATAGTTGGTATACAATAGTATATTAATTATATTAGTTGCAGGTGTACAATATAGCGATTCAACATTTTTATACCTTACCATGTGATCATACCACTAATTCTAGTAATCATTTGTCACCATGCGAACTTACCACAATATTACCGACTATATCTCCCTTCACTTTTTTTACCCATCCCCCCCTTCTGGTAACCATCCCTTTGGTCTGTGTTTCCATTGCCTGTTGGTTCCCCATCCGAGGATCCAGAGGGCTGACTGTGTGTGTTTATTTATTTTGCTTCCTCCCCCAGCTTCACTGAGGTATACATGAAAAATAAAAAGTTGGATATATTTAAGGTGTACATGTGATGATTTGATATACCTATACATTGTTAAATGGTTACCATAATCAAGCTAATTAACATATCCATCACCCGGATATGTAAAAAAAGAAAACATAATTATTTTATTTTTGTGTTAAGAACACTTAAGATGTACCCTCTTAGCAAAATTCCAAGTATATAATACAGAACTGTTAACTCTTTTGCCACCATGCTGTGCATTAGAACTTACTTCATCTTATCATTGAAAGGCTGAACCCTCTGACTGACATCTCCCCACTTCCCTCAGTCCTTGTCCCCTGCAACCACCAGTCTATTCTCTGCTTCTGTGATTTCAACGTTTTTGGATTCCTCATATAAGTGAGACCTTGTCTTTATGTGTCTGGCTTATTTCACTTAGTATAATGTCCTCCAGGTTCATCCATGGTGTCACCAATGGCAGGTTTGCCTTTTTTATGGCTGAATAATATTTCTCTCTCTGTGTGTGTATGTGCGCGCACACGTGTGCATGTGTGTGCGTGTGTACCACACTTATTTTCTCCATTCATCTGTCAATAGGTTGTTTCCATGTTTTAGCTATTAAGGAGATGTTTTCAACCTAAACATCTGTTTTCCTTCTGCAGGTAAAAAGAGGGGGAAAAGATCCTCTGAGCTTCTCAAAGAAGAGATTAATTGTGTGTGTGTAATAAAAAGAAATTTAAATTTAGGAATCAAGTTACTTAAGAGTTTACGAGTTAGAAAGAGTCATCTCCTCCCAGTGAACAGAGGAGATTGAACATAGAAAGCGTTTTCCACGTCTCTCTGACAAGTCAAGCATTCATTGTTACCCAGAACAGTTCAGTGAGGATTTTATCCACTGTCCATTGGGGCTCCCATCCTTCCCTTGAAGCCTGTTTGCTAAATCAGCAGTGACAGGTCCAGATAAGGCAAGCCAGTTACTATTTGCAATTATGTTGAAACATTTGATTTTTGAAAACTCTATCTTGAATGAACAGGAGCCAAACTAATAATAATAAAAAAGGAGACCTTTCAAAGTTTTTCAGCCAAAAATGCTTGGTAAATTGGCCAAGGAGTCCACAGACCAGAGATGTTGCATTGGGCTCTGCCACATGCTTGCTGTGTGACCTTGGGCCAGTCACTGACCCTCTCTGTGTCCTAGGGTGGATGGGCAAGGGGCTGCCCAATGCCTTTTCTAGCTCAGTCTGTGATTTGCTCGGCAGGTGCTCCACAGAACGCATTTAGAATGTCTAATGCGATGTTTTCTTATTCTTTTGTAATTGCTTTCATTTACGACAGAGTGAAGAAAGTTGGCTAAAGATTAGGAGATGAGAATCTTGGCACTTTGTGCAGCCTCCTACTAAATTAGGAAATTGATGGGTTACACACTGTACTGATGAGAACTTGACTGCTGTCCCTCGACCCAAGAACACCAACCCTGGTGCCATTCCAGAGTAAATGAGGAAATGACAATAAGATTGTGGCATGCACAGCACTACCCTGGGAGCACTCAAAATCAAATTCATTTATCCCGCCCGTTTCCCTGATTCCACGGGTAGCGGGGAGTAGAACGCGGGGTATCCAGGTGCTGCTGGGATGTGTGTATGTATCTGCGTGTTTCATCGTGATGAAAATTAAACGGCTTTATTATAGCCTCCACATCCCCCTGGGTACACCCAAGGAGCATATTAGAATTTGAAATGTTCCAGAAGTTAAAAATAGTGGCTGGCACTTTCACTTAATTAGGGTTATCAGACCCTCTGTTCCTTTGCATAATAGCCCAGGAAGAATCCATCCATATGAATATAAAACATTGTATTTGGTCCAGCGTGTTCTAAATGACACATTTGTCATTTTTCTATTGTACTTGGCTAGCTGAGGCCACTACAGATTTTTACCACTTCCGACTTTGTATCTGAAACGCAGCTTCTCCCCCTGGTGTCCCTCCTGTATTCCAATTTGGAAACGATGGGCAATGTGTTCATGCATGTGCACAGACTTTGCTCTGCTCTGCACTCCTCCTTGGGTCCTGCGGGTCTTGTCAACAGCAGCAGGTTGAAAGCTCACTATTAATAAACCCTTTTTTTTAATAGATGTTGCGCGCTGGACCCAGGGCGTGACGCAGTACCTTGAGAGGGTCCATTTCTTTAATTTAGTCCCGTCTATTTGGCGCAAGCTGATCCTCAAGGTTTTAGAAAATGACAGTGCCTCTGTGAAAATGCTTTCAACTGGTTATTTGTTATTCAAGTCAAAGAAGCACTTTGTCGGGAGGAAGAGAATGCCTTTTTTTTTTTTTTTTTTTTAAGAATTGATATTCTTATAGTAGAAGATTCCTGCCTCCTGACTTTAAGCTGGGCATGAAAGAAATATAGAATCACTCGAGCACTAGCTTCTGGTTGTTCTGTCACCCCCCGCCCTACTTCTGACAAACCCAGTGTTGTTTATTACCTGCCACGGAGTCATCATTTGGATGGAGCTGCAGAGCTAAGTATGATCCTTTAACTCCCAACCAACTGGATTGTGTGTGTGCGTGTGCATTGTCGTTTCCCACCTCTGCCTACTTCAGCCGCATGGCACACGTGGCCTCTCGCATGCCTGTCTGTCTGTGCCCACAGCCCAAGTGCATCTTTCTACTCCAAGTCATAATCCCCCCCCCGGTACCCCGCAGCCACCCATTGGGGATTAGGCTCCAACTGGCTTCCCAGCAAGGATCTTTGATGACCTCGAAGTCCACTGCTCAGGGACCCCAGACTAGAGCCTGGCAAGGACCAGAGGCTCTGTTTAGAAGGAATGGCCTTAAAATGGCTGGAGGTGGCTGAAAGCTGAAATACAAATTTTTCAAAACCAACCCTTTTTCTTTTTTCTTTTTAACCCCACCCAAGCAAGAAGCCGATGTTAACACTGTGCTCTCCGGGACTTCTAATTGTGCTCCAGGGTGGGGCAGCCTTTTAGGTTCCTGTGCTGCATTCCATTTTACTTCTATAGGAAAGAGTGCGGGGAGCGGGAATCAGACTGTTTACAGTGCACCCCGGGCGCCAGCTGCAGGAGGCAGCACCATGAGGCCAGTGAAATTTGCTTTACTGGAACTTATTTGGGAAGAGAGGAGGCTGATGTTAGTGAGCGCCTACTATGTGCCAGGTGCTTCCTCTCTCCCGGGGGAGGCAGGGAAGTGAGGAGGGTCCTGCTCAAGGAGGTAACATTGACTAGCCCAAGTTCACTACTGGGATTAAGAACTGGGTAGCCCTTCTGCCTTACTTCCTTGTGGGAACCCAGCCCTAGGGTTTTGTAGCCGGCCTCCTGGAAGGCAATGCCAACCCCTTGCTGGAAGGCGGTCAGGTGGCACATTTTGTGCTTGATATTTTGGGGCCTTTTAAGAACCATCCAAAGGCTTCATTTTACTAGGTAGGGAGTCTGAGGCCCACACATCAAGGGCGAGTGGCATGTGTTAGCCCAGCCCGTCGTCATGTACAAGCATCTTGTCCATACATGCTCTGAGCAGCACTTACCACTGTAAGGCCTGAGGTTGGTACTTGGGAGTGTGAGATGAACAGAACATGCCTCTGCCCTCGGAGAGCCATAGGGGGACGCAGAGCCACTCAGAGAAGTCACCCAGTGTTTTAAGTGCTGTGACATTTGCTTCACAGCCCTGCCTCCCTCTTCAAGGCAGCACCCCTCACCCCGACCCTACCCTTCCATCCCCTTACCCTGATCCAACTTTCTTCAGTGCACTTCTCTAAGGATGTTTTACTATGTCTGTTGTCTGCCTTGCCTGCTACAAGTAAGCTCTGTGAACTGAAATTTTACCTGCACTGCTCACTCACATAACCCAGCACCTCCACAGTGCTGGCCACATAGTAGGTGCTTTAATAAACAAACAAACAAACAAACAAACAAACAAATATTTGCTGTAATGAAATGACCTCTCAATGCAGTGCTGGTGAGTTCAGGATGCCTTGGTTCCTGAGTGTGTTATCTGAAGAAAGTCCATGGGTTGCAACGTAATGGGCGCTGGATAGGAAACTGAGGAAAGCCATACGCTCTAGTATATGCTTTACCCTGAAGCTGGCCGTGTCGCTGTGGGTACATCACACATCAGTCCTTGGAACTGTGAAATAGGCACAGCCACCTTCCACCTGCCCCCTTCCTGGGGAGGCTGTGGGGACCAAATGACTTAATAGGTATAAAAAATTTGATAAATACGACACCTTCTACTAATGCGATTGACCCTTGAACAAGCCTGGTTTGAACCGTGCCGGTCCACTTATATATGGATTTTTTCATTTGACTTATGCAGTTTAAACCCACCTTGTTCAAGGGTCAAACAGTACGTGGAAGGCTGACTTTAGTTATACTTGGATTTTCAGCTGCACAGGCGTTGGCACCCCCTAACCCCTGCATTGTTTAAGGGTCAACTCTTTTAGTGAAAAGGCTTTTAAAAAATGTGGTCTGTGCCCGGGTGGGCAACAGCTTTTCTCATCCTCTGCAGCCCAGCTCCACCCTATGAGACCCCTTTGGTTATTTCATTTGTCACTTTGCTCTTAATTTTTAAAGCCACATTTCTAAAGGTAGGTTATTTACCAAGCCTGACTGTGCCTGTGATTTCAAAATATAAACATTTATTCTTTCTGAAGCAATCAGTGAACCAATTTTGGGTGAAGTATGTTTTCTGGCTTTTTGTTTTTTTAAAAGCAACAATAACACCGTTCAGATTTTAAGAAGCCCTAACATGTCAGGTGAAGGCCAAGTCCCTGCTAATCATTTGTGTGTTTAAAAGCTGCTTATTCTCTACTGAGAATGCATAAATGGGTTTATTTTTTCTTCTTTTTTAGTCCCAGCCCCCTTGCCTCCTTTCCCCTTTAAGAATTTGTGTTCCTTCTGCTAAATTGGCTGTGGTTTTGCTTCAGCTGGCAGCCAGTTTCCTAGTTATGTTTCTTCCCTACCTGAGTTTCTGTAATATCAGCATCCTCTCAACTTTGAATGCAAAGCCAATGTATCGGCCTCTATAAGCAAGTCCCAAGATGTCTTCTTTACCAAATTCTGAAGCTGCAGGCTAGAGGGAGGTACGTAGTGCAGTGACATCAAAGGGGGTATTACCAGATACCTGGGTGTTGGGACCTTAGAAGCAGTGGTTCCCACGTGCAGCTTGCCTGAAAATTAACAAGGCCCCAGGCAAATCTTAACCAGGTCTGGGAGGCACTGCCTTCCTTCAGGATCCGCTTCCCCTTCCCCCATTTAACCACATAGACTGGACCAGAGAAGCAGACCCACTCTGTCCTTATCCTTAGCTGTTTTGGAATAGAATCCCAGCTGATATATCGGAAAGTCTAGAGAAGGGAGGTCTGTACCCAAGAGGTTAGAGATGGCTCTTAGAGATGGACTTGTGTTCATCTGACAGTGTACTTGGCTGTGACCTTGAGCGGCTATTTTGCCTCTCTGTGACTCGGACTCCCCTACCCTTGAACCTGCCTCATAGTCCCCACTAACAGTCCTTGTTGCCATTGCACATCTAAGTTTGAAAAATATGGCTGTGGAGGTCCCGCTGCAAGCATTGTAATGAAAAATGTTATCGACTGCATTCGCTTGGCTTTGAAAATCTTCTGTTGTGCCTGCTTAGTTGGAAGAAAAAAAAAAATGCCGTTGGAGGAAAATACTGGGACTCAGGGCCCTCCTGATCAGTCATAGCAGTTTGAATTACAGTCATTTACAAAATGTAGTTGATGTTCCCATGTTGACAGAGTTTATTTAAAAATGTCTCCTCTCTGGATTTTCACATCTGCATGTTCATGTCACGGCAGTATGCAAGCCCAGGGGTGGGATGGAATTGTGTGTCCCCACCCCCCTTTAAAAATGTGGGGAGGCAGGACAGATTCATAATCCAGAGGTCAGTGTGTGACAGCGTTATCCAGGTAGGCTGCATCCCCAACCTTGTTTTCCAGCATCCTTCCCTGATGGGCTCCCCAGGGGGCCTGATCAGAAGGGGGAGGGGGAAGCTATTTTCAGAACCCATTAGAGCAATTAATGCAGGTGGAAGTGGTGATTTGAGAACATGGGCATCTGCACTTAAAAAAAAAGCCCTGTAATTTATTTGAACCACATTTGAAATGGCGTGTTAGGCTTCATTACGAAGTTTCTGATTAAGAAAAGAAGAGCGGTCCTTCAGAAATTACCCTCCCGTGTAAAAGTCTTGGGGAGAGGGGAGGTTCTTCTAGACCCAGATGGAAGGTGTGGTGTCTTTTGTTGTGTCTGGATTCAGTGCGACCTTTATCCTTTTCTCCATCTTTCTATTTTTGCCTCCCTCCTCTTTCTCCTTGGGGCCCCAAGCCTTTCTCGGATTTCTCCCAACTCTCCTGAATCCTCTCCCGCGTTCGAGAGTCTTTCCAGACCTGAGATTGTAAGCCTATTGGGAAGGTCGGGATGTTCAGATGGCCCTCAAATTCCTTCCTCCCTGTGCCTGAGTGTGTCTTCACCCATCCCCTAGCCCTTACTGTCCGTGAGTAGGCTCTGTGCCTCTTTTTCGTGTCCTTATTTATTTATTTATTTATTCTTATTTCTGTATTCAGCTCTTCTCCAGTATCGAGAATGCCCTTTATTTGTACTGGATCCTGGTTCAGTGCCGACCTCTCCTCTCACCTTCCCGTCGTGGTCGCGTCCCACATTAGCAACCTTAACCTGCTCCTCTTCTCCACGGTCTCCCGTTGGGGATGTGGTGAGGTTAGACCCTCTAGGCTCGATCTCTCCCCAGCGCTTCACCGACCACACTTACCCGCTCCCCACCATCGCCACTTCAAATAGCTCTGTCGGTCTCCTCACCGTTTCTCTGTCTCCCCTCTTGCTCATCTGCCCACCCGTCCTTTCAGCATCCTGGAGTCAGGGCTAACATTCTAAATTTGTATCTGATCCAACCATGCCCTGCTTATTCGTGCCTTGTACTGGACCTGGAGGCCTGCAAGGCAGAGGCTGAGTCCCTTAACTTGTCCTTTGGGCTGCTCGTAACCTATCTGATCCCCGTTTAGCTACACACTGGCCTTCCGGTCCACACTTGGCCAGACAAATAACACACCATTCTGTGAAACGAGGCTTTATTTTTCTCCACCTGTAGATACCTGCAGCCCCAGTGGGCCAGGCCCCAAAGTATCCTGCTAGCAGAACTGCCCTCATACCCACAGATGGGGACAGCTGGGAACCTTTTCTTCCCCTCAGTTCCTTCAGTGTGGCGGCCTGCTTCAACTGTCATGACGCAGATACTATATGTCCTCGTGTTTTCTTGGGTTACTCCTTGTTCAGTAATAACCTTTGCATTGAGCCGGACACTGTTTTCAGTCCTCGGTGTAAACTCGTTTAAACCTCTCGACAGCCCTATCAGGTTGGAGGTCGGTACCACTTTTACCGCTTCATTTTGCAAACTCAAAAAGAGTTTGTCACTTGCCCGTTGTCACAAAAATGGAAAGTGGCAGAGGTTTTGTTGACTTGAGGGAATGTGTTCATCACCCCAACACCAGAGAGAGGGGACATCCTACGATACTTGAGCCCGGGCCCTGGAGCCAGACGCTCTGGGTTTGAAGCCCTGATCTGCCACTTTGTACCCGTGGAAACTTGAACAAATTTCTTAACCCCTCCAGTTCTGAGATTCTTTTTCAATAAAATCGTAAGGAAAATAGTAGTCAAATGACAGGCAAGTTACTTTTAATTTCTTCATCTCTAAAGTGGGAATACTGATGACCATATAGGGAATGTGTTAAAGCACTGGGTGCTTCTATTAACGTGAACATTTAATGATTACCACTGTGTTGGGGTCTGTTTTCCTCCCAGATGATGCTATACCTGGTTTAAAATCCATAACACACAAGATGCTTACAAGTTTATGATACCGAGCACACTAATAAATACCACCTGGGAGGGTCTTTGTGCCACCAGGAGCTCCGCTTGGGCTTCTCGTGACCCCTCCCTCGCCACCAACTCTTTACCACGGCCCATGGGGAGGGGAAGCTGAGCATCAGGAGGGACCAGTGGCCAGCCACCAGCACACAGGTGGGAGATTGCAGGACCGGGATTCGAACCCAGTCTTCCTGCCTCCAAAGCTCATTGCCTCTGCTCTCGACTGCTCCTCATCAAGAGGTTGGGTGTGCAGCCCAGGGCAGTGCTGGCCAGAGCCAGGGTTCAGTAAATGTCTTTCCTGATTTTCGTCTTCATGGAAATGGTTTTGCAGCCATTTGACAAGAAGAGCCACAAGGAACCAGTCAACCCAGGCCACGGCCGCCCTGCTCTTTCCCGCGCAAGCTCAATGCATCTTATTGACTAGACTTTAGGGACAGAGGCGGCACTGGGCACTCTTCGCCTCTTTTTTTCCTTCTCTCTTATCTCTTTCATCATGCTTCGACCTTTGTCAGGATTTTATTTTGTACGTTTTCTGTGGAAATTCCCTAAATAGATAACTGTGACCTCAGCTCAACCCCCATTAGGCTAAACCCAAAGCTTATGAAATCATCTAATTGAATGGTGGAGTCTGAATCTGTCTACACTGTCTGTTGTTTGGGCAGGATGAAGACAGGGTCTCCTGGGCCTTGTGTAAAAGGCTGGTGGTCATCAACCCCATCACAGACTGGACAAATAAAGGGCCATATTGTCTGCGTTATAAGGAACATGAGGAGTCGAGGAGTCAGCTTGGACTTTTAAAATAAAATGTATGCTCGTGTTTTAATTACTTAAGACACATAAGTTCAATTTAGAAAACTTAGAAACCTCAGAAAAACACAAAGGAAACAAAAATCATAGATAACTTCCTCCACCCAGAAATGATCACTATTGGTAATTTGATTCCTTCCTGTCTTTTCTAGTCTCCCGTGCACCTGAAAGTGTGAAGTCATAGTGAGAATTTTCTACAAAACTGCCATTCTGAATGTAGTTACGAAGTCTGCTTCTTTCATCAAATAGTGTGTTGTGACTATTTTCCCACTTCGATAAATGTTTTCAGAATGATTTTTAATGATTGCGTAATGTATCATAGCAAAGAGGTACGTGATTTCTTTAACAAATTTCTTCTTGTTGGACAGCTTGGTCTTTTAATATGATTCATATTGCTACTTTACACGTCCTTCACATTAAGTGCTAAGCACGTTTCTGGTCATTCCTTGGGCTCTCTTTCTACAGGTGGCATTGGCTCAGGGGATGGATGGGATTTTAAGGCTTTGATAGCTGTTGCCAAATGGTTCTTGGGGAACTTGTTTTTTTCACAGTCCCTCCTACCAACATTAGCAGTGTGTGAGATGCCTCATTTTTTCCCGGCCTTGCCAGCACTGGATATTATATATTTTTTCCATTTTTGCCAATCTGATAGACTAAAAAGTATCTTACTTTAATTTGTATGACTTATATAGTAAAGTCGAACTCCTTTGCATGTTTATTGTTCATATAGCTGTATGTATTAAATGTAATGTATAAAATATATAACATCTATAATATTGTACATTATATACACCATTATATACATGTATAATGTCTATCATATCTATAACATATTTATTTATTTTCAGTGTATAAACTTATCGATGTCTTACACCTATTTAATCATAGGAGTTTTACATTTCCATGTCATCAAATCTGTCAGTCATTTTCTTTGTCATGTCTGCCAAGTAGTTGTTAGGAGATGGTTGATTCATTGACTCTTCAGTCTGAGGGTAAGTTAAATTGGAAGCGTCTTCCCTTGTTAACTAAGAATACACCAGAGATGACAAGGGACAAGAATGTAAAGAGTTGGCAAGGAGAAACAAACACCCCAACCATGTAGCCACTCGTGGACCGAGAAAATGATACTGATACGTATAGATCTTCCTGATGGATGGTCGTGCCGTAGGCATTGATTCTAGGCAACGAAACACTCTATTGCAACCCCATTGAGGTTTATCTTGAATGATTATATTTATGACTCCCAGAATCTTGTTAGTTTTTCCCTAAAGAAAAAAAGAAAAGAATAAAGAGATGAAATTTAAAAGAACATTCGTAAAGGCATTTACTTAAATTATGAGAGACTGAAAGCCAGGCTTAGTGGATAATTGAAGAATTGCATTAAAAAGGAATCAATATCTGGAATCTGCTCTGTCCTCATCTGGTGAGTTATTTTGCAAAGGGATGGTGACTGTCTTGCAAATTTCTCATACCATTATCCCCAAGGACAACGTTATTTCCCTCTCTTTGATCCTTCCTTGGTTTTCCTTTTAGCATAGTCTTAACTCACCAAGACGTTTAGGAGCAAAGATACTGGAGAGCAGGAGCTTTAAAATGTCAGGTCCCTGTTTCAGCCTCTGGGATCCTGGCGTTGCCAGCAGTGGAGAAAATGTTTCTTTCTGTATCTTCACACTGAGTCTTTGGAGAAGGTCAAACTCATAAAGAAAAGAGAGTGGAGGGAATAAACAGTTGACTTTTCAAAAAATCTACTTTGTAAGGCCCAAATTAAATGCAAATTTAAACAGCATTAAAGAAAACTGAAAAGGGGAAAAGAAGACACCGATACTTCCCACCCCTGGCTTCCCACCCCTGGCTTCCCACCCCTGGCTTCCCACCCCTGGCCGTCTCCCTGGCTTTTATCCCTGCGCATGCACATTTCCTCAGTGGTTTAATCATCTGCGTCTGTTGGTCTTTGCTTTGTACTTATGCTGTTGGGTTGTTTCATGATCCTTCTGTTGAGCTGCCTTTCAGATAAGGGGTCTTGGATGGGCTCACACAGCTGCTGTCCAGTCCAATTGATTGTCCCCAGGGAGCAGCAGCTTAAGGAGGTGGGGTGTCTACAAAGAGCCAGAGCAGATGGGCTACTTCGTGGCACAGCTTTCCCCCAGATCCTGGCCCCCTGATGGGCACACGGATGGCAGGGGCTTCACAATGAAGCCGCCATGCTTTAAGATACAGTGAGTTCTTACCACACCACTACCTGCTATGTCAACATTCCAGAAGAATAGAGACTAACACATTTTAGACTTTTGTTTAAGGGAATGTTTACAAATGACATGTGTTCTTAGACCAAAGTCAACAGCAACTCCTGGGGAGTGGAGGGTGACAGGTAGGATAAGAAAGCAGAGTTGTTATCCAAGTGTTCCTGGAAAGTATCTCTGCCTCAAACTCCTTGTGCAAGGTATCTAATCTTTGAGACTTTAGCATCCATTTATCCACTTGACAGTTGTTTTATTGAGTACCTCTTTTGTGACTGGTGTGATTTAACATCCTCTTTAAACTCTATATAACCTATTTACCTATTGTTTATGTGTTTGTAATTAGTATTCCTTCCCACCTCGAAAATAATTGAGTGACTTACCCTAAACAGCAAATCATGAAAAAAGGCGGAGAGATCAAAAATCATTTTGGAAAAACAGAGAGAGAGAGAGAATGTGTATGCATGTGTATTGCCTTTAATATGAATAGTATTTTATATTTAAATGGAATCGTGAGCTTCCTAGCAATCAAGACAGAAAGGGCAACTACTACATTATTAGATTCTACAAAAGAACTTACTGCCATTTCAGGAGAGGTGTTATTCCTCATTGGTGTTCAGTTTCAAGAGGAAGGTGGTCAATTTCATGGGGGGGAAGGCAATTTCAATTGCATTTCTTAATTGTTTCTCATTTTATGTGGCATCACCCACAATCCACCTTTCATATTGATTAATACATCTGTGACCAAACCAGAAGTTTTCTGCCTTCTCTATTTGTTCAGAAAGATGTGAATAAAATAATCACTCGTATAGGTATGTTGAGATATGTTCTTCCGGGGACCGGGAGGAGCATGTCCAAATAACTTGGAGCACTTGAGATTATAAGAAAGGCCTGGTGACAGGGGCAGAAAACAAGGCTGGCCAAGCAGCAGAGCCAGCTGCACAGGCCTGAGATGCACTGCGGAGGAGTTTTCATTTTCCATCAGAAGCAATGGAGAGTTTGGGGCAAGGAAGGGACAGGATCTGCTTGCGTTTTGAAAGGATGTGCTGACTGCCCTGCAGAGACTGATTTTAGAGGCTGTGAGAGGAGGCTGGAAAGCTGTTGCAGTTAGTGGCCCCTGTAAGAGGTAATTAACACAGATAAGAACATGATGCAGAGGAAAGGAGCTCTGAAGACAGGGAGCTAATTAGGGCTTTACTTTCTCATGACATTAAAATATGCCACTGGGGCAGAGAGCCCACATCACCAACTCCTGTCTTCCCTCGAAATGGAGCTGAATGGGGAGGGTTTTTCCAGCTCATGTAAGCGCACTTGGCACCAGCTAAGGGTTCAGGACTTCAAGGTCTCTCGCTTGTTCACAGCCCATAAATCCCACATCCCCTCTTCAGATGCTCTCCTTGTCCATCTTGTGAGCCCACGACATAGGGTTGGCTTTGTATTATCTGAACCCCTTTGAACTGCTAGTTAAAGAGGCACAAGTTTGGAGAGTCCGGGATTCAAATCTAAGCCCAGCCTCCTCATCCTCTCTGTGACCTTGCATAAGACACTCTGCCACCTAGAGTCTCTTTTTCCTCATCTGTGCTTTGGGAAGAGCCAACCAAGTGGTCATCACTATAATGTTGCTATTATCAATAATATTAACTACCCGTTGCTGAGTATCTACTATGCACCAAGCCCAGGGCAAGATACTTTGTGTCCATTATCTAGTGCAGGCCTCATTTTGTCTGCATGAGCATCCCCTAAGGGCAGGCATTAATCACTCCAGTTAACAGGTGAGAAAGCTGAGGCACAGAGGGCTTAAGTAACTTGTCTTAAAGTCTCATAGCTAGGAAGAGGTGGAACTTTTTTGGGGAATGGCTTTCTAGTGAATATACTTTCCACTGAAAAACTCTCAGGGGTTTCCCAGCTTAAGAGTCCTCCCCAGATGACGTTGGAAGACAGGGCCAAGATCTTCCTTCCTAAACTGGGAGCTTTCCGGAGCCTGTGGAAGGAAGCACGAAGGAGGGCAGATCCCTGCACCTGAGTGACTCTGCTTTGGGAAAAGGTCCTTGGAAAGTCCCCTTTGGAAAGTCAGACCTATAGGCCCAGATGTCATAGTGCTGCCCGCTGTAGGTGGTGGTTGTAGAAATTACGACAGGGAGGGACATGGTTGTGTGAGAAAAAACACTGCCCACTGGCTCAGCATTTCCACCTTTCTCTGATCTGGAGAGTTAGATGCACGTGTGCTCCAAGATGCACATAGAAGCGTGTCGTTACGGCGTTGTTTGTGTTGGCAATAAAACGAGAAACGACCTAAATGTCCAGCAGTGGGGGAGTGGGGATTAACTGGCACTGCGTCTCTCTCTGCCAGGGAATACTATATAATGCGGAAAGAAATGTGCTCGATGTCATCGAACTGACGAGGAAATGTCCTCGGAATACATTTTTATAGTTGAAAAACTGTCAGTGAAAATGTTAAGCATGAGTCAGTTTATGGAAACAAAATAGACAATGGTTTTGTATATGTACATCCATATGTTTACAAAATAAACAGAACGAGTAGGAAGGACAGACATCAAAATGTAGCAGTGGTTACCGTGGATGGTGGGTTGGGAATTCCACTCTTGAGTTCTCTATAATAATAATTCCTGACCCTTGTAGCTCTTACCTATGTTCCAGGCCCTAAACACTTTACATATATTAACTAATTTAATCCTCACAACCACCCCATGAGATAATACCACTATTATCCTATGTTATGCCTGGGAAACTGGGGCACAGACAGGTTAAGTAACTTGCCCAGGTTGCTGTTGGCAGGTGGCAGAGCTGGGGTGGGAACCCCTGCAGGCTGGCTCCAGGGCCGTAGCTCTCAACCTCTCCCTCTTCTGCTTCTCTCTCCAAATTCCACGTGAGTCCGAGGTGCGCATGCTCACACAGTGTGGGGAAGCACGGCGCGGTGACCCGGGGCTGCCTGAGCCCTAGTCTAGTGCACTGCTCTTTCTGCGGCCCATTTGAACAGGTTCCTGGGGGCTGCCTGGCTTATAGAAAGCTCAATAAATATCTTGTTAAACGAATGAATGAATGAATGAATGAGTGGATAAGGGAGTGGATGAGAAGGAACAGGGAGAGGCTATAACGATAGAACATGCAAAGTGCCTCAAGGAACTTAGAGACAGGAAGTGTGAAGTTGATTCAGAAGCTATGGTCTGCATGGCAACAAATTCAGAGAAGTGTGCTGGGTGCTCTTGGAGAAGGAGAGTCTGTTACAATCTAGAAAGGCTTCCTGGAGGTGGTGGGAGAAGGGCTAAATATCAGAGGTGGGACAGATATGAAGAAGTGTGGATTAAAGAAAGAAGGATGTTTATGAAGATGAGGAAAGTTGGGAGAGAGAATTTACAATTGCCCATTTAGTTGCGTCCATAAGAATTAGAGATCTAGAGAGTTTCTAGGGCTTGTGCTTAGGAGAAGGAGCTGGCAGACTCAAGAAAGAAATTCATATGCATTTATGTTCCAGTTTCATTTTTTAACTTAATTTTTCAATTATAGCTGACATACAACATTATATTAGTCTCAGGTGTACGACACAGCGATTAGACATTACATACCTTATGAAGTGATCACATGATAAATCTCTAACCACCTGGCACCATACACCGTTATTGCAATATTATTGACTGTGTTCCCAATACTTTACATCCCCATGACTATTTTTATAACTGGCAATTGTACTTCTTAATCCCTTTTTCATCCACCCCCCAACCTGTCTCCCATCTGGTGACCGTCGGTTTGTTCTTTGTATCTATGAGATTGTTTTGTTTGTTTGTTTATTTTGTTTTTTAGATTCCACGTATAAGCGAAATCACATGGTATTTGTCATTCTCTGTCTGACTTATTTCACTCAGCATCATACCCTCAGGGTCCATCCATGTTGTCACAAATGGCCAGATTTCATTCCTCTTTGTGGCCTAATAATATGCCATTGTATATATGCACCACTTCTCTATCCTTTCATCTATCGATGGACATTTAGGTTGCTTCCATACCTTGGCTGTTGTGAAAAATGCACAGGAGTTGCATTTTAATTGCAGAAACTGGCAGAGAGAGGTTAGGTAATTTGCTTTATGTCAGACAGCAAGTCAGTAGCAGAGACAGGGTTGGTAGCCAGTGAGTCTGGACCCAAAGCGCCACCTAGGCAAGGTGGGGACGGGAAGAGTGGGCACGCATCATCCTGTCCTCTCTTCCTAATCACTAACCTGGGTCTCAGACCAGCTTCCCCTCCTGAGGTTGAGAATCTGTCTCTGTTTTCAAGAAGAGACAAGCTTGTTCCTCAAGGTTTGTGTCCTAAAACAAGCCGAATGACTCACCATTATCTATCTTTACTCAGGACTTTTCCAGTCTGCTTTCTTGGTACATGCCCCAGTAGTCTGGTAATCATGCAGACTTGTGGTCCACTTCGTGCTCGCGCTTTGGTGCGTGTTTTTGAACAAGGAGCATATGCACACCTGCCGTGTTAACACACACCCACCAGTCCCTTCACACTGTAGCCTTCTCCAGTCTATTTCTCAGTCCTCTGCTAAGCCGAGAATCACATCAACCTGGTCTACGATTTGGGGGTTTCAGAGTCAGCTCTGAAGAGCTGAATGAGGCAGATTTGCTTCCTAAGAGCATTAATCCAAGTGGCAAGTTGTTAACTTTGAAGACATACACATATAATTTACATTTCCGTAATCATAACACGCTGCCTGAATCGTCATCTGGTGATGGATAATATCTTAGCCATGCCATCTGCCCGGTCAGATGGAGATTTCTCCGATCTGACTTGGTGGAATGCAGGCAAGCCCCTAGGTCGAGTTTCACCAGTAAACACATGATAAAAAGCATGGGAGCATAGCATCTGATGACTGCTCTGCTTGCAATAGACTCTCCCTAGATTTCGTGGGGTTTTTTTAGCCGTAGCTCGTTGAATTCTTAAGCGATAGGCACTGTGTTGATAGGGCTCCTCTACTTAAGAGAGAGTGGAATTATGATCTTCATTTTACAGGAGAGAAACGAAAAGATTCAGTAACTTGTGTGAGGTGGCACAGCTACTAAGCAATTAATGCAGGAGACTGGCTGATTCTGCAGGTTGCCACAGCGGGAGAGGGGTGTAGTTGACAGTCATCAACATGCACAGGCAGAGCACGCAGGTTCCTTTAAGGTGGAGGTTGGATGTGGTTTATCAGCCCCATTGGAGGGGTGTCTCCCTACCCTCAGGTCTTTTAGAAGGTCCTCCACTGCTGATAATAGTACAGAGTTGGGGTGTACATCCTGCCACACCTTGAGATGCTCCATCCTTCCTTCTGGTATTTTCTTAAACTCTCTTGGCGCCACCCAAACGATATGGAAACTCAGAGCCCTCAGGCTCAAAATCTGGTTCATGGACCTGGTAGCAACCCAGCCAGTGCCCTGGGGAAACCTGAGGACTGTCACTCAGGCACAGCCCTCAGGACTGCCTAGAGTCTATGTCTGCATGCCACATGCATGCTGCAAGCCCCTGATCTCTGTGCTACCATGACCTGTGACCACTATGCGAGTCAATAAAGCCTTTCCTTCTAAATGCAGCCCAAACTAGAAGACATTGAAGTTTAACTTGGGGCAGGACCTCAGCAATCAGTGAGTTCAAACTGCTCACCGCCAGTTGGCAAAACCGAGGCCCAGGGAGAAGAGGCTATAGCCCCAGGTCATTCAGCAAACCAGTGGCACAATGGGAGGTAACTCAGTCACTGCTTCTCAGTCACTGCTTCTAGGGCAGAGCTCTAATTGCTCTACTGCCTGAGGCTGCTTGCTACAGAGCCTTGGAGACTCTCGCTCTGGTGAGAGAAGCCCTTAGTTCTTTTGAGAAAGGGGTGGCCTGGTGCACCTAACAGGGAGCAGGGACTGCATGATTCCTAGATGTCCTGAGCCTCAGGGATCAAGGTGGCCGTGGGAATCAGAGTGGAAAGCTGGTGGAAGGGTTAGTAGGGAAGCATGCATCAGCCAGCTCTCCTCAGGAATTTCCTTCTCCGTTCAGCGCCCCATTTAAAATAAACAAGTAGTTGTTTGTAAATATGGAGACAAAGGGACAATCAAGACGGGTAGAAACAGACTTGGTAGAACATCCCCAACCTTCATGCCTTTCCTTCATGAAACACACATTTTAGTTAAGTTAGAGAGTCGTGGATGGAGCCTTCGGCAGGGTTCTGATGGCTGCTGCACCAAGACCACATTCCGAGAGGCTGTCCCAGGAATCTTGGTTTTCTTCGGGCACGCTGCGAATAGGGCAGAAAAGTAAGGAAGACGGCAGTGGATCATGATATTCCTGCTCTCTAGTGTCCACTGAAAACCCACGTTTACCTCCAAACAAGCCAATATCAGAGATTCCGGAATGGTGCAAGCTTGCGTGGCTGTCAGATTTTCTGGTCCCACAGGCTTGTGATGGGGAGACCGAAGTGACGAGGGGGGAAGGGGCTGGCCCAGGACTGGCCTCCTATGTTCCCACCTCAGGTCCCCTTTTGTACAATATTGGAGGTGGGCAACGCGTGGGCGACTCGGTGACCTCCTGGGCCCTCTCCGGCGCCAACTCTCTGTGGTGTTCTCATCAAAGGCATTAACCTCCTCTCATTCTCAAGGTTGCTGCCTTCCTATTTATAGAACTGACCAAGAGAATTCCACTGTTGCCAGCAGTACAGAATACAAATCACGCTCTACAGCGTTCGTTTCATTCTCTTACTCGCTTTCTTTTTTAACTCCTTGGACAAAGCTTTTCTACACCTAGTTTCCTTTCTCAATGGGGACTCTCCAGGGAAAAGAGAAGGGTGGGGCTCTGCCAGTCGCTGAGCTCCTACTGTGTGCACAGGCTCTGGACTTCATGCACGTTATCTCATTTAATCCACAAGGCCCTGAGATGTGGGTACTCTCCTTTCACGCATGCTGCTTTGAGAGAGGAAGCGGCTGGCCCAAGGACTGTTGAGTGACAAGTGAAAGAAACGACTTAATTCCAGTCCTGCCTGAATCCCCAATCTATGTTCTTTTCACTTGCATGCCTCTGCTGCTAATTCTAGCATTCTTCCAGATCAAATGAGTAAGGGGGTTGAAGGACGATGCCTGTGGATGTTATAGTTTCTTTTGGGGCCGTATATTAAGTTTCTCACCCAATCAGACCAACTTAGCTTTTCTGAGGACCTACTGTGTGCCAGGGGAAGCCTTGCGTGTCACCAGGCTGTAAGTGCCATGAAGATATGCCCACTTTGTTCTCTCCAGGCCTGGCACACAGTAGGCCCTCAGTCAACCCTCGTCGAATGAATGGTGGGGCTCAGATTCACTGTGTCAAGGGAGGAAGCAGAGAAGTGGCGTGCCAGTTGGAACAGCACTGAGCAGCCAGCAGTGCCATCGTGGAGGAGGGAGCAGTGGGCAGGGGAAAGGGGTCGGGAAGATTGTACAGAGGGCTCGGTGGCCTCAGAGGCTTCTGCTGATACTGTTTGTGTCCTGAGACCCGCTTCCCACTCTGGCTTCCTCCATCCTGCATCTCAAACTCAACAGAAGTTTCTATTTTCCCAGCTGTTCTGTTGGGGGAGTCCCAGGGACTGCTGAAGGAATACTGTAAATGTTGCCCTTCTCATCTTCTCAAAAATCCTTTTTAAAAGCAGAATTTTGGAGAGCCGCCATCCTCTCATTACCCCTCTACTGGGAACTGGTATTTAGCCGTGGAATTGAGAGAGCAGTGCCTCCCGCTCACTCTTCCTTCTCCAGGAGAGGTTCGGATGTTAGCGTCCTCCTTTGACAGGCCCTTCTCAGCCAGGGCTCCCCATTCTCCTTGAATGCTCAGCCCTCAGCCCCTGTTTATGGAGAGTGTTGGGGAGTCAGTAATGAGTGTGCACTGGATTCAGGCAGGCTTGGGGAGACCAGAGAGCTAAGCACTCCTCTCCCCCTTTTAGGCATATTGTTGTTTTCTGATATCGAAAGCACTATACCCTCATTCTGGAACATTTGGAAAATAGTGAGAAACAGGAAGAACAAAATAATACCCACCCGTAATCCTGCCACCCAGCGAGAAACACTGCGGGCATCTTGGCGTGTTGCTCCTCAGGTTTTTGTTGTTTCTCTTTCTGTGTGATTTGTCTTTGAACACAACTGAGATTATACTGCAAGACATGATGTATATCCTTTTGACCCCACTTAACATTAAAATAGATCACATAGCCTTGGCATTACAAACTCCGAGTAATGATTTTAAAATGTGATTTTTAATGGCAGCATGAACTTTCATGTGTGTAAGTACGATCATTTGCTTAAGTGGCCCCCAGTTTTGGGGTGTGTTTGCTATCAATCCTAGTTGCTAAATGACTGTCTCTGGGGGGGTGGGGTGGGGGTGGGGAATGCTACATTTCAGCTACAGGTGCATTGTGGGAAAGCAATATGGCCGATCTCAGCTTCTTTCCTTGTGATTAGACCAGCTCCAGACTGGATAGTATAGAGTAAAGGGGGCACTGAATTCAAAGTTAGTTGCTATGTGAGAAGAACTCCTTACTAGCTATGTGGAGGCAATTGCCCTCGGTTTCTTCATCTGAACAATGGGTTTTCCTTCCACACAAGATTGGATGCCATGAGGATTTCAGGAGCTAAAGCATGTGAGGTGCAGAATGTCTGACACATACAGGTCCTTTATAAATGTTATGCTGTCTTTATTATGAAGGTTTTTATCTCTTGACTCTCTTGTATTTTACCGGGGTTGCCAAGACCACCCCCAGGTTCTTTGACACTAGAAGGGCTTACAGTTTCGGCACATAGTTGTGATCGTGACTAAGATCACAGTGAAAGGATACCTAGCAAAATGAGCAGAGGGGAAAGGTACGGAAGGCAAAGTCTGAAGGAAACCGGGTATGAGCTCCCAAGTCCTCCCCCTGTGCAGTCACACAGGATGAGTTTAGTTCCTCCAGCACTGAATTGTGACAATGCGTATGAAAGATTGTCTACCAGGGATGCTCATTAGAGACTCAGGGCTGAGGGTTTTTACTGGGGGCTGATCACATAGACACCTTCTGCCTGTACCCCCACATTCTAGATCTTCAGAAGGAGAGCAGGCGTTCAGCATACACTGTATCGTTTATCCAGGTGACCTGGGCATGGCAAGCCACCTGTGTCAGTCGTGGATCGGTTGGAATATTCAGAATGCAAGTTCCCAGATGCCAGCCAAGCAGACCTTCCTAAGGACGCAGTCTCAGGCCTGCTGTCAGCTCTCCTCTGCACAGCTATGCTAAGAGACCGTATTTCTAGTGTTTGGACTACTTCAAGAGAAGGGTGGGACAGATGTCCCCGTTTCCATAGGACAAAATGAGTGCTAGAAAGGAAAGGGACTTCGAGACCGGCCTCTTCCTCCATGTGTGGGCGCCGAGAGGAAGCACATTCCGGGTAGTGGGAGAGTGTCCCTCACTGGCCCCTTCCTGCTAATCCTGTATCCCTCTCTCTCTAGGTTCTCAAGGGCTCCAAGAAGCTGGTGCTGTCGGTGTACTCGGCGGGGCGCATCCCTGGGGGCTATGTCACCAACCACATCTACACCTGGGTGGACCCGCAAGGCCGCAGCATCTCCCCACCCTCGGGCCTACCCCAGCCCCATGGCAGCGCCCTGAGGCAGCGTGAGGGGGACCGGAGGAGCACCCTGCACCTCCTACAAGGCGGGGATGAGAAAAAGGTGAGCTACCCAGCTTCTGTCCTTGGCCTCAGCAGGCCCACCTGAGGCGGAGAGCTGGTGCTGGAGACTGGCCCACACGGCCCCATTCTTCTCGCGAAAGCCAGAACAGGGACGTTTCGAGAGGCTGTAAGGAGGGTCTTGGTTCCATCCGGGCTCCGTTCTTTTTTTTTTTGGCCTGTGCAGGCTGTATTGCAAGCTGCTGCAGCAAAATTGCCCAGACTAGGATTTAAATAAGAGCAGCTATCGCTCCCGTCATGGCAGAGTAGAGGGGACAGTGTAGGCTGGTGGGGCATCTCCACGCCACATCTCATTCGGGGACCCGGATTCCCTCCAATACCTTCCTCTAGGAAACTGCCCCCTTCTGATGGCAGAAGCTTGGCCAGCCAGGTCCCCATCCGGCCCCTAGAGTGGAAGGGGAAGGAGAGAACTCAGTGCTTCTCTTTAGAGAGGATTTAACCTCTCAGCAGTCCAGATCCGGATGCATGGCCACACTCAGCTACCAGGACTTCGTGCTCTGTAGGGAGGCTTTCGCAGCGCTGGTCTTGGGTTGTAAAGAGCAGACACTGGTCCTAGTCACATTCCACAAAGTGGAAATTTACCAGCAGGGTGTGGGCAGTTCCAAAATTGAAGCTGAGGCACTCCGGGTAACGCTTCCAGGAGGCAAGGGATCTCCACCGTTTCAGTTCTCTGCGTTCTTTCCCTCAAAATTCATATTCCAGGGGGGAGCACCTGGCCAGTGGGAAGCGCTGGGCACTTTGACCGATGGAACTACTGTAGCTGGTGGGAAAGGGTTTGTTGCCAAAGCACCACGGGATGTTGGACCTTGAAGAAGAGAGACGGAGGCATCAACAGATGCCCTTTCCAGGGCCCTCCTCTCCCCGGACCATGACAGTCTCCTAAAATATTTTTAAAAGGACTGAGAGATGGTCCCCCTGATGTTTTAAACCCTACTCTGGGCTCCGTTTGCATTGCACCTCATGGTTGCTCCTAGGACCAAGAATATGATTCTGCAAGCCGCTCTCTCGTGTTTTAGGACCTTGGCACTGATGGCCCGAGGCTACACAACTTGGGGCTCTGGGCCAAACTCTGGAGACTTTCTTAGCTTTCTTTTCCTGTCTTATAAGACCGTAACATTTATTTCACGTGTTTTGTGTTCAAACGTCAATATGCAGGGAGGGGCAGAGATAGCAGCAGGTTCTATGCCAGGAGAGAGGCAGCGAGGTAACCAGTTGGTACAAACTGCCAGGCCACTTAGGCCAAGGCTGGGTGGTGGAGGCGCAGATTCATAGCCACCTTCCTGCCAAGGGACCTTGCTCTGTGGCAGTCTTGAGAAAGCAGCACTGTCTTGGCACTGAGTCATTACCAAGGCCGGTCTTCCAGGGTTGGACAGAAAACTTGCTTTGTCATTTTCTTGAACCCTTCCCTGTGTAGGGTGTGATCACAGACTAGTGATTATTGCTGGTGGAGAGCCGGCCAGGTGCTGGGCTCTGCTTACAGCATCTTTCTGGATCCTCATAGCTGCCCTGTGTGGTAGGCGTCCTTATCCACAGTTTACAGATGAGGGATCCGAGACTCAGAGAGCACTCAGGACCCATTCAGCAAGCCATCCTTACTTAGCGAGATCCTGTGGTGTGCCTGCCACTCTTACGGGATGTAGGAACAGAGAAATGGACAAAAAAGATGAGGCCCTGCTCTGGGGAAGCTTCCAGTGAGTTTGGAGATCATGGGAGGAGTGAGACAAGAATCCAGAAGTGAGCATAAGTGAGCAATGTCATTAAGGCGGTGAAGATTGGCAGAAGGAAATAAAATCAGGAGAGGGGACAGAGGGTGATGGGGAAGGAAGCACCGCTTCCAATGAGGTGGTCAGGAAGGGCATCTCTCAGGAGATGACTTCTGAGCCAAGCCCTCAAGAGGAAGAAGGAGCCACCATGTACCATTCCGGCGACTGAAAATCCCAGGCAGCAAGGGCGGCATGTGCAAAGTCCCCGATGTGGGAACAAACATGGCATCTTCAGGGCTTAGAGAGAAGGACCTTGTTGCTGGAATGGAGTGAGTGGGAGGGTTGGGAGGAGATAAGGTGACCTCTCGAGTTAGTTATTTAGGAATGCAGAAGGCAGAGGTTGAGAGAGGACCCAGAGACCTCAGGAGCCAGGAAATACCCCAGACCACCCACAGAGGCCCTCGCAGATCTCACAGCTCCAGATGGAAGCTTCTACCCTCCCCACCCCTATCCCTTTTCTTCCTGATACAACATAGAAACCCCCCTTTCCCTGTTGAGGAAGGGCATGAGGAAAATGTCTCTGGAACCTTCAATTCTGCTCCCTGGGCCTGATTCTCTTCTGTCCAGGAGGTTGGTCTTATCTTCTAATATTTCAGATTGCCGTGAGCAGACTCCCAGAGAGACTTCCCACGCCAAACTTCAAAAACCCTAACCCAGCCCCAGTGAGGACACACCCTCTAGGGAAGTGAGTTCTCAGGGCAATAATGACGCAAGACTCACACATATAGCAAAATTCTCCTTGAAGCCCCGCAGCTGTGCTCTGAAGCTAGTTCTGGTTTTGCAACCTTTCCAGTGATGCCCTTCTCCACGCTGAAGTGTGAGAACCGTCCCTTAAGGATGAAGGAAGGATCAGAAGGGAATCAGACCCATCCACTCTCAAGACAGCATCACATCCTCGGGAGAAGAAGGGCAGGGAGTCGTTGCTCATTGTTCCGGCTTCCCGCTCCGTGCTAACCCTCAGCCTCTATAGCCGTGATAAACTAGAATAGATTTGTGTGTGGGGTTAAATGGGATAGTGTCATTGTGGCAGGGAGGGTAAGACACTGGAGCCAGGCTGCCTGGGTTCAAATCCTGGCTCTGCCACTTACTAGCTGTGTGACTTTGGACAAGTTATATAACCTCTCTGAGTCTCAGTCTCATCCTCTCTAAAATGGAGACAATGATAAAGCCTACTCTCCCTGCCTCTGTATGAGCTCTGTGGTGGTAAGGATCTTGGTTTTGTGCTCTGATACACCCATAGTTCCTGGATCAGTGCTGGGCACAGCATAGGCGCTCAGTAAGTACTATTACATGAATGACTGAATCAAAATGAAAACACCTGACCGGTTTATGGTAGAGGCTCAATAAACATTTGCTGGGTTTGAAAATAAGTCCTATTTGATTGGACGTATATACGCACTGTTCTTTGCAAAGTTACAGAGATATAACTTGGAGGTTCCCATGACCCCCTCCTCGGGTTCAGTTAATTTGCTAGAGCTGCTCACAGAACTCAGGAAAGTGTTTAACAGTTTATTATAAAAAGGATAGGATAAAGAATACAGATGAACATCCAAATGGAAGACATGTGTAGGGTAAGGTATGTGGAAAGGGACTCGGAGCTTCCACACCCTCTCTGGGTGCCGCTCTCCCCGTACCTCCATGCTTCACCATCCCAAAAGCTGTCCCAACCCCATACTATTGGAATTTTTATGGAGGCTTCCTTATGTAGGCGTGATCGATTATTAACTCCACTTCCAGCCCCTCTCTCTTCTCTGAAAAATAGAGGCGGTGCTGAAAATTCAAGCTTATTATTATGGCTTGATCTTTCTGGCGGCCAGCCCCCATCCGGGAGCCATCCAGGAGCCAACCCAGAGTCACCTCGTTAGAACAAAAGATGCTCCTAGTGCTCTATTATTTAGAAATTTACAAGGGTTCCAGAAGCTCTGTGTCAGGGACAAAACCAAATATACATGTTTCTTATTATAAACCACCTGGTTTTAGAACTTCTTGACTGTGACCTTGGGAGAGTCACTTAACCTTGGGTGAGTCACTTAAATTCCCCTGTCCACGATTTGGAGATGGTCACAGCCACATGGGGAGATGGAAGCAGCCATGTAGGGCCGTTTCAAGGATTAATAATCAATCGTGTGTAAGCACGAAGCACGGTGCCTAGGATGTCGTAATTAGTTTTGATGACAGCCATCGTTTATCAGACGCCAGCTAGGTGATAGGTACCTTTTATATCTTTTTGCCCCAAAATGCTTATCGATGTCATCTCCTGGGGCTGCTCGCATCACTTCCTGGACAGGGTCAGGGTTCCAGGGCAAGGCAGGAAGGGGGAGGGCTGCACCTGCTCCTGGTAGGTTGCGCGATTTGTATTTCACTGATAGGGAAACTGAAAAACCAGAGAAGCAGTGAGCCTTGCCCAGAGTCGCCCCAGAGGAAAGGGCAGAAGGAGGATTTGAACTCAGGCCTATGGGAGTCAGTGTGGTGCGCTGGTTAAACACCTGGGCTCTGCCAGCTGTTGGCCATGTGACCTTGGCCACATCCTTTCATCCCTCCGGCCTCAGTTTTTTCATCGGGAAAATAAGAGAAACCGTAGAGGAGGAAAGAGATTTCAAAGACGTAATGTATGTGAAGTACCGGACAAAGGGCCTGGGATTTAGGAAGCACATTCAGTGACCAATTAATTTAGTGAGTTATGACTGCATTCATGTTATTAGCAGGAGTGGTATTCTTTTCACGGTGCTAGGCTTCTTCTCACAGCTTAGTGTCCTTTCGCATCGGTGAATTTTGTTTCCTGCCAGACGCCGGTTGAATTTCTGGCGAGTGATTGAGTTAGATTACCCCGCGGTTGATGGGACTGTTATTACAGTTCTGTGATAAAGACTCCGTTTTATTCCCATGTAAGGGATTTATAGGGAGGTGGCAGGGAGGCGGGAGGTGTGTTTTCATCCTTCGTATTCACAGGGGCTGCCGCAGAGCACTGCTGCCATCTGTGTATTTCTGGGCTCCTCCGGGATCTCCCTGCCCCAAGAATCTTTGTCCTGGAGCTGGAGGGACCAGGTGGAGGTAGAGACCCGAGGGACAGGAAGGTGACCTCAGGTCACCCAGTGAGCAGGACTGGAGTCCAGCTTGTCCCAGACCCTGAAGGCACAGCATGGAAGAGGGGGTCTGTCCTGCTGGGCACAGTAGGGGTTCCAGGCGAGATCTGCCCACTCTGTCCTCAGGCTGCCTCACTGACCTCCCCGCTGCTGTGAGCCCTGCCGTTTTCACCCTACCGCTGTCTTAAGGCTCGCACCCTCTCTCAAAGGATCTCCAGAAAGGGCACCCCTCTGCCGTTCCCCCTTCCCAATAGTCCTCCTAAAATCCCAATCCGATCCCCTCTCTCTGCTGTTTAAAGCCCAGCCTTCTTGGCCTGGCTCAAAGTCCCACACAGGCTAATCTCGTTCCTCTCCCTCCCTCCCTGCTGCCCTCCATCCGAACAGCACCCTTAGGTGGCCCCAGGGGGCTGGGCTCTGTCCCGGTTCTGAGCTTTTGCATGTGCTGCCATTCTCCGCTTGCCCTGGCTGACCCCCTCAGCCTTCAGGGCTCTAAGGTCATATCTCAGAGAGGCTCTGCCCGAGGTCAGGCTCCCAGGAATGGACTCCTTGAAAGATGTTTGTAGGAAAGTCTCCGCGTTAAAATAATGACTCCCTTCCGAGGTCCACCCCCTAATTCCTGGAGCCTGTGAAGATGTCACTTTCTGTGGCAAATGGACTTTGCAGATGTGATTAAATTAGAGGCTCAAGATGGGGAGGTTCTCTTGGATTATCCAGAGGATCCCACCGTGATCACAAGCATCCTTAGAAGAAGAAGGCAGAGGGATCAGAATCAGAAAAAGGTGACCTAATATCAGGAACAGAGAGATCAGAAGACGCTATGATGCTACTAGCTTTGAAGGAGGAGGGTGGGGCCGTGAGCCGAAGAATGTGTGTGGCCTCTAGAGGCCAGAAAAGGCAAGGAAACAGGTTCCCCTCAAAGCCTCTGGAAGGAATACAGTGCTGTCTGTGTTATTTTAAGCTCCTAAATTTGTAATCATTGATTACGGCAGCAACGTAGTGCCCTGGGATCAACACTGGGAAAGGCATGAGGCCGGCAGGGCTGGGCAGGGAGGGGAATGGACTACGATCCCTTCACAGAAGAGGCCTCGGCCAGTCCCACGGTGCTCTGGACATTGGGTGGCCCTGCAGAGTTGTCCTGAGGCAGAGGTTGGCCTTTCTCCCTCATCTACTCGTTGGATGGAATCTGCTCCAGGGAGGGGTGTCACCTCAGGTGAGGCAGGTCTCAGGAGGACCTCAGCTATGAGCCATCAGCAGTCAGCACTCCAGCCCTGGGGCTCCTCTGAGGACAGGGGCCAGGTGAGATTCTCCTCTGAATCTGGGCCCAGCACAAGGCCTGGCACAGACTTGGGGCTCGGTTAGTGTTTGGATGGAGTACCACTGACCGCTTACGTCTGCGCGGCCTGTCCCAGCCTGTGGCGTAGCCTGTATTCATCATGTCCATGAGGAAGACCTCGTCATTCTTTACAGGTCGTACCTGTGCAAGCTTAGCCAGATGGCTTGCCCGAGAGGGCCATTTGGAAGAAATATAAAAATCACCAGTGTTTTCTGAGCTTCTGCTGTGCCAGGCGTGCTTCCAAATGCTCCGCGTAGACAGACCCGTTCGTTCCTCACAGGAACCCAGTGAAGGGCCGTGCTTACTTTCTCCATGAGAAAACAGGCCCAGAGAGGGGAAGTCTTGCTCCGGAGCCTGCGCACGTAACCACCACACTGTCACCTCCCAGTCACACAGCCCTGCATGTGATGGGGGATCAGGATGAGCCTTGAGCCCAGGTCGCCTCAAACCTATCTCAGTCCTGGAGCTGGTGCTAACCTCGGGCAGGGAGGGACAGGTCACAAGGGCTGGGCTTTTGTTTCAAATCCAACCTCAAGGATCTTAGAGCCTCCTGTTTCCAGGAGAACATCTGTCTCTCTGACACTAATGGGTAACAGCTCTCGAGGGTCCCCAAGAGCTCTGCGGGCCTCACAAGTGCTCTCCTTACTTATGTTCTTTCTGAGGAGCAAACTAGGAGCTGGCTCCAGACTTTTGGGGCTGGGGTCACCTCGTTGGGCAGCACTGCCTGGCCCTGGCCCTCTTGGGATGGGCCTCCCCAACATGTCACAGAGTCTCTAGTCTCAGAAACAAACCCCACAGAGTCTGTTGGGCTCTACTGGGCTCTCTCCCAACAACGGTCTGCCAGTTGGTGGGAGCCAGGTGTGGCCATGTGGCCTTGTCTGGTTTTTGTCATGTGCAATGTGGCACCAACAACCGCTAACATCTATTGAGCATTTACTGTGGGCCAGAGACTAGCCTATGTTTGTCTCTTAATTCGATCCTCTCCACAGTAACCTTATAAGGCAGATACTATTTTCATCCTCATTTTGTAGGCAAGGAGACTGAGGCACAGAGAGGTTGTTAGTTAAGTAACTTGCCAGAGGTCACACAGCACAGCCCCCAGCTGGGCAGTTTGAACTTGATTACCTGCACCCTGACCTCTAGGGTGGTCAAAGTATGAAGTGACATATGCAACAGTCTTCTCCTGGTGGCTGATCCAGACCCCGTGGTGAATGACTCAGGTGAATGACTTTTCGGAAATAGGAAGTTGGTTGGGTGCCTTCCCTAATTCTGTGACATTTGCCCTTCCCCGATGCCCAGGGACGCAGTGGGCTCTCCTTGGATCCCTTGTATGCTACTGAGTCCTACCTTTTCGCAGGATGTTTTCTGCCCCTGTGGGTGAGGTCCAGCTGTTCTGGCCTCCTTTTCCATAAATTCCCCTCCATTCCCAAGGCACACACATTTCCCGAAGGTTCCAGATCTGACCCTGGCCTCTCCTGCCTATCCTCCCTAGCCTTGCCCCTCCCCCCTCAGCACTCCCAGCTCTGCTCACAGTGACTCGCCTCCACTTACCTCCACCAAAGCATGCTCCCCACATGCTGTCCTGTGTCCCTGGAAGGCCCCTCCCTCCTGCCCTGCCCCTGCCTGGTGACTCCTGCTCACTCCCTGATCTCATCAGAGTCATCGCTTTCTCCAGGAAGCTACTTCGACCAACTCACACACCCCTAGTCAAGGCACGGGGCCTCTTGGGTGGCAGGTTGTGGCGCCCGAGCCTGGACTTAGCCTTGATCCCAAGGAAGGAGAACGGAAGGTGCGGGAACCTGGGTGGAGACCCCAGGGCCTGAGCAGGCGTTCGCCGACGGAAGGGGCGTAATCAAGGGCAGCCAGCGGAGGCAATGAGAGTCTGTGGGCCCCCTGGGGTCACGTGACACCTGAAGCATTGAGGCACTCTAGGATGTGTTAGCATCAGGAGGCCCCTAGAGGTCATCTTCTTCAGCACCTTCCTTTTACAGCTCTTGTAACTGTGGCCCGGGGAGGAAGAGGGACTTTCTCAAGGTCACTCAGCCAGTCAGAGCTGGGGCACAAACCAGAATGTTCCAGGGGATCTTGCAGGCCTGAATCAGTTGCCCTTCAGGGCTTGGGAGGGGGCCTGCAGCCAGCTGCCCCCGAAGTTCGCGGTGCCCTTCAGGCCTTCGAATGCTGTCTCCTGTCCCTCCTGCAGGTGAACCTGGTACTGGGGGATGGCCGGTCCCTGGGCCTCACGATCCGCGGGGGAGCAGAGTACGGCCTGGGCATTTACATCACTGGCGTGGACCCGGGCTCTGAAGCCGAAAGCGGCGGGCTCAAGGTGAGATGCTCCCGACTCCCATGGCAGGAGATGAGGTGCCGGGCTGCGTGCCTGGGTGGGCGAGGGAACCATCTGTACGTGGTGCTCTTTGCAGTCAGACTTCCAGCAGAGCAATCAGCACCCACCTTAGGGACGGGTCCCAGCTGGGAGCCTTCCCCTGGCTACATGCCTCTAATTCACAGCTCAGAGCAAGCGACAGGAGGCGTGCCCCCATCTCCCACGCCCCAAATTCTCCTAGCTGTCCTCAGCATAGGGTGGCCTCCCACGTGGTGCTGGGCAGTGGGCCAGCCCGAGCTCTTCGTGGGTGCTGTTTTGCAAACACTGCTAATGGACTGCGATGGCCCTGACTCAGGGTTTATTATGGTGCATGGAGAGGGAAGAGGAGAGAAAGCCGCGAGCAGGTTGGGGTTGCACTGGGGCAGCTTCAAAGCCAGCATTCCATCCAGGGCAACCAGCAATCACTGGCCTAATATGAGTAACTCACACTTTAAAGAGGGCTAACTGTGTGTCCAGCATTTATAATTGACTTCACGCAGATCATATCATTGAACCTTCGTGCTGCCCTGTGGGGTAGGTTGTTATCGCCCACATCTTTCAGTTGGAGAAACTGAGGCATAGGGAGTTTAAACAGACTTGCCCAAGGTCACACAGTTGACGGATGCAGAGCAAGATTTGAGCCCAGGCAGACTTAATTCCAAAAACTATGGCCTTAACCACTACCCTGCACTGCCCTGCCGAGGGGGGCCAGGACCTCGCTCAGAGCTTTGGGGAGGTATAGGAAGTGAGGCAGAGACTGCTCACAAGGACACTGGACCCAGGACGCAGATCACCTAAATGTATGGCAGTGTGTGTTTGGACTAAATCCTGGTGCCAGGGATGCCAAGGCAGCAGTGACACGGAGCAGTGAGCCAGGCCTTGCAGACCGAGAGAGGCCGATGGATACAGGGACTGGAGAAGAACGACTATCACTGAAGGAGCCATGTGGTTCGACCGTGGGTGACTGGATGGATGACTAGCCTGCATGCGAGGTCGGGGAATGCAGCACAAGGTGAGATTGTACCTTCGTAACAAAGGGCCTCGAATACCCCATCAATGTGGGGGAATCTGGACCTCTACACAGATGTGAAGAAAAGGCCAGGGTGGATCTGAGTGGTGTTCAGGGGGTCCCCTGAGCCACGGCATGGTGGATGGACTGGAGCGGTAGGGAGACGGGGCAGCTATCAGATTCTGTTAGGAAATACATTGCGGTGGGAAGAGCTCTGGGTTTGGAGTCGGGAAGATAGGGCTCAAATCCTAGCTTGCTGCTTTTGCTTTAATAGCTGTGTGACCCTGGTGAGTCCCTTCACCTCTCTGAGCTTCCCTTCCTTTCTCAGGTAATCATAATTAAGTAATATGTTTTTCTCAGGATTACCGGAAAGATGAAAGGAGGATGAACTAACAATAACATTAATGACAAAGGTTAAATTTACTGAGTGTAAGTTGTGGACTGAACATATAGATTCGTACATTGCAACCCTAATTCTCAGTGTGATCGTGGTTGGAGATGGGGCCTTTGGGAGGTGCTTAGGTCATGAATGGGAGAGATTTCTAGCCCTCTTTCCACTATGTGAAGACATAGGAGAAGTCAGCAGTCTGCAGCCACAAGAAGATTCTCACCAGAACGCCACCCTGCTGGCACCCTGATCTCAGAGAGCCAGGCTCCACAACTGGGAGGAATAAATGTCTGTTGTTTATAAAGCCCCTCAGTCTGGGGTACTTTGTTATACAGCTGGAACTGACTGAGACAGTCTGTTCTTTCCCAAGACACCCCTGCAAAATACATTATTTTGTTAGCTCATTTTGCAGGCACAGTATCTGAGATTCAAGAGTTGCACAGCTAGTAAGAGGCAAAGCTGGATTCCCATCCAGGAATCAGCATTCTGGTTCTAGAACTTTGCTTGTAACCAGGCAGGGAGTAGTAGATGCTCTACAAAGGTTTGTTGGGTCTAGCTGGTTCTGAAATGCCCTGGGTCTGAGCATCAGCTATGCTTCGAGCGGGTTAAGATGATACCATGTTAAGATGGCTCCGAGAGGAAACAATCTCATAATGTTCTGTATGCAGATTACGTTTAATAAAACTGTTATTTTGGAATGATTTTAGATCTACTGAAAAGTTGCAAAGGTGATTCCCCTTCATCTAGCTTCCTCTAATGGTAACATTTTATATAAACAGGGTACATTTATCAAGACTAAGAAGCTAACATTGGTAGAATGCTGCTAAACCAACTATTGACTTTATTCACCGTTTTCCCACTAATGCCCTTTTTCTTGTCTAGGGTACAGTCCATTCCAGCATACGACATTGCATTTAGCCTGTATGCAGTTTTAATTTCATTATTTCCCCCCAAAATTACAAAAAAAGAAAAAAAAAGGAAAAAAAAGATCGAAGGCAGTTTTAAACGTGGAGTAAACCGGAACACCTGCTATGTGGGCTACAAACGCAGCTACAGGCAGGACACGGATTTGGCACTGAGCTTCCGGGCAGCCAACACAAGGAGGGAAGCTGGTGAGAGACATTTGCAAGATGAAGACAAACCGGCTATGCTTGCGAAGCCTGGTTATTCCTCCACCTGAGGCCCGAGAGCAGTTTTCATCTGGTCCCTCCTAGAGAGGATGTTGTATGATGACATTGGCGGCATCCTCGGTGACAGGAAACACGCAAACGGGTTCCATACTTTATGGGTGATGAAAACATCCCGATTGAGTCTGCGTTACCAGGAAGGGGGAGGCAGTGTACACAGGAGAGAGAGAGAGCGAGGCCATGCTAGTTTCTGGCCTGAGATATGTGTATCTCAAGGATGTCCGTGTTTTTTGGTTAAGTGGGAAGCACAAGCTGCAAAAGCACCTGACAGGATCTCATTCGTATTGTCTATGGACATAAAAATATGCGCAGAGAAACATCTTTGACTACTCGTACCAAAATGTCAGCGGTGGTGATCTTGACATAATGAGATTACCGGTGAGTTTCACTATTCTCTACGTCCTTATGCGCTGTCTCAATGGAACGAGTATGACTTTTATAATCACTGGAAACAGCAACGATGAAGCAATTTCCATTTCGAAACAAGGCAGAGGAGAAATATTCCGTAGAAGTTTTCCAGTCACTTTACTTGCTTCTCAACTGCAAGCCGTCAAAGGCTTTATTTGCTCATAAAATGCCACCTTCAGTCAGGTCCTTTCCGTCTTCAGTGCCCACTGCGGTAAAGCACTTTATATTCTCTGCCACTATTTTACTTTCCCTTCCAAGGTCTTCTGGTGTGCAAACACCTGCCTACACTCACTCGGGCATCCAGGGCTGATTAATTCCGTTTATTGCCAGTGTATTTTCAGTAGACTTAGGCATGTGGAAGTGGAATAAAGGGGCTTGGCTGTGTGGGTGGCGGAGCCGAGAACAGGCTTTATTTGTAAATAGAGCTCCCTGCTGCTGTGCAGAGTGTTCTAGGGGTGAAAGTGCTGCCTTCTGCGCGGCTCCCAGCGCTCACTTAGCTCCTGAGGGCCCGGTGTGGGCCCAGGGGAGGGGCAAGTCCATTGCTAGGAAGAGAAGCTCCGTGGAGAGGGGTCAGGCACTGCCCAGCATGTTTTCCATGGGTGGCCGGGTGGGACGCCCACTCTCCCGGTAGGGGCTGGCTTCCCCTTCGGCACGTACCTTTGTACCTTTAGACCTCTCTTATTCCGTTGCACCTGCCCCCACCCCCACAGCTTCAAACTCCACCAAAGAACGGACCATAAAACCGTGTTCGTTCCTTTGAGGACAGCCGAGATTGACTAGCATTTAAAACTAATAATAATGATAGCACTTGCTATTTATTAACCAGTTATTATGAATCAGATTCTGTGCTAAACGCTTTAGCTACACGTTTATTTATTCCTCCCAATAGCCCTATGGTGGGCATTAATAGCAGTGTTTAATAGGTAAGTAGCTGAGGCTGAGAGAGGTACAGTAATTTGCTCAGGATCACACAAGGATTGGGCCTTAGCCCTTCCGGCCCTTCAAAGGCCGTGTGCTTAGCCCTACCACCTTCTCCGTACTCTGTTGACCAAATTTCAAAAGAATGCAGAGAGAGGAAACGAAAGACATTGAGTCTTCTTAAAAATCACTAAGCTTCTGAAGCCCAGTCTGGTTGTCCCAGATCTTGCCCTGTCCCACAGCCTCCACCCTGAGGTCATCCCAGGGTGAGAGGCCCCTTTTGTCTTGGCCAGTGGTCAGAGGTATCAATATGGACTCATGTACAAAAAGGAGAAAATATATACGTGTGCACACACAGGTAGATACAGACGTAAATAGAATTTGTGTATGTGTGTGTGCATGAGTGAGTATACGTATAATTCTCTATCCATAGAGAGGGGCTAGAGGCAGGAACATCCCAATTCAAATGGGTATACCTAGCACCCAGATCTTAGTTTCTAAGTACTATTCTCAAATAAAAAGACCCTGGGCTGTTTGTAGGAGTGGTTGATTCCAGGTCTAGGGTAGAGAAGGTACAAGATGAGCCCGAAGTGGTACAGGAAAGCAAGGATGTGCTGCCAAATCAGTCAGCCAGCCAATCAGCATATCAAATGTGTATAGTGCTCACCTGAAGAGCTCCCAGTGCCCAGAGGGGAATACAATAAATATCCATGAGTCCATACTAATGTAGTTACACAAAGAACTGAATGAATAAATAAATAAATGTAGAAAAAAATAAGAGCACATCACCATTACAGTGATAATTGCCAGAAGCAAAATGCACCCATGGATGCTAAATAGTAGGCAGAAGTTTAAGCAGAAACAGGATTTTTTTTTTTTTTTTTGCATAGTTTCAAAGTATCTCTACCAATATGTTTTGTAAGTGGGTAACCCTGGAGGTACCAACTAAGCCAAATGTAATACATATATTTTTTTAAATCTTGATTTTTTCCCCCCCTCTAATTGTAAACATAATACTTGCTAATTGTGGAAAAGTCAAATAAGACCCTGCCTTGTGTTGCAGTGGGTCCTTCCTCCCCTGCTGCTGTCCAGCTCCAGGACGTGGCTCAGCAGTTGGCATGTCCTTCCAGACCTTTTTCTATCTGGCCTGTTGTACACACAGCGTCCTGGGGAACCTGCTTATTCATTCTGTTCCTTTTATGACACACCCATCGGCTTCTTAGAAAATTGCTTCCTTCCTCAGATCAAAACCTGACATCTCAGATTTATAAGACTTTGACTAAGTTGTTGCCACTTCGGAGTATGGAGATGGGCTCCCTCAAAAGTAGAAGCGCAAAAATGTAGCAAAAGTATATTTCAGAGGTGCTGTTATTATCATTCTTCACTATTGAAATTTAATACCTCTAATGTTCTCTTTCTGCAGTCAGGGAGAGAAAACACATAAAGGAGAAATGACAAAATGTGCCCCGTGCCCTTCGTTTTTGTCCTCTTCCTAGAGCAGGCTTTGGAGAGAGCCTCGCTGGCTGGGTGGCAAAGGGGGATGGCTGTGTCCCTCCCCGGGCACCTCGGGGCCCCGTGGATCCTTCTGGTGATGGAGCACCACAGGCATTTGTCTGGGGAACAGAGCGAGGTGTGTGCGATGCAGCACCTGGATACGTGGTCCTCAGGTGCATTCTGCACGGAAATTGTGTCGAACGGGTTGGGCGGGAGTGGGAGACGCAGGCAGTGAAGGCTGCTGGTACCCCCAGGTGATGTACCTACCCACCGAGCATCGGTGAGAGAAATGGTGACAGCGAACATTCACTGGGTGATAAGTCTAGACTGGCTAAGCCCTTTTTTTTTTTTTTCCTTTGTCTCACCTAAATGAGTCCTTAAACAATCCTGTACTTCACTGAAAGATGAGCAGACTGAGGCTCAGAGAGGTCATAACGTACTCAAGGTAACACAGCAAGGAAGTGGTAGAGCTGGAGTAGGGAGCAGCCCCAGAACCTCTCATTAGTCACTAGGCCTTATACCCCTGAACTTGTGTGATGGAGAAAACAAGTGGACCGACAGCCGTTGGCTGCCAGGCGTTCGGCCCTCTGTGATTCTGCTGTCATCACAGCGGCGACACTGGCCCAACGTCTCCACGCACTCTGCCTTTGGACTCGAAACCTGGAGGATTCTTATGGCCATTCAGCATGTGTTTAAGTGAAAGCGTGGTGGAAATGCCGAAGATACGGCAGCATGAGGGTAGTCATGGTGATAACAGTAGGAAGGAAGTGAAGGCAGAGCAGGCTTCCAGGTATTTCTAATCGATGGTGATAATAATAGCGATCGCAGCATTTGGGGACTGCTCCCTCCGTTCCAGCCTGGTACTTAGTGAGTGCTCTGCCTGCCCAGAGTTGTTTAGTCCTCCCAGCAACGAGGCATTAGTATCACCCCCATTTTAGGGATGGCAGCTGAGGCCCAGAGAAGTTAAGTAACATGCCCAAGGTCGCACAGCTAGTAGGTGGAGGAGCTGGGATCGGAATTCAGGCGGGTCCGCTGCTTAGTCACAGAAGTCCTGTTCCCACTTCTTTCCTCACACCTTCTCCGGCCAACCCCAGTGGCTCCTACAGAACTTTCAAAGGGCTTCCCCTTGCAAACTGATGGAAAGCAAAAGACTCAGTGTGATGTTTCCGAAGTCTACGTAATCACCACGGCATGAAAGCAGTTACTGACCAATCACGAACAGCCCGGTTCCGTCCAGGTGCTTTCTGAATCATCCTGTTCTTTCCTCACCATGACCCCAAGAGGAGGTTCTGATTGTCGCCATCTCCATTTTATGGATGAAGAACCTGAGACTCAGTGAAGTTAAGCAACTTGCCCCGAAACATGTTCTTAGTTGGCAGAGAATCTGTGATTTGAATGCAGGGCTCTCCGAGGCCTTGTGCTTGCCACCGTGCGTTGCAGTTGAGGGGGACAGCGGAGCACAGAAGTCAGAACGCCTAGGGGTGGCACGGCAGTTTTTATTTTACATTGGGAAGGGTTTGGTCCATTTTTCTCTGCCTTCAAATCCAATGCTCTTTTGTTCCCCAGGGCAGCAAATAATACATATCTTGCATGGCAGCACCATTTAATTAGTGCGGCTGCAGAAGTATTTGTACTGTGTGGTTGCAACTGGGCTCTGAAAGGAATAATGCTTGCCTCAAGCTCAGGATCACTCAAGAATGTCTGCTAGGGGCAGGAAGAGAGACCTGCGGCCAAGATGGGTGCACGCGCGCCATCGCCACGTGAGAGCAAGAGTCTAGCTCAACTTTTAAGCTTCTTTAAATAAGAATCTGTGACTAAAGCTGTACTTCAGCAAGAAAGTGTTATCTGGAGAAAATTAATGATAATGATACTAATAGCACCCCTTTCTCATACCCATTGTCCAAGGTCACAGGAAGGTGCTGGCCAGGGTGGTCGGCCTGGCTCTCCCCTCTGACACCCAGCCCTGCAGTTTCCATCCCGGGTCCTGCCTCCTGGACATAGGGGCAGTCTCGTGTTACCCCTCCAGGAGGGAGTAAACCCAAGGCTGTTCCTTCCAGTTCCTCGCTGGCATACCAGCCCCGGTCCCACAGAGCCCCCTCCTTCCCACCCTCCCCTCCCCCCGCCCCACTGGGAGGAATCATGGCAAAGCAGCCCCTGCTTGTGATGGGGACTCGACAGTCCCCTGGCTCTTTAATAACTTTCATGTGATGGCTGAGCTCCAGCTTGGAAGATGGGCTTGCCTCCCTTCCAGAGCTTGTCCTCGGGGCTGCCTCTCCCTGAGGTGCGGTGGCCGGCCACCTTGTGCTCCTGGGCAGGGGTCCCTGAGCCATGAACCTCAGAGAAGGCATCTTGCTTCCTTTCCCTTCTCAGGGACAGCGGAGGAGGAACCGTGCTGCCTCTGGATTCCAGACTCTCTACAATAATGATAATAATAGTACCTCCACCTATGTCCCAGGTGCTACATTATCAGGGTTCAGTGACCTATACGTGTAAAGTCCAGCCTCTGGCACGTGATAAGCACCCCCAAAACGGTAGCTATGATGGTTGTGAATGAGTTTCATTATCCACGTGAGTGTGGATGCTGGCGGGTGAGGCTGGCTTGTAATGGCATCTGATAATGAGTCCGCAGTGAGGATGCACAGCTTTCCCAGGGAGCCAGGAGGTGAATTTTTCCCCCAAGAAACCTGGCACAGCTGGGCAACTGTTTTAGCCTCTCCCCACTGGCTGTGTCACATTCTACATCCTCTGTAGGATACTCTCTTAGCCGAACTGGCCTCTTTGTGAACTGGTCTCTGAATAGGTGTTTAATAAATTGCAAGAGTTCAAGTTGCTCAGTCCCACCGCTTGGTTTTTAAAGGGCCCCCGCCAGGCCAGGGCAGTAATTGCTCCCAGGCAGGCTATTTCCCAAAAGAGAAACGCTTAGGGTCCACAGGGAGGCTCTTCAGAGGAGGAGCCCAGCTGTGGCTTGCCCGGGTCACAAAAAAGAGTGAGAGCATTCATTCAGGTACCCAGGGCCACCAAGACCTGTGCTGTCCCTCTGAGGGAGATGGTTGGCAGGGCTGGCTGCAGATTTATTTCGAATCTCTCCTTCTCAAGTGGCTGAGCGAGGGGCCTGGAAATGCTAAGTGGAGGCTGACCAGTACGGTCAGCAAGCAGTCAGTTGCCCTTCTGGCTCCACACGTGGCCATGTCAAGGTCAATGCCCGCGCGTCGGGGACATACATGGTTTGCTGGATCTGAGGTCAACCTGTTCTTCCATTTCGTAGGAGCGTTCACTTGGTCAGCAGCTTTCAGAGGTTGGGTGTCCAACAACCTGGGTGGGGCCATGCTCTTGAACAATTAACCCAGACCCTTTGGGGAACTTAGTTTCTTTTTAGTCTTAATAACTTTTAGCTACTGAAGTAATAGATTCAATACATGATACATACAGACACATACAGAAAGTAAATGGACCCAGACATCCTACCTCCTCGAGTCATCCTTTATTAGCATATTTTTTTAAGATACGATTCACGTATCATAAAAATCACCCTTTTTTAGTGTACAAAGCAGTGATTTTTGGTATATTCACAGGGTTGTACAACCATCATCACTAATTTCAGAACATTTCATTAACCCCCTTCAAAAAAATTCCTGTACGCATTAAGCAGTCATTCTCCATTTCTGTCTCTAATTTGCCTGTTTGGGGTATTTCATATCAATGAGTCATGGTAATGTGGCCTTTGTGTCTGGCTCCTTCTACTTAGCTTAATGTCGTAGCATACATCAGTAAATTCCTTGTTACGACTGAATAATATTCTGTCATATGGCTAGTCCACATTTTGTTTATTTACTCGTGAGCCAATAGACATTTGGGTCGTTCCTATCTGTTAGCATCCTGATGTAGCCTCTTTGGTTTCTCTCTCTGTGCTTTTCTACATGATGGATATTATATAGCATATACTATTTTGCATCCCGCATTTTTCACTTGCATTTTCCTACATAATTAAACACTTAAGTGTGCCTTGTGATACCTGCATGATAACATTCCATCTCGTGGCTGAGTTATAATTTACCTAACCATTCCCTTGAAATCAGCTGTTTAGTTGTTTTCAATGGGAATAAGTTTTTAAAAGGAGCAACAAATGAGAGAAACCTCAGAAGATCTTTCTAGAAGGAGTCAAACCACCTTCAAGTCTATCTGTGCTAGCAGGCTGCAGAGTCCAGTAGGGGACAGGAGTGACTTATCCCAAATTACCAAGAGACATGGATTGGCCTGGGTGGTATACAGAAGGCGCTTCTCGGAGGTAGCGCAGCAGAGCAGTGGAGGGCCTGGGTCATTCTTCCCCAAACATTGAGGGGGATGTTTCATGTCATGCCCTTCCTGGACACATTTTACTTTTATTTTTAGGTCTCCCTCCCCCAATGTTATGGTCTTTATACACAATCCAGAGAGCAGAGAAAATGAATAAAGAGCTTGACATCAAAATTTTTTAGTATTCACCACTCAGAGGCAATCCTGTGAATATTTTGGCATATTTCTTCCCAGCCCCTTTAATGCAGTCGAAGACCACATTAGATGGACAATTTTAAGATAATGCTAAAAAATCCGAATTCAAAAGTAATGCATTATTCATTGTAGAAGATGTTACAAGTCCTACACCTAAAGAAAAACTAGTGTAACAGGTTTGGTGTGTGTCCTGCCGGACTGTTACACTCACATGGAATGTGATGTAGATAAAGACAGTTCAGCAAAACTGGGATCAGACTTTTTGCTTTCCCCTCAACCCTCCATGACAATGCAGCATTACGATCTTTCCATATCAGGAAGACATTTGCAAAATATGAAGTTACAGAGTGGTGTTGTATGATCTCATTTTTGTTGTTTTTTTTTTCAGAAATACATTCATTTGTACATACATACGTGAACAGAGTTCATGAGAAAATGTCCAAGAAATTGTAAACGGTGTTACTTCTGAGTCTTGTGCTGGGGGCCTGAGATGTATTATTAAGGGTAGGGGACTTTGAGGAACTAAGATTTTTATAGTTTGTATATACCCCCTTTTTACTGTTTGACTGTTTCTACTATATGGTTATGTTGGTTTTTATAATTAAAAGAAGGTTTAATTGGAAAAAATCATTATATGTTATACACATTCCACAAAATTATTTTTTAATGACTTGACAGTATCACTTTATGGATATACCATATGGTATCTGACTGATCAGTTCCTAGATATTTCGGAGGGGGTCCGGATTGTTTTTGTAACTTCTCGTTTTGCATCAACGTGATGATCTTCTTGGAGTTAATTCCTTGAAGTAAAGTTACAAAGATGTTTGCACCATTTTGTCAAACATTTCTTAGCAGATTTGAACCAAGGTGTACTCCAACTGACAACAAAGTGCCAGATGCCTTGTTAACCCTTCCTCACCCAGATGGGGTGGTGGAGGCCTTTTGCTGTTCATTTCTATTCAGCTAACTGTATGTGTCCACCATGTTTGAGCACCACCCATATGCTAGACAGAATAAGGAGCCCCAGAGATGTCTAAATCCTAATCTCCAGAACCTGTACATATGTTACTTTTTATGACAAAGGGAAGTAAAGATTACAGATGGATTAAGATTGCTCATCAGCTGACTTTGAGATAGCGAGATGATCCTGGATTATCCAAGTGGGCCCAGTGTGATCAGAAGGGTTCTTAAACGTAGAGGAGGGAACCAGAAGAGAGAATCAGAGAGATGGCCATGAGAGGAGGACTTGGCCTAAAGATGCTGGCTTTGAAGGTGAAGGGATGTGGCCACCAGCCATGAAATGTGGGTGGCCTCAAGAAGCTTGGGAAAAGAAGGAAATACACTGTGCCCCAGAACCCCGAGAGAGGAACTCAGCCCTGCTGACATCTTGATCTCAGCCCACTGAGACCCATGTAGGACTTCTGACCTCCAGAACTTCAGGATAATAAGTTTGTATACTTTTAAGCCACTAAGTTTGTGGTAATTTGTCGCAGTAGCTATATGAAGCTAATACAGTACATACTGTATCCTCAACACCAAGCATAGTGCTGACCCTTAGGAGGTACTTGGTTCTCTTCTAGATGGTTCAATATATTTACTCACTTGCCCAACCTTACAAGACTCAAAAGTAGTTTCATAATTGCCTAATGCATACCCTTCTGAAAAACAAACCTGCTCAATTGAGTTTCAGATTTGTTTGCAATTCATTTTGTCTTTAAACCATGGTTTTAGAGTCAAAGGACTGTGTTATTTGGGCCAGTTATTTCTTTTTCTTTTTCAGCGTAGTTCTGTTATTCATTAAAAATAGGTTCATTTGTTTTTGCTTACATTCAATAGGGCATCCCTCTTCTTTATTTAGTTAATTTTACTTTTTGAGTAACTACAACATCAAAATTATACAAAAAAGGTAAACTCAGAGTACCACTTCTCTCTCATGTCAATTTTACCCACTCCCACCCACTCCTTGCAAGTTGTCAAAATAAATTAGTTTTGGGGTTATTCCTGTTTTGTTCTGAGGTTTTGTTTTGTTGCAAAAATAAGCAAGTACATGTATACTTTCTCCTTTCTTATTTGAAAGGCAATATGCTATAAGTATTTTTTTTGCACTTTAATTTTAAAATTTAACCCTTCTACCTTGTAACAGTTGCTTTGGCTTACATTATCATTAACCCCTACGAAAAAAATAATTTAATATTCTGGAATTCACTTCACGCCAGTGCACAGAAATCTTTGCCAGTCTTTTCTTATAGCTGCATAGTGTTCCACTGTGTGTCTTTACCATACTTTATTCAGCCATTCTCTGTGCGGGCATTTAAGTTGTTTTCAGTATTTTACAATTACAAACAATACCACTACGAGTAACTGCGCATATACATCTTACTTTTGGAAGTGTATCTTCAGGGTAAATTTTCAGAAGTGGGATTTCTAGATCAAAAGCGCAATTTTGCGAAATTCCACTCCATAAGGGTTGTTCCATCCTGACTTCTCGCCAGCCATGTATGAGCACGCCTGTGGCCTCACAGCCCTCTGACAGGCTTTGTCAGGTTTTCAGTTGTTTCCAATCTGATAGGTGAGAAATGATATCTTGATGTAGCTTTATTTTGCAATTTATTATGAGTGAAGTTGACCATCTTTTTATGTTACTGCTTTTTTATGTCTCTTTTTGTAACCTGTTCATGTTTTGTTTGTTATCCTTTTTCTGTCAGGATTTTAGATTCCCCCCCCCCTAAAATTTAAGAAGTATTTATGTATTAGGGCTAATTATCCCCTTATCTGTGATATATATTGAATATATTTTCTCATCCATTGTCATTTTTTTTGACTCTGCTTGTAAAGTTTTTTTTTTTTACAGTTACCTTGTTTAATTATCAATCTTTTCTTTCGCTGAATCTGAGTTCTCTTTATGGCCAGAATAGAGAGGTTTATCCATTTTTTTCCTTTAATACTTGTAAATACATTTTTCTCTTTAGATCTCTGATCCGTTTGGCATTTTTGTTGCGTAGGATATGAGATATGGATCCAATTTATCTCTTTCCAAATGGCTACAGAGTTATCCCAATGCTATGTATTAAAAAGCTCATCTTTGCCACAGAGATTTGTGATGCCACCTTCATCATCCACTGCATTTCCATGTGTCCTTGGGCCCGTTTCTAGTCTGTTCCCCTGCCTGTCTGTCTGGTTAGGAATCAGTGCCACCTGTTGGAATTACAGAGGCTTTAGAGCAGGTCTTAGCATCTGGCACCTCCTTGTGCAGCCCTTCTCTATCAGGGTTTTCATAGTCATTCTTGAATTTTGATTTTTTTTATTAAAAATATTTTTTTAAATTAATAGACTTATTTTTAGAGCAGTTTTAGATCAACAGAAAGATTGAGCAGAAAATACAGAGTTGCCATATACCTCCTCTCATCCCTACCCCTGCCCACACACAGTTTCCCCTATTATTAACATCTTGCAGTAGAGTGGTACATTTATTACAATGATGAGCCAATATCGATATATTATTATTAACTAAAGTCCATAGTTCACATTAGGGTTCACTCTTGGCGTTGTATGTTCTATGGGTTTTGACAAATATGTAATGTCATATATCCACAATTACAGTATCATACAGCCCTAAACATCCATCCCTTGTGCTCCACCTGTTCATCCCCCCTTCTCTGAATCCTGGCAGTCTTGGACCTTTTTACTGTGTCCATAGTTGTGCCTTTTCCAGATGTCACATAGTTGGAATCTTACAGTGTGTAGGCTTTGCAGACTGGCTCCTTTCAACCTAGCAATATGCATTTAAGCCTCCTCCATGTGCAGTTTTAATTTTTTCACATAAACTTTTATATCAGCTTGTTTCACAAAAGCTTATTGGTATTTTTTGGGCGGGGTAAGGTTAAATTTTCAACCGAGAGAACAGTCATCTTGATGCTGAATCCTTTCCATTCAAGAACAAGGTTTGTGTGTGTTTGTTTTTCTATTTTTTTGAGCCCATTTTGAGTTTTTAAAGTTTTTATCACATAGGTGCTGCAAATTTATTATTATTTTTATTACTAGGAATTTTATCTCTTCTGTTGCTATTATAAATGGGGTTTCCCCTGCTAGTACAGCTTCTGACTGGTCACTGTTTGTGTATATGAAGGCTGTGGATTTGAACTTGAGAGCTCTGATTCTTGCAGGTCTGCAGAGCAGCACGAAGCAGGTGAAAAGGCTGGGTTCCGGGCCAGTTTTGCCCTGACTGTGGAGGCCTTGCGTTCATGATATCTCTACCCCTCACCCCCGTTTTCTCTATTCCAAAACAAGGGGATGGGTAAATGTGCACCATATTTCAGAGTGCAGTTCCAACCAAAACAAAATTGCAATTTCTGTTTTTACCTCTTTGCCTTCCATTTGATTGAAAAAACTAGATACTCTTTCTTTGCTGCAGTGCACAGAGCCAGGCTGTGGGTACCCAGCTCCCTACATTCCCTGGCCTTGTCAAACTAACCTTTACATAAATGGAAAATGTCTCCTGCCTGTCTGCAAAAAGCGAAAGGAGCGAGGGGACTAGCTTGCTTATGTGTATGCCTGCTCATCGTTGGTTCATTTAATCATTTCTTCACTCATTTACTGCTGCTGTCAGGCATTTGTTGGGTGCCTCCCATGTGCCAAGCAAGGAGGTTGCAGTACATAAGCCCTGACCTTAATGTGTACAGTCTAGCATGATCTTAAGCCATGATGAGGGCTGTAGGGTGTGCTGCAGTGTGCTCTGGGTGGGGGGAAAGGGGACTAGGGATACCTGCCTTAGAAGAGATGATCAGAGAAGGCCTCTTGGAGGAGATGTTATTTTAGTTACGATCTGAAGGTTGAATAGAAGTCGTCCAGTAAGGAATGGAAGGAGAAATCCTTTGAGCAGAAGAGCAGCATATGCAAAGTCCCAGAGGTGGGAAAGGGCTCCATCCATTCATAGAACTGAGAGATGGTGAGTGTGGATAGCTTGGAAAAAGCTGGAGAAGTATCATGAGATGGATTAGCGGGGTAAGACCCCTCTTAGGCTAGGTAAAGGAGCTTAGATGTCAGTGAGGGAGTTTTAAGAAAGGTGTGAAAGATCAGATTTATAGTCAAATTGTTCAAATTAATCTCTTTGCTATACAGAGAGGTTTATTAGTCAGGACTCTCTAGAGAGACAGAACCAATAACATAGATGACAGGTAGATAGATAGATAGATAGATAGATAGATAGATAGATAGACAGACAGATAGGCAGACAGACCAGACAGACAAAATTTATTATAGAAGTTGATTCATGCAATTATGGAGACTGAGAAATACTACCACCTGCTGTCTACAAGTCAGAGAACCAGCCAAACTGGTGGGTGTAATTCAGTCTGAGTCAGAAGGCTTGAGACCCAGGGAGCTGATTATGAAAGTCTGAGTCCAAAGGCCAAAAAGTGGGGCCGATGCGATAAATCTCGGTTCGAGTCCTAGGGCCTGAGAACTGGAGCCCCAACATCCAGAGGCAGGAGAAGAGGGATGTCTGAGCTCCAGCAGAGAGAGTGAATTCTCCTTTCCTGCACCTTTGTGTGCAGGTCAGGCCCTCAGTGGATTGGACAATGCCCCCTCACACTCAGTGAGGGTGGTCTTCTTTCCTCAGTCTGCCGATTCACATGCTGCCCTCTTTCAGAGACACTCTCAGACACACATCCATAAATAACGATTTCCCAGCCATCTGGGCATCCCTTAGCTTAGTCAGGCTGACACACAAAATTAACCATCGGAGGGTGTTGGAGGGTGGTAAGGGTAAGGGTGGAGCAGGGAGGCGGGTCAGGAAGGCCATGACAGTGGTCCAGGCGAGAAACTGTGGTGGCTGGGACCAGAGTGAATTTAGTGGAGACAGAGGGGAGTTAATGGATTAGAGATCTTTTTGGAAAGGAAGGTAAAATCCGGTGGGCCTGATGATGGACCCAGTGGATTTGGAGGTTTGGGGCCTCAAGCACTGAGGGAGGGGGGATAGGAAGAGGTTAAGGCTTCGGTCCAGGTCACTAGCGTTTAGAGCTGTGCTGCTCAGTACGGCAGCCACAGTCTCCTTTGGCTATCAAAATGGAGCTAGTATAACTAGGGAAATGAATTTTTAATTTTATTTAATTTTCATTAATTTAAATAGCAGTGGCTGCTGTATTGGACAGCGCAGATATAGAACAATTTCATTAGCGCAGAAAGTTCTTTTGACAGAGCCGGTTTAGAGTGCCTTTGAGTCATCTAAATTGAAATGATGAATAGGCAAGTAAAAGTCTGGGGCTCAGAATAGCAGCTGGGCTGGATTCAACTCCTACTCTGCTACTCGCTTGCTGGGTGGCTTCGAGCAAATGACTTTACCTCTCTGAGCCCCACCGCCCTCATCTATAAAACAGGATACCATTCCATGCCTTGTGTGGTGCTCGTTAAGTGTAGAGCTAAATTGTATGAGGTCGTTGACCTCGGGAGGCACTCAGTGGGGTGGGTAGCTGTCATTCCCCCTGAGTTTGACTTCTATGATTGCTCTGATGTGTTTTCTTGGAAGCAGGACTCTCCTATGCTAAGAACTCAGGAGTGGCTTCTCTGCCCTAGCTCTGACCTTGAAATGACCTTGGGCAAGTTCCTACCCCTCTCTGGGCCTCAGTTTTTCCATTGATGACCTGGGGGTTAGAGCAGGCTTTCATTGAGTGCTGTCCATACCCTGAATAGAGTAAGCAAGTACTGAAAATAGATGTGCTAACATCAGAAGAAGGAACCAGAAGGAAGCAAAAGTCATACTCGAATTTAGCAAGCATTGGCTTTGCCAGTTCTGTCCATGGTGTTTCTGATTGGCTTTTGCCATGTGGGGCACTAACCCAGAGAGTGCTGTATGAAGGGCTCCCCCAGACCCTACCTGTAACTCCAGCTTGCTCCAGGAAGCTTCTTAGCTTTTACCTTAATCCTTTTTTTTTTTTTAAATGTAGATGAGGTTTACTAACTTCTGAACTGTTGAGAAAGCTAATATTGTCTCATGAAAACTACATTGCTCACTTGCACCCCCACCCCTAAAAAAAAGCCCATTAAAGTTTCATACCTGACATGGAAGACTATTAAAGATTTATAATTGCAATAAAACTCTTCAGTCGAATTTGAATTTTCATTGCGCTATGGCCACAGTCAGCGGGGTTCTGATTTGAAGCCTCAAAATCTGTTTCAGTCAAGCCTTGGGGAGGAGGTGGAGATGGCCTAAGCCGGCTTCTTTCAGGCTCCTGTCCCTGCATGCTCACATTGTGCTCCTTGTCCAGGGAGGACGGGTTCCTGTCTCTCAGCTCAGCACACAGATCAAGTTGTCCGCTGCAGGTATCTCTCCTGACAGCCTCTGGCGAGGGAGCTCAGAGCTACTGCCATTCTGCCACAGGTTCTTTTGGCTCATTTGTTTTCAGTTCCCTCCATCAGGCATGAATAGAGTGCCTACTGTGTGCATGGCAGGAAGCCTGAAGCTGAGAGGTCATGGAAGAGATAGAGGAAGAATAGGCTGATTTTTCTTGAAGGCAGGATTAATACTGGTTGGAAGAGGATGGCAGAACAAAGGCCAGATCCCAGCATTTGTCACTTCATTTCCAACTTCAGTCTTCTCATCTATGAAATGGAGATGTGGTCAACACATGTGGATCTGTTAATGCTGAAGGCAGGGCCCAGAGAGGAGGAAGGTGGAAAGGTGGGGGTTATGGCATTGACAGACTCAGGAGGCAGAATCACAAGGTTTGGTTGGTGAGTGACCAACCAAAGCGTAGTGTTTCAAAAATGCACTGACATTTATTGAACACTTACTGTGTGTTAGATACTGTTTTATGTGCTTTTCTAGGTATCAGTACAATAAATACTCATTGAATGCCTACTATGTGTCAGATGGTGTTTTAGGTACTGGGGATACAGTGGGGAGTTTAACTCATTTAATCGTAAGATCTATGAGGTAGGCACTGATGCTATCCCCATTTTCCAGAGAAGGTAAGCAAGGCACAGAGAGGTTAGGAAATTACCTTAGATCACATAGCTAGTCAGTGCAGAGTCTGGGATTAGACCCAGAGGGCAGACTCCCGGGTCTGTGCTTATAACCACACACCACATGGCCTCTCATTTAGTTCATATAACAGTTGGTGGTCTCATTCTCATTATTTAATCGCTTCGTGCAGTAAAATTATTTTCTCTGAGACTCGTAGTGTGTAAGACGGGATCCTTCACTGAGGTGGGCTCATTCCCAAACCTGCTGAGAACTTTCCACTGCTCCAAGGGTCTCCTCAGTGCTCCTCTGCTGCCTCAGACCCAGAGGAAGTAAATTCCTGCTTCCCGGTGGCTGGCCAAGTCCAGGGACAATCGGTGTCCTGTCCTTGTTGAAGTCCCTTCATGCTTTCCTCAGAGCGTCTCAAAGCTGAGCCTGTCACTCGATGGGCTGTGGATGATGGAGGAGTCTTTGCTTAGCCTTGAAATGAAGGGCATTCCCATGGTCCACCCTCCACTCCTCCATCACTAGTGATAAATAGGATGCCGTGGTGACAAATAAAATAAAGCCGCCTTTATTCGTTCATCCTTCCATGCCCTCCCCATTGGCTCCCCAGTGGCAAGCCGAGCAATATTAGACACTCGATCACTGTTTGCACTTGCCTCTCCTTTCTCCAGGGGCTTGTGTCCCAATACGTTCTGGGTGCTATGGGTGTTTTCTTGGTTAATTAGCCTCAGAATCTGAGCCTTGGCTGCAGACACATCTCTGTGCTTTCTGGGCCTCAGTTTCCCTATTTTCAGGGGACCCCTTGGAAGTTCTGATGGTCGCAGCATCTTTGCCTCTCCTTTTTTGCCTTGTTGACTGACCCACATTGTCTAACTCAGCATTAGCTTCAGTAGGTAAGAAAATGTAACATTTCAAGGAATAAAGACAAAGAGCTTTTAGGGTTCTTTTCTGGTGGGAGAAAGAGCCAAATCGAGACCTCTAAACGTGCCACCTTCAACTTCACGTCACACAAACCAAAGGAAAAGGGGTGGTAGGAAGAATATGGGAAAGCTGGGCTCAAATACTGGCTCATTGTTCACTTCCTGCGTGACCAGCGAGTGACCTTGAGTGAATCACTTGATAGCTCAACCCATCCCCTCCATTTGGAAGGGAAGCGAATGAAATGCTATTGAAAGCCTCTTGTGTGGTGTGTCAGGCTCTGTGCCAGGTGGTCCCATTTGATTCTCATAGCCACCGGGAATTGCTGGTAGTATCATGCCCACTTTACAGGTGAGAACACTGAGACTTGGACTGTACTTGAAAGCTGTGCAGGAGCACATGGCTACCACATTTGGTTGCCTGGCTTCAGAACTAGGGGCATGTTTCTGTTGCACCATAGAGATGAGACTCCATAGCTCTCTGGCCCCACAAGTTGGCTGTGAGCAGCAAGGGGACACTGGACTTATTTGAAAGTGATTTGTGGACTCCGAATGACAGTGAGCATACAGACACCTGTCCTAACAAGGCTCCCAGACCTTGGGAAGCTTTACAACAAGCAGAGATTCTGAGAGAGAACTGGATATGGAGAAATGGGAATGACTCAGACCAACCCGCCTGCCGCAGAGGGCTGTGTGGAGACCCCAAGGCCAGCTCTGTCTAGAACTTTGGTTTTAAAAGAGGCCCTGATGGAAGAAGAAAGACAGGAAAGGACTGGAAAGAAATTGAGAAGATGGGCTCACCTACCCCCATTCATATGGGGTTTCTTGATTATAACTGTTATTTCACACCTGTTCCCCAGGTGGATCACACGTGACCCCCACACTGCCTCTCATGAGGGGAAAATGCGACTAGCACAGCAAATCTGTGCTTTCGCAATTACTAATGCTTAGGATGAGGCAGAAGCAAGTGGCGTGCTGGTCATTTACGGGACTGTGTACGAACAGGTGCCAGGCTCGGGGCGAAGGACAAAGTTTGGAAGCCATAGCACCAAATCAGCCCCCACCCCAAGCACCATTGTCCCAGCGGTTGCTGACACTCCCACTCCAGAGTTGCCAGATTTAGCTAGTAAAAATACAGGACGCCCATTTACATTTGAGTTGCAGATAAACAAAGAATACTTTTTTTCGCGTGCTTGTCCCATACAGTATTTGAGACGTTCTCTCCCTAACCTCGCTGTGGAGGGCCAGGTGGATAGATGCCTGTAGAATATAGTTGTCCCTTCCTTTGTTCTCCTAGGCCTGGACCTGTAGGGAGAGGCCTGTCCACAAAATGATGTCCTCGCATATCTTGTCTCTCAGATGCTACTTCCTTTAATTAAACTCTGGGATGAAATCATGTATATGGGAAAGATTAAAATTGATTCCTTTTGCTTCACGAAAGCCAAAGCTATTGAGAGGGATACTTAAAAGAAAAAAAAAAAAAAGCACTTCGGCAGATGACAAGTACAGCCTGGGCTCCAGCTGTGGGGGCAGCTGGACAGAGGGGGGAGGCAGAGCTGCTGCAGGAGGTTGGGATAGTTCATGACTTGAGTGCGAATGGGCCCAGCAGGGAGTGAGTTTCCCCTCCACTCTCATTAGTCTTCTTTGCCACAGCTCTGCTTCTTGGCATCCAGGAAATCCGACTGGAGAGATGCCGAGAGGGGGCTGCCGAGGCAAGGTGGGAAGTGGCAAAGGTCATACCTTCATGCATAAACAACTTATTGAGCACTTGCTGTGTGCCCAGCCCTCTCCCAGGAGTCTAGCTGGGGCTGCCTAAGTTCTCAGGGACCCAGGTTCTCGACCAGGGAGCTCAGTGATACCAAAAAAGAGAGAATCATGATATTGTTGGTGGTAGGAGAAATAGATGCTGATGACTAGAAATTTGGAGAACAATCTGGGCTAGCCGCGCCCTTTTTATACCTGAGGAAACTGAGGAACAGAATCTGTTGGGGGGTTCATTAGAGCTCACAAGGCATTGACGTTGCAGATCCAGTATTTGAACCCAGGTCTGATGGTCTTCGAAACCCTTAACCACACTACGTTGCTGCCTTCTGGATTGGGGGCGGTGGGGACGGGGGTCATTGGAGATTTTTAAGCAGGGATGGATGTCGTGAAAGTTAAAATCAGTGGGCGTTCAGATAGGGGTGCTGCGGCCAGGGCTGGGGAGTGCTGGCTGGAGAGTGGCTTTGGATATGCTGGGTTTGAAGTGATCCTGCGTGTCCCGAGGCAGAGCTCCTGACAGCAGCCCAGTAGGAGAAGGCAGTAGGGCCTTGGGGCCAGCCTGACCTGGGTCTGCATCCTAGCTGTCCTCTTCACTAGTTCTGTGACCACCTCTCTGAGCCTTTGTTTTCTCTCCGGCAAGATGGAGAGCAATGATACCTGATCTGCAGGATATTGGGGACATTAAATAAGGAAAAATATGTAAAGAGACAGACAAGGTGCCTGGCACATAGTCAGCATCTGGTAGGTAAATAGCGGTTTGAAATTTGGGGCTACAGGCTGATGTAGTGTGCTGGTGCCGAGATGGTCTCAGAGCTAGGGATGGAGGGGAATGGGTATCTTACTTTTGATTCGTTCGATAAATTTTCATTAAATTCCCACTGTGTACCAGGCCCTGGGGATACTTTGTGGAGAAGCCAATGAGAAAACCCAAGTATAGTACAAAATCGAGCTCTCTGCGGACTAGGAGCCGCATGAGAGCAGGAGCAGGTCCGTCCTGCTCCCTTGGCGGTCGTCTTGGCCGAGCCCGGCACCGAGCCCGGCACCGAGCAGGTGTGCAGGAAGTGCTGTGGAGTGGGGTCGTGGAGGCCGAGGTGCACAGGGCCTTCTTTGGGCATGTCAGCGCCGGCGCAGAGGGAAGGCGGAAAGTCGGAAAGTCTGAACCGCTGGTTGTACTGGAAACTCCCCAACTGCAGGCGAGGTGTTACAGACAGGAAACTGGGGACCGGGGTTTCAGTTCTCAGCCTCGTCACCACGTCTTCTTTTCTCCTCTTTTTCTTCCAAATTCTCATTTGGCTCATCTTTTCCAAATCTTGCTTTGAAAAATGCTGGAAGAACCCTCTAGGGGTTGATCATGTGTCAGCAGCAAGCCTGGGAAGCTGGGGAGAAGGAAAAGCAGCCATGAATAACGGGCATTATGAGGCTGCCCTTCAAGGCCAAGTGGGAGGTGACCCCGGGTAGCCCTTCCCCAGCCACGGGCCATAGTCACATCTATAACAGGAAGAGAAACGCAGGACCCTCCAAGTTTAAACATGCTCTAAGTCTTTTAGAAATGCCCGTCTCACACTGCAGCTTCTTCTCATCCAACCCCTTCTATTTTTGTCACATATTTTTATTGGAAGCCTGGGGTTTTTTTTTTTTTTTCTCACTTCTTTATCCTTTCATTAAAAACGTGTTTTTACATTACAAAGTAAAACTCCTTGCTTGTTGTAAGAATCCAAGCAATATGTTATACCTTTAACAGGAGGCTGGTTTTCTCGTTTATTGCTTTTTTTTTCTTGAGTAAATTAAAATCTTGTTTACGTGTGAAGGTAATATAGGAATGCATACTCGAGGTAAAAATCTCAACAATGTAGCAGCATAGAAGGCAATACCGGAAGTCTATCTTCACGCCTCTTGCCTTGTCTTACTCTCAATTCCACTCCCATTCTGGCCTCTGGGATGATTGTTTGTTTTCTGGATAAGGGGACATTTTGGAATCTCATTGTAAACCCATCCTTCAAAGCCATTGCTAGATTGAGGGGAGATGGCCCATTCTAGTGGCGGGAGCATGGGCTCAGACACACTGGCTGTGTGACCCTCAGGCATCTACGTAACCTCTCTGAGCCTCAGTGACCTCTTTGACACGCTGGCCAGGAGGAGGATTGCGATCAAGGCTCCAAAGCCCCTGGCGTGAGTTGATGTCATGCAAACAGCCCAGGTGATTGTATTGTGTCGTGTTCTTGGCAGGTTGGCGACCAGATTCTGGAGGTGAATGGGCGGAGCTTTCTCAACATCCTGCATGACGAGGCGGTCAAGCTGCTCAAGTCATCCCAGCACCTCATCCTGACGGTGAAGGACGTCGGGAGGCTGCCCCATGCCCGAACCACTGTGGACGAGACCAAGTGGATCGCCAGTTCCAGGATTGGGGTCACCACCATGAGCTCGGCTGGGTCAGACCGCACTGCTCACTCCGAGCCCCAGGGCCCCAGGCCTTTTCCGAAAGCCACGTCCCTATCTGTAAAGATTGCACCAGTCCTCAGAACCTTGGGTTCCAGCACCAGGGTCTCTTTTGTTTTATGGGCATGACCACGGCCACATTCCTTGTCCTCTCCTGGCCTCAGTTTCCCATGGAAAGCTAAACTGCACGATAGAGCTCTCATTCTTTATTTGTCTCTGACAAATCACTTAACTTATTTTTGGGCCTTTAGTTGCTTTGTCTGAAAAATGAGTCATAAACTCTGCCCCTCTCCCAGATCTGTGAGTGAAGATCCCATGAGTTAACCTAGCTGAAAGGGTCTTGGGCGTCATAAAATGAGACCGAGTTGCCAGATGGCCCCATAGTTGCTAATGTTGTAATGTGTCGCCCTTGAATTTCCATCGGCAGTCTCCGACAGGGTGGTGGCCCTTCCGGATCAATACGCTCTAGAGCGTCTCTCTCTCTTCCTTCCCTCCCTCCCGCCCTTCCTTTCTTCCTTTCCTCCCTCCTTTTCTCTTCCCTCATTTCCTTTCTACTCTCTCTCTCTCTCTCTCTTTTCACCTGCACAGTATTAAAAAAATGTTTTAATTCATTGCCTGCATTTAAAAAGATACCTGATTTTCCATTTTAAAAAGGGGAGAAACTGGATTTCTGCCTGCTTCTTTAAAATCAGAGATTCTGGCAGCCCGAGCCCACATTTTATTTTTGTGAAACCATGGGCCAGAGCTGCATTGCACCCGAGGGTTGCATCTCCAGAGCTCCAGCTTGCCCCTGTCTCATTCTCCTAAGGATTGGCCTGGCCCCAAGGCCAACGTCAGTCGCCCCTTATTCTCTCCTCTCCTTGTGTTACCTGCCTGGTCCCAACTCGGGAATCCACCTTGCCTGGTTTTCAAAGCTCTCTCCAGTGAGCATGGGAAGCCAGAAGCCACCCATCTGTCCTGGGGTTCATGTTCCCCTGTGTAGCCCCCACGAGCGGAGCCTGCGGTTTTCTCAAAGCATTGCTCATCCCGCTGCAGGTCAGCCTTGCCCTTGGCCGTGACTCTCTGAACTGCTCAGACATGCAGCTGAACATGCTTTTCTTTCTTGATAGGTTTCCTGGGGACCTCACCACAGAGGCGACAGACAAGGTAGGGTCCCTCCGTATGCGAGTATCCTCGGCTTCTCCTTAGCTTCCATACTGGGGCCTCTGGGCCTGGCAGAGGGTGCAAGCGACTCAGTCACACAGTTTCTTCCATGTGGGCAGCCCGTTGGCTGTCCGTATGTCCATCCTCCATTCCACACACACCTGTGAGAACTGCCAGGTTTCGGGCACCACCTTGGACATTTGGGTCAAGGCAGTGAACACAACTGATCAAATCCCTGCCCTTGTGGTGATCACCCCCAGTGAAGGAGGCACACATGAACACAAAACAAACCTACACACACATCTAATCACGAAAGATGTTCAGGGACATCAAGGCAAGGTGCGCTAGGCGATATGAGAGGATACCAGATGAGACTCTAATTTAGATGCGGGAGGGGAGAGGAACGGGCGAAGGCTGTCTGCAGTACTGACGTGGCATTTGGGCTGTGAACCGAACGTCAGATCGACGTTGTGGAGACAAGGTCTGGTGAAGGAGCGGGAGGGGGCGGACGTAGTCCGAGGGCACAGCATGTGCCGGAGCCCTGAGGCAGGCAGGGGGCCTAGCCTGTCGGAAGAAAGGAGAGTGTGAGGGCATGCAGCGAGTGAGGGGACGTTGGGACCAAGGTGACAACAGGCGGCATGGCCAGATGGGCTTTGTGGACCACGTAAGAGGTCTGGCTGCTCACCTGATATCACGGGATGCAGAGGAGGAGATTGTGTCTTTAGAAGACCATTTCAGCCGTTCTGTGCAAGTGACACAGAGAGGCAGAGGAGAGACCAGATGGCGTCCGAGACACAGCCGAGGATGGTAGAGACGGTGGTGGGGAGGGGGTGCAATGTGCGCGCTCATCTGAGCTCCATTTTGGAAATAAAGTTACTATTATCCCCAGTTTATCAACATCCCCAAGGGAGATGTTGAAACCCAGAGACTAAAATGGGAACCTTAATAACATTGCTCGCCTCTGAATGGTCGCAAGGATCTGATGAGATAACATACGTAAAAGTGTCACGGAAGCCATAAAGCCCTGAGAATGTGCACCAGGCCACGTACGCTGAGAATGTGCCGACGACGTCCCCTGTGGGTTTGCTGGGAGGACCAACGCCCCTGAGGGACCAGCTTCGTCCCTCAGCAGTGTGGTCGCTGGCTTGTTCTTGTCTCCTGAGCAGCTCAGAATCCTCAGGCCTCTGTTTTCCTCTCTCTCTCAGCTGGGATTTTACAAGGGGCCAGCCGGCTCCCAGGTGACCCTGAGCAGCCTGGGGAACCAGACGCGTGTGCTGCTGGAGGAGCAGGCCCGGCACCTGCTCAACGAGCAGGAGCGCGCCACCATGGCCTACTACCTGGAGGAGTACCGTGGCGGCAATGTCTCTGTGGAGGCCCTCGTCATGGCCCTGTTTGAGCTGCTCAACACCCACGCCAAGGTGACCTGCACCCCTCCTCGGGCAAGGCAGGAGGTAGTGGGGCCTGGTGGGGGGCTGGTGGGGCCTGGCTTCAGCTCTCGAGGGCTCTGCATCCTTCCCTGCTTCCCTTAGTCCCCCACTACTTTCCTGAGAACCCACAAGAGGTCAGGCCTAAACTGTACCCTGGGCAGAGACTGGTGACCAAGACAGCCCCCCCTGCCCTGGGGAAGCCCACAGACTCCTGGGGAGACAGTCGAAGTCCCCTGTGATCGGGGCCCTAACACCGTGGCTTCCACTGCTGAGTGCACGTTTAGAATCATCTGGATGGCTCTTAAAAAGCACTGCCCAGGCCCCACCCCGGGTTGGTTGACCACACATCTGTGGAAGGCAGCCACCCACCGGCAATTTTTACAAGCGCCCAGGTAGCTGACATGCTGCCAGCTTTGAGAACCCTGCTCTAGTGGAAATCTGAGTTTCCGAAGCTATGTAAAGGAAGAAATGATTAAATCTACTGGGAGTGGTTACATTTGGGAAGACTTCACAGAAGAAACACAATTTGGAAAGAACTAGGGGGAAGGGCATTCTAGGTGAAAGGGACAGCAAAGGCTTCCGGTGTGTTCAGGGAGTCGCAGTCATGCATGCTAAGGCGCCAGGAGGAGGAGTCAGATGATGCCGGCCCAGCATCCAGGGGAAGGCGTTTGGACTGTTCCCGAGGGCAATGGGGAGCCACGGAAGGTTAAAGAGGAGAGGCCAATGGCCAACTTTGCATGCAGGTCATTTGGGGTAACAGAGGACCATCCCACCTGCTAGCAGGGTTCCTTGATGAGTGCCCTGCTTGTCCTCACCTCCAGTTCTCACTCCTCTCCGAGGTGAGAGGCACCATCTCCCCCCAAGACCTGGACCGCTTCGACCACCTGGTGCTGAGGCGGGAGATCGAGTCGATGAAAGCCCGGCAGCCCCCGGGCCCTGGGACTGGGGACACCTACTCCACGGTCTCCTACAGTGACACGGGCTCATCCACCGGCAGCCACGGCACCTCCACCACTGTCAGCTCGGCCAGGGTGAGTGCCCCCACCCTGTCACTGGGGTTCATGAAGTCTGTGAAGTCAGCCAACCATGGATTAAAAATAATTCGGAAAGGAAAAATCCTAGAATGCTCCAAAAGGCAAAACTTGAATCTGCCCTGCCGAGCACTATGCTGAATCCAGGAGAATGAGGTGGTGTGTAGGCGTACCTTGCTATGGCCCATATGCAAATATAGGTTATATGCAAATACTGTGCCATTTTATATAAGAATCTTGAGCCTCCACAGATTTTGGTATCCACGTAGAGTCCTAGAACCAATCCCTATGGATACTAGGGGGCGACTGTACTGGCTTCGAAGTAAGACCACCCCTTACCAGCTCCGTGCTTGCCTTTCTGAGCCTCGGTTTCTTCACCTGTAAAAACTTCATAATTGTTATGTGCCTGCTGCATGCCATGCACAGGCTCTAAGAGAACAGATGTGACCCTGCCTCATGGGGCTCACAGTCTGGGGAGTCGGGCTGAGGGAACAAGGTAAAAAACACAAGTAATAGGACAAATATTTAAAAACTAATGGCAAGCTATGGGAGACTCCCATAGGAAACCGCTCAGTGCATTCATGGCAGTGGTCATGCGACTTGGGTCTTCTTCCAAGACACGCCCTCTTCTCTTGGAGCCCCAAGTTCATCCTGATTTTTTCCCAGACTTGCCAGCCCCCCAGAAAAGCGTCTGGTCCATCTCAGGGCGTGGCTCTGCCCCCAGAATGCTCAGAGGCAAATTAATCCCAGGAGGCCTTGCGAGGAAAGGGCAGCGAAAGTGCCTTGCTATCTATCCATCATGGGGAACAACCAGTTGTGACCATCCAGGCAGAGGGAAGAGCCGGGCAGGAAGTCAGGAGAGCTGGCTGGACTCCATACTCTCCTTTCCCATCTGGATCATTTCTCACCTCTCCTATAGAAAGAGAAGGGAAAGTCACGTTTCTCAAGCACTGTTGCTCCCAGATACTGAAACGGGAGCTCTTACGTGTGGAATCTCAGTTAGACTCGGGACAGATGTAGTTAGTGGGGCTGCTGGAGAAGGAGCCGCTCCGAGGGCATGCCGATGTGTGGGGCTGCAGACACAGGCGGTCAGTGGGCGCAGATGAGCTTGCACCCACCAGGAAACAGCCCTGGAGCGTGCATGCCTTTCTTTTGCAAACCCCAATTCCCAGTGTGGCTTCTTTTTTTTTTTTTTTTTTTTAACTCTGGGAATCTGAGTTTGTGGGGGAATTTTAACACCTCTTTCTCCTACTCCTATGATCCCCAAGAGTCTTTGTCCCTTCCTGTGGTGACCAGGAAGCTGCCATGCATTCATCCAGGATCTGGATGTGGCTGCAGGGGAGGCAATGTCACACTTTGGGATAAGCAGGTCACTTCTGGTGCAGGGCGAAGGCTGTCCTCTGCCTGAGGCTGCCTGTTTGGCTCTGTGCGTATGCTCTAATGTGTCTTGATAATGTCCTCTTGGGGCTTCAAGAGCACTGAGTCATCACTCTGAAACCTGAGGGTTTGCAGACTAGTTCTGGGATGGTCCCTTTAGAATCCAGGACGTGAAATCCAATGGGCGGGAGGGGGTGTGTTCTAGTCTGAGAGGCGGGACATTTAGGTTTAAGCCCCTTTCCTTTGGGCCTCAGTTTCCAATGGGTAAAATGGCCTGAGGCTCTTGCTGGCTCTGGTCAGGCTTCAGGACTAGGAGGAGTGACTATTATGCCACCACTAGGGAGGGTGACTATTATACCTGGGAAGGACTCTGGGCAGGGGTCCCAGCCCTAGCTCAGCACTGGCCTGCGATGACCTTGTCCCACCCAGGGGTCTCTCCCATATCTGAGAAGTGCTGCCCCTGGCCAGTCTGGGCCCCAGCTGTGGCAGTTGTCTCTCTGCCCTGCCAGAGAGACCCTCTCTGTGAATTGGGGCACCTTGGGGAAGGCAGACTTCAGAAAGCCCAAGGGATGATTTTGAGCAGGGGGTTTGGGGAAGTAGGTGGAAGGGGTCCCCAAGCTTCTGAGATATGAATAGCGGTGGGCGTCTGTGACCTGATAGCACTTGCACGTCAGATCAAGACTAACCAAGGCCAGGGGGACCCCTCAGAGGTGGAGCCTACGAAGTCGTGCAGGCAGGAGAGGCAGTGTGGAAAGAAGGTCGCTTCACCCCTCGGTGCCTCAGCTTTCCCACTTGCTTCCTTGACCCCTCCCAGTAACTAAGAGTGGCAAGCACTGCCGTGATCTCCATTTTTCTCAGTGGTGCCGCTTTCCCCAGCTTATTGGGAAGATTAAATGGTGAGCACCTCCCAACTAATGCCTGCCCCCCCAGAGATGCTGCCCACACCCTGAGGGCAGGTGAAGCCTCTGTTCTTTTGGCCCTCCCTCAACCTGACTGGGAAAACCACCCCCCAGAGGATTTGCATCCGGGGCCTTACAGACTCTTGGAGGCTTCTGGAAAGCCCTGTGCTGAGGATCTGCCACTTCATCCCGCCCTAGGCGCCCTCCACAGCGGGGGTTCCCATTCTCAGACTCTGAGCTTCTCTGCCACCACAAGACTTAGGCCTCCTGGAAATCCAGGTCTTCTCCAATCAAATCTTCTGAATGGGGTCTTCCTTCAGGCTCTGCCTTTTATTAGCAGGTGTCACCTTGGGCAAGTCACTTTCCTTCTCTGCGCATCAGTTTGTCCATCTGCCTAATGGGAATAATGGTTCCAGCCTCCCCCTGCTAGGAAGTCCCAGGGTTGCCCCAAGGTGGATGACCATCTCCTGAAAGCCCTTCTCAAGGACCAGTATCCTTTCTGCTGAGCAGCAGGGAACCCTGGTTTCCTTCAAGTTGGCGCTTAGAATGAAGCAGTGCTGACTATAGCAACAGAGCCTTTTCTTCCCCATTCCTCCTTTACCCAAAGCACTCCAAGTGAAAAGAGAATTGTGTTTATTCTGCTTCTGCGTGTGTGTGTGTGCGCGCGCGTGTGTGTGTGCGCGCGTGTGTGTGTGTGCGCGTGTGCGTGCACACATGCATTTGAGAGGTTTTGCTGTGCCCACCTCATCCCTAATATTTATTTGATGTATTTTTCTTTTTGCCTTTTGCCCACCCTTCCTCCCCAGGAGCGGCTGCTGTGGCTTATAGACCTGATGGAGGTACCGTCCTTTCTGCCAGGTGGGGCTGTGGGAGTCCCTTAGCTGGGGCAGAGGTAGGGGGCCATGGCCCTTCTTGCCACCCCCTTTACGTCTGCACCCAGCCCCAGAGGGGACCCGGGGTTCTTCTTGGTGCTCATTATCTCTCCCATTCAACAGTTCATCAGGTTTTCTCAGGCTCTGGAGTTGAAAGTGCCCTCTCTTCAAATTCCGGCTCTGCTACTTCCTTGCTATGTGACCTCAGGAAATGGTTTCTCCTCTCTGAGCTCAGGTTTAGGATCTATAAATCGAGGAAGATAATTTCTGTGCTGTGCAACTGTTGAGAGACCCCTTAGCCTGTGATATGTTAGACGCCCTGTCTGTCTGGATGTTTTCCTTCCTACTTCACATGCCCTGGCTGTCTGTGTGTGCTTCAGCCCTTAGCTCACATGCCACCACTTCTAAAAAGACTTCCCTGATCCTCTCAGGGGGGCAGGGAGTGACTTGCAGCGTCTGGTCTCTCCAATCTGTTGGGCTTCCTGTTGTTGTGGCTCTTGTCTCATTATAGTCTAATAATGTTTAAAAGCCTGGCCAGTTACCTCTCTTGACCAGGGGCTGCTTGGGAGCAGCAGCTGTGTCTGGAGTCACCACTGAATCCCTAGTGCTCAGCACGGAGCCTGACCCATAATTGGGGCCTTTCTTAATTATAATAGTAGCTTGCATTTGTCAAGAGTTCTCCGTGGCGCTGGGATCATGCTTCCCAATTGTATCTTCCTTGACCTTCCCAGTAACAAAGAGTGGCAAGTACTGCCGTGATCTCCATTTTACTCAGAAGAAAATTGAAGCTCAAGGTGAAGGGACAACTTGCTCAAGGTCACTCCGCTAGTGAGTGAGGGAGTCAGGATTCAGCCCAGGCCTCCTGGCCTCTGAGCTGCTGCTCTGAACCCTGCTGTCTGGCTATGATGCCTCCCCGAAGGAGCCCAGCAGCTGCTTGTTAACGTCATCTGTCTGTCTGTCTGTCTTTCTGTCTCTCTGTCTGCTTAACTGTCTTCTCCCTCCCCCCTTCTCTTCCTTCTGTCCTGTTAACAAATACCGGTTGGGTGCTTGCTCTGTGCTATATACAGTCGTGGGTGCTGGGGTACGGTGGGGAACAACAAAGAAGTCCTTTCCATATGGAATTTAGGAGTTGGGCAGGGATGACAGATGAAGAACTGAAATATGCAGCATAAGTGGTAAAAAGTGCTAAGGAGAAAAATAAACCAGGAAGGAGGAGGAGTTGGGATGGTCAGGACACTTGAGTAAAGACTGGAAGAGCTGAAGGAGATGGTTATGCCCACCTCTGGGGAAGAGCCTTCGAACAGAGGGAACGACAAGTGCTCCCTGAGGCAGGAGCAAGCCCGGGGTGTCTGAGCAAAGTCGAGGGGGTTGTGAGGCTGGAGCGGGGTGAGTGCAGGGAAGAGCAGTGGCAGATTGTGGGCTCGAGACTTTGACTTTGACCCTAAGTGAAGTGGGAGCCATTGGCAGGTTAGAGCAGGACTGACATGGTCTGACTTAGTTTGAACCGGATGTTGCTGATGGTTGAGACTAGATGAGGATGGGTTTGTACGAAGAACAGGTTCAGTCCCAAGAAGAGCCTGAGTTGGGAGGTGGGGGGCGTGTTGTACAGCTTGAGCTGCTGAAGAATGTGATGACGGGCTCTGCAGGCACCAGCTCTTGCTGCTGCCTGGTCACTCCTGGCTTAGTGTCTCCTGGGAACCCCCTTCTTCCACACACACAGCAGGTTTCAGACTGAATACCCCATACTGCCTGCGTGCGGAGCCCCCTCCTCCTGGAAGCCCCTCCTACAGGAGGGCACCAGGAGACATACACGTCCTCTACTTTGTTCCTACCATGCAATATGCCCTCAGGAAAGCCCCTCACCCACCATCAGCCTCAGTCTCTCCATCTGTACGAGCAAGGCAGACCACCTCCATTAAGGCTCCTCTAACTCAGAGTCCTCTCTCTGTTGGGCGATGGTGGGAAAGACTCCAGGGAGGTCTGGCAAGGAATGGCAGCTCTATATTCCCATCTCTCCTCTGTACCTTTGGACAAAGACTGCAGCATTATTGCAAAGAGAGAGAGTATACAAAATAATATGTATTGTCTACCAAGTGCCAGGTGCTGATCTCCAGCAACACCATGTATTAGCGAGTTTTGCTGTAGTCATGCTGAGTAACAAACAACCCCCAAATCTGGGTGGACGATAATCAAAAACATTTCTGTCTTATAGCCAAAATCCCTGCCCTCATGGAGCTCATGTGCTTTTCATATCTACATTAAAGTGACTGTCACAGTGCTTTAACCTCTTCCTGAGTTTGCCTCCCTCAGTAAGCAGGGAGAGGTCGTGGATGTGGTAAGGGACCACATCTTTCTCCTTTCGGTGTCTCTAGTGCCAACCCAGGGCCTGGAACAGACTGGGGGCCCAGGAAATGTGGAGCAGAAACTGAAATGAAACTATACTCTTGGCCACTCAGGATTCTCTTCTAACGTCTGGCCTTCTAAACATTCGCCTCCCTCATCGTAGGAAAATGTCCTTTGTCCTCAGATAACTGGCTATCAGTGACCCAGATGCCCCAGATGGTTATCCCGAATGGAGCTATTTTCCATTTAGCCTGAATTCCCTGGATCATGCTGCATGGTTATCAATCTCATGTTAAGCGTAGCTCCTTCTACAGCCGTTTTCCCTCACACCAGACACAATCAATCAACGCAAATCAGATGCAGCCTGTCCCCGTCGACAAATTGTGTTTATTTCTCATTTGTCTAATAGAGACTCAGCCCTGGGAATTTTTTGCTGCCTCCAAACAATATCATGCCTCTCCCATAAAGAAGTCAGCTAAGAGAGCTGAGAGGCAGGAAGGAAAGCCTGCCCACCAATTCTTGAATTCTTCATCTCGTGTAAGCAGGCCTGTGGTGGAGGGGCTTAAGTGCACGAGCTCTGGAATCCCACGCATGACTCTCCTGACTAGTAGCCATGTCACCTTGGGCAGGTGACTTAAGTTTTCAGAGCCTCAGTTTCTGCATCTGAACCTTGGGCTGATCAGACCGGCTATCTGTCCTGAAGATTCAGTGAGGTCAGGAGTGGGCTTGCAGGTGTGGATTGTATTGAAACTCTAAAGGTTGGCAAAGGGCACTGGAGAGAATTACAGAGGAAAAGGGGTTGTGGAAGTCAAGGCCAGACTTGTCCCCACAGAGCAGACACCAGTGAGGTGGAGGTGGGGTACGGTGGCAGCTGGGATTTACCCCAGCATTAACCACACTTTTTCACCTGGATTCGAAAAGTTTTGCGCTTCAGGCCTCCCGTGTGCCTGGAAAGGGACTCCTTGGGCCTGCCTCTAAAATCTTTCTGCTTTTCTCGCCCTGCAGTAAGGTGAGAAGGGGCGCTGGTCATCGCTGTCAGCTCTTTGCTGCATAGGCCTCCCTGCCATGGCCTCCACGCCCCCCTCCTCATCCAGGCCAAAAGCTCAGGCCCGTCTAAGACTCCTCTAGCCACAGAGATACCTGATTGCCAAGGCCGCTTTTTCCAGAAACAGGAAACAAACTGTTAGAGAGCCTTCTCCCACTTGCTGCCTTGGTCCAACCTGATGGATTTAGAGAGTCTACTTCGGGGGCAAGTCCTCCCCCTGTCCCAGTGGGGAGTAGGAGAAACCCATCTATTCACTCACTCATTCACTCAGCCACTCCTTTATTTATGCGGCAAGCATTCATTTGGTTCCTCCTACATGCCAGACTCTGAGCGGGGCACTGGTCGCCATGAGCAAGAGACAGCAGGGCCTGCCCTCCTGAGCTTCACAAGTCCAGTCTGGGAGGCAGCTTCAAATCAAATTCCTACTCTGATAAGTGGGTTGAAGGGTGGTGTCAGAGCATGGGATCGGGGGCCCGGCCAGTCTGAGGCATCAGGGAGAGATGTCTGAGCTAAGAAAGAAAGTCATTCTCACCAATGAGGCAGTTTAGGGGGCCAGGGGAGGGCCCCAATCTTCAAGACCCAGTGGATGCTCAAAAAGACTGCAAGAGGTCAATGGGGCCAGAGCACTGGGACTGAAAGAGGACAGGGGGGGAGGGTCAGCAGCCGGAGGTGCCAGGGACGTGAGTTTAATTTTAAAACCGTGGGACACCATTGAGGGTCCTCAGTAAGGAAGTGACACGATCTCGTTTGCATCTTTTGAGATGTCTCTCCTATGTGTGGAGAGAGCTCAGAGGGGCACGTGAATGGGGGTGACCCTGTCCAGGTGCGGAGGTATGTTGTCGGGTGCTGTCCAGGTGCGGAGGTAGCCCTATCCCAGGAAGCTGCCTGGTGCCCCAGCAGCCCCATGGCGAGGCCGGAGTTTGCCTTTCTCCTTGAGCCCATTCCCACCTGAGAGTCCTCAGCTTGCGTCCCCCGTGGCCTAGAACCATAAATACACCAGAGCGTTGGTGACCTGCAGGGTAGCTCAGCTGGAGTCTGAAGTAAGGACTGTTTCTCCCAGTCGGTCCTTTGCAGAACATCAGCCCTTTTGCATGAGGACTCGGGGGGTGCCGGAAACTGTTTCTGCCAAACAGAACCAAGTCCTCAGGGGTCAGAGCCTATTGGAACATGGGCCAGCCCTTGCTCTGCTCGGAGCCCCCATTTTCCCAGCTGTAAAGTGGCAGAGTTGGACTAAGCATTGGCCCAAGACTGTGGGGAGCCCTTCGTCTTTCCTGCGCCATGGATCCATCTGGCAAGCCGGCAGATCCTGGCGACCCCTTCTCAGAATAACAGTTTTAAATGTTTAAGTATAAAATATGTACATAGGATTACATAGGAAACAAAATCATCATGCAACGCCATTTTTCAAATACCAAAACAAATTTTCAAACGTGTGCTTCCTTATTTGCACGCCCAATCACGAGGCCTGGCAGTGGTGGGTTGAGGGCTGTGCTCGGAAGTCCCGATGAGCAAAAATGGGCTTTTGTGGCATCTGCGACAGTGGAATGTGATATGAAAGATCTGTGACTTCGGTTGGTGACTATGTCACAGGCACTGCTGATACTGCTGGGCTGTGTCGCCTCCATTCGTAAGGGAAGGAAATGCTACATTTCACGTAGAGGTGAATGAAAGTAAGGATGCAGCGTTTTCGCCAAGTTCACAGTCCCCTGCGTTCCCTCCTGGAGCCCTGGTTTCCGTTGTCCTAAAGGCTCTTCCAGCCCTGCCCTGGAGATTCTGGGTCACGCCCATCTGTCCACTGAATGACAGCTTTTGCCTAAGACCATTGGGAGGGAGATGAAACCGGGCAGAAGGAAGCACGGTCTGTCTACACCCCACAGGCTTCCCGGGGCGAGGCGGTGACCCCTCACCTCAGGAGGCTTCCCAGGGACTTTTCCGCCTCTCTGATTTGGTGGTCAAATATGACAGCAGGAGCGGTCAAGCTGACAGCCCACCCAGCAAGTGTCCCCTGCCGTGGGGTCCTGTCCCTCCCAGTCCACTCCTCCGGCCTTCCCTGTCAACCTCCAGACTTCCTCCGCACTCCGTTCTTGGAGAGGTTGGGAGCAGGATGTCCCGTCTCCCCCAGCAGTGACCCATGACCCTCTTGGACACTTAGACCTGTCCCTTGCACTCTGGGTGGCCCCATTGCCCCCACCCTCCCACCCTACCCCCACCAGGAAGGCCAGGACTTTCTGGCTGTGCCCAGCTCACATGGCTGTCATACTGCGCCCACCACCCTGTCTTTCCTGGGGTGACAAGCTCCCCTTCCCAAGCCTGGGCTCTGGCCGCCCCACCAGGCCCGGCTTTTCTCTCACCTTTTCTTCCTCTTTCTCCCTTCGCTCTCCCTCTCTTTTCTCCCAAATCCTCTCCTTTTTCTTCTCTCTTATTCCCGCTCTTCCCTCTCTAGTTTCCCCTCCCTCTCCCTGTGTCCTGTGACCTTCCAGAAGCCTTTTGACTCAGTTTCAAATTTTTCCGCATATCCTCGAGCATTTGCTGGGGGCAGGGGTGGGGGGAGCCTATTGTCCTGACATCATGGTAAAGCAGCAAAAAGAACAAAGAGCTGAAAATAGCACCTTTATGTAAGAGCCCTCCCATTGTAATGAGGGGATGGAGGTCTAGAAACCCGGGAATTGGCCTGGAGGGAGGGGGGGGGGAGGAAAGGGAGGGGCCTCATTTTGCCGAGATGGCACCTGGGCCATGCAAGCCACCGTTTCCAAGATCAGGCGTCTACCTGGCAGAGGTCCATGCAGGTGATTGCCACTCATCACTTCATTTCATTTTATCCCCATGGTTCCCTCAAACCAAACTCCTGGGATATCTGGGCCCTGATTGAGCCAACTCAGACAAAAAGGAGGGTGTTTTGGTTTTGTTTTTTCTCTGAAAAGAAAGAGATTTTCTGAATCGCCACAGATTGGAGATGAAAGAGTTGAGGGACCAGGTCCTTGGGGGTACCCTGGATCTTGCGGGAAGCAGTCTGGATAATAGTCAGATCTTAAATAAGATTCGGCTTCCTGCCCTATCTTTGCTGTGTGACCTTGGGCATGTGGCCTTCCCTCTCTGAGCCCTCGGTCACCTCAGCTGTAGAATGGATGAAGGATCCCACCTGGTAGGATTAATTGAGCTACTGGGTCTATTCCCTCAGTTGGTCTCTGGCCTCATTGGTGCAGGAGGAGGAGGGGGCCAAGATGCTGGGGGTGGGGGAGGGCCAGGATGCACAGGCCAGTTCCTGTGTGAGCTCTGACCTTGATCCTCCTCTCAAAGCCTGCTCCGTGAGTGTTTCTGCTGACACATCCCCCAGGTTCTTAGCCTGCTGTCTGCAGCTATTTCAGATGCACAAAGAACATGGCTCGGGGACTCGGGGCTCCTGAGCGTCTGGATTCAGCAGATGGAGTCTGGCAGGGCTGGGCTCTGACCCGTCTGCCATTTGCTCCACTTCAAGCCTCCCTCCCAGGGCTGGACGTTTGTCCCTCTCCGCATTTCCTTTCCTCCCTTCCATCCTTGCCTTCTGTCTCCCCTCCAGGATGTCATTAACAGCAGAGAATGGCTGAAGCCAGGGGCCAACGATGGCTGTGTTCTCTCTTGGTTCAGAGAGAGTTGCTTCCAGGGCCCTCTGGTTCCTATAGTACCAGGGTCCTATCCAGTTCTGGAGTCGGGTAGGGCTGGCTGCATGGGCTTTCGACCTGGGTTAGAAACCTGATTAGCTGTAGAATGGCCTGTGACCTTGGACAAGTCACTTCCCTTGGGTATAAAAGATGTGAGTTGAGGGGAATCATAGTGCCTGCCTCACTCTGAGAATCTAATGAGATCATGTAAGGGGAAAGCCTCGCAGGGGGCCTGGCACATATTAGGTTCTCTAATTTGTCGTTCTCTGATCTCCTTTCTAAGAGATAGTCGTACCCTCCCTGTAATGCATGGCAAGAATGGCAAGGACGTGCTTGTGTTGTCAGGCTCTGGAGCCTTAATTTCCCCCTCTCATGGGCGCTTTTTACAACTGCCAGCCACATCAGCGATCCCCAGCAGGAGTTTGTGGGCAGCTTCTGTGTGCGTGGCCCTCTGGTAGGTGTTGGGGACACAGTGACCTGCTCATCTTTTATCCGCGTGAGCTTTCCTCATAAGTCAAGGCTGCCTGATAAATGTTTGTTGAGTGACTAAACGAATGCTTGAAACTCCTAATGTGTCAGAACAGGACAGAATCCAATGTCCTTGGTCCCGTCATGGATATCGTCTGAGTCCCCAGGTGCCTGCACGTTGAATCTCAGGGTCAGGCGGCAGTGCTGCATTTGAGTGTGGTGGAGGCCCCTCTTATCTTTGCTGTAGGCACTTCTCAGGCTTCTGACCCTCTCCAGGCCCCCTGCCAAGTCTTGGGAAGTCGCTCACTGCATGTAACCGGCCCTGCCTTGCCATTCACCTTGATTCTGGATGGTCTGTGTCGCTCAGCCGGACTACTTCCCGCGGGCAGTAGCGTTTGGTTTTGGGGTTTGGAGGGGTTGTACGGGAGGGCTGCAGTTTCCTCTCCCTCAAGATGTTCACACGGGCCAGGCAGGGCACGTTTTGCAACTGTTTGGTTGCCGGGTCGCGTTTGCAAGGTCCCTGGCTTCTCACGTGTGTAACAGTCACCCCCGCTCGTGTATTGTGCCCTGCTCTATTCTGAGAATTTTTTTAGGTGTTAATATGTCAATCCCACGAGGGAAGGGCTGCTGTTAACCCATTTTACAGATGAGGAAACTGAAGCACAGAGCACTTAAGTGATTTGCTCACCGTCAGTCAGCTAGAAGTGGCAGAGCTGGGTGTGATCTCAAAGAAGCCAAACCAGTGCCGCCAATCAGTGGGTGAAAGAGTTTCCCATTGCTCTGCCTCCCGAGGATCCCCCGCTGTCCCTGCGTCACTGAGGCTGTCAGCAGCAACTTCCTGTGAGGCACTGTGCAGGAGATGGGGTCGGAGAGAGCAGGCGCCCATCAGGAGGCTGAGGTTCGCATGCAAGCCTCAACTTCGTTGGTAAATGGGGCAGTTTTCCTGGCCTGACTTTGCCCCAGAGGCATCCTGAGACCAGACGGGGAGCCCTGGGAGTGAGAGGCTCAGAGCAGGGCGGAGGGGTACGGGGCAAGCATCTTGTTAGTTGGCGGGTTCCCATGACTAGTCTCTATGATCCCGTGCCCTTTGCTACCCAGAATGCTCAAGGCTTCGGGAGGATCCCTGGAGATGGGGATCAGTGTAGATGACCCAGTGGCCTCTGCCCTAGGGGATATGGAGTTGGGAGGACCTTCCATTCCCACCTGTTGCCCTCACCCTCATTCAAGCCACCATGACTGCTCTCCACAATGACAGCAGTAATTGCCTTGCTTAATTCTCTGCCTCCTCAGGCCTCCTCCCCGTGATGACCAGAGTGATTGATTCATTTACCCATCGATCCATTCGAGGATTCATTAATTTGCTTAGTAAATATTTATCAAGCAGCCACTGTCCTGAACACCGAGGACAGAGTAGAGACCAGGTAGTCACAAGTCCTGCCTCTGAGGAGTTTTTTTTTATCCTACTGACAGATAATAAGCAAATTAATAGTATAACATCAGGTAGTAATAAATCTCCTATAGAAAAATGAGGCAGCATCAGAGGTTAGACAGAGCGGTGTGTAGCAGGGAAGGGGTGCTGTTTTAGGCAGGGCTGGTCCAGGGAGGCCTCACTGATGCCAGAACTAACTGAAGCGAGGGAGTGAGCCAGGAGCAGAGTGGTCAGGGCTCAGTGAGTGCAAAGGCCCTGAGGCAGAACTATCCTATCCAGTTGGAGGAGTAATTGGAAAGGGCTCAGTCACTAAGCACAATGAGTACAGAATTTGAAATTTTCTCCAAGTAAGATAGAAAGGCCCTGGAGGATTATGAGCTTGGGGGTGGGGGGGACATTATCTGACTTATGTTTCAAGGATTACACCCTAGCCACTAGGTGAAAAATAGTGATCAGTGTAAAGGAGAGAAATAAAGCAGGATAGGGGCTGGGCATTGTAATTTTGGGTGGGTTGTCAGGGTAGGCCTTTTTGAGGAGGTGGTATTTGTGTAAGGTCTTGAAGGAGGTGAGCAAATGGAACAAGCTTCGTGGCTAGCCAAGGGGACCGATGTTCCAGGCAGAGGGAACAGCCCCTGTGGGGGCCCTGGTATGCCTGCCTTGTTCTAACGTGGCTTGAGAGGAATTAAGCAAAGGGGAGCCTCACAGAAGGCAAATTTGACCACATATCCATGGCAACCCACTACCTGCAGGCTTTTCAAGCATCTCCGTGTTCGACTCACGTGGAACCGCTGGATGCATCTCAAACAAACATTCTCTATCCTTTCTGCTTTACGCACACCTTTCCCTCTAGAGCACCCATTGTTCCCTCTTTTGCCCAGCTCATCCACAAGACTCAACTTTTAACTGTTCTCCCTCCTCCAGGAAGTCTTCCTTGATAACCCTTCCCCAGCTACATTATGTTCCTGTGTTTCCTCACTCTGAGCAGAGTCTCCTCTGTACTTGTTTGTGTCAGCCCCATTTTCTTTCAGGAAGGCATGGGTCGTGTCTCACCTCCTCTGTGTCTCAGGCCCTGTCACTCTGGAGCATTGAGACTGCCCAGTACTGATCTCTGCACTTGAGACTTGAATCAGGTGTTGGTCACGGAGGCTTTGCCATTCTCGGCTCTGTTGGGTGGAGAAATGGCCTCCCCGAGTACTCAGGAAAGACCAGTGTAGAGAGGAGCACTGCTCAGGTTCCCAGGAAAGCCCTAGAGATGGCCTTTCGGCAGCTCAGTCGCCTGAGGGAGCATTCGGCTTCTTCTGGTGATTCAGAGAAGGAAGGAAGAAACTACCGGCAATTTTGCAAAATAAGGTTCGTTTAAATCTTAACCACCCTCCTCACTATTAAAACCATTAGAATTAGGGGAGAGAGAGACTTTCCCCATCCACCTCTTGTTTGCATCTTGTCATATGTACACCTTCCTGGGATTCTGTCAGCGAGCAACGGAGAGAGGACCCTTGGGACTTGTTTAGCAGCACCAAGCTTCAGAAATTTCCAGCCAAGGCCAGAGCCACCACATGGCATCTCCAGGTGGTTCCTGGGAGGCCTGGAAATAATCAGAAAGTCTCAAAGAAAAATTGATTTTAAAACGACCAGCGAGGAAATCGACATTAATTTTAACGCATAAAATAAATCCCAGTGGAGCGGGGCATGTCAGGAGTCACGTAAACCACGTGGAGATATCACAGAGCCCATAGATTTTGGAGTTCTAGAGAGCAAACTGATACTTTCTTCTTGGTTTATATTTGCTCACATTGCTTTCTTCTCTATTCATAGAATACTCTGGACCTGGAGGAAACTGGAGAGGCCGTCCAGGGCACTGCGAACACCCTCCCAGATATTTCCCTGGTAAGAGGCTCTCTGGCACCTTCCTTGCCCTCTGTGGTCTGCCCAAGACCCCAGGGACTGCGAGCCACTGGGAGGGGACAGAGGATCCAGCTGTGGGCTCTAGACCCAGCCCCAGACTTGCGCACAAGTGTGTCCCTCCGTCACCTCCAGCAGGGGCCAGGATGGCTCTTTCCAGGCATTTAGGTGGGGCTGTCAGGCTGTTTCACCCTTCGCCCAGTTGGTGTTATTTTTGATATGTTAATCTGAATGTTATCATAGTAAATACTGAAAGATGAAGAGAACTCCCTGAAGGGGTCATATGACTGGGCTGGAAATAGAAGTTAAATGTGACCTCGTATCCATGTCCAAACATCAGCAGCTTAAGGCCGTGTCACTTTGTGACTCTGACCCAAATAACTTTCGAATGACCTAGGCTCTGGAGCCAGTCTGCCTGGGTCCAAATTCCACATCTGCCACTGACCATGACTTTGGGCAAGTTTCCTAACCTCTCTGTGCCTCGATTTTCCCATCGGTAAAATGAGGGATAAGAATAGTGTACCTGCCCCATAAGTGTGTGCAAGGGTTGGTTAGTTATTTTAAGTGAAGTATTGGGAACAGCGCCTGTGCCGCCATCAAAGCTGTGCAAGTGTCAGATGTTGGTGTGGGCAGAGCGGGTATTATAATGACAGCACCTGTGCCTTGCCCAGGGCCACATAGCACCCTAGCCCATGTGTCCTTCCTCCTTGTGTCCATGCTGTCCCCCTCCGGTCCTGGCACACTTCCTATCTCTCATAGCCACAATAAGCCCCTAAAAAGAAAAGTCAAAGAAATGCCTCTTTTGTTTTTCCATTCTCCTCATCCCGGCTCTAATTAAGTCTGGTTCCCTGAGACAAGCCCCGGCTGGTGCCAAGAACTTCAATTCCCAAAGGTAACGATGCTGTCCCCAGAGATGCAGCCAAGATCCTGATGCTTATCGGCTGCTGAGATGCTAGGAGAAGTTTTCCACTCGATGTTGCATTATTCAGAGCAGTGTGGCCAAGAGCAGACAGTGCGGGGACAGAATTCCAGCCGGGCCTGGCCCACTTGGCTGTCAGATCTCCCCTCTTCCAGCTGCAATGGGCTCTGACTCCTTCTACTCTTGTTGGGTCTTTTGGCAGGATGATGTCAAATCCACGGCCGAGGGGCTGCCTAGCTACAGGGCGCCACCTCCCGCACCAGCTCTGGCTCAACTGAGGAAGCCGGGAAGCCAGGACCTGCAGCCGCCTTCCTCCACTTCTTCCCACTCGGGCATCGTCTTCTCGGCTCCACGGAACTGCAGCCCGCCAGTGGGCACCACACCCACCCCAGGGGCTCCCTCAGCACAGGACTCGCCCTCCTCCCCCATCTATGCCTCCGTTTCCCCTGCCAACCCCAGCGCCAAAAGGCCACTGGATACCCATCTGGCCCTGGTCAACCAACACCCCATAGGCCCCTTCCCGCGGGTCCAGTCCCCGCCACACCTGAAAAGCCCCCCAGCAGAGGCCGCACTGGCAGGGGGCTGCCTCCCGCCACCCTCCCCATCCGGCCGCCCAGACCAGACAGGCACAAACCAGCACTTTGTCATGGTGGAGGTGCACCGCCCGGACAGCGAGCCCGACGTGAACGAAGTGAGGGCGCTGCCCCAGACACGCAGTGAGTACTGGCAGACCCTGGGGGCGGGACCAGGGTGCCCAGCGTGCGATCCCCTCTGGGCTGATCTGCCCCTCAACACAGAGAAGGCAGGACCAGGTGCTCTCCCAGCGAGGGGTCTTCTGGCCCAGGCGTTCCCCTGCTCGGGGTCAGGGTGGTTGGGGAAGAGGGTCCTAAGTCCCCATTTACGGGCCTGGGAGTTGGAGATGTGAGTGTGAGTCTTGGCTCTACCATGTACAAGCTGTGTGGCTGTGGATGAGCTGCTGTTCCTCTCTGAGCTGCTTTTCCAACCTAGAGTGGAGATGACAGTGACAGCCCTGCCGGGCCCCTATGAGTGCTGGGCTCTTCCCCTCGCGCCCCCAACCCTGGTCACCCTGTGTTCACCTACCAGTCTTCCCCCACATAAAACTAAACGTTTTGATGTCAGGGTGATCTCTGCCCCCAGGGCCGGGCACAGAGCAAGTGCTGGGGGATAGGTGGACTCCTGGAAGTCTCCTGACTTGGGGCGGCAGGGTCAGAGTGCAGGATGGACTTCCTGGCACCCAGGAGGCCAGCCTGGGATTGATGGCTGGTTAGAGGGAATTTAAATCTGACCCGCCAGATTCCAAAGTGTGTTCGGCCCCTGTGTTTGCAGAGGACACCCAGCCAGGATGTCCTGCTTTCTACTCCAGGACGTCCTGAGCCCTCCCCAGACTCTGGAACGCCTCCCTCCTGTTTTCGAGTTGTGTACATTTTGTTGGATTCTGCTGCCATCTTGTGGCGGAAGTGATACAAGGGGCCCGCTGTGGCCAAGTCAGGGGTCCCTGCGCTCGGTTGCTTAGTGAGGGGGAGCAGGCAGGATGTGGTGCCAAACCCGAGCGATGACTGATGCATCACTGCTGCTTCTAGACCTGGCACTGAGCCAGACACACATGATAGTAAGAGCTAACTCTTATCATACTGTGCTGTGTGCTGGACACCGTTCTAAGGTCCTTCCTTAGAGGAGTATTAGTAACTCCTCTAATCCCGCAACGGTCCTGTGAGGCAGCTACTGTTATTGTCTTTATATTATAGATGAGGAAACAGGCACAGAAAGTAATCGTGGAGCCAGTCTAGTGGCTGTGGGCTGAGTTTGCCTCCCGACCTGACCTCTGTTTTAATCATTATGCCAGGGGCAATAAAGGCAGATGTCCTGGAAGTGTCGGGCCCTGGAGCCAGGCCCATTTGGAAGGGCAGGTCTCAGTAGGTGGAAGAATGGTTGAGAGTCTCCCTGCCCTCCAGCTCCTCCAATTCTCCCTAGTTTTTACCAAGAGAATCCCCCCAGCCTTCCAGCCTGCGGCTCCATCACCTCCTCCAGGAAGCCCTCCTTGACCCCAGCTGTATAAACCGCCACTTTCTTCCTGTTTCCCCCTCCCAGCAGCCTCCACGCTCTCACAGCTCTCAGACAGTGGGCAGACTCTGAGCGAGGACAGTGGGGTGGATGCTGGCGAGGCAGAGGCCAGCGCCCTGGGCCGAGGCAGACAGATGGTATCCACCAAGAGCAGAAGTAGCAAGGAGCCACTTCAAAACGAAAGGAGCACAGAGGTGGCCACCAAACCGGTGAGTAGGATGAAGGGGGCGCGGAGGGTGAGGGGAAGGCAGGCCTCAGGTGAAGAACAGGAAGTCCTTGACCAGGGTTCAGCTTTACAAGTAACCACAAAAGACAGAGAGAGCACCCTCAGCGGAGGGATGTGGGTACCAAGGAGGGATGTGCATTAGGCTGGAGGCCCAGTTTAAGTCCTGCGTTCACTGTGACACTGACAAGCCGAGCACCGAAGGTTGGTCCTGAGAATCTTAAAGCTCAGTTCTGACTTGCGTGGTGGCTGAGGCAGCCGGGTCTGGATTCGAGTCCTGGTACCACCACCAGGTAGCCTTGGGCCACCCCTTAACTTCCCGAGCCTCAGGGATTTTTGTAGCAGTTAGAGGTCTGAGAACACCAAGTGCCGAGCTTCCCGCCTGGCATACTGGAGGCTCCAACTGGGCCGGAGTCCGGGCCCTGCTGAGAAGGCCTCAGTCACTGGTCTCCTTCCACCCGCAGCCCGGCCTCCTGGAGCCCACGTCCACCCTGGTCCGCGTGAAGAAAAGTGCAGCCACCCTGGGCATTGCCATCGAGGGAGGTGCCAACACCCGCCAGCCCCTGCCTAGGATTGTCACAATTCAGGTACATCCTCTGGGGCCCCACTTAGCCATCTCTCCCTACCCCGGCAAGTTCCTCTCTCAGCATCCCCAGGGCTTTGCCACCCCCCGAGGGGAGCCAGCACCTAAGCGCAGACCCAGGCTCATACCACCTTTGCACTCACTGAGCCTCAGTTTTCCTACCCAGGGCAGTGGACACCCAGATTGTAGCTGCCTGGTTCGCAGTGTCAGACCTGCTCAGCTTAGCCCTCAGATGCCCCCACGTGCCCCTGCCCTGTGTTTCGCCCCTGCAGCGAGGAGGCTCAGCCCACAACTGTGGGCAACTGAAGGTGGGCCATGTGATCCTGGAAGTGAATGGACTGACACTTCGGGGCAAGGAGCATCGGGAAGCTGCGCGCATCATCGCAGAGGCCTTCAAGACCAAGGAACGTGACTACATCGACTTTCTGGTCACCGAGTTCAATGTGATGCTCTAGGGGCCGAGGCCTGAGGGCCTCCCACTGCTGCCTGTCTCCTGGCCCTGGTTCCTCCTCCCTCCTTGCACTTTTAAGCTCCTTGAGGGGCCAGGGCTGCATGGCCAGGGTAACAGGAAGACATCCCCCACTTCTTCCCAGCCCACTGGACCAGAACTGGTAGAAGGAGCCCGGCAAGGCAAACAGAAAGTCAGATCAGGGTCTGGTGCCATGGCTGGTACACAGCAGGCACTCAATACAAGCATGGGTTTCAGGAAGGGGAAAAAAGACAAGGAAGGGCGGAGCAGCGCCTCTGTCTCAACACATCCTCCTGAGGCCTGCCAGGGCCTGTTACTCTGGGTTGGTTGGGGGGCATAGCTGCTCTCCAGTCAGCTAGGGCCTCGCCTATCCCCAGATGGCCTGGGCCTTTGCCTGGAGTGAGGTCGCATGAGAATTCACGGACATGGCCCCCAGCCAAGGGGGCATTTTGCAGGACCTTTAGTGCCACAAATAAGCATTAAGCATCCACCCTCATTCACACCTCCATTCCTCCTAGCTCCTTATTTCCCATGGTATTTATTATTTATTTTACTTTCCACACCCTTGGGGCCGCCAGGATCCCAGCTTCCCACTGTACCCCTAGCCTATCCCAGAGGCCTTGCAGGTGACCAGCGACGTCAGTGTATTTATATACAGAGCTTATGACTTTAATTTTTCAATAAAGAGATACGAACAAGGTTAGGGTCCGGCGTGTTGTGTGGCCTGCCTGTGTGGCTGGGATCTTGAGCGTTTGATGGGGTAAGAAGGGTGGGTAGAACAGATGGAGGCACCCAGAGCACCACGCTCCATCACCCGTTTCCCCTTGACCCTCATGGCTCAATCTGGGACCTATGGGGTGGATGAGGGCACTTGAACCACACCCACATCTTGGAACATCCTACCTGAAGGTTATTTACAGATAATACTTTTAGATTAAAAGACGTTGGTATGTCGTGGGGCAGAATGCACGATGTATGTGAGTGTTTTAAGACAGAGAGGTGGCCCATCTTAGGGCAGATCCCAGAAACTGACTCAGAGATGAGGATCTGTATGCAAGTGATTCATTAAGGAAGGGGGGAAGGCAGTAAAGAAGTGGTCAGGAGAGGAAGGGAAAGAAACCAAGCAGGGTGGGATTTCAGGTGTAGTCGTGAGAAGATAGCCACAGGGGATGTGGGAGTGTAAGTTAAGCCTAGAGTTGTCCCCACTCAGGGCCAGGGGACAGGGCTTTCATTCTGTCAGTCTTTGGACAAGGCCTCAGGGAGAGAGGAGAGGCAATAATTCTAGCCACTTTCTACCCTCTTCCTGTGCAGGCCACACTATTCCAGGAGTCAAGGGCAGTGGGTGTTAGAAGCAAAAAATATATGGAGGGGGTCTTGGAGAGGAGGGTGGCAAGAAATATTCTGATCCCCAATGCCAATGCCAGCCCCAGTGCCCATTCCCTTCATGCCCAGGGTTCCTCTGGGGCAAGAAGAGTTTGAGAAGCCCTGTTTGGTCTAGCCCTGTGTCCAGGGGTCTGCCAGAAGTGGATTAGGGGCACTTGATTCCACAGACCTACACCAGATTCTGCTCTTAGTTGCCCCTGTCCTCCCCACTCCAAGCCAAGGAGGTCCCCTGAGACCAGAACCCTGGATTCCACTTGACCCCTGAAGCAGCCAGTATCCCTAAAGACTCCAGCTCTTCCCAGGGCACTCAGATGCCCTTCCCCAGCCCTAATACTCCTGCAGGGACGAACCCTCACCTGACAGCAGGAGTGCTTTGTCAAGCCCTAGATCTCCTGGCATCAAACTCCAAATCTTATGTGGTCAAGGGGAAGTGATATCACCTTTCTGAGCCCCAGTTTCCCATCTGGAAAATGGGTGTGGTAGGCTGAATAATGGCCCCCAAAGGTATCCAAATTCCTGGAACGGGTGAATGTTACCTTATATGGCAAAGGGATTTTGCAGGTATGATTCAGGCATTTAGATGGGGAGTTTATTCTGGATTATCTGGGCCAGTCCAATATTATTACAAGAGTCCTTGTAAGAGGGAGGGAGAGGGAGATTTGACACAGAAGAAAAGGTGTTGTGATCATGGAAGTAGAGATTGGAATGATGTGCTTTGAAGATGGAGGAAGGGACTATGAGCCCAGAAATACAGGTGGCCACTAGAAGCTGAAAAAGTCAAAGAAATGAATTCTCCCTCAGAGCCCGCTAAAAGAACCTGTCCTATTGACACCTGGACTTTAGCCCGGTGAGACTGATTTTGGACTTACGACTTCTCGTAAGAGAACAAACTAGTGTTTTAAGCCATGAACTGGTGGTAATTTGTTACAGCAGCCACAGGAAACCAATACATTGAGGTACTGCTACTAGCCTCTGATGGAGGTTGGGATACGGTGTGTGGACCATGGCACCAGGCTCAGATTCAGCCCCAAGGAGATAATATGCAGTCAGGATGATAATGAACAAAGAAAGGGCCCCTTTAATCTTATAATACCACACCTTTCCCAGGCCCAAGGGACAGAGAGCCCCCAGCAGCTGCTCCTCATGGTGCCCAATTTATACTCTGAAAAAAGTAAGATAAGAGTGAGTTTCTGAAACTGTTGCTTCTGAAATTCCTGGACTTGACTCTGGGGCTGTGGAATTTTAAACCTGAAGAAAAAATTTTCTTTGCAAGTGGGCTTAGGAAGGTCAAGTTTCTCGCCCAAAGTCACATAGCTAGCGAGTGGTAGAGGACAAATTTGGACCCATGGCTGCCTGAGATCCACAATATGAAGCCCCAAGATGATTGCATATGTCCTGTTGTCTTTCAAAGGGACCCAATATACCACCTAAGGCAGCTTTTGGAATATTGGGAGGAGGAGAGGCCAGAGGTCTACCTGGACACATGTATCTGTAGCCTTAATGTCTTATGATGCTAGAGCTGGAGGGGGAGGTGCAGCAAGAGAGTCTCAGGGTCTGCCGCTAGATGAAGGCAGGAAGGGTGCGAGATTTTGGCTGAAGCCGGGACCTCCCCAAGCAAGTGCTGAGTTGGCCTTGAGATCACCTGGAGCCCCCTCTGCTTGGGAGAAAACAGGAAAGGGGTTGGAGTAGCCCAGTGTAGGGAATAAAGGACAGAAAACAAGTCACAGCTCAAAGAGTCGGCACCTCAGTGTCTGAATCCTGGGATCGAATTCAACCTTACTTCCACCACTTCCTGCCTGTGTAATCCTGGGCAAGTCACTCTCTCTGAGCCTCAGTTTCCACACCTCTAAATGGGGAACATAATACTAACCTAACTTGAGAGTTATTGTAAGAGTTAGCTAAAATGTCCCTAGGACAGAGAAGGCCTTTAGTGAATAGAAGCTGCTACTATGATTCCAGTTCGAGATATGTGTAGGGAAGTCACTGGCATCCTGGGGAACTGGGAAGAGATTTCTGCCAAGAGGAAAGAACTGGGCTGCCACACGGCTGGATGGAAGCAGGACTTTGAGAAAGTCACTTTCTGTTTCGGTGTCTATTAATCCCCACTAAGAAATAGACTTCTTCGAGGAACTCTTTAAATTAGTGCCTTTGGTTTATTTCTCATAGGTGGGGTGCTGTTTATTTACTCTCCTCAACAACCCTGTGAAGTGGGAGTTAAGAATCCCATTTGCCTGAAGCTCAGTGGCAGCCAGTGGCAGAACTAGGGCGAGAACCTAGGCCGGTTGGACACCTTACACCACCATCCTTCAATGTCCGCTTTCAGGGGACACTAGATTAGATTATTTCTGTCCTATATTCACTGAGGGACCTTGGGCAAGTTCTTGTTTCTCTCCAAGACTGGGTTTCCCCGCTTGCTTAAGGGTGGTTTGGATTAGAATATCCTTGGGGATAATGATAATTCCTACCTACCTCATAGGAGAGGATCGGGCACAGAGATTACAACTGTCTGATACTTAAGTGCTCAAGAAGTTTTTAAGACAGTATTATTACTACTGTTATGAAGCAGTCCGTTTCTAACCCCTGTGAAAGTTTGTGGTTTTCTTCTTCACTGCGACCTTCCATAAACGTGTTAACTCCCGGCTTCAGTCTCGCGCCAGCGGTCGGAAGGGTTCCAAGAGGGACACGCAAGCGCCCAGATTTGAGATTTTCCGTGCTGGAGCTACGCGCGAGTCTCTGGGGGCGGGCCGCAGGCAGCCGCCTCTCTGCGATTGGTGGAGCTTCTTAGGCCCCGCCTCCTGGGGCCGCACCTCTCCCATCAGAGGCCGGCCTCGGGGATTATGCAAAAAGTCACTGCCCCGCCCCGCGCCCGGATTGGAGGCCTTTGTTTGCCGCTCAACTCCAGGAAACCACCCCGCGCGGCAGCGGCCAGCAGGTGAGACCTGGGGAGGGGCTCACGGGGGGTCTGGGGCGGGTTCCGGCTCCTTGCTGGGTCTCAGTTTCTCTGTCCGGGCGATGGGGAGGGAGGGTGGACTGCGCCGACGGGCCGAGATCCACAGGGACCGTGCTGCTCTCGGTCTCTCCCACGTGGAAACCCCACGCGCGCGCGAAGAAGGATCGCTGCTCCGGGAATGGGAAGGAGTCCTGGACTGGTGATCCGGTCCGAGTCCGCACTCAGCGGGCGGCGGGGTTCTGCAGTCTCCACCCTCCGGCCTCGGTCTCCACCTCCGCACAATGGGGGCGTTGGCTTTTTCTCACTCGCTCGGGCTAGGTCCCGTCGCCGAGACGGGAAGGGTCCCGAGGGAATCCAGGGGTGGTCCTTGGCGGGGCCTTGGGCTGTGTTTGGGCTGGAGGTGTGGCCGGGTAGCTGTGGTTACCGGGGAGGAGGGACTTTCTGTCTTGGGATTTGTGTGAGGTTTGCTCACCAGGCAACAACCCGCGCACCCTGACAACTCGGAGCTGCGCACTCTCCCCGGACACCTAACGCAAGTTTCTTTTCCTCTTTTTGGCAGTGGGGAGGGAAGTAGAGCAAGGGCCAGCATGCGGGTGAGCATCTCTGACAGTGGTAGGAACTGGAACGGACAGCAGATATAAGGCCAGCCCCTCTGGTTGCACAGACGCGGAGACTGAAGCCCAGAAAGGGGGCGCGGCTTGTCCAAAGACACACAGCAGGGCAGGTGCAGAGCTGGCCTCTCCCTAGTGTGATGGAACTGGCATTGACAGAGTCTGCGTTTTGTGCGACTTTGGATGAGACTCCTTTCTCCGGCTTTTGTTGAAAGAAATGACAGGTTGGAGCGGATCGTTGCCTATGTTTCAAAAGCTTCTGCTTCTGAGTGAGAAAGGTGGAAACGAAAGTTGCTGATAACAAACGGGCTATTTTGGAGCTAAAAAGAGAAGCTAAGATAGGCTGCAGTGAAAAGAGACATTGTTCCTGTCCTCTAGAACAGAATGAGAAAAAAAAAATGGCCTAAACTGAAGCATGAAGGACTGAGGTTAGATACATACAGGGAGTTCCCAAGAGAATTTTCCTGGCACCTCCTCTAGAGTCGGTGGGTTTTATTTTTTGGCTGTTGGTTTTGTTTTGTCAAGAAAACAGAATTTCTGCCCATCTGTTTGAGGGGGACTACGACTGGCTTACTTACTAGTAGGAGGATGGCTTGCCGTGGTATTTTGGGGACTATTAGGGTTTATTTCCTTCCGGTAAATGTCTCAGTACTTCTGTAAGGGGGGGGGCATGTGCCCACATGGGGCCTTTGCCTCCCAAAGGCCAGCGATTTGTATTTGAAACATGTGATTTAGGCTGCTTCTTACAAGGAAATTTCATCAGCTCCCACCAGCCTGCACTGTCCTCCAGGGGCGCCAGGGTTGGGGTTTCCAGAGAGTCTAGGAATGGTCCAGACACTGAGGCTGTCACACTGAGAGGGTATTTTGGAAACTAATGCAGGCCAATGACGTTTTAATTTACCCCCATGGGGGTGGGGAGAGAAAGTATTTTTAAAACATCCAGCTGAACCACCAGCTGAATTCCAGGGCCTTTTTATGTTTTCTCAGTCACAGGAGGTGGGAGAAATCTGGAGACCAGGAGTTAGAAGATCTTGGTTCAAATCCCCAGTCTGGCTTCAGTTCTTAGTGCCTCAGTTTTCCCGTATATAAAATGGAATGGTAATGCCTACTTCAGTGTTGCTTTAAGACTCAAGCTAGGTGGCATCATAGAGAATTTTGTGCAGCTCACATTCTAAGTGTGGAGATGAGGAAACAGAAGCTTAGGGAAAGGAAGGAATAACAACAATAATACCATTGGTAATAATAGCTAATGATTATTGAGTGCTATATTTGAGCCACCGTGCCAAGGGTTTTGCTGCAAGGAGTGCGGTCTGGAAAGGCAGGAGCCCTTGTCTATCTTGTTACCAGTCAACCTCCAGTGCCCAGTACAGAACCCTAAACATAATAGTTGTTCAATACATTGTTGATCACCTAGATTATATCACAGTGTTCATATCGTTGCCATGCGGGTAGTGCGATTGTTGTCCTCATTTTACAGATGAGAAGCCTGAGGTTCAGAGAAGTTAAGTCATTCACCTGAGCTCACACAGCTCTTCCCTGAGGTTAGAGGTCCTTACTTTGGATGTTGCAGGTATGTGTCATCTAGTAAGAATCTATTGTGCTCATCTCTTCCCAGTGCTGTGCTCAATGATATGTTGTTAGCTTGAAATTGGCCATAATAAGGGTATTTGCATTATGGAAATCAGTAAATGCCACAAATCGGAGCTTTTTCTTAAAAAAAAAATCGTTTTTAAGAAAGCAGCAAGTGAAGGGTGTTAGGGGGGGACGGAATGCCAGTCTTACTCTGCATGGCAGCCAGAAAGTGAGTTTTCCTGGCCATGCAGGAAGCTCCAAGGGAGCCAGGCCAGAATGCCCATTCCCCACTGCAGCTCCCCGAAGTGTGGGATTTGGGAAGGAAACCCTTATGGATGAGGCTCCTCATCTGTGCTGTGAGCTGGGCAGTGTAGCAGCCCTCTGACCTGGGAACAGGTAGTATGAACCTGAATTCCAGGCCAAACCGTCTGTTCTTTAATCTGAAAGTCACAGCAGCCATCATGGTCTTTAAGCAGGGGAAGGCTTGACCAGAATGATGCTCTAAGAAGATTTATCCGGCAAAGGGATTGGAGGATGAGTCAAGGGCAGGGCGACTGGGAAGAGGCACAGGGTGACCAGGGGAGTCTGGAGGAGGCCAATAGTGCCCCTTCTGTGTTTTCCGAGCGCCTCCCGTGTGCTAAGCTGCACACGTACTGTCCCGTCACCCTACATATACACCCCTGAGGAAAGTGTTACCCTAAACTGTAGATGCAGATATCAGGGAGGTTTGGAAACACATCTAAGGTTCGAGCTACCAGATCTGAATCCAGGCCATTCTGCCCCCCAGACCTTTGCATTTTTAATTCTTTAGTCCCTCTTCCATTCCAGCCTACAGTCCCATCTTGGCACTGATCTTGCTTGCCAAGGGCCGGGCAAACTCCACCTTGGTTGTGTCAAGAGACACCCCTGCCCCATACCCCCAAGGGTTGTCCAGCACTGGCCTCTAGATCCTTGCCAGCATTCTCCGTCCCCAGACCCTTCCCCAAGACCGAGCCTATTCTAGGCTAAAGTGGGATGCTCAGCTGTTACTCTTTTGGAATCTTGGGACCACAGCCAAGGACCAAGGACCAGGAAGGTCCTCAGTGTCAAGGAGGCTGCACTCAGCCCTGCTAAGTCAGGGGTTCACTTGGAGGGTACCGCTTTACTTGTGGGTGCACATCCAACTCTGTCTCTAATGTGCTGTGTGATTTGGGGCAAGTTGTATAACCTCTCTGTGCCTTTCCTTATCTGTTAAATCCCTGGTTATGAGGATCCTAACCAACAACATATGCCATACCCTAAAATGTTGAGTGGCTAAGGCTAGGATCGCTTCCTTTCCTTTTTGTGATTTTTCACATATTCCTACTTGTTGCCTAGTAGCTATATGTGCAGGAAAGAACAGATAGTGTCAGAGGTTAAAAAGAGGAAGAGAGACGGTGTGGGATGGGCGTTATAGAATGTCACAGAATGTCAGAGCTGCAAAAGGTCTCACAGAGCCCGACCACTCTTCCCATCTGGAGGTGGCGGGGGGACCGAGGAGGCTATGCCCCAGGTCTCATCAGAATGACACACTACACATGTGTGTGGTGGTGACTTTTGTTTTTAAGACTAGTGCATTCTCATTTTACTCTTATTTTTAAAGCAACTGTTATTTTTAGAAGATATACATAAGGAAAAAAGTAAACTTGCCATAGTCCTACTACCTAATAATAATTATTATAAACATTTTGGAGCATCTCTTTCTCTTTTTTTTTCTTTTTCCCTCTCTTCCTCCCTTCCCTTCCTCCACATTTTAGTGTTCAGTTAACATATCACATTTTTATATCACTTCATATTCTTCTACAGTATGACTGCTAATAGCTGCAGAATATTTCTTTGATTAGAAATACCATAATTTATTTCAGTGATCACCTATTATTGGACACTGAGGTTGTTTCCAACCTTTTTACTTACTGCAAGGTTCAGTTGCAAAGTGATTAAAATTACACTGTCTCGATGCAGGCAGCTTGGTTCAAACCCAGCTTCCCCTCATGTGAAATGGGCATAATAACCCTTACCTCCTTGGATTGGGAGGCCCTAATCCAGGGAAAGGCCTTTATGTAATAGGCACCCAATAAAGTTTTGCTGTTAGCGGTGCATTCTTGGCACATGCACACTTTTTGTTTCATTCTTTTCATGGAGCATGCATTTAGAAGTATGTGTATGTCCTACATGTGTGTGTTTTCCTTAATATGACCACACCCTCCTTATAACCCGTGTTTCAGTTGGCTGAGAAAGGCTCATTTCCTCCTCTCTTTAAGTATTCAGGGTGGGGACAGTTTCTAGCTGGGTGGGTCAGTGATCCCTGGAACTCTTTGGGAGCCACGAGGAAAGGGTCGCAGGGAGATGGCAGCATTTCGCTCCATTTCGGAAGGCTGGCTCTTTTTGTGCATAGGACCCAAAGCTCGAGCCAGGAAGATTAAACAGTCCTGCAGGGAGCTGGCCATCTGGGCATTTCACAGTAATGACCAAAGTCTTTTATGTGTGAGCTTTGTGCCAGCTGGGCCCTGGGCCAGGACTTTAAGCACATGGTCTCGTTTATCATCTCAAGGATCCTGTAAAGTCAGTATTACCCACATCTTACAGATAAGAAATCTGGCATTCAGAGAGGTTAAGCAACTTGCCCAAGACCACGCAGCTTTCAAGAGAGAACCTGGAGGTCTCCGACTACCCACAAAGCTCATGTGGCCTAAACCCCTGTGCCCTGTAGCCTCCTATCAGCATGGTGTTGCTGCCTGTGTGGACAAGTGGAATCAAAGAACCCAGGAAATTTAGTGCTTAGAAGATCATTTCTGATTAACTTCGGGGATAATCTCATTAAACCTTGAGGTTCCAAGGCTCAGAGAGGGGAAAGCACTTGTCCAATGTCACTCAGGCTGGAACTTGGGTCACCACCTTCCAAGCAAGGCTTCCATCAGTTCTTCTTGATCCACTCCTGAAATCCTCACCTGCCTCCGCTCAGCCCCAGACTCCCTGTGGATTTTAACTACAGGGGTAAATTCAACAATCTGGGCATGAAAGAGTGGGTGGTCTTGGGGTGGGTTTTCATTTCTTTCTCAAGGAAGGGAGATGTCAGGAGCTTAAGGAGGGGTCGAGGACAGAATAATACAGTCTTTGGTTCCCTAAAGTTGCCAGCCCCTGGTTTTCTCCAGGATGGCTGAGAAGCTTGGGGGTCCCATTGTACTCTCTGGCCCTCAGGACATCCTGTGAAGGAATTACTGACTATCCGGGGCTCATCACATCAGCAAGTGATGCCTATCCCAGTCCTGGGCTACACCGGAAGGATTGAAGAACCACAGACTCACCTTCCAGGTTAATGTGCTAGACACTTAGTTGGGGCTCAAGAATGATTGAGGCTGGGCGGGAGGGATGGCTGAGTGGGTGGGCAGTGGGAATGTGGGTGAAAATGGCCACTGTGGTGTTAGAGCATCATGACCCAAGGGCTGGAGGGAACAAATGGCCAAAGGCTGTGGTAAGATCTGGCAGGGTCACATGGACACAGCCGTATGTGGGCGTGCTTCTAGTGAAAGTACTCAAGCCTTGGCAGTGGGGGCCAAAGGGTTTTTTTTTTTTTGTTTGCTTATTTTTTGTTTTTGTCGGGTGACCAGGAACTAATCTCTTCCCCCATTTCTGGGCCTCAGATTCCTCACCTATGCAATGCAATCACACTCCTGTCCTGCCTACTTCCCAGGGCTATTTTTCAGCATCTAGTGTTCTATGAAGGATGAAAAAGCATGTTAGAAAACCGAAAGGCCCTGTGCAGTACCAGAACCTTGTTATATAGTCAGAACATGGGCTTAATGAATTGCAATTAGTTGGTAATAAGTTCCGCTCTGATTTTATTGTTCCCAGGTTATTATTATCTCAGGTGGCTACAACAGTGAGAGCACCGAGCATGGTCATTAAGAGTTGGGTCTTTGTGTGTTTGAATCTCTATAATCACTCATCAGCTTTGTGATCATGGGCCAATGGCTTGGACTCTCTGGGCCTCAGTTTACCCACCTGTGAAATGAGACGTCACATAAGCCTCACTGGGTCGTTGTGAGGACCACAAGCCAGGCTCGGGTGACCAGCTAGGCTCAGTAGCTCATTCACCTTGTATCACTGTGCATCTGCCGTGTGTCAGCGCCTGTGCTGGGCACTAGGGATGTAATGCCGAGTACTTCACAGAGCTCCCAGTTGTCAGAGAGGCAGACTTAGCGTTTAATTCCAAGTGGCGAGTCCCTGCGGAGGGCGCAGGGAGAAGTGAGGTTGGGCGATGATGCGGAGCACAGCACATTTGCCCCAGGAACAGCAAGGAGCCTTGTGTTGCAGGGTCCACTGAGGGAGGGTGCGGATGGAAGAGGCCAGAGCAGCGGCCAGGCTATGGAATTTCATCTTCTTTCTCAGAGCAATGGGAATCTCCTTCCTCAGAGTGTTTTTAGCTCAGAGTGGCCGTGTTTGGATGCTTCTGTTTTGGAAAGTTCCCTCTGGTACAGTATGGGGAATGGATTGCAGGGATGGAGAGCTGACCAGGAGATGCCATCGCAGGAAGCCATGTGGGGATGCAGAGATGGGACAGATTCTGGTGAGATTAGGAGATGAACTCAGCAGAAGTTGGTGAGGGATGGGTCATGGGGTGTGAGGAAAGGGTAATGTCCAGGATGGCAGTCAGTTCCGGCTTGTGCACCTGGGCTAGGGAAGGGTAGGTTTGGAGGGGGCGCTATAACGAACTCAGTTTTGGGCATGTTGCTTTGGTTAAGTAGAATTTGGCCTGTGTGTGGAAATTGTGTGCCAGGACGGTCACCGCAGGAGCAGAGGCAGGGAGGAGGGTTGGGAAGGCTTGAGGGTGACAAGGATTTGAAACAGAGTACACGGAGGCTGTTTTCCTTGATGTTGGGTGGCTGCCCCGAAGTTGGGCTTGGGGTTATCCAGGGGCCATGGGGCGTGCCTGGCGGTAGTAGCCACCTGGCATTGATGGCAGTGCTGTCTGGGTTAATGATCAGGGAGGAAGAGTAAGTGAGTGACAGCGTGTCAGGGGAGCCCGCCTCTCACACAATGGCCCACATGGTCACCAGAGCTGGCAAGGAGGGGCCTCATCGGAGTTTGGCTGTGCTCCATGTTAGGCTAGAGGCTGCAGGTAGAGCCCCAGCACACACATGTGGGTAAAAGGCAGGGAAGGGGTTGGAGGGGTGGGGTGATTACTGGGATGAAAGCACCCGGTTCTAGCCCTGGCTTTGCCAGATACTCACAAGCTGACCTTGGGAAAGTCCATTCATTCATTCATTCATTCATTCATTCGTGTTCCAGGCGCTGGCTCTGTGCTTTGCAGGCATTACCTCGCTGGATCCCGGCAGCAGCCCCGTGGGGTGGCTACTCCTCTTATCTCTGTTTTGCAGATGAAAAAACTGAAGCATAGAGAGGTGAAGGCCCAAAGGTCACAGAGCTAGCAAGAGGTGGAAGCTGGGATTGGAGCCCAGGTCTGCATTGATTCTAAGATTCATTTTTTTTTTTTTCTCCTATACCACTTGTTCCAAACCTGGCTGCTTATCAGAATTACCTGGAGGGCTTTTTGGACAATATAGGGGCCAAATTTTTCTTTTCTTTTCTTTTCTTTTTTTTTTTTTTTTGTTCGTTTCCTGAATCAGAATTCCTGTATCGTGAGCAGGACCAGAGCTGGGAACCACATATGTGAGGAGATTGCACCCTGAGCCTGGTCCTCTGCCCCGGCTCTTGCCTCTCTTTGGTTTTCTCTGCTCTGGGTACACAGCCTTGCTGTTCTCAGGAAAAGCCCAGCTGCCTCCCACCTTGCCCTTCGAATGTGCCCTTCCAGAATATTCTGCCACCAGCCCTTTTGGTAGCTCGCCCCTTGCTACCAGTCCCTTGATCAAATGTATCTTCTCGCAGAGACCTTTCTGGCCATCCCACACCCCCCCTAATCAGTATACTTGGACTCACAGATTCTCTACCAGGGCCACATATCCCAGTCACCTGGGACACCTGAAAATTGCTGATGCCCAGAGACTGATTCTGTTGGTCTGGGTGAGCCCTTGGCATCAGTATTACCCAGAGCAGCCTGGGACGTGGATCACTGGTCCAGCCCACTCTCTCTGTCTTGTTCACTCACACCTCTCTCTGTGTTTGCTTGTCGTCTGTGTCTTCACCAGAGTGGAGCCAGGGCTTGGCCTGTCTTGTGCCCTGCTGTACCCCTAGCACCTGGAAAAGCACCCAGCATACTATAGGAGCTCAGTAAGTACCTGTCAAATGAATGAATGGGTTGAGGGGGTCTGGGGAAAAGCAGCTTGCCCTCTCATGAGCCCTGGGAATAACAGGGGAAACTCACCTGAGCAGTCAATTCCCCATCTCTATGCTGCCTGGAAAATCCCACTGTAGCTACAGGCCGAGCTTGGGGCAAGGACAGTGGGTGGGATGGCAGGAATTGTTGCAGTCTCGCTGAGATGATGGGTTGCACTTCGGCAAACAGGACAGAGAGACCTGGAAAAGTGCCAAGCAAGCATCCAGTCTGAGGTCTTGTCGTATAGATGGGCACTGAGACCTAAAGAGAGAGCAAGCCTTGGCCAAGGTCACATCCTAGAGGGTAGGGGCTATGGAAAAAGCTCCTAGAGGGCTGAAGCTGCTGGAGGTCTCCTTCCAAACTGAGTGACCTTGGCCAAGCCTCTGATCTAATCAGGGCTTTAGTCTCCTCACTCTGTACTTTGGTTGAGATGGTCCCAAGCCCTGACGTCGGAAGTTTCCATGAATCCTTTAGTAGACGAGTGCAGACCTGCAGAGGGCCTGCAAGGGGTTAAGCTCCTCCCGCTCACTCTCACTCTACACTCAGACAAACCCCCTCCTTCTGACAAACACTTGTAGGAAATCAGGCTGGGCGCTTCCTGCCTAGGCGAGGCGGCCTCAGCCGCAGCAGGGGCGGGGAGAGGTGGGGAGAGATGCTTGTCTGTGAGCAGCAGCTCGGGCTGGCAGAGTGTCCTGGAGGCGGGCCAGGGCGCCATGGAGGCAGGGGGCTCCCCAGATTTGGAACAAAGACCTCACACTCAGGTCTTCTGAGCCTGGGCCAGCAGGATGGTGGAGCCTGAGAGAGGTAAGGGACTGGAGGAGGGCGGAGGAAGCTGCCTTCCCTCTGGACAGGCCAGTCACAGACTCTGGGACAGTCCAGGGCCGCTGGACCAGCCCAGCCAGGAAGTTGCAGCTGCAGCAGCTGTATTACTTCTCTCTCAGTTTGAGGCTGAGGGAGCCCAGCCCCTGGGGCACAGTGGATTTTAAGGGGATTTCTTCAAGCCTCGGGATGCTGGATTCCAGTCAGAGCTCTGATTCTGGTCTCTGTGAACTCGGACAAGCTCTGGTCTCTCTCTGTGCCTTGGATGTCCTCATCTGTGTACACAGAGAGTTAGTCTCACTGGCTGCTAAGGGGCCTCAGACATGGTACATGGATGAGGAGCAGGCCAGGAGGCAGCAGAGGGTGTCTATGAAGGAGTGGCCCCTTCTGCCACCTAAGGGCCTGGAAAGGAGCTGGGGACAATCCAGCAAACCCAGCCCATCTCTTCAAGCTGGCAGGACTAGAGTCCATAGCAGCCAGGGCACCTTTCCACTTTCTCCTGGGCCTCTGCCACTGGAGAAAGCTGGGGGCTAGAGGGGGGACTTCGGAGGGGACACTGGCTGGTGCTTCCTCATGGGTCTATTTCTGCACAGCTGGTTTCTACTTAGCTACAGAGTTTCTACACAGAACAGCAGGTCTGTGCCCTGCCCGCTGGTCAGAGAGGGTGGCCGAGTTTGGGGCTCCGACCCTAAGAGCCCAGCCTTTTTGGAGGGGGGAGCTCGGTCACTTGATAGAGGGGATCTTCTTTCCCCTTCTTCCTGCCCCCCTCCCCCAGAAGTGTGATGGGCTTGGTTTCAGTCACAGGCCCTGGGTTTCAACCCCTGGGCCCCACTTCCTGCCTGCAAGGTCTGTGAGACTCTGCCACCTCTCTGTGGCTCCATTTCTGAATCTGGGAGATGTCATGGTCAGGGTCGAGGTGGGCCAGGGCGCCATGGAAGTAGGGCTCTGGCTGGATAGGAACCAGCTTCTGAAGGCAGGGGGAGGTGGAGGCAGGCTGCACAGCTGTAGCTGGCAGAGGAGAACCAGGGAGATGGAGCCATAACAGGAAGGGTCCTCAGTTTCACAGTGGCTGAAAGGTCAGAGAAGCTGCTGAGGCGGGGAGGCCGACCCAGGAACTGGAAAGAGAGATCAAAAGGGTCTCATAGACCCTTGAGAGGGCCAAGGGCGGGGTGGTGGGATGGACGTGGGGAGATGTACAAAAGGAGAGCAGGATGGTCGGTGCTTCCACATGGGGCTAGTTTACCCAGGGCTGGCGGCCCAGCTCTTGAGGGGACTTAGTGCTAATGGGACTTTCCTGGTCTCAGCCCCCAGCTCGCAGGGCTGGAGCCTCCACTCAACCCCACTGCCTTTTGGGAGCAGCCCTGCTGCCCTCATGGAGGCTGACGGGAGCAACCCGCCTTTGGATGCCATCGAAGGACCCCCGCCCACAGCTTTCCATCAAGTTCTGTCTGTACTTTCAGACCCCCGTGCCTTTGCCTGCGCTGTTCTCTCTGGAATCCCCTCCTCACTTCTCCCTCAAAATCCTCTTTTTCTCTCAAGGTCAGCTTATTGCTTCTTCAATAACCCTTCTGAATTGTCGTTCCCCTCCCTCACCTTCATTTGCAATTTTGGAATGCTTTTACTCATTTCTGTATTCCTGTATCTTGTATAGTGCTTGGCACACAGTAGGAGGTCATAGGTTTTTTTAAAAGTTAATTTGCACCCACTAGGTGCTGTATGTGTGTGTATATATATATATATATATATATATATATATATATATATATATATATATATATCTTTGTTACCTTGTTGCCCTCGGAAGCCAATGGGTCACCCAGGAACCTCCAAGTTCTTAAGCTGTCTCCCAGCCCGCCCTAGCAGGGCGTCACCGCCTTGCCAAAAGCAAAAGCAAGTGGTGTTCTCTCCATTTTACAGTGAGGTAAACTTCAGCCCTGCACTTTGCCATGGGGCAGCCGCACCAGGCTGGGAACCTGGTCACTGGACGCCCAGCCTGCTTCTCTTTCACCGCGGTCCGGTGAGAGCGTGTCCTCACCCCAGCCTGAGGTTGTTATGTGGTTGGCACTCATGTGTGCTGCTGACTGACCAGCTGACTGGCCGGTCCCGGGCTCCGTGGCAGCGAGGGCCATGGCTTGCGCGGAAGTCAGGAGGTCCTGCTCAGGACAGGCTCACAGGTTTCGGGGCCTGTTGCGCATGTGCAAAACTCCAGCCAGTGGCCGCCGCGGTGCGGAACATGTGGCCTTTCCTGGTCACAGTGAGATTTCTGTGATGACTGAGTCATCCCAGGGGACAGGATGTTCCTCTTTGTGCCGCAGAGGCCTCTGATTGGGCAGGCTGCTCTGTGGCACGGCTAGAAAGAAGCCCTTTAAAAAATCAAAAAACCCCACGCCTCCCCTGGCCCCTTCCTCCTGCAGAGGTTTCAGAAACAGAAGAGCAACGGCTCTTAGCACCTCTCGCACCTGCCGTAGGAGCAGGAGCAGGAAGGCCCAGTCAACACAAAGCGCGGGCCTTGCCTGGGGTGCTGGCTTAAAATGCAGATTCCTGGGCCCTGTCCCAGGGCTACCTATCCCAGGGCTATCCCAGAGTCCGGCTCTCTTTGCGTCGACCTAGGAATCTGCATTCTTAGAGAATTCTTAGGAGCACTCAAGCTTAAGCCCACTGGCAGGGATTTCTATGAGGGATATAGCCCCCCAGAGGGTATGGGAAAAAAGATTTGACAGTCCTCCTTTTAAAATATTTATTTTCTACTGTATATTTTTAAAAATTTATTTTTAGATATATCATTTCTAATATGTGTAATGTGATTGCATGAGAATGAATACATGAATACATGTATATTAGGTGTGCAGGCAAATGTATATTTTTACTGATGAGTCATGTAATTGAAAAAAAAACAAAAATGGACACCACTGGGCCCAAACTGACAATTCCAAATCTTGCTCTATCCCTGAGCAGCTGGGCGATCTTGGCCAGCTCACTGCTGCATGTTGAGCTTCGGTTTTCTCACCTGAAAAATGGGTTTCCTGTGACTTACTCACCTGTTTATGGTGAGGGCAGATCGAGAACATTCAGGTAAAGCTTCTAGCCCAGGACAGCATGAGTGGGCACAGCATATGCAGCAGGTTCACGAGGAGGCTCACAGGGTGATCTGGAAGAAATTCTGGGGGAGAGAGGACTCTTAAGCGAGAAGGATGAGCCCCTGTCCAAGGAGCAGGGGTTGTAGCCAGAGAGGGAAGGAAGAATGTTAGTCCCCGTCTCTACCCCAGCCCTTGTTCCCCGGGGAACTTTCTTTCAAGGACTAGTTGCCTGCTAACTTCTCATCCATATAAATCAAGGCTCTGACCAAGACCCAAGTACTCATGAGACTGCAGTGACAGACCTGTCTGTACCTCGAGGTCTGGAGTTATACTTCATGTCTCCACAGCATGGAGGGAGAAGCCCGGGTGGACCTGAGCCACAGGTGACCTTTCACCCCAGCCTGTTCTGGCTGATGTATGGCTTCATGCGAGGCCCCTGAACTCTCTTGGCCTCAGTTTGCTCACCTGTAGAGTGAGGCCTTTATATGAGCTCCTGGAGGCCCTGCCCGAGCTCCTTGGGAGGGACCTGCCTGCTGCTCTGTCAGCTTTGTGTTTCCGCGCTCTTCTTCGTCTGGGATGCCCTCCACATTCCTGAATACCACCGGGGTCTGGCCGCCACCTTTTCTTGCCCACACTCTCTGCTGTCAAACCCCCCGGCTCCTGTCCCCAGTACCACAGACCTCCATGTCTCTTCTCCTGCCTTCAGGCTTTTGTATTCCCTGATCTCCCTCTCTGGAATGCTCTTTTTTTTTTTTTTTTAATTGAAGTGAAATTCATGTAATATAAAATTAACCATTTTAATGTGAACAATTCAGTGACGTTTCGTATATTTATTATATTGTACGGTCACCACTTCTACCTAGTTCTAAAGCATTTTCATCCCCACCAAAGGAAACCCGTGCCCGTTAAGCAGTCACTCCTCAGTCCTCTGTCCCTCAGTCCCTGGCGGCCACCAGTCTGCTTTCTCGCTCATGCATACCTGTTCAGGATATGTCATATGAATGGCATCACGCCGTATGTGACCATTCGTGTCTGGCTGCTTTCACTTAGCGTAGTGTTTTCGAGGTTCGTCTGTGTCGTAGCATGGGTCAGCACTTCATTTCTTTTTATAGCCGATTAATACTGCGTTGTATGCGCACACCACACATTGTTTATCCATTCATTGTTGATGGACGTTTGGGCTGTTTCCACCTTTTGGCTGTTGTGAGTAGTGCTGCCATGACCATGGACAGGAGAGGTGGTGGCCAGACCCAGGTCCTATTCAGGCATTCGAAAGGCATCCCAGACGTGGGAGAGCACGTGGAGGTGTATTTGTTTAAGCACCTGTTTTCAATTATTTTGAGTAGTGGGATGCTCTTTCCACCATCCTCCCATCCTGACCTGAATTCTTACCCAATGGGGGTCAGGAAAGTGGCTTCTCGATGGGACCTTCCCCGACTTCCTAGGCCTACACCGGACTCCTGCCACCCCCCTTTACCCCGCTTCCACCGTCGTCACCCATCGCTCTGGGCCTGTGCCCAGCAGTCACACACACGGAGCCTGGCGCGAGGTAACAATTGCTCGCACACAGTCAACACCTGTCAGTGCACTGGCGCCTGGCTCCTCACCCTGTATCTCAGGTAATTTTACACAACTCTTGAGGGAGAGAAGAATTATTATTTTAGTTTTACTGATGAAGATGATGAAAGCAGAGTGACTTGCCCAAGGTCACACAGCTTCAAGGGGATGGAGCCAGGAGCTGAACCAGGGCTGTCTGATTCCAGAGCTCCTGCTGGTAACTTTTTGTTCCGAAGAAAGGAGGGGGCCCAAGGATTAATGCTGTCCCTTGATTGTGTCCCCGACAGGCCTCAGGCAGGATGGCTGGTGCTGAGAGGAGCTGGAGGTGACTCTGGTGCCCAGAGTGGCAGCTCCGTCTGAAGATGAAGTGGCCCAGGTGAAGTACAGGTCAGGCCCAATGGCCAGCTCAGGGACAGAGGTCCACTGGGCCGAGCCAGGCCTGGGGAAGGGGCCCCAGCGGCGGCGCTGGGCCTGGGCTGAGGAGGAAAAGGATGCTGATGGGAGCAGCCCACGCAGCTGGGGAGCAAAGGGGCCCTTCCCCAGTGCCACTAGCCCCGAGCTCCTGGAGGACTTCCGCCTGGCCCAGCAGCACCTAAAGCCACTGGAGTGGTACCTGGAGCTGCAGCCTGATGGGCGCCAGGATCCTGAATCGGGAGAGTCTGAGGAAGAGGGTGAGAGTGACCCCCACCCCCAACCTCACAGTGGTGTCCCCCAAACATCCCACTGTTCCCGTGGGAGGTGAGAGTGGGAGGGAGTTTTAGAAAATTTTTAATTAAGATTTATGAAGTCTACAGTTTAAAATTTTTAAAGTTTACATTATGTAAAAATTGGGTAAAAATCAAAATACAAGCAAAAAGGGGAAAAACTAAAAATTGCTTATTATCCAGATAACTCTTTTCCATATGTATTTATACAAATGTGATATGAATATGAAACAGTATTTTACAAGCTGTGTTGGTTTTTTGTAACTTAATAGGCATTAGCAATTTTTCAGTTCATCGAATATTCTTCCGCAAGTCATTCCTAATGCTTGACTAGGAATTCCATGGCATGGATATGCTGAAATTTGTTGGGCCCATCTCTTACTGCTGGGAATTTAGATAGCTTCTGTTTCTTACTATTACAAATAATGCATAGATGAATATCAGTGCATCTTTGTACGTTTAATTTGATAATAGCCTTGGTAATTTAAATTGCTTGGTCCAGGGTTTATGCCCATTTTTAAGATTGTATAGAATCCCAGTTAGCAATGGGAATGCTGGCATTCCTTGTTTTCTAAAATAACTCTTCCCTTTGCACCAAGACCAACTTAGATTAACTTCCTAGTTTGCCTTGGCAAGTCTCTTCTCTTCTTGGAATCTTGGTTTCCCCATTTGTGAAACGAGAGTAATAACACCACTGAGAACAGTAAGAGCTTGATGCATGATGCTTATTGCACTTAACAGTATGAATGAAACAGCCCTGTCTTGATATTCTGCAAATCGGGCAGGCCCCCATGCATGGTAGAGAAGCCATAAGCTGGTAGTGGGTTGTGCCAAGACCTAAAGTCCCTCATGTCAGGTTTGCCCACAGCTACCTGCTAGGGAACCACTTCTGAACTCTCCCTCAGAGGATGGTGACTGGGATGTACTGGGATGAAAGGGCAGAGACATCTCTTCCTGAGATCACATGCTAACCCCCTGCTATGATGTAACAGCTGCTGCCATGTCCTGTGCCCTTACTGTGTGCCAGATGCAGGGCTTGGCAGAGCCTGGGACTTGTCTCTGTCCCTCGTCACCACTCTGCCAGATAGGAGGAACTAGCCTCCAGTCTAGTAAGGACTACCAAAGAGGTCGGCTACTTGCCCATGATACCCAGTGAGAGATCACAGGGGCCAGGATAGAACGCAGAGCTCCCTGGCTCCAAAGCACACTCTCTTCATCTTACAGTATGAACCTCAGTGGCAGAAACTAACTGGCTTGCATGGCTGGGACCTGGATTCCAGGTCCAGGACAGTGTGATCTTTGGCAAGATGCTTAACCTCTCTGGATTTCAAACGTGCCACTGTAAACAAGAGAGACTTGATGAAGGAGATTTTAAGGAGTTGAAGGATGTAGAGGTGCCAAGGGTAGGGGAAAGATCCTACAGGAGCAGTGAGTGATACAAGGGTTATGACAAAGGTGCCTCTCACCAGAGTAGAGAGTCTGTACTTGGTGGCATGCAGACTGTGTCTCATGAAGCTTTGGCTCTATCCCAGAGGCTGGCATAGGATCTAGGACAGAGTAGATGATCAGTAAACATTGACTGCATGGATGATGGATAAATGGATGGATGGATAAATGGGCCATGGGTAATGAGTGGGTGAGCGGCTGAGTAGATAGGTAGATGGATAGATGCATAGATAGATGGGTGAGTGAGTGTCGTATCAGTGAATGGATAAGTAGATGAATGGATGACTATTTCTTGACTACCTAATATGTAATAATTACAACAACTATCCATTTCCTAGGAGCTTCACGTTCCTTATTGTACTCTCTCCTTCCCTTCTTTCCTTCTTTCCATTCTGTCAACTGTTGAGCACCTGCTCTGCAAAGACAATAGTAAATAAAAACAGAGGGTGTCCTTTCTCATGGAGCTTACAGTGTAGTGGGGAGAAAAATACTAATGATACAATCACATAAATAAGTGGAAAACTGCAGCTTTGATAAGTATTTCAAAGTAAAGGTCTTCCATGAAAGTCTATTAAGGGAGAATTTGATCTAGTAAGGGAGATCTGAGCAGACTTTCTTGATCAGATCAAGTTTGAGCGGATGCCTGAATAACAAATAGGAGCTAACTAAGCCTTGGGAAAGAAAGAAAACCCTGGTAGAGGGATCAGCATGTGCAGAGGCCCTGTGGTGGGAGAGGATATGGCATGACTAGAGCAGGGAGACAGGGAGACACTGGTGGCGGGTGGGGGCGGGGGGAGGGTCCAGGAGAGAAATGGATCAAGAGAGGTAATGGAGGTTGGAGGCAGGGACCTCAGGACCATATTAAAGGTTCGGCTCTATCCTGAGAACAACAGGAAGATATTGATGAGTTTTCAGATAGGGGATGAGGTTGAGGATTGAGATGATTATGTGGCTACTGCGGTGGTCCAGGCTAGAGAGGATGTAATCTTGGGCAAAGGTAGTGGAGCTAGGCTTTAGAACAGTAGGTAAATTTGGCAGCTCTACAGGAGCTGATGGTGACAGGTTGGGTTTTGGGGGCTTAGAGGAGACAGATGAAGGCAAAGATGCCTCCCAGATTTCTGGCTTGTACAACTGGATAAGATGATGTTGCCATTTGCTGAGACAGAAAACATGGGGGACTACCAGGTGGTTTGAGGTTTGAATTCGGAGGACCTTTGAGTCAAATAGAGGAGATGTTAGGTAAGTACTTGGCTATATGGCAGCTCACTGTGAGTCTTACCATCACTACTGTGATGAGGAAATGAAAGTCCAGAAGGGTGAAATGACTTAGGTAACATTCCACAGTGAGTCCAGACCTGGCATATGCTAAGCAATGACCTGTCTTTCTAGAGTTTGAAGCAGAGGATGTGGACAGCCCAGAAGGTTCCAGCTTGCCTCTCAACTGGCTCCCCCAGCAGGATCCTCAACCAGACATGATAGAAGAGAAGCCAGATGAGGCCACTGGAGGTCAAGAGGCTGAGGAAGCTGGAGAGAGCTCCCCAAGATTGGGGGATGAGACTGGTCTCTGCTCCAGAGACAGTGGAAACACCAGCCCTGAGGCCTTGGGGTGGGATCAGGCCACAGGCTGGGTAGCCTCTGGCAAACGAGCCAGTGGAGAAAAACTTCCAGAACACTCGGAGGTCAACCCAACCATTGACCTCAACTCAGCAAGGTCCTGGAGCAGCGGGACTACGAGCCTTGACCAACCTAGTGACAGCCTTGATTCTCCCTGGGAAGGAGAGACCGATGCCCCCCAGCCAACTGCCCTGACAGAAACTTTACCACAGAGCCCCAGTCACCACCTCCTAAACCCAGACGACAGAACCGGAGGAAGTGTTGCTCTGGCAACCCCCACAGAATTCCAGGACTCCTCAGCACCGGCGCCCCAGAGCCTCCAGTGTCCTGCAGATACATGGAGGAGAGAAATTACCAGCTTCTCCTGCCCCCAGCCCGGGGACCAAGCCTGGAAGCAGAAACGGACGTCACCTAAGGCTCTCCCTTCCCGATTCACCGGCTCTATCAGCCCCTTGAATACTCCGCCTAGGCCAGCCCAGCAGAAAAGGCCACCGCCCAGGCAGGGAGCCACTCTGGCTGGCTGCTCATCTTCTGATGCCCCCAAATACGGCAGGGGGAGGCTGAACTACCCTCTCCCTGATTTCTCCAAGGTGGGACCCCGGGTGAGGTTCCCCAAAGATGAGAATTACTGCCCCCCCAAGGCTAGGAGACACAACAGGCAGCCTCAGGACCCTGTTCAGCCACTGATCTTCAAGTCACCTGCCGAGATTGTGCGGGAGGTGCTGCTGAGCAGTGGAGAAGCCTGCCTGGGAAAGGACCCACCTCCTACCCACCCTATCACCAAGGTACCCCAAGAATTTCGGACGCCTGAACAAGCTACCAAGCTAATCAATCAGCTCCAGGTAAAGCAGACTAATTTCTATAGGTGTATCATCAAGGCGTCTTTGGGCCTGGGTACGTTGGAGGTTAGTTGGGATGGGAGGTTGGTGGAGGCTTCTGCCTGGGCTAGGAATCCCCTGCTGGTGGAGAGAGGGTTGTACCCCAAGCCATGAAGATAGCCCCAAGCCTTTTGCTCAAAATGAGCAGGATTGCGCTCATGCTGCAAGGATAGATAAGTCTGTGTTTGTTTGTTTTTAACTTCTGCTGTAAAAAATTTGAAACATTATACAAGAGAGAAAATAGTATAATGAGCCCCCACCCCACCTCCACCCATGTATACCGATCACCCGGCCCCCAGCGACCTTGTTCCATCTATGGCTTCACCCCTTCCCCCACTTTCCCGACTGGAGTATTTCGAAGCAAATTTAGCCATCAGATCATTTTATTTAAAAATATTTTAGTGCGTACGTCTAAAGATAAAGATTCTACCTTAAACATAACCACATCACTATACCTAAAAGTTAATGCCAGTTCATTAATATTATCCAAGATCCAGTCAGCATTCAGATCCCCCCGAGTCTCATAAAGGGCTTGTTTGTTCTAGTTGATTCGAATCAGGGTCCAAACACTCATATACTGCATTTGGCCAATGTGTCTTTCAAATCTCTCCCTCTTTTTTTTTTTTTTTTTTTGCTTTTTTTTCAAATTTATTTCTTCCTTGTAATTTCTTCTTTGAGGAACCAGTTCTGTCCTGTGGAGTCTCCTATATTCTGAATTTGCTGATGTTCCCTCTGATCTGAAGTCTCTTCCATGTCCCATTGTCTTTTCTTTGTCCTGCATGTTGTCAGTTTAGAGCTAGAGGCTTTTTTTAGGTTGTAAGCACCTATTTATTTCCCCTCCAGACCAGGAGCACCGCACAGGTAGGGAGTTTTGGCAGGAGCGCGTCATGGGCGGTCCCTTCAGGAGGCAGGGGATGCCTGCTGGCCTCTCACCTGTGATGTGAGCGGCCACTGATGTCCATTGCCTTGATCCAGTCCTTCATTTGGGGTGTAAATGGTGGTATCCTCATGTTATCATCCCTTTTGCATTTATTTGATGGAAATGTTCTATAAAGTTCAACTTTCCCTCATCAACTATTTAGTTATCAAGGTCCCGTTCACGTGGAAAGATGGGAGAAATGCTCGATTCTGCCTTTTTAACTACCAGTTTTCAGAACCATGTGTCAGTTCCCTGGCATCCTTCAAAAATTACCAGTGACATTTGTTTTTACTTTTCCCCTGTAATGACTCGTTTCAATAAGCTCTTCGGTTTTAAGGCAAGTAATGACTGTAATTTTCAAGTCTTCTATTTTTCTACCAAGGAGCCCCTTGATGATTCATTCATTCAGCCATTAAAAAATACTTATTAAGCACATACTACGTAAGCTGGGGATAGGACCGTGGGGAAGACAGATGTGGGCTTACTCACGGAGCCCACAGACAGGCAGGTAATTTGGAAGCAAGTAGTTGTGGTCCTCTCTGAGGAGGGTGATGCATCAAGGTAAGGCCGCCCAGAGTCCCCCATCCCTGACTCATTGTCTGGGTTGGCGGAAGGGGATGGCGGATGAGTTGCCTGCATTGCATGTGAGCCCGCAGGGGTCTGCTCAGCTCTCATCACTGAGGAAGCCAGAAGCCCCTTTTGGGCGCTAGGTTCCCTGCGAAGGGCCACAGCAAGGAGCCTGAGTGGGTGACTGCTTTGTTCTCCCTCTCCTGCAGGAGGACTACCACAAGCTCCTCACCAAGTACGCTGAGGCCGAGAACACCATCGACCAGCTGCGCCTGGGAGCCAAGGTACCCAGCAGGGGAGGGGCGGAGGTGTGGGCCTGGCCCCTTGGAGATGACACTTTCCCATAGTCTTTGAAAGGGGCGACTGCCTCTTGCCTCCTAAGACCCTGGGAGTAGTGGAACCCAGCCCTTCCTTGTTCTACCACAAGGTCACTCCATGACCTTGAGCAGTGTTCTCTGGGCTCAATCTCCTTTCCCATTGATGAGTTTTAATAACCTTGATTCCTAGAATTTAGGGTCCCTAGGAATTTCACCAAGAGCTCTCTCTTTCTAGATGAGCTCTGGGGTAAGATCACCTGAACGCACTTTGTAGCTTTAATACTCGTCAGCTGTGTGAACTTCAGGACGTTACTTGGGCTTTCTGAGCCTCAAGGGAGTAGCACAGAATTTCTGCTTAGAACATGGTGTCTGTTTCCTGGGCCCGATCCTTCCTGGACCACAACTTTGCCTTTCTTCTTTCTCGCCATGCACCACAGCCTCACCCCCTCATCCCCTGACCCAAAGCTGAGTGAGTGCATGCCAAGCGTGTGCTACAGGGGGAGCATGGAGAAGGACATCCATCCAAGATCCCAGTGGAGCTGGCTGCCATCCTGCCCAGCCCCCACTTAGACTTGGGAGGAGGCTGTGAATTCTGCATGTAGGACCTTCCCGTTTTCTGGGGTGAGGCAGGAAGTGAGACCTGTGGCAGCCCCTTGTGGCTTCCTGCCTTCCTCCCACCCTACTCTTGCCTCATCAGGTAGCAGAGGAGGGAGGGGGTGGGAGCTGAGGTGCAGAGATGCAGACCCACCTCTCACTTGCCTCCTCTCTCAGGACCCCCACATGGGCCTGCCCCTGTCATGCTTCAGGACTCCTCCCCCTGCCACAGAACTGCTCTCAACCACCTAGAAGGGCTTCTGTAAGTGTGGGTGGAGGCAGCCATGTGCGAAACAAAAGGGGCCCCATTCTATAAGCAGGTGTCTGTCCTCATGCTGGCCTCACACACGGGCAGGTCCCTTCCCTTCTCAGCCCCCTGGACACATCTGTAAAAGGGGGTTAATCAGACCTTCCTCCTGGAAACCAGTATCTTAAGCCTCCGTCCAGCTCTGAACTGCTAAGCAAGATTCTGGGGTAGAAGGGTTGAGGGAGTTGGGGAGCACAGTAGAGGGGGCTTCTGGGGAAACCACATTCTAATGGCTCAAGACTCCTAAGAGGTGCAAGGAGAAAGGAGATAGTAATCAGGTCCAAACCCTCAGTTCTCCATCTTACAGGTTGGGGAATTGGGGCCCCAGGAGAGGTAGAGGCTGCCAAAGGTCATGGTCAAGGGCAGAGGCTTGAGGCGTCTTCTCCCTCCCTCCTTTCCTTCCTTCCTCCTTTACTCATTTAGGGAATGAGTCTATATATGGGAAAGCACAGACCTGGCACCTGGCAAGTTCTTTCTTAGAGATAGAGATGATGATGATGATTAATGGTATTAACGCGAAGGTGTTTTTTGGGTGCCCGTGTGCCAGGCACTGTACAGGCACAGACGGGGGTGGACACAGTGGGAGCACAGTGGTGGCGGTGCCTTCCCTCCCGGGTGCTCTCCCAGCCCAGCGGGGACTCGCTTTTCCTCATATGCAGTCACCTCAGCCAGTGTCCTGGCCCGTGACTCAGACCCCTGTCTCATGCGTGAAGGAACAGAGGAGGGAAGGCAGGAGAGGCTGTGAGAGGTTCAGTGCGACATCACCCACTCCTGCTTTCTGGAAAAATGAGTCCTTGGCATGTGAGTTCTTCTCAAGAGAAGGGTGAGCACAGGTCATCTGAACCCTTCCGGGAGCAGGATAATGCTCCTGGACCCCAGTCTCTCAGCTGTCCTGGGGAGCAGTAAGGCAGGACCCACAATCCCAGCATGCTGAGGAGGACAAGGAGCCCAGGTGGAGCAGGGACTTGCCCAGTCCCGCAGGGCCTAGTACTTCCCGCCAGGCTTCTCACCCTGTCCAGAGTTCTATAGAGTGTGGAGACCCTGGAGAGGCTTCCAGCTCAGAGCCTTTGTCAGGGAGCTAGAAATGGCCCTGCTCCCTGCGGCTGAACTGGCGGGAGTGGCACCCCTGGACCTGCCAAGCCCCTCACTCAGCTCAGAGCCCCCTGGGGCGACTGGACCCATGTGGGAAGGGGCCAGGCTGGCGGGCATGTTGCCCTGAGCACCCAGGCAAGGGGCCCAGCAACAGTGGGGATCCAGGGGAAGAGGTTTTTGCTAAGTGGTGAACAGGTGCTGCCAGGCCCAGGCTAAGTGTGCTAGCGGGGTCCCCTCGCTTGATCCTCTTCATGAGAGGAAACTGAGACTCAGCCAGGTGGAGTGGTTTGCTCAGCATCTCACAGCTGGTTAGGGATTAAAAGTCAGGATTAAACCTAGGTCTGCCTGACTCCAAAGTGGGTGCCCTTCTCCCCATGCCTGGGTGAGCCTGACAGACCCCGCACGGAGTCTGTGGTAGACGCACGGAAATGAGGCAGAATGATGGTGTTTATAATGATAATAACCATAGTAATAAGTGAGGGTTACTGACCATTGTTCTAAGTAATTTACCATTAGGGAAACTGAGGCAAAACGAGTTTAAACAATTTGCTCAAGGTCATTCAATAAGTAGGTGCCAGAGCCCACTATTTATAGCATGGTCTCCAGCAGAACCAGACTATGCAGGCTCCTGCCAGGGAGGCTGACCAGGGAGTCCCAAGGCCTGGCCTGGAAGCATCACTGAATCTGGACTGGGTGGGGACAGGGAGCCAGGGCCGGTCGGGAGTCACTGCTGGCTCTGTTTTCTAGACCAGCATAAGGCCAGAGTTTATGGTGATCTCACACATTCTCTGTGCTTTTGTCACCTCCCCCCAGCCTCTGTCCCCCATCTCAGCTGCTTCTCAGCTGCTGGGGGATCTAGGAGGCCGAGGAGACCAGAAATTACCCCAGAGAGAATCAGGGGATGGCATGACACTGCCTTTCTCAAAGCGTATATTCTGATGGCCACTGGTTGGTCCACCCCTAGTGGAGGTGGGATAGGGTAGGGTAGGGGCAAGGGGGCAAGAGAAGTTTGTTTAGAGGAGCCGGAGAAATATTTCCTATTCTCTCCACTCCCTCCCCCTCCTTGCCCCATTCATAAAGTCTATTAGCATTTTAAAGGCTGTGAGAAACCCATCTGTGCAGAGAACAGTCAGTTATTTAACCCAATATTTCCCACGCTCACTGATCCACCCTTCTCCGGTTAATGTAGCTAGTCTAGCCTCAAGAAGCATCATCGGACATCCTGGCTTAAAAGGGTGCCCTGAAGCCCAGGAGTGGGTCCAAGATGTGTCCTTGGAGACAACTCAGCTGCCCACAGCTACCTTCAGCTCCTGACTTCAGGGTATCTGCACAAGCCTTTGGCCCCTCTGCTTCCAGCTCCTCTGATCCCTGAGACAATGGGACCTCATGCTGGAAGCGGCTTTTCCTGTCGCTCCGTGGGTTGGGCCTTGGGGGTCAAGCCAGAGGCTGAAAGAGGGACAAGTGGGACAGGGGAAGACTTGAAGGGCTGGGCTCCCCCCAGATTTGGATCACTTTGGGAGGAAAGGGGTGCTAGTGGGCAAGCCCCCACAGGCGCGTCTGAACAGATGGCTGAGGGGATTATTAAAATCCAGCTTTGTTCTCATCTGAGGCTGGGCCCGACAGAGGAGGAGGCAGCTGGAGGCAGAGTGGGGGTGGGGTGTGGGGTTGGGGAGAGATTGTTCTCCTACAACCAGAATGTGAAGAACAGCTTAAGCGCGAAGAGACTGCCTGCCTCGCGGCTAGGGGCTCCCTTTACCAGACCTACCCTGACCTTGGGGCAGCAGCAGGCAGTCTGATAAACCGCCTGACATCCTCCTGCGGAGCTGGAAGTGGGGGCACCGGGGCACCACCTACAGGGGAGTAGCTTTTCCAGGGACCTGCCTGGAGGGCAGAGGATGGCTATGTAATGACAACAGTGGTGGTGATGGTGGTGATGATGGTGATGGAGGCAATGATGGTGATGGTGATAATGGTGGGGATGGTGATGGTGAAGGTGAGGGTGGTAGCTGCTGTTTATTGAGCAATTTGTGCACAGAAAGCTTAGTTAAGTCAGCTGCTCTAGGACTCAAGGCGGACGTGAATTCAGGCTCTGCAGAGCTCCCATGCTAAGCCAGGGATGAGCGAACTTCCTTTGCAGAGGGCCAGATAGTGAATATTTTTAGTTTTGTGGACCACACAGTCTCTATGGTAACAACTCAACTCTGCAGTTGTAGCATGAAAGCAACCATACACAATACCTAAACAAACAAGCATGTCTGTGTTCACTAAAATCTTAATCACAAAAACAGACCATCGATTGCCAGCCCTGGTCTAAACCACCATTTGGCACATGGGTCTCTTAATTTTGAGCCTCGAATAGTCTTCCTTGGCCATCTGCCTCCTTCCATCCAGTCTCTCACACACAGGGCTAGTTACCATGTCAAATCCATCCCCAGTGGCGCAGAGGGGAGTTCATTCATGTGTTGGTTTACTCATTCACCCAAATAGCCATCAATTGCTAATATGAGCAATATAATAATTATTATTGGAAATGTTTTATTAATACATATTGATTATATATTATAATATAATTGCACTTATATATGTTAAATATATTAATTATAATATTGAGGCTATATTATAAATTATAATATATTATTAATATGGAAAACATAGACTTTGAGGTCAAAGCCAGGTTAAAGTCCCAGGCCAAGGATTTATCAGCTGGAGATTTTGAGTTAGTAACTTAACCTCTCTGAGTCGCAGTTTTCTCTTCTGTAAAATGGGGATGTTGGTCCCTGCCCTGCCTCCTTTTTGGGACTGCCAGAAAGAGAATGATATGCAAACTTTTTGCTCAGTGTTTGGCCCCCACCCGAGGGCTCCATTAAAGGTAGCATTTATTATTATAGTCATGTTTGTTGAGTGCCTAAGTGATGGCATGAGTGAAGGTGAGGCCTTTTGAGTGGGTTTGCCCCAACCCTGACTTGGTTCTGCCTGTGCCTCTCTCCCCAACAGGTGAACCTGTACTCAGACCCACCCCAGCCCAGCCACAGCATCTACACAGGGACGGTGCCCCAGGGGACCAAGGTCTTGTCCTTTACCATCCCACAGCCCCATTCTGTGGAGCGGTGGCCAGGCCCCAGTGAGGCCTCACAGGCCTCCGAGGCCTCAGGTGAGTCTGGGAGAGGAGACATGACTGAAGGCTTCATTCTGCTTGTGATGCTGCTCTGGGAACACTTGACTCACACTGGGTTCAGGCCAGGGGAAGGAGGGAGTATGTGAAGCTCCTCTCCGGGCGCTTTGATTTTAAAAAGTCAAATGGAGATGTGGAAAGTATCCCACTTTGAACCACAGCAGCCTAGGGGAAGCTGTCACTCTGCCACTTAGCAGCTGGGTGATTGTGGGTGAGTTGCATGACAAAGAACATTGTTACTGTGGAGCCCATATGGGGTCCAGGCCCTGTACCCAGCCACATACATCCCAGTTAACCCCCGTGTCAGCCTGGTGAGGGGTGTCACACCATTAACAGTTGAAGAGCCCAAGGCCTGGATAGGTGAGCTCATGTTGAAGGTCACACTGCTACAAGGGGGAGGGTGGGATTTGAGTCCACATCTTTCTGAATTAGAACTCACACTATCAACTGGGAACCCAGAGGCCTGGCTTGGCTCCAGCCGTGTGATCCAGGGCAGATTCAGACTGTGTTCTCTTCTGTAAATGAGGACAGCACTGTCCAGCCCACTCCCACACACCTGTGTGAAGATGGCGTGACCGTGAGATGTCGGAGCCGTAACTTGACGATGGAGGTGGTGGTTTTGAGTACAGCATCAATCTCAGCTCCAGGAAAAACTGTTCTTGGCCCCAGTGTTCAGTGTTTTGTATTCCAGGGTGGCCATCAGCTCAAGGAGACCCGAGCCCCTCCTCGCCTACCAGCGCGCCCACCCCAGGGTGGCCTCCGGAGAAGCCAGGCATCACCCAGGACCAGCCCCCAGTGGAGCGGACCCAGGTGCTAGCTTCTCAGGCCAGCCGGTTCCTGGCCAAGGTGAGTGGAACCCCAGCTTTGCCAAGTGAGATATATGTCACCCAGAGAAAGCAGGACCTTGGCCTGCTTGGAAGAGAGGCTCTCTGTGAGGCCCACTTGTCACTCTCCTGACAAAGTTAACTTGATTATCTCAAAAACATGAGTCTCTCCCTTAGTGTTAGAGGCCACTTGGCTCTAGCCTCCTCCTTGTTACCCATGATAGGTTTAATTCCCTTTTTAGCATTATATCTCAGCAAACTCTCTCCAGTTGTGCTTAAAAATGTCTCCTGGTTCACTGGCCCCTGGGGGACACTCAACTCTCTCAGGATCTGGGGGGTGGGGGTGGGGTAATAGAACCTCCACTCTATTTTTCCTCCTCAAGATAAATCACCCCACTTTCATAGTTCATTTCATTACAGAAACCAATTCTCAGTCACCTCTCAAAGGGCCTTTATATTTTCATCAAATAGTCCAAAGAACTGAGAATTATTTGCAGGTCTGTTTATAACTATACACTTGGCTTTATTCCAAAAGTGCTTTAAAGCAGCTCAGAAAACACATACATTATAACCACATTCTGCAAACGGAAGTGAGGAAACTGGAGCAAAGGGGAAGTAAGGGTGAAAAAAAAATGAACTTAGAGTGAAGTGCATAAATAAAATGTTCTGTTGGACCCTGAACACTTTACCAGATTCATGTTTGGTTTTGAGCTTTCTAGCTGTCACTGCAAAAAGCGAAGTGAAATGCAATAGTTCATATGTCGCCGTGTCCATAAAATAAATTTCTTCAAAGAAACACCACCATTTATTTCTTCCTTCTTTCTTTCTTTCTTTCTTTCTTTCTTTCTTTCTTTCTTTCTTTCTTTCTTTCTTTCTTTCTTTCTTTCTTTCTTTCTTTCTCTTTCTCTCTTTCTCTCTTTCTTTCTCTTTCTTTATTTCTTTCTCTCTCTCTTCCCCCCTCCATTCCTTCCTTTATTTTTTTCTCTCAATCTCTTTCTTTCTTTCCCAACTTTATTTAGAGATATAATTCACATGGATTACAATGAACTCATTTAAAGTTAATGTTTCAGTGATTTTTACTGTATCCACAGTCATGCAATCATCACCACAATTAATTTTAGAACATTTTCGTCACCCAATATCCATTAAGCAGTCGCTCCTCATGCGCCTTCCCCCAGCCCCTGGAGATCGCTCATCTAATTTCTGTCTTTTTGCCCATTCTGGACATTTCATACAAATAAGTTCATATAAAATAGTTGTCTATTTTTTGTCCAACTTCTTTTACTTAGCATGGTGTTTTCAAGACTTATCCATGTTGTAATAGTGTGAACAGATACTTTCCTCCTTTTTGTCACCACCATTCTGAGTTCTATAACTGGGCAGACATTTCCCCTTGTCCTGCGTTGTTGTAAAATGAAGCAACGCCAAGGTCATTGCACTGAACAGGAGTGGGGACACCAGCTGACCCCTAACGATCCCGAGCGGGCTGTACTGTTCAATGCGGTAGCCACTAATCACGTGGCTATTGAGTGCTTGACCTATGGCCAGTCCAAATTGAGGTGGTCTGTAAGTAGAAAACACATACTGGACTTGAAGGACTTAGCGTGACAAAAAGAATATGAAATATCCCATTAATAATTTTTATATTGACTACACGTTAAAATGATATTTGAGGCTTATAAAATATATTATTATAATTAATTTACCTATTTCTATATTTTTAATATGGCTATTAGAAAATTTAAAATTGAATTTGTAGCTTTCATTGTATTTTTATTTTATGTTATGTAGATTATATAATATAATTATATTATATAAATTTCTACATTTCAGCAATGAACTAGAGCTGTCTTAAAAATGATCCCCAAATTAGCCTTTGCCTTTTCTTCTTACTATATTTTTTGTGAGGGTGATAGATGCACATGGTAAAGACCCTCACACAGCATACAAAGTCTCTTTTCTCACTCTTGCCCTTCTGTTCCATGCAAAAATGCTCAACACACACACACGCATTTATAGCAATGATCACGTGAGTATGTACGTTATACAATTACAATGCTTTCGATGTCCCAAATTTAAATAATTGTTTCTGGGTAGGCAATAAATCACTCTGTTCCACGTTCAAAGGGTACATACACGTAGTAGAAAACCTCCCTCCCATCTCTGTTGCCCTGCCACCCACTTCTCTCCAGAAGCAATGAATGTTTCCGTTTCTCGCATCTTTCTAGAGACAGTTTGTCATATACAAGCAAATATCTTTACATTTTTTCTTTTTTATTCTCCACATGTTTTCTACAGATGGTAGCATACTAGAAACACTGTCCTGTACCTTGATTTGTTTCCGAAAAGTAGGTCTCGGAGACATTTATACATCAGAACATACACATGTGCCTTTCTCTTCTCAATGTCTGCTTCCTGTTCCACAGATAGGCATTTAAACTGTTTCCTCCCCCAAACCCACCCCATCCCCAACCAGACCGCAATAAATATTCTGCCTCAGAGGTCTTTATGCATATGAGTAGGTATGCTTTGCTGTCAATAAATTCCTGGAGGTTCCTTCCCCTTTAATTTTTCCCAAGGCTGCCACGGCCGAGGTCAGTGGTGAAGTCAATTTCTGGCACGTGCTTCTCGCTGCTTGGCAGAAAACCCCCATCCCGAGGTGGGACCCAGCTTCTTGTGCCAAAGCATGAATGTGGCTGAGTGTGGGAGTCTGCAGGTCTCATCTTCCAGGGTCTGGATTAATGGAGCGTGTTTCCTTCCCCTCCCAATGTCCAGGTGGAGTCCTTTGTGGGCCTAATGCAGGCAGGACGGCTGACGCCCCAGGATCAACTCAAGGTAGATGCCCTTGGAGCTGCCAGATAACTGTCTCCCATCACAGAGTCTCTGAAGCCTCATTTGCTGCAAGACAGGCCAGAGAATCCCAGACATAGTGTCTCCTTTTAGAACAAACAGCCTCTGCTTAGCTTTCCATGATAATGACCATTATATTGCAATGGTTACCATTTATTAAGCAACAATGGTGGTATGTCAGGGACTGTGGCAAGCTCTCCATGAACATTATTTAATTTTATCATCATAAAAACCCAGTAAGGCAGTTACAGTCATCACCTTCATTTAACTGGAATGGAACTGAATCCCAGAGAGGTGACTTGAAGGCTCTACAACTAATAGGCGGCAGAGCCTGGACCTAGGTCATCTGATTCTGAAGTCCATGGTCACAATCACAGCCCTGCATGGCTTCCCACCAATTATCCTGCTGTCGGCAACCAGAAAGAGTCCTTCTCTTTTTTTATTATAATAGTAATTACCAAAAAAGAAAAAAGAAAAAAAGAAAAAAGAAAGAAAAAAAGAAAAAAAGAACAGAAAACTAGGGGGGGGGGGGAGTGGAGGAGACCCCTGACCTAACCATTATTAGTTTATTTCCTTTCGGACTTTGGTATTTCTAGATAATTGTCATCATACATAAAATGTAGATTTCTGCTCTATCAGCCAGGTCCCAGGAAGGAGCAGATGGAGCTCTCAAAGCTGGGAGTGTGGGGGCCAGTAAAGGGGCAGTTAGCAGGGGTGTGGCAGCATCAAGGGCCTGACGAGGAACACGGAGGCCCAGAGATTAGTGCCTGCCCAGAACCGTTCCCCCCAGGTCTCTCTCCTTTTGCCCTGCGACCTCTCATAGATGTCTCCCGCTGACCAGACCCCACGGGAAGCCAGTGAGTAGGGAGCCCAGCTGACACTCAAGAGCCTAGAGAGGCAAATGCAACACATCTGGTTTGGAGAAAATATTACAGTTCAAGTATTTTCCTCTGTTATTATACAGATGTCACATGCATTTTCCATTTACAAATGTGTGATATGTATTATATTATCTAATTGGGTCGATGATCAAGGACTTTGAAAATTAAAACCACTCATTTTCTTCCCCTCTATCCTAATTCCTTCATATCCATGGAAGTTGGGAGCTGTTGGAAGATCAGGCTTGACTGGGGACTAAACTCTAGATTGTCCTTGGCCTCAGTCTGTCATCAGCATAGAGTGGGTAGGATGGGATGATACAAAGCCAGGAATTATGATCTCACTTCCTGTAGTTTTTACCTATTATGTTTACTATGAGCTCTGGAGGCCAGATGGCCTGGGTTCAAATACTTCTCTACAACTTTCTCACTCACTGTATGACTATCACCAACTTAAATAACAGTGCTTTAGTTTCCTCCTCTTTAAATGAAGTTGATGATGTACCCTTCTCATTAGGATAATGTTAAGGGTTAGATGAATAACACAAAGTGCTTTGGCATAGAGCCTCAATGATCAGTAATATTAGTTATCATTATGAACAGTACGATGGTGATAACATCATCTGTGCTGGTCATCTATAAGCATTTGGGAAAGAGCGACTAATATTCCTAAACCCACATGTTGCAAATCAAGGATGAGGACCCATGGTCTCTCAATTACTAGGTCCTTATGGGGGAACGTAGTGATAGTGTATTTGACACTACAACTGTCATGGAACATTGGGGTTCTTGTAGGTCTACCCAAGAAGGACTGGTATTCTCTGGAGCTGGTGCCAAGTCTCTATGCTGTGCTTCTGCCGTGCCAGCCTGATGGCAGAGAGCTCAACCAGGATAGGCAGACTCCAGAGGGTCTCGACCTCAGCCTCCCAGGGGGCCCAGAGGCCTCCGAGACCCAGAGTGAGTCCCATGGCCTTTTCATGGGCTGTCTCGTCCCTGGGGTCTAGGCACTCAGGCCTTCCTGTCCTGCTTGGTTTCAGGGCTTCCAGCTGCTAAAGGCTGCCCACTCGGCCCTGGAGGAAGAGTACCTGAAGGCCTGCAGGGAGCAGCACCCCGCTCAGCAACTCACCGGCTCCAAGGGGACTCCTGGGAAATTTGATCCTGGCAGGTACATGCTGGGGAGGGAGGCCAGGGAGGACAGATGAGGCAGGTCCCCTGAGTCCCCAGGACAGGCACACTTACTTCATCCTCATAATTGATACAGCAGGGGAACAGAGAGAAGTCCTATTCTAATTAACCACATATCCAAATGAAGGAATATTGAAAGGTGAGATTTGTGTCCTTCTGGACTCACTGCAATAAGACGTGACTTTGGAAGTATGAGCTGAAACCCCCCTCTTTAGAGAATGGGGGACCTGAGGCCAGAAGGAGAAGGGATTTACTCAAGGTCCCACACCTATTGGTGGCAGAGGAGGGCTTGGGTTGAGCCCTTTTGATTCCAAGTAGAGTCTACTTTCATCTTGTTTATTTCAAGTTCTCCGCATAATCTAAATCATGGTGTTAAATAGACCTTCTGTAGGCATTCTCTGGGATGTCTGCTCTGAGGCACAGCCTCCCAAACCTTCCTGATGGGGCTGCCATCCTTGCTCCCAGTGCTGATGTTTTCCTATTCCAGGGAGCTGGAGGCAGAGATATTCCAGCTAGGAATTCGCCTAGAAGAGCTAAAGGACCGTGTGGACCAGAACCAGCAGGAGCCTGAGCGAACTGGGTCAGACTCGCCTCTGGACAGACCCCTGGCCACACCTTCCCCGCACCAGCCACCGTGCCTGCCCTCTCCCTCAGCAGAAGCCCCCACGCCGACCATCCACACCCCCTGCCCTGAGGTATCTCTTTGCCCAGTCCTGTTGTTCTGTTCCTGCCTTCATCCTCTTCTTCATTAATTGACTTATTCACTACACATTTATGAAGTGTGTACCATATGCCAGAACCCATGACACGTGGTGGGAATTCAGTGGGAAACAAAAAAATCGGTGGCTTCTACCTTCACGGAGTTTTCTGTCTACTTGAACTAATTACACGGTTATTTAATTAAAATTTTGAGCAGTGCTCTGAAGGAGGATTATGGGGTTCTGAGTAGACAGTAAGGTAACATAACTGAGTTTGGGGGGCGGTCAGAGACACTCTCCCTGAGGCGATAATTGCTTAACTGAGATCTGAAGGTGAGTAAGAATGACTAGGTGCGGACGAGGAAAAGCCATCCAGCAGGAAAAACAGCCTGTCCAAAGGGCCTATGACTAGAATATGGAAGCGCAGGGCAGTTGTCTGAGAGGTAGGGTTGGAGAGGCAGGGGCCCCGTGACATAGGGGCTGGTGGGTCACATCGAGTATTTGATCTTACATTGCTAGATTTTTCAACGGGATACCACATGAGAGGATTTGCAGGAAGGCCAGTCAGAGATGTGGAGGTGGCAGGGCAGATGGAGAGATCAACATGGACTTGAGAGAGATTTGGAAGGCACACTTGACTGGACTTGGAATTGGGGCGAGAAGGAAGGGCGCCGAGGATGAGCTCTAGGCTTCTAGCTTTTGGTATCGGATGGATGTGGGGACTGTGCACCGTGACGGGAGATGTCGGACAAGGGCCATACTTGGAAGGGGCTTTGTCAAATTTTCTCCATTCGACATCACAGCCCATAAGAGACCATCACAATCTTTATTTTGCAGTGGGCAGAGTGGTCACATAGGTGACCGAGGTGGAGTCTCCATGCCTTGCTGCCTGTGCTCCTCGCCACGTGTGCTGAAGGACTTGGGGATTAGAGCAGGAGAGGGGGCTGTATTGTTAGGTAGGGCAGGGGCTGGTGAAGAGCTGGGTGCTGGTAGAATATCCATGATAGCCAACATCTTGAGTAATTTAGGAGAAATTCTCTCACGCCCTGCTCTGCCCAACAAGGTAGAAAAACTACTAGGCACTATGCTATCTCTTGTACTAATGGTGAAAACTTGAGTGCATCATCTTGAGGGCTCCCATGCTCCGGCAGCGAAAGTGTTGTAGGGGGGCTGAGTGTCCATACTGAAATCGAGGGGGTCAGGAGAGGTGCTTTTGGCAGAAAATCTGGGTTCAAATCTCAGTCCTGCCCCTCACTTCTGTGTGACTTTGGGCAAATCATTGTGACTCAGTAACATGTCTGTAAAATAGGTCATAATAACCATATGTACTGGTGGGATTGTTGTGAAGTAATATCTCTACAGTGCCTGGCACATAGTAGGTACTCAATTAGTGGCAGCCAGAACTGAAGATCACACGATCTGGTCCCTACATTTTGCATGTACATAAAAGGGTGGTGGAGTCGATGAGTCTAATCTATTTCTTCCTCTTTCAGCACCTAGCATGAGCCTGACCTGAGGTAGGTTCTTGAAAAGTGATGTTTAGGTTTCTGCTGAATCTCTGCCCTTCCTCCTTCTGGCCCTCAGCCCAACACCGCCAGCCTTGGTCCCTGCCCATTGCACATGAACGTGGAGGTGAGCACTATTGGCGGTGAGGAGGAGGACAGGCCTCTGGGCCTCCCAACCCCACTCAGGCCCAAGGAGCTGCAGGTGAAGCAAGACTTCCAGAGGCTCTTAGAGCGGTGAGTGATCACCAGGAGGAAGCCAGGGTGTCTGGCCCAGTGGCTGGATCTTGGCTAACCCATCTGGGCAAAGGTCATGCCCCTCTGTGTGTCCTTTGGCAGGTACTTCAGTGTCAAGTCCCTCCCGGAAGCCATGAAGGCTGAGGAGGAAGAGGAGGAGGAACAGGGCCGAACGCTGGAAGTTGATGGGCCGGCTCCAGCTCCATTAAAAGCAGACACAACCAGGCTCTCCGTGAGGCGGACCCTGGCGCAGGCTGAGAGAAGTCACAAGGCCCCCCTCAAGTAGGTCCATGAACCTCCCCCACTTGTCCCACACCACCTCTGAAACTACAAAGGTGGTGATTGTCTCAGTGAGATAGAAAGCTCTTCACAGTTCAGAAATGGCTTTCCTAGGCATCTCTCCAGAATATATGTACTAATAGCACTTGGGTTGTGTGGGATGTGATTTTCAGGAGGATAGAAGCAGCATTAAGTAACATTATTCTTTTTGTCAGCCTCAGACCTTCTAAGTACATCACGGAGAGAGTCTCTGTGCTATTATGTCTTTAATGCCTTTCTTGGTCTTCCTTTAAACAGAGAGAAAGAGACAGAAAGTGAGCAGGTCTCAGGCCCATAGCCTTTAGCAGGCAACAGGATCTATCTAGAATATGATAATACTGTTTTCCCGTTTCTTACATTTATTTTCAAAGTTAGTTTCCATTTGTAATGCAAAATACTAGTCTTCTGTTTATAATAGTGACATAAAGTCTTTTTGAGTAGATGGAAGTTTATGGAAATAGCTGCAATATGGAGATGGTATGCAAATTCCTGTTCCATACTATTCCCATGTGTTGTGTTGGGTGGGTTTTGAGAAAAGTGAGGTTCAGAGAGGGGAAGTGCCTTGCCCAAGGTCACACAGCTAGGAAGTGGCAGAACCAGGGTGGGCACCCAGGGGTGTCTGACTCAGAGCTTGTGGCCTGGACTGCTTGGCTCCCAGGGCGGGGCTGCACGGCCCACATTGGGGCTCGACATGCTTCTCCTTCCCTGCCAGGGAGACTGGGGAGCAGATGGTGTCCACGAAACCACCAGGCTTCCATGCATCCATGGCCAGAGATGGGCACCTGCTGGAACCAGGTGAAGCTAAGGCAGCTCCGCCCGGCCCCGGCAGGTCACCCTGCCCTCGGGACAGCAAGCCCGCGGCCTCCCACCAGAGCAGTCTGACCAGCCTGGAGGGAAGCGGCATCTCTGAGCACCTTCCCCAGAAGTCTCTGTGCCACGCTGGTGGTCCCCACCTGGAGGTAGGTGTCCACAGGGGCATGGGCGCAGAATCTCAGGGAGCGTTCTGCCTCTGGGACTTCGCTCGCGCTGTTCCTTCTCAGAATGCCTGCTCGCACCCCGCCAGTCAATCCCGCCCGACCCGCAGGGCTTATGTCCGGTGCCACCTCTTGGCCATAACTTCCGCCACACCTGCCCCTCTGCCAGAAGCCCTTGTTCCTCCTCTGAGAGCTTGCAGCCCATGGCCTGTCTTTCTCTGAGCCTGCTTAGCACGGCCGGGTGAGGTAGTCGTTGACACCACGCTGCTTGTGCCATTAGCACAGCGATTTTTAAACTGTTACAGGGATCAGATCACTACGAAAATGTGACTTAAGCTATGGATCCTCCCATAGAATAACACATATGTATGGATGTGTACACACACACACACACACACACACACACACACACACACACACCCCACTATAGTCCTCATGAGCCTGTGGTAAGGAATCTGCATCAGACTACGAACTCACAAAGGGCAGGCGCCCGTGTCGCTCGGTTTGTGTTCTTTGTGCCTGTGTGAGACCCAGTGTGTCGGAAGTGTGTGCTTTAGATGGCTTGCGTTGTCCCAATTCATTGGGCATTTCTGCAGTCGGATAGGACCGTGGTGTCACAGGCCCGGTCCAGACGACGTGTTGAAATGAGCATTCCCTCCCCACGGTGGGGTTGCTTCCTCTTCCTCTTTCTATTCCTCAGCTGAGGAAATCTGCAGTCCATCTCTCATGGCCCTGGCTCCCACTCCTCAGGGAAGGGGGACTTGCTCAGGATTCTTTCAGGGTGTGGCATCCCCATTTTTGGGCTGGTGCTCATGCTGGGTCCTGAGGGCCTGAGGACCCTCACATCCTGGGCCTGGCTGTGGGGAGAAGGGAGCTGGGCCAGCCGGCCTGTCTGTGAGCCTCTGGAATGTGAGGCCCAGGCCAGTACTCCGGAAGGTCTTCCCAGCCTGCCTTGGGCACATTCCTCAGACTTAAAGGGACACTGCTTCTTTCAGGAGCCCTGGATGGCATCCCCTGAGACAGACAGTGGCTTTTTGGGCTCAGAAACCAGCAGAGCATCACCCCTCACCCAGACCCCAGAGCACCGGCTCTCCCACATCAGGTATCCTGGGGACCCCCACGATTGTCCCATCAGTGCCACACACCTGGGATAGCCTGGGAATCAAAGTGCCGGTGAGCCCAGAACAGGGCAGATGGTCTGGGCATTCTCAGAGCCCTCATTCATTCTCCCTAACTAGAGGCCCTTGTCCCCATCTGATTGATGGGGGGAACCAAGGTTCAGAGAGTGAAAGTCACACAGCCAATCAGCGAAGGAATAAATATTTATTGAGCAAATAAATTTGTGAACGGCTGGGAGGGTGGGCTGATGTGAGAAGAAGACAAGGACAAAGGGCAGTCAGGGTGGCTACCTGAGGAAGGGATGGCTGGAACCCAAAGGGAAGAGAGGGTGGAGGGGACTCAGGCGAATAGTGGAGTGCCAGAGCTACCATGAAGAGTGACGGCCTCCGAAGCCATGGAGACCCCTCCATAGGCCCATATGGTAACCTAATCTCACATGGATTCAAAATTCTATTTCTCTGTTTATTTTTTTAAAACGAAATTGGGCTTTATGATTTTGCATATATTGGGTGGGCATTGTCTACAACTGTGCAGTTTATAAAGAAATACATGTTTAATGGGGGCGCTTTTTCGGAAATCCTGTCCTTTTTAGGGTACGAATTTCCCAAAGTCAGATCTAGGGTGCGGAGGGGCTCAGAGGCTGTGGCCTCTCTCTGTGTGACCTCAACATGTCCCTCTGTTCATGATCCCCCAGCACCCCAGGGACATTAGCCCGGCCCTTCACCGCCTCTGTGCCCCAGGATACCGCCTACCACTCTCAGGCCAGGGGTCTTCCGGTGCCCAGAAGAGCTGCTGAGCCCTGCACGTCCAGGAACCAAGCCCAGAGGCACCCCTCCAACCGAGACAGGCCTCTCTGGAAGAGGGTCCCCAGCTTCCGCCTGGCACAGGCACTGGCAGCCGAGATGGGTGAGTGGACACGTCTGGATTAGCCAGGACCTGGGGTGGTCAGGTTGCCTAGATTAAAAATCAAACAAAAACTCTCATTGTCCTTTAGAATACAAAATGTCATATAAGTTCACTTTAGGAAAATTTGAAATATTAGATAGGGTGGACAAAAGGGAACAAAAGAAAAAAAATGCTAAAAGCCATTACTATTGACATTTTGGTACAGAACCTGTGAGCTGCTTTCTGTGCCGGGGTGTGTGCGTGTATGTGTGTGTGTGTGTGCGTGCGCATGCACGCACACACGTGTTTACATGTACATAAAATGGAAATGGGATCATATTGTACATGAATGTTTGATTACCTTTTTTTCACTAAACATTGTATCGTGAATACTTTCCAAGTCTACAAAATGTATCTGTAATTTAGTTTTTTACCACTAAAAAGTACATGTGAGCTTTTTATTGAAATAAAACATATGGGAAAGAATATAAATTGATGAATTTTTGCAAAGTGAACACTGACCAAGAAACTTGGTTTGGTCGGAGCCCCATAACCCCCCAGACCCCTCTGGTCACCCCTGCCCCTCCCGGAGGAAGCCTCTGCTCTGACTTCTAACACCTCAGATGAGCTTTGCCTCTTTTTAAGGCTTAAAACTGTTTAATTTTTAAAAAATTAATTTAAAATTTTACTAATTAATTATAGATTCACATGCAGTTGTAAGAAATAATATGCTGAGACCCCATGGGCCCTTCGCCTAATTTCCCCCAGGGATAACACCTTGCAAAATTACAGTGCAGTGTCATAAAAAGGTAGGACATGGGCTGAGTCAGGATACAGAACCTTCCACATCACAGGACCCCTCGCGTTGCCCCTGTACAGACACTTCCTTCCTTAGCTTCTGGTGACTACTAATCTGTTCTCTATTTCTATAATTTTATCATTTCAAGAATGTTATATAAGTAGAATTGTATCGTACATAATCTTTTGGGGTTGGCTTTTTCACCCAGCATAATTCTCTGTAGATTTATCTAGATCGTTCCATATATCTATGGTTTGTTCCTTTATATATTGCTGAGTAGTGTTCCAAGGGTTCATTGATTTTAATGCATGGGCCAGGTTAGTGGTTTTTAACCTCTGGTCGCCCATTCCTTTGAGAGGCTAAAGTTTTGAACGCCTTCCGCCAAAACATGCACTCAGGTAAAGGTGTGACTAGAATTTCAGAGGGAGGTGGAGGCTCTGAAGCCAGTTCTAGAACAACATGGTGAGACTGATGACAGAGTCTGGGATGGAGGCACGTGAGGAGCAATGAGCTCTTTGCAGGGGGAGGGTCCTGGAGACTTGGATCTGATGCCAGGATAGTGGAGTGTGGTGGCCGTTCTAATTACAGCAGGCCTAGCTTAACACCCCCAGCTCCCAACAAAAAACACATCTTCTGGTTTTTGAGGTTGGTGGATCATAGACCTCATCAAGAACTTCATTTGTGACCTCAACTAGGCACTGTGACTTTGCCCCCGCATCCTTCCACCCGTACAAGTTCATACCTCGAGGGTCTTCTCCGCCGGAACTCACTTTGTTCTCTTTCTGCCTCCCTAGCTGTCCCTGGCTCAGAGCTGGAGGGGCAAAAGCAGATTTCTGAACAGCCGCCTCCCAGCACAAGAGTCAGCCCGCCCTCCAGCCCAGCCCCTGCAGCTGTCACTCTGCCCCTTGGACTGACAGAGGCCACCCATACCCTCCTCACCAGGACTGGGCGAGAGTAAGTCAGATGCTTGGGCACTGCAGATTCAAAGTCATCCTAGAGGTGGGAGAGTGATGCCCAAGGGAGGCAGGGCTTGCTCAGCCCTCACGTCCGTGGTGGCTGTGCTGGGGCCAGGCAAACCCAGGTGCCCTGCCTTCCCAGTTCAGGGCTGTCTCCGTGGGACCTCATTGATCTAGACTTTGAGGACATATCTCCAGCCAGTGGGAAACGAATTAGAGGTTCACCTTTCTGGTGCTGAAACTTCTCTCCCTACCCCCAACGTTTCCAAGACAGGGCTACCCTTCCCAGGGATATGTTTTCTGTACTTTGTGTATTCATCGTATGAACTCAGAGGAGTGTTTTTCAGTTCTTTTCTTTTTAATCCAAGCACAATTTTTCTAAGAAAGTTACCCCTTGCTTGGCTGGATAGAAATGAGAAAATAGGTTGGTTAGCCCTCTTAACTTCTCCTCGGAGTTGCTTTTGGCCAATAATCAATCACACACCTTTGTTGGATTGGGGTGTCTGTCCCAGAATCCCAGAATGCACTGGGGAGACTGCTTTGTAGTAACCAATCTAAAACCTCCATGTCTGGTGCAATTATGGGGCCATCTGTCACAGGGCCTCAGTGTAAAGTCAGGTCCCGCTGCTGGCATTTGGCTTCTAGGTCTGACTTTAGTAAGTGTACTCCTGCAGTCCCCCTGACATCAGCGTAGGAATTAGAGGCTTATTTACCTACAATATGTGAGGCCCTGGGAATCCAATAGTGGACAAGACACAGCCCTTGACCTCATAAGGCTCACCATCTTGTAAGACGGACAAAGAAACAGGCGGTCACACCCCAAGTTTGATCAGTACGGTGATGGTAGAGGCTCGAAAGACTGTTAATGCACTGAAGAGCATCTAGCCCAGGCAGAGGCTTCAGGGAGGGCTCCCTAGAGGAAGTGGTATCTCAGTTGAGACCAGAGGAAGAGGCATGGAAGAGTATCCCCAGCAGAGGGAACAGCATGTGCAAAGGACTTGAGATAAGAGGGCGCCATCCCCTTTGAGGAGCCAAACACTTGTTCTAGCCAGATCTTTGAGTGTGAGGTGGTGCGTGTTGAGCAGTAAAGGCAGAGAGATGTCGATGGGGAGATGTGGAGGAGACCTTGGAGGGCCTCAGAGTCCGTGGCTAGAGGTTTAGATCATGGCTCAGCTCAGAGAAGTGTTCACTGAATATTCGTGAATGCATAAACACTCCCTGGAGTGTGTATAAACACTCGCAGTGAGGGGGATTTTAAGCAGGGGAGCGGTGTGGTCAGGTTTATGTTTTAGAGTTCTCCGGCCCCCCGCGGGGTTGATAATGGAGGCTGGGAGGCTGCTCAGAAGGCTGCTTCACCCAGGAGAGAGAAGATGGGGCCAGTGGGGAGGGAAGGGGGGAATGAATGCATTTAAGAAGAGCTATTTAGATGTCGGGCCCACAGGACTTAGTAACTGGTTAACTTTATCAGGTTTTCAGGGAAGGAGAAAGGTCTAGAATGACGCAGATTTTTTTGGCTGGCCGCATAGCTGGATGCTGGTACAGAGATGGGGAGCCCAAGATGGGGAGTAAGTTTACAGGAAAAGATAAATTTTAAGTGCCAGTTGGCACTCAGTCACTAAAGGGTTAAGTCGAGAAGACCGAGTCCCTGATAGAAACAGCAGTGAGGACAAGGACAAGCGGCACCCAAGCAGGTGTTCCAAGCCCCAAGCCCTGAGTGGTCCTCGGCCGGGGACAAGAAGCCGGAGCTGCCCTCCGCCTTCACGCAGCACCACAGAGCCCTGGCCCTGCCTTCCAGGGGTTAACTGGTGACGGAGCTCTCGCTGTCCTGCAGCCACCGCCCTTACAGTTTGCCTTGGAAACCCCAACAAGCGTCTCCCTAGGGATTGCTAGGGGAACCAACCGCCCTTGGAGCCCTCGGACGTACACTGCACGAGCGCATAGCTAGAGAGAGGCCTGCTTCCTCTGGCACACTCATCTGAGAGCCGATGTTTGCTGGAGGTGGTGCCAGGAGACACTCACCTATGAGTCCAGGGGCCACCAGGCAAGAGCTAACCCTGAGGGGCGCCCCCACCCCGGAAGTTGGCTCCCAGCAGTAGATGCAGAGCCCACATCAGCTAGAAGGACTGCCATGCCAAGCCACACTCTGAGCTGGAGTGGCAGGTTTGTGTGTAGCAGGTCTGTCTCGGGGGATTGTCTGCCACAATGCCAGCAACACCCTCAGAATGAGACTAGAGATTCAGGGACTGAATTGAGAGAAAAATGGAAACAGCATTTGTTCCCTAGATGCTAGCAACTCATTGAGATACCTTCCCTTAAGAGATGGGCTGTGGTTGGGGTTTCCCAGGGATTCCCAGCAGCCTTGCGGGTGGCGCCCCTGCTGCTTCCCGACCTGCTCGCGTTCAGTTGGTGATGGGGAGCGCCTTGTCCTCTCTCCATGCACAGCCCTTTGCTCTGCTCCCTCTTGGAGCCCGGGAGTCTCCGTCAGTAATGTTCCCTGAGCATCTGTGAAGTGTCAGGGTCTCAGGGCTTGTGAGATGGGAGACCTCTGCTTGCCTGCTGATGTCTCATTATCCAGTTGGAGAGACAGATAGATAAGCATCTCCTGCCAGGAGTGGAGAGATGGACTTGAACAAAGCAGGAAGTGTCTGGAGGGACGTGGGTAGGGGGCGGGGCTGGTCAGGGCAGACGGGAGCCAGGCCTGGATGACGGTTAGGGTTTCTACAGACAGGTAGAAGAAGGCAGGGCAGCCCAGGGGCCGAGGCAGGTCAGAATTCAGATTTTAAAGGGGAGCTTTAGCCAATGCCCTCTTTATACTGCACCCTCGTTTCTGCCTTGAGAATTGGTCACTGATGGTTCAGAACAGCTGCTCAGAGGCCCTACGTTCTAGGATGGGTATATCTCAAAGAAAGTTCTGCTTTGTTCACTGCAGGTGCAGGGACATGAACTCAGAGAGGTTCGAGGTACATAGCAAGAAAAGAGAACACATGGGGAAGTTTGAGAATCAACAGCAGAGTCGGACCCTGTGCTTGTGAGGGAGGGACAAAGGCTGGTACGTCGGGCGTAGTAGGGGGTGACCGTAGTTAGGTTCACGTGCATCTGTTCTTCGTTTCCGTCTCCACTCCACCCCAGCCGGGCCATCCGCGAGCTGCAAGAGGAGGTGTCCCGGCTCCGTCTGCGGCTGGAGGACAGCCTGCACCAGCCACCCCAGGGCAGCCCGGCACGCCCACCGTCTACCCTTGACCGCCCTGCCCGGGCCCGGGACCGGCCAGCAGATGCCCCATCTGCCTGGGGCCCTCACTATGGCAGGTGGGTGACCCCAAAACTCCCACCCTGTGCCTTGGTGGCAGCCACAGGAGGTAGGTATGGCCAGCCTCTTGCTCTCCCCAGACATGTAGACATGGGCACAGTAACACCGTCTTTCACTCATTTATTTATTCATTTTTTTTTACTGTCTAATATTTGATGCATAAAAAATATAGTAAACGTGTTTATAATAAAGCATGATCCTGAACTCACCACCCAATGGAAAGAGCTAGAAGATTTTCAGGACTCTCACCCTCTCACCACTCACTCAGCAAGACATTCATTCATGACGATAACTTATAAAGTCAGCTAACTTTGAATGGTTCTCCGAGAGGGCGCTAGGTCAAGGGTTTTATGGACATGAACGTGTCTCACTGATCCTTCCAGCAGCGCTCTGAGGCAATTGCTCTTACTATCCCCACTTGACAGATGAGGAAACTGAGGGTCCGAGAGGCTCAGGTCTATTTTCTGTGATTCTGACTCCAGGGTTTGTTTTGGACTTCCATGGTCTCCTCCTCCCATCATGTTAGAAGCGTGTCTCTCGGTTGGCCTTCTCGCTGGTCATCTTTAAAGACTGCATTAAAACCTCATCCAGTGACAGCAGCTCTCTCTCTCTCTCTCTTTTGCTAGTAAATCTACAGAGAGGTTGTCCAGTGAGCCTGGAGGTGCAGAGCGAGCTGTCCCTGTAGGGAGGCGGCGAGCCAGGTCCACCTCGGTGCCGCGAGAGGTGACCCGACTGTCCTTGAGTAAGTGACAATCTGCCAGGACTGAGTTCTGGAGGCCACAGTCTGGGCATGTTAGCTCAGTCGTCAGGGACACAGCAACAGCGTTAGAAGGAAATTAGATAAGTTTTTGTGTGTGTCTGTTTTAGGCGGTTTTGGTGCTCTGAAGTACAATGCACTTCCAATAATAATTAATGTATCTGTAAAGGCTTCACGTGTGTGTGTGTGTGTGTGTGTATGTGTGTGTGTGTGTGAGATCTCACTTAATTTTCACTGCAAGATGGGTCATATTATCTACATCCTGCAGATAGGACACCTAAGCCCAAAAGCACAGGGGACCTGCCTAAAGGGTCATGGGTCTGGAATTGGTGGCCGGGTTCAGCCCCAGCTCACACCTTCCTGACCGTGTGACCTTGGCCAGGTGGTTTACCTGTCTGTGCAGTTAAAGGGACAGCTAATGGTGCAGGAATAATAGCATCTGTCTCGTGGGATTACCGTGGGGTGTGGGGCACAGCGCTTGGAAAGGGTCTAGACTGGTGCTGAGCACAAGGGCAGGGGTCCGGGGTGTCAGCTGTTTTACTGAAGGGTGGATCGGGCTGCCCTGGGGTGGCTGGGACAGGCCGTCCCTGAGATGCGTGACCCTCACTGCCTGCCCCACTGCCTGCCCTCCTGCTTCTACCCCAGGTTCTGAATCTGAGCCAGCCTCCCCACAGCTGTTCTCTGAGAAGGGAAGGACCACCACGGACACCCCACAGGACAGAATGAGAGGAGTGGGCCGTACTGGAAGGCCAGACAGGGTCACCTTCCGGGGCCAATACACAGGTGGGCCGGAAGGGAGGGCCGAGGTGGGCACAGTCCCCAGGGTGGTCTCCTCTGTCATGGGGAGCTTTTTCCATTTAGCCATTCAAATATTGCCATTTTCTATGAGTTCTATGGTATGAGAAACATCAAGGAGCATTGCCTCTGAATCCCAGTCCATTTGTTCATTCATTCATTCATTCATTCATTCATTCATCCAGCAAACAGTTTCTGATGCCTCTCCTTTGCCAGGGCCCATGCTGGTTTCTGGGGAAGCCCATTCGGCTAGTCATAAAGAGGTTTATGAAGCACCTGCTGTTTGCAGGACCTGGGCTACAGGGTGAACACCGAATCACTTACTCTTGGCCCATCTTCAGGTCTGATTCCCCAAGGGGCCTCTCTGTCTTGGGAACTAGGCACCTGGCACATAGTGAGTCTTGAGATGACACACGGTAGGATTTCAAAGTGCTTAACATTAAAACAAATATGGATAGGGCCCCTACTTTCATGAATATGATTCTATAGCAGAGAAGACAATAACGAATAAGCACTTAGAGTGTGTACATTATTATAGTAAGTATCTCATAGATGTGGCTGTCGGTTCTCTGCCTAGAGGGGGATTTAGTAAAATTACCTCTCCCCTCTGCCTCCAGATGGTTTTAATAGTCTCTCTCTCTCCTTTTTCTGTTCCAGGCCAGGAATATTGTGTTCTGACCCCCAAGACTGTCCCAAGAGGGGGTGGCACAGTCTCCTGTCCCCACTGCCAGCCTGTTAGGACTCAGGATGCAGGTAAGGGATGGAGGCGGCCACAGCAGCAAAGCTGGAGCTTCTTCGCTCCAGGGAGGGTACCGCTGGGCCAGACGTAGGCCTGCCCTGGGTGCGGGGGCGGGTCAAAGGTACGGACGAGGGAACGGGATCTTTCCGGGCTTCTCGGGCCTGCCAGGGTGTCCTGCCCTCACACGTGTTGCTCCCAGTGCTGCTGCCTAAAGCCATCCTCCTTGACCTCGTCATGGAAAAACCATGGACGCGATTTAAGAAGTTCCTGAAGGGTCCTAAGAAGAGGGGCTGGGGCTGCAGTGATTACACCTTCTCTCCCCTCCACCCTCCTTCCACGCCTCCTCCTTCCCCTCAAACACAGCAGGGAGGAGCAGTGAGGAGAGCAGCGACCTGAGAATGTGGGTACCGGGTTCTAGTCCCAGTCCTACCACTGACTTGCTATGTGGCCTTAGGCAAGTTTCTTAACTTCTCTGAGCCTCAGTCCACATCCATGATGAAAGGGTTGGAGACTCTTTTAAATAATGAGGATGATCATGATGGAGCTGTTATTTATTAAGTCCCTACTGTATGCAGGGCATTATGCTAAGCATTTTACAAACTTTAATCTTCGTAACTCAGTGAAATAGGTTTTGCTCAGTTTATTATTATGCCTGCTTTATGAGTGAGGAAACTGAGGCTCAGAGAGGTTAGGTAATTAATTTGCCGAATATAGCTTACGAGTGGTAGAGCCAGGATTTGAACCCTAGTCTTTGTGATTCCCTCTGCCTTTACTATAGTTCCAGTAGTCCTCTCCATTCATTCATTCATTCATTCATTCATTCACCACCTTTCCACACTGGGTCCTGAGTCCTGTACCCAGGGAACTGTCAGCAGGCAATGACAAAACAGAGCTGGGATGAGGGAGCCCAGGGCGGGCTCGGGAGTGTATAACTCCGCCTGGTGAGTGGGGGTGTTCCCACAGGGAGCAATGGCTGAGCCAAGGCCTGAAAAAGTGGAGCGGCCATGGAACTGAGCCAGAGGTGGCCTCGAGGATTTGCATAGGAGGAGAATGGGGGTGCCCACTCTCCTCCTGCCAACTGGGCAAATTTAGGCCTCCACTGGCCCTTCTGGTACCCAGGGCCATTGTGGGCCACTCCCACATGGGGAACGGGTCTGTGTCACTGTGGGGGAAGGGCCATAGGTACTGGGCTGCCGTCAGGACTGCTGAGTTTTGGGTCAGGCGAAGGACCACTGCTTCCCAGCTCTGAGACCTTGGCAAATTATTCACCTTCTCGGAGCCTCAGTCTTCACATCTGTAAAATGAGGGAGTGGTGATAGCGGCTGGCCCCGTGGCTTGTTGGATTTGATAAAATGATCCATGAAGGGCCCGAGCAGAGAGCCCGGCTCATTAAATGTAGACTCTCACTGTCACAGTTGCCATTGTTCTTGTCACCCAGATGGAGGCAGCTTGTCTCCTCTGCATGGTTTGGAGGGAAGCTCAGTGCTGCAGGAGGCTCCAGACCTGGTGGTTCAGACGTGATCCTTTTCTGACATCTCTTTCTCCTTTTCCAGGCAGTGCTGTCACGAGGGACTCACTGGGACCGTCTCCCACTGATGCCCTGCGATGTCCCCTGTGTGGTCGAGTTGGGTCCACCCCCGAGGGGGACAGCCCAGACTCAACCACCTCTGGTAGGGACAGATGCTCAGCCTCTCCCCTTAGGTCTCCTCTATGGGGGTTTGGGGCCTGGGCAGGGTTAGCAGGGCGGCTGGAACGGAGCACACTGGGCAGAGTGTTTGCTTCCTAAATCCAGGCATTCCCAGTGTGGCCAGCCTAGTGGCCAGCTCGAACAGGGCAGGGCCTGGGCAGATCATCTGTTCTCTGTTGATCTTCCCAAGTGGTCAAACTGTGTCTCTCTGGTGTCCTTTTTCCTGGCAGGGACAGAAAAAGCCGCCACAAAGAAAAACTCATCTTCAGCTTCCAGCCCCAAGCAGAGGAGCAAGCGGGTTGGGTCGCCGCCCCGGCCGCCCCCTGGACTGTGGTATCTGGCTTCTGCACCTTCAGTACCAGCCCCTCCTGCTTTTGCCTACGTCTCTTCAGTTCCCATCATGCCTTACCCATCTGCCACTGTGTAAGAGCCTTCACTTTCAACCCTCCCCCCACTCTCTTTCTGAGTTGCTTAATAATCAGCATTCGGACCCGTGTCAGGTAGCTGCGAACCTGGATGTGTATATTCCTTTGCTTTCCCCCTCATGTACAATGTGCAGAACAAGTCTGACACTCATGGAGTCGCTCAACAAACCTTGAATGCTCCCTGCGCACCAGGGAGAGTGCTCGGCCCTGGGGACCCAGCACTGAAGGAGCTTGGCAGAGGGCCCTGCCCCCTGGAAGCTTACAGCCTCATAGGGGTCTAGAATCCTAACCATCTTCCACTTCTTGGTCGTTCTTCACAGCGAGCAAGTAATGCGCACTGAAAAAATGTTTTTCAAACAATTTTAGATTTATAAAGAAATTGAGCAGATAGTATAGAGAATTCCCCTGTAGCCCCCCAACACACAGATGCACAGTTGCCCCCACTACTAACATCTTACATTAATATGGTACATTTGCACAGTTAGTGAACCATTTTCAGTGTTATTATTAACTGATGGCCATAGTTTATCCAGACTTCTTTACTTTTTATCTAAAGTCCTTTTTCTGTGCCAGGATCACATCCAGGATCCCATATACATTTCGTCGTCATGTCCCCTTAGGCTCCTCTTGGCTGTGACAGTTTCTCAGACTTTCCTTGTTTCTGATGGCCTTTCCGTTTTTAAGGAGGACTGGTCAGGCCTGTGGTAGGATGAGCACTTACTTTTGACGTGGATTTGGATGTGACATTGGTCCAGACAGAAGAGAGCAGTGGAAGCAGAAGTGGTTCAGGTTTTAGAGTCAGCGGCGCTGGACCCCCGTCTGCCACTCGTTAGCACTGTGGCCTCGGCTAAGGTTCTTCTTGGAGGCTCAATTTCCCCATCTGTTAAATGGGGTAACATTGCCATTTGTAAGAAAAAAACGAGTAAAAATGGCTTCAACATGACAGGATTGTTCAGGGTGAACAAAGGCCTGGACTGTAGAATTAGGAGACTTGTCTTCTTGTCTCATCACTAGCTGGTCTGTGCCTCAGTTTCCCCCACTGTGGAGTGAGTCGGTTGGGACTCTTCTTCCATGGCGTGTCTGTGGGTAGTGGGGGCCAGAGTCCTTGTGGGGCCTGGCATTTTGTAGGAGCACAGGCTCAGGGGGCCATCCGGCTCCGGCCCCCTGTGAGGGCTCATGCCTGCAGCAGGATATCTTGCTGCCTTCTCCCCTGTGTCTGAGCAAGCCGTTAGGACAACGTCCACTCCAGCAGCTATGAGAGGCCTCACTCCATGCTCAGGCCTTTGGCAGAGGCGGTGGAGACATCTACCTGTGATCTGACTTATGGGGCAAGAAAGGTTTTGCCTGGAATTTGGTGGCCCAGCATCAACTCTCAAGTTTCCATGGTAACCATAGGTCTCTACTTCTGAGGCTATTCCATATTCTTCTGGGTTCAGACCTCTGGACAGACCTAACCAGGTTGCTGTCCTCAGACTTGGATGGGTCACGGGGCAAGAGAAAGGCCCTGGGCTTTAGCGCGGGACAGACCTGGCCAGCAGCAGCCATATAATCTTGAGCGGGTCGCTTTGCTCCTCTGTGCCCCAGTGTTTTCCTCTGTGAAATGGCTTGTGATGAGGATTAAGAAAACGAATGCATGGAAAGCGCATAGTACGTTGAGGGTGGCCAGTAACCATAGTGCTCCTAATGCTGCTAGAGCGCCGCCTGAAGATGCCTTTGTTTCTCCCGCTGTAGGACTGAGCATGCTCAGTGGATGGGGCCTGTTGCACCCTTTAGAAAGCTGAATAGGCCTGTGCTGCCACCTAGTGGTCAGCCACCATATAGCCCCTGCATCTTTCTAGCTAAGAGGGTTGTTGGTTGGTTTTTGTTTTTGTAGCTTCTGCCCTGGGGGAAGTTTTGGGTAACTCTCAGGCCAAGCTGGACATCAGATTATCAGAACATAGTGGTGTGCGGGAACCCAATAATCACACCAGATAGTCCCCAAAGGGGGGAAGTGGATTCAAGAAGCCCCTTTATTCATCCATTTGGTTCAAATGACAGTCATCAGCATCTACTGGGTTCTAATTAGCTCTGGTGTAAATCCAGTGCTGCCCCTTCCAGCTCTCTGACTCTGGGCCTCCATAGCTGCCATTTACAGAGCACTTACTGTGGTCAGGCAGCTTACGAGCTTTTTACTTGAATTTTCCCTAGGAGGTGGCTAAACGCGGCTGTTTTAGGAAACAGAGCCCTTAAAAGGGGAAGCAGCCCGGCCAGGGTCCTGCGGCCTGCCAGGAGGAATGACCAGGATTTGCGGCAGCCTCCTGCATCAATCACCTAACTTCTCTGAGCTCCACTTTGCTCATCTGTGAAATAAAGACGATAGTAGCGACCAAATAAACGAGATAGTGCTGGCAAAGACACTTATCTCCGAGCCTGGCACATGGGTTCTGAGGATGAGGATCTTGGCCCCAGGCTAGGCACTGTGTTTTACTGTTTGAGGGACTCCCAGACAGTTTCCGGCGTGCCTGCGGGATTTTACATTTCCACCAGCAGTGTCCGAAGGTTCCAGTCCCCAGATCTTCATCAACACTCATTACTTTCTTTTTTACCATAGCCATCCCCAGAGATGTGGAGAGTGTGAAGTGACAATTCATGCGGTTTTGATTTGTGTCTCCATGATGGCTAGTGATGTTGAGTATCTTTTCAGGTGCTTGTTGGCCATTTGTATATCTTCTTTAGAGAGATGTCTATTCATATCCTAGCAAAGCCCCCTCCCCCGCCCCCCGCCGTGTAATAACACAAGTTAAAAAGCGGAGGATCAGGAATAAGACCAGAGTTTACAGTGTGCTCAGCAAGATGCCAATGAATGAGTCACGCCAAGTTCTCCCAAACTCATTCCTGCTTTATTTACCCCTCTCTCTCTCACACATTTTATTCCACAACCCTAAACTTAGTGACCTTGGATGAAGGCTGTAGTCACTTCTTGGAGAAATTGTGCTTCATATCATGGCTCATCAGCCCATGTCCCCCAGCACTTTACAACAACCCCCCACATCCTGCGGGACCAGGCTGGGGAGGATGCCTTTTCACCTGCTGCCCTAGATGAGCAAAACCAGATCCCCACTCATGCAGAACCCTCATATGATCACATTTCTCCAGCGCTCCAAATGTCAGTGGGACTGCCCTATGCTGCCCCTCTAAAGAAGGAGGTTTGCTGCAGAGGCTGGGGGGGTCCTGGTCTCCCTCAGATCTGGTTCTTGGATTCAAAGCTCCAAGAAAGCAGCGGGGTCTATGTTGTTCATTCATCATTAACTCCAGGGCAGTGCACACTGGCTGGCACAAGGCCTGTGGTCAATAAAATTTGTGAAATGAACAGGTAGAGTGAACTAACCACTTTTGAGCACCTGTCCTGGGTCAGGCACTTCCGTTGATCTTCCTTCATCCTTCCAACACATCCTTCAAAGTAGGTGTTTATTATTCCCATTTTAGAGGGGAAGAAACTGAGACTCAGAGAGTAGGGGCTAGTGGCCTGCAAGGGACGCAGAATGGGGACTGGACCCATCGCTCTTCAGCTCCACTCAGCCCTCTAGTGGGTAACAACACACTTACCTCTCTCCTCAGGTTCTATGCGTCTCCAGGAGGACCTACCTCAGCCCCCTCAGCCCGACTAGCTGCTGAGTGGCCCCCCGCAGCCCCATCCCGGCCAGCTGGAAGACACCGGCACTCCATCCAGCTGGACCTGGAGGATCTGGAAGAGCTCAACAGGGCTCTAAGCCGAGCCGTCCAGGCAGCCGAGAGCATCCGCTCCACCACCAAGCACATGAGCCGCTCTCTTTCCGCTAACCTGCGCCAGTCCCATGGCCTGCGGGGCTCCTGCCTCTTCTGATGGCACTGGGGGGCCTGCTGTTCCTCAGGCCAGGGGTCTGCTGGAGCCATTCCTGAAGGCCCCCCAGACCCTTTGTGAGGAGCCGTTTCCAGCATAGGCCCTGCCTACTCCGTCTCAGCATTTTCAAAACAGAAGTGCCTGGTCCTCAAGAGAAGTGACTTCCCAGGGGACCAGCCCCTGACTGAGGGGCTGGAACCAAGGCCACCTTCTGTCCAGATGCAATCTCTGGGAGTCCCTAGTTCTGCACTTGTCCACCTCCAGGTAATAATATGTATTTTATATACAGGTGGACAGATAGATTTTTAAACTGAGGAATTTTCCTGAACTTAGATCCTCCTTAGGAGACAAATAACACGGGATGGGGTGAGGGTCTCTGGCACAAATCTGTCCACCTGCCTGTGAGCAGCCACTTGGGAGCTGTCATCTCTGGAAGGACGTGGCTAGGGACCTGTCTCCTGGTGGTTCGTGTTAGGACACTTTGGGACCATTGGACTATCTTAGGATGCCAGCCACCGGGGTGACACATACCGTCTTCTCCATGCTTGGAGTGGCCTTTCCCGGGAAGCCTTCCATCATGGTCCCTCCCAGTACCTCGTCCTGAAACCCATGCCTCTCTCCCGGGATCCCTGTGGAATCTGGCTAGTGGCCAGCTCCCTGCCAGGCCAGCTCCTGCCCCGCCCCCACCCCACAGCAGTGAGTACCTCAGCTTTTCTGGAATGTGTGTGCATCAGTGATATATGTATATTTGAGGCATTTAAAAATTCTATTTTCATTATGAGGGCAAATGAAGAACGAACATCGATCTTTAAAAATAAAGGCAAAAAAAACCAAACAAACAAAAAACCCCAAAACATTGCCAAAGCTGCCCTGGTGTGTGGGTGTGGTGTGTGTGTGTGTCATTGACCTGTGGTTTCTCAAGTCAGGTTTGTGGACTGGAAGGTTGACACAGATCCCTCCCCCAGGGGACCCGTGGGTGTACTTTTCTGTATTCTTCCTGCCTCCCTCTGATGGCTTCTGTTTCTCCCACTTTCCCCCTCTGCCTGCCTCAGAACTATGAGCCTCTCCACTGGAGGGGCCTGCACAGGCAGGCTGTTTGGCCAAGCCCCATTTTATTGAGACCAGAGGGGCTTTGAGCAAATTGGAGTGACCCAGCAACTTGGTGTCTTGCAAACAGCTGCTATTTATCGAGCACCTACTGGCCACTGATTTTTGAGCTAAATGCCAGCTCTCTGGGGTCCTGTTGTGTCCCTACTTTATTGATGAGGAGACTGAGGTTCCAGTGGGTTATCTGCCCAAATTTGAAATGGTCTGACTCCAAAGCCCATATTCTCACCGAATTTCTCTTCCTAAATTTCCATGGTTCCCTCCCCGCCCCCTCCCCACCACCACCACCAACTCCTGCTTGCTCCTGTGGCTTTTCCACCCATCTTCCCCACTCTCTCATCTCACTTGCCATTTCTATTTACTTTTTCAGCTGATTCTTCTCAGTAGAGTTGAAAATGGCATCTCACCGGAAGTAACACTGAGATGGGAGCGATTTCTTGTAGGTTCTGAGCCTCCGGGTCCATACCCTTCTGGGTGTCGAGAGGCTATCCCATAGATATCGAGATGAGAAGGTGGGGGCCCAGGGCAGTGTCCTCAGCCTCAGTGCCCTGGGCACAGTGGTGGCTCCAGGTTTGAACAAAGAACACTGGAGCCTGGCTCTTTGGAGGGCATCAGTGTATGAGCCACAGGACTGGGCGTCAGGCGCCAGGGTTATGGTCCTGTCGCTCTAGATGGCTTAGGGCTCTCATACGTGGAATTTTTTAAAGAATCCAGCTCCAACTTTTCTGTTTCCTCATATTACCTTAAATCACAAAGCACTCAGGTCTGGAAGAAGGCCAGCCTTTCTTGCTGAATTCCTGGCCCCTGTATTCCCAATCCTGCCCTGGCCCAGCCAGGATGCTCACAACAGCCTCTGCATCTTCCTGTCTCTGGTCTGGCCCCCACCAGTTCACCGCCTCAGGCGGCCAGGATGATGTCTGCAATAAGGTCCATGCCTGGCACCACACACCTGAGCCCTCACCACCTTATCCACCTGGACTTCTACTTAGGGTCCTCTGCCCTAGTGTTCCTCAAATGTATACTCTCAGATCCTTGGCTTATAGAGGGAACAGCAGGTGTTACCAAGCTCCTAATCTTTCTAGACCGATTCAGTTGCCCCTTCCGAGAAGCCTTCCTAGACTTCTCCACTGCAGAAGGACCCTTCCTCGTGCTGGGCCTCCCACCACTCTGCATACCATCGTCCATCATGGCGCATGTGCTGGGCGTTACAGCAGGGGCTCTTCCAACCAGGGGCGGGGTCTTACCCGGTGGTTAACCAGAGCTCAACTCAGAGCAGACTTCCACATGAATAAGTGGATGAATGAATGAGCTCACGACAAACTGCCTATTCCAAATATAGAAGCTTTATTGATGCGACCGAGGGCAAGAATGAGTTACTAAGGTGGGGGGCCGAGGAGAGGCCCCGAAAGTCCCCAAGGTCCTATCCCTGTTCTGTGTTTTCTGGAGACCCCTCATTTTGTTTCTTCCCTTCCTCTTGTTGTTTCTCCAGCGGCCCACACTGATCCTAGAAGACAGTGGGAGAAGAAGACGAGATGTTGGGGAGGAGGGGTAGGCTGAGCTCTGGACCGCGGCACCACCCAACCTTGGCTCCGGTCCGGGCTCCGCCACTTCTGAGCTGGGTGACCTTGGGCAAGTCATTTCCCTTTCTTCGCCTCAGCTTAGTCACCTTAAAATGGGGGCTCGATCCCTCAGAACTCTGAAATTTACTGAGCACTAACAACCAGCCAAGCCCTATGTGTTGATCTAGATTTCTCGCCGTCATTTTTCAGATGATGTGACAGGCTCAGAGTGGCCATGTGGCCTGTCTGAGGTCCTCCAGCCAAGCAGTGGGGGTGGCAGGCTACAGGGGATTAACTCCAGTGCCCGTGTTCATAAGCCACTTCCCAGGGTTCCCAGGAGTGGGGGTACGATCTGAACCACTGGTGGTCACAGCAGACGATCTCGGGTGGCAAACAGATGGAGACATTTTTCTTTTAATAATCATGAAAGTATGTCACGTATCTCCAAAAAAGCGAAACCAGCTCCTCGGCTCTGTGATTTCAGATATGATTGCATAGGACAAGACCAAGTAAAGCCTTTCACGTAACACAGGCTGAAAGGAAAGTCCTGAGTGATGCTGCTCTAGTAAAAATCGTGATGGCGGCCCCGGACTTGTTGCAGTTTGGGTGATGCTGGAAAGCACAATGCCAGCTCCCTATTGCACGGTGTGGCAGGCGGTTGTGACTCTCCCCGTGTCGGATTCCCCATGCGTGTGTCTTTCCCAAGTGCCCTGCCACCATACCTTGGCTATACTGTTTCCCTGCTGTCAGCCTTCCCCATCCTCCCAACCTGTTCCACGCATCCTCCCTGAATTCCCAGTGAGTCCTTGCTGGGCCCTCGTTCCCCCCACCTCCGCCCCACCCGCCACGGGCCTCTGTGGAACTCAGCTGTCCCTGCAGTGAGGTGGCCACTTGAAAGCTGAATCTCTTGCCTCTCTGTGCAGCCCTGGTTGGCAGCATTTCCTCTCTGGGCCTCTGGGGCTGCCCAAGGTGGGAGCACCCTCAGGTGGGCGCGGCACAAGCTTCCTTGCACCTTGCACTCACCTTTTTCTCATCGGTGTATATGATTTCTGACTTGTCCATGCCCATGCACGCGACGGTTTCATAGAACTCTCTCATTTGCTCCTCGGTCCCCACTGGCTTGTCAGCTGTTTGAGGGAACAAGGGGGCTGATGAGGATTCCAGGGGTGCTATGGGAGGCCAGGGATGGCTGGGAGCTTGGGGGTCCAGCCTCAGGAGTGGGTGGTCCTGAGGGGAGGCCTGGATGGGGTGGGAGCTTAGGGAGTACTTACCATAGAGGGACAGACTCATTTTCTGCTTGTCTTCTGGGTAAAAAGTGATCATGAAGATCCTGGGGTCCTTGGTGAACACCAGATAGCCAGGTATTTCTTCGCCCATCCCTGGAAGAGAAAGCCACCTGGTGAGATCACAGGGATGGCCCAGTGGTTCCTTCCTCACAGGTAAAGGAAGCCTGGGTGTTTCCAGGGCCACACAGCCAATCAGTGAAGGCCAAGGGTTCGCCTAGGCCACGTGTCACTAGCTCCCACTGCGAGCTAGGCCCTGTGCCGTGCACCTGCGTGCGTGGAATCAGAGGAGCCTCATGTGAACTGTGGCTGTCAGGGCCTTTCTCTCCATCTTACAGGTGAGGAAAATGAGGTCCAGAGAGGAGCCTCAGGGCTCCTAGGTGGTGTGAGTTCAATCGCATTGGCATTTGTGTGTTCCTACTATGTGCCCTCTCTGCAGTTATGGGGAAACATGGGTGAAGTCACTGCCTGCCCAACAAATAGACTGCCACTCTTAGCTCCCAGAGGATAAAGAGCGGTTGAGAGGCAAGATTAACCTTGGGGGTGAATCCTAGTTCTAAATGCTAGCCGTGTGATCTCAGGGAAACTACTTGACATCTCTGTTTCTCCATTTCCTCATCTGATTAATGTCCCCTGAGGGTTGTTTATGAGTATTAAGTGGGTTAATTTATGTGAATCAATTCGGTCAGTACCTGGCACCCACTAAGAGCTCAAGAACGCTGGCAGTTATTATGTCGGTATGTAGGCATTGGGCCCACAGGGATATAAGAAGCAGACCTGTCCCATGTTCTCTGTGCCCAAAGCCCTCGGGGCCCTAGCTCCAAGTTCCCTCCTTTAGGCTGGCCCAGCCACCATTTCCCCATTCCACACTGCAGGTCTTCCCCTGAGGACTCACTGTATTTGGACAGGGTCCCATTTTCCCATTGGATCTTCAGGTTGCTGACATTATACATGCACTTGTTCTCACTAAAACCAGGCAGAAAAGGGGGAAAAACCAGTAAGACGAGTCTAGGAGAGGTAGACAATCACAGTCCTTGAGGGGCAAGAGTCAGGTGGCAATTAAAGCCGGCCCTCCCCAGTCCATGGATGAGAAGGCTGAGGCCAGGAAGGGGCTGGGGCTTGCTCAAGGTCGTCTGGCTGCTAAGAGCAGAAGCCAGAAGCTGGAGGTAGGGGCGAGCTGACGTGTGCAGGTCTTACATGGTCCAGTACTCTTTGGCCAGTACGGTGTTTTCCGTATAGTTGGGGGCAAGGTAAAAGAAGACTGACTGCAGCGTGCTGGCTATCTTCTTAAACTCAGGGTTGCGGATAGCCGAGGCGAGGTAAAACCACTTGCCAGTAATCTGTGGAGAAGCCAGGAACAGATGATGGAAACTGGGAGCTGAATCCTGGACAGTCAGCTTGGAAGAGATTTGGGCAGAATTCTCCCTCTATTTGCCAACCGGGAGACTGCAGCCCCCAGCAAGGAGTGGGCATGCAAAAGCTCACTCTGATGGTCAGGTGTCATTCCTACCCACTCCTTGCCCAGTACAGCGTAGTCACCTCCTAAGGGACCTTGCAATGAGACTTCTGAGTCTGGAGGCAGCCTACCTCCGGAGGCTGGCCAGAATCTCACCCCAGGACCCAAGGGAGAAAAGGGAAGAGTCAGGAGAGGGAGCCGACCACAAGCCAGCAGGGTAAAAGGAAACCCAGAGAGGCAGACAGTGGCATACAGCTCTCAGGGGCTCAGGTACCCACCTGGTCCAGGGTGACATTGGTGAGAGGCACCGTGAAATTGAAACATTCCGGGTTCTGGGCGGACAGCAGAGGAAGGAGGCTCAGGACTGCAAGGGCCCAAGGCAGCCCCATGCCAAGACAAGGAGGTACCTAGAATCAGGCCAACTGGTGACTGGAGGGCGCAGTGATCTTTATAGTGAGCTGTGTGGGCGGGGACCTGGAGACTGGCTGCGACACAATCCAATGATCATTTGGGAAATATGCTCTTGAGAAATGTCACACTCCCTGACCTTGAGACAAGGGCCAGAAATTTTGGCTGTTCAAAACCAAGGCAGATAGATATTATTTGGAATGATGTTAGTTAATGTTGATTTCAATAGAGGGGCCTCTAGGCAAGCACTCATGTTTTCATCCAGTTCCTGTCCCACTGAGCACTAAGATTTAAGAGGGACTCAGCCATAAATCAAAGGCAGCTTAGAGTTGCCAGGCTAGTGTGGGGTGTAGGGGACATAGGGAGGCGGAGGTGTAGGGGTCAGGGTCAGGGCAAATGTGGATTCAGTTCCAACTGAGTGTGAAAGGGCAAAATTCCAGAAGGTCCCCGACCCAGTCCTGAAGCAGGGACATTTCCCAAAAGAAGGGAGCGTTAAGTTGAATGTCCATTTGCGGCAAAATGTATTGCTTGAAACATCTCCCAACTTCTAAAACAGGAAATTTTCTTCAGGTGGTCTTTATCTGCGGCTCTTTGAGCAGGGAACTCGCCTCTGTTTGCAGCACTAAAGTCCAATCCTGGAAATACCATGGAATGAGTGGTTCTATTGCCCGTTTGCATTTCTACATGACGGTGTCAAATCTTTATCCACGTAAATAAATATTCCCCAAAAGTATTATTATGGTATACTCATAATTTTGTATTTTTGTTCATTTCATACATTTTGAATTTTTTTTCTTCTTTCAGTATAGTTGGTGGTTGTAATTTTAAAGGCTACATAACCTTTCATTCACTTCTTAGATTATGATTTCTTTTTTCATGTCTTCTTTTGTATATCTATAGCATTTTATTTTATTTTTCTAGTTTTATTGAGATATAGTTGTCTGTAACATTTTATATTGTGACTTTTCTTCTGATGATAGGTATCCAAGAGTAACCAAATTGCTCCTAAAATTACTATACCATTTAAGAGAAAGAAAATATGTCATGTATAAGACTTTAGCATTAGTCAAGGTAGCCAAAAACTGGAAACAAGTCAAGTGTCAGCCAACAGGAAAATGGAAAAAGAATTTGTAGCGTTTTCACACAATGAAATACTTAACAAGTAAAAGGAATGAATTACAGATGTTATGAAAAAGTCCCAAAAGCTCCAAAAATCAGACCAGCAAAAATCCAAGCAGTAAGCCAGAGAAAAAGAGAACTAAGTTTTATTATGCCAGTGGTCCCGGAAGAGCTAGTGCTCTGAAAATCTGGGCAGTGAGCTTAGGGGCAATTTCGCTTTTATACCCTGTTGTTACAGTTGGCATGGGCTAATTCACAGACCCCTGAATTTGCTATGAATTTGCTACAGGCAGTTATAGAGCACGGGATTTTTTAAACAGGCACTAAGGCAATGCATCTTTCCAAACTAAAGCAATACAAGCACTAAAGCAATACATCTTAAAGGGAAGGGATCTTTGGCCTATGCAGCAAGCATGTTTACAGAAGGAGAACAAAGGACTAATTAGAAATGTTGGCCATTTAGGTGGGAAATTCTGTTTCACAGATACATGTACCAACATGAATGAATCTCAAAAACATTATGCTGAATGCTTGCTTCGTGAATAAGTTTTAGTTTTTCAAAAATTTGCAATGACATTTAATCCATTAGTTAAACTTCCAAAACTTAAAATTTTAAAGTCAGCTTTATTTAAATACTTCTAATTTATAATGTTTAAGTTTTTAGACCAATAGTCTGTGGGCCTTCATTTGTCCATATGCAGAAATGCTAGGGGCAGCCTGCATGGGAGAAGGGTGAACAGGGAGAATCAAGCAAAGAGCAAGGTTTGGTCTTTCTTTTCTCCAGAGCAATTTAGCAATGACCTAACTTGCATGTCTCCTGAAGCAAAAACACAGACATTGAGTGCGATATAGTTAGAAATATAGATTTTGTCTCAACCTCCATTTTCTGGCTCCTGAAACTCTTGGAACCTTCAAAGTGGTAAGTGTCTTTTTTGTGTGCGAATGAGATGGCAGTGTCTGGGGGCTCCCGACTAGCCTCCGGATGGAAGTTGGTTACCAGGGGACCCAACCTTGTGATTAGATGGTTTAGAGGGTTGGAGCTTTCAGCGCAGACCCCCTGACCTCTGGGGAGGGAACTGGGGCTGGAGATTGAGTTGGTCACTAACAAATGGCCAATGATTTGGTCAATTGTGCCTGCGTAAGGAAGCTTTCATAAAAATCCTAAATGACTGGGATTGGAGAACTTCCAGGTTGGGGAACATATGGAGGTAGGTGCTGGGTAGGTGGCTCGTTCAGAAAAGGTGCAGAAGCTCTGTGCCCCTTCCACAAACCTTGCTCGATGCATCTCCTGTTTCTGAGTTGTATCCTCTTATAATAACCTGGTAATCTAGTAACTAAACCATTTTTCTGAGTTCTGTGGGCTGTTCTTACAAATTGCCAGACTCGAAGAGAGGGTCGCGGGAAGCTCTGATTTATAGCAGGTCGGTCAGAAGCACAGAGGATAACCTGAGCTTGTGATTGGCGTCTGAAGTGGAGACAGTCTTGTAGGACTGAGCCCTTAACCTGTGTATCTGCCGTTAATTCCAGTTAGTGTCAGAACTGAGTCGAATTGTAGGAGACCCAGTTAATGTCTGGAGTCAGAGATTTGCTTGGTGTGGTAGGAAATCCACACATCTGGTGGCCAGAGTACTGTGAGTAGGATTTTTACCTTACCGTGAGTAAATAGACCGACTCTCCTGGGAAGGAGCGAATGGTCTTCGCCATCCTCATTCCCGTCACTCGCTTTGGGGGCCTCCTTCTCCTCCCAAGTTGGTATCCGAACAGTTCCTTCAAGCACAACCAGCACTCATGCCGAAACAGTAACATTTTCTATCGTCTTAAATTTCACAGATGCTTTAATACCTCTGTGGACCGAGGTTCTAGGCAGCCCTCCTTAGCCTGCCCTTCCACCTGGCCCTGGCCAAACATCAGGAGGGGTTTGGCAAGAAAGAGACAGAAAAGCCATCAGGGCAGCGTAGAATGGTGGGGAAGTGTTGTCATGGCTCAATCGCTTGCTAGCTGTGTGACCTGGCACAAGTTACTTAAACTTCTCTGTGCCTCAATTTTTCTACCTGTAAAATGAGGATGATAATAGTATCCACTTTACTGGATTGTTATGAGGGCTAAATCAGTTCGCATTTGTAAAATGGTCGTTAAATGGAACAAACTTGCTCCTAAGGGTCCGCTTATTACAATAACCATCACCATCAGTTTAATGATAAGCTGGGGTGGGGAGGAAAGACGTATGCCTGCATTCCTAAACTACTTCAGTGATGGCAGGTTACATCTCATTTCTAAAGACATCAAAATGCAAAAATAAGTCTATAGTAGGTGTAAGAAAATAGACATTTTTTCCTATTAGATGGATAAGGAGACTGATGGCTCAGGGAAATAAGGTGATATGGTGAAGAGGTAACGCTTAGATAACCAGGGAAAGGCACCCATTTGAAAATTATCCTTGCTTCCTCCTCAAAGCCAGGGCTGCGTTCTGAGAATGATGACTAATTTGTGGTCTTCTGCCTGAGGAGCAACGAAGACTACATTGGCAGAGCAAAGTGTTTTAATTAGGAACTTGGTGTTTGGCCGAGCAAATACTCAAAAAGAAGATTTACTTAAGTTCAAATCCTGTTTTGTGGTTTTGAGTAACTCAGGTGACGACCTCTTTGGACTTTGGCTCCCTCGTCTGAAGAGCCAAGGTAATAACACGGATCTATCTCAGAGGGTTATGCGTGGGCTGAAAACATCACATCCACACAGCTTCTGGTTCACAGTCGGTGTGCAAGAAATTGTCGCCACAATTATTTTGAATGGTACTGTTATTGGGTTGAACCATGTGAAAGTGGATTTTATAGAACAAAAAGCAGTTGAGTATCATTTAATTTCATGTGGTTCACCTTACTGTTAGTTGTCGAACAGTTTCCCTGTCCGTGGTTGGCAAACAAAGATGAGCACATCGTCCCTATTTTGCAGAGGCCCAGAGATAAGGAACAACCAGTCCGAGGCCACGCGCAGTCAGGAAGCTGAGACTGGAACCGCCTCCCCGCCTCCTGCCGGCTCCTCCCTCACTTTCCCAACACCAGGCTGCTTGCTTGATGGCAATTGCGAGATGTACATGAATGGGGCCTGATTCATTGTGGACAGAGCAAACATGTGGCCCAGGCTTTACCTTGGAGTTGGTCAGGCCTGGGAAGTCCACCCGCGCTGTTTCCTGACACTTGGTTGTGCAACAGGAGATCAGGAACTGCGGGTGCTGCCAGCCCAGGGAGAACTATCTTCTGTCCATGACTTCCCACCTGCCCCTGCTGGGAATGAACTGTCCCAGCTGCAGCAGCCTCACCGGCCAGATCATACAGGCCCTCCTAGAGTGCGGACCAGCTGACAGTTCCAAGTGTCACAGTTTTAACATAGCCCTCTTCTCTTTTCCCTTTGGCCCTTCTTTCTGATTCTCTCCTCCGCTCCCATGTCTTTAGAGCCACAGGGATGCTGCTGATGGCTCTGGAGCTCTGATGGTGGCTCACACCTCTTTTCTGTCCTCCCAGCTCAGCCAGGTGCCTCTTAGACAGCTCTGCTCCAGCTCCCCACTAAAACCTAAACTCAGCTTGGCCAACCCAAACTCCGCTCTCCTGTGCAAGGTTATGGCTTGTCCTAGTCCTGGCCCAGTATCTCAGACCTCCCTATACCCTACCCTTTGAACTACTTACTATTCCCCAAATATGCAGTACTACCTCTGCTTCCAGGCCTTGACAGGTGTTCCTTCTCCCCACAATGCCTTTCCCCATCTGGATAACCTCTCTGCATTCTCTCTCAGCTCATAACCATTTGTCATGATTAACTTTATGTGTCAGCTTAGCCGGGCGAGGGGTACCCAGATATTTGGTTAAACATTCTGGTGTGTCCGTGAGGGTGTTTTGGATGAGATTAACATTTGAATGGGTAAACTGAGCAAAGTAGATTGCCCTCCCAAGGGTGGGTGGTTCTCATCTAATCTGTTGAAGGCCTGAATAGAATGAAAAGCCTCAGTAAGGGAGAATCTCTTCTGCCTGACTGCTTGAGATGGACATCAGTCTTTTCCTGCCTTGGGCATGAACTGAAACATCAGTTCTTCCTGGGTCTCGAGCCTGTCAGCCTTGGGACTAGAACTATACCAGCAACTCTCCTGGGTCTTTGCTCACTCTCTGCAGATCTTGGGACTTGCCAGCCGTCATAAATCATGTGAGCCAATTCCCTGGAATAGGTTTCTTCTCACACACACACACACACACACACACCTTATTGGTTTTGTTTCTCTGGAGACCCTGAGTAATACAGAGTGTCACCTCCTGACTATGCTCCCCTCCCCCTGCTGAGATTCCATCAGCTGTTCATTCTTTTTGCTCCCCCTGGTCCCCCAACTTGGCTTGCTGCACTCTGCTTTCCTAACCCTTAACCACACGTGTTCCAACGCCTCCGGCTGCTTCCACTAGACTCACAGCCCCTGAGACGCACTGCAGGTCTCCGTGACTCCAGCCCTCACACAAGGCTCAAAATGAGCAAGGTGCTGCTGATAAATGGACGTGGAGGAAATGAAGATGAGAGTTCCTGCTAGCAATAGTTTAGCAAGTTTGAGTGCCTTCAATGTGCTATATTCTGTGGCTATAGCAAGAAACAAGGCATATCCCCTGCCCTCACAGAGCTTTTGATGGGGAAAACAGACATTAACGTAACTGAACGTTTCCACCTGCAAACAAGAGGCATGGCAAGAGCTGGGCAAGCTCTTTGGAGGTGACAGACCTAAGCAAATGGCTCAGACTGTCTCCATTTCGTTTCTGATTGTCGGTCAAAAAAATGAAAAGAACATCCTATCTCATTTCTAAGTTTATTTTCCAGAGTTAGGAAATAGTGCTGGGCTGTGATATTTGGGACTTGAGCAGGTACTTGAATCTTTAGGGAGGCTATTAAAACAGGGAGGGTCTCACCCTCATGGTTTGTGATTCAGTACCTTTGGGAAGGGGCCAAAAATATGCATTCCTAACCAGCCCCAGGGGGCTGCTGGTTCTGCCAGTCCAGGGGCCACACTGAGAACAGCTGATCTAATGCACATGACAGCGCCATCAACAGGCTTGGGTTTGAATCGCAGCTTTGTCTTGGCCTCACCAGGTGACCTCAGGTGCTTTCCTGGGTTCCATGACCCTTCATGGGAGGGTGTACCTGGGGCGCGGGAATCTCCAAGCTTCTCCAGACCATGACTCCTGGTCTTCGTGGACGGGACTTTTGTAACCACAGAGGCAGCAGCTCCTGGCGCTTACTATCTGGGTAGGTGCAGCATGGGGAGGGGAAGAAGGCCCAGCTGCGCGTAAACCGAGGACCTAGAAATTTACAGCTAGTTTTCAAAACATAAAATCCCAGGTATGAATTCAACGGCTTGTGATTTGTTCTTTCTCTTAGATAAGGGCAGAAAAGTTCTGTTTCAGCTAAGGTCCCTGAGAAGGAGAACCAAAGAAAACTCTGCACCAAATGTCAGGAGAGGTGGGGTCGGGCAGGTATGAGTATGTCGCAAATACCGACGAGGACATGCTTATACTAGAAACATATTTACTGTTTATCTGAAATTCAGGTTTATCTGGGCATCCTAAATCTGGCTAACTCTATCTCCTAGATCCTCACTTCTTCCAAGACAGGTATTGCTGTGGCCTCCCATCCATGGATGAAAAAATAAACAAAATGTGGTCTATCCATACAGTGGAATATTATCGTCATAAAAAAGAATGAAGTACTGCTACATGCTATATGGATGAACCTGGAAAACACCGTGCTGAAGAAAAGAAGTCAGCCCCAAAGGGTCATATATTATAGGATTCCTTTTATATGAAATATGTACAGTACGCAAAGCCATAGACGGAAAGCAGCTTAGTAGCTTTCCAGAGGTTTGGATGGAGTGTGACGGCTTCCTAGGTTTGGAGTTTCCTTTTTTGGGTGATGAAAACATTCTGCACAACATCAAGAATGTACTAAATATTAATGGTAAGTTTTAGGTTATGTATAATTTGACCACAATAAAAAAAAAAGGAAAAGGAATTGCTCATGTTAGCCTCAATATACCTCCTCCCTGTATGTTATGGCTTGAATTGTAGCTTCCGGAAGGGTATGCCTTTGAACGTGGTCTTACTTGGAAATGGGGTCTTTGTGGATGTAATCAAGTGAAGATGAAATCATTAGGGTGGGCCTTCAGCCCATCTTGACTGCTGTCTTTATAAAAAGATGAGAATACAGAGACACATAGGGCAAATGTCATGTAACTATCGAAAGGGAGCTTGAGGTGCCGACCTGCAAGCCAAGGAACTCCTAGGGCCACCAGAAGCTGGACGAGGTAAGGAACCTCTTTTAGAGGCGCCAGAGAGACTGTGGCCCTGCTGAGATTTTGATGTCAAACTTCTAGCCTCCAGAACTGGGAGAGAATGCGTTCCTGTTGGTTTAAGCAACCGGGTTTGTGGTATTGTTACAGCGGCCCCAAGAAACCAAGACACTATGGGACCCGGACTCCCTCACTTTTGGCACCAGCCCTCACCCCCAACTAAGGTGCCTTGTCGCTCTCCCTGCCCGCCCAAGTCCCACCACCCACAGGGGAAGCAAGGCATCCCCGAGCATCTTCCTCTGACCCTCCAGCCCTGCCAGAAACCTCCTTCTGGGCTTTTCAAAGAAGCACACGGCCACAGGTGTGTCATTCCATTGCCTCAGTTTTAAATATTTATTTAAAACTCAGAAGGGAAAAGGAGACGAAACCCACTGGGGTTTTTAACACACTGACATCTGGACAAAGACATAAACGAGGACAGCAGAAAAATCCAAGAACAAGACAGAAACCGGGTTGAGACTGGCAGCATGGGGTAACGGAGCGCTGAGATGAGGCCCAAGCTGCTACAGAAACGGCCTTGCCTGGGCTGGGGCCGGAGGGCGAGGGGCGCAGGAAGTGTCCGGTGGGGAGGGTGGGCCAGAGTGAGGTATTAAATAATGAAAATCAAATCCAATTCCCGAAGAAACACAACTTTAAGGAGGGGAAAAGAAGACAAATGGACTTTCACATAAACGCTCCCCTTCTATAAAAATAACTCCATAGTTACAATGACCTCAAAATCCAACCTGGATGCTGACTGGTTCGCCAATATAGGACAATTCAAGTGACACCGAATATTCCCTATCGTGCCGAACTGTGAGATTCCTGTACTAATCTTTCTCCTCGGCCCACATTCACAGTTGGAGGTAAGGACAACTGTGTTTCTACAGAACTTAATGACAATTAAAAAAGCAAAAGTGATGACTGCATCTTGAAAGGGCAAGCTCCAAGAAGGGAGGACCTGCGTGGATGGCATGCGGCTTCATGAGATGGTTCCATATTTACCTTCAAGACCAGCCCTGACCCATTGCTACTCTTATAACTGATTTCTTCAAGGTCAAGGCTTCCCCCAGGACTCTCCAGTCTAAATCACACCCTTGAAGACAAGTGTAACTCCCCTCCAAGACCATGAAAGGCCAAGTCAAAATCCTTCATGCTCAGGCCTTCTCCTGCCCTTAAGAGGACAAACATTTAAAAGTCCTTAAGTTAAAAGGTAACATTTCCTACTTCTGTTTCTGGTAGGTTTTTTGTTTTTGTTTTTGTTTTTTGCTTTACTCCTCCCCCACCCCCATTTTTCTCCCCCAACCCTCCTTAGTAGATTACCTGATAGAGCACAAGAGTGATGCTAAGAAAACTTTTTCAATTTCCCAAACTTTGTCATTTGGAGGAGAGAGAAAAATATGGAGGATAGCCCACATTAAAATGCTTCTTCAAAATCTATGGCAAAAATGGTAGCACCTTCAGAATCTTAAATAGGGGTTTTTTTTTTTTTCCTTAAAAAAAATCACATACACTATGAGACAATTGTGAGCACCAGCGATTTCACAGTGGGAGGTAGCAAATGTGGGCGCCCCCCCCCCCGCCCCAAGAATCTCCATTGCTTCCCACCCCCGGCTGCTCTTTCTCACCCTCTCACCTCTTTCCCAGGTGAAAAAAATAGTAACGCACCTTCTCTGTGTTTGTTTAAATAAAATATATATACTTCTTTCTTCCTTTTCGCCTTTTTTCATGTCTCCTCTCTAATATTGCACATCAAAGCTCCCTAGCAGGGACCAGCTGACGAGATGCCCCCTTCCCTCAAGCTGGCTGGAATGTGGGGCTCTTTGGGTAGGAAGCTGGGGAGGGCAGGGGGTGGCCGTGGCGCTGGGAGACAGGCTGCGGGGCTCAGGTGGGTTGCAGGCCCAGCTTGCTCTAGCTGGCTCTTTGATTGGTCTTTGGAGCTGTGCTGGGATCAATTGTCCCCAAGAACAACCCATTCCCTGCTCCTCTCCAGCCACTTCTACTGGGCAGACAATAGCTGGGGCCTGCCCTAGGATCCTTGGGCAGGCGAGCTGCCTCTCCTGGGCCCACCTGCTCCTAAGTACCCTCCCTTGCCCTCAACCTCCCCCTCATCCCTCCCCCTCGAGGCCTAGAGGAGCCAGGAGGTCGGAGGTCAGAGGTCAGAGGAAGCATGCAGGTCCAACTTCCAGGCGGTACTGCTTCCCTGATGAGGCAGGAGGGAGGTTGTCCACGCTGATGATGGGCAGCTGCTGGGGGTCTTGGGTCCGGAAGGTGAAGAGTGTCTGATGCCAGCGGCCATCCTGGATCTGAGAGTAGAAGGAAAAGGGACCATACATATCCATCATCGTCCTCATCATATATCATGTGCATTTCCCCATCATCTTTCCTCACAATTTTTAATGGCCACATGGTGTTTCACCATAGCAACGACCTGTATTTGTCCATTGAGATTGCTTCTACCATTCGTATTCCTATGAGTAATGCTGTAATGAACATCATTGTGCTAAACTGTTGTGCACAGTAATTATTTCCCTAGAACAAATTCTAGAAGTAGATTTGCCAGATCAAAGGATGAGGTACATTTCTAAAGCTTTGGATGTATATTGGAGACATATATATGTAGCTACTGTCCAGAAAGCTTCTACCAATTAATATTTTCAAAATAGCTTTCTGTGAGTGTGCTGGTTTCTCCACATCCTCATTAACATTGTCTATTACCAGTTTTGTTTTACTTTGTGAAACTGATTTTTTTGGACAACTTTCTCTCCCCGCCCCCAACAACACCCACGCTGTTTTAGGCATTTAAAAATCACCAAAATGTTAAGAGAAGAAATTAGCCTGGCCAGGGTCGGGGCAGAGAGTAGAAATATAGCCTTCTATTAGCATCCTTGCAAATAAGTACCATGTCTGCCAGCCCAGATCTCACCTCAGAAAGTTCTCAGGGAGGAAAGTGAATAAAAGAAATTTTGTAAAACTGTTATAATAAAATTATTACACGATGACAAAAATTATATATATCATACTAATATAGTATAAATTTGTTATATACAATTTTATAACAACACCTTTTTCTACTTGTCTGTGTGCGAGGGGCCCCAAGAGTTACCTTGCAGCCATCCATGGCCACTTCTGGCCTGAACTGACCCCCAGCTTCAAAGATCTGCCCATTCCAAGCCCGGAAGCGTACAGCCTGCTTGGCTGGGGTCCGCCCGGTGCCCTCCTGCCACACGGTCATGTTAAGGCAGTGGATGGTGATATGCTGTGTAACCTCAGAGCTTAGCAGGTGCAGGAAATTCATCTGGACCCGGCTGACGGCAAACTCGACCTGCGGAGCACATGCAGTGGTGAGGCAGCATCAGGCCTGGCTGCCCACAGCTGTCAGAATTCCTCATCTCTTACCGGAGGGCACAGGCGTAAGCCCTTTCGGGTAAGCATCTCCCAGTCATGCTCCCAGACATGTGCCCACTTACAAGACAAGGAAATTGAGGTCAGTATGAGCCGGTCCACAGCCAAGGAGTGACGAGGGAGGGAAGGGACTGAGGCCTGCTTGAGTCCACGGCCAGAGCTGCGAGAGTCCTGGTGCAATCTGATCCATACCCCGCTCCATTTAGAGGAGTGAGGTCTTCGGGGCTGAGCTGGGACCCAGGGGCCCAGAGAGGAAGAGGATCTTGCCCAAGATTGAGGGGCTCTAGGAGTGCAGAGGAAATGAGAAGTGCCCTCCCCATCCTTTCAAAGTCCCAAGATCCTTGTGGGATGGGTGGGGGTGCTGCTGGGAATGGTAGGCCCAACAATGAACAACAGGACAGGACATAAGGTTGTAGTATGATCTCTGACAGCTGGGTTTTCTCTATTTTTGTAATGCAAGTACCTGACTTCAGCTTTGATCCCATCCACTTCAAAGACAGCCAACTCTGATAAGCACATTGCCAGCCACAGGACTGCGTAAAGAGCCAGATTACTTCCCGCACTGAGGCTTTCGTGTTTTAGAGATCTTGGTTGCTTTCCATAACTGGCCATTTGGGCCACTTGTCTTTTCCTGTCCTTTAAATTCCTCCTCTTATGTTTTAAATTCACCAACAGCGTGAGCCCGCAGAACCTCAGGCCCCCAGACATGTGCCCACTTAAAAGACAAGGATCTCCCCGTGGGGCCCCAACTGTGCTCTATAATGTCCAGGTCCTGTAAGTAATAGACTTTTATTTTTCCAAAGTTTCCGGAAAGGCATCTTGCCATCATAGTAAGAGTCGCAAGGGCCAGTCCAACCACAATATTGGTTCTTGGCAGACTGAGACCGGCACAAAACAATGGTCCATTGTTCCTAAAGCAGATGATGACTCGGGCGGGCAGTCCTGCTGCCAACCCGGGTGCTAATTCCAGCCTCACCCCTCTGCCACGTGGGTTTGCCATGTGGCCCCCAAGTCAGACGGAGAAGGGCCTGCTGGACTGTGAGCTCTGGCTATGGAGCCAGCAGCGAGGCTGCTGCTGTGTTTTGTATTAAGTCCCAGCACCTGGCTCAGTGCCTGGCACATGGTGGGAACTTGACTCGTTAACCAGCTGGCTTGCCTAGAGAGTCTTAAACTCTGGCTGTGAGATGGTCAGCGTAAGGCACCCCCTGGAGCCTCCCTAAGGGACTGATGGGAGGGGATGCAAGGTGCTCTGGGTCTCTGCCTCCCCTGCATCCAGAGCAGCATGCATCGTCTCATGTGCAGGGCTTGCTGCAAGTGCAGACCCACAATGCACTGTGGGGTTCCCTGGCTCACGGAGTGGATTGTTGTTGAGTTGCCCTGAGCCCCCTAAAATTCTCAGCCCAGAGACAGGCACCTGGTGAGGGGGCAGCGAACGCTCATTTAGTATTTGCACACACAATTCCAGCACCATGTCTCAGGGGAGCCTCACGCTGACTTATTTTGTGCTGATGGCTCATGGTCCTCCAACCTAGGCTAGCTTGGCCAATTACGCTGTTTTAGGTACTTAGGCAGAAAGTTCTATTTGAAGAAAGAACCATTAGCATTATATAAGTCAAAAGGGGGTGGAAACCACAGATTTAGAACAATTCATCCCTAACTTATAAGCGAAGTTCAGAAGGAAGGGATGACTTTCCCGAGGTGGGCTGCGGCCCCGGGAAGGGTGAGGGGAGAGGGCTGGCCGGTAGGAGACAGGAGCAGACAGGTACCTTGGAGGCCGTGATGGGCTTAAGACACGTCTGTCCACCATGTGTGAAGTTGCAGGAGACTTCGATGGTGTCGGACGAGCAGCCAAGGTTTGGATCCACCCAGTAGGTGCCTACAGGAAGCATGGGATGGTGGAGTATGTATGTGGGGAGGAGCCCAGGACTTGGTTCTATAGGTGGACCCTGCACCTTGTGACCTGCTGAGCCCCAGGTGGGCATAAAGTCAGGGAGGAGGGAGCAGAAAAGGGATTCTTTGACCACAGATCTCTAAGCGGAGCTCACAGCTGATAGAGGCCCCAGAGCAGCACATAGCTAAGCACTTGACCTGTTGCTATTGGGAAATGTCCATTTTACAGAGGGGACAACTGAGGCTGAGAGGATGAGCCACTTGCCCAAGGGGTTGAGGGGTCATCTAGAATGATTTCTCCACTGAGGTAGTGATCTTTCTGGGGCTGGCTAGGGATGGGGGGAAGTCAGGGCTTCTGCCCATCAGCCAGGCCCCTCTGCGGGCATCTGGTTTCCCCACTGGGCTTCTAAGGAAGTCAAAGGCCCCACAACTGAAGGAGTAGGACACCTGGCCACTAGTCTGCCTCTTGTGCAGTGGAGGAAGAGGGGCTCAGGGCAGTGCGGCAGTTTGCCCCAGCTCACGGAGCTGGCCAGAGGCAGGGCTAACATTCAAACCCAGGCCTGTCTGCCCCCAAAGCTGCGGTCCTTCCATGGTACCACATCGGCTCACACGAGAGAAGAGAGTCCCATCCTCTCCTTGCCCTCGGGGGCTTCTTCTGCCAAAGCTCTTGTCTCCTTGCACCAAAATGACCATCCCCAGCTTGGCATCTGTGGGCTCTGGAAGGATGAAACTGCTCCTCGGTGTTTCTCACTATATCCCCACCCCCCAGGAAGCACAAGCCTTGGCATATTGGGGATCGGCGACTGTTTGTGGAGTGAATAAATGATGGCCCCTGTGCCTATCTCTAAGGACAGAAACTTGGCCAGGATGAGCCAAGGCTCGAACACTCCATCTCCCCCCAGCTCCTCCTGGACCCCCCTACTCCCCTCCGCCAGCCCCACCCTGAGGACAGGAAGAGCCTCTTTTCAGACCCCACAGGCCTTCGTACCATCAGCCATCTTCTGCTCACAGTCCATGAGGTCCCGGCAGACCCGGGCGGGGTTCTCTTTGGTGCCCAGGGGCATCTTAATGCTCTGGATGAGGCTGCTGAGGTAGTGTAAGGTTTTAAAGATCTCCCCTCCCTGGTCCAGCACCAGCCGGTCTGGATGGCTGTAAACCTATTGTGAGGAGAGAGGGTGGCCATCAGCCCCTTGAGGTTCTGGCCCAGTGCAAGGTTCTCGATACTTGGGAGACATCTCTGAGTCCCCAGGGGCATGGCTGGGGCAGGGGTTGGGCTTTCTTCTACTTGACAGATAAAGAAACTGGGGGACAGAGATGGACAGAGGAGTGGGGTCGTGAGACTTGAGAGGAGTAGGGGGCGAACCTGGTCTCTGGGCAGGATGGGTAGGCCTTCGTGACTGAGGCAGACAAGGTGTGCAGGACACCGAGGAATGGTCCCTAACCCTTCCAGAAGGAGTTGGGGAGAGGGCCGACGGGGCATCAGCTTTCCTTGGCACCCAGCTCAGGGACCAAGCAGAAATGTCTGCAGGAGGTCTGAGCTGGAACAGGCGAATTTTCCTATCTTGGGAAGAAGGCAAGGCAGCAATGGGCACTCCTGACAGGGGCTCGACTAGAGGACACTTGAGGGCCTTCTCAGCCTGGGGTCTTGGAGCTGAGTTGACCACAGGCTAGGGGTTTAGCAGAGCCCTAGGGGATGACCATGAGCTTCCCACTCCTGGTAGACAGCGGGACTGAACGTCGGGAAGCTGTTGTGGGCTGTGGCCAGGTGAGCATCTCTTCCTGACTCAGGCCAGCAAGAACTCTGACACTGGAGAGGGCTTTGGGGGAAAGCAAAGGGGCTCAAGGACTGGTTGCGTGACTCTGGATTTGTCACCATTCACTTTGAGCCTCAGCAACAACCCCCCCGCTTCTATGGTTGTGAAATGCCATCGAAAGCTATGAAACACTCAGCGCAGGCCACGTGGAGGGCACAGACCACACGTGAGCCATTACTAACTATTTCCCCAGGGCAGGCAGCCCGTGTGGACAGGGGCCGTGGCGGTACCTCTGCTCTCAGTGCTCCATTAGTGTCCATCCATGTCTGGAAAGCTGCCCCAAGGTCATCTTGTTGCTGTGCAGGGAACAGACAGGGTGTGTATCTTGGCACCCCAGACCCACCAAGCAGGAGTGCCAGGGTCTGAGCACAAGCTCTCCCACCCTGCCTTCCCCAGGAAAAAGGTGGCCACGTCACATGCCCTCTGTGGAACTCCGTCCTTCCTCCCCACCCACCCTTGCAAACAGTCAGAGCTGGCCCTTCCAGCTCCCTTCCTCCAGGCACTTTGATAGCTCTCCATTGCCCTCAGGATTAAGTCCAAACTCCTCCATGTGGTTACCAGACCTGGCCTGAGTGATGTGGGCTTGGGCCTTGCCTCTCTCCTTTCTCCCGCATCTGCTCTATGCACCAGACACACTGCTGTCCTTCTAAATTCCTAAGCGCCATGCTCTAGCTAGCCACGGGGACTTTGCACATGCTGCTCCCAATCCCCGGAACATTCTTCCTCCCTCCAATGTTCCATCTGGCTAACTCCTGGTCCCGTAGTACTCAGCCAGGGGCGATGTCACCCCTTAGAGGACATTTGGCAATATCTAGAGACATCCTTGGCTGTCACAGCTGGAGGAGAGGGTGCTACTGGGATCTAATGGGTAGAACCCAGGGATTCTGCTAAACATCCTAGAATGCACAGGACAATCACTCCTAGCAAATACTCATCCGGTCCCTAATGTTAGTAGTGCTGCAGTTGAGAAATCCTGCCCTACACTCATGCCACAGAAGTTAGCTGCAGTGGGAACTCTTTCCTGATGCTTCTGCCCCCAGGCTGGGTGTGGCCACCTTACTCTACATTCCCATAGTTTCTAGTTTCTACTTGTACCATAATTGTCTAACATATACTTGAACCTCCAACCCTCACACTGGGCTTTCCAGAAGCATAGCTGCGGTCTTGCCATGAAAACCGTGAGGGGCAGATTCTGACCGCCAGTAAAGCCCAGCGCTGGGACGCAGAGCTGGAACTCTGGAGGCAGTACTTCTCAAGCTCACATCCCAGCCTGGCTACTTATTAACTGCATAATCTAGGGCAAGTTGCTTAACCTCTCGGCAGTTCTCTCATCTTGAAAATGGACATAATGATGAAACTGATAATGAACTGCCAAGAGGAATAAATAAGTTAGTACATGAAAAGCACTTCGAATGGTGTCTGGCATATAACAACACTCAAGAGATGATGTTAGTATTTAACAAATTTAAAGTCCTCTAATTTTTCATTTTTTAGAGGCAAAGAGTTTTTCCTGGATCTCTTTGCTTTCTTTTAGCGGGCTTCCTTATTGATGAGAGGCCCGGGGGAAGGGTAGAGGAGAGGCCAGAGCTGTCATGCTGTTTTTGTGGATGAGGCAGAAGGACCACTGAGAAGCTGAGAGGAGAAGAGCAGAGATTCTGAGGGGCTCGTGGCCCAAGGAGTCCTGCTCCACTCGGTCTTCCCCCCGGGCCACTTCCTGGGAGGCTGTCAGGGCCTGGTGGTCCCCCCAGTCAATCAACACCGTGGTGAAACGAGGCAGGACTCCTCAGAGGGCTTGGGAGCGAGCCGTGCTTTCAGACAGGGCTGCAGTCCCCTGGGAGGAATGCAGGGATCCTGATCTGCACCCTCTTTGGACTCAGATCTGATATGGAAGAATCCTCAGCAATCGGCTGATCTGTACCTTGTGAACGAACAGGACTCAGGAGCCCGGTGGTTTGGGCGTATTCCTGGGTCCATGGTTAGAGACACACCCCAGGTAAAACCTGGATTTCCTGCCTCCTGGCCCAGGGCTCTTCCTGCTGCTTCAGGGCCCAGGGTCCAATATGGAGTGACAAAAGGACATGGCCATTCCTAGGCCCAGGTTAGGGTTCTAGCTACTATGGCCAGAGAGGGGTCAGCTGACAAACTACCCCCTTCCCAGGCCTCACCCAAGTAGAGAAAAGAGAATGTTTTCCAACTTACGAAGTGGATGGGGCTCCCTGGAGGACCCTGAAAAAAAAGAGTCTGGGTCAGTATTTGATGGGGACTGGGTGCTAGAGTCCCGGGGGCTGTTAGGAGATTAGAAGGACTATCAGGGTATGAGGACACACCAAGCTGATCTCTGCTCTCCTGGAGGCCTGGCCTCACCGTGGATGCACTATACTCTCCTAGAAGTCTGTATGCTACAAGAAGCTTACGAGTCCTATAAGGTCAAGGCCAAGACTAGTATCTGCCAGCACTTGGGTCTCGTTCAAAGAAAGCACACTTTCTGCCCCAGAGCTGAATGGGCACCAAGCACTCCGTTACCTACCGGTGGGCCAGGTCGTCCTCTGGGGCCGGGAGGACCCTGGAGGAAGAGGAGAACAGTGAAGCCCTAGTCAGAGGCCTTCATCCTCCCCACCCCAGGCCTCCAGGAGGAGACGAAGACGTAGGGACAATGGTGACCATGGCATAGATGGATACAGGTGGGATGAACGAGGTCCAGGATCCCACTCCCCCATCCTCCAGCCCTTGCGCCCCAGCCCACTCACCCTCGGACCTTGCAATCCCTGGAGGGAGACAGAAGCAGGGAGAGAGAGTTAGGGGACCAGGACTGAGCCGTGCTCTCCCTACCCCATAGCACTGCCCCCCAGCCCATCCTCTTACCAAGTTCCCTTGGCTACCTTTGTCGCCCTTCGGACCCTGCAATAAACCAAGGCCAAGTGAGAGAGAAAGCTCAGAGGGAAGCCCCACTTCTCAGATGGGAAACTGAAGCTCAGGCTAGCCCTGGGTCACAGAGATAATCTGGAGCCAGAAAGGCAAGGGGAACCAGTCTTTGGCCAACCTCTTGCACATACCGGGCGTCCTGAAGGTCCCAGGATTCCAAGGGGCCCAATGATGCCTTCCTTTCCCTAAAGGAGAGAAAAAGGCTTATATGTCCTTGTTCCGGGGCCTGGGGAATAGTCACAGGGACAGGATGGTACAGGACAGCCTGAAAGTCCCAAGAGAACAGAATGAAGACATCCTGAACCAGGGGCCAGGCCAGGCACCTCCTGAGCCTGTGCTATGTTCCTTGGGGTGGGATATAAGAGTAGGGGGAGGGGAGCAGGCAAAGGGAGGAAGAATGGCAGCCCGTGTGGCAGGAATAGCATAAGCAAAGGTACAGATGTGGGAGGGAAGACTATCGGCAGAGAGGGGCTCAAGACTGAAGGAGGAGGAAGAGGACATGCATGCACCCTGCCGATGGCTGGCCAGCCTTGGACCTGGGTGATTGTCCCTGCTGGGACAGAGAAGGAGGGGACTCACCATCAAGCCAGGAGGCCCCCGAGGGCCCTGGATGCCTTTGAAGCCAATATCTCCAGGGGGGCCCTGCAGGAGGCAGAGGAGAATGTCCAGTGGCCACTGGAAGAGGCCCCAGCAGCAGCCCACCCCTGAGGCCTGGCCAACCTTTGCCCTCCCTGTCAAGAGAGGCCTTGCCTGAGACCCCAGAAACAGTAACACATGTCCACAATTATTAACAGGTACCAGTGTGTAGGCTCAGTGCAGTGGGGGTGTGTCTCTGGTCTTATTACAACAATGTTCCACTGCTATATGCCTATTTTATTTTTATTTTTGTTTTTATTTTTATTTTTATTTTAGGCGAGGTAACCCTTGGTTGACCTCACAGATTGCAAGGACCTTGTCAGCTTACAATCATTTTTTTTTTTTTTTTACTCCTCCAGCACCTGGTCTTCCTAAGTGGTCTCCCATCCAAGTACTAACTAGGCCCAATCCTGCTTAGCTTCCGAGATCAGACTGGATTGGGCATGTTCAGGGTGGCATGGCCATAGGCTTACTATGCCTATTTTATAGATGAGGGAACTGAAGCTTAGAGAGACCCAGTGACTTGCCTGGGACACACAGCACATCAATGGTGGAACTGGGCTTAGAACCTAGGTTGGCCAGAATGCGAGCACTAGAGAAAAGGATGCTCATGCTTGATTCTGGCTGGGTACCAACCCATATTGTAAGTGCTCGAGAAACAACTGTTGAATGAATAATGAACAAATGAATGAGTTGGTGGATGGACGGGACCCCAACAGGAACAGCGTGGAGTGGAAGTCTATACCTTGGGTCCGAAGAGGCCAGCCATTCCTGGAAAACCCATCTCGCCAGAGTCACCCTGTGGGGAGAACAGGATGAGAAAGGGTGAGTGGGGCCAGGACAAGGTGCCTGGCCAGCCACCCGAAACTGCTGGGCCTGCCTTCTCCTGGGGACATCAGCTACTCTATCACGAGACGATCGACTGAGTATGAACGGTTCACAAACGAGATGCCAGGTCAGACTGGGCTCTCAGGGTGCAGGAGCCTGTGCCCTCTGTCAGATAAGAAAGCAGAAGCCAGCTCAGGGATTCCATAAGGAAGGAACCCTCTAGAACACTCAGAATCTCCTGTCCCAGGTCTTCAAGGAAGAGAATGAAAGGATCCACAAACTCTTCCCAACCCATCTCAAAAGCACTAGCAAGGCATGATCCCCTGAAAGTAACCCCATTAGCTGACGGCGCCTTGCACGAACCACCATGCATGCACATTCCCACATCGGCCTTCGGAGGCACCATCTGCCCTCTTCACGTATGAGAAACGGAGGCTCAGAGAGGGCAGGAACGTGCTCAAAGGCACACAGCTGTTATATTGGAGAGTGTGCTAGATCCAGAGGGGAATGATTCCAGAGGCCTGGCTAATATGGTAGGTGTATGCTTATCTTTTAAAGAACCTGCCCGACTGTTTTCCAGAGTGGTCATAGCAGTTTATATTCCTGTTAGCAGAGTGTGAGTTCCAGTTGCTCCACATCCTTGTCGACATTTGGTATGGTCACTCTTTTAAAAACTTCACCATTCTAATAGGTGTGTTGTAGCATCTCATTGTGGTTTTAATGAGCATTTGTCTAATGCCTAATGATACTGATCTTTTCATGTACTTACTCGCCATCCGTATATCTCTTTTGAAGTGTCTATCAAATCTTTTGCCCAATTATTTTTTATTGGGTTGCTTCTTCTCTTAGTTTTGAGTGTTGAGAGTTCTTTATATATTCTAGATATGAGTCCTTTACCTCACATATGATTTGCAATTTCTCCTAGTTTGTGGCTTGCTTTTCATTCTCTTAACAGTGTCCTTTGAAGGGTCAAAAGTTTTAAATTTTGATGAAGTCCAATTGATCAGCTTTTCTTTTATGAATCATGCTTTTGGTATCATATCTAAGAAATCTTTGTATAAACCAAGGCCTCAAAGATTTTCTTCTATGCTTTCTTCTAGAAGTTTTACCATTTTAAGCTCTACATTTGATGTGATCCATGTTCATTTTTGTATGTGGTATGAAGTAGTCAATTTTTCTAGCACCACCTGCTGAAAAAGACTATTCTATATCTACTGAACTGCTTTTGTGCCTTTATCAAAAATCAGTTGTCCATATACGTGTGACTATATTTCTGGACTCTCTATTCGGTTCCTTCGATCTATTAGTATAGTTATGGCCCTACTATACTTTGTTGATTACTGTAGCTTTATAATAAGTTTCAAAATCAACTGCTGTTAGTCTTCCAACTTTGTTCTTCTTTTTCCAGGTTGTTTTGATTATTCTAGGTCTTTTGCATTTCCAAATGAACTTTAGAATCTGCTTGTTATTGTCTTCAAGAAAAGCCTGATGGGATTTTGACTGGGATAGTGTTGAATCCATAGATCAACTTGAGAAAAACTGACAATGTAACAAGATTGAGTCTTTTGACCAATGAACAGTGAATATCTCTGTTTATGTTGGTCTTCTTTAATTTATCTCAGCAATGCTTTAGTTTTCAGTGTACATGTCTTTTATAGCTATTGTTGGATGTATCTCTAAGTATTTCATATTTCTACGCTATTATAAATAGTATTGCTTTTTAGATGTCAAATTCTGATTGCTTGTTGCTAGTGTATAGAAATACATTCACTAGTGCATCTTGAGCTGGTATCTTGCCATCTTGCTAAACTCACTAATTCTAGTAGCTTTATTGTAGATTCCATTGATTTTCTACAAAGACGATCATTTCATCTACAAACGAAAAGTTTCACTTCTTCCTTTTTGATATGAATGCCTTTTATTTCTTTTTCTCGCCTTGCTGCATTGGCTAAAACTGCCAGCACAAAGTCGAATAGAAGTGGTGAGAGCAGGTATCTTTGGTTCATTTTTCTCTTTGGATGTGGAGGAGTCAGTGCCAGACACACGAGCTGGGCCTGGGCCAGAAGCAGGAGACTGCTTACCGCAAAGCCCCTTCGAGACTGTCTGATAGTAATCGACGTCCATTGTGACATACATCAGCACCCCTCCCGCACCTCCCACTGCGGGCTGGTTCCCGGAACTGGCTGTTGTCCTCACCTGGTCAAGCATGTAATTTCTCGTACCTGGTAGCATTCACGCACTAGTGACTATGACTGTTCTTCTGTTGACCCTATATTATTCTTTGGTACCTGCCAAGTGGCACAGGGATCCGTTTATAGTCTCGCAGATGCCCAAGACACGCCTCGTATATAAGTTTCTCTTAATAAACTCTATTAATCACCATATGAGAGGAGCCAGCCTCTTTCTTCAGTCCCTCCCTGCCCTCCACTTATAGAGGTAGATTTTCAGTCCTGAAAGCTTTCTCAAGGTCTTCATGAACTGACATGAGGGGAAAACTTTGTCATTCACTAAGTATGATGGTGCCCTTTATCAAGTCGAGGCCGTGCCTTTCTATACCAACGTTGCTGAGATTTTTTATTAGAAATGCAGTTGCATTTGTCAAATGCTTTTCCTGCATCTACTGAGATGATTCAATTGGTTTTCTTTTTCAGTTTGTTAATATAGTGAATCATATTGATTTATTTTCAAATGTTATACCATCTTTGCATTCCTTAGCTAAACCTCGCTTGATCTTAATGTACTTAACTTTTTTATAGTCTTAGATTTGTTTTGCTAAAATTGTACCAAGAATTTTTTTAAATTGTTATTATTTATGCCTACAGCACCTGGTTTACCGAGGTGGTCTCCCATCCAAGTACTAACCAGGCCTGACCCTGGTTAGCTTCCAAGATCATACGTTGGGTTTCTTCAGAGTGGCATGGCCATGGACGATGGACCGTGGCTCTACTGGGGCACAAAATGGGGACCTTCTGCATGTAAAGCAGATGTGCTAACCACTACTTTATTGAACCACATCCTGTACCAAGAATTTTTGTATTTATATTTATGAGGTATATCGGTCTGTAGTTTTCTTCTTGCAGTATCTTTGTCTGACTTTGATCTCAGGGTAGTGCTAGCTTTATAGAATGCACTAGAAAGTATACCCTCCTCTTCTATTTTCTGAAAGCAGTTATGCAGAATTGGTACTGTTGGTACCATACATGTTTATTGGAATTCACCACTAAAGTCATCTGAGCCCAGGGTTTTCTTTGTTGGAAGCTTTTAAACTACAGGTTAAATTTCTTTAGTGGATATAAAGCTATTTGTCCGGTTATGAGCCGCCTCTCCTCATTCTGAAGGGACCACTCGGATCTCATTTCTCAGCTTCCTCCCACCCACTTCACTCAGGGGAGGCAGAGTGGTATCTGGTGTTGCTCTGCCCTTGTCCCAGAGCAGGCAAGCGGCTTCTGGGTCTGTATGTGCGCATGTGCAACATGAGTATTTGTGTGTGCATGTGAGCGTGTGAACACGTTTACTCCCTGGGATTCACTCACCGGCTGGCCTTTGGATCCAGGCTCCCCCTGGTTCCCAGGAAGCCCTGTTCCACCTTCTGTCCCTCGCTTGCCGGGGGGACCCAGCTGCCCGGGTAACCCACTTTCACCCTTAAAGAAACAGCAAAATGATCAGTCAAAGGGGAAAACGGTTCTAGGGAAGGGGGAGGGAGGACCTAGGAGAGACAGAACAGCGATCCCATAGGGTCAGTTGAGATCTCGAGATGCTGGAGCTCCAATGTAGGCCAGGTGGGGTCTCAAAACTTCAGCATCCTTAAGAGGGAAGTCTCTTTCCTTACTCTGGAGGGGAGGTTCCACTTCCCCGCCACTCTCCCACTGTGCCTCTCCTTTTTATGGCTTCTTCCCAACAGCCCATGCAGTTCCCACCTCCACACCTCTGCTCATGCTGTTCCTCCTGTGAGACCGCCACCTCCTCTTCTCTCGTTTAAATCCTCCATGGGCCAAGACCACCTCTCCCCAGCCTGCAGTCCCAACAGAGGGTTCCACCCTCTCCCCAGCTAAGCCCCTGGCTCAGGAAGGGCAAGGACCATGTCCGATTCATTCATCTCAATCTTCCTTCAGTATCTAGCACTGGGCTCAGACTGACTCATGGCTGCCGCCCCCATCCAGTCTCTCAAGGAAGCTTTCTAAAAAGATGCTTTGGAGGAGGGTCCCAGTGGCAAGCCAACATCTGTTGTTCCACGAAGTCCCACAAGAGGGCACTCAAGAATAACTCAACGACCAGTTGAGGGCTCAAGGCCTGCTAGGGGCCAGTATTTATAGCTACCAGGACAAACTCTCCTTAAAGTCAGGTTCAAGTTTGGGACAGGAACCCCTGAGAAAGGTCAACAATGTGGACTCCATTTTCATATAGGCCCTAGGAAATGGGTACCCACTTCAGCATTATAGTCAATATTACTATAGTTAGTAACAAGGCAGAAAGGATGGAGGTTGGCCAAGAGGACCAACAAGTGTCTGACCTTGAATCCTGGGGGCCCCTGTGCTCCAGGCAAGCCAGCCACACCTGGATTTCCTCTTTTTCCAGCAGGGCCCATGGGGCCAGGGTCCCCATCATCTCCCTGCTCTCCCTGTAAAGAAGGAGGGCAAAGGAGGGTCTCTCACGTTTCAGGAAATGCAGCCGAGGAAGCAGGATAGTTCAGAGCCTGGGTAGACTCTAGGTAGAGCTGGAGGCAGGGAGGTCCAGCTCCAGGATGGAGGTCATACTGCTTTTGTGTGAGGATGGCTGGACCAGCGGGACAAGGGCAGCAGAGGACTTGCAAGTAGGGAAGGGGAGGGATCTTAGAAATCATCAGCTCATCTACTGGGCAGGGTGCTGGCATGGAGGAGGGACAGTCAGGAGGGCCACGGTCCCAGGTCCCAGGGGATGAGACAATTGCTTACAGGGGAACTTCCGGGTAAGCTGGTTTTGTCCCATCTAAGTTTCTAAACCTGCTCCTCCTGGTCCCTGGCCCATGGAGGCGTAACCACCCCCACCACGCATACATACACCCCTCATCTCAAATGGACGTGCCATCTGTTAACCCCAAGTCCTGCTCACCTGCTGTCCTGCTTGACCGTCCCTCCCAGGAAGCCCATCTGGTCCAGCGACACCCTCCAGGCCCTGTCGCCCCACCACGCCCCGGGGCCCTGGCAGCCCCTGCAGGCCCTGTGGGTACACAAGCTGGTGAGGGCTTTTGGGGAGGGCAGGGTGGTGGGCGGGAGAGGAGCAGCTGCGGGTCACTCACCTGGATGCCCCTCCGTCCTGGCACCCCGGCCTTGCCTTGCTTTCCCTTTGGTCCCTGAAAAATCAAGAAGCACATGACAGAGGCCACCGGGAGGAGGAACACTAGAAGCTGCAGAAGGGGGTTATCGAGCCGATCGGGGGCCGCCCCTGTGTGGCTGGGCCCTGCCCCTCCACCTTTGGGGCCTCGGCATCTCCATCTGCAAGTGGGCCCGAGCACCCCGGCCTGGAAGCCCAGGGGCAGTGCTGGCTTCGGAACCTGACAGTGTTGCCACTGACCCTACCCCGGCTGGTCCGTCACCGGCTTCCCTGCTACAGAGGCTGTGGGGCCTTGGCGGCTCCCTGGAGGGAGCCCGAGCCCACGGCTGGCTGGTCCACTCTATTCTCCCTGCAGTTCCCTCTGCCACTCCTGCCCTCCCAGCCCTGCCTCCCCCTTGCACTGCGCTTGGGCCAGTCTTTCCCCTTTTTGGGGCCTCAGTCTCTCCTGCAGACACCCAGCTCTCTTACCTCTTCCCCTTTAGATCCTTTGGGTCCCGGCCGCCCCCGGGGTCCCGGATGCCCCTGCAAACCAAGGTGAGATGACGCAAGGTGGCCCCAGGATTCTCCGCCTGGAGGGGGAGGGGTGGGGAGGGGTTTGGGGGGTGCAGGCTCTGGGGGTGCCCCCAGGGTCAGGGCAGGAGAAACCAGAATGGGCTGCCCCAGGCCCTCCTGCAGGAAGCATCCCTTTAAACTTTATAAGGCCCAGTTCCTTCATTCTCCCACAGCTGCTCCACCCGCCTCAGGGCAGGATTGGGGACAGGAGAGGAAGTACCACTCACGGGTCGGCCCTGCTGGCCTGGATTTCCACGGAGGCCGTGTACACCCTCCTGTCCCTAGAAGCCAAGGGGAGACAGGTGAGGGGGCCTGTCCTGGAGGAAGCTGGGGGCCGGGGCAACTTCCGACCTGGCTCTTCCTAGCCACGTGTCGTTTCCCCCTGACCCTCAGCTTCCTCATCTGCAAAATGGGTGAAATAATGACCCTGCCAGGGAGGGTGGAGGGGAGGCGAAGAGCCCAGTGGGAACCCACGGTGCATTCAGTGTCTTATCTCCTGTGTCTTTCTACTGCGTCTGTTGAGAGAGCCGTTCCCGGCCACAGATGGAGAGACAGAGGTCCTCAGAGGGGAGGCGTCCCTCTCCCCAGCCTCATCGTCTCCTTCCCTCAGGAAAGGTCTCCGACTCTTCCCCTTTCAGGGTGAACTCAACCCTAATCCCTCTGTTAGGGGGCTGCGCTTCAAGCCTAGACACTAGTGGTGGGAGGAAGGGCTCGCCTCCTGGTGAAGGCTGTGATTTCAGGTTGCAGGTAACAGGGGCATGGGGCTGGGGAAAGCCCTCTTGCAACACTCTCGCTGCTGCCAGCAGGGAGGAGCTCGATACTTACAGGGTATCCAGGGTCCCCTGGCTCCCCGCGGTCTCCTCGATCACCCACGGGGCCCTGAATGACAAGGACAACAGCAAATATGGGCCACCAGGGACAGGGAAAACCCGACCTGGGCCTTGCTGGCCACACCCTCTGCAGAGCTAATAGCAGCTTCACCCCTGCTCAGCCTCCCCCTCCCCACACAGCAGAAGGCTGGGCTCCACCTTGGCCTCGGCATGGGGATGGAAGTTGGGGGTTGCCTTACCCGATCTCCAGGTGGCCCAGGGGGGCCCTCAGCCTTGCCGTCCTCACCCTGCTCCCCCTGTGGACACAGAAGCAGCTTTAGGACAAACCTCCTGCTCCTGTGAATTTTAGGAATTCCAGACACTCTACACTGCAGCCAAAAGGGCTTCATCAGAGATGAAGTGCAGCCCGCTTAGGGTTACAGATGGGGAAGTTGAGGCCCGAAAGGAAAGGGGCAGACATGGGGTCAAAGCCAGACCTGGGCTTAGAAGCAGGATTGTGGGACACGGACAGTGCTCTTTGCCCTCCTCACACTGGGCACCCCGAAGCTGATGCCCCCAGGCTGTGAGACCCATGTAGCTCTGAGTTGAGACCATGGTCACGCCTGGCTTTGCACAGGACCAGCTGCTTGAAACTTCTTGCCTCAGAGCTCTTCTTCTCAGCTGGGGACTGGGGGCGAAGTGGGTAAAGGAGACAATGATGATGGCACGAGGGAGCGGTGGGGACTCCATGAAATGAGGCAGAAGCCCCCGCGTGGAATTCGGACAATTCCAGCAGCTTGCACGCATGGACACTACGGCGGGCCGGATGCAGGTACTTGTTGAGTCCTGCCAACAACTCTAGGATACAGGAGCTATTATTATCTCCACTCTACAGATGAGGACGCTGAGGCAGAGAAGTGATGTGAGCTGCTCAGTGTCATTCAGAGTTCCTTTTTCTGACCCTTGCTAGGAGAAAGTGGACCAAGAACCAGCTTTAGGACGAACGTCCTACCCTTGATCGGAGCCCCAGAGAAGGCCCTGGGCTGCCCCGAGCTGTGCTCAGCAGGGGACCAGCTTGGAGATCTTGTCACTTAGACTGTCCTGTCTGCAGAATGGGACTGCGATGCCTGGCAGCGTTGCTCTGAGGATCCGGGGAGGAAAGGCATGCTCGGCGTTCAGCCCACACTGCCGCACGGAGCAGGGGCTCAGCGGATGGCCGTGAAAACGGCTGCTGTTGATAATAATCACAGCAGGGACGCTGTGTGGCACGGATGTAGTCAGAGTTTAGACCTGAGGTCCTTGGCCATGGCAGGCCACCCTGGGCCCTGTTCACCTACAGGACAGGTGGCTGGATGCCATGTGCCAGCTACCAGGAAGGTTTATGCAGAACCTCAGGGCTCAGAATGTTCCAGCCCCGGACGACTGGTGTCACCTCCCATGGGGGCACATTCTGGGCAGGGGGCTCAAGTCAGGGCACCCCTGAGCCCCTTCGCTGTGAGCAGGGATTGAAGGGAGGCTGGAGAGGCAGAAGAGAGGGGAGCTGTGGCTGGGGCTGGAGCCTGTCCCAGGCCTGAATCAGACCCTAGGGCTGGCAGCTGGCAGCCTTGGCCGAGGGCCTCTATGGCTCTCGTGGGCAGAGATGGAAGGTGGGAGGGACTGGGCCGTACGCCTAGGATGTTGTACCCAGGGGGTTGGCCCAGGGAGTGGGGATTCCCTCTCTGCCCCGCCCACTTCTTGTGGCTCTTTCTCCCACTGTGGAGTGAGGCAGCCGGACTAGGGGCCTGGGGGCTGTGTTTACCTAGGGCCTTCCATGCGCCAGGCACTGCATGAGGCGTGCTTCATACATTCTCTCACAGAACTCATACTGCACCCCCAGGCTGCTGCGACCATTGGCCCCATTTTATAGATGGGGATGCTGAGGCCCAGAGAAGGGTCTTAGTCAAGCCCACACAGGGGTCAAAGGGCAGTCTGGGCCGAAAGCCAGCTGTAGAGATCCCCCCCCCCCCACTCCCTCCACTTTGTGGCTATCGTTTAGTGATGCACTTTTAGCACCAGAAAGCTGTTTGAGCCCCCTCTGCCCTTCTCCCTGTTCCCAGAGTCTCTCCCCAAGTCCTCTGGCAGCCGCCTTTGTAGACACACGCCCCACAGGGTATTTCCAGGCTGAACGGTATATTGGCTCATCTAAGTGTCCATTTCCAGCTAGGAAAGCAGGGCCTGGCACCAGATAGAGTCTGAATCCTGGTCCTGCCACACTCCAACTAATCCTGAGCTATTCCCTGAGCATTGTGGAGACTCAGTTTCCCCACCTGTCATGTGAGATACTGATACCTCCATGTGGGGTCATGGCGAGAATTGAGAAGAAATCCTGGGGAAAGAGCTGGTGTGTGGCCCTCCGGCTTTGGGGGTACCCTTGGGAGTCTGCTCTCTCCCTTCCCAGCACCACTCAGCTTGTGGCTGGCTATTCATTTTGTGACTATTTTTATTTTTGAGCTCTTTAGGGCCTCATTCCACAATCCCCTGCTCAAGGCCAAGAACACACTAAATAAATCGCTAGAAATCCATAAACACCTGTTGCATAGCCAGATGAATGACCAAACTAACAGTACCGTGAAAGTCAGAAAATGCATCTGGCGGACAGAGGTGACGTCCTGCTTGGCCTTCCCAAGGTACCCACCCACTTAACAGATGAGGCAATCGAGGCTCGGGGAATCCTGGGACCCCATCCAAGGCCCCAGCAGACTTAGGGCAGATTTGGGGTTTGGGTCCCATCCTCAGTAGCCACGGGGACTACTTCTGGAGCTGCAGATGGCTCAGAGTGGAGGCTCCCCCTTTTTTATGGTCTGCGTGAACCTCTCATGCCCAAGCCCTGGAGGCTGTGAGGGCTGAGGAACGACTCTGGGTATTGAGTGGCACTTTCTGCGGCTTCCTGTGGGATGTCAGAGCCTGTGGGCTCGCTCTGACGGCAGATCTGTTCTTCCCCGAGCAGGAGGAATGGGCCAGCTAGACAGCAAGCCAGGCCAGGGTGATTCACCCACAGCAGGATGTAGTTAGTGGGGTGCTGACTCAGCAAAAGAAAAGAGGGTTTGGGCAGCAGTGGGGCGAGGAGGCAGGAGCAGCCGCCTGCCAGACCTTCGAGCTGAGCAGTCAGGAGGGGAGGGAAGGAAGCGGAGGGGCTCGGTGTTGCTAACGTAGGACCCAGGCCGGACGCCCCGACCTGCACAATGGGGCAGGGAGCGAAAACCAGCGAAGTTCCCCTTGGCACCTCCTCTCTCTACTGAATCTGGGGCCTCGCGGCAGGGAACAGACAAGCCCCCCCCCCCCCCCCGCCTTGGTCATCCCTTCCTGGCCCTGACATGCTGGTGTCCCTCACGCTCCTTCCTGGGCCCTCCCCTGGCTCTCCCTGGGTGGTCTCATTCACCAACAGTGCCCCAGCTCCCACATTCGTGTAGGCGATGGAATCGCATAGTTTTAGTCTTTACATGACTGATGCCCATTTCCCCTGCTGGACTGGAAGCCCCCAGAGGGCAGGAAGTGTGTCTGTTTTGTTCCAGTGCTGGGCAGAGATGATATCTGATATATCTGTGTTGAATGTCGGTCTAATGGCTGCTGCCTCCTGGCCACCTGTGGTGTGAGCAGGGCTGAGCCTGCCATGAATGCCCGGAGATGTCCCAGCCACAGCGCCCCAGGGGGTTTTCTCCTGCTGACCTGGATACTGGGGAGCGGCTGCTTCCCACGACTGAACACCCACCTTTTCGCCCTTTGGTCCGGGTGGTCCAAGGGGTCCCATGATGCCTTTGTGTCCCTGCAGAAAACAAGAAGGCAAGGCAGGAGGTGAGAGCATGGGGGTGGGAGGGCTTGGGAGGAAGCTGGGATGAAGCACAGGGACTCGGAGAGGGAGACACTGGGCTGCGTGACTGGCTCCTGCCTCTGCCCCAACTCGCTGTGTGACTCCGAGCAGGCCCTGTGCCTCTCTGGGCCTTGGCCTCCCAGACATGTCACGAGGGCTCCAGATTCACCTCTAAGAGGTGAGCCCACTTGCATGGCTGGGGACTCTGCCCACCGGCCCTGGAGCAGACCTGGCGGGGGTGGAATGCCGGTCCGCAGGTATCCCAGGCGGTGGCCAGAACCCCACACGGGGTTTCCGCTGCGCTCCCAGCACCCCTCTTCCAGTCTCCTGTCCTCTGCCCTCCTCGCTATATCTCTTTCAGACACTGGCTCCCACTGCTAACGTAACACGCTGTCAGGCCTTGCACACATGTTTGTGAGCCTCCTCGAGTCTCAGTTTCTCTTCCTGAGCAAGCCCCGTGCCTTCCCGAGGGCTGCTCCTCCAGACGCGTAATGCCTGCCGGTCTGGCTCAGCCCCCTCTCAAAAGAGTCCCAGCTTAAACACAAACAGGCTACGACTCTCCCCTTCCGCAGAGCACAGTCGTACAGCTCAGAGATGGGGTACGTGGGGCACCCACCCGCAGAGAAGGACTCACTGAAGGCACATTCCACCCCTCACCTGGCCACCAGTGGCCCTCGGCCCCCACCCTGGTCTGCAGGCCCAGCTGTTTTCTGGGGTGGGTGAGACCACAAATCCTCAGTGGCCGGCAGGTGGGCCCCCAGCTGGTGGGTGGTAGGGGCAGAGGACCCAGGCCTACAGGACAGAGTTCCGGGAGTGGGGGTCCGGGCGGGGAGAGGTGTTATTTCCTTACATCGTAACCAGCCAGTCCCGGTTCTCCTTGGGCCCCCAATCGTCCTGGAGAGCCCTGCGAGGGGAGACCTGTGTTGGTACGCAGCCTCACCGCGCAGACTCGGGCAGTCTCGCCACCCAGCTCCAGCCCAGTGCATTCAGCCCAGCAGCCTGGCACGTCCATCCGACCAGAGCCCCGGTGCCGGGCGCGGTGCAGAGCAGGTGGCGCCCTCCCTGCCCTCTGGAGCTCCCCTCCTCCTCCCAGCCCTTTCTTCCCCCAGCTCCAGTGCTTTGTGAGAGCCGATGGCTCCATTTCCCCCGATTTTGTGGGCCAGTTGTTCAATCGAACGGTTATACAAAATGAAAATTATATGAACTTCCACTTAAACCAATTATATCAAAAATAAAGATGCCAAATATTTAAAACGCCCTTCTTGATTATTTTACAATTTACTAGTTATCTCCTATGCTCAGGAGGTTGCCACATCTGTAGAATCGTGTGGCGGATATTCGAAACCATGGAGCACTCCTACGCTGCTTCTCCCACCCTCACGCTCCGTGACATCACGTAGTAGCCTGAGTCGGCCTGGGTGGCTGCCTTTCTGCCACAGCAACGAGCAAGTGCCACAGACCAGCTCAGCTTTCTCTGAGCGCATACTGGCAGCTCAGAGAGGCCCGGTCGCCCTCATCTGTCCCCTCTCTTGCTTCCTCTTGGGGCCACCTTCCCCCTGCAGCTGTCACAAGCCTCGGGGGCCCTTCCCTCAGGGTAGGCCCGCAATGGCCTGGGACACCCTTTGAGCGACACAGGGAGCTATAGCAGCTTCACCCTCATCCTCACGAATCTATTTCCAGAGGGAAAACTCCTGTTCAATTAGAAACATGCTCAAGGGTCTGTTCCCCTCTCTCCTCACCCCAAAAGCAGGGCTTGCTAATTGGGGTCTTCAGGAGACCCCCGACTCCTTCAAATTGCAAGAAACACTCTGTGTTCTGTGCACGTTTCCAGGAGAGGGGCTGCAGCTTCTGTGGGTTCCCAAAGGGATCTGTGATTCAAAAGAAGTGGCTGGGTATTCAGCCAACAGCTGGGGTGGGCGGTACCTCCCTTTTTGCCTGTGGCCCCCTCTGCTCCACACTTGATCCCACCCACCCCACCCAGAGAGTTCTCACCGTTGGTCCCAGGCTGCCCCGGGACCCTTTAGGGCCTGGGGTGCCAGGGGGTCCGGGGTCTCCAGGGGCGCCCATCTCACCCAGCTGTCCTTGGTAGCCCTTGGCACCCTGCAGCAGGGGAAGAGACAGGCTGTCACCAGATCCCTGGGGGGTGGGTGGGGAGGTGGGGATAGGGAGAGGGAGACAGGAGGATCAGGGCAGGAGGAGGGTGTCCTACCTTGGCCCCGGTCCGGCCCTTCTCGCCTTGCTTCCCTGGTTTTCCTTCAGGACCCTGGAGGGAGAAGGAGGGAAAGAGAGGAAGATGAGAAGTGAGGGACAGTTGAGCAGGTCCACACAGCATGAAGAGTGGTAGCTCTAGGGGCGAACTGCCTGGGTTCAGAACTGATTCTGCGGTGCCCTCGAGGGTGACCTAACTTCTTATGATTAGTGTCTTTGTCTGCCAAGTGGAAACGCTGGTTGCATTTGCCTCACAGAGCTGAGGGTTCAATCTGGTGATACAGTAACATACTTACAAGGTGCCTGGCTCATAGTAAGTGTTGGATAAATGGCTGCTTTCCTGGTCACTGGAGGCACCCAGGCTGTCCCAGTGGGGACAGCTCTCTACACTGAGCTCTCGCCATGCGCCACGCACTATTCTGCCCTCCTAGCAACCTCGAGCCTGAGGCCTGATTCAGTCCCCCTTCCACAGAAGTGACAGCTGAAATACCCAAAGTCGAAGTGACTTGCCCAGTACTCTTGCTGGTCCATGGCGGGGCCCTGATGCCATTGCAGATCTGTCTAGAGTCCCTGCCCAGGGCTCAGGGCGCCCACTGGTGACATGAGGCAGGCAGAAAAGGTGTTCCAGATCCTCCCTCATCTCTGAAATGCTGGGTGTCACTTCTGACAAGCTCCGAGGCTGCATCCCACTGGCAGGGCTCCCCTTTCTCAGGGGCTGGGGCTCGAGGGGCTCCTCGTAGCGGGCATTGTTCCGGAATGTCAGTCACCCTACCCTACTCTCCCACTGGGGCAGCCAGGACACTCCCTCTAAGAGGCGGCTCTGCTCCCTCCCTGACCCCAAGGCATCCCCAAACACCACTCTCCCTGTCCTGCTCCAAGGGGAGCCAATCTAGCTTTGTCTCCACAATCGGCACGGAAACTCAGTTCAGTGGGGGTGACTGAGTGTGTGTAAGTGTGCGTTTGTGAGTGTGAGAGATGAGAGAGCAAGAAAGGGAGAGAAAGGAGTTCCAATTCTGAGCCACACTGGGTCGGCAGCATTTTTGGCTTGAAAAGGACATCTCAACTGCCTCTAGGGGACAGTCCCTTCAAAGCCCAAACCTAAAGGGTGCTGGGAAGAACATCTATGTTCTTGGAAGGCACTGAAGAGCTGGTCTGCTTCAATCCCTTTGGCTGTATTAACAGAGGCACATGCCATAGGATGAGGGAGGTGATGGTCCCATCTTGGAAAAGGCATTACACTTGAAGAGGAGGCACTGACTAATTGTGACGAATGATGGGCACGAAGGGCATCCTAGAGGAACAAGGAAACAGCTGGACTAATCCAGATGGACTCAATTCCTATCTGCAGTATCAGCAGCTGCCCTGAGGATGGCCAGCAGATGGAACTCACAGGGAGGCCGATTTGATTCAGCACAAGGGAGAAAGTCTGCTCAAAAGACACGACATGGCAAAAGTGTATTGGAGAAGATGACTGTCTCAAAGGAAAGTGCCAGTCAGACCACCCTGGGGCCCTCTGGAAGGAGCAGTGGCCCTGGAAGAACCAAGCACAGACTGCTCTGTGCCCTAGAGATTGAGTCCTCATGTGACCCTGGACAAGTCCCTTCCCTTCTCTGCCTCAGTCTCCCCAGCTCTAACATGAAGATCTTGAACTAGTCTTGCGCTGTTCAGTATGGCCGCCACATACGGCTACTCTGCACTCGAAATACGGCCATTCTGGAGAACTGAATTCTTAATCCGATTAAATTTTGATTCACTTAAAATTAAATTAAAAAAATGAGAATTTGGTTATTGGAAAACTTGTAACAGTTATTGGAAAATTCAGTTATTGGAATAATTTTGGATATAAATCTACATTTCCAACTGTGTATTTTATTAGATCTAAATACAGATCACGTTTTTCCAGTAGAAAGTTAGCATCTGAATTGAGATGTGCTATAAGTGAAAACTACACACTGTATTTCAAAGACTTAGTACAAAAAATGCAAAACACCTTTTTAATAATTTTTATACTGATTACACATTGGAGTGTTAGTATTTGATATACTGAGCTAAATAAAGTATGTTACTGAAATTAATCTGACCTGTTTTTATTTACCTATTTAAAATGTGACTATTAGAAAATTTTAAATTGTACACGAAGCTCATATTCTGCTTCTATCAGACAGCGATGAACTTGACAATCTCAAGGTCTCTGGCTCCTCTAGTAATACTAACAGTCGTCACAGCCTCGACCACGGCCAGGCGCTGTGTCTACACTCTACTACATATCTCATTCAATTCTTTGCATAGAGCTGAGAGGAAAAGAGTATTTATCCCATTTGAGAACTAAAGAAACAGGCTCAGTGAGATGAAGGCGCTGTCCACAGGTGACGCAGCCAGGTTAGAAATGAGACATGGATCCTCAGTTTTTGGGTACGCTGTGGCCCAGGCTGGTCCTGGTTGGCGAGGTGTGAAATGAGGATGTAGGAGCTGGTGGAATTTGCTGGTGGACTGAGGTGATGGCAATGGCGGATCCCTCTTGAGAAGGAGAAATGAGTCAGTGCCAAAGTATTCCGCACAGGGCCAGGGAGACGGAGTCTCCCCCGGGGCAGGGCGGGCAGCCGGCCACTGTTCCGCTGGGCCCTCCACAGCTGGGAGCATCCTCACCACCCCCGCCCCCAGTGTGGGAAAACCTGAGTAAGGGCGGGCGCGTCCAGTGGGGTGAAGCTCTCGGGCCAGAAGGAAGACTTTCGCCTGGCCCCCATCCATATAGATGTATTTCTGGAAAGGCCCTGATGGCTCATAAAATTCTATTTTTAAATACTCAGCTGTTTCCAGGCTTCGGAGTGAGAGATACTTGTCCTGCAGCCCTGATGCCAAAGAGACTTAAATACAGGGTTCTCACCACCTCTGTCACCCGACACTCAGTCTGGCCTCAGTGAACCTTTCTCTGGTTCCAGTATGTGAGCACTGGGAGTGACAGCAAAACATGGACATGACGCTGCTACCACCGCCGCCGCTAAAGCCACCCGCGTCATCGCGCCCATTGTCATCGCCTCTGCCTCTGCCACTGCCACCAGCATCACCAGCGTTACCGCCGTTATTATCATCGCCGCACAGCCATCCCTACCACCACCGCCACCACCACCGCCACGAACACCAACACCACCATCACCAGCCATCTCCACCATTAACGCCACCAGCAGCATCACCACCGCCACCAAGACCGCCATGACCACCGTCATGACCACCACCATCAGCTTCCAGTCGTTTCCTCCTCCAAATTCGTCAAAGCAATCTGTTATATTTTGGGTGCATCTTATAAAGTGCCTCCCTTATCCAAAGTTTCATCAGCTCTTCATAGATGAGAAAACCAAGGCTCAGAGAGAGGCAGTGATTTGCTCAAGGTCACACAGAGTGGGTGATTAAGCCAGACCTCACTCTTTGGACTCTGGGTCCAGGACTACTTCTGCCACATGTTGGTCCCCAGCACACAGCCGTGATACTCAAAAGCTCACTAGGAAAAGGCTTCTGGAACATTGGAACTCAAAGCGATTTCAATACACATTCCTTCCAAATCCTTCATCGTACCTAGGGCAGGACCCAGAGAGGGCAAGGACAAGTGAAATGACACACAGCAAGTTACTGATGGAGAATTGGGCCAGTGTTCCTCCTGCTGAATTGTCCCTGCTAAATTCAGGGTAGCCGAATATGGGGGTTGGACAGGACCAGGTCCGCAGGGGCCAAGTTCGTGCAGGGCACAGAAGCCAGGCCAAGGGCAGTGATCTTACTCTGAGGGCACTCAGGAGCCTTGGGAGGTTTAGGCAAGGGAGGATGGACACAGCAGAAGACCCTTAGGTGGCTGCCACCAAAAGGCCTCCCATCCAACTGTCTGAATAGACTCAGTGTTATTTGCTCCCAGGAGCCCCAAGTACTGGCACGTAGCCATGCACACTCACCCGGACTCCAGTGATGCCAGGGGGGCCAGGGGGCCCGTCCTCGCCCATCAGTCCCTCCTGGCCCTTCTCACCATGCTCACCATCAGGCCCTGGGTCACCCCTGTCCCCCTGGGCATGAGGAGAAGAGAGAGAGAGAGAGAGAGAATGAATTAGTCACCAAGCCTAGCAGAGGGCCCAAACCTCAGGGCTCCGTTCAGATGTCCACAGCCAACCAGCTCCTAGATTTCCTGATGGTTCTCTGAGTTGGTGAAAGGATCAGGCCAGCATGGCTCCGCTGGCACAGGGGACATCCTCGACATGACAGTTTCTAGTGTCCAAGCCTGGACTCAGGAGGGGATGGGTCAGGGAAGAGAAGGAAGACCCTGACCACGTCTACCCCACAAAGTTCACAAGCAAGAGCCAGGTTCAGGGGACTAGGGCCATTTCTCTCCAATGAGGACACATGGGGAGGACAAGAATGGTAATAGGCTGAAATAAATTTTTATAAAGAAAAAAATTCACCCATTTCTGTCTCTCATAAGTTTTCCCACTTTTCTGAATTGCACTAACAACCTTTGCTCACATGAAAACACTTCACAGCATTAATAGTGAGAGATCATCGTTTTGGTTGCTGTGCACTAAGCTCAGAGCAGTGAAAGGGAAGGAACCCAGTTAGCAGTAAACTAAGCTTGAAAAAGCATAACCGATCGGACTGAGCGGTTTCCATCATTTTTTTGTTCACGCTTTACTCTGCTGTGAACACGTTCTCCCACTGCTGTCTGCTCTGTGTGGCCGTCACCCTCACTGACTGCAGAACACTGCCCCTGCTGAGTGGATGGCATTTATATACCACTTGCCATTTCCAGGCCATGCCCCAGGAGGTAGTGCAGCTGTCAGGAGAGCAGCATAGGCCGGGGCTGGCAGGCCTGGTGGGACCTGCAGCTAGTCTAAAAGGGGCTCAGCTGTGACTTCAGAGAGGTCCTCGGGAGAGAGTATAAAGTCATGGGCACCAGGAAGGGGTGCGTGGGGAGCAGGCTTGAAGAAGTAGGGTGTCTATGCTAGTTTTGTTTCCTGGCATCACACTTTACGAGGGACACTGATCAACTGGTGTGCATCCTGGAGAAAGGGCGGGCTCGAAGGGCATGAAGCCGAGCGTGGGAACAGGACCGTGGAGAATGCGCACTGCGGGGCGGCCCTGCTGGCGTCTGGGCTCTGGGCGCAGGGGGCTGGCGCGGGGGATTGCCAGGGCCGTTTCCGGCTCAGCCGGGGAGAACTTCCCAATGGAGAGGTCCAGGGATGACACAGATGAAAGAGGGAGACTCCAGGCTGAGGCATGGGCCGGTGCAGAACAGATCTGGGCACCAAGAAGGGGTCAGGCAGGTTGGTTTCTGAGGTCCCTTCGCACTGAGAGTCTCAGGTTCTAAGCGGGGCCTGGCATGGAGACAGGGGGCTGGCCCTGATGATCCTCTCACAGATCCCCTTGGCTCCAGGATTCCCCTTCTGGCCCGTCACCCCTGGTCGCCTGCTCTCCTAGCTCTCAGAGGCAGGCAGCCGGTTCCAGGTGGGCTGGGCTGGTTTTCAGCAAAGGGCCCCAGCCTGGGTCCTGAAGACCCCCACTTTCTGGGCTCCTCATGGATTCTATGCAAAATAGACTCTGGGGGATCCTAGAGAATCCCCATATCCTAGGATATCTTCCAATGTTCAGAAGAGCCTTATAGGCTGCCTAGCTCAACTCTTTTAATTAATAGACGGGGAAACTGAGGCCCAAAGAGAGTCAGAGACTTCCCATCACCACACGTAAGTCAGTGGCAGGGCGCGGGTGAGAGCCCGAAGCTCTGATTCCTTCTAATTCCAAGATTCCGTGCTCTGGGGACAATACCTCCCTCAGCCCCGGTGACACCGCCTAAGTTCGCATCTTGTTGACACCTCTCAGTAGCTGTGCGCCTCTGGACAAGTGTCCTCATCTGTAAACTAAGCGCCACGGTGTTACTGTGAGGACTGAGATGCTCCGTGTAAACAGCTCAGCACAGCGTCTGGCACTCGCCCTGGGTAAAGGTTAGCTGTGACAAAGAGTCACCGCCACAGTCACCTCCACCAGCGAATCGTCAGCAAACTCTGGAGAGATGATCGGCAGAAAAGCACTCCGTAAACTATAAAGTGCCACGGGCCATGTTTTCACCATAAAGGTGATTCTCGACGAACACCATAACGAGAACAGGTTCTCTCCTGGGCTCCACGCGAGGACCGGGGAAGATGCTGCACACTGCGCCACTGCTTTGGCCCAGGGACTGGGGGAAAACTGGCTTTGGAGGAATTTAAAGAGGAAGCAGCTAGGACCAAGGAGCCACAACAGGGGGGCAGGAAAGACCATGAGGCACCAGGCCCAGAGACCCCCTCCCATGCCACCTAAGCCATGATTCCAAGGAGAAGAAAGGTGGCTGCCCAGAAGGGGAGCAGGCCTCCACGTCGTGCCTCAGTTTCTTCATTTGTCAAATGGGGACGCTAATGTATCTAGCTCATAGGGTTGCTGGGAGGATCAAATGGGTTAATTCACGTAAAGCTCTTAAGGCAGGTGGTGCAAGAACAGGGTGAGTACAGAAGCATTTTAGCCAGAATGTTCTTAAACATCACCAAACAGTGAGCGGACACTTGGCAAAGGGTGTAGAAGGGCCCTCAAATGCTCAGGTTATGCCCTGGGATGCAGCAGGGCTGGAAGGTAGAGAGGCAGACAGATGGCAGACAGGGGGCGCTCTCGCCTTTGTAAGAGAAACGCGGGCAGCTGCAGAGCCCTCCAGGGGCCTGTCACCAGGCTTCCTCTGAGAGGGGGAAGCCCCTGACCCAGAGCAACTGTGGGGACAGGGCGGCGGAGGTAGAGGTCTAGGGATGGGGAAACTCAGGCCCAGAGAACAGTGGTGCTTAGCTGAGGTCACATGAGAGTAAAGAGATGACAGAGGGAATCTTGGGACATGGTACTTGGGACCCTGGGCTGGGGAGCTGACATTCAGTGTGACAGGTCAGCTCTGGGGAAAGCCCACCCTTTGTGTCAGAGATGGACGCCAGGGAAAGGCCTGAGCTAGAGAGGGTGCTGGTGAGTCAGAGCAGTGCCCGCCTCCTAAGTGCTTCGGGGGAGCTCCAGCACCCCAAGTTTCCAGCATCTGTAGCTGACAGATGAATCTCTGGGACACAGCAGGTCTGGGTTAGGCTCATGGGTTTCGAGGTCAGCGAGCCCTGGGTTTGAGTTTTGGATCCTCCACTTAGAGCAACAGATGCTGGATGAATATACCTCTGCCTCCCTCTGAGCCTCAGTCTCTTCACCTCCAGTACGGGCATGTGGTGCAGAGACCGAGCCAAGGCTTGGGTCTTTGGTGAGCTAATTACTAGCTGTAACCTCTCTGAGTCTCGATTTCCTTATCTAAAGACAGAACATACGTCATAGCGTTGATCAAGGTGATTCATATAAAAGACTTAGCACAGTACCTGGTACATGTGTGACTAGTCCTCCATAAGTAGTGGCTTACAGGCCATGGGTAGTGATTATTATTTTCCTGATCTTTTAGGGTGTTTAGGAGATAATCAATAATAAAGGCGCTGGCTCCGGGCCTGGCATAGAGTGGATGTGCAGGTACCACTCTTGGCCAAGAGAAGCTGCAGTTTCGAGGAGAAGGGAAGCAGGGAGCAAAGGGAGGGGATGGTTCCCCACCCCCTGGGCAGGGTGCGGGACAGCAGGCAGGGTGGGGGGTGAGCAGTGGGCGGGCTCGTCCTCACCCACCCTGCTCTCAGTGGGAGCCAGCCGCAGGTCTGCTGCCAGAGCTTCTTGGCAACACGCGCTTCCAGGAGAAACTCAGGTCTTAGATGGGAGGCAGGTCCAGAACACCCCCTCCTCCCCAGACCCTGCACCGGAAGGACACTTACCTTCAGCCCGTCGGGCCCTGCAGGGCCATTGTCGCCCTCAAGGCCTGGCTCTCCCTGGAAAGGGTGGTGGGGAAAGACAAGGATACCTGACTGGGGAGTGGGCCCCACCTGCTTTTACTTCCTCCCCCTCCCTGGGGCAGAACACCAAACCCCGGTCTCTAGGCAATGCGGCCCCAGAGCGCCCGGCACACACACAGTGGGCGGCTGAATCAGTGAATGAACGGGAGAGTTGAGTCACCCACTCAGCTCCCAGAAAGGGGGTCCAGGCCCTCAAACAGCCTGCTGTCCGCAGGGTGGGCTGAGGTGGGGGCAGCACAAGGCCTCGAGTTAGGGAGTCGGGTGGCGGAGCCATCCTAGACGCCAGTGTCTAGGCTGGCTGGCTGGACCGGAAGGCCTAGTGGCTGAGAAAGGCTTTGACGTCAGGCAGACCTCAAGGTCCCCACCGGGTTTCCCATCCACTGGCGGTTTGACTACAAACAAGCTACTCAGCCCTCCTGCATTCGTTTTCTTAGTTTGCCCATCTTGCGCCTGTGGCCGACACCACTAGCTGATCCACTAGAACGTGGCTCCACGAGAACAAGGTCTTCTGTTACTCACTGCTGTGTCCCCAGTGCCCTGGGATGGGCAGGGCACACAGTGGGCTCATCATTTGCTTTCCTACTACGCTTAGATGGAGCCTCCAGGCACTTCTCAATGTGGTTTTCCAAGAAGACTGTGCTGATCAATCTCCATCGACACATAAGATTTGCCATGTTAAGGCTTCAGGCTCCACACTCACCCTCTCTTGCCCTGTGGGCTTCCCCTCCCCTTCTACGTCCTAACTCAGTTTGTGGAGTCTCTGTTACCTTTGGGCAGAGGGTAACATGAGACATTGGAAAAAAGGAAAGATGAGAAATGAGACTTGGCTTGGGGGTTCGACATCCCATGAAATGAGACCCACACTAACTCCTCCTCACTCTTGGGCCCCACCTCCCCATCTGTAAGATGCTAGAGGATGCCTGCTCTGTATCCCTCACAGCATCCCAGGGGTCCACATTCAGGCAGGGACCTTATCACAGGGCAAGAGCATAGAGAGGTGGACACGGAGGCATGCTGGGGCTTCTTAGAGAAAGATGAGCATTGTAGGTTTCTTACGGAAAAAGGGAAGATAACCTTCCATGGGACAGTTTTCAAGGATGATGAGTGTTTTTCAAAAAAAAGCACTGGGAGGCCAAATTAGTTTGGAGATCCTGGATTAATCTCAAACAAACCAATTTCTTAGTTGCAGGCCTTCTTAGAGCCTTGAAAAATTCTACTGCTAATGTGTTAGAGGGAACACTGAGCATGCAGTGAGTCCCAAACATTTCAACCACAGAATATTTTTCTTCAAAGAGCACCTCTACACTGTGGAAATGCTGAGCCACCAAGAGAGACTAGACGAGACTCATGGTCTATTTCTGCAGGCGAGGAAACTGAGACTCAGGGAGGTTGAGTTAAGCCCTTCTCTCTACCCAAATACCCCTGGGGGTTGCTCTCCAGGGAGAATGAATTTGTTTTGACTTACCCGCTGCCCAATGAGGCCCTGCTCCCCAAGGGTGCCCAGAGGCCCAAGGTCACCCTAGGAGAAACCAAACACAAGTCCATGGGGAGATGGGTAGGTCTGGCGCTAGCCCTCACCATCAGCTCTGATTTGGTGTTGGGGAGCTGGCCAGCTCCTTCTTCCCCCAAACCAAAGAGAATTATAAAATGCCAGCCAGAGCCCCTCCCCTAAGTCAGCCCTGGCCACGCTGACACCACCACCACCACCACCATCACATTTGCATTTACACAGCAAATTAATTCTCACAAAAGCCCTACCAAGGTAGATATTTTCTTTCATAAAGAAACTGAGGGGCTGCGTGGTTAAAGAACTAGCTCAAGTTCGTGGCTAGTAAGTGACAAGCTCAGGATGCAAACCCAGGTAGTCTGGCTCCAGAGAGTATCAGGTGCAGAGATGGCCACTCTGGCTGGCCACCTCCTTTACGCTTCCTGAAAACCTTGGCAAGAGACCCAACGATGAAGAGGCCCTAAATGAGCCAGAATCACAGCCATGCACACCTTCCTTCCCCACACCAAGAGACCCAAAAGGGTCTTCCTCCTGCTGGGATTTGCAAGTTTTACTCCCTCCGTGATGGCGTCTGGGGCACGAGGAGGAGACGGAGCTCTGAACCCCCAGCTCTGCCCCAACCCACAGTCCCACTTCTATCTGTTTTATAGGTGGGGTGGTTTTCTGCATTGTTCGAGCACAGGAACCTGAAACTAAGCCAAGACTGTTAGTCTCAGGCCTGGTCCAACTCCCTCTGAAAGGCTGAGACTCAGGTGCAGGTCGGGGGGGGGCGGGTAGTGATCTGCCTTAAGTCCCACAGCCTCTCGAGGGCTCCCCCAGGCCCTGCCTCAACAATGCCCTCAGGCCGCCAGCATCGCTCATCAGCTCCGGGGCCTGCACAGTGAGCGGGATCCTCTTCCAACAGCAGGGAGGGGGCTGCTCTCTCCAGAGCCCATGTATCAATGGGCGCCTGTTTCCTGGCAGGTAATGAGGGGCATGGGTACCGAAATGCAGATGGTATCGCGGGAGGCTGAGGGTACTGCCGACCTAGCGTGGGGGCAGGGGCAGGTGCCAGAGAAAACATTGCTGGGTTGGGGGCGGGGGCGAGGGCTCTGGGCCGGCTGGGCCCGCCGCTGTGGCCATGGCCAGGACCCACTCCCCACCAGGTGCACAGAGAATCCATTATCTTGGGCACAAAAAAACGCTTGTTTCTCGTCCGGGCGCAGTGGGGCGGGAGGGTCGGGGTGGACGTGGCCGCCGGCGGAAAGCTGGTTTCAGCAAGTCATTTTGCTCTTCTTTCATCCTGCCTTACCTTCATCCCGGCTTCCCCAGGAAGGCCCGGTTCTCCCACTGCACCCGGTGGCCCCTGTAAGAAAATGCTATTGGTCCCTGGACCAGAGGCTGGCCCTCGAATGTAAGGACAAGGGATGCACCCGAGGTCACACAGCATGGGAGACACAGAGCCGTCTTGGAGCTTGGAGCTGAGCTGAGGGGAAGGTGGGTAATTGGGCCCAGGCTGCTGAGCCTTGGGTCTCCGCAGAGGCTGCTGGAGCCTTCTCCCTCCTCCCCACGAGTGTGGTTTACCACATTAGGAGTCCCTTGGCAAGCATGAAGAGGAAAATTTCATGATTCACATAAGGCCAGGGGAGGAAGCCAGTGGATGCTGTGATCAGGGCTGAGTGAGTCTAGCCCTTTTCTTTGCGGCCGGGCCAGGAGGACAACGGCAGGAAGGGGTCCTGAGTTATCACCATCGTCATGGCTGCAGCCCTTGTATAAACCCTGGGACTCGGTTTTCTCCTCTGGATAATGCAGGGGTATCTGAGGGCCCTTCCAAGCTCTTCGATACATGACCGTAAGAGGGCAGGCTCTGCAGTCACACCTGGGCTGGGCTGAAAGCCCAACAGGGTGGGGGCGGGGGCATTGCCGCTTTCCCTGGTGCCAAAAGTGAGACACTGTCAACTCTCCTTAAGGTCCTGGCACCCCTGCATTCCACCTACTGCGCCGGGACCGGGAGCCCAGCTCCTCGCCCTACGCTATTAGGGTACATCTATCCTCTCTGCCAGGTGCCTACCCTTCCATCTCTGCAGCACAAGGCATGACTACCTGCCCAGGGCAGGACAGGGACCCCCTAAGGAAGCCAACCGAGAGGGGCTGATACCTTCCCAGCAGCATCATGGGATAAACAAGGGTCCCTCACACTCACCTTGGGTCCCATTTCTCCTGGAGGGCCAATTGGTCCCTGGGGTCCCTGAGGGCCCTGGAAGACAGACAGACGCACAGACAGTTGGGAGAAGCCAGCCTGGGCCCTCTTGGTCTGAGGTCCAAGACTTGATGATGCATCCAGAGGGGTAGGTGAGAGCGATCGCCCACAAAACCTGGGACTCTGCAGCCCGCACCCGACCCGGGCCACGCAGAGGGTCCTGGTGTCTCCGGCACATCCCTCCAATCCGTCTGGACACGCGCCTGTTCGCCTATCGAACGCCGAGCAGGGTCCTCCCCCGTTCAGAAACCTTCCAGCTCTGGAGCCTTGCTCAGTCTGTTCCCTCTGCCAAGATGCCCCTCCATCATGGATCCACCCCTGGAAACCCCGCCCCTGCCCCCCCCCCCCCCCCCCCCCCCCCCCCCCCCGCCGATCAAGCCACTCTTCTAAAGGGCATCTGCCGGGCCTGAAGATGCGGAGCTGCACGGCCCAGCGGGCAGGAGCCTCCTGCACTCCCCCGGCCCCGCTGGGGACTCCTTCTCCAGAGTCCCTGGAGACTGTCCTCTCCTCTCCGTCTCCAGCAGTGCCACTCCACGGCCTCCTCACGGGCCTCCCTGACACTTGGGCTGTCCCCCACAGTCATGCTTCTGAAGGGTCCCTCTGTTTTGAACCCTTCAGTGGCTCCTATTGCCCTTGGAATAAGGTCTCTCCAAAGCAGGGCCTCCTCCCGCCCTTCCCCACCGCACGTCCGGCTCTCTCCCCTCCAGCCATGCCGGGCTCTGCAGTTCCCAGTCAGCTTATTAATTTACTCTCATCTTCCCTCCCTCCCTTCCTCCAACGCTTCTCCTCTCCCTCCACTTTTCACCGTGCCGAGCATGCTAAACACATTTTCTCACTTGCTCCTCATGACAGGATATCAAGCTAGGACCATTATTCCCATTTTACCGGCCAGAAAACTGAGGCTGGAGGGCAAGAACACTTAGACTCAACCTGGAGCTCCAGAGCTCCCCTGCCAGGGCTCGCTGCACCCTCCACAGCCTGTCCCATCAGGCCCAGCACAGTCGCTCTCCAGCCTCTCTCCTTGCGTGACCCGCCCTGGCCCACAGCCCGAGGTGAGCAGCCTATCTGAGACCAGCCTGCCAGGACAAAGATGCAAAGAGGGAGGGGAAGGGCACTCACCGGTTCTCCTGGGAGGCCCTTGGTGCCTGGCGGGCCGGAAGGACCCGGGATGCCCTGCAGAGACAAAAGTGACCTTAGTCCCTCCATGGTCTCCTCTCCACTGCCTGTCCTGTCCCCTTGGCCTCAGTCAAGCCATCATAGCATCCTCTGCTGGGTGACGGATGGGAAGACTGAGTGCCAGGGGAAGAGACGTGCTAGAGGGTCTTCAGCAAAGAGAGTGGGCAACAGGAACCTTGGGGTTTCCACAGCAGGAGGGGAATTTGGCTAAAAGGGCTTTTATCTCCCCCACATGGCCCCACGGAAGTTCGAGGACCAGGCCTACTTACAGGAAAGCCTCGCGTGCCCGAGTGCCCTCGCTCGCCAGCCGCACCCTGGAAGCACATTTGGGTTCGTTAGAGGCACATGTCACAAGGCAGGGAGCGGGCGGGGGGCTGGCAGCCGTGGCCTGACGTACCTGCTGCCCAGGCTGGCCGGGTCTGCCCTGTGGTCCTGGAGGGCCCTGCAGGAAGCAAAGCACTCCAAGGTGGGCCGGGTACTTGGGAGGCCCCTTCAAGGAAAGGGGACCCGCGCTCCCATGGGAGAGACGAGGAACCACAGGATCACAGCATCCACCCCTCCCCCAGCGTGCTGGTGGGAAACTAAGGCCCAGCAGAGGGAGTGGCTCGCCATCGTCACCAGGTGCTCTGGGTAGAAAACCAAGGACCCCGAGCTCCTGATGGAAACAGGAGCGGCCTCGGCCCTCAGGGTCCCTGGTGGAGTTTGGGAGTCCCAGTGACAGGCTCCCATGCTCTTTCTCATTCACATGCTTTCTCTCACTTTCACTGTCTCAAAGCTCTTTCTCCCTCCCCCAGCCCCATGCTTGGGGCTTGCAGGTAGAGGGGAGGCCGGAATGGGTGGCCCCATGAGCTCTCAGGAACTGCCCTACAGCCTTTCGGAGACTCTCTTCCAGGGGCCTTCTGCAGAGGAGGGTGTGAGCCCTGCTTCCTGGATGCCTGACCCAGCACGGGAGGTGATAGAAAGGACAAGTCACGGGGATCCATACCTTCAGGCCCTGGGACCCCTGCTCCCCAGCTGGTCCATCTGGTCCTCGGGGGCCCTGGAACAGGAAAAAGGGACTAGCACAGTGGACAGCAGGGGTCTCCCTCGGGCTGGGAACCAGGAGGACAGGGCTGCCCAGAGCCTTTGGCCTGTCCCTGTACGAGCCCAGGGCGCCCTTCCTCCTCCCACTTCCCACGAATTCCCGCCCCGAGTGGGTCACCCCTGTGCAATGTGCCTGCAGCGATGGCTCTGCGGAGGGCTCGCAGTGGGGGGACACGGCTAGAGGCCCTGCCATTCCAGAATGGGGCTGGTGGTGCATCTAAACCCGTTTAGAGAGGCCTTGGGGATCAGCTGGCCAACCCATTTCACAGACGTGGAGACTGAGGGGCAGAGCGTGAGACACATGGCCAAGTCCCCGCAGCCAGGTCTTCAGACTCTCCTGTTGCATGTTCTTTCCAGAGCACATTTGGGCAGAAACAGTTGTACGGCACACAGCCCTTGGAGAAACTGACAGAGCAGGACCTGGGGAGGATCCACATGTGGCCAGATGTGTGGAACAGGCCCCTCTCCAGCCAGGTGTGCAAGACAATCTGGCCTAGCTCAAGCGAGGAGGAGGCAGGAACAGGCCAGGGGTCAGGCAGCTGTTCCCTGGAGTTCTGGGCTCAGGTCTGACCCTCAAGACAGGCTTCTTGATCTTTTGAAAACTGGGAGGCCCCCAGGGCAGATGGAATTCCCCCTCCCCTCACTGCACAGATGGCAACACTGAGGCCAAGGCAAGGGCAGTGACTCGCCTAAGGTCTCTGAGCACATTAGCAGCTGGTACCCCTCCAGGGCTCTCCCCACTGGCCCATGTTTCCCCTCCGTGGGGTGGATAGGGTCCCCTGGAAAAGGAGAACAGTCTGCTCTGTAGGGGATCAGAGGTGCTGTGTTAGGGAGACAAAGAGGATCCCGTGACAGAGGCTGGCCCACCCAGCACGGGAGCAAGGAGACAAAAGGGGGCCAGGGACGTGCCTGGGTGGAAGGAGGATGAGGGATGAGAAAACAAGGAAACCCCACTTATTAATAACTGAGGCATAAAAGTGGGAATTCCTCTTATCAGCTGCCTGGGGCTCCAGATGCTTCAAGTCCACGCCATAGCGTTAACTAGTGCCTCACTGATTAAGTAAATGAAGACTGGAGACCAAGGGGCTACAGCCAGCGGTTCAGCTGGGAGTCTGTTCCCAGTGTCTCCAGGCCTGGAGCCCAGTGGGGTCCAGCGCCAGGCACCGTGGTGCTCAGGAAATGTGCCTCAGGGACACGTGACTGCTCCTCACTGAGCCTCACTTCTCTCATCTCAGAAATGGGGATGAGAAATCTCGGCCTCAAGGCAGGAAATAATGCCCACGGGCAGCCCAGCTCCTGGCCTATATAAGTGCCTAATAAAATGTGGCTCTGCCAGTGGAGGCTACAGCCTCCCCAGGGGTGCGGACACAGGGATGGCTCAGCAGATCTGGACTCAGGTCCTTCTTCAGAATAAGCAGCTTCTATCATGCTACGTAGAGCCAGCTGAGAGTTTTCACAGGTTCTAGATGAAGTTTGATTAGAGGGTGTGGGTACAAGTTGTACTTTCGCTGCCAGCTTGCTGTGTGACCCAAGGAAAGTCCCTTTCCCTCTCTGGGCCTCAGTTTCAGGCGGACACTGTCAGACTATGTATTAGACTTAACACCTCTGATTCATGGACAGGGGCCTAGTGGAGAGGGAGACAGATTAGAGTGGGGATATCCTGGATCATGGGACCAGGACAGATGTTGAGCTGATGGGTGGGCATCTGGGCCTTTCTGAGAGATGGCTTCTGGCCACTGGCCTCTGTCTCTAGCTGAGACATAAACCTCCCTGGGCAGGGAGAGCACTGAGAGAGGAGTAGAGGCCCAGAGATGTCAAGGGCTTGGCTGGAATCACACAGCACCCTGTTTATTCTAGGAATCAAAGCCTTTTTTGGGGAAAGGTTATGTGATCTATAATAAGGGTAACAACAAAACAATAGTAACGGTAGCAGCAATAATAGTAAAAGCTATTATCATGATTTCACAAATAAGAAAATAGCCTGTGGTCACATTGCTAATAAGTGGAGGAGCCAGAATTTGAATCGAAGTCAGCCAGATGCCCATTTTTTACCACCACTGTTTATCGGTATGAGAGTGAGCTCCTCGACACAGCGGGCGTGCAGGTCAGAACCCAGAAAAGCCTGCCAGGAAGCCTCTGCACTGGGCAGGGTGTTGGACAAGACACCTGTTGCCTGGGGAACTCTGCTGTCCCTTGGGATCACCAGAGAGTTCAGGAAACTGGGGCTGGCTTGGGAGAAATGGGGCCAAGCTTCGCTGTCTGGAGGAAGGAGATGGCGACGGGGCCCCGGCCGCCCTCCCTCCCTAAGCCGCACTGTGCAGGGAGGGGAGCCAGGGCAGGCGCGCACACACACCCCCTTGCTCTGGGCCACTCTGCAGCTCGTCCCGCGTCCTGCAGGTCCCCCAGTCCTGGCCCCCCCTTTCCCAAACGAACACAGGCTGGCCCATCCCATGAGAGGCAGGCCTGGGTTTTTAACAGAGCCACATGTCTGTTGTCTTGGAGCCACTCCCCAGTCACAGCTGAGGCTTAGTAGGGAGGAGCCCCTGCCTGGGACAGAAAATCTGGCCAATGCAGCTGCTGTAAAAAAAAGGGACGGATGATGGAGAGGGAACGAGCCCGTGCCAAGCGCATCCCACGCACTGCTGCCTATCAAGCACTCACCTGGGGGGAGGCACAGGTGAAGAGATTTAAGCCCCATGGCTGATTCTGTTGCTGAAGCGGAGGCTCAAAGAGGGGAAGTCAGGGTTCGAGGCCAGATCTGCTGAGCTCTAAGCTCCACTCAGAGGAGCAGAGTGCAGTGTCAGGCCCTTGAATCTCAGGATTCTCCTGACTCCCTCGAAGTGGACAGTGGAGGGAACGTGGAGTCTGTCTTCCTCAATACGCTGCCCCAGCAGGCTTCCGGGCAGTCTCCTGTAGGCCCTGACCTGCACACCCGCGGTGATGGGGAGCTCGCTCTCTCACTGATAAACAGTGGCTGGTAGGTAGAGTTGAAAAAGTGGGCATCCAGCTGACTTGGGTTCAAATTCTGGATCGTTACAGCTTTTTTTGGTGTCACCCACCAAGACTTAAGGAGGTTAAGAAGCTGGAGTGAGGTTCCAGAGCTGCTAATTGGAAAGGCTGAGACTTCTATACCTATCTGACTCAGAGCCTCCCACTCTTCCAACCTGAGGTCCATGGACCCAGACCCTGTCAACAGCTCTACCAAGAGCAGAGGGCCTGGGGCCCCATCCTGGCTCTGGCCTTGACCCCTTAGTGCTCATGCATCTCAGAGCAGGGAAATCGGAGAGTTGGGGTAGAGTGGGCAGCAGGGCCCATCTGTACATGGGCAGAGAAGCAGGCAGCCCATTACCCATGGTGCATGTGGGGAAACTATGGCCCAGAGAGCAGGAAGGCCACAGAGCAAGCCAGGAATGGCAGGGGTAGGATTTGGGTCAGGGACTGCCCGGAACTGAGCTTTTTAGCAGCACGATGGATGGCTCTCTGGGTCCCCCCACCATCCTCAGTTACCCCTTCTGTGAAGTGGCCTAAAGTAGCCTGTTAGGCAGGGGACTCAGGGGGCAGATCCCACAGGTTTTGAATTCCTGCCAAACCTAGCTAAGGGAGGGGCTTGTGTTCCTGAAGCTTCCCTCTCAGCCCCAGGAACTTCGATGTGGTTGGGAGCCTGGGTTTCCTCAAGCAGAAGATACATTCTTCCAGCCACTGCTGGGAAGGGATTGTAGAGACGTCTAGGGAGAGCCCAGCGAGTTGAGGGGGGCCTGAGGCTCACATCTGGAGTGGGGAGCAGAGCCTGGGCCAGTGCGCCTCACCCTGCAGCTAATCTGGCTTCCGGGGGCAGCAGGAAATGTGCTCGGGGTCAAGGTGGAATCTGGCTGTCAATGGGCCTAGTCCACTTGCAGAGACCCGGGGCAAGGCTCTGGGAGGGGCCCAGCGGAGCCAGAGGAATGCCTCTTAATCTCCTTTTTCCCAGGCCGACCGCTCGGGACATCTGGTTCAGGGGAAAATTTTAAACCACTTGAAATTCAGCCAGGAGGAGCATAATCATCCCAAATCCCTGTACGGCGTTTGGATATCAGGTCTGGACTGCCTACATGACCTGTGCCATCTGGTTTTTCTTTTTACAAGGCTGCAGGGCCCAGTACCTATACACTAGTTGGGGGTAATAAACCACCCCATCGGTCAGTCCTCCCTGCATGACTGACAATAAGGCTGCATTCACTATGCAAAAAGAGGCAGAGTCCCTGGATTCAAATCCCAGCTCTGCCACTTCCTAGCTGTGCAGCCTGAGACAAGTGACTTAACCTCTCTGTGCCTTAGTTTCTTTGTAAAATGGAAATAAGAATAGCATCTATTTGTAGATTAGTGTTGAGGATTAAATAAATTAATAAATGTGATAAGACAGTGCCTGACACATAGAAAGTACGAGTGATTACTTCTGGCTCCTGTGCTCAGGCTAGCCTTTGCTTAAAATTCTCAATGACTCCCAGGATCTTCGGAGCAGAGCTCATGGGCCTAGCTGTGGTATTTGAGGCCCTGCTTGGCTTGGAACCTGCTAATTCTTGGTCTCAGCCGCACCTCCCCTACACACCTCTCCCCCCAACACAACTGCCCCTCTGCTGAACCAGTGGGGATCCCTAAATATGCCACGGCTTCTCTCACCTTGGGGTTTTTCCTCTGCCTGGAACCTGGCGTCAGCTCAAGCATTGCCTTCTTCCTGACACCTTCCTCGGTAACCTGTCCAGGTGAGGTGCTTCCTCCAGGCTCTAAAACTACCTGTGCTTCCACCATCAATGTGCTAATGACCCTGTACTGTCTGTGTGACCAACTTGATTGAGCCGTAGGGCAGGCAGGAGTCATGGCTGCCCTGTTCTCTGTGGTATATCTACAAAGCCTCCAACAGTGGCTGACACATAATAGGTGTTAAAGTAAAAGGTAGTTGAATGATCGAATGAACAAATGAATGGAAAAAGCACTGGTACCAACGAGCCCATCTGTACCCACTGGATGGCAAGGTCTGGTGCTCAGAAATGGGCTGGAAAAGATGAGTGGAAGTCAAGGATCTCAGCGCTGGGCAGGGGGCAAGGTACAGGAGGCGGTCTCTGCAGCATGTGATCCCCGCCAGCGTCAGGCCCCACTTACCCGGCGTCCCTTTGCTCCTCTCATGCCTGGTGGGCCTCGAGATCCTGGAGGACCCTGCAGGGGGAGAAAGAGTTTGGAGAAGTCCCCTTTCAGGGCGTAAGTGCAGCAGTAAGGGCTCGGAGCAAGGGGGCAACGCTTGGCCTCAGGAGAAGCCCCAGCCCGGGCCCAGCAGCCTCTACATTAAACGACATGGCCCAGTAGAAAAACCGGTCCCACCAGAAGAAGCAGAGGATAAGCTGCAACCGTGAGCAGGAGTGTGCCCTGGGAACCATCGATGGGGACGGAGGCATCCTCAACCCTTCCTAGAAATGGGCCTCCCTGGATGAGCCATTTCCTTCTTTATCTCAAAATCAACAATCAGAAGCTACATGACATTCCCGACAAGAGGTCTCTTCAAATTCCCATGTCCTCTTTCCTCCCCCATCAGCAAAGAGAATATGGAAGCTGAAGTGCTGCCCCCCACCCTGACCCCAGTATCACCTTGAAAGCTACCTGAAAGCAGTCTAGAAGGAGCCATGAGGTAAGAGAAGGGAGGACTAGACCCACAGCCCCGCGGTGAGGTAAGGGAAGAGGAAGCTTGCCTGAAGAAGGGAGGCTTAGGGTGGTGGGGAGAGGCTGGCAATATAGCCCTGGGATAGGGGCAAAGAGAAGGGAACAGGCCTGGCCCAGCGAAGAAGCCCAGTTATCTCAATTTGACAGAGGAAGGACAAGAGGCTCAAGAGAGAGTCAGGGAAGGAGGGCCAGGAAACGCAGGGCTGGCTTCGTTCTTTGAATTCTCAGCACCTGGTCCAGCCCAGGCCTGTGACAGAGATTTAGAAATCTGTTGAAGGAATGATGAATACACGAACAACTGAAGAGGACAGAAGGTCGCAAGGGAGAGAAAGAAGGTGAAGAGAGGGAGCGGGCCATCTCACTGCCTAACTCCTCTCCTTGGGTTCCGGCCGCAGCTATACACAGCAAGCGGTGCCTGCACCCTATGGCTGTGGCCAGGACCCCTTCGACAGCTGCAGGAGCCTCCCAGCTCAGTGGCCCGTCTCAGACCAGCCGTGCTAATTTTACAAGGAAGAGGTGGCCTCAGCCTCCTCTGGATACCAAGGAGAGGCCCAGCTCCGTTTGAAGCCTCAGGAAAAACGGCCGCTGCCCTTTCCCTCTCCCAAGGGCCTGGAGGGGCGTGGACCCTCAGACTCCTGCTGCCAAAGGCGGATGTGAGGGGCCGAGTCCCAACCTGACCCCTGGTCAGCAGAGCAAGCAGGGTGTGGGCCAGGCTCAGCCCAATAAAAAGGCAGATCTGCCTCCTGGATGGTGGAGAACATGAGGATTGGGTGAGAAGGGACCGTTTTATGGAGGGATTTCAGACTGCAGAAGGTATGCGATGCGTCACTGGGAGATTTCAGGAGCCAAGTCTTGACTTAAAGGCAGGAGAGTGGAGTGCCTGAACGAGCCAACTGTTCCACCAGAGACCTAGGTTCAAATCCCAGTCCTGCCACTTACTAATGCTGTGACCTTTGGCGAGTGACTTAAACTCTTTGGACCTCAGTTTCATCATCTATAAAATGCGGATGAGAAGAGTCCCTGCCTCCTAGAGCTGCTGGGAAGACAAAATGACCCGTAAGGTCCTCGGCAAAGGGTAACTACGAGCTCTCTCAAAGATGGAGGGGGCCAGAGACTGGACGTCCCAGGACCTGACTGTCCCCACTCTCCCAAATCATGGAGATAATGATCTTGGCTGACCACTGGACTGTGGGAGAACGTGGATGTTAAAATGATTGGAGAAGTGGGAAATGCCATTCAGATATGAACAGTATTGTCAGAAACGTTGTTTTAATAGTAATAGGCCTACTAATAATAGTGGTAATTAATGTATCTAACAAACGGTAATAGTAATTATTATTACTCTTACCATTCATTAAGTACTTAGTATATGCAGGTAGTTTGCTAAGCATTACATCCTGTACTACATCATTTATGTCTCACAACAATCGCATAACGAAGGTAGTATTACACTGGCATACAGATGGGGAAACTGAGGCTCATAGAAGCTACGAGTGTTGCCAACAATCACACAGCTAAGTAGGTGGGGGAGTCAGGACTTGACTCACATGTGTCTGATTCTTCAGCTGGTTTTCTGGACCTCCTTGTTCTCCTGTTTCCCCAGCGACACTAGGTGAAATCAGCTGGCCAGAGGAACCCCACGAGAACCAAGGGACCAGCCCCATACTGCAGCAGTGAAGGGTCAGTGGCAACCTTGGGATCTGAAAGTGGCCCTGACTGTCCGATTTCACGCAGCCTGAGCCAACCCATTGAACAGATAGAAGCTTTGGGGAAACAGGATGGAGAGTGTCCGGTGGGACCACAGAGGTAGGGAATTCAGAAAAGGCGCTGGCCCAGACATCCCCATCATGCCCCACCCCGCCACTGGCTTTCCATTTTGTCTCAGTAACTCCTTTCTGGGCTTTCCTCTTCCCATTGGGCAGATGGGGAGGCTGAGGTCCAGGGGCGCAGGAGCTAGAGTTTGATGATGGACCCTAGCATCCTTGTACTCAGGCTCTGGCCCTGCCCTGGGCACCTCCCATGCTGACCGCCTCCAATCGCTCCACCTCCCGGAGCATCTGGTACTTAGGTCCCATGAACGCTGGGGAGGGGGTGGGACAGCAGCCTTAGGGTTGGGTGGCTGGGACCCCTGGATTCCAAGCCGGGTGCCTCAGCCCACCAACCGGCCCCTCCAGCCCCAGGCCAGATGTGGCTTTTCTGCCTCTTCATGAACCAGGGAAAAACCATGCTCTTGGGGGCTCAGAGTGCTACCTTCTGATCCCAACTCTGCACTGAGTTTTCTACCTGATCAAAAAGCATTGGGAGTGGGGGGTGGACAGAGACCTCTGGTGCCTAGCACCTCTGTCTTTGGGTGATGGTTACTTGTGTTCAGGCTACTTGCCCCTGGGCTAGCCTCTCTCCAGCACCTAGCACTTCCTGACACATAGTAGGTGCTCAGTAAATTTCTGTTAATGAGTGAGAGAACATTTGTACTTGGCGCCCCCACAGACAGTGAGAATCTTAAGAGCAGATCGATTTCTTACCATTTTTGTATTTCCGGGACTGAGCCTAGGCCCAGAGCACAGAAGGTGCCAGGAAATGTTTGAAAACCGACTCGGCCTTGCTTCCCTAACTGGTGCAGAAAACTGGTGTGTGTATACTTCCCTTGGGTTCAAACCATCAACGGCTCCCGTGCCCTCCTTCACCAGAGCCCAGGGAAGCCCTCAGTCTAGTCTTTGGAGTGGTCTGAGCAGCCTGAACTCATCGTTTCCCAGCCCTGACCTGGGATCTTGCCTGGGCTGCTCCCCCTCCCCCAGCACCCTTCCCACCTGCCTGAAGCCCACCCCTCCACCTCCCAGAGTGTGCTCCCAGCCCTGGGCCTGGCCGCGGCTGATGTGAGTGCCCATCCCAGTCTCCATGTCCTCCCCATCAGCAGAGGCAGAGGGAGCAGAAGCTCCCCATGCTCTGAATGAAAGACTCCCTCTCACCTCCCACATCAACCTCAGGGCAGCGGAAGAGGCCCCTGGATCTGGGTGCTCCTGGCCACAACCTTCCCCCAAGCCCTGCTTCCTGTTCCACCCCTCCCCGCGTTGGGATCTGCAGGAGCACCCCGGGTTCCTCAGTCATTACACTAAGTCCGGCACCCCGTGTCCTCGGCTCTGACCCTCAGCCCATTCGTCCCCAGCGTTTTCCATCTCCCTCTCCACTTTCTCCATAGCAGGCGTTATTTATTTATCGGGTCCCCTCTCTCCCCGCTGCACTGGAAGGCAAGTCCCTAAAGGGCAGGGACAGCACTCTGCCTTGTGATGGCAGTACCTTCCGCTCCTGGAGCAGCCTCAGGCACACATCACACAGGGTTTCCTCAATGAATGAACAAAGCCCTGATGGCACTAACAGCCAAGATGCTCCCATCTAATGAATATCGCTATGTAACGAACACCAGCCGCACGGTCTCGTTTAACCCGTGCAGTCACACTGTCATGAGCACGATTATTTTCTCCATTTTTCAGATGAGCAAACTTTAGGCTCAGACATCTGCCCTGGTAATATAGCCCGAGCGGCAGAGCTGGGATTTGAAACTCGGTCTATCTGACTCTGAGGCATGGACACCTCACCCTTACTTGACAGTGGATTTGCGCTCAAAACATGAAGGCTTTGCTTACCAGGGGTCCGGGCTCCCCAGGGTTCCCAACGCCGCCTGGTGTTCCAGGATGACCCTACTCAGAGAGAAGAAAAAGAAGGAATCAGCGGGGAAGGTGTTTCTTCCTCCTTCAGGTCCACCTTGGCCGGCTCAGCCCCGGCCCAGGGCAGCAGCCAGGTCTCTGGAGGGAGAAGGAGTAGATCATTCTGAACACCTGGGGTAGGTAGAGGCCGAGGCCGAGGCTGAGGCCGAGGCAGAGGCAGGCTCAGGAGAAGAGAGCTGTCAACACGGCTGTAACAGGAGAGGCGAAGGGATGCAGATTTGCTCCTTACCATTGATCCCTTGGGTCCAGGTGCGCCTGGGGGTCCCATCATGCCCCGGTCACCCTGTGGTGGAGACAGCAATTTAGGGAGGTTATGGCTGTGAGATGGTCCTGTGGGGGGCAGGTGCAGAGGGCCTTCCAGAGGTACGTGCCTGAGGTCTATTGAGTCTCTGCCTCGCTCATGACCATGTCCTCCAGGGTGGTGACAGGGGAAGGGGAGGGGCCTGGAATTTCACTCAGCAGAAACCAAGACCCCCGCACATCCTGGGAAGCCTCGGTTCCCCTGTAGCATGCCAGGCACTGGGCTTCCCTCAGGGAAGGTGATTTTGATGAAGAACACGCCAATTACATGTCCTTTTTGATCCGGGTTCACATCATGTGGTCCCCATTAGGCCTGGCACCCCCTTGCTGGGCATGCTGAGGCAGAAATGGCAATAGAAGACATTTCTTTCACTCTACCCATCCCTGCCTGAACCTTGATGAGATACCGGAGAATCGGAGCTATAACTCATTCCACGTGACCCATCCAGAAAGACCGGGCAGAGATGGTAGGTGTAGCAGACGGAGCTACAACTGGAAGGCAGGGCTCTAGGTATCTACCCAGCTCGGAAACATTTATTGAGCATCTACTATGCCAGACCAAGAAGATACAGTGGTGAGTAGAAACAGACAGACCCTGCTCACATGGAGAGAGACACCCAGAGTGTCACGAGCAGACAGATGCGAATCACCAGAATGGAGGCGGACGAGGGTAAGCGCAGCATGGGAGTAGGTCTCAGTGCTAAGGCATTTCGACAGGGGATTTGAACCTCCTGGATGCAGGGGTGTGGTAGGGAGGGTATCCCTCAGGAAGTCTAGCTTGACCTGAGAGCTAAAGGATAGTTAAGAGTCATCTAAGCAGAGTGAGTGGAGGGGGCGGGAGTGGGAGGAGGGAACCTGGCCAGGGGAACGGCATGGGCAGTGGTCCGTGGGTGAGGAGGGACACGGAACACTTGAGCTATAAGAGAAGGATGAGTTGGCTCTGATATCGCACTACAGTTATGCAAAGTGTCCCCACAGGGTACAGGGCTCCCTGGACTTTGCTGTACTAATCTTTGCAACTTCTCGTGAATATGTAATTACTTCGAAATAACAATAAAATTAGAAAGAAAGAAGGAGAGGGAGAGGAGGAAGAGGGGAAAGCAGAGACAAAGGAGGAAAAGGTGGTGGCCGGAGGGTCTGGGACACAGGGAGTGAGGAGGCGGGTGGCACGGGGTGAGCCCGGAAAGCAGGCGGGGTCACACGAGGGAAGCGCCTTCCTCTTCCTGGACCTCGGTTTCTCCATCTATCCGATGGGCATAACATTGGCTCCCCCGAGAGAAATGTACTTTATTTTTAAAAACGTGAATCTCTCCCTCCCTTCCGTTGCCCACCCTGTGCAGCTGTGAGGGGCCCAGACGACGCGCGTCAGCTGGTCATCGCAGAGAAGTCTAACTGCACCTGAGGTTGCTGCGAAAGGGGATGAGGGCTCTTTAAGGAACTAGGTGCAAGGGCAGCAAGGAGAGGCCACGAGAAAGGGGTCTGCAACCCCCGGGTCCACGGGCCCCCTCCTCTTTTTAAAACGGCAAAACATAAGCTCTACTTGTTTATACATTCCCTTCAACACCACTTACCTTTTCTCCCACGATTCCTGGCTCCCCAACCAGACCAATGAATCCAAGAAGTCCCTGTTAGAAACATTTAGGAAAGACACAGAAAGGAGGAAGCAACGTGAATTCAGGGATGTACTGAATTTCAAAGGCATTTTCCCTCCCGTTTCTTTCCCCTGGAGCTCATCTCCCGGATCCCCCAGCCTGTGCCTGGTATTTCGGCCAGCAAGGGGCTGTCACTGAGGAGAGCGGCCTCTCCCCGCTGCCCCCCCCACCCCCACCGGCACTGTCCTGCCTTCCCTCACCCCACCAGATGGTTCTGATTTCGGAGCCAAGCGGTGGGGCCGCTGCCAGCATCCCTGGGAGCGCCACACATTCTTCCCGCGCCAGAAGCAGGCTGGGAGGTGGCCACGTTAGAGAGTGGTGGTGGTGGGGGGGGGGGGGAGGCCCTTAAGCCATGCTGGGAAGAGGCCTGCCTGTGAGAAATGTGTCCCCATCTTTCGCGGCTCTGGGGCTGTCTCAAAGAGAGAAACAAACCCGCTGGCCAGGATAGAAATACCAGAACCGCATCTGCCAAAAGACCTGATTGAAATCTGGGAAGTGGAGGCCTTTTTACTGTCTTGTGAAAGGCTCCCTCTACTTTCTGAAAGAGCACACACACACACTGCAGTCTCTGTTGCTCTTTTTAACTCCACTGGGTGATAACTTGCCTCTGTGTTCCAGGGGTTCTTCTAGGAGGCTGCAGGCCTTGCGGTTGCCCTGGGCAGGCAAACATATGCATGGGGAGGGTAGAGGGCCTAGAGCAGTCACTTGGGAAGGCAGACAGTTTCTTATCCAGACCCCACGCTCTTCTCCGCTAAGGAATATTCGAACACGGGAGATCTTGTGTGGTTCAGGGGTGCCAAAATGCCTTTGCAAGAACCCAGGTTTGCAGCTAAGAGTTTCTGGGAGAATTAGGAAAGACTGAGGGATGAGTGGGCATGTCTCATAAAGGCTTCTTCCTGTCCCCAAACTGTACCCAGAAAGGAGTGTGACCTTGAACTTGATCAGAAACAGATCAGAAATTGTGTGCTCAGGCAGTGAAGCTCCAACCTGTCAATCCACTAGAGTGACGGAATGGCACCCAGTTCCAAAGCATTAGTTTTGTGGGTCTCAGAGTCAGCCCTAAAGTGGCAGCTCAGGGCAGGACTGTGTGTGACCTGCTGCTGCAGCCTGGGGTTTCGAATCTGGTCTGTGTGACATTAAAGCTCATGCACTGGTCTGTCCGCCCAGGGCCTCTAAAGCGTGTGGCCGTGAGCAGCGCACAGATCTTCCTGCCACCTGGCACCATCATTAAGCATGGAGGGTCCTCGTTCTCTGGGGTCAGAAACCTTTCAGGGTTGAAGTACGAGGTGAGAGTGTGAGGTACAAGGTATGAGACCATGGCCAAATAAGTCCCCAAATAGCCTAGTATTTGACTTCTGCAACAATTTACTTAAAAAAAAAAAAAGAAGAAATCAGCATTTTCACATGATAGCAATATTAATTAACAATGACTGGTACTATGTGCTAATCCCCTATACCTGGCACTTTATGAAATTTATCATCATCATTCAGTTTTTAGGTTTGGGGACCCGAAGCAAATAGCAGAGCCTCATCTGCAGAATGGGGGACTTTAGATAAAGGTCCCTGCCTGCCTCCCAGGGTTGCTCTGAGTACTGGAGATAATGCATGGCACATGTAGACATTCGATAAATGTGGGTTGCCTCCCATCCCATTCCAATTTATTTTAAAAGGGCACGGGGTTAAGACAGAGGCCTGAGCTACCTACGGGGGAGCAGTCAGACATTTAGAGGATGCTGAGTGAAGGGAATAAAAGCTGCTCTGTTAAAAGGCCCCTGCCCAACTGGCCCAGGGAAACAGAAATTTCATAGCTACTTTAAATTTATGAGATGTTGGGTCCTGGAAGGCAGGCGAGTCATAAACCTCAAACAAGAAGCCAAACAGGATCCTAATGAATAAAGGCCATATAGCAAGTGCCCCATTCCCCCACCCCCCACCAATGGGACTCTTCTAGGGCACTGTCCTGGAACATCCTGGCAGGCCGGTCCTATGGGTGGAGCTGAGGCTGGCTGGGGAAGCCAGTGTCGGAGTCCCAGGGTTTCCACCTGGCGGGCTGGGAGAAGTGGCTCTGACAGCCGCAGGCATGGCTGGCCCCTCTCAGGCTGGCAAGAGGCCCCGGGGGAGGAGGCAGCATTGTCACCTATAGCGGGCACTAAGCAGGCAGGATTTAAGTCCCTGATTTTGGGGAGGAGGCTGATCTGGTTCTCAGTGCCTACAGATAAAGGGCTGCTGTCCACTATGGGATTTTTTTCCCTCTTTCCGATCTCTCATGTGATGTTCTGCTAGGCACGGGAAGGCAACTGAGAACAGGACAGATGGGGTCCTCTGTTGGACTAAACATCCCAGGGTTAAGTGTTTCCATGCCTGGCTTCCCCCTGGCCAGAGCTTCTTAAAGGCAAGGTACATGCCTTCTAATCATCTTTGTGTTCCCAGCACCTAGGACAGGGCCTGGCAAGCCTGCGCCACTTTAGCTGTTATAAAGTGAGAGGCCAAAAGGTTTTTCAGTCCCTCCGGGCAGGTCTTGGGAATCCAGCAGACCTGAGTGTCAACCTTGGTTCTGACTGTTTTGTTACTGCCTGGGAGATCTTAGGCAAGTGGCTTAACTTCTCAGAGCCTTAATTTCTTCATTTGCAAAATAGGGTAATAATACCTACCACCTTAGGGGTACTAAGGGAATTTCAGAAGATGGAGTAGAAAGTGTTTTGGCATAGAGCCTGATCCCTACCTAATAGATGCCCATAAATATAGCTGATACTGTGATTCAAAGGAGGTCCTTACAATTTCCCAGGGATCCTCTGATTCTACTGTGAACAAGAAATGCCTGCTCCTTCCCACATCGGGAGGAGGCCAAGGGAACAGGTGGCGTGGCACCAAAGTGTGCCTGGTGGCAGCCAGGGTTCTCTAGCTCTGCCTCACGGCTCGGACAGGTCTCTCTTTCCTTCTATGGTCCAAGCCGGGAGGTCTGCTGACCAGGTGGTCCAGGGACTGCTCCAGGCAGGGTTCCCTCTCCTCCTGGCCCCAGCTTTGCCACTACCCTTCTTGGCCATCTTTGTCAAGCCCATTCTCCTCCATGAATCCCAGATTGCCAAGGTGGACTAGGATTCAGGGGTTCTTAAGTAGGGTCCCTGTAAGGCTACATAGATGGAATTCAGAAGGTACTTGAACTTGAATGGGAAAAATAACTTTTATTTCCATGAATTTCTAATTGAAATTTAGCATTTCCCTCAAATATGAGTGTAGGTAACAAACCCACAATACCTGTAACTGTTGCAGATACTGACGTGGGACGGGACGTTACAGTCATTGCTGTAGACTTTAAAATGTATCATTAAGGCTTGTTATCACTTTGAAACTGAGGTATTAGACATGCTGCTAGAGCTCATTATTTAATGCATTGGTACAGAAGCATATTTGTGAGTAGATCACATTTAAACATACTTCCATAACTGCATTTTGACATAATTTCCTTCGCAATCCTTTGTTTTGTATTTTCTGCATTTAAACACTATATTCTAAGAAGGGGTCCACGGGCTCCACCAGCCCCCCCAAAGGGGTCCAAGGCACAAAAAAGATTAGGACCCTGGGACAGAGTGATTTCCAAGCACCCTCAGTATCCTGACATTGTAGGATTCTGAGTATCTATTTCCCGAGGGCTCGACCATCAGCATAACTATGAAATTAAATTTGCTGATCATATTGCCTTTTTTTTTCCAATCAGGAAATATATCCAAGCCGCAGCAGCCCTTCCAAACTCCCGGGCTTCCCACAGAATGTGCTCGGATGACACTGGAAAGCTTTCAAAAATCCAGCCCTCCCCCTGCTTTAATTCCTTTCTTCCCCCCAACAGATGTTGCAGGCCTGGTAAGGAAGCAACGTGTGTGACTCTCACGCCACAATTGATGGCAATTTTCAGTGGAGACCAATTTTTCTGGATCCCCAGCATCATTCTTCTTTCCAGCTTGAGGCAGCCCCTCGCAGGGCTCAGGGATTGAGGTCCTTCTTTAAAGAGGTGGAGGAGACTGCTGCCTCCCCACCTGTCCACCAACCCAGCACTCAGGGCTGCTTCTGTCCAGCACCACGGCCCTAGACCTTGATAATAAAGGTCGTGATCCTCAAACTTCCTTTTTACTGACTACTTGCAACCTCGTCTCCTGCTCATATCTTGGCCTGGCTTCTTCCCTACTAACCGGAGCCACTGGTTTGCATTTCATTTTCTTTATAATTTAGAGATGCCTGACCAAGGGACCCTGGCAAGTGGGTATGCTTCTCTGGCCATCGGCTTCTCCATCTCTAGCATAGGTGGCGATTGTTAGTTAAGGGCTCTTCCAGTTTTCAATGTTCTGGGAGCAAAGTCACATCACCTCTTTAGACAAATGCCCCAGAAACTTCCACAACGTCAGGCTGTGGGGAATGGCCGTTGTGACTATGATTCACGGCTCTGGTTCAGTGAACTGCCCTCCCTGAGAGTGTGTCCATTATCAATGAAAGAGGGAGACAAGGGGACCCACCTCTGGAGCTGGGATGGGAATGAATGTGGGCTGCATGCAGAGTGCTTACTAAAGGGCTTGGCACAGAGTAAGTGCTCAGTAAAGGGAGCCATTATGCTCAGAGACCAGTGTTGGATTACCTGCTCACCCACGGGCCCCGGCCGTCCAGGATTGCCTGGCTCCCCCTGCAAAGAAATAGAGTGGGATCACTTGGGATGCATGACAGGAGTCTAGGCTTCCTGGAGAACACCCCAGCTGACTGGTCTTGGTCCCCACTGGTGGGGATGGACACAGAACCTCACCCCCAGAGTCTGGCCTTGGAGAATCCAAACAAATGACAGGGACCAAGGGACATTGGGATAGAACCTTTGGCCCTAGAAATTACCTGAGTCACCCATATCCTCTTGGTGGCCCTTGAAAATTACTTGGCACCCTGATGTCTACATCACATGTGGGCCCTTCATCAAACCATTGTACTTTGTGGAGGTGGAAACTGAAGCTCAGAGAAGTAAAGTGACCTGCTCGAGGTCACACAGCAAGCTAGAGGTAGGACTAGAATTGGAACTTTAGTCTGACTGATTGAAGTCCTCATTCTAGGCTGCCTCACTGCGGGACAGATATGGACAAACAAGTGGAATCAGGACACCTAGGTCCTCGACCCCAACCCACCAGAGCTCTGCTGCCAGCTCCCAGGTGACCTCGGTCAGTCTCATCTCTGCTCTGGGATCAGGCTCCTCGGCCATAAATAAGGGAGGTCAGACTCATTTATCTCCAAGGCTATTTCTAGCTCTCAAGCTTGGTGGTCTCTCGCGGCCCTGTCCGTCAGCTTTCTCTCATGCCGGGGTGGCTCCTGCTCCTTTGGCAGCCACAGCAGCCCTGGTCTCCCCACAGCATGAGCTGGAGAGAGGCGAACAGAACCGTGGGATAAATCCACCCAGGCCATGTCACCACTCCCACCGCAGAAACCCTGCTGGTATCCGAGGGAGAAAGGCCCAGACCTCAGAGGGCAGAACGTGGGCTCAGCCTGGCCAGGGCTTTGGCTCACAAATGCAAGTGGCTCATAGCAATCCCGGTTCCGGCTCCAGCTCCTCCCTGAGACCTCGTGCTCATGCAACCCAGAGGGGACAGACAGATATGTGGGCCATTTCCCCTTGAAGGGAGGGGATGGTGGATGACCTGGCCCCCCACGCTCACACTGCCTCTGCTCTAACCCTCTATAAACTCGCCCAGCTGCAAGCTTATAATCCCTGCCCAGGATGGCTGGGGACATCTAGTCCTTCTTGGGGAGTCCCTAGAAAGCCCAGAAGCGAGGCTGGCCCTGTGCCGAGCGTGATCACTCTCCTACTCAGGTCAGGTCATTTTTCATAACTTAAAAAAAACTGTTAACAAATGTAACATGTATTAATTGTACATAATGAGGAAATATGGAAGCCCAGAAGAAAACAGAAATCTCCTAGAATCCCAGCAGCCAGAAGTGACCCTGTGCGCACTCCAGCGTCCTCTCTGAGTGCACAGGAACATGGTGCGACCGGCCCCAGTTACGGACTCAGGTCGTAACGTTCCGTCTTGGAACCTGCTTCCTGCCACCACCGTGTACACCGGCCTTTTCTCGTCTTGTAAAGTCTCCCACCACGCCATCCTTGGCGGCTACACTGTATCTCATTACTTGAGCCCTATCTCACCATGGGACATTTAGGTTATGTCCGTTTTTCTCTGCGTTACCAAAACTTCGTGATAAATGGGGACCATTCCCCCACCTTGTCACAACTGGCCATGGAGTTCAAGGTTCATCCTAGGTCATCATATGTTGGCTCCTCTTCTCTCCTCTCTTCCCCAGGAGGTCCCCCCTACCCTTCCTCAGCCCAGTCACTTCCGGGTCCCCTCACCTTCAAGCCATCTGGGCCAGGCCTCCCAGGAAACCCCTTCCTGCCGGGTTGACCCTGCAACAGAGAGATGAGTGAGAGGAGCCGGGCGGGGCAGCGTTGCTGGGGTCCTAGGACCTGGCACAGGGGATGGGGGGGCGGCTATTGCCCAGGGTGGGGGGCAGGGCAGGGACGCACAGCCCTGCTGTCACCAGGCTGTCCTAGGAATGCAGGAAAGGTCTGCAGCTGTGTGACCTCGGGAAAGTCTCGCCTCTCCAGCTGATCCCATTTGCAAATGCTTCCAAGGAGTGGGAAATGGGAGAGACTGGATGAAAGATACCGGGCACAGGGGAACGGAGGGTTCCCGCCAGCGGGCCTCGAAGTGCGGTCCGGAGACCCCTGCAGGCCCCTGAGACCCGTTTAGGAGAGTCTTGTGGTCGAACTGTTTTCGTAAGGTTAAGATGTCATTTGCCTGTGTCACTCTTACTCTCATGAGTGTAAGCAGAGTTTTCCAGAGGCTGCATGACATGTGCTATGGTCACCAGGCTGGATGCAGAAGGAGACCGGCGGATCCAGCTGCCTTTAATTAAGCCAGACAGTAAAGAGATTTGCAAAAACGGTAAGACAACGCCGCTCTTTTCATTAGCTTATTTTGCTGATGGAAACAAATCTTTTCCCATAAAACTATTATTTGTTAACATGAAATGGGTTCATTATTAATTTTAAATAGATTAAAAAATACATTTCAAATTTCTCAGTTTTAATAATAATATTGTTAGATGTAACCCACACGAAGAAAAGCATTTTGAGTCCTCATTCATTTTTGAGAGTATTACGAAGTCCCTAGACCAAAAAGTTCATGGCCTGCTGGTTGACACACTTGTTGGCATGAAGATGGGGGTGGGAAAAGCATCTTCCGGAAGGCCACGCAGAGCCGTGGAGAGGACACAGGGTTAGGCTCCAGGCAGGATGTCCCCGCTCCCTGGCTGTGTGACATTAAGCTAAATTCCTCACTCCTTGACTCCCATTGGCCTTGAGTGAAACTAAGAAGAGTGATGCCTCTGCCTCGCTCATGGGACTCAAACGAGAGAGCGGTCATAAAGCACCAGCACATAGTAGGTGGGCATGGGCAAACGTCGGCTTCCCGCCTCTCGTCTCTCTCCTTTGGGGCCTATTCTAGTCCCCTCTCTGGGTGGCCCGAGGTCCCCACTGATGTCTGCTCTAGGAGCACCACCCAGATGGTGCCCGACCGCACACAGCTGGCTCAGTTTCAACAGATCTTGCCTCCCCCAGGCCAGCAACACTCACCTCCAAGCCAGGGGCCCCAGGTGGCCCCATGGGTCCTTCATCCCCCTAGAGTTAGGAGACATAGGAGAGAAAAAAAGAAGAAAGTTAATTTGATGGGACTCCTGGAAAACTCGCCTTGTAAGGAGGTAAAGGGGCGGGCAGAAGAGAGCCCTAGTAGACCAAGAGAAACGGCACCCTCGAGCATCCTGCCTGGCCCCACCCAGGGCAGAGGCACCACCTGTCATGGCCTAGGGGATAGCCATACAGGGACTTCCCTGTGAATGGGGCCCTGGAGGTCGCCTCAATGTGACCAGCCTGGGTTCCTAGCAGTGCTGGGCAGGGAAGTGAAACCTCATCGTATGCTGTGGGAATAGAGCCCCAGACTACAGCTCAGGAAGACGGCTCTGCTCTGAGTTCTGCCATTCACTCACTAGCAGACCTTAGCCTTACCGTGCACTTCAGTTCCCCTCTCTGCAAAATGGTGCAGAAAGGAGACGACCATTCTAAAGTGAAATGACCGGCTTAAGTTGTGCTCCTGGAGGACAGCAAGGATTGCTTATGCTTTTTGGAAGCCACTCCCCGAACATCGCTCAGGATGGGCATGTGCACAGTGTCTAGCGGATATGTGTGAATGGTGGGAGGGAAGAGGGCACGGGAAATAAAAATGGAGACGTGAATGAAGGGATGAGTGAATGACCGAATCGATGAAGACGGGAGCAAGTCGCAGGCATGTTGAGTGGTGGTGACGTGAGTGTAGTTGGAAGCACGTGGCCGGAGTCATTTTTCCCTCCTCTCCCCTCTCTTCCCACATCTGGCTCATGGAGAATCTCCAGTCCTTCCCACAGGCCCAGGCAGCCTTCAAACCGGTCCCTGCGGCATGCCGGGCCTGACCGTGGGGCCCCCTCCAGAGCTCCCCTCGCCGCCGCAGCTTCCAGGAAAGCAGCCCCACGTGGCAGCTCCCACAGCAATACTGGGCCACCGCCAGACCGAGCCAGCTGGATGCCGCCTGTGGTCACGGCGAGACTGGGCCTCTGCACCCTCACCAGAGGCTATGTGTCACAGGGTCCTGGATCCAAGGTGGGTGGTGAAGCGCCTCAATGCAGGGGCAAAATCTGGGGCTAGCTCATGGGCTGGCTCTCTAACAGGCCTGTAGGGACCTTGCCAAACCCCTTCGTCATGTGTAAGTAAATGTGCAGATCTTCTCTCTACCACTTACTAGCTGTGCAAGTCACGTGATTCTATGAAGATACCCCAGGCAGCTCCCAGGAGCCCGTAAGTTAACAGCATAGGGTCTATGTCATGGGCTCCACAGGCTTTGGGCTCAAGCAGACCTGGGTTCGAATCCTGGCCCTGCCTGACACTAACCATGGGACCCGATGCAATCTCGTCACTCTTGTGAGTCTCAGGGCTACACTTGTGAAATGGAGCTGACAATTCCTACCTTCCCACATTAATGCCCTGATAAACTGCGCCACCATGAGCAGGAAACTCCAGATCATTGGGGTGCCATGGGGTATAGTGGACGGAAGGAGTGGCCCAGCTGCCAGGCCAGGGCAGAGAAGGCTGCTGGAAGGGTCACAGGGAGGGCGGACAGGAATGAGCTAGAGGCTGAGCCTGAGGCAGACCTGGGCTAGTTCTGACTGAGGTCCTGGTTCCAGAACCCAGGACAGAGCAGGCTGGGGGTTGGAGGAAGGTAGGCAGGGGAGCAGGCAGATGGTCTCACCTCCGGCCCCAGCTGCCCACGGGGTCCCGGCAGGCCTCGAGCTCCAGGCTTACCCTGGTGAGAAGGGAATGAAAAGGGGTCACAAAGGTGGCACCTCCATCTCCATCACAAGCTGGCAAAACTCCCCCGACCTCCAAGCCAAGTAGCCAGCCCTGGGGGCCTGTGCTTTCTGCAGAGCTGTCCACTTCTTCAGCTGGAGCCGCCAGAGGCAGAGACTCACCTTCACACCTTCTGGGCCGTTGTCTCCAGGGGGGCCAATGTCTCCGGGGAATCCCTGAGGGGAAGCAGAGATCAGAGGTCACTCATGGGGACTGTGAAGGGAAGTGGGCCAACCTGGGTTTCCATCCAATCCTGCGAGGGTTGTGACCCTGGGCAGGTCAGTCGATTGCCCTGCTCCTAATTCTAAAACAGCAATGGAGGTACCAGTCCTACACCTTAAAGAGTTGCTGAGAAAATTAAATGCCACAATGCAGGAAGGTCCTTCGCATAAGATCAAGTACATACAAGGTCATCTAACCCAGAATTTTTCAAGTCCTGGCCTGAAGCAGCCAGGGCCCAGAGCCAGCCACCGTCTGCTCTGACAAGTATCATCCTTTGATTGTAGGGATCCTGTAGGTGTGAGTACGTTGCTGTGACTTTGAAAGTCTTGAAAAGCGCCGATGTGATCGCTCTCAGCGCCTCCAGTTCGAAGCTGAATGCTCACTACATCCTGGCCAGGTGTGGACTCTGTCTTACATCTCCAATGCCGGCGGCTCACTGCTCCTAGACCAGCCCTTCCCACGCTGATGACTTGGCAGTGGAAGCTTCTTCCTGACGTGGAGCTGAATCCCCTCTCTTCCCCCTCAACAACGTCGTGCTGCCCTTCTTGGCCCCACAAAGCAGAAGGGGGTCCCACTTTCCACAGCAGTCTATGAATACTCTGGAGACCAGTTACTCCATTCCCAGAAGCCTTCCCTTCTCCGTCCCTTCAACGGTTTCTAAGTCAGAGGGTAAGGCCTGGCGGCCTCTAATTGGTCATCACCGGGACGTCTATGCTTCTCTGTGTCCAAACTGACAAACACAGGCAAGTATAGGAACACCCCCTTCCCTGCTTTAGGTGTAATAAGTCTGTTAATTCAGCTTAGAACCCCATTCACTTTGGGGGCTGCTTCACTACTCTCTCAGTCTCCTGCCAGCTACAACCAAAGTCTTTTATATATGATTCCCTGAGACAAAAATGCCCTCTCCCATCTTGCCTTCATAAGGTGCATTTTTTCACCTTATGGTAATTCCCATTAAATTTCAGCTCAAACGTCCTCCCATCTTTCTCATTGGCAAAGGCAAGATCGGTCTTGAATTTGGAGCTAACACAGGTAGCTGAAGCCCCATGTCTTTTTCTTCAGAACGAGTGGCTATACATCCCATGCATCGCCGACTCACTGTGTAACCCCAGGCAAGTTCCTGAGCCTCTCTGGGTCTCAGCTTCCTCATCTGTAAAATGGTGGCCATTCTAAGGCTGAAAGGGAATAATGTAAGCAAAGCACTTAGCTCAGCCCCTGATGCCTGGTAAGTGCTCAATAAAAAAATCTCTATCTGTGTCCTGGGAAAACAAGTCTGCTTGAGATGGGACCATCTCCAGGGAGAACTTGGCAATGAGGACGCTGATCAAATTCTGATGCTCACACGGTCAGGCCCACAGATGTGTCAAAGAGATAATTCGTGCTGGGGCTAGAAAGTTGGGGCTCTCACCCATGGTCTCCGGGAAAAGAAGCAAAGACTCAGGAAGGCGCTGACATGCTCATCGGCTTCTGTCCTCAGCTAAGCAGAGCCATCTTCTGAGTCAGCCAATCCAAACAGAACACAAAGCTGGGAGAGGCAGATGGTTCCAGAGACCCAGCAGAGCGCCAAAGTGGGCCTCGCTGGCTACAAGTAGCAGTGGTGCCGAAGAAGTCACTTCCCTGCTCTGCGACTCACTTTCCTCCTGTGTAACCTGGTGGTAGCAATGCCTCCCTCACACTTTGGTGGGCAGTCAACAAGTCCTCGCCCTGAAGATGCTACACACAGCCTCCTGGCATGAGGTGGAGCCTAATAACTGTGAGGGAGCATGCTTCCCACCCTCACTGGCCAGGCTGCTGGGAAAACACGGACTCTCAGGAAAGTCTTTTTCCACAGTGACTAGGGGGAGAAATCAGGGCCATGGAAGAGAGGCCAACTCCATTTGTCTAAAGATAGACTGTGTCATGGCCAAAGTCAAAACAGTGGAAAGTAAGAACTTGACTCTTTCAGGAAACATTCCCTCATCCATCTGGGTGTTACCACGAGTGGTCTTTGAAAGGGTCTGGAGCACCTGGCAGAGCCAGACTTTTGTCTCCAAGACCCACAGATGAGCAAGGCCCCAGGCCAGGGAGTTGAGGGTGGGTGGGCCTCTGGCTGGGGTTAGCTGAGACCCCCAGAGGACCTGGGTGCTGGTGATCCTGGACAGACAATGGCCTGGCACTGCTCACTCTTTTCTCTAGAGAAAGTCCCCAAATGAGAGAGAGGAGGCCAAAAACAGCTCCCCCATCTGCCTTGCTCCATCGTATGTGACGCCAATTGAGGAACATTTAGTAAATCCATGCTAATTCCCATGTGGATCAGAAACTCACAGGTTCTACTTACTTAACTAGAACTATTATATTAATTGCCATGTCCATCCTTCATTATTTCTCATTCTCCATTCAGACACCAGAATTTTACATTTGCTTATTGCTTCTCATATACCTGGGAGCTCTGAGCTCTGAACTTTTTCAGGGTGGGTTTGAGAGGTTGGAAAAATCTCAGAGCTCAGAGGAGTTAGATGCCTCAAACCTCAAGGAGAGAATGTGGGGAATTCCTTGTAAGGGTCCAGAGGGATCTCCTGGTAGTTGTTCTGGAAACTGTAAAGATGTTCACAAAGCTGGAGGGGGGTCTCTGAGCCAGCTTCTGTCCTATTGCCACTTAAAAGGGGCAGAGGCAGAAAAGGAAAGACTGCTAATCTCAGAATTTCTATCCTCAGCCCCATCCCTCATTTACTATGTGACCTCAGGCAAGCATCTTCCTATCTCTGGACCTTGGTTTCCCAAAGACACTGCCCAGTCCCTGTTGTAGCCAGAGAAATAGGGCAGCACGTACCTCGGGTCCAGGTGGCCCAGGAAATCCAAGGGATCCTTTGTCTCCAACTTTGCCCTGTGGAAAAGAAGAGATTGCAAGGGAGGCAGGGGTAAATGAGGGCTCACCTTTCACCCGACCCCTTATTTTAACCCCTTGGTCGTGGATGGTTGGACAAGCTCAGGAGCATATGAATGCAATCCGCCTAGACAGCTAGAAGGCGCTACTACTGTTCAAACCCCACCTTCTACACTTACTAGCCGTGGGATCCTGGGCAAGGCACTTCACCTTGTGGAACCTGTTTCCCCATCTGTAAAATGGGAGCAATAAGAATTCTCTAAGCCCTGGGGTAGTTGTCAGCCTTCTAAGAGATGCAGTACAAGAAGGATCTGATACACAGTAATATTCAATAAATAAACAATGCCCACTGATATTATTAATGGCGTTACTGTTGTTTGAAACCCGGGGCTCTCTTCAGAGCTCTGCCAGTGACTGAGGCCTATCTATGATGCTAGAAAGTTCCTGCCCCTCTGGGCCTCGGCGTCCTCATCTCTAAAGTGAGCGAATCTTCCTCCATTCCCGTCCTGCCCTGCTCACCACCTAGGGCTGCTGCAAGAGGAAGTGGGGTCCTGGACAACTATTTGGAGAGTGTGAGGTTTGGGGGTCTTGGAGCAGAAGGTACTTACCAGGGGCCCTGGCTTCCCCCGTGCACCTGGGAACCCTGGCAATCCCTGGCTCCCCTAGAAAAGACCCAGAGCAGGCCGGGGTTAGCGAGGAATAGAAATAGTCAGATGAACAGCTGCTCAGTCATCCTTGCCAGCCTGAAGCCTGGAGAACACCTGCCTCTGGGGAGGATGGGCTCCTCCCTCACTTTCCCCGCTTGCGGGGAAAAGCGCTAGCTCTGCACCCCTGTCCTCTAGGTCACCCTAGAACCCAGGCTCCAGCAGGCACAGCAGTGCCCTTTATGCCTGGGGAAGTCTGGAGACAGGCCCAGGAGCAGCAGCGCAGCCTGCGCGGCTGGCAACCCAGAGACACCGAGGCTGGGTCAGGACAGGCCAGCCAGGAGAGAGGGAAGAGGAAGAGGGAGAGCTGGCCAACATATAGGCCTCAGTGACTGGCGGGGCGAGGTCCAGACACGGCCACATGGTGCGGGACGTAGGCAAAGAGGAGCCGGCTTCGGCAGGCTGCCTCGGTTCATCAGCTAGTAAGGCCAGTTACTCACTCACTCACTCACTCACTCACTCGAACGTGCCCTAAATGTTCACTCTTCTGTGCAGGACACTGAACCGACTGCACCAGGGCAGTCTGGGGCCGTATCCCTAGGGAACATGCTGTCTGGCAGGGGCTGAACATGAGTCCCCATCAACCAGGGGAGAAAGGTGCTGCCACAGGTGAGGGACAGACAGGCTTCTCAAGCCACTCAGAACAGGGAACAACCATGTCCTGAACAGGGAGGTGGAAATGGCATCTGAGCAGGGTCCTGAAAGGTGGAGAAGGGCCGGGCTGGGCAGAGGCTGGGCAGACGATGTGCCAGGCGAGGCAGCTGTGTGTGCAAAGCCTAGAGGGTCAGTGGGCAGTTCAGTGAGGCTGGGCACAGGGCCGTAAGGACAAGGGACAAGAAAGTGTCAGAGGGGCCAGCTCACTGGGTGCCAGAGTGCTGGGGTGAGGAGCCAAGACGTCGTTCTGGGAGCAGTAGGGAGCCATAGATAGTTTGTGAGCACAGAGCAGAGCAGTGAGGCAGTGAGGCAGACTGGAAGGGAAGAGGCTGGGGACCTGGGAATAACGTAGGAACAGAGAAGCAGGATCGTTTGAAAGGAAGCTCTCTTGGGTGGGTCCTGGCCCATGCCGGTCCCCAGGAAAGGAAGCCGGGCACAGAGAAGAGCACCACACGGGGCAGAGAGAGTCTATCGCAATTACCTTGTCTCCTTGGAATCCGGGATCTCCTGACACACCTGGAACCCCTTGTTCACCCTAAATACACACCAGCAAAGAAGGTTACGATAGAGGGCACAGCGGGTTCCGGAAGCCTTCCCCACCTCCAGACCCACTGGCAAGGTGCGGCTTTGCCGAGCCTGTTCCCAAAGTGTGTTTGCGAAGTAACCAGCAGCAGCCTTGTTAGCGTAAAGGGCAGGGAGGCCTGAGTAGGGAAGGCAGTCCCTGGGGAACGGCGGGGGGGAATCGGCCAGTCTGACTGCAGATCTACCTGGGGTTGCTCAGCTGGCTGAGAACTGTACGAACCGAAGCTAAATTGCCTAAGGTCACCTGTCCTTTCCGGCAGAACTGACACTCGTGGGTCAAAGGAAGCATTTCCTGACTCTTCACTCTCTTCGTCCGTCAGCTGATGCCACACAGGGGTGAGCGCGGCCTGCGAGATGGTCCCGCATGTCTGCGGGTTCTGAGCACTTGCATCTGTTGCTCGATGCTCTCCGCCACCAGGCCGTGAGCTGTCACTTCCTCCTTCCGTGGGAGTTTCCACGCCAGCAATCAGCTTCGGTCTGCTTCTAACTAGCTGCTTTTCATCCGCTAGAGCCTGAGAACCCAGAGCACCTGGCTTGTTAAGACTGTGTGTACACAGAGAGCCAACTGCTCTCGAGTTAGGTCTGTGTGTTTCTTTTCGAAGATGACGTGTTGCACAGGCTTGTGATACCGATTCTGGCTCTCGGAGGTTCTCTTCTGCTCCCTCCCAGTTTTCAGCCACATCTTGATAAACGAGCTGTTGCAGCATGAGATCAGGAGACGTTTCTCCTTAGAGCTGGAACCACCTCGCACAGCCCTCATCCTTTCCAGCTTTCCATGGCGGACACATTACCAACAGCACATCGGCCCCAGCTCAGAAAACATTCATAGCCTTGGGAGCAGTTGGAAGAAAGGGGAGAAAAACGCAGGAAGGATAGAGAATCTTAGAGAATCCACGCCGTGCAGCCGAGACCCGGCAGAAGAACTTCCTTGGTAGAACAAAAGCCAGAATTTGAAAAAAAAAAAAAATTCTTTTTGCGACTTAACTTTAGTTTTTCCGATTTGGAAGATCCTGTACCACATCTCAGTTTTAGGAACCAAAGAACATTTTTTTTTTTTTTTTTAATGTCCAAAGGAGTGTGGGGGTAAAAAAAAAAAAAAAAGTTTTACAAGGCACCTAAGAAATCGGGACAACAGATTTGGAGAAGGCTGACCCTGGAGCAGGCGTCTTGGTTCCGGAATGTGCCTCCGCAGAGGGAGAGGGAGCCAAGTGGTTGTAAGTGGGACCGAGGCCAGGCTGGATCATGGAAAATCTAACATTCTAGGCAGGAAGACCACAGAACATGCAGCGATGGCTCTGTCATCCCAGCGAAGGGCCGAGGGGTGGGAGGTGGGGGGAGAGGGGCTGATCAGAACATTAAGACCCCGCCCCAGCCAAAGGGGCAGAAAAAGAGATTTCTTCTTTTCTTCTTCTTTTTTTTTTTTTTCCCCCGCCAACCCTAAAGACTTATTTGATTCTCCTGAAAACTATGGGCAGGGGAATAATTTCCTCCTTCTCTTTTTTCTTTTCCAAGCTTTCACATCTCTGAATGTCCCAGGCACCGCCAGTCAGCAAGCCAGCAGAGTTCCATGTAACACATTTATTTCCATGTTTCTGAAGAAACAGTGAGCTGGAGGCCAGCTCTGCCTAAGAGCCTATAAAAAGCTCACTGCCTCGACAGCCATTTCTCCCTCATCCATGACTTCAACATTTCTGGAGAGCCGATGTCTCCCACCTCAGTGTAAACAGGTAGCTGTGGGAAAGCCCCCACCTCCAGCAGAAAGCCCCTCCATCTCCAGAGGGAGGGCTGGAAAGGAAGGCTCAGCAGCCAGCAGGGCAGTGCCAGAGGGCGGAGCCGAGGGGATGCAGCTGGAGGCTTGGGTAGAACAATAGGAGGTGAAAGAGGTGGAAACAGATGGAGAAAGGTCTGGGGTTATCACACCCCTGGCTACCCAAGGTGGGAGGCGGGGGGCGTAAGACAATCTGGCTGTGCCCATTGCAGCCCAGCAGTCCAGGAGACCCATAGATCGCTGAGTGTCTTTTGACAAATCTCTTCTCTTGGGGTCTGCTTCCCCGGTTGTGAAATGCAGGCACTGGAGGAGGGGGTCTTCTGGTTGAGGTGTCTGAAGGCAGGTGCCTGGGTTTGAATCCTGATGCTACATACCAGCTGTGCGGCCTCAGGCAAGCTTCCTATCTCACAGCGGGGTTGCGGGGTGGACGGGTTAATCCCCACAGAGCACCCGAATGGTGCCCAGCACTCATACCTGTTCCTGTTACTCCAGTTTGGGAGTAGAGTCATCTAAAGACGGGCGCAGAAGGAGCCTGGCCTCTCATCCACTCAGGCTCGTGGAAACGTAGATGCTGCCCGAAAGCCCTCCCACACCCCCTTGAGGTGCTTGGTTTGTCAAAAGACTAAGGGGGAAGGGCCGGAAGACAGCCACAGGGCAGAGCACAACCCGCGCCGCCCCCCACCCTCACGTCAACGACACTCAGGTGCCGCATGATCCAGGCCGGGTGCTGCCAGCTCTGGGCCCTGGAGACCCACCTACCCACTTCCAGCTCTGCTCTGGCACGGGGTAAGACAGTGAGAGTTCAGTGGCAGGGCCGTGCAGAGCACATCTGGCAAGGGCGGCCTCACCATGGCAGCCGGGAAGAAATCGGGGCAGGCGCTCAGGGTCCCGTCCTGGCTTTCCTGTTGCCTCTTCAGACTGCGCGCTCTCTGGGATGGGTTCCCAATTCCAACCCGGGAGGTTTACATGAATTTGTTTTCTCCTCCGCCTAGAGAGGTCTCTGGACCCCACATCATACCTGCCCTGGGGCCCATCATCTCAGCAACGCTTTGCCCTTTGTCCCCTGCTCCCACCCTCTTCATTCCACGGCTTTGACCTCGGCTTTGGTCTCTGAATTTTGACATCTGCCTTGCTTTACACCCTGCCCGTGCCTCGACAGTCCCCCATGCTCTATCTGCCGACATCCGCCTGCCCCCATAACCATCTGCCTGAGCCCTGCCCAGAGGTACAAGGAAGAAGCTGGGGAGCACAGATGTAGTTGGGGGGAAGGGCAGAGGGGAGGCAGGAGGAGGGTAGGGGAGTGGACCTGGCGAGAAGTCAGCAGCAGCACCAAGGCGGAGGGGGGTCGCATGCAGATAAAACACAGTGCAATAAGGGAGTATTCAGATCACCTTATCACCTTTCAGTCCGGGCTCCCCCATGTTTCCCATCAGTCCCTGCAAGACAAAAAGCCAGGGTCCAGCTGTGAGGGAGGTTGGAATCCACCGAGGTCAGGAGCCCTGGCTTACACCCTGACTTGCCGTGAGCGCCCCCTGCTAGATGCCCCTGCCCAGGGCTCAGTTCTCTCATCTGTAAAAGGGCTAATGGTGTCGACTGAAGGAGCATGAGCAGGGGCGGTTGACTCATGAACCACAGCACTGGACGATCCAGGGAAAAAGAGTGCCGATAGGGAGAGGCGGGCCTACCGAGCGGTGTCGGCCAAACGGAGTCATCCCAGAATGTGGTCCTAGCAGTCGTAGCCCATCTGTCTCTGGCATGCCCATCCCACCAAGGGTGCTGATTTGCCATCACAGTTCCCATGTCCCTGGTGATGACCTCCACTGGACTTTCAGTGCCCTTAGGTCTAGAACCCAGTCAGACTCATACTCAGATGCAGGACTGCCGTCCAATAAGGATGTCTGGCATTAGAGACATAGATGTGACTGGCTCTCAGGCCTGAGAAGGACCAAGCTCCTGACCTGCCTGCTTCCACCCCAGCGCCCCTCTGAGAGTACCCCCATCCTTTCGTCTCCCAACATCGTGTCAGAGCACCCTTCCTTCTGGGCTGAAATGGGTCAGGTGGTGCCTGGCTGCAACAAAGCCTGGAATGGAGAATGGTCATTTTTACCTTCATGCCTTTGGGTCCTGGGTAGCCAATCGGACCCAACGCTCCCATGTCGCCCTGGGAAGAGAAGGAGAAAGGATGCCGTGAGAGGTGGCCCACAGGAGGCCAGCCTGCGGGGGGGGTGGTTCCCAGAGCTGGGCTTCCAAGAACATAACCCCACTGGATGGTTCTGGGAATTAGGAACGTTCTTCGGTCTGTTTACTTCCACTGAAGGGCTGGAATAAATTTCACATCAGTCCCTTCCAAAGGCCATTTCTTGATTGTCGCCCCTCCCTCAGCCTTCTTTCCATATCATATTAGAGATTAGATCTCTCTATTCCCTATTAGATTCTTTACCTCTCATACTAGCTCAGAGACTCAGGGCTTTTCGTCTGACTCCTTCAGACCTCCACCTCTATAAGTATCTATAAGATGGGGACAATGATCCTTCCCCCTAAGCAAGCTGCTGTAAACGTTAAATGAGCAGACACTGGGGCTTCGATTCTTCTAGCTTAGTGAGGGGAAGGTGCTTTCTGCTTCCCAGAAGCTCTGCCATCTCTTAGGGAAGGCAGCAAGGAAGGAGTGGGGCTGTCAATCAGACACCCAGGAGTTGGAGACAGACCCAGTCAAATGGTAAGATGCTGGACCACGGGTCGAAGACCTACTTTCAGATCAGCTCACATTGTCCCAGGTGGAAACAGCAAAGTTTCCAGACCCTGGGGAGCGGGGAGGCAGTACCTCAGTGTACGTCAAAGCCAGACCACCTGGTCTCACCTCTCCTCTGCTGCTCACTCATTGTGTGATCTAGGGTGGAGGGGTGGTTACCTTTCTGTGCCTTAGTTTCTTCATCTAACAAATGGGGATTAGCTCTACTATGTACCTTCTGGAGTTGTTTTGAAGAGTTATGAACTTAATGTATAAAGTATTTGGAACTATCTGGAGGCATTTTTGGTTGTCGTAGCTGAAGAAATGTTATTGGCATCTATCTAGTGGACAGAGGCCAAGGATGCTGCTAAATATTGTACAATGTCCAGGCTAGCCTCCCACAACAAAGAATTCTCTGCCCCAAAGTGTCCGTAGTGCCAAGGCAAGAAAACAAGGTTTATAAAGTGACTGGACTTTCTCTAAATAAGCCTACCCTTTTCCTCTCAAATCTCCCCACTTCATCCCTGTCACTACTGCCCACAGCCATGGCCATAATATTAAGCCCATGCCCAGAGAAAGGAAGCCCTTGAACATGTTCTCTCCTCTTCCTTTTCCATCCTCTATGACAGATCTATGTATGTGTCTGGCTGCTGGGTGAGTCAATCAATGTGTTAGACCTCTCTGGGCCTCAGTTTCCCACGTCCCTGAGTCAGGCTCCATGGAGGCCCCTGGACAGTATTCTGAAGCAATAGAGAAACAAAGGCTGCCCCCAGGTAACCAGGCTCAAGAATAAGTTTCTGTTGGCGCTTCCTGGAGACGACCTGGAAGGAGGCTGGGCAGAGAATGAAAACTCACATTCCTGCCTGCCGCCTGCATAAGAGCCAAAGGGCCTGTGCAGTGGACTGCCCGAAGGAGAGGGACAGAGGGACCGTACAGAGGTCACAGCCAGGAGCATGGCCTGGCTGAGTCGATGCCAATTCTCACCCCCCACCCTACTGGAATGACAAGGTCAGCCGAGGCAGATGCCTCAGGCTGCCTGTGGCCCTGCCATGGACTGGCCGTGAGATCTTAGGCAAAACACTTTCCCTCTCTGAACCTCAGGATTCCCACCTCACTGGGTCAAACCAAACCTTCTAGTGGAGCCTTTGCTAAGAAAATCTGCTTTCAGTTGCTACGAAGCAATCTTCTCATCGAGAACAAGGGGTGTCTGCTTAATAGGCGCTAACAGTAATAAGAACAACACTGGTTGCTAAGCCCTGTGCTAAGCACCTTACACGCGTCAACTCAATGATTCCTCACACCAGCCCTCGAAGATCCGTCCCCATTTTACATATGAGGAAACTAAGGCCCTGAGAGGTTAGGGCTTGAGCAAATAGAGCCGGGCAGAGCTGGAGGCAGTTCACCTCTAGGGCGTCTAGGCAATTCTTGGAGAGGACGAAGTGAAGGGGGTGAAGAGGCTGGAATCAGGGAGGCTGGTCGGGGAGAGGCTGGAGTCAGAGGACAAGCCGGCCTCTCAGAGAACAGCACTTCAGCGAGCCACTTCAGTGACTTTGCTCTCCCTCTCTTTTCCTGGATGAAGGGAGTGAGGGGGCGGTGTACCCCAACTTCCCCGTGGTGCACAAATAAACAGAGCAGGCCCTGCTGGCACACTGGCTCCAACGGGGCCCCGGTGCGGGCAGAGGACCAGCAGCGGCTCCGGGAACACAGGCTCCTTCTTTCCCACTCCAGGCTGAAGGCGGCTTGTTGTGTGGGGACTGAACTCAGTGACGAACGCCTGCGTGGGGCCACGAGGAGCCGCGGCAGCACCACACCCCCCAGGCGATGCCTCTGCAGGCCTCTCCAAAGGGGTCTGTGTGTGGTGGGGCAGGGAATCGTGGGAAAGGGACTCTGGCTGCAGGGGACGCAGGGACCAGGTGGCGCTCGCTTAGGGCAGGCGTTCCCCATGTCGGTGGGACCCCGCCGTGGGCTAGCAACGTGTTTAGGGGAAGAACAGAGGAAACTCCAGGCCACTTTGCTCCCCGTACAGAGAGAAGAGCACTAGTCTGCTCCGCACTAGACACCCTCGTGAGCAGCCTGGCCGAGCGACACACAGAATGTTGTGTGCCCACGAGAAAGAACAATGGGTAACGCCCTTATTTTGGATCCTGTTTCCACTTCTGCCTAAGTTCCCAGACACCGCTCTACACACTTTGCCCTCATCTTTCTGGCTCCCACCGAAAAGGCTACCAACCGCATCTGCATCTATTTACAGAGCTCCTACTGTGTGCCAGACACCACGCTCGGCACTCCAAAGTCTCGTCAGATCCTTCTTAGCAAGAGATTACCTGTGCCAGGAACAGTGTGGGCAGCTCAGACACTCGCCAACTGCTCACAGTAACCCCATGAGGTCAGCACAATTCTTAGTCCCGTTCCGTTTTACAGATAAGAAAACTGAGGCTTAGGGAGAGGCGAAGCTACTTGCCCAAGACTAAATAAGGATGGGGGGTGGAGGGAGGGCCAGAACCCAGGTCTGTCTGGCTGGCTGGCCCTACAGTCCATGATCACTAGCCCTGGATCAACTCTGTTTATCTCAATAAGAAACCCAAGGATGCCTTTCCTCATTGCTGTCACTTATAAGTGACAGGGCCTGAGGACAGGCTTCAGATGCAGAAATAGATACGAGTTCTGCTCCTTTGATGTATGCCATGGGGTTCGCCAGGGACTCCTGAAAGGAAACCTGGGGTGCTTCCGGTGCCCGCCCTTCATGGCAGAGGTGCTGGCAGGGCCTCCCTCCCTCTCACACAGCTCACCCTGCTGCCCTGCTGTCTCTCTATAGCTGTGACATCCTTGGCCACTGTTTCCTACACTGAGAGAGTTCTGCCCTGTGCTCACGTTGTTAAGGGCCATTTATCCTTCTTCCCACAGCACCAGCATCACGTCTCTTCCCTGGGCCAGGTCAGGCCCCTGCTGTCAAGTCTCAGAGCCCCACGTGGCTTTCACCCCTAGCCCTTTCCACACTGACGACCATTTGTGTGCGTGTGTATGTGGCCACCTCCTGCCCCATGCCCCAGAGGGGCCACTAAAAGTGGCCTAATTAATGGGTGAAAAAGAAATGTACACAGTCGCATTTATGAAGCCTCTAGGGAAAATTCTGGCTGCAGCGTTTCCTGGAACTGCCTTTGAAGGCAACAGGCCTCTTTCTAGAAACTCTAATTGAGGGTCCCAAGCTTGGGGACTGGGACCTAGGGGCTGCGGCCAGTCCTGGCTCCTGTGTGGCCTTCATAAGCACCGTCTCTCACACGGAACAGCCCCTGGCATTGCCAGTCCATGCCCTCACACATCTGCCGTCTCCAGTTGGCACAGAAGTCACATGGAGCTGGCCACGTACTGCGATGGTGAAGAATGTGAGCTGTGCGCACAGGCCCAGGTCTTGTTTATTGGTTATGTGACCTTAAACAGGTGCCCCAGCCTCTCTGAGCTCAGTCTCCTTAGCTGTACAATGGAAATTCCGCTCCCTACCCTCAGAGGCTTGCTGTGATAATCAAGTACTTAGCACAGGGCCCTGCACATGAGGGTTCAGTCAATGTCAGTTAGTGGGGTTCCAGACCTTGCTTCATAGACAAGGAAACAAAGCCAGATGGTCATTTAGTGCCAGAATACGGTGGGCTTGTCCATTATACCCCACATGTTGGGTTTTGCCAGGTCATTTATTCTTTGAGTCTCAGCAAATGGAGGAGCCAAATTCCTTCTGTGTCACTCAAAATGAAAAAGACAGATATCTTTGTTGAACAGATTCCAGAATCAGGCACACTTTTCTTGAGAGCCGCCCAAAGCGTTTCGATTACTCAAAGGGAGCTGTTTAGAGGCAGTCTCACCTCAGAGGCTGCAGGGGGCCACACAGGCCTAAGTTACAAGTCTAAGGCTAGCAGCTTCAGTCCCAGCCTCCCCATCTGGGCGACCAGAGTGCCACAGCCTGCCTCGAGTACCTCCAGGCTCCCACAGCCTAACGCATGTCAAACACACACAGAGCAGACTGACTCTCCATAAATGTTAGTCTGTCCTCCCTCGCCCTTCCTCCTGGCTGCAAAGACCTGGGGAACAAGGAAAGTTCTGGCTTCAGTCTGCATGCACATTGCCTCAGCTGACTAGACAGAAGGCATTGAATAAATCTGAATCTCCACTAAAATTATTATCAATACGTGGAATTCCCATTTACTCAGCTAAAAACCCACATCCTGTGGGAAACCGAAGGTGACTCACGGTCCCTCTCCCCCTTTAACTCCTGTTTAAACTCAAGTTCCTTCGTCTCCCACTCTCTGGGGAGGTGTTCTCCTCCCAGGCACAGAAGTTGCTGTTCCCCAAAATCCAGGGCTAGAGTGGAGCCCAGCCCTGTGACTTGCAAAGCACAAGGAGAAGGGGAACATCACCTTGGCAGCAAAAGGGATTTTAAAATAGCACAAAGAAGGGCTGAACGTGGTGGGGAAAAGACACAGGACACGAGGGAGGCATGAGGAAGAAATTGTCAGCCTTTGGCAAGTGACATCGCAAGGGGCGTAGCATCTGAGAAATGCCGGGATGCCCAGGGTTCAGCCCCAGCTAAGATCCCTCAGCGGGGGGAGCAGGAAGAGGAGTGCCCTGGATTAGGAATCGGGGACACAGCCTCCGATCATGCCTCCGTCCTCTCCTGCCTTGTGTGTGCCCTTGACCAAGAGCCTCAGTTTTTCCATTTGTCACACGGGATTCTCCTAAGAAACACTGTGAATAGGTTTTCCAGAATAAGCAAATAAAAATACAGACTACCCAGTTAAACTTGAATGTCAGATAAACAATGAGGGATATTTTCGTATAAATGTGTTCTAAATATTGCATTTGAAATTCGAATTTCACTGGGCGTCTTAGATTTTCTCTGGCAACATTAACTGCGGAGAGAAAAAACAGCACAGGTGGGACAAGCTTTGCAAAAGGTCGGGAGGGCCCAGGGCAGTGACAGCAGTCCCGGTCTCCGGAATCTGCGTGTATTCGCCCAAGCAATACTTTTGCCCACCTGAGAAGCCAATCTCGTGGGCACTGGGACAATCACAAAGAGCAATATGTGCTAAGGATGACAGGTAGGAAATGTAAACATCCCTTCAAAAAAGGTTTAGGAATTAGGATCAGATAACCTGGGGGAGGAGCCTTGGGAAGAACAGACAACGACCGTCTTTACATCTCGAACAGCATCTCCCAGGGCAGGACAATGACTCAGGCGCAATACACAGGAGAATGTGTACAATGAAAGCTCTGTGAGGATGGACCAGGCTCCCACAGGAAGGAATGTCTAACACCAGGGCGTTCACGTTGGAGTTTCATGACTGCATGACCAAGAAGGAGCCTCTGCTGGTCTCAGGGAAAATTGAACTAGAGGGCTTGGGAAGTCCCCATAAAGTCAGGACCTCTAACACAGATTTCTTTCTCCAGAGTATCTAGGTCAGTGCCTTGGGCCGAATAAGGTGCTCAGCAAAGGACATCAGGGATGACAAACACATGACTCATGTATTGACAGGTCCTAATCCCAAGCCAAGGCAGGCATCACTAATTAATCACAGCATCCTCTCCCACCAAGTTCCAATGTGACTTTGAAATCTTTCTCAATGCAGCAATCTAGACAACTGCTACCAGGCACAAAATACCTTATGCATGTAAAATTATCATCGTCATCATCAACCATTATTACTATAACTAGTATTTCTTGAGTGCTTAATATGTATTAGGCACTTTATATGTACTAGTTTCCTAAATCCTCACAATAATCCTCCAAGTTAGGTATCCACATTATCCCTACTTTAGAAAAGTAGAGCTAGGATTTGAACCTAGGCAACCTGATTCCAGGAACCGTCCTCTTAGGCGTGAGACTGGGCTGGACTATGCACATCTGTGGTCCTAACGAGAGTGGGCACAATGACCCCATCTCACGGAGAGGGTCCCGGAAATTCCGGGACACAAAGCCATAACTGAAGGCCACACAGCCAGGAGGAGGGGAGGCCAGGATTCAGACCCAAGTTGATGTGACCCTCGACCCCCACCCACTCAGGTTCTGCCCTCACTCACCTGAGCAGGAGCTCATCGCCACTGAGGCCCTCTGTGTCCTCTTCCCAGGACTGGCCTCCCCAGAACATCAGGGCTGCCCAACTCCCCTGAGGCCTTCTCCAGCCTCCCTCTGAACAGAATTTCTCCGCACAGTTGTTGGCGTGAACAAAGCTGGCAGCCTAGTTGCCATACTATGTAACAGTGTGCTTGTGTCCCTCAATGGTGCCCCAGACTAAATCTTCACGAGGGATGAGCCAGAGGGACAGAGCAGAAGGGGCGTCAGTCGCTGGAGAAGCTCTTAGAGTCATCTCCCAGCCTCAGACCTCTCACTGGCTTTCGAGGTCAGGCTCAAGGTCAAGGCTTACCCTCTGAAGGCCCAGCAGGGGGCCCTAGTTTGGGCTAGTAGAAGCACTCCTCAAGGCCTACCCCAATGTGGATTGAGTCAAGGTCAGATTGCCTCCCACCTCTCTATGTGCAGCCCTGGGCATATCAGGTAGCAAAAACAGTAATTAATATAACAATATTTCCCACAAAGTGCACACTTAACTATGGGCTAGACCATGTGCAAGGACTGTATGTGTGATGCCTCATTTAATCTTCCTAACCGCCCCAAGAGGATTCTACCATCATCCCCATCTCTGAACTAAGGCTCAGAGAGGGTAAATAACTTGGCGTAGGTCTCACAGCCAGGATATGGTAGAGCCGAGACTTGAACTCAGATGGTCGGGCTCCAAAGTCAATGCTCAGAAGAAAAGAATGAAGAAGACTGCCCAGCATGGCCCAGAGCCTCAGCTCTCCTACCAGTCACTTCCTTCCTCTGGACCTGAAGCTCCTCACCTGTTGAATGTGCATGCTATGACCTGCCTAGACTTCCTTGCAGAGCAATGGACATGGAGCAGTGAAAGTACATTGGCAGTCTCATGCTCCAAGCACCCTTCCCCTTCAACTAATGAAGAAAGGGGCTCAGAGAAGGTAGGCGATGTGCCTGAGGTCACAGAGTAGAGATTTCCTCCCAGGGCCCCCTGCCCAAGCTGGTCTGTACTCTCCCTGGCTCCTCCTGGGGTTTGATTAGGGAGGGACCTTTTCAGCAGGACTTATTAATTACTCCCCACATCCTGCCACTTGGCCCTCCCCCTCCCCAGGCATCTGTATACTTACAATGAGGCCAGGGACTCCTGGGGGCCCTGGCAGGCCCAGTTCTCCCTGTAAATAAAGAGACCAAGGTGGTTAGTTGCCCTGTCTCCCTCTAAGGTCACCCCCTCTGTGCCATCCTCCATGTGGGCGCCTGGTAAAATCGCTCAAGTTGATCATTTCTTGTTCCTAACCTGTGACTCTACTGAGCTTGTCCTGAGGTTTGGATAAGACCCTTGTTCCTTCTGCCATCGGCTTCCCACATCTGCAAAATGGGAAGGTTGGATTCTCAAGACTGGTATCTTCCAATTGTAAGTATGAAAGCATAGGCAGAATCCTGATCAGGGTAATAAAGATATGCAGGATGCTTAACTCTGAGGATCTCATTTCACCCTGACTTTATAAGATGGCAAAACTGAGGCACGAGAGGTTAAATAGTTTGCCTAAAGTCAAGTGCAAAGAAATAACACAGTGGTAAAGGCTCTAAGATGAGAGCCACCAGGCCGGCCTCCCTTCCTCTCTCAGCCCGAAGTCGACAGGCCCCCATCACCACCACCAGAAGAAAGTTCACAGGTTTCTGTCTCCCAGGGCCTCTGAGATGCTGGGAGAGCTCTTGTCTCGGGGTCAGGAGATGTGACTGTGTGTGACAGTGGGCAAGTTTCTCTTTCATGATCTCTAAAAATGGACCTTCAATTGCTTGCCCCAGAAAATATGGGTAGAGGGGTTTAGATCAACTTCAAAATGCAAAGACACAAATAAAAATAGGGGGCTCTAGAAATGGTGATTATCGATGAGCATGCCAACATCCTCCAGGGAGGTTGTCTTCATTCATCTGTGCAAGCCCAGGGCTGCTCAGACAGGAGGTCATTACTCCAGCCACCAAGAAGAGGAGGAGGTAAGAAGCAGACTTGGTTTCAAAATGAGAGAACCAAGGCTCAGGGAAGGGAAGTGACTTGTCCAAGGTCACTCAACAACTGAGGGAAGCCCCAAGGCAGAGCTGGGACCACACATCACTTCCTCCTTCTGCTCCTCTAAGCCATGAATATAAGGTCATCCCTGCCCCGCCCCTAGGGGCCTTCCAAGATGACATCACTTATTAAACGGTTAATCCAATGATGGACATACTGAAGGAAAGGCTCTGGTTTCTTGCCTCTATGCCTTTCCTGGTGTTCCTTCTTCCACCTAGAATGTCTTCTTACCTCTTTTCCTCATCCCAATTCTAATGTCACCTTGTGTGATGAACTGGGAAGAAAGCCATGAGCCCCTCGGGGCAGGAACTGTGAACTGTTATTACCTACTATTTATAACCGTTCCATCCAGTGAACACTTGTCACGGGGCCCTTCCCAGCCCTCTGATCCGCCTGATTTACAGATAAGGAAACTGAAATTCAGAGAGGCAAACTGGTTTGTCTAAGCTGCCATGCCCGGCAAGAGGTCCACCTGGCTCTGAGGCCAGGGCTTCAGCCCCCAAAGGAGCCCAGGGGTCAGCCCTGACTGGGTCGGGCTCAGGGAGCATTTGTGGAATTGAAGTGAGCACATAATCAAGCGCTGATTACGGACCCAGCAGCCACCTCTGCAGGAGGCACAGTTGGCACAGGTGCTCAGGAGGAAAGCCCCGAGGAGAGATGGGGGAATATGGCAGGTGTTCCAAGGAGCTCTGGACATGGTCTGCACCTCTAGGCTTCCACTCCCACCAAGCCTGAGCCTGGGACCGGAAGAGAAGGCAGGCTCCACTCCCCAGGGCAGGCTGACCTGGCTCCTTGATGGGTCCCTGATTATTTACAAACTCTATAAACATGCCTAAGCTGGAAATTTCGGCTCTTAGAATTCGGCTCTTCTTTCCACATAGGGCCTGCAATCCATCTGCTCACCCAGGCTGCTGCCGTCCCATAAATATTTCTGGGGCTTTGTGAGATGGCAATAGCCCTGGTTTCCCCAGAAGGAAGTGACCATGAACCTTTCTAAGTTCTTGGGAATGGGGCACAGCCTAGGGGTTTGGGACCAGGGGCTCAGTGCTAGGGGCACTCCTGGGGGCAGGGGCATAGGACATCCACAATAGACAGGAGCCTGGGGTTCAGGGAAGTCATGCAATTCGTCCAAGAGCACCCAGTTAGTAGAAAGCAGGGCTGGGATTTGACCTAGTCTGTCTGATCCCAAAGCCTGGGTTCCTCCCTGAATCTCTTTCCTATTCCTAAAGACTTGAAATACTTACAGGGTTTCCATCCAGTCCTGGTGGGCCTCTTTCTCCAAAGTCTCCAGGAAACCCCTGAGGTACAAGAGAGATCGAACAACTGCGGATTAGCGTTTATACCTGTGGGTGGCTTCGATCCAGTCCCCTGGGGGTGAGGGGAACACAAGGACATGTCCATGCAGTCTCAATCTCTGGTGCTGGGATCTGGACAGGCAGTGGGCCTGAGTCATCCTGTGCCCTCAACGCATAGCCCACCCAAAGGACTTCTCAGGGACTGACTGCTGTGGAGAGCTCACCCATGGACAGCAAGCCCTCTTCTTATCTCCCCAGTCTCTGAAAAGAGACTAGTACCCAGGTCTCCAGCACGTAAATGCCAACGCCCCAAACTGAGACCTGGTCCTGATGCAGTGGAGAGTCAAGGAGCTAGGTCTAGCCCTGGGGCAGCTGCTGATCTGCTGAGTTACAAGAGAACCCCTTTCATCAGCGGGCCTCAGTTTCCCCACTGGTCAAAGAAGAAAAGGCCATACAGCATTTTCCAGCTCAGACCTTCTATGATTGTGACATGCTCTTCAAAAGCCACTCTGTGGAATCATGATCCCCATTTTACAGATATAGAAAGTGAGTCTCTGAAAGGTTAAGTGTCAAGGCCATTCAAGGTTACTCCACGGGTGGACATCAGCACCATTTGCCACAGGTGAGTTTTGGCAGCTCGGAGAGAGACAAGGCTGCCCAGCCTGTGCACGTCCAGCCTACTGCTGCTTCCCTGACCCTGGTCCACACTCTCTGGGGAGACCGGAGACTGGAAAAACACCAGCTGTGGGGACGCCCCTGTGGTTGCAGGGGGACAACTCCGATCTACATCGAAAGGAAAAGAAAGTCCTCAAGCTCAGAATTTTGGGAAGTCTGGTCTCCCCTCTCCTTGAATTCTACCATTGCTTTTTTTCCAAGAAATTTAATTTAAAAAAAAAAAGAAAACAAACAAAGCACATTTTTTATGATCAAGTGGTTGCCTGAGCTATTCAAACAGTAATGATGCTTCATAGAGAATAATCTGTTTCTAGTTTCTAAGGCTACTGGGGGATTCCAGTGAGTAAATTTAACCCCAAAACAATTACAAAGTCTATACTGGCTGAGTTGAAACACGTACATGTCCAGGCCTGTGCTTGCCCTGCCCAGCAATCCTACTTCTCTTAAATCCCTCCTCTGTCAGGAAGCCCTCTTGGATCAGAAGGACAGGGGTTGACATGGACCCTATAGGAGGCGTGGCTTCATTCAGACATACAAAGGAAGAAATGAGGACATATTAAAGAGATTTGGACCAAGCCTGTCACTTTCCATGCAAAACTTTGTCTTTGATATCTACCCCTGAAAGGAAGGTTTATCAGTCCCATTTAACAGATGGGGAAATTGAGGCTTAGAGAGAAAACATCGCTTGACCAAAGCCAAAAAGAAAGTTTGTGGCAGAGCTGAGCCCAGGTCCCACCTCTCTGGACCGTTCATATGAGCTGCATGTGGGTAAACCCTGGCATGCAGAAACTGCTCAAATTTGTGCCCAACCAATTTCAGAGAGAGGCACAGGGGTGTGTGTGTGTGTGTGTGTGTGTGTGCATGTGCATATGCCCACCTTCAAGTCTTGTGGGGAGTACATCTGCCTCTATCTAAGGCATCTATCCCCACATCCTTGGGTCCACCTTGGCAAATTCCAGCCTTACCCCAGTCCAGCTCCTCTTTGTCACGCTGTAAAGTAGATCCCTCTCACCTCCTAGGGCATCAGCCAGGTAGGCTGTGGTCAGAAGAGCCTTCTGAAGGCATTGAGTTCCTGCCTCTGCCTTTGGAGGTTGGGGTTGGGGGCCTGGCGGGAGAGGAGGACAATCCCTCAGGAGACAAGGGGATGCCAGCCAGCTGGGTACCTGGTCGATTCCACATGGCCCACAAGGGGCAGGATTTGGGAAGTCTCCAGGTCCCAGCATCTGGAGACACCCGGACACTCGCCCTGGCTTGCCTCAAGGTTGGTGGTATGACCTTGGACAGACCCTCACTTGACCCTCTGTCCTGCTCAGGCTGGAAATAGGGTGTGAACTCTAAGAAAGAACCCTTCATCTTGGCCCAAGCCCTAGACAAGGCCTGGAAGGAAGGAGCCTGTTCCCTTAGGTGCAGGACTGCAGCCCAACCTAGGGTAAGATGGAGACCTTGACAGCATTCCCCAGGCTCCAATCCTAGCTGCCCTGTCTAATATATTCAGATGCAGCAACAACCGGGCACCTCTAAAACCCATGGGTCTGCATTTAGAGGCCACGCCAAGCTTGTCTAAAAGCTCCCCTCACCCCCAGCTGCCAGGCTAGCTGCCCCTGTGAGGCTTTGGAACCAGAGCAACCAGACGCCCGTCACGGCTCTATCACCCATCGGCCTCTCTGGGCCTCGTTTTCTCTGTTGTACGATGGAGAGTACTGAAGATGGGCTGAGATGCTGAACTGAGGGCGAGCCCTTGCTAGCACATGGAGGCAGCAGCAATGTGAAGACACATCTCTGAGGCACAAGCAAGGCGGAGACCATTAGAATGGTCAAATCCCAATGGGAGCCACTTCTCAAGACCGAGTGTAGCCGGCGGGTGACGACGGCGAGATGGTAACAATGATAGTAACAGCAAACTCCACCAGAGTCCATGAGATAGGTCCTATTATTGGTTCCCTTTTAGAGCGGAGGAAACCGAGGTCCAGGGAGTTTAGAGAACTTGTCCAAAGTCGCACAGCTATGGAATAGCAGGGCTGGGATCTGAACCCAGGCAGCCTGGCTCCAGTACTCGTTCTCTTAGCTATGACTGGAGACTGAACATATGGAATGCACTACAGCAGGGCTGGGGCCTCTCCAGGGGCTCATGAGAACCCTGGGCTAATGTACAAGAGGGAACGGCTTGGCTGGTGCTGAGTACCGGTTTCCGCTCACACATGCGTGGTGGTCTCAGTATCTAGTCCCTATCTCCATCTTCAGTCTCCGTTCCTTCCAATGAGTCAAGCAGATGACCTCTCAGAATCTATGGTTTGTAATTAAGAGCACAATGATTGGGGGGGGGGAGGGAGATAGGAGCTTTAAAAGTACTGGAACAAATCTTTGATTGGAACAATAACAGATGGTCTGAGACGGACAGACCCTAGCATTTCCCGACGTTCAGCACCTCATTGCCCCCGTGGGGAAACTGAAGCCCAGAACATGCCCAAGGCCCCGTCACCCCACTGCCTTGGCTCATCCCTCCACTACCGAAGACATATCCCATTTCTGACACTCGTCCCGGAGCCCGTGATGCTTTGTCCCTCTGGATCTCAGCCACCAAGCTGAACATGTGGCCCCGCTTCCACTCCACTTGCTTCCCTCTGTCTGGCTATTCCTGCTTGTGCATGCTGTGCACGCCCAGCCTGGTCAGCAGCGGGACCTTCCTCCACAGGCCCGAGCTCCTGGCTGCAGCGGGCTGGACTGAGGCCCAAGCAATGAGCTTGGAGCCCTGCCAGGGTCCCGGCCACGTGGTTTCTCCACTTTCCCAGGTCAGGTGCCCCTGGGGAACTGAACGCCTCGTACTTTGAACAGAAAAAGGCCCAGGAAGAGACAGAATCAAGTGCTGGGACCAGACTCCACGTTCTCTCTTGGCTATAGCAATTCAGAGGAATAGACATGAAGAAAGGGACAGTCCTCATCACCACACCCACGGCAGGATGCTGCAGGCTGGGGAGGCCTCTGAGGGCCATTCCGGCCATTCCCCTGCCTCCAGGCAGTGTCTACCCAAACAGTCTGCTCCAGAGGTGGGCTGTAGGGTAGAAGGAGCATGCAGCCTCCAGGATGAGAAGTCCTGCTAATGTCCTGAAGGCTCAGCTCCTTGGCTTGCAAAATGGTCGGCCCTGCCCAACTCACCTGGCAGAGTCGGGCTGAAGAAGAGGTGAGACATTTATAATCCAGCCCCTGGCAAAATTGAACATGCCTCCATACACTGGTAAGGTTTGCATCAACTATGGGAATACTTAATAATCTCCAGGAAGAGCCCACAGAAAGATTTTGGAGACCTCTTTACCACGCTTAAATTCTTCAAAGTCAGAAATTTCCTGCATCAGTCTAACCTGCATCCGTCCTACTGCACTTGAAGGAGCCCCATCCTTCTCTAGCAGGTGCGTGCACTCCAGGCGCGCTGACATGGAAAGATTCCTGAAGGTCTCCAGCACCCCTTCCTTGCGATGCTGAGCACATTTTCACCTTGCTCTTTTGAAATCTACTAAGGAAGCCATCCAAGAATCACCTCAGGGAACAAGAAGGAGATAGGCAGGTAGAGCTCTCACCAGGATTCCAGAGTCACCAGCAGCTGGGACAGCCGAAGTTCAAGTTGGGCACAATGGGGACCATATCATCCAGCTCACAGCATGAACACAGCTAAAAAATGTTCATCTGTTTTGGCCTCGGCTTCCCCACTTGGAAACATGAAGTCTCTGTCACTTTGCTCCCTGCTCCTCACAGTCCAAGGACTAGAAAGAGCCTTGAGCTTGAACTCAAAATGAACTGAGTTAGAAGCCTTGTCGCATCCCAGATAGGTGTGTGGCCTTGGGAAAGTCCCAGGTGTCCCTGAGCCACACACAGGAAGTGGGAGCCAGGGCTGGATCCTTCCAGCTCTAAGCTCTAGGGTCTGCCCATCTGACTCACTCCACAAGACCAGCCTTGGCAGACCTCGCCAGAGACCACGAGAGGAGATGCGAGTGGCGGCTGGCCTGGCCAGGCATTCCAGTAGTTTGATAGTGACTTCACAGATCACTCAACAAGTGTCTCCCTCATCCCTGTGACAGACCCTTGGCTGGGAAGCATGGCCCAGTCCCCAGCTATGAGTGTCACTGCACCTTGCCCCGAACAAGCCCAGACAGCTCAGGAGAAAGCCCCTCAGCTCCAGCTAAGTTTGCAACATCTTCTATCCGGATTCTCCTCCAGGAAACCACAACACGTCTCTCTCCCTGGCAGATGATGTGAGCCAGAGGTGAGAGCTGTAGACTAAGCTTTCCTTTGGAAGCTGAAGACGTGAGCACAGAGAAAGGAGAAGTGATGGGGAGACCGCCCTGAACTAGCCAGCAAGGGTCCTGGGTTCGAGTTCTGACTCTGCCACCAACTTACTGTGTGACCTTGGGCAACTTATTGGCCTCTCTGAGCTATGTCTGCTTATCTGTCTAACAAAGAGTTTGGGTCAGCTCGTCACTCATGTTTCTGCAGCTCGGATGTGCTCTTAATCTCCACAACCTCTTTCTCAGTTCCCATCAGCAAGATTCTCACACATCCTCCTAAACCTGACAGTGAGGAGGCCGCATGCATGTGTCTGAGCTTTTGGTTGCTGGAAAGAGATAGACTACAGCAAAATCATTGCCAGGCCCACCAGAAATGAGGCCAACTGCGATCTGGCACGAGGGAACTCAGCTCATTCTCCTCCTGACATTTCCTTTTGTTAATAAGTGCCTAGAAATCACCAGGCCCAAAGCTTGGGCAAAGGAAACCCCATTTATAGAAGGAGCCCCCAACCCCACCAGCCAGATCAAGGGCTGGGGAACCCCAGAAACAGGGGCGTGGCCCTAAAGACCACTCGGAATGTGTGGGCCAAGGGCACAGCAGACTGGAGGCCCAACAGAGGCAGAGACAAAACTATAGGGACTGGGTGACCCGAAGTCCTATCCGTACATATTCAATCATATCCAATGCAGACCCCGCCCACTTGCTGGCCATGGCAGCTGGACTAGACTCAAGGGGACTTTTGTGACCCTCAGGGGCACTACACAGCTAGAAGGCTGTTTGGCGGAAGGAAACGGGTTTTCTCCCATCCACATCCAACACCCCAGTGCCAGGGAGCACCCCCAACATGGAGCACGGAATATCAGGAAGTTAAAGGCATGCGGAAAGGAAGCAGAGACAAGTTGTCAGCTACAGGCCTCATAGGTCTCTGAGCAAATGGCTTTGGCTGTCTAAGTCTCAGTTTCCGAATCTGAAAAATAGGTATAATCACTCTCACTTCAGAGAATGAGTGGGAGAATCACACGTCGTTCAAATACCATGCGAGCAAAAGGGTCTCAATAAATGTTGCTTTTAAAGGGGTCTGTTTTGGAGACAGTGCTATCCCCAGAACCTGGCCACATAGTAGGTGCTCGATAAATTTTTATTGACTGAGAAACGAACAGAGAGGGAAATGGTGAGCACCTCAGACCTGGTGCTGCCTTCCCAGCCGTGAGCAGGAGGCTTCAGGCCCAAGAACAAAACAAGAACAGGAGATGGCCGATGAAGGAGCCACTGGAGGTGGGAAAGGAGAGGTGGAGAGGCTGAAGGAGGCGGGCGGGGTGGAAGGGGACGGCTGAGGCACAGCCCTGTGGGTGCCCCCCGCCGTGGCCGGTGGAGAAGCCGTGGCGTGGCAAGGGTTTCCCAGGCCTGGCCTCCTCCATGCTCAGGAAACTGCTCTGGAACCAGTGTTCTAAACAGCTACACTCTGGGGCAAGAGGTGAAGTTCCGGCTGCTGCATTCTAACCCTGCTTTGACTCTCAGAAACCACGATACCTTGGCCCAGGTGTTCACCCCTGACCCCACCTCCGCCAAGCCTCAATCTCCTCATCTACAAAGGGGCAGTGCCTGGCCCACTGTGAGGCTCCCAGGACGGCGTCAGAGCAAGTTCCCCATGGGTGGCTCTGGAGGCGGCTCCAGCCTGGAATGTTCTTCCCCAGAGAGCCACAGAGATCCCATTCTTACCTCATTAAGTTTTCTCAAAAAGAGAGGAGGACTTCCTGGACCAACTAATTCAATAGCTCTAAAACTCAAGTACTCACTGCCTCCCTACCTTACTCCGTCTTAATGCTCAGCACCATCTGACAGTCAATCATTCATTCTTCATTCCCCCATTCAATCACTGTCTGTCTGCCCATGAGAATAGGAACTTTGTCTCTTGTTCATTGCTTAGCACCGAGCACAGTGCCTGACGCACAGTGTACACTCATTACTCATTAAACAAACGAATGAACAAATGAGTAAATAATTTAATGTGTCTCCTTGCCCAAGGTCATCTGGCTTGAGGAACAGTTCTGAATGCCAGCCCAGCCTCAGGGACTCCAGGTCCTTGCCTGAAGCCAGAAGCATCAGGTACTGCTCCTTGCCCAGATCTAGGTGTCAGGCATTAGACCTCAGGGCACAGGGGGGTTGTCAGCTGCTGGCAGCCAGGGCCTGGATCTTGCTTTTCTTTGCATCCCTCACTCAGTCCCCAGAGGACCCAGATCCATACACTGCAACAGGTAAGGCAGGTGCCTGTGAACACGCAGTCGATCCCAGAATCAAAGACAACCGCCTTCTGGACACCTTTGAGTGCTCCCAGCTCCCTCTCAGCTGCCTCTCAACTTCTAACCTTCCCATAGTCCCTTCTCCATCAACCACAGGCAAAGGGAGGCCCAGCCCCAGAGGTGATGACAGTTCCAAGTCTGGGTATTAACCTGCAAGGCCACAGCAAAGAGCTCTAAGCCACCAAAGGGCCAGGTCTGAAAGGAAGATGCCTCAGTTATAGTCCTGGGTCTCCCTCGGGTGGCAGTAGGACCCTCGACAGATCACTCCGCTTCTCAGAGCCTCAGTTTCCCTTGTAAATAATGAGATTGTTGGAATGAATCATTTCCCCCCAGGCAAAAATTCTAGGAAATCCACTTTTATGGACCTTGAACCGGCACTGAGATCGGATGCCCTGGAGCCAGAATTCTGGCTCCACTGTTTGTTAATTGTGAAACCGTGGGCAAGTGACTTAATCTTTCTGTGCCTGGGCTTTTTCTTCATGCCCCACAGATGCCCAAACGACCTACCACGATAGAGCGATGGGCAGAGCTGGTAGATTGAGGGTTACTGCTGAGCCTGCTGTGGGTTCGCCCAGCACCCCACCGCCCTCTGGCTTGTGTGTACATGAGTGAAACTGGTGGCATCAAGACAACACGGAGACTGAGTGCTCTCTGAGTTAGGAGCACTGACACCCAGGCTGGCCAAGATCCCCCAGCACGGACACCAAGGAGCCGGACAACAGAAGGCCCCCGACACAGAACTGTATTACAGAGCAATTGCTGCACACGTGCACAGAGAGGCTCCGTCCCAGAGAGGCCCAGGGCCCACGGGAGCCCCCCCGCCCCCCGCCACCCGAGCCAGGAAGCGCCGCTCAGTGTTCTGGCAGCAGGACACCAGGCCCAGACAGCTTCACATGCCGACCGACACGCTCACAGCAGAGTGATGGCCAAACAGAAAGACGCAAGCGGAGAATGCCCAGGCCACAGGTGGACAGGGCAGCATAGCCAATGGGAGCTCAGGTTCCCCCATAGAGTCTGCGTAATAGACACGGAAAATCTTTACCGGCCTACCCATCTTGCCCCTCTTGCCAGGAACGCCAGGCAGGCCCTGTGGAGGAAGAGATAGGGAAGAGGTCAGGATAGGATTCCTGCAGAGGAAAACCAGCCCCAGAGCTGCCCACAAAGGGAAGTCACAGAGGACCCAGCATTTAGACCACATAATACATCAGTTATGTGCTCAGTGGATAGATGGTCCTTGCCCTCTACAGGGTTGGGGTCTGCGTGGACCTGAGCTGGGGAGATGCCTAAGAAGAGCACCCAGTGCTCCTAGTAGTCAGCAGGTGCTCAACAAATGCTCCTCTGCTTTCGTAAGATTCTCTATACGCAGCTTGTTGATGAGGTTACGGCTGAGTTCCCAAATACAGTCTCAGGCTGAGCGGGGACGGAGAGGAAGGTCCACTGTCCTGTGGCCCATACGGTCTTGTCATAATTAATCAGCTCTATACTGAGAGCACAGCCACGGACACTACATAAATAAATGAGCATGGCTGTCCATGTTCAATAAAACTTTACAAAGCCAGATGACTGGGGGATCTAGCCCACAGGCTGTAGTTTGCAGACACTTGATCTGAAACATAAAACAGGCCCATTTCCCATTGGTCGAAAGCCCTTCAGAAGCTCCCAGTGTTCTCGGAACAGAGTCCCTTTCTTGACCTCAGCCCCTAAGTGCTGTGGAACTTCGCCCAGGGGCTCCCCCCAGCCTTGTTTCCTACTATTTCCACCTCGCACTCAGCTCCTGGACTATGTTGATTGCTAAACTCTCCAAGTTATCATATGTCCCTGACTTTGCACTCTGTTCCCTATGTCTGGAAGGTGTCCGCTTTGCCTTGTCCCCTTAGTGAACTCCTATTCAACTCAAGGGCACCTGTCCAGGAGGGATTCCATGACTTCTCCAGTCTGGCACCTGGCAGAGGAGGTGGGTTGGGTGGGTAGGAGGTAAACAAAGAAAGCACACTCACTCGCTCTCCATCAGACCCTGGCAGACCGAAGAGCCCTGGCAGTCCAATGTAGCCCTAGGAAAGAGCAGGCAGGGGGGTCAAAGGGGCAGGGTGGTGGGGTGTGGCTGGCCCGACCCATCCCAGCCCCCTCACTGCCCTCCCGCATCCCGGCTCCTCTTCCTGGCCGGTGGCAGTGGCAGCTCCGGTGGCTCCTCGACGACATAGGCCTTGAGGCAAGTGTATATGCCCATGGACTGCATGGTGCTGGCTTCCACGATGTAGTCCAAAGGCACATACCCTCACGCCAGGGAAGGGCGCGGGTGCTCGTGGGGAGAGGCCCGGGACCTGCGGGAAGGAAGCTCTCCGCTGGGTTAGATGCTACAGTGGCACCAGGTCCTACCCACCCCCAGGGATGCTGGCAGGTGCCTGTGGCATCTGCAATGACTCCTTCTAGGCCATGAAGGCCCGGGATGTGCGGTTCACATCCACCCCTGGCTGCCCGAGTTCCAGCAATAACAGCAGCTACCACCCCAGCCGGCTGACGTCCTGACGAACATGTGTGTGCCCCTGCATTCAACCTTTCCTGGACCCTGCAGATTGGCTGTCAAACCTTCACTAGACAGACAAAGGAAGCTAAGGCACTGGAGATGAACGGACATGACTAGTCAGGGCTGGAGTCCACTGCCCTAGAATGCGCCTGAGTTTCTGTCTCCCAGCCTTTATTCACGCTGTGCCCCCACCAGGGATGATGCCCTTCCCGCCCCCACGACTGCAGAGCTAACTAATCCTTCCAAGTCCAGCTCTAATGCTCCCCTGGCAAGCAGCCCTGATGCCCCAAGCCGGAAGTGATCTCCTACCCCCTCCACCCAGCGCCATGTTTGCACCTCAGTTAGGAGGATTCACCACTTTCTCTGCTGCATCTTCACTATGTGTGTCCATGTTTCATGTCCTCATTAGCCCAGGAACGTCTCAAGAGCAGGGACCTAGCTCAGCTCTCCTATCACTATCGGCACTTTCTAGGTGTTTGTGGAATGACTTAATAATAACTGTAAACAGTTTTTATTTATAAATAATAGCTATAACAAAAGCTAGACTGAGCGCATCCTCATCACACCCCCAAGAAGGAGGTATAATCGGCTCCCTATAGAGGTGGGAACATTTCGGCTCGGAGAGGTGAAGTGACTCACCCAGGGTCACACAGCTAGAACGTGGTAGAACTGATATTCGAATTCAAGTCATCTGACGCCTAGACCAGGCTCTTAACCACTCTGCTATACTGCCTCCCACAAACAAGCAACCAATGTAGGCTCACAACCATCTGTCCTTCCCTAGAAGGTCAAGAGGTCACGGAGCCTCCTTGGCACCCAGTGTGATAATAGCCATTATCTTAAAAAGAAACATTTGCTGATTTTCCCAAACAGGGCTTATAACCCAGATTTACGGGTGAGAAAATGGGCTCAGAGAGGTCTAGTAACTTGCCCGAGATCCCACAGCCAGCTAAAGGTCTCAAAGCCAGTCACCCTGACCCTGAAGCCTGAGCTCTGCCTCCCTCATAAATATGAGGCTGGTGATGTCAGGGTTGGAAGGGCAGCCGCGGCTGCCCGACTCATCCAGGCTGCTCGGGGCCCTGTGACCCTGGAGAAAGATGTGCTGGGGCCAGACCAACACTCTCCCCATATGTGGCCTCAAGCTGCCACCAGCATGGCACACACCAAGCATCCCCAGATGTCCTTAGTCTATCTCACGCCTCCTGTCTTCCTGGAAAATCAGGAATGCTGCTTGAAATGAGAAAACCTTCTCCCTGGGTTCAGAAGGCCGCTCTGGGGTCACAGGTTATGGGCACAACTGGATTAAGGGAGAGGGGCCCAACATCCTCATCGGCCCCTGCACGTCACCATCACTGTCATCATCATCTTTGTAACCACCAGCACGTCCTGAGGACCTTGCCTACTCACCCCTTTGCCCACCTCCCAGATGCTCTCCTAACAGCTGCCTGTCAGTTCCTGGGATTAGGGCCGAGACTGTGGCCATAAATAGCTTTGGCTCAGGACTGGAAGACACGTCACACCGACCTGGACTGACCGAGGACTGTGTGACCCATTTGCTGAGCATTCTCTGAGAGGCAGTGGGCCCGGCCCTCAGGTCCACCTTAGCTGCGCAGTGCAAACTGGGGCCACTGGGGCCCCACCATGAACCCATGTAGAAGAGATCATCTCTTAGTCTTCCAAACTCCATTTACTTCCTTCCATTCAATTTCCCCAGAACCTCTTCACTACCCCACAACCCACCAGGTAGCCCCCACCCAGCAAGCCTCTCCTTAGCAAATTCCCAGTATTCCCATAACCATGTTAGAGGTCGGATGGAGGTCACTCCATTTATAAGGATGGACAAACTGAGGCTGCTGGCTACTCAAGAGTTTGCTCCAGAGGCCCTGAAGGGGCAGAACAGCAGATGCTCCATCCACCTCCAGGCCCGTGCAGCATTCACCCACCAGGCTCCCCTGAGGATTCTATTGACGAAGTGGCCCAGCACTCGGGATGTACTGGGGTTAACATGGCAAGCAAATGCCTGATTGTAGCAGCTAGACTATGGCCAAACCTCTAGCAGACTCTTTGCTGCCCAGACTGTCCGGCCATGGGAACCGAGCTTGACTCTTGAGTACCTATCACCCGGCCCTTCTGCTGCCCCTCTGTCTCCAGGGAGAGCTCAGGTGGGAGGGTCTTGGCCGTAGTTTCCCGACGGACAATTGGTGGAGGACTTCCAGCCCTGATTTCTCTCCGGCCCACTGGAGGGACTGGTAATGCCCACCCAGGGCCCCAACTCCATGGCACTTGCCAAGGCCCACTTACCCGACTGCCTTTGGGGCCAGGGTCTCCTACAGGTCCAGGTAACCCCTGAAACATAAAAGACAAGGGCAAGGACATATGGAGACGTTCTACCTGCTGCCAACAACCCAGAGTGAGTCCTGCCTCCTGTGGGTCTCGGCTGCCCCCTGTGTAGAATGGGAGTGGGTTAGACTCACAGTCTTCAAACTGAGCCCCCAGCCACCCCAAGGTCCCAGGAGGCAGCTTAGGGGAGAGACTAGGTGGGAAGAGCCTCAGAGCTCCACCCCCACAGCTCCAAAGCTCCTTCCTTCTGTTCTCTTACTGAGCATCCTTTCCCTGCTGCCTTGGTCCAGCCCCTTGAATAGCCCTCTCTTCAGGGCCCACCCAGCAGGTGTAGCTCCTTGGCCCCCAGCCCGCTGCCTCCCTCTCCCTGGGGGCACCCATGGCCATCTTCACACCACCATGGCCACAGAGCTTCCAGAAGCCATATACTGCACCTGCCTGCCAGGGTAACCTTTGGCCCCTGGGCTGCCCTCTGGTCCCGGCTGCCCCTGCAAAAGAACAAAGAAAAATATGAGGAAAGGAGAGACCCTGTCCAGCTCCAAGTCCGGGGACAGCAGGGGGACTGGGGCTTATGACGGACAAAGAAAAGGGCAATGGACAAAGAAACCGGCGGTGAGAGATGAAATAGGAGGAAGGGAAGCCGCTGGCCTGCCCGGTCCCTAAGCCCACCCCTCTGTGAAACTGGTCAGACCAGCTCAGAGGAACAAAACCCCTGTGCTGGCAGCCCAGGAATAAGAAAGCGCTGAGGCGGCCTGGCTGGCTCTCCCACGCTGGCAGCCACTGCTGTTTGATTTGGGCCGGGGCAGCCAAAATTCCTGCAAACCCCGTGGCGGCGTGTATAATATCCCCTAACATCGCCCGGAACAGGCCAGCTATTCATGGCTCTAACCGGAGTTGAGCAGCTCATGCCAATGCTGGGCCGGCATGCGCTACAGCTCCTTCAGGCAGATGTGGCTGGAGGAGAGGTGGGGTGTGGTGGGGGCCCCAGCAGGATGGAAGGCAGAACTGCCTGGCTCCGGGCTCGCTCATGGAGCAGGGCCCAGGGAGGAGGCCAGGGACAGGCAGGCGCTGGAGTGTGGGACAGTAAGCAGGGCGGGACTGAAGCCTTCTCCCTCACCTGTTCTCCCGGGTGCCCTGCCGGTCCAGGATAGCCCTTGTGTCCCTGTGGAGGAAGAAATCTCATCAGGCCAGGAAAGCACATCTGGGCCTGTGGATCGCAGGGGCCCAGCATCCCTGCCTGCCTTTTCAGGAAGGCATGCGACGCTGTAGCTGCAGCGATATAGTATGTTTCAACAAATACTTCCCAAATGGCTACATAGTACACATCAGGGTTAGCAGGTTCCTATGGTTTCCTCTCTGCCACTAACAGTTCTTAGACCAGAAGCATCAGAGGCGCTGTTCATTCCTTGGGCAGGGTTTGTCATCCGAACTGAGACACAGTGACTATGACAGAGTGATGCTGTACCCCAACTGTTCTTCCCAAATCAGAGAGCAGGTGAGACTGTCAAAAGCTGGGGTAGAGGGATTTCTCAGTGGGTGGGTGGGCCAATTAGGACCTCAAGGTCTGGAATATGTTCAATCACCCTGTGATGCTGAAACCTTCTGTCGGGACCTGTCCCTTCTCAGGAATTCCTTATCAGAAAAGATCTTACATATACTGGCCAAATACATTAACCAAAACAGCTGCCCCCCTTTCTCATTGGTCCCAGCAACTATTCCAAGGGGACAGACGCCACACAAATGCCTAATAGAGAAGGAATCGGGCAACATCCCACCAAACTTGACCCTCTGTCCCCAGGGCCCAACTACCATTGTCAAAGGCCAGGTCTCTAGGCTGAGAGAATCAAAGTGAGTGTATGCTTTCAGGTGGCACTGGGGACGACCTCTGAGCGATTTCATAAGAGTTAGGAGCCCTCTGAAGGGGAACCCCAGACTTCAAGCTTCCATGTCCAACAGGGTGGGTGCTCTAACCTCTGTTAGAGCCCCTCACACAGGGAGCCCTGGGCCTGGCTCAGACACTCTGTCTGACTTACTGGACAACTCTGGGCAGGTTACCACCTTTCTTTCTCTGGACCGCAAATGAGGGAGTTAGAACTCTGAGCCCCTACAGCTCTGTTTGAGAACTAGAGTTCTAAGGCTTCCCCAGAGGGTGATATGCAAGACTCAAGAGTACACACACCTGTGCTGCAGACCACTCTATGCATGGTCGTTTGCCCGAGACGACACCTACATGACCTCCTCTAGCCCTTACAACAGCTAGATAACGGGTGGATAGGAATTATCATCTCCATTTTACAGAGAAGAAAACTGAGTCTCGGATAACCGAAGCCACTCACCCCAAGTCCCACTGCTAAGGACCAACAGGTTCACATTCACCATGGGGTCCTTCTGACACCTGAGGCCACATGGAGCGCCTTGCAGACATCTTGGGCCTGTACAGATCATGCGCGCGCGTGCGCGCACGCACGCACACACACACACACAGGCACACACAGGCACACATGCTCACTCCTGCAAACTCCCAGGAAGTAGGACTTTTAATTATAAACAGCAGAGTCGGTTTGACCTAGGAGGTTTGGGAAGTTTACGAGCATTCCTTCTGCACCTACTCATGCCTCAGACTGCTCAGCAATATGTTTGCATCTCAATCCTGGACCTGTGAGATGGATTCAACATGGCTAAATGAGATTCTTTGACGTGAGGTGTGTGCTTTTTACCCCAGAGCCAGCATAGTTAAAACCTTATTTCAGATTGTTCTGGATTCCTCTCATTTCACTGCTGGCTGGCTGTGTGACCCGAGGCCACCGACGTCACCTCTCTGAGCCTCCCTTTCTGCTTTTGGAAGCTGGGGATATAAGAGGTGGTGCATGGATTGCAGGATATGATGTGTGTAAAGCATTTAGCATAGAATCTGACACTGAATTTCAGGGCCCTATAAAGACTAGCTGCTATTATCATCATGATCTTCCCATTTCATTCATTCATTCAACAAACATTTACTGAACTTTTATGTACCAGCACCATCCTACACATGGAATGAAGGAGAAGACAACGTCCTTTGCCTTAGTTGAAACTTACAGTCCAATTAAGGAGATCTAAAAACAAGTAACTATAAAGGATAATGTCTGAGGGAGTGGGAAATAGGGAGCAGTTGTTTTCATAGGTGTAGTTTCAGATTTGCAAGATGAATGGAGATTAGTTGCACAATAATGTGAATATACTTAACATGACTGAACTGTATACACCTAAACATGGTAAAGATGGTAAATTTTATGTTTTTTTTTAACCATAATTCAAAATAAAATTTTTTTAATGAGATAATATGTGGTAGTGACCAGTGCCATGAAGAAAAGTGAGCAGAGTTAGAAGATGAAAAATGGCAGTGTTGGGGAGGGTATGACTGCAGGGAAGGCCACTCGGAGGAGATGAATGAGGTAAGGAAGCTGGACAGACAGCTGGCTCCTTAGGGAAACACGTTCCAGGTAGAGGGAAGAGCAGGTGTAAAAGTCCTGAGGCAAGAAAGCTCTCAGATGGGTTCAGGAAAGAACGAGGCCCATGTGACTGGAGCAGAAAGAGTGAAGGGCGAGGGGTAGATGGGCAGGGGTGGTCAGAGAAGAAGCAGGAAGCCAGAACGTGTCGGGCGGTAGTATTATAGAAAGCCACAGAGGCCTTTGAGAAGGCATGTGTCAGGGTATGATGTGCATAATCACCATTATTATCTTTCTCCACTTGGAGCTTGCAGGTGAGGAAGAAGAAGCAAAGTCTTTTTCCATGAAGAGCTGAATCGAGCCTTGAGCTCTAGGCTGTGTGACTTGGCGCACGTCATTGCCCTCTCTGATCCCACCTTGCCATCCTCTGCCTGCTTCAAGGGGTTGTAACAAAGAGTCAATGAAATAATAGGCAAGAATCCCAAGAGAAGTGTGAAAGGTGACCAGGGAGCCCCTGAGTATCACCTGCTCCTTGGGCTTCTTCTAAAGCCATGAAGAAACCTGCCGGAAACCAGTGCTTTAGAGGAGACCTGTGGCCAGTGAAATCCCAGGAGGAGATTTCAAGTAAACCCTTTATTCAGAACATAGCTAAAAGGAAACAAATGATCATCAGGGATATGAACAGTGGCCTGCCCTATGCCTGGCTTGGCACTAAAGCCTTAGATACATCAGCTCATCAATTCCTTGCAATCAACCCTGGGATGTAGTAATTACTGTGCACACTTGCCGGATGAGGCTCAGAGAGGTAAAGTGATTTTCCTGAGGCCACACAGCTTCCCGAAGGCAGTGCCAGACTATGAGACTCCAATCCCTGTATCCTTAACCACCAAATCAAGGAATGAGACATACTTACTGAGGCCTGAGACCCACCTAGAAGAGCCACAGGGCCACCCAGGGAAAGACCCCTTTACAGACCAACTTCTCCAGGACAGATCACTGCAACATTTCGGTGGCAGAGGACAGTCACGAAACCCTGGAGTGTCTGAGTCGGAAGGGACCTTAGCCATCAATTTGACAACTTCTTTTCTCATTGAACAGACTGAGAAACCAACGCTCAGAAAGGGGAAAGGACTTGCCCAAGGTTATTTAGCAAGTCGTAGCCAAGCCTGGACTATTCCCCAGGACTCTAGACCTGCCGGGCTGTGCTATGTCCAGAAGGTTACAGTTCCTAGGTCTTTCTCAATTTGTGGGCCCTGAAGGGCCTTGAACATCACCACGAACACCCGTTTCTCCTGCTGGACAAGAGCGGCAGACTGAGCACAGCCACAGCATGGGGTGGGGGTGGGGGGAGGTTCACATGCTCCTTGGAAGTATCTTAACAGTGTTTACCATGCTAAGGTCAGCCAAATAGCTTCAAATAACAGGGCCCCAGGATCTGGAAAAATCTAAACCATTATCTTCTCCATGGCCCTAGCAATTATGGGGCAGGCACTGACCGCAAGGTGGACCCACGGGCGTGTGTGATCGGTGCCTGACTGGCACTAGGGGAGAACAAATGCTTCAGGAGAGCTCCGAGGACCATGGAGTCTGCAAGGGACCTCCAGCTGCCCGGCAGGCGGGTCTCGTGTTTATAATAGAGTTCGGTCTATATTTTGGTTTGGAAGCCAGATTAATCATTGCTTACAATGCACAAGGAGAAACCAGACATCACCTCACTGTTGCTGCAGACAGTCTCCTCGTCGGCTGGGATGCTATTTAGGTTTTGGGCAGGGGAGGAAGGGAGGTCCTGTCCTTGCCTGAGGGTCGTGGGGACCAATATGTTCTTCCAGGCTCTACCTCAGCCCATACGAAGTTCTGGCTTCTCCTGCAGTATAATGGAACTCACTGCACGTATTTAGTATTCCATGAGACTTCCCTACCACCTTGCAGCTGCATGTGGCGTGAGGCAGTCAACAGGACAGAGAGCCCCACTTAACGAAAAGGATCAGTGAAGAAGAAACACATGCCAAGAGGTAGAGTGACCCGTTACATGATCCTGGGCCTCTGTTTCCCTAGCTGTCCTCTCAAAGCATCCTTCCTGTTGGCTCAGAAATGATAGGATTTTGAATGTGTGGTTTATCCAAAAGCACAGTCTATCATAGCATAGCCAGGCTCCTGACGCCAGACTCTGCTCAGTGGGGGCCTGAGACAGGTCAGGGCAGGAAGGTACAATTTCTAGATGGCTCATTCACTCACCCAGTCATTCATTCAACAAAGATTTGCTGAGCCCCAAAGACGAGCCAGACCATGTGTTAGGCACTAAGAATACTCTTGTGAACAAAACGAACTCACTCCCCACCTTCTAGAAGAGGTTACAGATACTAAACGCATGTCGAGTGGAATGAAGGAGAAGTACTGAGTGCCGGGAGAGTGAAGGCAGTCAACCGAAGCAGGCGGCATTGTCAGCCGAGGCCTGAAAGAGGAGCCGAGTTGGAGAGCGCGGGCGAACTGGACCTCAGCAACGGCAGGGGGTGTGAACCCCAGAAGCCCACACAGAGGAGAGCCTAGAGAAGAGGCTCTGCATGGAACTGGGGGTGCTGCATATGAGATCATCTCAGGCAGCCTCAATCATGTTCCCCCAAAACATTCCCGGATGACCCCTCTGCCCTTCCATTTTATCACAGCTTCTCACTGATGATGGCCAACTCAGGGGGCACAGGGAAGGCGCCTGGGCAGGGTGAGGGCAGGAGGAGGGACCCGGGGGGATGGGTGCCAACGGGCACACAGTCTTGGCTGGAGAGAGGGTTTCTGCACGGCAGTTTCTCAGCCTCGACTCTGCTGCACTGAGGGGTGGATAAGTGCGTGGTGGGGTGGCTGTCCCTGCCTTGCAAGATGTTTAACAGCATCTCTGACTTCTGCCTGTTACAAGTTAGTGGCACCCCCACCCCCATCCCGCTCCCAGCTGTGATGACTAATATCTCCAGACACTGCTAACTGTTCCCTGGGGCGCAAAAGCACTCCTGGGTGAGAAGCACTTCTCTACAGGAGAGAAGGCAGGAGGGTCAGACAGGGGACATGCCAGACTCCGCCTTCCCAAGGTGCAGATGCGGTTCTGGTAAACTTGTTGCCTGGTGGAGGGTGGTTAACCGTTAACTAAGCAAGACTTAGTTAGGACCAGGCAGGCAAGACCTCAGTGCTTCTGCTTCAGGATGCCATGATCGTTCACTTATTCAACAACTACGTAAGCAGTGTCCACCACGTGCCAGCCCTGTGTCAAGTCCTGGGGATGTAGCATCTCATTTAACCCTCCTAACCACTCTATGAGGCAGCTCAGGCTCAATGAGGTGAGGCCACTGGCCCCAGCTCACATGGCAGGAGAGGAACAGGGCTGGATGCCATCCAGGTCTGTCTGCCCAGCTCTCCGTGCTTGCCCAAACCTCGAAAATCAGAAATCGGCTCCGCAAGGCTCCTGAACAAACATCGCAGATGGATGTGGAGAGCTGAAACTTCTCATGCAGGAGCCTCTTTTTCACTTGATGGGCCCACTCTTATTTGAGAAGCTGTTTCAATCAGTGCTTTGGAGAGAGAAAGGGCCTGAGGGTCAGAGACCTGGGTTCAAACCCCAACTCTGCCGCTTTGTGACCCTGGAAGGTACTTCCATTTAAGCCAGTAGCTCTTCGCCTTAGCTGCATATGAGAATCTTGTGCCTAGGTCCCGCTCAGACCAACAGAACCAAGATCTCTGGGGTGGGGCTTGAGCTCCCCAGCTGGTTCTACTGCACAGCGGGGCTGGGAACCGCTGCTGCAGATTTCAACCTCTGTGAGGCCCCTTGATGACTTCATTTGCATTAAACACCATGGTAGGCACAAAGGCCTGGCATACAGGTATGTAGTCACCGAATGACTGGTAGAATGAATGACTAAATGTGTGAGACCTGTTTGGGCCTTGGCTTTTTCTTAGCTGTCAAGTGGGCATGATACTGCCTTACACCTTGGAGGCTGTTGTGAGGAAACGACGTAATGAGGGACAGTAACACTCGATGCCACCTCTAACTCGCCTCACTGTTTAACATGGAAACCTCCCAACCCAAACTCCCTTTCTCTGCCTGTTTTCCCATAGCCATTTTCATCTTCTAATATATCCCATATTTTTTACAAATTTTCTTTTTATTGTCCATGTCCTTCCACAAAAACAAAAGTTCTGGGGGACAGGAATTTTGTCTGTTTATCCAGCTCAGTGCCTTGCGCAGTATCTGGCACGTAGCAGGCATTTAACTGATTCTGCTGAATAAAAGAATAAACAGAATTATTGGTATCGCTCTGGAGTGACACCAAAATTCAACGTGCTCCTGAGAAAAGAGGATGCTGACCTCACCTCTCACCTGCCAATGTCTCCTTCTTCCCAAGGCTCTCAACATGAGATGAGGCAGAAAAGCCACCCAACAGGACCAGGGCAAAGTGGCCACCGATGTCACCAAAGACAGTTGTGGAAGAGAGACTGCTTGCAAAACACTGATGATCCCAATCACAGCTGCCCACCCTGTCAGTCCTCCTTCTTGGCCCTGATCGCTGGGGGACCTGAGCTTCCCCACGCCCTGCCCACCACCCTCTGTGAGCAGGAGACACTGGCCTACCACAGACCAAACTCGTGTCTGCCTGGGTCAGAGCAGAGGGACTCACTGTAAATAGCTTTGCCAAAAAGTTTTCTAGCCACATGGAGGCTCTTCTTTTATTTAGAAAAGATGCCCTTCCTGGCTCAGGTGAACTGATCCCTCTTGGCTGGGGGCTCTTGGCTTCGCTGGACACCTGCCGAGATCAGGGAGCCCTGGAACCCAGGCAGGAGAATTTTTCCCATCTCCTGCCGCCTCTGCTAAACTCCCACCACCATGCAGAGCAAGACCACCACCAGCTGCTTTATGAGCCAGGACTGGAAGGAGACTTTCCACTCACACCTCATCCGTCAGAAAATGCTGGAGCCCAGAGGGGAAGTGAGTAGAGAGAGAGAGAGTCCCTCTGTGTTCTCCGAGCCAGAAAATTCCATGTTTCCCCAGCTCACAGGCAGCTGCAGATTCCGGTCTGGCTCTGGCCTCTTCAGACTCGAAGTTTGGCCTGCTCTAGCCATGGAAGGTGGAGGAGAAAGGGATGAAGAGGACGTGACGCGCCGAGTATCCTGTGCCATGGGGACCCTTGGAGCAAGGATAGGATGAAGCCAGGAGGTACCACAGCTGTCCAGATGAGAACCAGATGGCCCAGAGAGATGGCAGCTGTGGCTACAGCTGGGAGCCAGGGTAGAAGCTTAAGACATGGCCCTAGGCTGATGTATCTACTGGAAAACCCATCCGCAGAGGGAGGTTTCCCTGCAAAAAGCAGTTGATCCTTGGCCTGCATTGTCCTCCCTATTTCCCGAACACCTACTATGTGCAGGCCCTGTGCTAGCCTCAGTAGAGAAGGTAACAAACCAGATTCACAGAGCCTTGTTGGTGAGGTTAGACTGGGGATAAGAATAACTCAGCTAAGATGGGCTGGGGGTTTTTGAATAGAGTGGAAGTTCCTGGCCTGAAGGCTGAGGATCCAGGAGGTCATCCTAGAGCGGGCACCACTAGAGTTGCATGTGAAGGATGAGGGAGTCTGGCTGGGAAGCTGGGGAGAAATCTAGGGGCGCCGTAAGTCAGAAACACACCATCTAGGAAAATGGCAGACTTCCCTCCAAGGATGCTTAGAGACGTAACTCTCGCTCTGTGCCTCTGCGGCACATTCTCCTTCCCCTGCAGCATACCAGCATACCAGGGAGAGACGAATATTAGACTCACAGAGGTTATTGATTTTCCCAAGCTCACACAACTAGGAAACGGTGGAGCTAGCAGTAGAACCCAGGTCTGACTGACCCCAGAGCCCACTTTCCAGTTTCTTTGCTCCAGGTCTTACTCCAGGCTGACAGCCCAGGCACTAAGAGGTCAAGTGTGAGGGGCTGTTGTCTCCATCCCAGGTAGGAGGAGGCTGAGGCTCAGGGAGGAAATATGCAGGCCCGAGGCCACTCCATCATTTGGAGGTAGAGCCGGGCCAATGCCGGCCCTCCTGGTTCTGACAATATTCCTGCCACCACCACGGGAAGGCCTCCCAAGAGCAACTGGACCCTTAAAGGAAGGACAGCAAACCAAGGCCACTTCTCTTCACACATCATTAGGCATGGCTGGGGAAACCTAATCCAAGGCAAGGTGCTGCCCACCCCCAGATAAGCACAGACCCCCATAAACCTCTCACCCCCACAATGTTCCCTGTGCCCAAGAGAGCTAGGGAGAGGCAGATGGGAGGAAAGAGGCTCACAGGGCTCCTGTCAGATGACCCTGCATGCTAGGTAGCCCACTCGCAAGGCAAAGCATTAAAACCAAGGTGTACCTTTCGTCCGAGAGGTCCTGGATTCCCAGGGAGCCCAGGCAAGCCCACGTCACCCTGCAAAACACAGACAAAGGGGTAAGTTGGGGGAATGGGAGCAGAGGCACTCCTTAAATTGAATGTGTGACTTCATATGGCCAGTTGTTTGTAAATAGGATTCATGGAGGCCCAGAAGCCTCAGGGGACATTGGGGGCCTCTGTCTAGAGTAAGGGCAGCTGAGTAGGCAGGGTACCCAGCCTCTTCCCACTCAACCTAGTCCCTCCATTGGATCTATTTTCTATACTGGACTTCAGCATAGGCTACCATTTGAGAAACTGATCCTGCTGCTAAATATTTGAGAACCACTATTTGAAAACCACTGTCCCCAAGGAACGTGCAATTCATGTCTCATTCCAATCAGCTCACTCTCTTTGTCTCTCTCTGTCTGTCTCTCTGTCTCTGTCTCTCCCTCTCTCTCTTTGTGTTCTTCATCTTTGCTGGGCATGGTGGTCATAAATAGGAGGCATTTCTGTCACCACCATGAGACCTGAGAACAGACAACCCAGGGCAAGAGAGAAGCCTAGGCCCCCTGGACTCCGTCAGACCTAGGTACCAGTCCTGCTCTGTACTGACCAGCTATATGACCTCCAGCAAGCCATCCACCTCTGGGGCCTCTGTTTTCTCATTTGCAAGCTGGGCCCGTCTGCCTTGGCTTGTAAGGTTCCAATGAGGAGCAGAAGGGAGTATATGTAAACATTTCCCCCCAGTAATGAATGAAAAAACTTATCAGTTAGGATGTGAAGGAATGAGCTACCCGTGTCTTGGGGAAATCAAAGGGAGCTGCCACTTCTATGCACCCAAGCACAGGAGGCTGGGTTGAGAAGCAGTGTTCTGCCTGTCAGGAGGGCTCTTATGCTGTGCCCAGAGGAAGCCAGACAGACTGGAGCATTCCTTCCAGGATATGAAGGTCTGAAATGCTGGGGACCTCAATTGGATTTCTCGCTTCCCCTGTGCCCACCTGCCCTGAACTCCCTCTGGGCCCCTTGATCCGTTTATGGGGTGGACGCTTCAGAAATGGATGAAGTCTTTTGGCCTAAGTATATTCTCTTCCATGGGAGAAGCTTCTAGTTTCACAGCCCTTCAGAGTTAGGGAACCCTGAATCTCTGGCCTGTTCCCATCCCTCCTCCTAGGAATGTACAGATATGTCTCCTGGAATTAACAGCCTTAGAGGGAACTTTGAACGTCTTCTGGAAGCTTCCCGGGTATATGCTACCAAGAAGCTTCTGGATGCCAAGGATCACCTAGTAGGCCTTAGAGAAAGCTATGCAGGGCATGAGGCAAAATGACATTCACCAAGAGTGTGTCCATAGGCAAAATCTATTGGTTTTACTGGCTGCAGCCCAGGAAGAAGACAGCAGGAAATGGCTTTGGGGTTAGTGTGGGAAAAGGCGGAACATCAAGGAAAAATCCAGACCACATGCTGACCTTCCCAGACTTTCCCGCCTCCCCGCCTTTGCCAGGACGGCTCACCCCAGAGCATGGCAGTTTCTCTCCTGTCCACTCCCCCGCTTCGCTGAGCTCTGGGGTCCCTGGAAACCTACCTTTGTCCCATCGTGGGCCTTTCCAGGTGAGAGCCCTGGGTCCCCTTTCTGTCCCTGAAACAAAAATAATTCCACTTTGGCGGCCGAGTCATCTAGAGAGGATGTTACCCCACAGACTGTGCTCTAAGCCCTGACTTGTGCTTAAATGCCCTTCCACCCATCCCCTACTCACCCAGCTCCATTACTCCCTGGCTCCAACAGCTCCCCACTGATCGCATGACGGCAAAGTCCAAACCCTTTGGGGTTCCAAGTCTTTGGTCATCTGGTCCCAGCCATCCTGACCAGACTTTGCTCTCCTTCCACCAGACAAATACACAGACGGGGTCGCCTCTGCCCCTTCCCCAGACCACAGCCCATTCCTCAGCTGTGCCTTGCACTTTCCTGCTGCCAGGCCCTTGCTCAGGCAGTCACTCCCACCCAGAAAACCATTCCCCAGTCATCATTAGCCAAACCATAACATTCTTCCAGACGCAGCTTGAGCGCATCCTCCCCAAGCTGGGTCCACGTGCAGGTGACGTGTGACCTTGCATGTGAGCGTTGCTAGGACTGCCTCCAGGCTTGCTCCCCTGAGGCTCTCAGAGAGCTTCCAAGAGACACATACGAGAGGCATTCCCAATTCTGTTCCATTTTTCCAATGCTCACCTCACCACTCTGATCACCTAGGGTCACTGCAATAACACCCACTTACATCTGTGTGCAGCTCTTCATGGTTTGCAATATTCCTCATCTCACTAGATTTTTACAACAGCTTCCTGAAGTGGGCAAGGGAAGTGTTACCACCCTATTAACTGAGGCTGGAGAAGGAAAGGGACTGTTTGAGGCCCAAGATGAGGCATTGGCAGAGCTAAGACTAGAACCCCGAAGATGAGTTAGAACAGGCAATAAATCAGAAAGCAACCAACAAACAGCAGGTTCCAAGTCAGAGATAAATCCCTAGCATTTGGGAGTGTCCCCAATGCAAGGATTCTAGCTCCTAAGAGAATGGGGCTTGAGAAAAGGCCCACAGACAGTTCATCAGCTGCATCTCCTGCAGGGCTGAAGAGCGTGCTCCTGGCTGCAGGCCCGCCCATTTGGTCCAACTTGGTTAAAACACTCTGAAAACAGCCCTTTGGAAAGTAGGTCCACCCTGATGCCACCTTTCAAGAGCTCCTGATCACTGTCCTTCACCCTCACTCCCACGCTTCCTCCACCAGCTGGATAGATCCTGAGTCAGAAGTCCTAGGGTGAAGCCAGGGACTCACAGTGGGACCTCAAGCAAGTCATTTCACTTCCCTGAGCCCCATTTCCTCACCTTTAAAATGGGAGCTGTGCAGCACGCACACATAGGCATGCACACAGCATTCATACACACAGGCACACACACACACACACACACACACACATGCGCACAGATACTCATACGCATGCACATGGATGCACGCAGGCTGGCACATACACATAGCATTTGCATACACATTCACATGTGCACACAGGTGCATGTACACACACACTCATAGACGTGCACACTCATCGTCCGGCTTCCCAGATTTCTTGGCCAGGAGCCAGCGAGATAATGGACATGACACGTGGGAGAGGCGGTTTGGCCAACTTTAATTAATTCCCATTTGGTTCTTTTTGACTTTCAAATTCTGACTCAGTCACTCTTCACGAGAAATCATCACATTAAAGAGGGAAGGAAACAGCCTTCCACTGCCCACCTACTCTGCACCCAGTACTGGGCCAGGCCCAGTCTACGCAGCAACTCGTTAGTCCTCTTAAAATCTACTTGCTGCAACTCAGAATCCATAGCGGAGGGCAGAGAGGCTGAGTCGCGGCCTGGGGCGACACACAGGTGATAGGCAGGTCTCACTAGGTCTGACTCACCCCTGGTCTGTCTGAGTTCACAGCTCTCATTTCCAAATGGGAAAGCTGGGTGCTCCTCCCACACCCTCCAGTTGCCTCAGGCTGAAGGGCAGCCCCTCCCTCCTAGGACACCAATTCTCTGGCCACCGGGGCCCCCCAGGTCACTTCTGCAGAACCCGTCCTCTGGGATCTCACACTGCAGCTGCCCCTCACACACTGTCCCACCCTCAGCTGCTCACAAACCCAGCTCCACTGCCTTTTATGTCCATGGTGCAAGGCCAGGCCCAGGGCTACCCAGGATTCCAATGGCCAAAAAAGGACAGCAGCTCTCCCCATCCCGCCCTTGCCCACCTCAGTCTGAAGTTGGTAAAAGAGCTTGGCTTAAAAAGCCTTCATGGGTGGGCTTCCACGTATCCTGGTCATTTTATAAAAGGCAAACGGAGACCTAAAGAGATGCTGGACCTGCTCCCTTGCCTGGGGTCCTTACCCAGAGCGTTTTAGTTATGTATGGGTCTCTCTCTGTAGCCTCAGTCGCAGCAAAGTGCTTGGGATGTAATCCTGGTCCAAGGACAATACCCACAAGTACAGATCCTTACTGACCATCTACTATGACCCAAGTCCCACAACGACTGCAGGAAATACCACGGTGGGGAACGAGACACAGGGCTTGCCCATGGGGAACTCTCAAGGGGGAAGCCAGAGAGACAGGTGACGATAATAAGCACTAGAATTTACTGAGTGTCCTCCTAAGCTCTCGACATATAAATCTATGAGGTAGCAACTGTCATTATTCCCATTTACAGATGAGGAAACTAAGGTACAGAGAGGATAAGTAATTTGCCTAAGGTCATACAGTTAGTAAATGGGATTTAGACTAAGGTACTCCGGTTCCAGAGCCCAAGCTCTTTACATTTCAGTACACTGCAGATGACAAATGGAGTCCAAGAGGAAGGCAAGAGAACTTGACCCAGACTGAGGGTAAATCCCTAACAGGACTTACAGTTAAGTCTGGAGGAAGACAAGGAGAGAACTAATGAAGTTAACGCTCAAGGAATGCTCCAGGCACCCTGGTTAAGTGACAGTGTGACTTCTGGGATGGAAAAGATTGATTATATGTCTTCTCAGCCAGACTCATGCAAATTCCCCAGTAAGAGATATAAGGAATACATAAACTCTACTTAATTGTTTAAACCTTGGCAAGGACAGAATCTGGTCACCAGACCTAGCTCTCCAGTCATGAGCCTGTATGACCTTGGGCAAGCCCCCTTTTCCCTCTGCATGGGGAACAGTAGACTGGACTTAGTTCAAAGAGCCTTGTGGAATTAGAAGATATTTGGGAAGGTATATTTTAACTACAAATGCTGCAAATATAGTGAGAACAAGAACTACAAGCTCCTTTCTTAAAGTACTTATAGTTAACTACAGTTCTTGTAGTTAAAGGTAGCACTGGGCAGTGGAGAGAATGGGGGGCTCTGAGTAAATGAAGCCCAGAGAGAGGCTGAGACAATGAAGAGACAATTCACAAAGGGTTGGGAAATTCTGGGCTGGAAGTCCCTGTACAAGTCATCGCTGATCCTGAGTGCAAATGAATGAATGGAGTCACAAGAGACAACGCTAGCGCTGGGATGGGGTCGGCTCTTGGCCCCAGGCCTGGAACGTCCTCTGAAGATTTGCTGGGCCTCTCAGTATCACTACTGCTATTTCGTGTGTTTAGGAGTTCTAGCCAATGCAATCAGGAAGGAAAAACAAATAAGACTACTAACTTTTGAGAAAAGGGAAGTATATCCTTTGCAAACAATATGAGTGCCTATCTAGAAAAATCGAAGAGAACTAACTGAAATACAGGTAGAATTAATAAGATAATTCACTGAAGGGCATGGTTATAAAATACACACAAAAAGAACAAAAATACAAAAGTCAACAGTCTCTTCAAAAGCTGAGAGCCAGCTAGAAAATATAATGAGGGAAATATTCCCTCCATTTACAACGGCAACAATAAAATTTCTAAGTATAAACTTAAGAACCATGCGGGGCTTATGCAATAGAAACTATAAAAGTTGACTAAAAGACATTTAAAACTCAGCCAAATGGGAAAAGTTAATATTTTAAAGATGTTAATTTTTCACAAATTAATATACACATTTAATACAATTCCAATAAAAACCCCAAGAGCATTTTTTAAGGAAATTATTAAGATGAGCATAAAGTATATCTGACAAAATAAATAGCCAGAAATATTTTAAGAAAACAAGGGTGAGAAGACACAGAGTATAAAGGTAGTAAATGTCATAATATAAGGAGTATTTTACTAACATAACGAAATACGAAGAGCAATAAAACATATTCGAATGGCCTGAAATAGACCCCGTTCTATCATATAGTAATTGGTGGAGAAAAGGTTATTTAATAAATGGTTAATTATTGGAGGGAAAATAAAGTTAGAGCCCTACCTCATATCACCCCTCCCACTGAAGATTAATTCCAGATGGTTTAAATTTTTTTTAGTACAAATGATATTATAAAATGACTAGAAATATAAGTGAATACCTATCTGATCTTAGGATGGGAAAAAATGTCTAATTATAAAAGTAAATAACCATACATTTTACATATGGGTGGAGCACTCTCTAAACTGTCTGACATTACCATTAAGTTCCTAATCTGTATTAGCTATTATTTTTAGCCCTCCCCCAAATAGATAACATTTCCAGTTGTGAAAATCGTCACAAATACTCTTAACAAGCAAACAACAAACTGGAAAATATTCGTAAGGTAGATGAAATCTTAATAACTTTAATATATAAACATTAATAATTTTTACAAATCAAGAACAAAAGACAACACCCCAACCCCCAAAATAAACAAACTCATAAACGGTAAAACACAAATGGAAAAGAGAGAAGAAAAGCCTTCTTTTCATAGATGAACAATGAAGTGAAGCAAAAACAAAAATGAATTATCTTTTAAAAATCTCTTTCTCTAATGCCAACAGTAGCATGAACTGGTTCAATATTTCTAGACAGCAACTGCTAATAAAATAACAGCTAAACACTTACAACAGCACTTATGTGCTAGGCATATTTTAAATTGCTCTTATACCTGTATATATACATGCATATATGTAGAAGCACATATATATATTTATAGCTCTATATATGTTGACTTATATATTGCTTAATCCACAGAGGAAGATCTGAGAGCTATGGAGCTGCATTGCCTTATATCTAAAAGTATGGGCTTTAGAGTTAAGCCATAGAAGGTTCAAATCCTGTTTCTGCCACTTGTTAGACATGTGACCCTGGGCAAACTACTCAGCCATCACTTGGACCTTAGTTTTCTCATCTGTAAAATGAAGGTAATAACACCTGCCCTGCAAAATTCCACACAGGATGCTCAAAATGCACACAGTACTAATCGCTGGGCAGGGCCACTGCAGGAGGCTAGATTTCTTCTTGATACTTTCTAGACTTTTCCACATTTTCCTTAATAAGCATGCCTTAGCTCAGTCATCAGAGGAAAAGGAAAGGTAGGCTGGAGTCAGAGCTTGAGAACCTCGCCAGGCTATCTCCACCTCAGCTCCCACCAGCTTTGCTAGCAGTCCCGTAGGTCACCCAGCATGTCCTGTCCCACCTGCCTATTCTCCACTGGTGCCCAAGGGCCCCAAGTAATCCTAAATAATTCAGTGCAAGCCAAGTGGAGCACACCAGGATGGCGCAGCCAGCGGACAAGAAGAGCGAAGCCAGGGCCCTCATCATCGGATAGGGGCAGCACCGGCTTTCCTGCACAGCTGGAGCCCCTCCTGCCTCTGGCCCGCAGCTCCTCCCCTGCACCAGGGCCCTGCATCCCACCTGCCTACACCAGGGGCCAGCATCAGCATCCCCATCAGGGCAGCCCCAGGCCTCCCCACTGACCAGCCCTCACCCCACTGGCCACAGGCCAGGCCCTGCTTCTCAAGCTACCTGAGTGGCCTTTCCAAACCTCATCTGATCATGTCGCCTCTGCTGAAAACCTTTCCATGTCTTCCTGCTGCTCTTTGAATAAAGTCCAAAAGTCTAACCACAACCTACGGGACTGCTGACCTCCCCAACCTCCTCTTGCCCTTTTGCCCAGTCAGCTACAGCACTTCGGACCTTAGTTCGACCCTCTGGGAAGACCTGCCTCACCTCCCAGACCAGAAAGGTGAGCTCCTGAGCAAACTGGGCCATTCAAAACAGCCGCTGGTCCTCAGCATCTTGCTGTACCCCATGACCTGGGAGACCAGAGGCCTCTACAAAGCAGAAGTCTCCAAAGGAGGTCCCTTCTAGAAAGGAGGAGCAGGTCTGCCCAGGGGACAGGTCCTGCTGCCATCTCCCAGACAGTGTCTCAATCGGCCGGAGCCTCAGTTTCCTCATCTATAAATGAATAGAGTATCTCCACCCATATCTTAGGTCTTTGCAGGGATGGAATAAGACAAGCTACATAAAGTGTGTGCATGGTGCCCAGCACAGAGCAAGGGCACAGTAGATGGTGGCCATTATCATCAGTGTCTGCCTTGGTAAAACCCAGAGCACCTCCAGGCAGCTGCTGGGCACCAGGCACCTGAAGCCTCTGTGTTCATTTTCCAAGGAAGGAACCCCAGCCCGGCCCCGGCCGTGAAGCCACGGACCTGCAGGGGCCGAGGCCGATGCTCCTGCACCAGCCTTCTAGTGCCCTGTAGTCATATATCCAGGGCTACCTGTGCATGATCTTCGTCCCAAAGTCCCTGGTAAGCTGATGGGCCGCGGCAGCTCTGCTCTGGGAGTTAGCACTGGCCTTTGGAGGCTGTACAGCTGTCACTCACTGCCTGACCTGGGGCCAGTCATTACTGGCTTTACTTAAGCCCCTGGACCTTTGCAGTTGAACTAACAAAGAATGACCCGGGGCCTGGGTTGCCAAAACCCAGGGGTCTTCACCTGGTTACCCCACAGATGACAGGCTAGGCTGGGTGCCCTTCCTGGCCTGCCCCCATGCTCCTTCATCACAGTCACGGAGCCCTTGGCTTCCCTGACCTTTGCATTCCTTTCACTCCTATTTCTCCAGCCATTCCATAAGCCTTCCCCCCATGACCTAAATGCTGCTGGCCTGGCACTCCTTCACACTCTCGCTTCTCACTCCACGTGCCACTCTGAACAACCCTGTTCCCTGCCCAAGCCCCAGGAGCAGACAGGAGCTCTGGGGTTGGAGGTCCTCGCAGTCATCAGAGCAACTGCTCACTTTGTGCTCTCATTTAAAAGTTAACTGGGGCCTTCTAAGAAGGGTGGGGAGGTGGCATCTCTGCGTCAGCCACCCCTCAAAGGCTTTATCTCCAGCTCAGAGCTCTTCTGAGTTTCAGAATGTCTCTCCATGAATCATCTCTACCTAGCTGGGCTACAAGTTCCCAAATCAATGTCATCTCATTCCTTCTCCTGGGTTCCCAGGTTCAGTCACCCAAAGGACTAGTCACCTCTAGTCCATCACCAAGTCCTCTCTGTCCCACCTCTGCATCATTGTGGATGCACCGCCGTTTCCTCCTCCCACAGCCTGAGCTGGCCCAGGCTGGCCTCATCTCTGCCCTGCTCACCCAGGTCTCCCTGCCTCCGCTCTGGTCCCCACCGCCAGACCGTCCTCCATTTGGCATCCAGTGATATATATCACTCGAAATCTTCCCACATCCCCTCCCTGCTCAAAACTCGACAAGCCTCCTCAGTTTGCGTCTTAGGGACCCAGTAAACCTCACATTCCTAGTCAGACGTTCAAGGCCCTCCCTAGTTAGCATTAAATGATCTTTTGTCCCACTCCCTTTGAGGGCTCCAGTTTCCAGCTGCCCTTCCCCTCAATCGCTCCCAACTAGAAGCTAAATTCCTAATGCCTCACTGTGTCCCCAGTCCAGCAGGGGGCCTGGCATTCAGGAGACATTCAGGCCCAGCGTGGATCCTCTGCAATGATGCTGAGGACCTCCCACCAGGAGACCCTAGGAAGCACCCAAAACATGGCCCTAATTTCAGCATCCCTTCCATGGCCCTTTCTCCAGACTCCACAATAAATACTCACTTTGGCTCCAGGAGCGCCGGGGAGGCCTGGATTTCCATAAGGCCCAGGAGGACCCTGAAAAGGAAAAGAAACAAAAAAGTGAGGGAAAACAGGGCTATTCCACTTCCTATAGCAGTGCTAACATGTTCCTGCATATGCTCGGTCTTCTCCCCTGGCCAAATCTTAGTAGTATTGTGATGGTGACGTTTTTTTAGGAGGGCCCCCCGGATACCCGGCACTGCGCTAAGCACTATTCATACATCATCTCATTTTATCCATTAACACAAGAGGTAGGTACTGTCATGATTCCTGTTTTGAATAGGAGGAAGTTGGTGTTTCGAGAGGTTTTTTATTTTTTAGGTCACGCAGCTGCTAAGGGGCAGAGCTAGTTCTCAACCTCAGATGTGTGAATTCAGAGCACGAGCCCTTAACAGCTGAATTTTACCGCCTTTCCATCCACACTCTCCCCCGCCGGCCCCATCAACCCTACCCAGCTGGCTTCCTTAGGCTCAAATCGCACCAGCTGTTTGCTTCCCTGCTCCACGCCTGGTACGTTCTCCTTTCAGCACCTTTGCCATGCTGTTCCCATCATCTGCCATGCCTTTCCCGTCCAGTCCCTCCAGCTGAAACCCAACAAGGTCTGGCTCAAATGCCACCTCCTCCAGGGAACGTCTGGGGACTTTTCCTACCTAAAGGAACCTCTCCACCCTTCAGACTTCAGGCTGACTGTTGTCTGAGCCTTTGGAGTTAAGAGTTCAATGAAGGGAATGCTTGGCCTTTTCTGAACAAAGACATAGCCCTGCTGTGGCCATGATACATAGTCATTTATCTCCCTTGGATTCCTACAGGCTCTGATTCCTTATGGCATCCTCCAGGGTCCTTGGAGCAGCTGGGAAGAATGGGCCCAGAGAGTCAAAAAGTCTTGGCCAGTGTCACACAGCAGAGTAGTGGCTAAGCAAGGGCCAGAACTGGGGACTGTTGGCTTCAAGTCCAGGGCTTATTCATGGTACTAGATTTTCCCAGGCCATTTCTGAATCTGCTACAACAGCTGGGTCCAGTTTGTCCACTTTCTCCAGCAAGCGCCTTGAACTACAACCTTGCCGACCGGTGGTATAAAAAGAGCCCCCAAGAGTCAAGTAATTCCTGGTGGTCTTTGTCCAGTAGGAATAATCTGGGGCATTGGGGTTGGGGAGAGGAACCTCAAAAGGCCCCACGGTGCCCCCCACCAAGCCAGCCTCCAGACACACTGCCCTTGTCCCTGACCCCTCTTGACCCATCTGGCTAGCTCTGTATGAACTCGCTGCCTTTCTCTCTCTTGGAAGCCAACTTCCCAGCTGCAGTCTGTCACATTCTGACCAAGGCACCTCCCTCTTCCTCGATGCCTGAACTGGGACCCTCCCCTTCTCCGAAAACATCTAGAAAGAACAGTGTTCAGAAGCTTTCTCAGCCTGGGGGATTTATAATGGTGTCATGGGCGATCATCCCTCTAAAACAATCAGCCTTCTGACCCCTCCCAACATCCCACTAAACACTGTTGGCACAGGGCTGCAACTAGGAAGTGTCAAGACCTGGAATCGCTCCTGAGCCTCCCCTCCCCCAGCCTCAGTCTCTCTGTCCTACAGATGACTGGGACCCAGTGGTCTCTAAGGAATCTGGAAGACCTCAGATGTTCAACCCAGCCCAGACTTCTGGGGTCTAATCTTAGAGCTCAGCCTGAATTGGGCAAAGGTTGGGTGAGGGTGTTCGAGGAGGGGCACCTGATCGCACCCCAGAATGAGCCATGGGCTGTACAAGGTCAAGGATGGTCATGTCTCCCCAGTTGTGCCCCCAGCTGCCCCAAAAACGATGGGCTGGAGCACTCAGCTACCGCATCTGCAGCTCATGAAGGTGGGGGCTTCCTGCTTTCCCACCCCCACCTCCCCGTCCCTCTCCAGCCACTGCCTTGCAGAGAAACGAAGCACATAGTTGAGTGGGAGCCAAGCAGACCAATTCTATAAATGCTGCAGCCCAGAAAGGCGGATGGGGGCAGGGCCAAGGGATTCCCCAACATCCCTTGATGAATGACAGGAGTATGTGGAGGTGGGAAGGACATGGCACTGACCTCAGGTAAGGCCTTGCCCTGCCCTGAGTACCAGAGCTGCCATCTGTGCAGAGAGAAGCTGGCATTGCGTAATCCCAGCATTCTATTATCTTTGGAATTTTATGATCTATGGAATTTCCAGTCTAGAAACAGGATGATGGGCGGGGGGCGCACAGAGAGACGGTGATGGATGTCAGGAGAGTCATTTACTCACTCGTGGAATGTCAGAGCTGGGAGGAACCTTGGGAATGCCTTATCATGATCCCATGTTTTATAGGTGGGGAAACCGAGGCCCAGAGAAGGGGAGGAACTTGGCTGAGATAACACAGCTTCTTGGTGGACGTGTTCTTGACTCCCAGACTAGAACTCATCAGTGACCATTTGCCCAGCACCTGCCACACACAGTGCACTCTGCTAGGCATCGTGTAAGAAAAAGCAGCAAGCGGGGCCTGTCTCCAGCGCAGTGGGGCTCAGCCAAGCAGATGAAAAATTTAGCACACAGATGGTAAAGACCATAGGCTCTAGAGTCAGACCGTTTTGTTTCAGTCCCGGCTCTGATATTTTACTCTGTTCGACTTCACCCAAAATAACCAAAATGTTCTGAGCCTCAGCTTCCTCACCTGTAAAAGGGAGATATTGGAACCTATTTCTCACGATGGCTGGGAAGAGAGAATGAGATCGCGCACATGCAGCTCCGTAAACAGAGTTCAGAGGTCAATATGAGTTTTAGAAAGTGATCTGTGCCATCCAGAGGGGCAGATTAAGCGCTGTAGGAGCTCCGAGAAGGGGCTGGTCATCGGAAAAGGGGCTGGCACTTGATCTGAGCCAGGGAGGGAGGAGGAATTTGCAGAGGAGGGTGCGTCAGGTCTAGGAGACAGCCTGAGCCACACTGCAGAGGCTGGGGGGCTCGGGAGGGCGGAGTGGGGGTCATGGGCAGACTGCCCGGGCCCGAAACGCCAGGTCAAAGGGCCTCGTCCCGGCCCCAGACTGCAAGGTCCCGCGGCCGGCAGTGTCGATGGCACCTCTGTGGTCCCCAGCTCTGGGCATGTGCTCCATGGAGACTCCAAAGCCAGGAGGAAATACCACTGTGTGGAGCAGATTCCAGAGCCCTGGGCCTGGGGAGCACAGGGCCAGGTCTGGAGGGAACGAGGGCTCGAGTAATTGCATAACCAGAACCATCCGCTGGGCCCGGAGCTAAAAATATGCCTCAGGCAGCTATCTCTCTGCCAGGGCCTCGCCAGGCACCCAGCGTGGGAAAGGCTGATTCAGCCTGGGCACAGATGCCAGGCGCCGTGGGTCTGAGGGGATCAAATAAGGCAGCATTAAGTGACATGGGAGGCATAACACATAGGAGCTGTTCTTCATCCAGAGGCTCGGGCTAGCTCATATCAGCCACTGCAGCCCCGCCAAGCCATCCTTCAGCCTCCAGTTGAACTTTTCAGCACAGGGAGCTCACCCCCTCCCTGGCATGGCCTGTCTAATGGCCTCTGTCAGCATCCCTACCCCAGGATGGTCCTGCAGAGGTGGGAAAAGGGGTGCGAGGGTCATGTCCTCCAAAGTCAGGTTTTTTTTTCCTGGACAAGCACCAGAGCCCATAAGCTGAGGGATGTGATCTGCAGATACCCCTTCTCAGCCCGGGGCGGCAAGGACAACTGAGACCCTGCAAGAGGTCGTCGCTGTCCCATGGCATGTCTGTCCACAGGGTGCCCTTAAGAGCCCTAAGTCCACTCCAATGGACGAAGTGGAAAATGAATGCCAGAGAGGGGCAGGGAACAGTTGGAGGACACGAAGCAAAGCTGAGACTTCGGCAGCAGTGGGTCGCAGGCCAGAGAGCCAACCCGTGCTCCGAAGGATGGTGTGTGATCACTTACCCGTGGCCCCCGTGCACCGGGGGCTCCAGGGAGCCCGGGCAGCCCAGGGGGACCCTGAAAAGAAAGCAAAACAGCATCAGTGCCAAGCAGTAGTAGAGAATGGGTTCAAGCATTCATTCAACAAACCTGTCCAGAGCTCTGGGCATGGAAACCCCATGGATGAAAAGAGAGGTTTGCTGAGGTCCCTGCTTGGGGGACTCATGCTCTTGGAAGATTTCAGGCCTTCGCAGCTGCTATTTCTCAGTCTTTAAAGCTCTCATCTTTTATTACTCAGCTAACTTAGTTACAGTGTCGCCTCCTCCAGGAAACTTTCCATGATTCCTCCTCCAATTTGGGCCAAGTCCCCCTGTTTCTCTCTCTACTTTAAAGGCCACTATTATAATTCATGGAATTGTCTGCTTAGAAGCCTGCTTCTCCCACCAGACCATGGTCTCCTCGAAGGAACTAATAGGATATGAGTCATCTCTCTCTCTCCAGGGCTCAGCCAAATGTTTGATAAAATAAAACAGCAAAAGACCTCAGAGCTTCGCCAAGTTCTCTGCAGAGCCAGAGCAGAGAAAGGACTTGTCCAAGGTGACACCGAGCATCTTTGCACCGTGGAGATACAGTATAGCATTAAGAGCGCAAGCATCAGACAGGCTTGGGTTCAAATCCCAGTGCTACCACTTTCCAGCTAGGTTTGGACAAATTCCTTAACCAGCCTGATCTATAAAATGGGAATAATAATATCCTCTTTACAGTATTAACGAAATGAGAGACTGTGAATGTGTAACACAATGCCTTGTGTGTAATTGTCACTCAAGTATTTCATCTATTCCAATGGCCACGGCCTGGCCCATCCTTCATCGCTGCTCCCCAAGAACCTGCAACAGCCCCTTCGTTTGTCTCCCCGCCTCTGCCCTCTTCCCTCTCTAGTCCTCCACATAGCCTGGTTCACCTTCGCAAGGTACTCCCCTGCTCATCAACGGTTGATGGCTCCCCATTTCCCACAAGATAACAGCCTAACCCTGCAACATGGCATCCTGGGAGCACCTGTCTGGCCTCAGGCTCCTCCCTACACACAGGAAGGGAGGCAGACAGGCAGACATACTAAACCTTGGGCTGACCTTTGTTCAAATCCCGGTTTTGCACTTTGTGCAAACCCTTCAGCCTGTCTGTTTCCCGCTGCTCCCCTTTACAGTAGGTTCAGTAGCTACCGTCCCGTCCACCCCAAGGAGTGCATGATGATGGACCAAACGCCTGATCTGAAGAACTGAACACAGAGCCTTCGAAGGAAGCCAGGCTTTCGAGGATGTGTGAGGCCTGGGGAATTCATTTGTTTCAAATAACCATCAATGAGATTCCAGGTTTCCTGCCCAGAGTTAAAATCAGTGTTGAAAACCCAGTACGGTTTGGCTGGTAATTAATCCAGACCTCACGCTGGGCAGCCTTGGTTCACAGTTCTGGCCTGTGAACACCACGTGCTTGCTCGTCCATGAACAAAAATCAGAAGAGAGATCCAGACAGGCAGATATGGGTACCAAAGCCCCAGGGTCACTGGAAAGGGCCCCCGGATGGAGCGGGGCGGGCTGGTGCATGACCTCAGGCCAAGTCCCAGCAGCCACCTCCGAGCCTCTGGCGCTGCTGGCCAAATTGGCAGCAGTCTTCCTTCCATCCAGAGCCCGGGGGCCTGGGGGGACACAGTCTCTAGTCCTATGTCCAGTTCCGCAGGTTTGGGATCCAGGGCCAGCCTACTTTCCGCTCCTCCCCAGGGAGCAGTTGACTACGGTATAAGACTGGGACCCGGCTTTAGTCCGGGCACCCCCCACCTACTAGCTCTGTGACTTTAGGCAAGTAACCTCCAGTCTACAAGGCTTCGTTCTTTAACTACAAAATGAGGATATAATAGCACCTAGCTGACAGATAACCTATAAAAAGTGCTAATCCTGCTGCCTGGCACACGGCGAATGCCCAAAAAGCTAGCTGTTGTTTCTGTTAAGCAAGCTGCTGGAACCTCCCCAGCTTGAAATTGTAAGCCACCCTCCTCACATCTGTTTTTCAGGAAGAGCGAAAGACTTCCCTTCCTAGAAGGCTCTCCCTGGCCCTATTCTTTCATGTGACCTAGAATTAAAGGGAAATGCAGAGGCTGAGGCTAAGCGTTACTGTAGGTACTGAGCCCTTTCAACAGACAAGAAACCAGAGAGAGGCTCGGAAAGGCAAAGCGATTCGTCCAAAGTTGCACAGATAATAGGCAGAGCCTCGATTCAACCCAAGACCATTCGGCTTGCTCTCCTACCCTAGGCCACTTCAACACAGAAAATCTTGACCAGTTCTCCATGCAGTGTATTCTGACTGGCTGTGCAACATAGGGTAACTCCCTCCCCTGCCATGGGCATCTTTGAAATGAACATTCTAGATGCTTCCCAACATTAGCACTTCCTGAATTGCAGGCTGGTGGTGATTTCCTCCTCTAGGATATCTGGCAGGAGAAGAAAAGTGAGATCATACCCATCTCACAGAGCAGGCCAAGGCCCGGAGCGGCGACGGGCTTATACAGGGCTCCAGGGACGCTCCCTGGTGGACCCTGGTAGGGCCACAACTACAGAGGCCTGGACACTCCCCTTTGGCATTTCTTCTGCCCCAGAAACGGGGACATCCAAGCTGAGGTCTGACCTCATCCACAACATCTGCAGAGCAGACTCTCAGTGCCAGCTGGGACCCACGGTCCGGCCGGGTGATGTCAGTCTATGGCCTGACTCCTCGCCACGGCAGCCCAGCCCCCAGCTGCAGGTCTGGCCAGTCCTCCTTTACCAACCTGGGACCGGGGTGTCCAGCGCCCAGCTGCAGCCACAGGCCTGGCCCTTCCCCTCGCAGTGCTCTTTGTCAGCAGGTGAGGATGGGCGCCCCCTCTCCCCAGATCTGAGACCCTGCCTGTTCTCCATGCAGTGGAAAAACTCTGCCATTTCTTTCCAGGGCCCAAAGCCTGAGCGGGTGACTCTGGGATGATTCACAAGGCCGGGGTGGGATTTTCCACTCCACGCTGCAAACAACAGGGCCTCTGAGAGGGCCCAGAGCTGAGGGGGAGGGGAGCAGGGGCCTCAGGCCTGTCTGGGGGAGGTGGACAGAGGCCTGAGCTCAGGGCTCATGCAAACAGAACCATGGAAACAACCAAACCCCCACTCTGGGCTTCCCCTAAAGGTCCTGGCCTCCAACAGCCAAACCTAGGGAACCTCGTCCCACGGAACAAGTCCACCCTTGTGTCCAACTGCAAGGGTCCGCCTGCCAAGCCTTGTAGAAAGAAGTAAGTCCTGGCTAGCGTGGTCCCTGTCAGCAGGCAAGAAGTTTCACAGGCCTGGGATCTGGGAGACCCAAGTCCAATCCTGAGTGTGCTGCTAACTGCCAGGTAATCCTTCACGATGAACTTTCAGTCTCTGGACCTCTGCTCAGTGCCTGTAGCCTGCAGAGGGGGACCAAGGAGACCTCGAAGGGTCCTCCCATTTCTGACCACCTGAGCTCACGATTATTCCCGAGGATAGCCCACAGGGTGCTGTGCCTTCCCCTGACTCTGTCCCAGGGAAGGGCCTGCTGGGATAGGGCTTCTTCGTATGGCTCTGAGCAAGTCACTTCATCTCCCTGTGCTTTGGGGCATCAGTTTGTCCAGCTGTAAAATAGGGATATAATACTCATCTTCCTAGATAACATGTATGCTGGTTATTCTCCATTTGTCCCCCAGATCCACTCTGTGCCCTGGGAAGCTGAACCCCCCAGGCTTCCTTGCTCTCTGCTTCTGGCTGGGTTTGGCCGGTGGGAGGCCACTGCAGAAGGAAAGTGGGCAGGGTATTTCTCTCCCGGCTCCCTCCCTGCTGTGCTTAGGCCCCAGCTCCTGTAAGAGACCCCTGGTCATGTTTTAACTCTCCTGAGTTCTAGTAACACCTTCCCCTCCCCTTGTACATTTAGGTCGGACCCGTGTGGTTCCTTTGATGCCGCCCACAGCTCTGTAAATGGTCCATCCCTTCCTTAAACTCTCAATTACCCTGTTCCCCACCTCAAACCGTAAGATACAGCATGCAAACTGCTTAGCACAGAGCCTGGCTCACAGCAGAAGCTCAAAAACGATAGGCTAAGAACAGAACAAAACATCCCTCCATTCTCTTGGGTTCTAGGTGATACTAGCGTAAAGAGTGAATTTCTCAAGATCTAATCCCAATTCGAAACTGCCAACAATATGAAAGTGCCCATGTCCAAACCCTCCTGCTTTTCTTAATACAGCGATGCCCCCGCCTCAACCATCAGGTACGACAATCCACTGGCACCCAGGTTCTAGCGCTGGGTGATTTACCACCCTCATCTCACTCAATCTATACAACGACCCTAGAAAGGTGGATGGTACCGCGTCCCCATTTTACAGAAGCAGAAACTGAAGCTCAGAGAGGTTAAGTGACTTGCCAAAGGTCACACGGCACCTGGTACCGAGAAGGCAATCAACATTTATTGAAAGAAGGGACAGATGGCTGGATAAGGGAATGGTTCAAACCCAGGTCATTCCAAATCTAAAGTCTGTGGGCTTTTACACTCCATGTGGCCCCCTTATCCCACCAGCAGCAGAGATCTGTGTAACCTCAAGGAGACTGGCCTGGGATTCAGAACAACCTGTTTTTTGTAAGGATCAGATTCTTTCATTCGCAGATAGTCATGGAGCATCTGCTGTGGGCCAGGCCCTCGGCCGGGTCTCCCCGAGGTGACGCCTGCAAACAGTACAAGCAAGTGCAAATGCCAACAGCCTGATCATGAATAAATAAGGCCTTGACTCGCCTCCTCCCAGGCGTGGGGCTTCTGTGCAGCTTCTGTGCAGCCTCTGTGAACCGCAGCCTCCCCGCCCCTCCCCAGCCCAGGCCCAGCTCAACTTTTCCATGCTCCCCCCGCTCCTGGGGCTCCCACAGAGCTCCCTCACTCAGTGGCTACAACTCCTGGCAGGCCTGGGCTCAGAGCTCTGTCTCAGCCTCTGCCAGTCTGTTTCGTGCCCCTCGAGAACCATGCAGAACAAGTCAGACACAGCCACGGCACCATCTCAGGCTCTGAAAGGCCCCGCAGTCATTTCTAAGGAGGGAGTTCATCCAAAGCCATGTCACAGAGGGGAGACGGCCCCAGGAAGAGGAAAGAAGCTCCCAAGTCACCCAGCGAACTAGATCTCCAAGGCTACCTTGCTGTTATTATCTTTCATTCTACAGAAACTGAGGCTGAGAGTGAATTAGGGCCACAGAGCTAGGTAGGGGTGGGGCCGGGATTTGAACCCAGGTCTGCATGTCTCCAGCCTGGGGACAATTAAGCCCTGTGCCCCAGGCAGCATAGACTCTGCTCTGCTGGGATTAGATTCTGAATGCTTTATGGGGGCTGGAGGCGGATATGAGAGGACAAAAGAAACATGAGTTCTTATCACCGATCAAAGACACCACTTTGATTACGTAATTTCTGGTATCTAGTGAAATATAAATGACCAGTTGGCCCCCGGCCACACCGAGGACTGGACAAAGCTTCTGGAAGCTTCTGAGTTCCTACTGGAGTGAGTCTAGGTTCCAAGCTGGGGGAGGGTGGGATTAGGGGCAAGGATGGTGCAGGAGGGAGATGCCACATGCGCAGACTGCAGCCCTCCTTCTTGCCCTCGGCTGGAAGAGCTGCAAGAACGGGGAAGTCACAGGTCTGGAGTTGGAGCCCAGCCTTTGCAAGAAAATACTGGCTGCCCCTGACCAAGTCTTTTGTCCCTCTGACCTTTGCGGCCTCTTCTATAGAGCAGGGATTGACAAACACATCCTGTCTCTCCTGAACCAGTTCCTGCAAGGTCCTAAAGGGAAATGCCACGCACGTGGAAGGAATTCATAAACATAATGGGAATAGAAACAGAAGATTCTAGACATTGAGCTCTTCCTTTGAGGCCAAGGAGAGGGCCTGATATGTCTCTGAAACCCCCAGCCTCCCAGCTCTGACAGAGTCCACTCACTCTGAGTTTCAGAGTGAACATTCAGATGGTGGGATGGAATATGCCGGAGTCTGGAGCAGGGCTGTAAACGTCAACTCTGCCTCCTACATGTTGTGTGCCCTTGGGCAAGACCTGGCCCTCTCTGGGCACAACGGGCATGTTCCTCACCTGCCCACTGAGGAGGGTTGGACTGAACAACGCCTATGCACCCAATAGCTGCACAGGATTCCAATCGCAGGGAAGCTCAAGGAGGATATCTGGACGGAGGCTTCCTCTCCTGCTCACTCACATCACCAAATCCTAGAGGGGAGTATGTGGCGCAGGCATCTGCCAGGCCCAAAGGTCGATTCTACACCCTAAAACACCGTTCCTGCTGCAGTTCTGGTGGCTCGGACACGGCCATCCCCTTTCTCCATACCACATACAACTTGGGAGGCAAAGTTGGTTTCCTCCTCTGGGCAGAATGGAGACCCCGAACCTCACCACCCTCTGGCGGAGGGAGAGACTTCACCCCCTTGCAACCTCACAACCAGCGAGCCAGCGCCCACGCAGCTTGGGAAGCTGCACCGTCAGGGCCCGAGGCGCCTGGTGCCTGAGTCGGGTTTGTAGCCTGGAGGGGTACAAAAGGTTCTTCCTTCTTTCCTCGGCTCTCAACTCTCTACCCTGCCAATTGCAGAACACGGGACTTGAGCGGAACGTTGACATAATTGCAAAGCAATGCATACAATTTCCATAAGTCCTACAATATGGTTATAATAAAAACGGGCCCTCGGTCCCCTTGGAGACAGGCTGAATAAAAATCATTTCTAATGATTATTAAAACTTATTAAGTGTGTTTGTAAGGCCCAGAATCCCCAGCATCTGCCACCTTCTCTACATTGTAGGGAGCCTAATGTCCAAACATAAAGCCCGGGAGGAGGAAACCACAGTGATCAGAGCCAAGGCAGAAGAACAGAGCGGAGGCCCAGCTCTTGCAAACTGCAGCCCATCATTCCCCGCCCAGAAGAATTGGCCTCCAGCTGCAGAAAGGTCGTTGCCCCTGGAGACAGTCCCAGGCAAGCCAGAGGCATTGACCCTGAGAATGTTTCCTACACGTGGAATGTCCCTTCTTTCCTTGATTACTCGGGTCCATCCTGACCCTCCTCACCCTAAACTCCTTTACCAGGGGCCACAAATCAAATGTCTACAGGAGCTAGGAAGATAATATCAACAAGTGAAAAGTCCGGGTTAGGAGACCCAATCGGGACTTTTGACGTTGGGGACTGTCCAGAGGGGCGGCACTGACCTGGCCACAGCCCGTGGGCCATTGCACCTCTCGCCTTCCAAGAAAAGCTAATCACCGGGTCTTTCATAAGAAATCTCTCACATTTTTAAAATGTTAGTAACTTATTTAAATATTTTTAAACAACGCTGCATGCGCCAAACAAAACATTCAGGACTATCCATGTGCGACCTTTGTCCGAAACTGCCAGACGAGCCGCTGGGCCGAGGGAGCTCAGCTCCAGGACTCAGGAGCTGGACCAGACAGTTCATGGTTTTCCTTTAGCCACTTGACCTTTACAGTTAGGTTAGCAAAGAATGACCTGAGGCCTGGGCCAATCAAAGCCCAAGGGTACTTTTCGCCTGCAGGTGGCCACCAGACCAGTCTGGCTCACTGGACCATGAATCCAGAGCAAGATGCACAGTCATGAACACAGCACAGGTAGGGAGCGAAGGACCTGGGTTCGAGTCAAGACTCTGCCCATAACCAGCTCCCTGCTCTGAGTTGCTTCTCTTCCTCCTCCCTAACCAGGAGCAACCACTTGACCTCACTGGCCCTGTCGCCCATTCGAACTCCAAGCAACGCGCACACCTCGCCCAGTCTTACCGGCAAACCACAGTCTCCCTTGGGCCCTGGCGGTCCCATCAGCAGCGGGAAAGGCGTAGGTCCCACCAGGTGGAAGAATGAATAGCCACTGCTCGTGGGCTGGGGGCTGGAGGACAGGAATCGCGCTGGGGCCAGTGCCGGGGCCGGGGTGGTCTGCTGGCCAGGCCAGGGTTGTCTGGGGCTGGGCCCTGTTGTCGGTTCACTGAACGGGACATCCCTGGCTGCCTTCCCGGGTCTGAGGGGGACAGGCTTCCGGGGGCTGCTCTTGGGTCTGTCTTTCTTTGTGGCTTCTGATCCAGTGGGTTTCTTGCTTCCAGTGGGGAGTGAACCAGGAGTGAGGGTGGGAGGCATCACTGTGGCTGGAAGCCGAGCAGTCCTGGTAGAACCAGGACTCGGGGCAGACGATGGGGGCAAAACAGTGGGTTGGGGAGGTCTATGCGTGCTAGTGCGGGCAGGGGCCGGCTCGCTGGCATGACTACTCATCTTGGCCTCAGTCTGGACCACTGGGGAAAAGGGCTTTTTAGAGGCACCAGTGGCGGGGGGTAGGAGCCGGGCGCTGGGTGGTGGGGGTCTGGGCGTTACAGGGTTCCTCTGGATCGGCTTCACTGTAGGATGGGAGACTCTGGGAGGAACTGGGTGGGAAGTGGGTGGCACTGACTTCTTGGTAGGCGGGGCTGACTTTGTGAAGGAAGGTGAAGCCGCCTTCTGGGTGGGGCGGGGGCTTTTGACAGGGACGATTGAAGGAGAAGGGGCTGAAGGCTTGGTTGGGTGACTTTTGGGGATTTTGGTGACTGTGCTCTTTTGCGATGGCTGGCCAGGTGTGGTGGAGCTGGCAGGAGAGGCTGGGTGCATGGGAGAAAGCACTTCACTGGCTGACAGCTTGGCCGGTAGCAGTGGGGCATGGGCTGGGTCTCCCACTGGGACACGCCTGTGAGGGTCTGTGGTGCTAGTCCTTTGAGGCTTGGTGGGTGTGGTGGGCACTACAGTCACCCTGGGGCCCCTGCCTGCTGGCCGTGACCCCAGGGCTGGCATGGCAGTGGTCAGGTTCTCCAGGCCCAGCAGGGCAAGGCTGGTCTGGAAGGCGAAGGATGCACCAGAGTCTCGGGGGAGGAGGGGTCCCAGCCGGGGCCGGTACGTGTCGGCTTGTCCACACTCCTTTCTCAGGTGGGTACAGTAATTGTGAGCGACCTGCGTCACAGGGTAGATACTGAACTGGCACACAGCACCTTCAAACTGGACTGCGTGCGGGCTCATCTTTCCAAAAAGGAAGGAGCCTTCGGGGTCAAGCACTGGGTCCCTGTGGAAAGCCAGTGGGACGAGCACCCGGCGCTGCCCACAGGCCGTCACCAGGGTGACTGTGCGGCCACGAAGCTCCAGAGCTAGGTGGTGCCAGCGCCCATCATGCACGTCGAGGTCGAAGGCCACGGAGCGCCGGGGCCCCAGGTGGACGACTGTCTTGCCGGGGAGGAACTGCAGGCCCAGCTGCAGCTTGTGCTTCCGGCTGCGGACAGCGAAGAGGAAGGCATGATTCACCCGGTGGGAGCAGAGGCTCAGCACCAGCGCTAGCTCTGTGCCCAGGGCGGCAGGGATGACAGCAGTCGTGGGGGCCTGGAGCCGGGCCCGCTGCGTAACGATGAAGCCCGACTGGAACGGAATGACCCCAGGGGGTGGGGGACTCCGGCCACCCACTGCCTTGGCCCAGCTGAGGCCCAGCCGCTGGAGGACATCCACATCTGGAGAAGGAAGGCAAAGGGGGAGAGGGCACGGTCAGGGCGTGGTCCAGCCCCAGGCCCCCTGCAGGAGCACAGGCGGTGAGGACGGTCCGCCCCAGGCTATCTGCTGCCTCTAGGTTTTAGCTAAGAGTGCAGAGCTGGAAGCAATCCTTTGGCTGGCTGCATGATCTTTGCATATAGTGGTAAAAAGCACAAACTCTGGAGCCAAACTTCCGGAGTTCAAATTCCAGCACCACGACTTACCAGCCTCCTGGCTTCAGTGCCTTGGTTCTCCCATCTATTAAATGGGATAATAGTAATATCAAACTCAGAAGGATGGTGTGAGGATTAAATGAGCTAATACAATTGGGAAAAGGGGCCTGGCACAAAAAAAAAAAAGCATTTCAAACACTAACTATTAATACTAAAAAAATGATAATCACCAAATGCTAGTGCTAAGAGGATTAGAGGCTGCCCAGTGCGACTTGTTTCCCCTCCTCTCTGCCTCAAAAGCCATGTCCTGCAAGACGCAATTCCATGGTGAAAGAGCAGGGTGACGGGAATGGACATGTCACTGGAGGGTCCACCTTTAGGAACCTACTCAGCCCCCTTCCCACCCCTGAGGTCTATCTGGCCGGAGCAGGCTCCAGGGAGCTTCTGTCTGCACATAAAGGAGAGGACACTTCCAATGACTCCCCCTCCCTGTGTGGCTTTGGAGAGAGCAGAGGAAGTCATTAAAGCACCCCTGCAACCTCTGTCCTCTGGCAGACCATGGCCTGGGCAGGTCACATCCGCCCAGTAATTACAGCAGGGGGGCTAGCCAGAGCAAGGGGAGGGCTTTCCAGGGTGTTTATGGAAAGGCATCCTAACCTGGCCTCACGGCCCATTTGACTTCCTTTGAGCAGCCAAGCTACCAGTGTCTGCAGAGGCCGACCCCAAGCTCCATCTCAGCAGGCAAGGAGAGGCTGCTTCCGGAACTGGGGCCTGGGTCAAGTCCTTAGGCCCCTTCCTTTCCCTGAGCTCAGCACCCTAACCCCTCAGTGTGGAATGTTCTCTCTCTCATCACGCAGTGTGAGGGATGTTTACAGGGCTGAATGCAGCCTGAAGCCCTTAGTAGGCCTTCAGTCGACAACTGTCAGATGGATGAACAGATGGATGGATGGACAGCTACATGGGCTAAAAGAAACTGAGAACCTGGGCGCTGGCAACATGGCAGCATAACAGTTCCTTAGCAGGCTCTGGAGTCAGAAGGCCGGACTTTAGAGCCGGACAAGGCCACCTGAGTCTCAGCTGGACTCTGAGGCTCAGCTCCTTGCACCGTAAAACGGGGTTACAAAGAGTGCCTATATCATATAGGGTTGTCGGGAGACGAAATGGTGGTTTCCTTCGTCTTCTCGCCCACACCCTGCACCAAGGACCTCTGCCCAAGTCTCTTTCTGACCCTGGGGCCTCAGTTTCCCTGCCTGTAAGACAAGGGAAACCAGAACTGGAGATGGCCACAAAGTGCTAACACCATTCTAGGAATTCTAAAGCTGCAGGCTGCTGTGTTGGTCGCTCGGACTGAAGACGCTATTCTTCCCTAAGGCCCAAAGGCCTTCATTTCCCTTCAGATTCCTCCTTTCCCCCACCTGTCTAGCCCCAGGTCCTATGCTAAAATAAACCACTGCTTAAAAATTCTCTTAGTAGTGTATTTTGTTTTAATCACTGAAAAACCCTATATTATCACAAAGCACTACTCACTGTAAACGACTTAAAAAGGAAGAACCACTTGTTAGGAAAGACGTAAGGGCAGGAAGCCGCCTCTCCCCTCCTTTCGTCCCACCTCAGCGGCCCTGGAGAGGCCCCCAGCCTGCACACCTCTCTCCCTGCATACAGCAGCTTACGGCCACTTGCAGTGACCGAGGGGAAGTGACAGCTGGCCAGGCCAGGGAGCACTGATGAGGTGTCCCTTATCATCCTCTTCAAGCCAGTTTCAAGGCTGACACCAGCCAGTCTCCAGATGTCCCCTGCAGACTGTCATCAGCTCAGGGGCAAAGCCCCAGATTCTGAGACCTGGGGCTGGCGGAAGTGGTCATCGCTGAGCTGCCAGGAGCTTCTGACCACTATGGGCTCCACAGTGGACAGAGAAGGGCTGCTCTTGCCCAAACTATCCAGGCAAATAATATAATTAACAATAATAAATAACATTTATTGAGCATTTACTATGCACCAAGTGCTTCACATGCATTTTTTTTTTTTTTTTTTTTTTTGCTCGATTCTCTCAACCATCTACGAAGCAGGTACTGTTTATTATCCTCACTTTCTAGACAAGGGTCAGAAAAGTAAACTATAATAATGTGCCCAAGGTCACGCAGCTTATAATAAAGGGCACAGCTGGGGTTTGAACCCTGACCGCCTGGCTTCAGGGTCTTTGTTCTTAGCCACTATCCTGTGCTGGAGCCCCTCAGACTTGTCAGAACACAGGGTGGAGACACAGCCAGAATCCCATCAGGGGTGAGGAGCTAGGGGACAGAAGAATGAACGCAGCACATCGCCAAGATGGAAGGACTCAGCCAGCTGGCCACGGCAAGATCCCTTTATTACATAAACCTGGCTCCACACAGCTCGGGCCTCTCCCCAACCCCCAGTGCCTGACTCAGGACTCTGGACAGCTGTTCACCTACTTTGTGGGGGAAATAGCAAGCTCGGAAAAAATGACATTTGCACAAAATGTTGACGGGCAGCGGGAGTCTCTTCCGGGCATGACCCTCCCCTCCCGGGGGCCCAATCCCTGCCCAGCAGCCAGGTCAGGCCACAGGGGCTCTGGGAGTGCCCGGCTGCCTGCTCCCCACACGGTGGGTGTGGAGGAGGGGGAAGGGCTGCTATTTTAAGAAGCGTGTGGCTGCTTGACAAACAGATGTGGGAGAGGTTTCAGTTTCAAGGGGCAGCTGTGTAGCCAGCCCACCGCTGCCCAGGCCCCCTGGACAGCTCCTCAGGGATAGTTGGGAAAAGCAGGATCTCACGAGAAGGGAGGGTGGGCCACAGGCTTGGGCAATGATAGTCGTGGCCTCCTTAACTCCTCTCAACAGTTGTCCCAGGACAAATAGGAACAACTGAGGCATACCAGGCAAAAGTGACTTACTCGAATTGTGCCCAGAGAGAAACCAAAGAATCACCTTTCCACATTTCTGCACTGAGCCCTTCCTACCCCTTATAAAACATCAAATGTGATTCTTTAAGCCCAGGGGGAATTTGCCACTGACTGACTCCATTCTACTGATGAGAACACAGAGGCACTGAGTTCCAAATAGGAGCACGGATGTCTCCTACTCCTACATTCTGGGATCCCTTCTGTCCTCCCTCGTCTCCCCCTGGACAAAGAGAAGAGAGAATTACCTTCAGGAGCTCCTTGGGTGGAGGCCAGGTGACAGGCAAATGAAACTAAGATCCAGGTGAAGAGAAACCCCCTAGAGACCAGGAGACACAAGCAGAGGTGGCATCAGCTTCCACCCCTCGGGCCCAGATCCGGCTGGGGAGTTGGGAGTGGATCACCCAGCCCCAGCCCCAGCCCCACCCCAGTCTTGCCACAAAAGGTGGGAAGCAAGGTGCCGGCTCTAGGACCCCATCAGAACAGTCCACGCTCTGGGTCTCTAAGTACAACCTCTTGGGGGTGAGAACTGCTTATAATGGTACAAATATAACCTTGCTTTTTACAGAATGATAAACCAAGGCCATGGGCAGGAAACAGTGGCTAGGAAGCCCTGCCTTGCATGTCAGGAGACCCAACATCCAGCTCAAAATTTGCTGCCAACTCACGCGGCCAAAAGGGGTCAGCTCCTGCCCCTCCCATCCTCTGGGGCTCAGTCTCCCCATCTGCATGGTGGCCTCATGATCTTGAGGCCCAATGGGCAGCAGAGCCAAGGCTGAAAGGTCAGTGGGAAGACCAGTCAGTCTGCTTGGATAACATATCCCCAAAGGGCAGGACAGATGAAAACTCACTCTCCAAGCCCAAGGCAGGGAGCAGAAGAAGACAATTTAACTAGGATCAGTGCGTGCTCAGGAAGCTGCTTGGCTGGCTTTATGCAGATGAAAAATGGGAGATGAGAAGAGAGAAGACGATAGAGTCAGGCAGGCCCAGATGCAAACCTGGCCCCATTGCTTACCAGTTGTGTGACCCCGGATGAGCCGCTCAGCCTCCCTAAGTCTGTCTCCTCCTCTGCAACATGGCTGACACTCCCTATCTTGCAGACCATTCATGAGGATTAAATAAGCTAATGCATTTCAAGGCTTGGCCTGCCGCCAGCCACACAAGTGCTCCTTAGACTACCCCTGCTGCCCGTGTACTCTGGGGACAGGAAGAGTTAATGCTCTGCTCAGGAGCTCCTGCCAAGATGCTCAGAGGCAGTAATCCGATTTCACCTTCCTGTGGGAGCAGCCACTGGTGACACCCGAAGCTACCTGAGGCATCTGATCCTGGAGTAGGCAAAGGGGAGGGCAGCACGTGGCCAGGATGCAGGCAGAGAGAGCTGTGATGGGTGGGTAGGGAAGGCTAAGGCTGGGACACAAAGGCCCAGGATCTAGGACGGTGTGCTTTTGGGGAATCACGTAATCCATGAAACCTGTCTGCAGGGGTCGCTCTCTGGAGCTCCAGGTCCTTCCCAGCTCCCTTGGTGACTTGGAAAACAAGCTCACACCCTCTGATTGACTAGTAGGTACTCCAGTTTAATTGCAATTGGAATCAATAGTCATCCTGACCCGGACGCTGTGGAAGACACCAGTGGTTACTTACCCACAGCCCTTCTCCCTTCCTGTTTGTTCAAGGAGACATGGACTTCAGAGGACATTGGATGAATCTGGATAAGTCTAAGGGAATCCTGGGAATTTCATTTGCCATGCCAGTGACTGGTTCGGGAATGCATATATGACCCAAATGTGGCCAGTGAGCTGTGAAGGGGGCCTGTTAGGGCCCTTGGGAAAGTATTTCAAAAGGACAGAGAGGTTTTCATCTCGCCTTTGTATGTTACTGAGTGAGGATGTACAGCCATTTCGTGCATGTGAGGTAGCAAGCCCCATGAGTACGTGAGGATGGCAGAATGAAAAAATAGTGGGTGTTTGATGACACTTGAGATGCTAAATTAGTCGACCCTATTACTGCTTTTCTTTCGGACCTTTTGATATGCGAGGTAATAACTCCCCTCCGTGTGTAAGCCATGTTGAGTTGGGTTTTCAGTTACTTGCAACATAAGGCAAACTAGCTGAAACAGCCCTCAGACGCTGATGGTGATCCCCAGAGAGCTTCCTTCAGCCTCTAGACCTTTGCACATGCTGCTTCTGTTATCTAGACATCGCTCTCTGGCTCGGTCAGTTCCAGCTTGGGTATCATCTCCCACAGCCTGCTGCACATATCTCACCACAGCAGGGATCCCACGTGTGGCCATTGTCTATTTTCCTGATTTCCTTTTGCAGTCCAGGTCCCCGAAGGGTAGGGACCATATCTGTCTTATTCACTCCTGTGCTCCTAGCACCTAGCAGGCATGTAGTAAGTATTCAGCATCTTTTGCAGAAGGAATGAACATTACCTGGTATAAGACTTTTTTAAAGTGTCTTCTCAAAGCCTAACTCTAGCAGATCTCCCCACCTTTTTTTTTTTTTCCAGAGTTGCTCTTGAATAATCCTTGGTCCCTTATCCTCTCCAAACCTGCTGCCGCTGCTGCGAGAATGCCTTTTGCATGAGGCCAGTCCTCCCTGCCTCCACAGGCCTCACCTCCAGCTCGGCACCAGCAAAGACCAAAGGTCAGAGTGCCTAGCTGCCCTGGGGTTGCCTGGAGAGAAGAGCACAGGCTGACCTTCCAGCATGACCTGCCCAACTGAAGCAAATGGCAGCCTCATCAGCCCTGAAAAGAAACAGGCAGTTTTGTTTGATCTGACCAAAACCGAGGCTTAGGGAGGACAAGTACTCCCTCAAGGTCATCCTAGGCAGGCTCTAGGGTCACAATTCTTCAGTACTATTTCCCAGGCGGACACCAGGTGGATACTAGGTGGACACCACAGGAAAACTATAGACAGATGTATTGGAGAAGAGCTATCTCTTGTGTCTCAATCCTGGCAGTTCCCAAAGCACAATTGCACATCGAAGGCTCTGAAAAGTCCTGCAATCAAGAAATTGACTAAACTGTCTCTCATTCAGCAGTACCCAAACTTAGAGGACAAGGGAACTCATTTCTCCTGAGAATGCCCCCTCGGAAGACACTGCCCCTCACTTTCCAGTGCTCCTGCGACCTCACTAGTTTACGTTCCATTTCCTTCCAGCCCCCTCTCTTCCCAGCCCTTGCCAGGCGCGAGCCCTCACTCCTTGAGTCTCACTGTGTTATGTCACATTCACCCTTCTTAGAATGTTTCCCAAGCTGCTAAAGAGAGGCCAGGTAGAGAGGAGTAGTAAGAACTGTTAATGTCGTTCTCGGTCAATTTTACCTGCTGTGGTTATTATGTCAAGGTGACTACTATGCAGAAAATAAGAGAGTAAATTAGGGGGAAATATTTTTAATACCCAAAGTTCCGGAGGAAGAAGGCTCACAGGGGGAATGGGACCAGAATCTTCTCTTCATTTAAGCTTTCTAACACCATGATTTTTAACGAGATTTTCAGCCCTGAGGCCTGTTTCAAAAGTATCTGTCTACCCATTCGTTCACCTCAAAAAATGCCACTGCCCACTTAATACCTGGATTCTGTGTGTACTTGACCGATAAACTTCCAAAGTATAATAGTGCAGCGGTAGAGTGGGAGAAGGCTTTTTGAGGTCATCTAGAGGCCAGATGTCCCTTCATTGTAGAGATGGGCAATTGAGGCCCAGAGAAGGGAAGTGACTTGCCCAAAGCTACACACCACATCAGTGACTCACATCATCTGACACCACTACTTAACAGACAGTCCTTTACACTTGACTTGCCTCCCATGCAGAAGAATCGGAGACTTACAGGGACTTCCTACTTGCCAGAGACCATCATCCCAGGCTTCACCAACAGGAACGGAGACGCAGCCTGAGAAGCCAACAAGCCATCTAAGTGAGCTCCAGGCCTGGAAAGTTGGCTCCCAGAGGGAGGCCCTGACGATCCTTTTGCTCCCGTTCCAATCCTGTTTAGGCTACTGCTAATAACGTTTAGTGCCTGCGCTGGCTCAGGGCTTTGTTCTTCCAGACTTCTGTTTTCACCACTGACTTGTGGGCCTTGGCCCAGCGAACCCAGGGCTCCAGAATGTCGGGAAGACCAGTGCACAGGGGCCAGAGAGGCCAGGAGGCAGCCGAAATTGGAGCCACGCGTTAGGAGCCTGACCTTGGAGATAAAGCCTGACCACACAGCCCTCCAGGAAGGGAACCCAAACGTTCCTTTCCCCTGAGGAAGGCCCTCTGCCAGTACACCAAATGTGGCCACTCTTGGACCACGAGGCTGCCAGAACCTGTAGTTGGTTCGCATGGTTTTCCCTCTATCCTTCTTACCTAGGAACACACAGGATCTCGGAACCCCATACCAACTTAAACATCCACTAAGAGCTCTGAACTGAGGGCCAGAGTGCTGAAACACACAAGGAAAGAGGCCCTGAGGATTCCAGGTTGGGCCATGCTCCCATGGGTAAGCTGGGGAGGAAGTTGCCCAGAGGACACAGAACAGCAATGGGGAATGGACCTGTCCCACCTGCCTCCATGGGCTGGCCAGGCCCCATGTGGCCAGACGGTCACACCCAAGCTCTTTGCTTCACACCTTACACCTCTTCCATCGGAACACAGACAGGTCATCTGTCTGGACAGGATGCAGCCCAGAAATTTCCAGTTGACTCACACATCCATTCAAGATGAAGTGAATAATAATATAAGTAACAGCTGCTGTTTATTGAACACTTACTACAAGCCAGGCACTGTTCTAAACTTTTTACAAGCACGGTCTCATTAATCCTCACAAAGCCCTGCTACCTGGGAATCAAGATGCTCATATTGCGAACGGGAGAAATGAGAAGCAAAGAGGCGAGAGCTTTGCCCAGGCTCACAGGGCAGAATCAGGATTCACATTTTCTGATGACAAGGCTCTCTTTGCTCTGCAACCTGCCTCCCACTGGCGTGAGCCCCCCAACACTAACTGATAGGGTACTTTAGTGGTCTGGGAAGAGGTGTGGAGGAGCAAAGCTGGAAAGCATGCAGGGGTCAGAGGGCACAGGACCTGGAGCCCCACTGTGGTGAAGGAGGCAGTGAGACAGGAGGAGGGAGAGGATGAGCCACCAAGCAGCATAATGCCCACCTACTTGTCCAAAGCTTGGGCCCCACTATGGGGTGCCCACCTGGCACTACTTTTCTACCACCCGCTGGCATCTACCCTGGCACAGGGTCTTCTGGAGAAAATGAGTCAGCAATGTGCTTACTGGTGCCGTGTGTGTGTGTGTGTGTGCGTGTGTGTTGCGGTGGGGGTGGGGGTGGGGGGATCTCAGCCAGCCAGCTTTTTCCAAGACATGGGAAAGAAGGAGGGGGTATCATCCCCCATTCCAGCTCAGAGGGGCAGGGCATGGTGGGCGGGGCGGAGCTACAGCTTAGACCAGCCTCTTGGGAGTATCCTCTGGTCCTAGGGGCAGGATGGAAAGCCAGCAAGTTCTGTGAATCCCTGGGCAGTGAGCATGAGCCACGGTCCATAGGGCCCCCAGGGGCTGCTCTCATCCTTGCTCCCTCCCACACACACCCACACCCACACGCAGTGACTCGCTTTTGCACGCGCGCTCAACTCTGTTACAACTCCTACTCCACAGGCTGGGACTCAGAGCCTCTGGGTCTCAGCTCTGCCGCAGCCCCTCCTTGGAATTCCCTGCCCCTCTCTGGCCCTCGGTCTCTGCATCTGTATGTACAATGAGGGATTCCACTGGGTGATTTCCCAGGGCCTTTCTGCTCTGACATGCTGGCTCACTTTTTTTTTCTCTCACACGCGGGAAAGCGACAATAACTGAGTCCCTACCCTCCATCCCAGAGAAGCAGGGAAACACTGAGACACACAGACCCAAACAGACTGACACACACACACGAAGATTTCCAGAAACCAAGGACGTGCAAGGACACACAGACACTGAGATAGTAGCAAAAGCTGAGACCTTGGAGACCTAGAAACTTGGAGACAGTCTCACAAGAGCCAGAAACGGAGACTTACAGAATCAGGACCTGTGGACACCAACCCTGGAACACACCGAGACAGTAAGAAACGGAGACCCCTCCCCCCACCCCACGCATCCAGAAAGCACCCCCTCTACACCCCACCCCTCCGCGGGCCGCTCCTGGAGCCGCCACCCACCCCCAGTCCCGACCCCGGACTGGCTCTGCACCGACCCTCCCCAGTTCAGCTCCCGCCTCAGCGCCAACAAGCAGCCGGGCCAGGCGGGGCAGGGCCAGGAGGGGCAGGGCAGGCAGAGCTCGCCAGCCCTGGCCGGGCTGGGGGCGCAGCCCGCTTTAACCCTTGGCGGCCTGCCTCACGGGGGCGCAGGAAGAGGTAGGAAGCCGACGTTCCTCTAGAAGCGTCCGGCGTGGCGGGGAACCCCAGCCCTCCCTGAGGCTGGAGCAGCAGGAAGCTGGGGAGGGGGCGTCCCCGAGCTCGTACTCACCCCCCGTGCGCCGCTGCCGCCGACGCCGCTGTGCCTCGGGCCCCCCGCGCCGATCCCGCTCCCATGGCGGGCCCCTACTTCATGCTCCCGAGCCCGGGGGGCAAGTGTGGGCGCGCCCCATGGGGCCGCCAGCCCCCCGCCCCGCCGCGCCAGGCCGGCTCAGAGCGCGCGGCCCCCGCACCCCCAGCGCAGCCCCGCGCCCAGGGGTGCCGGAGCAGTCAGGCAGCGCGGTTGGGGCCCCGCGGGCGCCTGTGCCAGGCCCATGGTCCCAGGAGTCCCGGCGCCGCGCTCGCCCCTGCCTCGCTCTTTTTCTGCTTCCACCGAAAAGAAGAAGCAGGAAAAAAAGAGAGATGATCAAACTTTTGGAGGCGGGCTGCTGGCAGTCCCGGGAGACAGAGCGAGGCCGGGCGAGGGCGCGCGGAGGGCGGTGGAAGCTGCCTCCCCGCCGGCCTGGGGGAGGAGAGGAAAAGGAAGGATTTGGGGGAAATGAAGGCGATTTAAAGTCTCGGCCCGCGGCGGCTCTCCACCTTCTCTCCTCCCCGCGCTGGGCCGCCCTCTGCTGCCCCCGGCTGCCCCCTGCCGGCCACAGCCGGGGACACGTACTCCGCCGGCCTTCGACAACCCTGCTGATACACACCACCACACACACCCCCGCCCCACTGTAAAAATGGGAAATTGAGATTTAGGGAGAGGAACGAGTTGGCCTAGGCAGCATAGCGGGATGATCACAGTTTGGAGATTCGAGACTTCTGGCTTGTGAGGTCACCAGGTTGGGAGGCCGAGATAAAGGGGAAAGGGGGCAGATGGTACCGCTGAAAGGAGCTCGGAATTCCAGGACAGATCTGGGACCAGGATCAGTGTCCAGACTCCCAAGACAACGACAGCCAGTGTCCTGCCGCACATAAACACACACACACACACACACTCACACGCACACACACACGCGCCGATTTTCCTCCCAGATTCAGAGTGCCCTCGAGAACAGACTCCGGGCACGTAGTGGGGTGGGGAGGGGAAGAATGCGAAATATTGGGCACCCTCCTCACTTTGCCCTCTCCATTCTGGAGGAAACGCGAGCTTAACAACCCCCGCAAGAGTCGACCAAAGAGACTCTGAGAGCGCAGAACTGCACACTTTGACCCAGCCGCAAACGCCCAGCAAACTAGCACCCCCACAACTCCAGTTGGCATTAGAACCCTCCCTCTGCCTCAGCCTCCACAACTTGTTCACTGGTGCACACACACACTCCCACACACATGCACACAAACCCCGGACACAGGCTCCCACTCATTCGCATGCAAGCACAGCCACGCACTCCTCCTGGGTTCCTACAAACACACACCCTAGGGTGTCTGGACTTGGTAGCACACTGGACTGCGTGCACGCAGACACATGCACACTAGTGCTTGCACGCGCACAAATGCACACTAGCCTAGCCAGGTCTCCCCAACATACACCTCTCATATCACCTTCACGTGCACACACCCATGTACACACCCCCAAGTACACACATTCACATGTGCACACACCCCCACGTACACACAGTTCTCCACTAGTACACGGGCACAAACCATACTCACTCCCCGCATGTGCACCCTCCTCCCCATACCCGCGCACCTTTACGCACACACACTGGTACCCCCAGTGCTCCAGGAGCTCCGGGACACTTACTGGGTCCCTAGCTGCGAGGCTGGACGGTCGGTCCTTCCTCGGGCGCCTAACGGCATTTGTATTCATGGGTCCCCGCAGCCCCGGGCGCGGGCGCGGGGGCGGGGGTGCGGAGTCCCCTTCCCTAAACTGGGCGCGGGCGCTCGGAGCGCAGCGGCACCGGGAGGGGCATGAGCGCGCGGGGCTGCGCCGCCGGCCTGGTCCGCCCGCGCTCGAACTTCGGCCGCTCTGCGTCCTCTGACTCCCGCGCAGGCTCCGGGTGCGGGGGGCGGCTCATAGGTGCTGGGGCCGCGGCGCCCGCCGGGCCTTTTGAAGTCTCCGCTGGGGGCGGGGAGGGGGCGCTGAAGGCGGCCTTTTAAACTGTGGCTGCACGCGGGCTCAGTGGAGCAAGGTGTCTGGTTTCAGCAAACTTTAGGAAAAGTCCCAAGCTGAAACGGGGCCGGGGTGAGGAGGTGGGGGAGAGCCAAGCAAGAAAGAAAAAAGCCGCAGAGCTGTGCTTGGCTTCCTGCAGAGGGCAGAGCACCCACAGTCGCCAGGAGGGAGGCCTCGCGTGGTGCTGGGGAATCCACAGGCAGCTGGGTGGCGTGGGGAATCACCTCCGCCTCGAACCAGAGTTCTTAACCTCCCCGTGGAGGAGCCCCAGAAAGTGCAGGAACACCCCAAAACTTTATAAATTATGCATGTTTAAGCGTTCTTCTGGGTGAGGGGGCCGCGGGTTTTCATCAGGTTTTCAGAAGCCCACGGCTCTGGAAGGTTGAGAATTCCTAGTGGAGTCATAGCTGACATTTTTTTTGAGCTGCATGCTTTGTGCTAGGTGGATCTTGTCCTCATATTTTCCTCAGCAAGGACTTTCTTGTGTTAATTCTGACATTTTTAGAATATTGTGTTAAAATATTGTATATCTCGATTAGTTCGGATTTTTGGCACCCCCTTAAATATAAGACTTCATTGCATACCGAGGTTCTTTTGGAATTCCCTAGCATTTTGCATCCTCACCAACCTTACCCTAGCCAGGTGCGCCACTTGTTAAGTGTGGCCTTTTATGGGAGGCCTGTTATCTTTACTTACAGACGAGAAAGCCAAGATTTTGAAAGATTTCCTGAGATCACTAACTGGCAAGCGGTGAAGGTGGGATGGGAACTCAGGTAGTCTGATCCCTGTCTTCTACAGCGGAGCACGAAGATCTAAATCTTAGCCTTTAAGAGGTTCTGAGCAGATCCTGCCAGCGTACCAGCTTCATGCCCTGTCCCCAAGCTCTTCTCTCTCTGATGCCTGGATCCAGGCTCTGGGCAAGCTGGAATACTTTAAGGCCTTGTCCATGCTATTTATTTCCTCTCCCCCAACCCTGTTTTGTTGTTTCGTTGTTTTTTGTTTTTTGTTTTTGCCTGTTCACAGTCTCTCTGACCTTCTAGGTACAGCTTAAAGCTCTATCCCACATGCATATTGTAGCACGCATCACATGGTATTTTCATCGTCGGGTCCATCTCTGTGTCCCCATACCCAGCATGGAGCCTAGTACACAATAGAGACTCAAACCATTAATAATTTAAATTAATTTCTTTTAACTCCTACAGTGTGCAAACCCCTGTACAAAGCTGGGGGAGGAGGGTCTGCCACTATGGGAGTAAAGACAAAGAAATTTGCATATGGTGCTGTTTTCTGAGAACACATGTGGGCCGAAGACATGCATCTTGGGGCAAGGAACAGAGCCTGGATGGAAGACATCAGACACAGCCATGCCATAGAGGACCTCCTACAATCACGTGAAGATAACACAAGGAGAAGGTAACAGATGTTATCTGAGAGATACAAATGAATTAAATTGTTAAGCAGACCAAGGGATCAAGAGAAACCAGAGAAGGCTCCCGGGATGAGGTGGCCTTTGGCTCCTAAAGGGTGTGTTGGATACACATGCAGCTATGGAGGAAGACACCTCAAGTGGAAGAGTCACAAAAAAGCCAGGATAGTGGGAGTAGATTTCGGTATGTTCTGAAGGAGGAGTGAGCGGAGCCCAATGGAGAAGCAATTTAATTCTCCCCTTCGCACCATGTGAGTGATGTCCCATGACTCACTGGCCACAAAGTCATTTCCAGGCAAGGGGTTGCATTTCCTCAAAGGTCAGGCAGCAGGTCAGTGGATGAGCACAAAGGCCTTTCTAAATCTCGCTTCCAGATCTGAGTATGCAATGGTGAGCCCCAGGGAGCTCTGCTCCACTAAAGACAGCCCAAAAGACTCATGGGAAACCCTTCAGAGCCCATAAAGATCAATGATGTCCTCTTCCAGAGCCTTGTTCTCTTCATCCGTAAAATAAGTCCATCGAACATGATAATATGCATGAGACCTTTGAGCCTGGGAGGATAGGACTGTTGTTCAACAATAAATCTAATTCGGTAGATGATTATTGGGGCCTGGCTGCATTTTGCTAGGCTTATGGCTTCCCAGGAGCTCGTGGTCAGCTGGAAAGAGGAGGCATGAACACTGATAAGAATTCTTAGGAAGAGACCTTTTTTCTTGCCTCTGCCGCCTCTTCGCACCCAGTCTTCCTGCACAAGGAGGTTCCTGGCACAGTGCCAGTGATGGCACAAACAGTTCTGGATAGGACTACCTGGCCTGGTGGGGACTCAAGGCCACATAGTCTACTCCCTGCTCAAGCAGATCAGCCATGGACCCATCTGAGGCACATGTCTTGAGAAAAACTGTTAACCTCAGTAGCCTTAGTGGTGGACACATAGTAGGCACTCGACAAATGTTTATGAGTGAATCGCCAGTGAGGCCTTAACCTGCAGAACAGAGGGTTGCACACAACCCAGGTATCAATCCCTATTGATTTGTTTACCAGACTTTTTCTGAGAATGCATAGTGCACCAGACTGTGCTTCCTTCTCTCGCGGTGCTGTGGTCTATGAAGGAGGCCAGTAGTAAAAAGACAGATAACGCAGGCCAGGAAGTCCTGTCTCAAGTCATACTTGTTTCACTGGTACTGCAGAACTGGGGCGAGAACTCAGATCCCAGTCTTACTCTTCTCAGTCTTAAACTTAGTCTTCGATTAGTCCCCAGCCTTCCCAAATGTCCTGCATTGCTGGGCACGCCAGGACAGATCTTTCTTTCACATTTGGGCCCCGCACAGCATGGAGCATAAGATGTGCGTGCACACAATGCATGCCTAAATGTAGAGTCACTCATTGCCTGGTCACTTGGCCAGTCGGGAGACGCTGCCATGCATCAGACGCTGAGCTGTGCACTGGCCACAGGCAAGTGTAAACTGTGGTCCCCGCTATGAGCAGTTGCCAGGTTGACTTTCTGGCACCAGCATACAGCACAGTGCCTGGCACACAGGAAGTACTCCACGAATGCTGACTGAAAGACGAAATGAGTGAATGAATGAATGAAGGGATGAGTACAAGAATGAGAGTAAAGTTTGCCAGATGAGACCAGGTTGGCTCCCCCTGTCACCTGCTCCTTCTCCTATATCATGACTCTCACTCATGAATGAGTATTTGTTGGGCACATGCCATGTGGCAGGACCGATTTTAGGCGATGCAGGTACCTAACCACGCTCTGTCCCGCTCACTGCTGTGTTCCCAGCACCTAGGATAAATCATTTCTTAGTAAAGTGAATGAGATTGAAGTCCAGGCTGGAGGGAGGCAAGCTCAAATAGTGTCTCCTTCCTCTGCCCCCTCCAGACATTGCCCGTCTAATCCCTCTCTCCAAGGGTGGTAGCTGGAGCTAATGCTGATTGTTATCATGGCTTGCCCATCTCCTGGGGCTTGGGCTCTGCCTGTGGGGCTGCTTCACTTTGGCCTGACCTCTGCCAAGACCCCAGAGACAATCATTTCACCAAGAGGAATAAAGACTGAGGCCAGGGAAACTCCTAGGCCACTATCCAGGAGGGTATATCTTCTGAACACATGATCCCATTGTCTGGGTACCCTAGATCATCTCCCAAGGGCCTTGACCCCTCCTCAGTCTGGCTTTATTTCCTCAGGGCTGGGCTAGGTAGCCAAAGGTTGTGAGATGTCTAAAGCCTACTTTGCAGGGGCTAATATTGACCCAAAATATAGGGGCCCCAAAAGAAACTCAGGCCTAGAAGAGCCCTTAGAGTTACCTGGCTCAAGTTCCTCATATTACAGGTGAGAAAACTGAGGCTCAGAGACAGGGTGCATGATTTTCTCAAGGTCACACAGTGTCATTGTGGAAGCTGGGGTAAGAAGCTTTAAATATCCACAGCTGTTGTCTAAAAGTAGAGTCAAACCTGTCTCTTCATCCTTCAATTAATCAAGCCAACTTTGGAAGAATTAAACCCATTTTCCAGATGTGAGAGCTATGGCAAGTTAAGATCTGTGGACTCTCTCTGATGATGTATCTGGAACCACTGGCTGTACCAAACAATCTATTAATGATGAGTTCTGGGCCATCCCTACAGCTGAGAGTGGAGACAAAGCAGTTGATGACTTGGGAGGGTTTCAGGCCTTTACACCTTTGACCACCTCTTTCTGGAATGTCCTTCTTCACTGGGTACCCCCTCAGGTTCCCACAGCTATACCATGTGCAGCCCCCATCCTGCCTAGTACTTAGCACTTAGTACTTAGTGTATTTCACATTAGGGTATGTACGTGTCTCATGTACCTACTCAACTGGAGCTCCTCAAAGGCATGGCTCTGTCTCAGGACCTACTCAGTGGTAGCACACAGTAGGCCCTCAGTAAGTGGTGGATGAATGAGGAAGGAAAGGAGGGAAAGGGGAAGGGATGGTGGGAAGAAGGGAGAAAGCAAAGACAGAGCTGGGGGCTGGTAGACCATCATCTTAGGACATCCCCACAGCAGGGGCAGATACTATTATTTCATCATTGCTAACAGAATTCCATCTTCTAAGCAGCCTCATCCTGTAGTGGAAACTATGTCCATCCCAAGCCTGAAAGATTGAGTCCTGCTTGGAATAAGCCCACCACAGTAGTCTCCTTCCTCTTGTTAATGAGTAGTTTGAGAGTAGATATAAGTTACAGGCCAGCCTCTGAGATATGAGAGAAGTTGTATATCCTAAGGCCTTCTGAGAAAATTTTCCTCACTTTTATAAGTGTACGCAGAGCAGTGACGTACCCCTTTCTTCTCTTCAAACATTGTTGGGTGAGGATGTGATTCTTGGAGAGGCTGCAGCCATCTTGCCACAATGAGGTGGCAAGCCCCCTAGGTCTATGGTCAACAGACTGAGGATGGCAAAGAGGAAAGGTAGAAGGAAACTGAGCCCTTCAAGATGTTACTGAAATGCTGAATCAGGCACACCTACACTGCCCTGTCTCAAAACCATAGTGTCCCTCAATGTCGAAGCCACTTGTAGTTGGGTTTTCTCCCACGGGCAGCTGAAAGCATCCTAGCGGACATGGCAGAGAAATAGGAGGTGATTCTGTACCAGACAGATCAGGGGATGGTGGTGACAATAGGATAGAGGGCATCCCCTCCCCCCAGATAGCACAAAACAACTTTTATTGTCCACACAACAACCCCACAAGACAGGATGGAAGAGCTCTAGTTTAGAGATGAAGAACCAAATTCCAAAAGGGAAGGGTCTTACCCAGGTTCGCCCAGCAGCAAGGTAACAGAACCGGGGCTAACACTGCGGTCTTAAGTGCCTATTACAATATAGCCTCACAATTGTGTCAGGGTCAGAGGGAGGTTCCTTCGCAGCCCAAGGAGTGGTCAGTCAGAGCCAGCTGGCGGGTGGATTTCAAAGAGCTGAAAATTTGTCCAGTCCAGTGCCCGTTTTCATGATGTCCTCAGCAAACTCCTAGATAAAGGGACAGCTACGTTAGGAAGTCATCATTCCCCCTCCATCAGCTGAAATCCACACCCCAAGGTCGTGGCCACCTCGTTCCCTCATGGTCCAAACCATGCGATGAGATACATTTCTGCTTGTGGGGACTTCCAGGAAAAGTTGGCCAATGCAAACGCCTTTAGATGCTTCTCCTTGTCACAAAATGAGGTCAGAGGAGCCACACACACCACTCTGCACTCTGTCTCCCCATCCAAGAAACCAGTTCTGCAAAGAGCTCTTCCCATGCATCTACAGCCATCATTGTGTCAAAGCCCCTTTACAACGGCTATTGAGAACAGCATCTCTGAATCCAGTCAGCTAAAGCCTAACTCCAAGGCTGACCTCACTCTGAAGGTAACAACCCTATGCCCCTAAATCATCCTTTCCCCAGACCTAGAATTTTCATTTCCTTTATCCACTACTCATCGGGCAACAGTTTCATATCCCTCCGCATGATCTCTTCCAAAGGCATTGTGGTTTTTGGGTGCCCAACTGCTGCCAAGTGACCACAGCAAAGCTCAAGAACGTGCATGGTATCTGAACAGCACAGAGTTGAAGAGGACTATCACCTCCACCTCCTCTAACATAAATTTTATGCTCCTCTTAATACAACCTGAGTGCATATTAGCTTTTTTCTTTTTTTTTTTTGGGGGGGGGCAATCACACCACAACTAAGCTGATGACAATCAAGAATGCCTGATTTTCTGACCTAAGTGAGGTTGTTATATTGCACCATTTTCCCGCAAAGAACTATTAGATGTGTAAGCACTGTCATGTGGAGTCTTGTGAGTCTTCTTTAGCAATGGAACCCTAACTTCTGTCATTCATGCAGGCACAGGTAGAAGGGAAATGGTGATGACTGTTCTGATAGGTGATCAAAGATGGGAAGTTACCACTCCTTTCTCCCAGGGATGCGCAATTTATTCATCGAGGGGCATTTTCCCCACATTTTCTGCAGTTTTTCAAACAGACTCTACCTGGGAATGGTTGTGATTTTATATGAACTCCCAGCCTGCCCAGTACCTGAGGCTGGCTGCAGAGTGTGGCCAGGTTGACTCCCATGAGCTCACGTCACAGCTCATGGGCCCCTCTTTTCCCTTCTGAGCCTGTTTCTTCATCTGTGAACTTCGGGTAACTAACATGTGCATCCACAGTGCACCACCGCCATCTCTTACCTGAGCCGGCAGTCTGGAGCTGGCAGCAGCAGGGCATGTCCTTCTGCCCCGGATCTGCAGTCTTGTCTTAGAGCAGAGACCCAGATCGTGCTCAATCTCAGGGCATCGCTTGGTGATGTAAACTTCTCTGCCTTATTGAAACTTCCTCCTTCGGCAACATCACACATTCTATCTACACTCAGCTCCTTGCGGTTTCCTGAAAACGATACAGTAAGTCCTCGCTTAGAGTCAATAGATTCTACGACTTTAGGTGAAATGATATATAACAAAACCAATTTTGTCATAGGATAATTGACATAAACAAGAGTTAAGTTCCTACAACATCTCAACATTACAACGACATGACGTTGAACAAAACAGCAGCATTTAAGGATCTGATGTGCACTTTGCCCCATTCCTCTGATGCTATGCACTTTGAGTTGCTTCTTTGGAGGGATATTCTCTCTCTCATTTTTCTAGATTCCTATTCTGCAAAATTAAGAAGGTATCTCCTTATCTGAGAAACCTTTCTTGTGCCCTCACCCCTGGTGCAGTCTGGGTATAGTGGTGTGCTGGTGAATATTTACCAACTAGCTATCCAAAACGAGAGGGGCAAGCCCTGATTTTTAGCAGCAGCCAGTGTCCATGGGGTAAATTATCTCCATCGTGACTTGTGTTAAGTCACCAACACGCTACCCCCGAGTGTGAAGTTGGGAAGAGTTGTGCCAACTGATGTGAGTCAATTACAGACACCACCTTTTCTGTGCCACAGCAGCCCCCCAAAATACAGTGCTGTGCTAAGCCATATTGGAGCCTGAGGCAATAGGAAAAATCTGTAATATTGTTTCTATCTTTATTTAAAAGTTTTATCTTTTGTTCATCCATTACTTTTTTGTGTTAATTTTGATTTTTTAAAATATTGCAATAAATTGTTATTTGTCTTGATTACTGAGTCTCTCTCTCTCTCTCTCTCTCTCTCTCTCTCTCTAGCATAACATTAAATTTTATTTCTGAGATGAGTGCCTCACTCACCTCACCCTGATTCTAGCCTTGACATAATAGCCCAAGTCACATTGTAATAATTACCATTCATATAGCTGTCTCCCTTACCTGGCTGTGAATCTTGGGGAAAGAAATTAATTTCTGTATTCCTAGGACTTGGCACGAGGTAGGTGCTCAATAACTATGGTCCAGCGAGAGAATAGATAAATAGATGGATGGACAATTCGCTCAGTTCATTTGCCCACAAAATGACTAATGCTGATAAAATGCATCCTCTTGGTTAGGGGAAGATTTTGAATTTTTTAGTTTCAGCTCTGCCAACTCAACAAAGATTAACCCTGCCCTTGAACTGGGGTGAGCCAACCCCTGCTCTAGGCATCTTCACCAGGGCCAGTCTGCAGGTGACTCCAGCCTGGGGCAGCGATGGAAGGAAATTGAATCTGGAATGTGGAAACTGTGCCAGGACCAAGGATTGGAAGCCACAGAGAGGCAGCCATCCCTTAGATTCCAGAAAGACTTTCTATCAGTTTTCATCACCTACTTCAAGAGGTAATAGGGTTCTATCTCTAGATGGGTCCCAGGAGACTGCCATTTGGCAGGGTCAATGGAAAGGAGATGTAAGCAGCAAGTAATTCAGGATGACTTTCAGCTCTACAATTCGATGGGTCATCTGTTATCTGAGGGCAGCAGGACTTGTTCCCATGCCTAACCCTTTCCTCGCCCTGAAGATCACCAGAAAAGAAGTCTTTCGGAGATATCTCTCTTTGGCTTCTCAGGTGTCCATCCCACTGTATTCTATTTGGGGTGGGGGTGGGAGTTAAAGGGTTCTGTTTCTATAAGATTAGCCATAGCTTCCATTTTTTATGCACATGATATATGCTGTGCCCACTGCAAAGAATTTCACACACGTTTGCTCATTGATTACCCACAAAACCCTCAGTTAATCTACCCATTTTACAGAAGAGAAACAGAGAGTTTGGCAACTTACCCAGTCACCTAGCTGGTAACTGAAATTCTAACCTAGAACCATCTGATTCTAAGACTCTATGATCTTAACTACTTCTATGCAAAGAAAGGGCATTCATAAGATAGACCTTCTTTGAGCACTGGTGCCTGTGATAATCGAAAATGAGAGTGGGAATGGGCAGATGTAGTCAGTTTCATCCTTCTTCTTACCCGGCCTTGTCATCTCCTTCGGACATGCTCCCCGTTCTCCCAGCCCACGCACTACCACATCTCCAAAGAGCAGTGGCATGTTCCCCAAAGAGGATTTTTCGGCTCAAAGACACTTGTAAATCCACATTCAAGGGGGCAGGAAGTGGGGAGGATGTGAACAAACAGTGGGCATCTATTATGTGCCAGGCTCTACATCCATGTTATCCATCTTTCTCACCCCAGGGTTAGGAGCAGGTGCTTTTCCCATCTCCTCTTTAAAGACCTGTATTGCCCAATATGGTAGCCACTAGCCACATGTGGCTTTTAAATTTAAATTCTTTAAAATTTATAAGAAAATTAAAAATTAAGTTTCTCAGTCCCACTAGCCGCACTTCCAGTGTTTGGTAGCCATATGTAGCTAGTAGTTACTATATTGGACAATACAGAAATAGAACATTTCCATCCTCAAAGAGAGTTCTATTGGACAGTACTGCAATGAGGAAAAATGGGACTCTGAGAATGACTTGCTTGGAGCCACATAGTGAGTTGCAAACAGACTGGGATGAGACCTATATTTCTCTCTTCCAAAGCCTCTACTCCCAAAGCCCGGAATAAATTTGCCACCGCCTGGCCCCAGAACAAGGAAGATTGTTTGCCTGGGATGGTAGGTTGACTTGGGAAACCAAATAACAGATCAGAAGACTGTGGGTGAATACCAAAGTAGAGAAAAGGAGCCAGCTGTTCTTGAAGGTTATTTTTATCCTGCCCAGATATCCTGGGGAGCTGCCCCCCTCCTCATACAGCTATTTTTATCTGAAGAGTTAGAAACAGAATGCTGTCTCCCATGGATGGATGGAAAGATCCCCTGACACCTCAGAATTCCAGCATCAGGACCTCCATCCTGCTCGACAACTTCTAATGCAGCTTCGTATCCACTCTCTGATGCCATTCTATACCAGTTCTGGAGGCCAGCACAGTCAATGGGGAGGGCAAGCCCCAAATGATAGATGGGGAAACTGAGGCTTGGATGGGTTTTAACAGTTTGTACGTGGTAGAGCTGGGATTTAAACCCAGGCTGAGACAGTTCCCTCTTTTCTGAGCCGGGGTGGCTTTTATATGAGGGGTATATGCCAAATGTTAGAAAAACAGCCACAATCTGTTGCTGACTGCAGCTCGCCCCTTTCTGGATGAGTGGGAAAGTTGCTCACCATCTTTGAGCTTCTCTTCCCTAGCCCATTACAGGGAGCTCTAATCTTTTTCACCTCCACGGACTTGCTGGGAATCTGGCTAGTAGGAAAGATTTTGGTAAATTGGAAACCACCCAATGCCCAGAAATGATGATTTATTATTATTATCATCATCATCGCTATTGTTATCATCATCAGCATCATCTTTATAAGCTATGAAATCTATGATTATATGCAGCCTCTATCCTTTCCCTCTCTCTCAGCCTCAGTTTCCCTGAAAGCTGAGCAATTTGGCCCAGAGGATCTCCGTGGAGCCTTCCTTCCAGCTCCGGCTTGCCTTTTCTATGACCCATTCATTCAGTCAACAAGTGTTTATTGAGTTCGAGCAGTCTGACACGGTGGGGAAATGAAGGACCGGCTTCTCCAGAAGGCTCTCTGCCCAGGCCGTTTCAGCCACATACGCAAATTTCCTTGTGTTTTCAAAAGGCAAATTATGGGAAACATGTTATTCACTATAACATACTCACCCCATCTCTCAGGGAAAAAAAAGTCTCTTCAACCTCACCAAGAACTAAGCTAACAGAGGACAGAAACCCACCCTTGTTCCTTTGGGCAACCTTCCAGAAGCTCACATCCCTGTTGAAAAAGGGGAAACTGTATGCGGCTGTGTCTCTCTGAGGCCACTATGGACCTCGTAAACAACCTGTGTTTGTCTCAGCTCCCTCCATCCTGAGGGTCAGCCATAGCCAAGGGAAAAAAAAAAAAAAAAGAAAAAAAAAACCAGGCCTGTTCTGTGCCCAGCCATCCCCAGAGGGAGGAAAATTGTCCATAAATATTTTTATCTTCATGGTCACCAAGGGAGCTGAGAGGAAAGCTTTGATTCTCCAAGCCCCTGGACCACTCCCTTCCTCTGGGGACCCAGTGGTCAAAGCTGACCTGGGCGTCCCATCTCCCACCCCCAAATTACAGGCTGCTGCCCCTGCCGCCTGCCCCCAGGAGGCGGTGGGATTAGAGGCGGGACCACAGTGTACACGATGGCCCGACTCAGGGCTGTTGGAATCACCTCTCCTAGCCAGCTGGTTTCCTGCTGGGAGCTGGGTGGTCAAGGCAAAGGGAGGGAGGACCCAGAGATGATATTGGGGGTGGGGAGAGGGCCTCAGGGCTGGGGCAGAGAGAGGCCCAAGGTTGCCATCTAGATCTCGAGCTGCCTTGCTCAGCAGGGCTCATGTAGAGGAGGGCCTGTGAGAATTACTGACCAAGAAGTCATTTATAGCAAAGCAGATGTTTAGAGGTCAAAGAATTTTCAAGATCAAGGAAAGAAAGGCTTATGATGAAATTTCAGACTCTGTGACAGCCACTAACAAAAGCATTTGGGGTCAAGAATCTCAACCCAGAACTCCTAACCTCATCTCTCTCTCTCTCACACACACACACACACACACACACACACACTGTCCTGTCTTTCTGTGCTGTAACCTTTTTGCCTATTCAAAGAAGACTACTACTTTCTGGAACTTTCTAGAAGGGAACATTGCATCGGAGAGTATATCAGACATGAGGACCTCAAAGGGTCATCCAAGTGCAAGGTTCTATGACTCTGAGGTTCCTAGATCACTTGAGCCACACAATTTTGTGTCCAAAGCACTAGACTTCTAATGCCTTTGGATGCCAGGACTCTGAGGCTCTAAAATCCTGGAATCCTACCTGGCACCAACTTTCAGCTTCTATGATTCTGTGCTTCTGAGACTGAGATTTCTGTGATCCTTCGACTCCGTGACCTACTTCACAGCAGACAAGGACCTTGCACAAGGGGGCATTCATTCCCAGCAGGGATTATGTGCAGAAGAGCCTTGTGGGGCCAGCTGACCGCTCCTCTGTCTGTGATGGGCACCATTCCATGGCCTAAGGGCTCATCTCCTTACTGAGCTCACATAAGACTTAAGTCCAAGTAGGCCCAGCTTTGATTTCTTTCAAAAGCCAGTGACCAGGACTTCTTGAAGTCCGACTATCTGCTTGAACTGGGGACAAAGGAATAAGAACACAGACCATAGTTCAAATTAGTACCTCCAAATTCATCTCCTCACACACATTTATTTGTACATGATCATGGAAGATTTACTAGAGCAGCTGTTTGGTCCCTTGCTAACAAAGACAAGAGTAGAACCCTAAACAACTAGAGTATGTTATGAGTATGGTTTGTGGGGTCAGTGAGAAGGAGAGTCCTTAGCACTGAGGTCCTCTGGGAAATTAAAACTAGGTGTGGCAATGTCAGGAGGGAGGGGTTTGGAAAAGAGAGGGAGCATTTGCAGAGGCCTGATTGCCTCAGTGCTCCCATGGCCCTGCCTGGAGACCTGGGAAGAGTTTGGGAGAAGGAACAGCCAGCCATACCTTACGAGGAGGCAACTGGCGCCCATGTTAAAAGCACTGGATTTGGAGTCAGGAGCTCTGACTTCCGGTCCCGGATCTACCACAATTCTCTGTGACGCCTTGAACAAGTTCATTCCCCTGCCCGCATCCCCGGGCCTTTGTTCTCCATCTGAAAATATTAGCATTGGACTTCCCCTCCTGAGAGATCAGGTCCTCATTGCCTGGTGCTTATGACTGCATATCCCCAACCTGGGGTCTAGCATCTTCCTATCTTTAGTCTTCATTGATTCTCTCCCACCATCTTGAATAGAGCTGGCCAAGGACTGCTGTCTAAGTGGAATCTGGTTCGGAATCGTAGGCCGAGGATGGCTGAGATGGGGCGGAGCGCGAGCCCATCGGAAGTGGCTGCATCTCCATATACAATGGAATATTATTTCACCACATAAAGAAGGACATCTTGCCATTTGTGAACACATGAATGAATACCGAGGGCATTGTGCCAAGTGACATAAGTTGAATAGAGAAAGACAAATACTGTATGATCTCACTTATGTAGGGAATCTAAAAAAGACGAACTCACAGAAACAGAGAACAGACTGGTGGTTGCCAGCGGCAGGAGGCGAGGAGTCGGGGAACTGCCCGAAGGTGGTCAAAAGGTACAAACTTCCAGTTATAAGATGAGTAAGATCTGGGGAGGTAACGTCCAGCAGAGAGATTATAGTTAATAATATTATATTGCATACTTGAAAGTTACAAAGAAAGCAAATTTTAAAAGTTTTCATCACAAAAAAAATTGTAATTATGTGAGATGATAGTCATGTTAATCGTTGATAATCATTTATCAATAGAAGCGTATATCAAGTCATTATGTTCTATATCTTAAATTTATATAATGTTATATGTCAATGATATCTCAATAAAGATAGAATAAAAACGAAGTGGCTGCCTCTCCTGGCTCCTTTTTCCCCAGCTGTAGGAGCCAGGCAGGCAGCACCGCCCCCGCCCCGCCCTCTCCCGCCGCCTGCCAGACACACACACATAAATCCACAGGAACGCTCATGTACACATAGCTTGGCTCTCTGGAGGAAAAGGAGCACTCACTGCCTAGACAAGAGGTCAGCCAAGGAGACAGTGCTGCAGAGCCTGGAAGGTCACCCTCGAAGGCATCTTGCTCCCCGACAGAGAGCAAGACCCTTGCAGTCTTGCTTATCACACCTTTGCAGCCCTATCGGTAGTCCTGTCTACACCCCAAGTGGCCCAGCCACACAGAATCAGGCCCAGCTATGGGCGGTGGCAGGAGAGAAAGGAGAGAAAGAGGCAGAGACACTGAGAGATGGAGGTAGAAAAAGACAGAGACAGAATTCGAGAGAGGCGGAAAGAAAGGAAACCGGAAAGCGAACGAGAAGACAGACAGAAGACAGAGTCGTACAGGAGAGAGAGATAGAGAAAGACAGAAAAAGAGCAAGACAGACGGCACGGAGAGAAAGACATGTTTTAAAGAGAGGAGAGAGAGATCACAAGAAGATAGCAAGAGAAGGGTCAGAAATACTGAGATGCAGGTAGAGAGACTGAAGGAGAAATGGAGAGACATGGGCCAATAAGAGAGAGAGGAGGAGAACACACAGATGCAGACAGATGCAATCATACCCACGGCCACACATGCATGCAGTCACACACAGTCACACACACGCACGTGCCCACACAGGTACACACTCACACATAGTCACACGCACACCGAGGACAGGCCAGGAGAGGAGCTGGAAGACACAGGGACCGAACCTCTAGCCAGGAGGGCCCTTCACACCCAGCCAGAGCCTCAGTGACTCCCGGAGACCCCTCAGAAGCCCAAAGATGCTGTAGAGCCCCCATTTGCCCACATCACCTCACTAGAGTGTCGTTCCCCTGCACCTTTTGTGGGCCCATCTCAGAGTAATGCAGATCTGGTGGCCTCTCCAGAGAATTGCCTTTGGAGGTCAGGGTCTGGGTACAAAAACCTCCCTGGGGCTGTGGTGCTATCTATGCCGAAGAGCCCGAATCCTCCTTCCCCTTCTCTATCCCACTCCGCCAGCTGCCCTCACTCCCTTCCAGGTTTTGTCAACAAATCACACACGTTCGATTCTCTCTCTCTACGATTTGTTCCTAGGGCAGGGGTCCTCAACCCCTGAGCCTCGGACCTACCAGTTGGCGGCCTGTTAGGAACTGGGCCGCACAGCAGAAGGTGAGTGGCTGGAGAGGGAGCGAAGCTTCATCTATATTTGCAGCCGCTCCCCAGCGCTAGCATCACCACCTCAGCTCCACCTCAGATCATTAGGGATTAGATTCTCATAGGAGCACCGGTCCCTGGTGCCAGAAAGTTTGGGGATCACTGTTCTAGCGAACCTGGTTAAAGATACTCACCTCTCAGCTTCAACTCTTTCTGAAAATAGCAATAATCAAACTTCCTCTTCAGGGCTATTCGAATAATTAAATAAAAGGAGATATGCAAATAATTTGATACGGGGCCTGCTAGCATCGAGTAAGCCCTTAATAAATGCTTCTTGTAGTCACCATCCTCATCATCGTCGTTGGCATCACCACCACGATCATCATCATCGTTACTATCGCCATCATTGTCACCATCACCATCATCATTACCGTGACCATCAACGTCACTGTTGTCAGCACCATCGTCATCATTACCATCATCGCCATCGTCATCACTACAGAGGAGGGTGGGGGAAGTGGGGAAACAGAGGCCAGGCAGGTCCCTTTTCTCTTCGGTGCCGTGTCTCTAGCACAGTTGTCTCCTGTGAGCTTCGGGCCCATCTATCCAACTCCCTGTAGGTCCTCCCCATGCTGGGCGCTCCCATGGACACCACAAACTCCACCTGTCTAAAACTAAACTGTCACCTCTTCATACCCCAACTTATTCCCCACATTTGCTGCTCCCAAGGATGGTAAACACTTTAGCATTTATTAATCTTTCTAATAATGAGGATAGAGCCTGGGATAGAGGTGATACTCAATACATGTTTGCTGAATGAATGAATGAATGAATGAATGAATGGGGAAAATCAATAAAGAAGGATATAACTCGCCCAAGAATGGCAAACATGAACGCAGACCCAGGGCTCTTCTCTCACAGCCTGTCACAGGTAGAGCAGGCAGCAGGATCTGCTGTGGGCCAGCTGGAGGCAGCGTCTGCCCCTATTCTGGGCCCTTTGAGTCTCTTGGAGCAGCACCTTCCTGCCAAAGCCCAGCCTCCCGAACTATGGAAATACTGAGCAGCACCGCAGTGGCCCAAGGACACTCTCGGGCTCTCCTAGGAAGCCGGCGACAGGCCATGGGGAGCTTCCAGACACTTCTGAGTGGCGTGCCCAGGCACCGGACGCGCGGGTAGGTGCCCTGCAGGAGGGAGGCAGCACCTTCTGTCCTGCCAAAACTCACCTGACTGGGATCCAGGACTGGAGGGCCCTGGGCTACTTCCCATTACCCGAATGGAAAGATGGAGGTACAGTAGGTTTGCCCAAGATGACCCCGTGGGTTCATGCAGTGTTTTGTCCACCACATCTTCTGACGTCAAAAACAACAGCCGCTGAGATTGCCGCTATTTGTTCACCCTTTCTTTACCTCAGGGCCCCTGCTGGTGCTCTGCCCCTGGCATCAATTCCTGCATGTAGGCCTTATTACCCCATTTTAAATACAGGGGCAATTTGGCCTAGAAACGCGAGCAACTCATTTGAGGTCACACAGATTCAAGTTCAGGCCAGCGTTTTGCGGGGTCCTGGCTACTCGCAGAGTTAGCCGTGACACACCCCTTGATCCTTGTGGATTTACCTCTTGCCCCGGGGGGCCTGGGCACAGGTACCCAGCTGGTGTTGGGTGCAGAAGCTTTCCATTCCATGGCCCTCACCCACTGGCCCTCAAAGCCCCTTTCATGGGCCTGCTCCACACCCCACTGGGGAGGCCAGACAAAACTGCTAGTGTTGGGATTATTTTTCTATTTCCAGATGGATCTGTTTGCTGGCTCCATCCAGGGCCTCCCATCACTGCGTGGGGGCCAGGGGCCCAGCGCCAGGTTAATATTAGGAGGCAGCAGGAGAAAAAGGCAGCCCAATGCAGCTTCTCACAGACCTCCGGGCTGTTCCGCTAGGGCAGCCTCTGAGGAATATTCCCGGGGCATTTAAGGGGGCCTGGCAGCCAGGCAGGCCACGAGGAAGAAAGACTATTCTTTATTTTCTTTAAAGATTTTCAAGGAAGCTCTGGAGTGTCTCGTTTTGGGCTGGGGACCAACACGAAGTCCCCAGGTGATCTGCGGAGCTGAGCTGGGCTCTCTGCTCACGAGGATGGTATTTTAAAATTCAATCAGGCGGTCCTTCATTTTACCAACATTTGCTGAGAGCCTGCTATTGTCGGTGGTGTACCATACCCAGAGGAAACAGAAGTTTCTACCCTGGTGGAGCCCAGGGTCTAGCAGGGGGACGGCAGTAAATATGATAATCGCACATGCGAAAGGACACATAACCGCTGTGACAAAGTGCTGTGGAAAAGAAGGTCCAGATACAGATGACGGCAGACTTCAGCGGTTTGTTTTGTTTTGTTTTGTTTTTAAACCCTCCAATCTAAACACCTCATTTCAAAATAAAAGCAATCCCAGAGAGGGCTAGAGACTCTTGGGTGCCCAAAAAAGGGTACCAAAGCCAGAATTATACTCACTCACTTGGGCTGGGCCACGACAGAACAGTATGGACAGTAATGGGATTCTGGCAGCCTTGCCCTTGATCTTGGGGGATTACGTGGAGAAGATTGGGGTATAGCAAACTCAGTGATCACCATTGATCAAAGCCAAGTGTATGAGAAAGTTGTCTCCAAAGCTCACTGGATCTGTCTATTAATGGAAACATGACTTGATTACTGTTACAAAAACCCAGCCCAGCCCAAAGCAGGAGGTGTCCTATCCTCCTTCTTGGTCTCCACACCTAGGAACAAAATCAACAAATGCAACAAACAAGCGTGCGTCTAGGTGCAACATTGGGGCAGGGAGAGATGGGAGGTCTTCTGGAGCCCGGGCAAAGTGCCAAGGGAGTATGACCTGAATCAGAGCCATCTCAGTGAGGGAGACAGCTTCGTGAAGGGCTGTCCTGTGTAAGACAGTTCAGGCGGTGTAGGTGGCCTCAGGGGAAAGCTCCAGAGGGAGATTTCAGCCCACACTGAAAAGAAACTCGTTGAGTTTCAAACAATGACTGCAGTGAGAATGGGAAGTGGTTAACAATCCATGCTGGGACAGAGGGGCCGGGAGAGAGGCAGGGGCAGCAGCAAGCAGAAATCAGTGACTCCTTGGCAGAAGCCAAAGGGGAAACTTCTGGCCTGGTCGGGGGATTGGATCAGAATCCAGGGCCAAATGAGGTCTACAGATGTTGTCACACTCAGAATCTTGCCATGAGGCAGCACACACTAAAGGGGTCAACTGAGAGATCATTTAATGCTCTGGGCATTAGACCAAGTAGCTTATAAATAATGATACCACCACTACTGATAACGATTTTTAAAAAGATTGGAATAGATGTTCTCAGTGGAAATATTCAAAGCAAAGCATCCATGGAGGAGTGTGCAGGGTTATGGGAACTAGCTCGGATGGCGGAAGCTCCCTGGGGCTGGTGGCCATGAGGACCCATTGTCATTCCAACTTGAAGCGGCAGGTGAAGAAATGGGGTAGTAAGAGCCAGGTAGGATCTGCAGCCTTAGGAAAGCAGCCATCTCCGGAGCTACAGGCAGGGCAGTGCAGAGAGGGAGCAGGCACCCCAGCCTCTCTCCCCTCTTGGCCTCCAATCAGCTGGTACCTTCCACAGACAAAACTCATTCAGAAGACAGGCAGTGAGGGAGCCAAGGCAAGGCCATCCAGCCCATAAAGGTCAGCCTCCTGCAACATGGACAAGGAAAGGCAGAGGGCAGATGGAGGAGCCTGGGAAGGGAAAAAGAATAAGAGAAGATGTGTTGTGATTGGTTGTCCAAATCTGTCCACCTTTTTAAAAAATGCCTTCAGTGATAGGGCATGTAATTTCTACTTAGCCACAGGCCTCAGCACTCCCAATTGCCTTGTAGTTAAACTGGCCCAATTTGTACATATGTTCGCACTGGCCTCAGTGGGCATTTGAGCTTGTGACTCCTTGGAAAGATGAACTCAGAGGTGCCTTCTAAGACCCCTCTGACTTTGTGATTCTCAGGGGTTTTGATGAAAAGAAAAAGGTCACTCGTTCAACACATACTGAGCCCTTGCTCTGCATTGGGGCCCAGCTGGGGTTCTGGGGACCTGGTGATTGTCAAGACAGACCTGTTTTTAACCTCAGGGAACTTACAGTCTGATGGAGGAGACATGAATATTTTTGAACAAATATCTGATAGACAAGCATTGATCCCGCTGACTTTATATTCCAGTTAGAGGAGACAGAAAATCAACAAGGAAATCCATACAGGTATGATAAAATTCTATAAGTACTGTGTAGAAAAACAAAGCCTGTTAGTGGTATGAATATGAGGAAATGAGGCTTGTTAAAGTTATCAATTGCCGCATAAAAGATAACTGCAAGCTTAGTGCTATAACACAACCACCATCTTTTGTTCATGGATTCTCTGGGTCAGGAACGTGGGCAGACCATGGCAGAGAGGGCTCGTCATGGTCCCATGAGCCCTAGGGCCTCAGCTGGGAAGACTCAAATGGCTGCGGGTGACTCCGGCTAAGAGCTGAAATCATCGGGAAGTGTCTCCATTCATGTGTGGTGGATAGTGTAATGCCTCCAGATGTCTACATCCTAATCCCCAGGACCTGTGCATATCCTCTCTTACACGGTAAAAAGGATTTGCCGGTGCGAGTAAATTAAAGATTTTGAAATGGTTTATCCAGATGGGGCCAATGTAATCATGAGAATCTTTATAAGAAAGAGGGAGGCACGAGAGCCAGGGAAAGAGATGTGATAATAGAAGAGAGATTAGAAGTGACTCCTCTGTTGACTTTGAAGATGGAGAAAGGGGCCAGGAGCCAAGGACTGTGGGTGGCCTCTAGACGCTAGAAAAAGCAAGGAAATGGATTCTGCTCTAGACCTTCCAGAAGGACGGTAGCCCACCAGCACCTTGATTTTTGCCCAAAGAGACCCATTTTGACCTTGACCTCCAGAAATGTACGAGAATAAACTTGTATTGTTTTCAGCCACTGAGTTTGTGGTAATTTGCTACAGCAGCGATGGGAAACTCATATAACATGACCAATGCCTTGGCAGAGATAACTAGAAAACAGGCTCAGTCCGGAGAGCTGACCACAGCACCCACGCAAGACCTCTCCACGTGACTGGGGCTTCTCACGGTATGGCCCCTCGGAGTAGTCAGACTTTCCACAGAGGTTCAGGGCTCCCAAACGAGTATCCCAGCAAAACCGGAAGAAGCCTCATGGCCTTTTACAACCCAGCCTCAGAAGTCCCATGGTGTCACTTCTGCCGTATGCTATTTATTACTCAAAGCAGTCACAACCCCACTCCGATTCAAAGAGAAGGGACAGACATCTCACCTTCTGCTAGGAGGAAGGTCAGAAAACTTGCAGCCATGTTTTTAAAAGCGCCACTAGGCTAGTTTAGATAAGGTGGTCGGAGAAGGCCCGCTGAGGAGAGAACAGTTGCAGAGAGCCCGGATGAGGAGAGTGAGCAGAGCAAGGCCAGAGAGCTCCCGGGAGGGGGAACAGAAGTGCCAAACTCAGAGGTGAGAGAATAAGGCAGGCGGATAACCAGGCAGTTCCAGTCCATGTGACAAGTGATCCACAGTGGCTCACAGGGCTGTGGGAACCCGGCTGTGGGCTCTGAACCCAGCCTGAGAAGGTTCCAGAAGGAAAGGATGCATGAGCAGAGGGCCGATAACTAGAGCTGAGATGGCTCATGTTGGAGGATCTGGCAACGGCTCTCATATAGGCCCTGCCCCATGGAAGAATGAGGGCTGGTCCCTGCATCTCTCATTCTGGCCCTACTGGGCATTGGGACCCCCTGAACCCAAGCAGACCTTGGTAAAGCCTCTGCTTCCCGGGCCTCAGGTCAACTCTCTTTCTGGGTCCCCTGTGGCTCACCCTTTCCTAGCAGACTTCCTTTCACAGGCTTTGCTAGATGAAGTCTTACCTAATTAAGCAAGGGCTGACAAGTGCACTTTCTCATGAAGGTAAAGAGAACCAGTGGGAACACAGGAAGGCAGTGTGTTTGCAGGGCGCCGGCCTCTGGAGCCAGAGCCGGATGCCCACCAGGTCTGCTCAGCCACCTACCTTTCTGGGCCCAGTGGAAGCTTTCTTCCCTATGCAGATGCAGCTTGGGAAGTGGGAGGGAGCCCCAGGTCCAGACAGTCAAGAGGGAGCAGAGGAAAATTTTTCTATGGACCCCCAGATCAGCACACGGATTCCAGCCCTGGCACAAGACCTGGTATATAGAAGATGCTCAATAAATATTTCTTAAATGAAGGAGAGAGAGACAGAGAGAGAGAGAGACGGAGAGAGAGACAGAGACAGAGAGACAGAGAGAAGGAAAGAAAGTAGGCTTTTTTCTCTGACACACAACAAAGATGACTAAAAATACAGGCTCATATTTCTACGGTGTTGGGTTCAAATCTTGGTTTCGCCTTTTACTAATTTCCTGCAAGTCATTTTTACCTTTCTGAGCCTCAGTTTCCTCATCTGTAAAGAGGGATAATCAAACCAACCTTACAGAATTATTGAGTCAATCGAACAGGATGGTCTCCAAAATGGGCTGATGAGGAAGGTGATGTTGGTTGAAGGTAGGTTACCATGTCTACCTAAGCCCGAAGCACATGCCAAGCACAGTTCTGAGACCACTCTAAGAATCAGTGTTTTACATCCTCCCAGCAACTCAAGGAAGCATTCTACAGATGGGGAGACTGAGGCACAGAGCCTCTAGTTAAGGAACCTGCCGAAGGTCACATAGTTGATACGCCGTAGAGTACAAATTCAAATCCAGGCAACGTGGTGCCAAGCGAACACTCTGCAGAGCCTGGCACGTGGCAGGAGACGCTTAAGGGGCAAGACCTCTGCCCACCGGGAACTGTCTTCTCTCCACTGGGTGGTGAGCACCTTGAGGGTGGGGCTGCTCGTTCCTGCCTCTGGGCTCCGAGCACTGAGCCGGGCCCCTAGGACCGCTGCCTGGATGGGGGTGGCACCGACAGACATGTCAGTCTTGCCAGGCCTTTTAATGGGATGGGAGAGCTCTGAGGTCAGGCTGCCTGGGGTCGAATCCTGACCCCGAGCCTCTGTCAGGGAGGAGAATCAGAGTGTCTATGTCACATGGCCTTGTGGCTGAGATCAAGTCGTAGGGAGCTGAGCCGAGCAGTAAGTGACAGCTCAATGGATGTTTGCCTCATTACCACTGTTATGTTAATTCTCCTTCCATACCCCAGCCAGGTTTTCACATAGGACCCTGGCTTTGCAAGGACCTGACCAGCCTCCCAGGCAAAGAACAGTTAACCGGGCTCTTTCTATTGACAGGTAACTTAACTCTCATCTCAGATGCAGAGGTGGAGGCCAATGCAGAGGTGAGGCCGGAATGCGAGATTGGCCCTGGACCGTGTGCTCCCCAGCGAAATGGCCAGAGATTTCACCCCAACTCTTTCTTCTCCCGCCTTCCAGAGCAGCGGTCATAGATATGGCGAAACAAGATCAGCCTCAGGTGGAACTGCAGTTGGGAGGGTGTCGGGAGCGGGCCGGTGGAGGAGGCGTAACACGAGCCCTCCATGGCCCTCTCAGACAACACTGGGTCTGCCCTTTGACTTCCCCAGAGGCCCAGAGATGTTAAGGTCCTCGGCCGGTATCACACAGCTTATCTGGCAGCCAGCTGGACTTTCTGATCCTGGAGGTCCTAATTCTAAAACTCTGTGACATCCCCACCCCAGCTCAACCCAAGGTTACTTCTTGGAGAATGGCGGACAATGATAGGGAGTTCCTGGAGTTTTTTACATGGGTGTTGGACAGGGAACCAGGCCAGAGTCTCCGGTGTAGGGAGGGCGGGGAGCCATCAGGCAGCAGGATCAGGTACCAGGTTCTGCTCCTTCCCTCCCCCGGGAGGATCAGTTGCTTGGAGGAGCGGCGGAGGGCCAGGACTCCAGGGACGGAAGGCACTGGAAAGCCGTTTCTCTAGTGCAGGCCCAGGCTCTCCCAGCCTCGTCTCCTTTTCTCTCTCTGCCTTGCTTTCCCCCCGGCCCTCTCTGTCTCGCGGTCTACTTTTCTGCCTCTCTCTGTCTCTTTCTGTTTTCCCCTGTCTATAGTTCCCTTTGTCTCTACGTCCTGTCTCTCTGTTTCACCTGCTTTCTTTTCTTGGCGCTCTCCCCTCATGGATCTCTTTCTGTTTCTGCCTGTCTTTTGCTCCGACTAGGCATTTCTCTCTCCTGTCCGCATCTCTCCCTTCCTGTTTTCCCCTTGTCTCTGCCTCTCCTCCTCTGCCTCCTACTCTGTCTCCCCTCTGTCCGATCATCCAACTCACCTGGAAAGAGATCATGGATCTGGGGTAGGAGAGTGACATGGCAGGGCTGGAATGTCGGCCAAGAGGCCTAGAGGAAGAGAGAGCAGGGCAGATGGACCAGACTACTGCAACGGTCCAGGGAGGAGACGCAATGTCTGAGGCCCCACGAAAGCTATGAGGTGGAGAGGAGGGGGCAGCTGTGAGAAAGGCTGCAAAGGACAGGGCATCGATGTTGCTGTGGGCTTGGGAGAAGGGTCAGCAGTTGGAAAAACTTCCAGGAGAAAGAGGATAAAGGGGACCTCATGCGTGAGGGGACCACTCAGGCTGAACGACAGGTCTGGTGGGAAGGATGAGGGGGCGAGACAGGGCAGTTGCTGAGACCTGGAGTCTGGACCGGGGCCACTTGAGGAAAGCTTTGCATGCCGACCGAGAGATTGGACTCCACTCCATAGAGTGGTGGCTTTTTATGTGAATCTGATGAAACTCTGGAATTATCTCCTGATAAATGTACATGCCCAACATTTGGCACCCACGTCAAGGCTTCTGGGACCCTCCAAACTTTTTCTATGAGCTACAGACAGCTCCGGATATGCAGCTGGTTCCGGGCCCTAGGGAGCTATTGAAGGTTTCTGAGCTGAGGAGATGACAGACTTGGAGCTGAACTATAGGAAGATGAATCTGAAGAGGTGTAGCCTTAATTGTTGCAGAGAGACCTCTAGCAGCCTGGCCCAGCAAGCCCAGGGCCTCTCAGAGGGTCCCTGCAGGGCTCCAGGAAGCCAGAGGGGTAGGGCTGAGCCCTGAGCCAGTGTGGCTGATGCCCAGGACACCCAGGCTCAGAGGGAGGGTCTAAGGCCTCTCTCCTTGATGCTGCAAAGGACACTGAGTCCCGAGTGCCTGGACCTCACTGCAGAGGACTGGGCCTTCACATTCTTTCGTATGATCAGCCTGGGGGCCTGAGACAGTAAACCTGCCCTGCCAGGCCCAGCCTAGTGTAGTCCCTCCTTCTCCTCAATCCACTCACCCACCTCCCGTTTCGTTTGCCCTGCGTGGAGTCTAAACCTCCACAGAGAACGTTCCTTTAGGCAGTGTGGGTTCTGCCCTTGCCCTGCCAGCTGGGCTAGCCTGGTCCGTTGCAGTAACCTCGGTCCTCTAGTTCAACACCCGTTGGACAGATGGGGAACCCGAGACCTAGAGAGGGGTGAGACTTGCCCAATTATTCTCCAGCAAGTTGGTGCCTTGAGCAAGCCACCAGGATTTCAGTCCCAGGGCTCCTCTGCCTGAGCTTAAAGGATGGTCCTCCAGCTCCTGTACATCACTCTGGTGCCCTATTTCCTAAAACACCTGGGTCCTATCCTGGTCACACCTTCCACACAGGCCGCCCTAGCCAGTTGAAGCAGAACTCATTACTGTTACAATAATACTAATTATTAAGTACCTACTATGTGCCAGACACTTGATATTGTGCGGTCCTCCCAATGACCCACCATGAAGGTGACGATGTTACCCCACTGTGTGGACAAGGAAGCCGAGGCCCAGAGGGCTTAAGGAACTTGCCTGTGATCACCCTGTTCATAACTGACAGAGCCAAGGTTAGGACCAAGGTGTGCCCAGCTACAAAGCCTGGACCTTTCTTCTATACCACATCCCTTTCCCTTCTTGTCATACAAAAGGGGCATCAAACTGGCTTGCCTAGACGCTGGGGAGACCCGGGAAGCTGTCCTTAAAAGCAGATGTCCAGGCATCCACCTGGCTCCCAGAAGAACAGCCAGAGGTCAGCTCTAGCAGCCAAGGAACCCTCAGCTGCTCCCTTTCCTTTAGCAGAAGAAGCACAGGGGAGCATGAGAGGTCCATGAACCTGGTCTCCAGGTTTCTAGCTCTATCATTGGCTTGCTGTGTGAGTATGGCCTTGTTAATTCCCCCCTCTGGCTGTATCTCTGTTTCTCCCTCTCAACCTGCAGGAGTTGGGCTCCTGGCTCCTGGAGGACGATGCCAGCCCAACTGCTTGCAATTCCTAGGCTGGGGGGAGATGCCTTAGTGCCCTTCGGGCAGAAGCCTTTCCAAGCTAAGGGTTTGGCATGCCATCTTTGCCTACTTTGTTTGAGGGTGACTGTCTTATTCCAACAAGGAGCCACCCCTAGGGTGGCCCACTCCAAACCCCAGTGAGTCACTTATAGAGTGAGGGGCAGGCAGCGGGAGCCGTCTCTGTGGCTCTTGGCGTCCGGCAGAGCCCACGGGCCCACGACCCACGCCGGCCGGGAACTTGTGTCAACCACTGGCTCCTATAAATCGTAGGGCTAGGACAAGGTGGGACAGTCAGTGGCCCTCAGAGAGAAAGCTCAGCCTGTGTACTCTGAGGAGGTGACCCGGGGGGACCCGGGGCTGCTGCTCGGGGGCGTTAATGAGCGCTCCATCTGGTGCCATCCTCAACCACTAGCTGACGCTGACACAGCATTTCGGCAGGGAGAGAGAGCGTGCGTGTTCCAAGGCTAGCAAAGGCTCAGTTTTTCCGATCCGGAAAAATCCGTTCAAAGAGAGGAAAATTGAGGATGAGGAGCCGAAAATTGCCTGATTTATGTTGCCTTAGTCTGTGACTTGAATGGTTCACAGAGGACTATCTCCCTTGATGTCTAACCGGGAAGACCCAGGCTCTAAAAAGGCCTGGCCCTGTGGAATGGGCTATGGCAGGACCAGAATAGAAATGTGACCTTTCACCTCCCAGCCCAAAGGTCCGACCATTCCCCCACCCTGCCTCCCTCAGCCAAGGGCCAGCTCTGCCTTTGGCCCCAGTGGAATGTGAACCCTGATTCTCTGACCCTGACTTAGACTCAAAGCCATTCCATCTGGAGACCACGGCCTGAACAGACATTTTTACTAAGAGGCACCGCAGGCAGAGTGGCTGGAGCCCTGCCTTCAGAGGGTTTATCATCCTCTTTAGGAGACACGAAGGAGTTTAGAAGTGAAACCAGAAAAATAATAATGACCAATGCTTACTTGGTGCTTATTACACACGAGCTTTTCATGTATTAACTCATTTAATCCTCACAACAACCTATAAAATATTGACAGCCTTGTCTTACAGATGAGGAAAACGAGGGACCCCGAGGTTAAGTAACTTCCCCTCAATTGTATAGCTAGAAAGTTGTGTAGAAAGGGAATCCGGTCCTTGAGTCCACGCCACCAAAGACGACGTTGTGTGAGCAGTGTCAGCTCCTAGAAGACAAGTGTTAGCTCCTCCTCCCCCTCAGTACTGGGGGCCACTGTCGGAAAGGATAGACAAGGAGCCAGACTTCGAGAAACTTGTCATTCTTCCTGCACGTACTCATCTGTTCATCCACTATCATCCGTCATCCACCCAACTATCATGCATCCTTCTGAATCCGGTTTTACTCACTATTACACCCTCCATACTCAGCACAGTGCCTGGCACATAACAAACCAGGATTGGCTGAAGGAACGAAGAAATGGAGGCAACTTTGGGTCCCGTCTAAGAGCTTTGAGTCTGAGTCCCTTACTCTCTCGCGGTCTCTATGCAATGGGTAGTAACCACCGCTTTGCTCGCTTCACGAGATTCTTTGGAGGTTCTGAGGGTGAGGAGGCGAGAGCCCTGCAAACCGTGAAGGCCTGTGAAGACATAGGCAGCGCCGGGCTGCCGAGCTGCTGTGTAGGCGCCGAAGCCCGCAGAGCTGCGTCTCTCTCAGGTCTGGCTGGTGAGACCTGTCAGACACTTCCTCTAAGCCTGCCAAGAGGCCCAGAAAGGAAAGGAAATTGACATTTAATGAGCATCCACGATGTGCCAGGGCCTTCACACACGTTAACCCTCTCTTCTCTTTTCTTGTATAGATTGAAGAATGGAAGCCCAGAGAGGTCCATCTTTTGCCCAAGGTCACACAGCCGGTGAGGAGCAGAGCCCAGGTTTGAACTCTGGTCTGTGTACCCAAAGCCTGTGGTTGTGACTGTACCCCATACCACCTCCCCTTAAAGGGATGCTGCTGGCTTCTTGCTTTCCAAATCTTCTTAAGCCCCCGCTGTTCAAGGTTACACAGCAAGCCCCTGGCAGAGCCTTTTAAAAAGTGTTTCCATTTAGTTTCTGCATTGATTATTTCTTTTTTTGCTTTATAAGAATTTCTCCCCTTTTATTTTCAAAGAAAAGCCAATATAAATGTTCTCCCCATATGCAGGTTAACCCTTGTCTGACAGACATGGATTCTGAGCTTCCATTAGGGGAGGAGAGGGGAGGTCGGCTGCTTGCCACAGCTTTCTGCAGGATCTTTTCGCAGACACGCACGATAGTCCACACACCGGTGTGGCTGTGCTGCCTACTGTCATCTGGGGCAGAAGCCCATGCCTCTCGATGATCAGCTTCTTGTGACTCTCAGCACAGGGCAGTGTTCTAGGACCCATGAGGAAGCCACCCCTGGAAACCTAGAGCCCAGGGAACAGGCTTCCTGGAGACACGGTCCTGAGCCACAGACTGGGACAGAAAAAGAAATGCCCATAGCCACCGCCCCTAGGCCACCCACCAAGAGCCTGGCACAGTGCTGGGCACCTCACCAACATCCTCTCACTGAGTCTTCTAAATGGGAGGGGCAGGCCTTGATGACCCCATTTGACAATGGAAGGGAAGGCTGAGGCTCAGAGGCAAAATGGCCTGCCGTAGGCTACACAGTTGGTAGCGGCAGACTGGGCATAAGACAAGACCCTGGCTTCCCAGTTGCTTTAAGTCCAGAGCTAAAAATAAGACATTGTACATGTGAAATGACAAAGTGCCTCCGCAGTGCCAGGCACTGTCCTCAGTCCTGGGGACCTGATCCAGTAAGAAACTGCTAGAAAGCAGTCCTAATTCTGCTAGACTTGCTAAGCAGCCTTGAGTTGGTCACTCTCCTTCTCTGAGCCCAGAATTTGCCCCATGTGAAAGGGGCTGGTTGACTGTCTCCGTTCTTTATGCTCTTTCTTATGTCTTGTGTGGGTGACAGTTTGCGAAGTAGAACTTAGGGGGTGAGAAAAGATGGCTGAGGTCTGTGGAGTAGCACTGTGTTATGGCCGAAAGTTAGTAAAAAGACACCCCTTTACCAACACTCCAAGGGGCAAAATTCCTGGAGGAGTTCAGGTATGCGGAGGTGGAGATGCCCCTGCAGCCTCGCCCCTCTCCTGACCCGCACCGAGGAGCTGCGAACCCTGGGCAAGACACCACTGGGGGGACTGGGCGGCACCAGGCTTTCCACGCCAGCACGCAGGATTCTGTCTGAGCCCCCTTCTTCGCCGGCTCCTCCCCCAGCCCTTGTCCCTGGGAAGCCCCTCACCCCAAGACCCAGTGCTCACGGCCCCGGCCCCCTCAGCAAAGGCTCCTCCTGTAGTTGGTTCTAGCGCCAGCAGGCTGGCCATTTAAGGCTCCACCTCGCCCCTTTAAATTCTATTTTTTCAAACCACATTCTTGAACTTGGCAGATAACGTGGCAGCCCGACAAGAGCCCTATTTACTCGGAGAGCCGTGAATGGGCCCTTTATAACAAGCTTCATTAATATTTCTACCTATTGGCCAGCTCTCCGTTTCCTCCCCCTATACAAACAGATTCTCCACACAGAAAGACTTTTCAAATGCTCTTGTTGACTTTCCCCAAACAGGGAGGGCAGCCGGGCTGGCAGGGGTGTGTGAGTGTGTGTGAGTGTGCGTGCAGGGGAGGGGGCGGCCATGGGCGCACACCCGCCTGGCCTGGTGCAGGAAGGAAAGAGGCCCGCTATTCATGGGCAGGGGCGGGCAGCCCGGGTGAGTTCAGGTATGCCGCCTCACAAAGGCACACTGAGCCCAGCCTGTGCTGCGAATTCCAGAGTCCTGGCTGGTGGAGTCAGGCAGTCCCTCCTCAGCCCCTGCCGCCTGGCCAGATGACCCTGAGCAAGTCCCTTACTCACTCTGGGCCTCACTGGCTCCCTTTGTCAGGTGGGTCTACACCCTGCTCCTCAAAGTGTGGCCCACGCACCAGTAGAGGCAGCATGGCTGGGAGCTGGTAGGACATGCAGACTCTCTCTCTGTCCAGGTTTGCCGCACCTGAACCTGTGCCTTAAGATCCTGGATGATGCCTGGGCACAGGAAAGTTCCGGAAACAGCAAACCTATAGCACATGCCCTTCTACCAGCACCAGGACTATCCTGTGGCTCAAAGGCCATCGCAGACTGTAAACGTGGAGAAGGCAGCCACCAAGGCTGTTTTGCTCTCTACTTTGTGACCACAGGCCTGGCCCAAGGTTGGCGCTCAAGAAATAAACAAACAGAAAAGGGAATTGTCAAAATCTGAAGGCTCGTGCTAACGACAGAAATTCTTCCTCTTCAGCACATGAGGAATTGTGAAGAGCAGCCTATTCCGTCGTCTGGAAGGGCACACATGGCATCGGAAGGGAGCCCCATGCAACGGATGGAGCGAGCTCCCTGTCCTTCTGATGTATGCAAGCTGAGAGAAGCTGGAGAAAGCGCTGGGCCCCTTCGTGCCTCTGGGTTGAGGAAGGAACGGTGCGGGAAGCGGGGCATTGTCGCTGAGTGCGCTCAGAGATGGCGCGGCGGCACCTTTGGAGAGAGGCAGAGCCGAGTTCAAATGTCGCGATGCCTTCTAGAAGTGAAAACAAGGGCGAAGGCCTTTGCTTCCTTTCCTTGCTCGTGTGCTGTTTTATTCTGTGTGTCAGGCCCTCTGCTGGACCTTGGGGGACATAATGGTCCATAAAATAGGCTTTGATTTTGCCCCCTCAAGGGGAGAGAGAAAATCAACAACAGTAAATAACTACAAATGCTGAGGAGGGTGACAACTTAGTCAGGGGAGTCAGGAAAGACATCGCTGAAAGGTGGCTTTTTCAATTCGAGCCTGGAAGACGAGGAGCCAGCCATGTGAGAAGCTAGAGGAAGGGTACTCCCAGCAGTGGGAGCGGCATGCACAAAGGTCCTGAGGCAGGAAATGCTTGGTGCTTTGAAAGGAGGTCAGTGTGGCAATAGTGTGCCTTGTACGAGGCGGAGGGGATGGTAATTTCCACCTTGCAGCTCTGTTGGGAGGGAAGACTGCACAAAAGGGGTGCTCAGAGCGTAATATATTTGCTCTTAACTGATCTTCAGGCCGCTGTGGCTGCGTCAGGCCCCTATAGGGACTGCTGCCTGCTCTTTCCGTCTCTTGGGAGAAGAAGGGGCAGCGCCTCAGCCTGGGCCACGGCCCAGAACAGGGTCAGCTGAGCTGGAGGGGGTTGAATGAGCTGCCTGTGTGCATCTTGGCTACCTACATCTTACCTTTTGGGGGAGGGGGTGGCCTGCCCTCTCCTGGGATACCAGCCCAGCTTTGGCTAGCCTAGATGGCTTGGACAGAAATCCCTGACCCCCTGCCTAAGTCTCAGCAGCCAAAGGCCAGACCCTTCTGAGAGCACAGAGCCCTCTGGCCAGCCCACACCTCACTCCCTGGCCAGCCTTTAAGTACCAGGCTAGAAATAACCAGTTGTCTCCGCCCCTTGGGGCTGTGGGCTCACCCACCACGGGGGCTGAGGTGGCTGGGCAGAGCGGGGCTGGAGGGCTGCCCCGAGAGAGGCCTCTTGGATTCTTCTAGCTGGGAGGCCCCTACTCTCAGGCTTCAAGAAGTAGTGGGTATAGTTCAAATACTGGATTTGCCACTGACTCCCGGGAGCCCTTCAAAAGCTGCCTTAACAATTTGAGCCTCAGTTTCCTTATCTACATATTGGAGTTGATCACTCCCTCTGAGCGTTGTCATGAAGGAAATAACACAATAGATGTGAGAGCCATGTGAACTGTAAAGTACAACGCATACGGAAGAGTTTGTCTGGGGTGAACCGTTCACATCGTATTCAGGTCACAAAAAGACAGTACAAGGGTATAGTCCCGATTCTACCTCTGGGTAGATTATAGCACTTCGAGAGTCTCAGTTTCCCCAAATGTGACGTCTGAATCCTCCTCCATACCTTAAAGGGTGGTTATTAGAATCCAATTAATTCAAACAATATAAGTACTGCGCATCTACTGCATGCATTGCTCGCTCTATTCTAGACATCTTGCATCTTCAACTTCAGGGAGTACTTTTCTGAGGACTCAAGAGAAGCCAAGGATGTACTCAGGAACCCAGACAAAGGACAGAGGAAGGGCAGGATTCTAGATCCCAGACTTGCCTCATAATCGGATTGCTGGTCAAGATCTTGCTTCACACATACTGCCCTTGAGACTTTGGGCAAATTACTTCACTTCTGCAAGCTTCAGTTTCCCTATCCAAAAAGTGGGGAGAATATTAATACCACAGAGGGCTATTGTTATGACTAAATTGTATCAATTGATAGACAAATAGTGCTTAGCTCGGTCCCTGGCCCATTGTGTATAATCGATGATGTTTTCTGTTATGAGAAGTAGCAGTAAATAGTAGTTCATTGTAGTAGTAGTAGTAGTGGTGGTGGTAGTAGTAGTAGTAGTAGTAGTAGTAGCAGCAGCAGCAGTAGTAGTAAAATACTAGTAGTATAAATACCACTAGTAGCAGTAGTGGCAATGGTATTAGTAGTCTAAGTAACAGCAGTTATAGTAGTAGAAGTACTTACTACTGGTGGTGGTAGTGGTAATAAGAAGTACTGGTAGTAATGGAATAGTAGAAGTACCGGTGGTAGTAGTAGTAGAAGTACTAGTATTATTAGACAGCGGTAGCCATACCAGTAATACCAGGAATACTACTGTGGTAGTAGTAACTGTAGTGCCAAAGGGGCATTGTGCCAGGGGAGACGTAAGGCTGAGAGAATCGCCTTTTTTAATTCTGGGGAGGGGTGACAGGGTCCAGTTGATGGAAATCGAAAGGAGAGGGGCCCAGACAGATGGGGCTGGCAAGAAAAAATGAAGGGTGCAGAGCCCTAGAAACAGATGCTAATCAAATCCTTATTGGCTTGGTGAGAAAAGTGACGCTGTCCCCGAAACAGAATGGGGTTGTGGGGGGGCTGCATCTCCCCTTCAACCTTTCCCAGGGGGGCAAGGATGGTGTTTGCTGCCAGAAATCCCGGAATCCCGGAGCAGGCAGGCTCCTACGTGCCTCTGGTCCCCCATGCCCCTCATTCACATATGGGAACACTGAGGCTCCAGGCGTGGCTGGGAGGGGGTCTCCCTTGGGTAACAGAGCAGGGAATGATGACTCTTGCTGGGTGACGTGCTTCCTGCTGCTCCTGTGGGACCTGCTCTGGGGGCTTGGGCTGCCGGGGAAGCACCCACTCTGCGTTCCAGGTCCTTGGCTGCCAGAGGGGCGAGTCAGCAGTGGGGCCTGGCACCCACCCAGGCCCTAGGAACTCAGTGACCTCCGTGCTGATAAGACGGGTGGGGCTTCCTAGGAAGAGCCTAAATAATCACAAGGAGGGGGCATCGGGGCACCTTTAGCCTCACAAAGCTCCTTGTTGAGCAGGAAGCCTGGCATGACTGCCAGTTCCCACCAGACACAGCAGAGAAGCCTCATGAGGCTGCAGATGAGAGGAGCTGGGGGTTTAGGGGAAAGAGTAGCCCAGGGGCACCAATAAGTTACTGTGACTCTCCATCTCCTCCTGAAATCACTTATCTTCACTACCAAGACAAGCGCTGCTCCAGGCAGGCTCTGCTCCTCCAGAAGAGTGAGAGAAGACAAGCTCCGAGCCAAGACCCTTCCAGGGCTTCCATGAAAGCTTCTGGCTTTTGGCAGTTTGGAGTGTGATTTCACCAGTCTTCCTGACTTTCGATCCCACAAAGCAGCAGTTTGCTCTTCAACTTGTCCCACCTCTGGGCCTTTGCTCATGCTGCCCCCTTTGCCTCAAATACTCTTCTCCCTTCTGCCTGCCTCAATGTCTAGCCATCTTTTCAAGTCTGTCCCAATGCCACCTCCTCCAGGAAGCCGTCCCAGATTCCCCAGCCCTTGTTCTTTGGCCAGGATTCCCTTTTCTCGCCTGTGCTATGATGACATTTGGTTCCAGCTGCTATGAGTAGTTCATTTTGACGTGCCTTGATTCACCGACCAGTCCCTGCCCTCGGAGAGCTTAGAGTTCTCTGAGACAGACAGATGTCAATGCACCACCCCATTCGAAGGGGAAAAAATCTGCAAAACTCTGAATAGATCCTATGGTCCTTACAGCCAGGGCCTGTGGGCAGTTCTGCTCTGTTCGGCCTATGTTTCTCAGGAGATCCCAAGCTAGGAATGAAAAGAGAATCCGGGGACTAGAGTAAGATGGCTCATCAGGAAGTTTGGTCCCAACTGAAAGGTTGGTAGACTAGAAAATGCAGACAGGAGGTCTCAAAATGCCCATCGGGATCCAAGAGATCACTCTATAAGAATATAGCCCAAGTCACACACTGGATGGGATGGTCATCAAGAGAAAGTGAAAGCTGCAGTTGTCAACCCTGGCTGTGCATTAGATCCATTCGGGGAGCTTTAAAAACACTGATGCCCTGGCCCGACCCCTCAAACCAATTAATCAGAATCCTGGGGGGGTGGGGGGGGTGGGACCTGGAATCCTTAAAACATTTCCCGGCGGAGAGACAGGGCAGTACGGCAGCCAATATGGGAACATGTTTCAACAGAGAAGGTTAAACTAAGGCAAGTTGTGTACTTAAAAGGTCAACTTCAGTTATCTAAGTTCAGCTTTGCGCAACAGCTCACAGAAAGGGCCGGAGAACGTAGAGCAAGGAATACAAGCATTGGTGACAGTCAGATGCCGACACCACTTAGTGTGAGTTACTGGGCGAGTTACCGAATATCTCTGAGTCTCATCTGTAAAATGGGGACAATCAGAGTTACAGTCCCAGAGGATTGCTTTGAAAATTAATTAAAATGAAGTAGAAAAAGTGCCCAGTGTTCAATAAATATCGATTCCCATCCCTCTGACTCAGAAGGTTCCAGACACATGAGGCATCGTTGTGCAAGAGAGGGTCCTTAATGCCCCTTAACATTCTTACACATTACCATTATTGTCTTTAGAGGAAAATATCCAGCTCATAGGTAAGTCATCCCTGGGTGCACAGTGGGTAGACTGACTCAGGGGGAAGCTGGTTATGTTTCTAAGGAGAAGAGCTGAGATCCTAGAAACAAGAGGGAGTTTCAACAATCCTGGGACCCTTTATTTCACAACCGTCATCGAAGCTTATCCTCAACAGAAGGCGAAGCTTGGCTTCAGGGCATCTCATTTCTTCTGGATGGATCTTCATGCCTTCACAGACAGACAGTAGGTGTGCCTCTGTGCCGGGCCCTGTGCTAGGTGCTGGGAGGTGATCTCTAGACTCACAAAATTCCTTGTAGAGCGGGAATCCTGGCAAGGCTGTCAGTACCTACCAGACCCAGCAGAGAAGCCTCCTGAGGCTGCAGAGGAGAAGGGCCAGGCATTCAGGGGGAAGAGTAGCCAGCGGCACCAATGGGTTACAGTGACTCGCTCCATCTCCTCCTAAAATCACTGCTCTTCTACCAATGCAAGTGCTGCTCCACCCCGTGCTAGTCACCTTTCCGTTTTTCCATCTGTAAAATGGGGATAGAGGACCAGAGAGGTTAATTCAATGATTCCCTAAGGTCCTTGCTTCAGAGAATTTTGTAAAATGAGTCCTATGGCCTACATTCGCATTTTAATTAAAGATTACAGCAAGCTCTGTTTGGAAAATTTCACAACTGGCCTTGGATCCATCTGGCTTTTCCTCTGGGGCGGGTGTAGGGAGGATAAGTGGAACAATGAATGATGGGTGCCATGTGATAACGGAAGAACTTCCTTTCTCGTCGATCTTTCTCATCGGTCCCACCTCAGTCCAATGCAAAGCTGTCTAGCACGGTGAGCCCCAGACTCATCTGGGAGCTCGGCTGGGCTGGGAGATGGTCACCCAGCTTCCGGCCACATTTGAAAGCAGCTTTGTGACAGGAGCTGATGATCACCGTGAAAAATGAGTCCCTGAAAAAAATCCTTGCATCATGAAGTTGAGTGTTTGCAGTTAGTCTTGAGAGGAGGAAGGGAGGAGAGGTGGCGGTTGGGGAGGGATGCACAAGGCATCCAGCAGCCCTCTCATTAGCCTCCCTTCCTCTTTCCTGGCTCCTTCTGTTCCCACTGACAGTCGCTGAGCTCCTACTGCGTGCAGGCCCCTGTGCTGGCTCCGAGACCACAGGCATGAAGCCAGCACAGTCACTGATCCCAACAGACAGGAAGACGAACCTCGTGTGTTCAGTAGCAAACAGTATCGAATCCAGTGTCAGCAGTATTGCAACAGAGGAGAAGCCCAGGAGGCTGCTGGGGCACACACAACTCTGACCTGACCTGGGAGGGAGGGGATGACCGGCAGAGCTTTCTACAGAAAGGCTTGCAGGACAAGCCCACAGGGTCGCAGAGAGCGCCCCTGACAGAGGGAACAGGAGGAACAAAGGTCTAGAGGAATCAGAAGAAGTGTAGGAAAGTTTTGGGGATGGAGCACAGGATGGGGGTGGGCAGTGGGTAGTGGAGAGGGACAGCCACGGGGGTCAGCAGGAGATAAGAGTGTGAATAACTTTGAGTCTCAGTGAGGGAGCTCAGACTTTATTCTGAGGCCCCAGGGACTCAGGGCAGTATTTGCTCACAGAGAATGGCTAGGCTTGAAGGGAGGAGTGGATCGAAGAAGCTTGAACCCTGAACTGGAGTGTGCATGGGAGGGTCCCCTGATTGTTCAATGTTGCTTTTATTCAGTCCCTCAAGGAGCACTTCTTGAGGGCCTGCCCATCCCTTTCCGCAACACCAGGCTGGCCAGCACCCCTGCACACTGCTCAGGCTCAGGAGAAAAATGTATGGAAAGGGCATGCCTGCGCTTGACAAAGCCTCCTTTGTGATGAGCTGCGGCGACGTGGTGCTCTGCTGCCCTCTAGCGAGGCCTGGAGATACACCCCAGCGGGGGCCCAGCTGGCTTCCAAGATGCTCTGAGTCTCCCGCCTGTCTTCAACCCCCTGTCCCTCCCTCAACCACAGAGGCTCTGCAGTTCCTAATGAAAAGGTACAGTTTGGGAATAGAGGACAGGCTTGGAACACCCAGTGCCTGGAACATCTGACCCAGGTTAGGCCCCTGCAAACAGCTCATCGCACCCCAACACGCACATATGCCTGGTCTCTGCCCTTATCTCAAAACCCCTTCGGTGTGGCTCATCTCAGTCCAGTTTGAGGTGGACAGCAGTCTGATTAACTCGATACGCACTAAGATGTGAATAACCGATAGTCCTTAACCCTTTTAAGGGAATTTAAAGGAGCCACTTGTTCGCTTACTGGGTTTACAGCTGAAAAAGGCAGCCAGGAATAGCAAATAGCACCAGGGCTCGGCTCCTAGTTGCGGGTTTAAACCTCTTGGTTTCACCTTCTTCTCGGACAGCCTCCCCTGCCTGCTTGTTTTCTTATTTTTCATCTAAAAAACAGGAATAGTAATCCTTGTCTTATCCACCTCAAGGATTAAAATTTTTATAATAGATTAGGGAATTTCAGAATCGAAAGGAATCTTGGAGATCATCGAAGGATTTTTATTTTGGCTTGTAGATACTTCTGTACAATTTGTGACTCTTAATTACAGATGCTCCTTGACTTACGGTAATAAGGCCATCGTAAGTTTAAAATACATTAAGCGTAAATGCATTTCATTCTACACTGTAGAGTCTTAGCTGTCTGCCCTTGTGATAGTGTGGCTGACCAGGAGCTGTGCCCACTGCTGCTGCCCAGCATCATGAGAAAGTATTGGACCACATATCACTAGCCCAAGAAAAAATTCAAAATGCGAAATTTGAATTACAGTTTCTACTGAATGCTTATTGCTTTTGCGCTCTCATAGTCAAAAAATCATAAGTTAAACCATTTTGAGTCAGGAACCATCTGTACACTGTCTTATTGAAATCTCAGAGCAACTCTGTAAAATCACTAATTTATTTTTACAAGAAAGAAACAGGTTAAGAAAGGGAAAAATGACTTGCCCAAGGCTCTCTGGGATGTTAGCGGCGGAGCTGGGGACAGTGGCTCTTTGCTATTCCTAACTCTCCCTATAGATCCTGCTAGAAGACCGTATAACTCTTACCTAAGACCCTTACCTCCCTGTCCCTACAGGCCTCCGAACACTCCTCCAACCCCCTGCATACTAGATAGCACACTCCCCAGTAAGACTGTGAGTTCTCTGCCTGGTGCCCAGCAGGGAGTCTGGCTCTGAATAGGCGAGTGCCCCACACCAACACAATCTACGTACATGTCTGCTACTCTTATTAGCCAGACCAGGAGAGGGTTAAACAGCAGTCCTGACCTTGGCATCGGAGAAGCAGGTGGCCGATGTTTAACTAGAGGCTTCCGGGACTTCTGTCAACTAAAGTCAAGAACTCAATCCGGCCGTGGTCTTCCTAGAGTAGAGACCTAGCCCTTCCCGCCCCTCTAGGGTTCTCCCCTCCTTGGTCCCTGGACTGTGGAGTAGCTGGAGCTGCCAGAGACTGGGAAGGGGAGGTGCTGGGGGTGTGAAGATTACAGAACTGGAGGAATATGTGGATAGAGTAGGAACAGCCTTGTCCATGCTCTGCCCAGGCTTGCTGTGTGGCCTTGGCTGAGTCCTTCCTACCCCTGCCTTGTATTCCCATCTGTGCACAGAGGAGGCTGGTCCGGGTGGTCCCTCCTGATGGCGCTAGGCAAGAGCAAGGGCTCCTCAGACTCTGCAACCCCCTAGCTAGGGGTCCTCTAGCTTGGGAGAGACTTTCTCCACCACAGCAGTGGGGGTGGGTAAATCTTTAACTAGCTGGCCCTGGGCAGGCCCAGCCTTTCCGGATGGATGACTGCCTGAGAAAGGGGGACAGGGGTGGGGGATGTAAGGTGTGTAGCCAGTCCTAGTGTGGTGGAGAAGGGAGGGTAGAGGAGAGGGAAAGGAAAGAGGTGGAGCTAACTCCGTGTGCAAAGCTGGACATGGAGGAACTTGGGTCCTCTGACGGGTAAGCAGAGAATCTGGGAGGTTCCAGGAGCCCCTTGGTGCAGGGATGGTTTAACTCACCTTGCTGCCACAGGGACCCCGCACGGAGCCTGGAGCGGGGGCCAGAGAGGCCGGAAACGCCCATCCAGGTGGTCCTCAGGTGAGTATAGGTTGGCTAGGAGGTACCCGAGAGAGGAAGGGAAGGGCTGATGGAAACATCAGGATGAATCATTCACCCTCCTGTCGGATCCCAGGGTGCGCCCCATGAACGCAGCCGAGCTGCGTCGAGGGGAACAGAGCGCTCTGCATTGCTCAGGGACCAGGACTCTGCAGGTAAGGAACTTCCCTACCCTCCTCTTCCCCCGAAAAAACCTATCTAGAGGATGCCTCCTTCGTTGCCCCAGATTGCCCAGACCCCGCCCTCCGCAGGCCCTGCCCCTTCTCCACTGCCCCTTCCCCTAGGTGAGCCCCCCAGGCGGGGGCCCAGACGTAGCGTTCCGCTTCGGCGCAGTGTTGGACGGGGCGTGCACGCAGGAGGACGTGTTCCGGGTGTGCGGTGTGCGGCGCCTAGGGGAGCTGGCGCTGCGCGGGTGAGTGAGGCCCCGGGGATGCTCCGCACCCCCACGCTGTCTTTACACTGCTGTCGAGCCTGGACCCCCGCCCTCTGCCTGGGTCCAGCCGCTCCCCTGCCACCTGCAGCTTCTCCTGCACCGTCTTCACCTTCGGCCAGACCGGCTCCGGGAAGACCTACACCCTGACCGGGCCTCCTCCCCAGGTGGGCCAAGCGTAAGAGGAGCCCCCAGGCTTCAGGGGTTGGTGAGCTGGAAGCTCTGGGGAGCGGGTGGCTGTGCAGACTCCCAGAAGGTAGGGCCTTGGACAGTGTAGCCCAACCCCACGTATTTGCAGATAAGGAAACTGAGGCCCAGGGAGGTGAAGGGACCTGCCCAATATGGAGTTTGAATTTTGTCCCCTTCGCTTATTAGCTCTCAGTTTCTTCGTCTGTAAAATGGAAGTGATATTGCTGACTGTGAGAATTCAATGAGATGTCATATGGGAACGTGGCCGAGTTCCTGGGGCAGAGCGAGGGCTCTCCAAAGCACAGCCATTACTGCGGTGGTGGTGGCGGTGGTGGTGACCCAGCCTCAGGCTCGGCTGTCTCTGCCTCCAGGGAGAGGGGGTACCCATACCCCCCAGCCTGGGTGGCATCATGCAGAGGACCTTCGCCTGGCTGTTAGACCGCGTGCAGAACCTAGGTGCCCCTGTCACCCTCCGTGCATCCTATCTGGAGATCTACAATGAGCAGGTGGGGAACTAAGATGAATAGAAAGACAGCCTGCAATTGAAAGAAGGCATTTCTCCCCAAGGAGCCTGGGTCAAGGGACGGAATAGGTGTGCGTAGGGGGCGGGAGGAGGGCTGTGGTCAGTAAGGTCTGGGATGGATGGAACATGGACTCAGGGACCCTTCCCTCACCCGCCACCCTCGTCACCCAGGTTCGAGACTTGCTGAGCCTGGGATCTTCCCGGCCCCTCCCTGTCCGCTGGAACAAGACCCGGGGCTTCTATGTGGAGCAGCTGCGGGTGGTGGAGTTTGGGAGTCTGGAGGCTCTGATGGAACTTCTGCAAATGGGTTCGTGCTGCTTCAGGGGAGCTTTGGGGTCCAGGGGAGACCCATCCCTCGACCGTTCCCTGCCTGCATTCAGTGCCCCTGGCTGGAGCTGGGGATTCAGAGATGACCCTTGCGGGAGCGAAGGGCCAGCAAACCAACAATTCAGACACAAGGGTGGCCCCGTCCCACCCCCAGGTCTGCTGATCCACCTTCCAAACTCTTTCCAGGTCCACTCTTTCTCCAGGTGAGGGCCTCGGCCTCAGTCAGGCCTCTTTTTTGCTCCCCGGAGAGGTTATCTCACCTCAGAGCTCGCCCGCTCCAGTCATGCTGTTCCATGCAGCAAACCACATCCCTCTTCCTCCCCAGATCCTCCGGACCCTAGGCAAAGGTCATACCTCCTTAACCCAGCCTACAGGGCCCCTCCGTTCCAGTCTCATTCATTCATTCATTCATCAAATATTTACCGAGCATCCCCCCTGTGGCAGCCACTGGGGACACTGGGACTCTGGGTTTTCTACCCCGGTGCTGTGCCACACCTTCCAGGTGATCTTTCTGCTCCCTCTCCCTCCCTCCACACAACAATAGGAGGAACGTTTATCAGATATGAATCTGACATTCTTCTGGTCACTTCTGTCCATCCTCCTCTCACCTGTCTGTGCTAGAACCGTGCCCCGCCTCCCGTCCTTCCCCCCTTCCCGCCGCTGTGCCTTTGCACGGGCCGGCCCCTCTACCAGTATGCTTTTCCTCCTTTTCCTTCATTGGTGACCACCTGCTCTTCCTACTAGGTCCAGCTCCTGATGCTTTTTCCCTTCAGGTCTTAGTCGTCGAAGGAGCTCAGCTCATACCCTGAACCAGGCCTCCAGCCGAAGCCATGCCCTGCTCACACTCTATATCAGCCGCCAAACTGTGAGTGCTCCAGCCTGAGGAAGGAGCTGGCCCAGGGCCACCCAGCAGGGGTCTCCCTCTGGGGGTATAAACCAACCTGGCATGCAAAGGGGTCCTAGTGGAAACCTTGGCTTTGTGACTTTGATGGGGACAGTTCCTCCCAATTCGCATCAAGCCACAACCCCCTCAGTCCCAGCAGGTGTCTCCTGTGGATCCTGGGGAACACCCTGTAGGTGGGAAGCTGTGCTTTGTAGACCTGGCCGGCAGTGAGAAGGTGGCAGCCACAGGATCCCGTGGGGAGCTGATGCTCGAGGCCAACAGCATCAACCGTAGCCTGCTGGCCCTGGGTAAGACCTGGGGGCCAAGTATGACTTCCTGTGTCCCCCCTCTTGCCTGATCTGTAGCTGCCCACGGGGAAGGGGTGGTGAGGAGGTGGAGCCAGTGGAATTGTAGTATGTGGAAGAGAGTTAAAGAGCTGTGAGCCAGGAGCCTCAGGCCTCCTTCTGGCCTCAGCTTGCTGTTGACTCATGCCTCCCCTCTTAGGACTTTGTCGATGACTTTATAAACCCTGTAAACTTTATTCTGTTAGAATAAAGCTACGTTCCACTTTGGGAGGTAGACACCCTTAGGGGCAGAGTATGAGCCCTCAGACATTCATTTGGTCCCTTGTGCAGTTGGGAAGACTGAGGTCCAGTGAGAGGGAGAGAACTGGCCTGGCTTCCCACGCCCACTCCATGTCACCAGCCCTTCCTCTGCACGTGCGTGGGGAGACACTCAGGGAGCTCCTCTTCAGTTAATTCGGCAGACATTTCCTGAGCCCCTGCTGAGTGCCAGACCCTTTGTTTGGTATTGGGAGTCTAGGCTGGACAGAGCCCTCTTTGCTCTCAAGAGCCCCAGTCTGGTGGCAGGGTCCAGTTTGAAAGAGGAATAAGCTCATTTGGAAAGAGGGATTTTAGAGTCATACAGGCCTGGGTGAAGATCCCGGCTCTGCATGGACCAGATGGGTGGTCTTGGGCAAGGGGTGTGACATTGCCGGGCCTTCCTCTCCCCACTCAGGTCACTGCATCTCCCTGCTCCTGGACCCACAGCGGAAGCAAAGCCACATCCCCTTTCGAGACAGCAAGCTCACCAAGCTGCTGGCGGACTCACTGGGGGGGCGTGGGGTCACCCTCATGGTACCTGGGCGGGGCCGGCAGGGAGGGCCGGGGCCTGAGGGAGGGGCTGCCAGAGAGGAACACTCAGGCCATCTTCCGCAGGTGGCTTGCGTGTCCCCCTCAGCCCAGTGCCTTCCTGAGACTCTTAGTACCCTGCGGTATGCCAGCCGAGCTCAGCGGGTCACCACTCGACCACAGGCCCCCAAGGTGAACGGAGGAAGACACAGGCAGAGGTTGAGGATTGGGCGGAAGCTGGAGCCTGAGTTGGTGTCATGTCAAAGTCTGAGGCTGAGTCGGTTAGGATTAGAGTTGGAATCCCGATGATGGGGTCGTGATCGGGTAGGGTGGGGTCAGTGTCAGGGTCATGGTCAGTGTCATGGCAGGTCGAAGGTTGGAGTCTGATCTGGGATATGATTCAGGGTCTAGCCTGGATCCCAACTGGTATTATTAAGTCTGAGTTGAGTTGGGGCCTGATGTGGGGTCCTGTTTAGAGTCAGAATCTGGGCCAAGGTTTGAACAGAACTGAGTTTATGGTGTGACATGGAGCAGGGTCCGGCTTAGAGTGGGCCCTCCAGCCATGCAGCGAAGGCCACAGGCACTTTGATGCAATTAGGACAAGGTGCCCCCCCCCCCAAGTGAATGTAGCCCTGGGCCAGGAGGCAAGGCTGATCAGTGAAGCATGGGCTGGGTTTGAGGCCACACTCACTCCCCACTCCCAGAAGCCCTTGTGCAGTGCACAACTCGTATGACCATAAACGGCAGCTCTGGGCCTCTTTCCGTGCAGTCTCCTGTGGCGAAGCAGCCTCCGCGCTTGGAGACTGAGATGTTGCAGCTGCAGGAGGAGAACCGTCTCTTGCGGTCCCAACTGGGCCAAAGGGACGCCAAAGGTATGTGTTCCTTGGGGGTCAGATGAGGTGTGGAGAGGGTCTGGGGCTCCCGTGGACTCAGCCGCCTCCCCGTTCCCTGCAGTCTCCGGATTCAGTGGGAGCCGGGTGGCCTGGGCCCAGCGGAACCTCTATGGGATGCTCCAGGAGTTCATGCTAGAGAATGAGAGGCTCAGGTAGGGCTCCGCCCCAGCCAGGGGACTCTGTCCACCCCTCACTGCTGGGCTGCTTCTGGCAAATCACACTCCGCCCCGTCCCTCCCCCCCTCGCCCCGCCCCCCAAGCTCCCCTCCGTCCCCACCTGCCTCCAATCACCTTCCTGGGGCCTGTTCTTCCCAGGAAAGAAAAGGTCCAGCTGCAGAGTAGCCGGGACCTGGCCCGAGATGAGCAGCGCCTCCTGACACAGCAGGTCCATGAGCTGGAGCGGTGAGCGTGGCCACCAGCCCAGAGACGGGCCCTGGGACAGAGGGCAGGTGGGAAAAGGGTGGCTTGAGGAAATGGTTAAGAGTTTGACCTCTAGACCCAGACTCCTTGAGTTCAAATTCCAGCTCTGGCACCTACTGGCCGTGTGACCTTGGGTGAGTCATGTAACCTCTCACTGCCTGGGTTTCCTCATCTGTAAAATGGGGATAATACAGTACCCACCTTACAGGGTGTTTTAAGGACTGGACGAAATGAGTTCCTTTGTAAAGCATTACAAACAGCGCCTGGCACTTAGTGCTCCAGGAGTGTCTGTTAAATGAGGGGACGTGGGGGCCAGCCCGGTGGTACGATTGAGGGCCGAAGGCACGGACCCCATTGTTCTCTTTTAGGCGCCTCCTCTCCGCCTGCTACCTTCGCCAGCCAGGCCTTGGCCCAGCCCCCCCATGCCCCTGTGTGATGGTGCCGGCTCCCTCCTGCCATGTGAGTCTCGACCCAGCCCGAAGTGGGAAGGAGCAAGGATGGCAGGAAGCCTCTGACACGCCCTCTCGCAGGCCCTGCCGCCCCTCTGCTCCTGCCCCTGCTGTCATCTCTGCCCCCTGTGCCGAGCACCACTGGCCCACTGGGCCTGTCCACAGAGGGAGCTCCACCTGCCCCAGGTAGGAAAGACCAAGGTAGGGATGAGGGAGATCTGGAAGAGCTGGAGACCCTGATCTAGGTGGTCAGTCCGGGAGGCCCCAGAGCTCCAGGGCCTCTAGCGTCCCAGGCTGGGTCACTGGGGTGAGTGGCTGGTTTGGGGCTCCCGCTGCCCGAGGTTCAGAATAGCTGTTTGCCTTGCCGCCCCTCCCTCCTCATCCCGCCTTCTTTTATAGGAACTCACTCTACCATCTGCTCCCTCATTCATTTACTTACCTACTACTCATTTATGCATCTGCTTATTATTCCCGCGTTCACTCGCTTGTTCACTGACTCTCCCTTAAGCTCCTTGCTTTGTCTTAGACCTGCTCTGGGCACTGAGGATTCGGGTATAGACCAGACAGGGTTCCTGCCCTTTGAGAGGACATTACAAGGGCCACCCACTGCCCACAGAAAGAGCAGCCAAGACCTTGCTTCTTTATGCTCACCCGGCGTCCTTGGTGTCCTGTGGGGCAGGTGGGGCAGGTGTGGCAGGGATGGTGGTGTCGTGGTCAGCACTGGAGAAGCAGGGCACAGAGAGGCAGGGCTGAGGTCCCCCAGCGTTGGCTCTGGTCTTACCTGCAGGTGTTTGGTCCTAAGGCCCCAAATGGCATGTCTCACTCTGTGCAGCACTCACCCTGGGCACCCCCGTGCAGCCCTGGCTCTGCCAAGTACCAGAGAGAGAGGTAGGCTGGGCGCTGGAGCACTGGGCTTGGGGAAGAGGAGGCCTGGGAACTTGAAAGTTCACCTCCCACCACCCAACTCACCCTGCCCAGGAGTCACAGCGACTGGACTCAGACCCGAGTCCTGGCGGAAATGCTGACCAAGGCGGAGGTGGTGCCCTCTGCACCTCCCCTGCCCGTGGAGCCCCCGAACACATCACCGGTGCTAAGAGGTGAAGAAGGAAAGAGGGAGGAGCCCCTACTGCTTTCTGTGGTCTTGGGCCTGAACCCACCCTTTCCAGACCTCATTCTTTCCATCTTTGAAATAGGGTGCATGTTGAGAGGTGATTTCTAAGACCTTTCTAATTTCCAAACTTGAAATTCTCTTCCTAGGGCTGCCTGCAATCCCAGATGGGTATCAGAGCCCATGGTATATGTGGGGGAGGGCGGGGCAGGGAGTGGGTACCACCCAAGGCTTCCCCAGAGGATGTTAGGACCCTGATGGGTCTGGGTAAGGAGGGGCCCAGGCAGGGAGGGGCCCAGGGTAGTAGTAGTGCAGGCCTCGAGTGTCATTGTGCCCCTTAGGTGGGGCCACAGTTCCAAACCTGGCCCGGAGGCTGGAGGCTCTCAGAGACCAGATTGGCAGCTCTCTGAGGCGTGGCCGGAGCCAGCCACCCCCGCAGTGAGAGCACACGAAGCCCCAGCCAGAGTCCTGCTCCCTGCTGAGGGCAAACCGGAAACCCAGGAGACCGCCGTGTGACCTTGGGCTGAGCTCTGAACGCCAGGGTTCCAGTCTCCCCATCTGTCCAATGGAGATAGCAGCAGGGCTGGGCAAGGACAGCTCCCGAGGGCCAGGGGGTGGGGGCCGGAGAATAAGTTGGGGGAGTAATGGGAGGGGGCCACCCCAGACTATAAGAAATGAGACCAGATTCAGGAGAAACCAGGCAGCAGGTGATGAAATACTTGTATCAATAAAGAGAGACCTCAGCTCCAAGTCTGGTTATGGTTAGTCCTGTCCTCCAGGTAGTCGGTCACTTCCCATGGGGACATCTCAGAGAGGAGGGGCTCGGGGGAGTCTGAAGAAGAGGAAGCAAAGACCCTGGCGGAGGTGTGTGTCCCCTTCTGATCAGAAGTAGTCCAGGTTCCCATCTCGTGTATTATGCAAGTGTTAGCTGAACAACTGCTGTGTCCCACTGGGCAAGCGTGGGAATCAAAGCGTGAGCACCCCCAGGAAGGAGGCCTGGCGGAAACTGATGAGGCCTCAAGCTGGGGTGGGTGGCAGACTAAGGGGCTCGCTTCTCTGTGCCAGCTGCATGTGGCCTGGTGCTACAGGGGTCACGAGACCTGAGTTCTGACGCCACAGCCCTGCTTTGAGACCCCAGGGAAGCCTTGCACCCTCCCTGGACCACTCACTTCCTGGTGTCCAGTCACATGGGGGACATGGCTCCCTGTCCTGTTGCCCTCTAATGAAGGTCAAAGAGGTGAGCAGTCTCATAATTCCTGGTATAGTGCCCAGGGGGATGCAGAGGGTGTATCATTATGGGGAAGTCCAGGCCTGACATGAGAAATTGGGGGTGCCAGTGGGAGAACCTCATTACGAAAAGCCATGAGGCTAACCTAACTCTCCCATTTTGTAGTTAGGGAGACTGAGAGCCAGATGGCTCATTTCTTCATTGGTTCATAAATTCACTCGTTCAAAAACACCACTGGCATCAACTGCAGATCCAGGTGGTAAACAAGACCCACAAGGAGCAAGCTGGCTTTGCGGGGGACAGACAGGCTGACACTTGACCACTCAACCTCACACATGTGCTTTGATGGGAAACCCAGGGGACTGGAGGCACGGAGGAGGGTCACCCAAGGAGAAATTGGCGAGGGGGTCAGGGAAGGTTAGCCAAAGAGAGTTATGATTAGGCTCCAAAGGTGAACAGCGGCTGGGCCAGGGCAGGATGAGGCTGCGGAGGCAAAGGCCCGAAGACCCCTGGGGTGCTGAAGGGAGCCAGCGCCAGGAAGTGCATGGCCTTGTGGGCCGCATCCAGAGTTCGGGCTTGTCCCGAGGGCAGGGGGAGCCACCGAAGGGTCTTGAGGAGTCACCAGCTTAGATTTGCTCTTAGGTCACACTGGCCACTGTGGCAGGTGGACTGACTGGTGAGGATGAGCTGGGGCCAGGGGGACCAGTAAAACCAGCAGTGTGGGGAGGGGCATGACTAACCAGAAGTGCCCGAGCCAGGCCTCAAGTTGGGACTCTCTTGACATGGGGTCCTGGGTTCGAGCAAGGCCCTGGGCAGGCTGGCCTCAACCTCAGGCGTGGGGAACACTGGGGAAGGAGCAAGCCAAGGCCAGAGGGTGAGCAAGGGAGACAGCTGGGAGTAGCAGGGGGCCTGGGGATGGCCCTGGGGGTCTCAGCCATTATCTGGACAGTGCTCAGACCTGCCTACAGGCCTGGCCTAAGGAAATCAAGTCCCATGGTTCCCGCCCCACTACCTTGTACAAGACCAAGAAAGAAAAGACCCAGCATTCTCCTACACACCACTGCTCTGGAAAATAGTGCTGGGGATGTGCTCTCTTTATGCCCCCCTTTCTCCAGAGAAGTGAGGACCCACAGAGAAAAGCAGAGTGCCTCAAGGGTACAATTGAGCATGCTCTGTGACTTGGGGCAGACTATGGGCCTTTCGGAGTCATCTTCACTGCAGAGCCTCTGACTCCTGAGTCTCTTTCTGCAGGGCTGGTCCCAGAAGCTGGGGCCAGCAGGGTCAGCCCAGGTTGGAGCCCCCAGCGGCCAGGAATTAGAAGGCAAGACTTTGTGGAAGACCAGTGTCCACAGAGGCAGAGCACAAGGACGTGGGTTAACGGCAGGTAATACAAACAGCCGGACCAGGCAGAGGTGACCGTGGTCAAGTCCAGACTGAGCCATACAAGTTTAAATCCCAGCGTCATCATTTATACATGAGTGGTCCTGGGCAGGTGACTTAACTGCCCTGAGTCTGAGTGTCCTCATCTGCAGAATGGACACAATAATAGTAGCCCCTCATGGAACGGTCGTGGGGATTAAATCCACCGATACATGGAGAGAGGTTAGCACGAGGCTTTGCCTGTTGCAGACGGTTTGGCCAAAAGCAACTTGCAGTTAACATGGCAATTTGATGAAAATGACAATTTGGGTTTAAAAAATAACCCAACGAATATTTACCAAGAACCCACTTTGGTCCAGCATTGAACAAAGTGTAAAAATCTTTACCCTCAGAGAACACAGATAAGAAACAAGAAATGAGCAAAATACATGGGAAGCAATGCTATGGAGCAAAAAAGAAGGTCCACCAGCCAGGGCGAGTGCAGTTCTATCTAAATCAGGGGATCAGGAAAGGTGACATTTGTGCAGAGACCTGCAGGAAGGGAGGAGGAGTTGGCCTGACCCATGCCATAAAGTCACTTATTTCTACTCTAGGTAATTTAATGCCACATCAGCTTGGATGGCTCGGCAGGTTTGAGCCTGGGTTCCTCTTCATCCCAGATCCCTTATCTCACTCACTGCATCCCGGCCCCGTTGCTGGGAGGTTTCCAGCCTCAGGCAGGGGAGGCCCCTGGCATTGAGCGTGAGAGCTTTTCTTAGCTGCCTTGAGAGAATGGACGGGGACCACCCAGGGGGACCCCGGCTGTTGCTGGTTCATCTGTGTTTGGATGATCCCTTCTCCCACTGGAGTCAGCCACGATTTTCCAGTGTCCTAGTGCCAGCTCAGCAAAACCCCCACTTACTTTCCCAGGGATAGACGCAGAACTCAAAAGGATTAGTCTCCACTACTCCCATCTCATAAGCCCCGTGTTCATCTCCCAGTCAGCATCCTCACTCTAGAACGGCCACTTGTCCGGAATCCCTAAACCCTGGAGGAATTTGATAGGACCCAGGAACATATCAAGACTCTTCAAATTCAGTGGTCCTTACTGAGAACTCGCAGATCCCAGAGGACACTTCTGGAACCCTGAAAGCTGCAGGCCTCCAGAATGCTGGGATTTGGGGGCAGATCTCTGGCCCCAAGAAACAGAGTAGTAGTTCTCCAGAACTGTCAAACTAAGAAGAAGGTCTTTGGTACCTCAGAACATTAGAATTGGGAGCAGCTCTTGGAAGTCCTGAAATTCGGATTTCCCTGAATGCCAAATACCTAAAAGACCTCTCTGAAATGTTAAAACATTGTATAAAAGTTGAGAGGGGGTCCTCTGGAATCTTTGGCTGGAGGTAGAATTGTTCACCAGAGCTCGGCGCTTCTATCCATGAGTTTCTAGAATGCTGGCGAATCTAGAGAGCAACCTGAATGCCTGGCAGCCTGGCTGAGTTCTCTGGATCCTTGGGGCTGCCGACTCTTAGCCCGTGCACATGGGTAGGCAGAAAGCACAGGCTTGAGGAAGAGCACCCCTGTGGGGGCTTGTTTTCAAAAGGCCGCGAGGTCTCATCTGGGCAACCAATCCCGAGATGGACTGTAAGAGGTGCAGTCAGTGAGACCCTACTGCCAGGAACACCTCGCTCCCATGCCTGCTTCCGCCACACCGGCCTTCTCACGCATCCCAGGATTGCCCTGCTTTCTCTTGCTCAGGGTATTTCTTCCCTTAGTCTAATGATGCCTTTGCCTCAAATTCACGTCTATTCAGTTTTATACACGACAGGTTGATTTCAACCACTTTGAAGGATGTGTTGCGTCCTCTTAGATGATTTTTTCCATTTCTGTCTCCTTGTTGAGATTCCAGACTAGTTTTTTTTTTTTTTTTTAAGCAAACAAACATGGTGGAACAGGAGTGGGCAGGTAGAGGTGGTCTTGCTATGGAACAAGGAGCAGCAGCTACTGGAACTTGTGGACTCGGTGCTGGGGTTGGAGACTGAGATTGGAGTCGAAAGACCCAGGTTCTAAGCATGCTGTGTAGACCTACAATGCAAGCCAGAAAAGCTCCTGGCCATCACTGACATCTACTACAGCAACTGACCATCAAAGAAGACCTTGGCAAGTTAGCCAGAGGTGTCGAGGTGTCTTCCTCCAGAATCGTCACTCGACTCCTGGCTCTGATCACGCTCTCTCTCACCCATCACACATTTACTAAGCCTCTGCCGGGAGGCCAGGTCTGCTCTACAGGGCATGGGGGAAACTGGCCTGACCTTAACCCACTGCCCTCCTCTCAAGGAGCTTCCAATCAAGTGGGGGAGGAGGACAGTAAAATGAGCTGCTAGCACTGGAATAACTAACAATCAGCAAATTTCCCAGTACTTGGCGTATATTAACTCATTCATTTCTCATAACTTCTGTGAAGTAGGTGCTATTATAATCCTCATCTTGCAGTGAGCACACCAAGGCAAGAAGAGGTTTGGGAACTTGCCCAAGGTCAACAGCTAGTAGGCAGCAGAAGTGGCATTGTTTGCCAGAGTGGTCTGGCTCCTGAGTAGGTGCTCTCAACCCCCATGCCAAGGGCCACCTAGTAGGACCACTGGGGAAAGGCAAATAGAGGGGCAGTTCCCATCTCACTCAGGAGCTGCTGAGCACACGGGGCAGCCTCCCTGGAGAAGCTGGTCTCCAGCAAAGCCCAGCACAAACCAGTAAGGCCAGAACGTGCAGAGGTCTTCAGCGAGTCTGAGGAAGGGGCTCCCTAAGCTCTTTTCCCTTCACAGAGGAGCCCTCACCACCCCCAAATAGAAAGGAATTCTTTACAAACTACTCAGTGAAGTGGGATTCTGGGCAGTCTGAGCTGGAACCAAGAGAATTAGACATGGACCCCGGACGTGCAGCCACTGTGTGGGGGGCAGGGTCCTGGGTAGAGAGCTGGGTGGTCTCCATGCTACAATACCTTGGGCAAACCCACTCCCACGCTCAGCCTCGGTCTGCCCGACTCACAGCCGTGGAAGCCTGGGCAAGGTAGAGAGGGTCTCTGAACCTCAGTCTTCTCTGTAAAATGGGGATGTGGTTGGTTTACGCTTTGAGAAGTTAATAAGTGCTCATAGGGGCTGATGTAAGGATTGAAAGAGTGGATCCGTAAAAGCTGTTTAGAGCCTGGCACGCGGTCAGTGCTAAACAAACCACAGTTGTTATTACTACTTTTTATTACTAGCGGAGACTGTCAGCACAAACGTTCTGCCACTCTCGAACCCTCGGGAGAGGAATTGCATCAAAGTCTGGACTCTGGTTACACTGACTCATGGACTCGTTGACATCCAGCTCTGTGGCTCCTTCCTACAAGCATTCTTTCACGGAGGGACATGTCCATTCAGGACTCTTGCTCAACAGAGGAGCCAGGGCAGCTGATTGAGAGACATTCATTTGTCTTCCTTGAAGAAAAGCCAGTGGGACTTTCCGAAGAGGCCAGCTTGCCTCGTGGTTTCAGAAAAGAGCTATTTTCTTTTCTTTTTTATTTTTATTACACCTATAGCACCTGGTCTTCCTAGGTGATCTCTCATCCAAGTACTCGCCAGGCCTGACACTGCTTAGCTTCCAAGATCGGACGGGCTCATTCGGGGTGGCATGGCTGTAGAGAAAAGAGCTATTTTAGTCCAGTCGAAGGCATCAGGTGATGTTGACTCGGTCAGCCAGGAGTGGAGTCAGGCAGATCCCTGGAGGTGCTGCTCTAATGGACAGATAAGACTGGCCTGTGAAGAGTGGGAAATGCCTGTGTCCTCTTCCTGGATGCTGACAGACCTTTGGAAGTTTATTCTTTTAGGATCCCTTTCTTCAAGAGTACAAAAAGAACCAGACCCCTGGACCACAAGTTTTGTCCCTCAGGCAGCTAGCTCTCAAGGAAACTCAACTCCAAAGAGGCTCACCTTCTGCTTCTCCAGGCTAAGCAACCCGCTCCGAGGTCAAGAAGCTAAATCGACGACACCTAAGGGCAACTTCCCCCTGGGGCACTTCCACCCATTACCATTTACTATTTGCTCAGCTCTCTCCAAAGAGCAAGAACATGACCTCTGTCTCGTCATTTAGTACTTCTACATGCTTATGAGCTCTTATTAACCCCATTTAACAGAGGAGAAGACTCAGATTCAGAAAGGTGGAGTCAGTTAAGATCAAACAGGCAGGAAGAGGTCACAGCCATGACTGCAACCCGAGTTTGCCTGGGTGCAAAGTTCAGCTGTTTAACCATCACTCTGCTGGATGAAGCCCTGGTAATCCTCCCTGTCATGACATACAGATCAATTCAAAACTGGTGACACAAGGAAAATCCACCACAGAGCAAGGGCTCTTTGCTTTCTAAAATGTACCATTGAGTGTCACAGTCACTCATTCACTGGTCATTATTCAAGGACTTGAGACACGGTGATTGCTACTTCCCAGTCTTCCTCAGCTGCCTTCTAGTTGGGTGGTGTTTTGGGGGGTCCGATCTATATTTCACATCATAATTCTAAGTAAGTCACTTTGCCTGTGTTCACTGAGTACCTGCTAAGTGCCCAGCACAGTGCGAGACCCTAAGAAAAAAACAGAAGAGTCAGTTCTCATCATGGCAGACATTGAACATGATCTTGGCTGTGGAAGGGAGAGCCAGATTCACGTCAGCCTGACTCCAGCTGTGAGGAATCCAGCGGCAAGAGACGGCCCACGTGTCTGCCCCAGGTCTCTGAGAGAACATGGCCGAGGTCCCATTGTTTATCAGGGACAGGGTCTGCAAGGTCAACAGAGTGATTCGGGTATCAGGGAGATGCATCTGGGATTCAGTCATTACTCACTATCTGGGTGCCCTTTGACACTAGATCACCTGATCTCTCAGCCTGCAAAATATGACTCCCATCGTAGCAAAATGATGGAACCTTAACGAAAGGTTTCCATAAGATGCGCTTGTAGAGTACTCATCCTGGGGCCTGGCACATGAAACATTGTAGGACCTTAATCAAGTGATTACTCAGGCACAGCGGCCTTGTGGTCTGTAGAAGCCATACCCTGTTCTGGCTTACCAGGAGGATCTCCCAGGGAACTCTTTTTAAAAGGCTCCACCCAAGCGTCTAACGCTGTAGCCCAGGTGCAGATAGGCAAAGTAGAATTGGGATGTTTTACACTCACCAGGGAATTTTAAGCAGGCTCTGCCCTGGTCAGACCAGTTCTATGTGCCCTTGCCCTAGCTTCTGTTTCCTGGTCTGAACCATGCCATCTGTGAGCAAACCCGTGGCCTTTCTAGAAGACCTCTGCTGCCCTCTAGTGGACATGGGCTACTCACGCTCTTTTGCAGCCTGTTTGCGGAGCCCTTGCCTGGTACCAGACAGGGTTTGAAGTGCCTGTAATGATGTTGGTCCCTCCAGTGTGTACACTTGAGGTACACTTCCACAAATGTCTCTTATTCGGTTCTTATGTCATCCCTGTCAAGCGAGTTATTATTACCCTCAGTTTGAAGTCTAGATGAAGAAGGCGAGGCCAGGGAGGGAGGACTGACCCACGGTCACCCCGCCAGTCACAGAGACTGGGACCCAAGTTTCTGGGTGGCCTAGTAGCAACACTTATAAATCACAGGGCAGCGAAGACATCTCTTCTCCTGTTGCTGGTCGTGGAATCCTGGGCGCTGCTCACCTCCAGCTTTGGACAGGCTTTGGCTTCGAGTCCGCAGGAGCTGGGCAGGGTCAGGCATTCGGGGTGAGGCCCGCAGCTGGATGGATACCTTCTCGTGGAGAGGGAAGGTCACCTGCCATCCCCTTCCACCAGTATCAGAGGAACCCTGACCCTGGCCTTAGTTCTGAGTTCTGCCCAATGCCCTCAACGTCCCCGCTTGTCCAGTCACCAGGTCCCAGTGCCCCAGGTCCTTCCTTCTTCTTGGAAAACCGCCTGGGGAGTTGCTTTCCTGGGCCTCCCACTGCGACTGCCTCCTCCTTGATCCCTCCTGATACAAATCTGACGGTCCGCTCACTTCTGAACACCCCGCAGTGTTTCCTGCACGCTCCAGGTAACGAGCAAGCCCCTGGGCCCGGCATCACAGGTCTTACCTGCTGGGCGCTGGCCACGCCCCCCAGCCCCCCCAGCCTCATCTTGCCACGGCCCTCTGTCCAATCTCCAGACCTATGCGGTTTTGGTGTTTCGTTTTGCATTTCAAATACATTTCTCTCTCTTCCTCTTTCTCCTCTAAGCCTCTGCAGTTGCCGTTCCCTCTGTCTGGAGCACTCTCTTTCCCCATCGCCCCATGCGCTTTGGTCTGGCTAACTCCTGCTCATCCAGTTAGACTCCCTTCCCCTGGCCTCTGCTTCCCCCCTCACTGCAGTGACTCTCTTGTCTTATCTTCTCTTCATTCCTTCCCATCCCGCCCTGCTCAGCACTGAGAGGTCTTTCATATTCTCCATCCTATCGCTGCCAAGTACAGAGTACGTATTTGGTGAATGAATGAGTGGACAAATGAATAAAAGATGGGGGAAGCTTGCGCTCCAGCTCGACCGCAGCTGGGCGACCTTAAACAAGTCCTGTTCCCTCTCTGAGCCTCTGTTTTCATCTGAAAATGAGGCTTCTATTCCCTACTGCTCAAGGCACCTCTGAGGCTCTGAGGCCTCCTACATGGGGCAAGCCCTCCCTCACCCCTAGAAATGATTCTGGAATTTGCCAGTTCCTGTGGACTCTTGGACCCCTGACTCCCCTGGGAGGGCAGGGGCCCCAGAGCCTCCATGCTCCCACCGCAATGGCGAGAGAGGAAAGAGGGGTCGGCACCTCTTGACCGCTGTTGGCTGTGCATCCTTGAGGCCCAGGGTTAATTTTTAAAAAGCAGCTCAAAGTCCAGTGGCCCTTGGCAGAGTTTACTCCCTCTGTTTGTGCTGGTTAATAATCTCAAGAGAGCAAACATCCCTGGAGGCAGGAGGAGAGATCAACATCCTGGGACCAGCCTCCAGCCTCTCCCCTCCCCCAGGAGAGGCTGTGTGGCTGAATGAACAGTCCTGGCCAAAGAAGCCCAGATTCTTCTGCACTCCATATGCCTTGGGCTTCCCATGAACCAATGGGGTTGGCAACCCTAGTAATACAGACCTGCTGGGAAAATCAGAGGAGCCATCATGGTATGCTGTAGACAACCTTAATAGGGCAGCTCTATTCCAATTCATAACTCGTTGTTTTGTTTTGTTTTGTTTTGTTTTGTTTTCATTCTTTACCAGGCCTGGTTTCTCCAAGACGAATGTCTGAGCTTATCACACAGGCAATGTAATAGTTTACAGAGCACTGTCACATACATTGCCTCATTTAACCTCTTGGCAGACAGGACAGGGACTTTTACCTTCCATTTAAAGATGAAGAGAGTGGGCTTCAGAAAGAGAAAGCCATCCCCAAATTCACACAGAACCCGAAGCCAGGGGTTCCAGCTCCCAGTTCTCTGTACTCCCCTTAACTCAGATTGCCTCCTTACTACCGCCGCTAACCAAACATTAAAGACTGAGAAACTTTGTCGACAAGGGGGAAGATAATTGCCTCCCAAATCTAAGCCCATACAGTTGTGATCAAACTTGTAACATAGCTTTGAGCTTCCTGGCAGCCAGAGCAAAAAAAAAAAAAAAAAATGCCATCGGTAGCCAAGCTGTCAGTGTTGGAGCCAAGGCAGCACTCTCTTATGATGAGCAGAGATACACTTGCTCCTGATACTGGGGAAAGACAAATTTGTGTGGCTCTTACAGCAGGGACATGACACACCATTTGTTGGTTCCACTGACTAGGTGGGGAGAACTCCCAGATTCTCACGTGAGCAAGGATCTTGGTTTTGGAACCTCCTGTCTGACGGGGGTCCTTCAGGGAGCAAGGAGGCTGCTGGGAGTATGGGATGTTCCATGCCCAGAGGGGGCGGGGAGGAGTAAGGACCACAGCTCTGACCACGGAGAGGGTCGGCGGTGTCCCTGGCCAGGGTTTGAGCTCTGGAGGCAAGCAGACCTGGGCTTTAAAAAAAAATCCTCTTTAGATTTTTCAGTTTAATGAAGACCATCTAGTTTCCTAAGGCTGCTGTGACAAAGTACCACAAACTGGGTGGCTTCACACAACGCAAACGCGCTCCCTCACGGTTCCGGAGGTTAAAAGTCTGACACGGCGCTGTCGGCACAGGGTCACGTGCCTTCGGCAGGGTCTAGCGATGGAGCCTTCCTTGCCTCTTCTTGGCCTCTGGTGGCTTCCGGCAGACCTCGGTGTTCCTCGACTCGTAGCTGGCTCGCCCAGCCTCTGCCTCAGCGTTCTCCGTGCGTCCCTCTGTGGCTCTCCCTCTCGTTTCTCTCATAAAGACACTCGTCATTGGGTTCAGGACCCACCCTCATCCAGTACGACCTCATTTTAATAAATTACATGCGCAGGTAAGGTCACATTCTGAGCATTTGGGGGGCGAGGCACTCATCAACCTGTTACGAGCTGATTCGGCTCTATGTGCCAGATACTGTCGACGGGCTCTGCAAGTGTCAACAACGCCTTTAGCCCCACAACGATGCTGTGAACCAGGAACCATGGTTACCACTACTTACAGATGAGAACCTGAGGCATGGACAGGTAAAGTCGCTCGTCCAAGGCCGTGCAGCCAGTGACTGGCACAGAAGGCATCCTGGCTCCCGAGTCCGTGCTCTTGACGACGCCAAAAGCTGCTTCCTCCGGCGATGCCGCTTCTCAGATGTGAGACCGTGGGCAAGTCGTTTACCTCTTGAGACGTGAATTCCCTGCCTGTAAGGGGGAAAACAGCGCCCACCTTATGGGGCGGTCGTGGGGACCGAATTTAGTTCTGCGGTAAGTGCAAAGCGCCGGCACAGAGCGGTCACACGGCAGGTGCTCAGCGAGCGGAAGCCGTCATCGTAATTGTCACCATCATTATTTCTGATGTCGTTTGCCGGGGCTGTGGGAAGCTGGGGTGAGAGAAGGAGCTCTGGGGACGGGACGCCTGCATTTAGTCTCAGCTCTGCCATAGACTTCCCTGTGGTCTCTGGTAAGTTGTTTCCTCTCCCTGGGCCTCAGTTTTCTCATAGGAGAAATAGGCCCAGTCAGACCTGTCCTGCTATCTCACAGGAGTGCGAGGTCCAGGTGGAATGACACAGTGGGGAAGGCCAGGGTTACTTGTGTCCCCTGACCTCACATGCACCCTGTGACAGGGGGGGAGTCTCTGGAGAAGATTTCTGGGGGTGATTCCAGCCCAGGCTGCATCTGGGTACTGCTGTGTTTGGCCAATGCCACTCCTGGAACAGACACCCTGGCCCCTCGGACCACTGAGCCCAGCCAAGGCACTGCAAGAGATCAATCAGCCCTGGCCGTGGGGCTCTGATTGGTCCTGGCTGAGCAGGGCAAACACCAAGGTCACTTACAAGCCACAGGTTTCTTCCCCAGCCTCAGTTTGCAGCTGCTTCGGGCAGGGAATGAGCACCTCTGTCCCCCTAGGTAGAGGAGCCAGAGCCATGCAGAGTCTCGGGGCCCTACCTCTGCTGCTGGCCGCCTGCGTGGTGGTGAGCGCCAACCCTGTGCCGACACTGCCGGACATCCAAGTGCAAGAGAACTTCGACATCTCTAGGGTAAGGCTCGCCTCTCTGGGTGCAATGGCGGGTGTCTGAGCAGCTGGGTCGTGCTGGGGGTCAAGTCCTGTCTGCCTTGGGGTCTCAGTCTCCCCATCTGGAACTCCAGGGGTGGGTCTCGGAAAGCCCTTCCTGCCTCAGACCATCTGGAATTTGTTGAAGTGGCAACTCTATGTAGCCATTATTCTTTGGGACTCTCGCCTGACATTCTGAGTCAAATGTCCTCACATTCACACCTGTCCTCTCAGGCTCCAAGGGGAATCCATGCGGGGAAGGCTTTGTCCTGACTGCTGCCCCCCACCCCATGCCCCAGCACCGGGCTTTCTCAACTGTTCCTGCCCCACCCCGCCCCCGGGCCTTCACCATTCTCTCCCCTGACACTTCTCTGTTATCTTGTCCTGGGCATGTGGGTTATGGGGAGAAGAGAAACAGGACAGAGATGAGGGCTGGTGGGAATAAGCGGCCTGGCCAGGGCACCGTATGCAGGGAGTCCTAGGGCCGCATTCTGGCCCCAGCACTGCCCGAATCACTGTGACCTTGAATAGGACCTGTCTGCCCAGGGCTCAGTCTCCACGTCAGTATGAGGGGTCCTCAGACCCTCCGAGCCGTGGTGTCTTATAGATTTTTTTTTTTTTTTTACTTTTAGGGCGAAAGAAGGGTCTTGGATGCAGGGGCGGTGAGGAGCAGGGCCCTGGGGGGCAGCCTGGGATGGGGCAGAGCGGGAGGCTCATTGGCCCTCTGCAGCGACACGAGGGTTCGCTCAACTCTGATGCACAGTCAGCTCAAGGAAAGGATATACTTTCTAATGCAGCGCTATGGGCTGCTTGCCAGGTGGTGAGCGCCCTGTCCCCAGAGGGGAAAAAGGCAGGACTCTACTCTCGGGAAGCAGTGATCGATGGCAACCTAAGGGCACAGGGATTTGGACCATCTCCAAGAAGCGGCGCAGATCTTGAATCTCAGCAGAATAAGGCCTTCTGCCGGGTGGGTGGGATCCCATCTTGCCTCAATGCTTGAACTTCCACCATGAGGGTTCCATCTTCCCTCGAAGCCCTGTGGCTTCCAATTAGCTACAGGACGGTACCATTTAAAAGGATTAGTCACTGAGAGGAGGGAGGGGAGCAGGTGTCTACCAAGTGTTCTTCAAGGTCTGAGGCAAATCCAGATCCTCAGCGCTGTGCTGCCTCCTAGTTCTATGGAAAATGGTTCCACGTGGCCATGGGCTCCACCTGCCCATGGCTGATGAAGTTCAAGGACAGGCTGACCATGAGCACACTGGTGCTGAAAGCAGAACCGATGGGGAGGCGGATCAGCACGACCAGCACCCGTTGGAGGTGAGCTTGGGGGTGGCGTGGAATGGGCAAGAGGGACAAGGGACCAGGTCAGGCCTGCCCACCAACCCACCCTGGCTTCAGTCACCACCCTGTCCTGGGAGGTTACAGACCTCCACTTCCAGGCAGGCCTGCCCCTCTGGGCTTCTGATCCCTGCTCCGCTCCAGTAGGGCATCCCTTTGTACTCATCCCACTGCACCTAGAGGGCAATGCCCGCAACACTGTGCCTGTTTTCCAAGCCTCTCGTGCTCCTTGGCCATCCTTTAGCTCAGTAAGGGCACTTCCGCATGCCAGGCACCCAACTGGGAAACCTGGGCAAAAGCAGGTGGCCTAGAATCCTCTGTTGCCTTGAGCCGTTCGATCCACCACCAAGCCCCATCCATTCTCTTCCCAAATACCTCCAACCTGTTCACTTCTCCCCTCTTCCCTGCCACCACTTTGGTCCAAGCCCCTTCCTTCCTTTCCTGGCTGTCCACAGTAGCCTCCCTACATTTCTCTGCAAACCTCCTATTGAATCCATTCTTCACCCCGCAACCAGAAAGAGCTTTCGAAAATTCTAATCTGTTTAAACCTTCCCATAGCTCCCTATTGCCCTTGGAAATAAAATCCAACCCCTTCGACGTGGCCTTCCAGGCCCCTCCCAGAACCCACCGTTCCCCGCCCCACTCTCTCCCCTGCCGTCTGCGGCTCGCCCAAGCGGACTTTCTTTCAGTTCCAGGACACTCACTCCATCTTCTTGTACCTCTTGGCCTTTGTACTGTGTGTTCCTTCCACTGGGAAAACCCCTCCCCACCTCTCTGGGCTAGTTCCTATGGATCCTTCAGGTCTCATGTTTTACGTCACGTCCTCCAGGAAGCCCTCCCTGATCCTCCCCTACCCCAAGCCCAGGTTGCGTGCCTGCCTTTGTGCTCTCGGAGCACCACGTGCTCCCCCCGGCACGGCACACTGCCTGCCACCCGCCTCTGGCCTGCCCATCCATTCCACTCAATTGCAAGTTCCATGAAGGGACAGGGTCCGTCTTGCCCTCCTCTGTATCCCTGACATGTAGCACAGTGCCTGGCACATAGAAGCTGCTCAGTAAATGTTCTTAACATAAGTAATAATCATCATCACAACAATAGCTAAAACATGCAGAGCGCTTACTCTAAATGATATCCCATTTGACCCTCACGGCCACCATGTGAGGTAGAAACTGTCATTATCCCCATTTCACAGATGAAGAAACTGGGCAAGAGACACAGAGTAATGAGTGAACTAACACGTTAACTCGTCACTCTGATTCCCCAGTGCATCAGTACAACACGCAGATTTGGTTAAAGAAGCCGATTTTTAGTGCTGGATTTGTCAAGGATGGCATGGATTAGTCCCTTTTCTCTCTGTCCCTCTGGTCCCTCATATGTGAAATGAGTGTCTCCCGGGGCTAATGCGAGGCTTAAAAAAAGATATTTAAAATTGTTACTTTCCAAATTGAAAACAAAACAAGACATTCGGGAATGACTCAGTGAGAGAGCGGGGTGTCAGGACCAGAATTTCACTTTCTTTTGGTTTGTTCATTTCCAGAAAAGGCGTCTGTGAGGAGATGTCTGAGACTTATGAGAAAACAGACACCGATGGAAAGTTCCTCTATCACAAATCTAGTAAGTTAAGTCGAAGAAGACATCCACAGTCCTCTCCTTTGCTAAAAAATGCCTTTATGTCTTAAGCTTTTTTTTTTCTTTCTGTCTTAGCTCTCTCTGCCTATAGAACTTTTCCTCCCATTTTTTTCTGAGATGTTATTTAGCCTTCCTCCAAAATTCTTCCTTTTTCCTCCTACGCATCCTCTTTATTCTCCCTCCCACCCCCTGTGCTCATGCTCATGCACATCCAGAATTATAGTGATGGTGTGAATGCTGAGGATAACATCAGGATTTCATTCGTCTTCATGTTAAGGACTTGGACATGAATTTATTCATTTGTCCAGCAGATGTTTGTTGAACATGCTCTATATGTCAAATAATTGTGTTAGGGGTTGAATATATGAATGTTTGGGTAGACGGATGGTTGGATAAATTATTAAGAGAATAAACAAATGATTGGTAAATGGATACATGTATGGATGGCAGATAAGTGAGTTGGTTAATCAATCGATTGATGGTTTAACGACTAGAGGAAAGAAAGGAGAGAAAGAAGGAAGAAAGAAGGGAAATACAGAGGGAGGGAGGATGGAAACGGATGAATTTATGGATTGATATATGGGGAAGGAGGGTAGATAGAATGATAGTGGACAAATTAATGATGACTATATGGAGGAGATGGATGGATGGAGAGGGAGATAGACTGAAGATGGATGAATAGATACATGAATGTAGAGAGGGATTGGAAACAGCGGATGGCTGCACAGATGATGTGTGGGTGAACGGGTGAAGAATCTCAGGCTAGAAGAGCCTTCTGGTCACTTAGCCTTTGTCTTCCTGAATCTCCTGTGCAGAATGGAACGTCACCATCGAGTCCTATGTGGTCCACACCAACTATGATGAGTATGCCATTATTCTGAGCAAGAAATTCAGCCGTCACCATGGGCCCACCATTACTGCCAAGCTCTATGGTAAAGGCCTGGAACTAGATAAGCCCACTGGAGTTGTGGGTGGGAGGAGACCTGGGATTTAGGGATAGTGGACTGGGGAGGAGCAGGGAGTTTTGCTTTTTCCTTCTGACAAAACTTCAGTTAAGGGAAAGTTGTGATCATTTATTCTCCCCGAAGGAGGTAAGGCTCAGTCTCTCATTGGAGGTAGAATCCTCTTCTTTGGATCTCTTCAATTCCAGACCCAGAGAATTCTGGAGCCTCCAGGCCCTTAAAGGAACCAGTGGACAGAGCCATGTGTGTGGAGTTGGGAGATGTGGGTAGGGGCCCAGGAGGGACACCTCTTCCTCTTTCAGAGCTGATCTTTCCATAAGTGTATCGAAGAGAACAAATTGGACCAACGGTTTTCAAACTTATCCAAAATGAAAATCATTGGGCAAAATAATCTTAGGCCCTGTCAGCTGAGATGCCTGTGGTTCTAAGCATCTTCCCTGCTTCTCACTGGCAGGGCGGGAGCCGCAGCTTCGGGAAAGCCTGCTGGAGGAGTTCCGGGAGACTGCCCTGGGTGTGGGCATCCCTGAGGACTCTATCTTCACCATGGCTGACAGAGGTAAATGGAACCCCCTCCCCACCTCACATTCCTGTTCCCTTCTCATGCTTATGACTCTAGAGAACATCTTCCCAGCCCCCTATAAGAGGGCCTTTCTCATAACCTTCTGAGATCGGCAGGGCTACAGTCTCCATTCCTTCTTTAAAGAGAATGAAGCTGGGGCCCCTGGATTTGCTCCAAGTCACATGGCATGTACCCGGCAAAGCCCAGGCTAGAATGAATCCGGTGTTCACTCTGCTGTCACGGGTCTCAATGAGGTTATACTCGGAATCCATAGGCACCCGTTAGGAGGCAATAGAGTCTTAAAATTAAGAGAATGGGCTCCAGACTTACGGCACCGAAGTTCAGATTGAGCTGTGTGGCTTCTGGCTGGTCAGCCTTCCAGAGCCTCATTTTCCTCATCTGTAAAACGGGGACAATAATTCCTCCCTCGTAAGTTGCCGTTAGGAACCAATGAGATAAAACTGTTAAATACAATAGCTCTGTGCCTGGTGTCTGGTAAGTGCTCAACACATGTTAGCCGATGCCGTTCTTGGGATGGTGCTGATGAAACGGCGGGGCGGAAACGACACAGGCGGCGATGGTGGTGCAGCCGCCAGCCTGTCGCTTTTCTCATGAACGACCTTCGGCAAGCCCCGTGGGTGGAGCCATTCATGAAGTAGGATAACCCACAAGGCAGTCCCCAGCGAGACGATGCCCACCTGGCACACAGTCAGCAGCACTATGAAAGCAACAAAGCCCTCTCTACTCTAGGATGCCTCCCCTAAACCTCCCGCCCCACCACTAAGCTGGCCCAGTTATTCACCTGTCTCCTGTCCTCTGACCTAGGAGAGTGTGTCCCTGGGGAGCAGGAGCCAGAGCCCACTTCACTCCCAGTGAGTATCGCTTCCCCCCACTCCATCCCTTCCCTGCCCTCTTGGTTTCTGCTGCTCTTGCTTAGGTCCTGCTGCGGTGGTCGGTGGAGTCGCCGAGAGGGTTGAGGGAATGCAGTGAGGGGCATGGGTTTGACGCCAGACCCACTTGGGCTCAACCTGGGTTCTGTGATTTAGGCTAGTTTTGCTCCATCTGGACCTCACTTTCTTCATCTGTGAAATGGGGCAATTACACTTGCCTTCCAAGTGCTAGAATTCAATGACATAATGGGAAAAGGTCTTAGCATGGTGCCTAAAAGCAGTAAAATACTTAATGAAATGACTATACTCAATAAATGAAAATAAAATGAACTGATCTTTCTAAAACACAGCAAGCCTGAAGAGCAAACAACTTCTCAAAGTATGTCTTCTCTCATGCTGCTGTTTGATTTTTTTGTTTCCTTACTTTTGTTTTATTTTCCTGTTTTTTTGCCATACTGATTAAGCTTTAGTCATTCTATTTTTCTCTGATTGTTTCTCTGATAGGAAAATTATATATCCTAACTTTTTCTATTGATGTGTGTATATATCTATATATGTGTATATAACTATATATATTTATTTAGAAGCATATTCTTGAAAATGGAAAAAAAATACAAGAAATCAAAAAAAAGTCCTTATTCCTACATAGAATTAACACTTTAACATATTGTTTGCTTCTACATTAAAAAAAACTCCCTCTCCCTCCCCCTCACTAATATATGCTCATTATAAAGAATTAAAACAAAGCAGAAAAACATAAAAAAATAAGAGTTTTTAAAAAAATTCCGCCACCCCAAAACCACCAGCATTCACATCATTCCAGGAATCTTGACATGCATCCACGTGAGTAGAAGGACAGATAGAACAGGGTTTGGATAGACAAGTGCACAGATTTACATAAACTGCGACTACATGGAATTATATTACAGATGCTATTTCTAATTTTTTAAAAGCCTTACCTGTAACTTTAAAATTTTTTTAAAAAGAAGTGGACTTCCTGAATGTCAAGTAGATGTTTCTTCACCACAAGCGATTTATTTCCTCAAGAATGCTCTGAGTACATTCAAGGTTATGGAAAAAAACAACAACAACAACAACATTTGCTAGGCTAGCGCCATCGTTGGATATACTTTGAGAGGCTATCTGTTGTCTCGGTGACTTGAAAGACAGATGCTGGCACGCTCACACTTTGTCGCATCTTCTGTCCTCGTTTTCTTTTACGTCGTCCAGATTGCTACCGTCTCCGCTCTGCTCTGTCATAACTACCAGTCGTTTAGCAGTAGTTTCATGTTTTAATGACCCTGTGCTCACCGTTAGTGAATATGGCCACAGCGTCTCCATTCCCGAGATCCTGAGATTTCTTTCTATTACTCTTTTTAGTTAGTGCCATTTCTTTACCCAGGGAGTTGTTTCTGAGGTGTGTTCATGAGTGTTTTGATACCTGAATTCTTCCCTGCTTGAGCAGGTCTGCCAGGTGTCCTTCATGCTGGAATAATGTTTTGCAGTCATATTCTTGGGCCATGTTTTCTTTCCCCCAGGAAAAGCTTTGAATGCATTGCTCCACTGTTCTCAAGCACAGATCATTGCTGTGGAAAGCTGGAGGCCAGCCTGATATTTCTTCTCCTTGTAGTGACTTTGTTTCTTCTGCCCAGATACCTGAACGGTTTATCCTTGAAATCAACTTCTTAACAAAGACATGCCTGGGTGTTGAGAAGTCCATATCAAAACTCCTTGGAATACAGCATGCTATTTCCATCCACAGATCATATTTCCTCTGTATTTCAGGGAACTCTCTTGCACGTTATGGAATCCATCTTCCGTTCCCTTTGTTGGGTTTCAACGCCTTGGAAACACTTGTTCTTTATCCTGGAGCATCTTTGTCTTCCACATGCACTAGCTTCTCCCAGATTGCATTCATCTGTTTTAACTGAGATTCCCACCAACCTTCCTCCTATGACAGTCATTCCATTTAGCAGCATCCATTCTGTTAATTACAATTTCTAATTTATTCACTAGCTCTGAATTTTTGTTGTTTTGGTTCTCAATTTGTGTATCTAGGCCTGGGTTCTCTCTTTTCATCTTATTCTGTGGCTTACCATTTTATCTCTGAGTGTTGCTTTAATAAATGCACGCTCTTTTAAGGTCATTCTACAGCTCGAGGCCATTGAGGAACTTCCTTCTGCTCCTTGAGTTTCTTCTAAGTTGGTGTTACAAGTGGGGTGCCTGAGATTAACACCCGTGGAAGGGAAGGGAGGACTGAGCAGAGGGAGAAATAAAGCTGTGATGCAGTCACAATGCCTCAGGCAGGCCCTCTAGGGGGGTCTGGAACCAGGAGGGGTGTTCTGAGTTGTCCCATGATGGCACCAAGGGGTGGGGCCTTGATACCTCCATGTTCCTCTGTCTGGGAAGAGGATATGACTTTGAGTAAGAGGCTTCCTTCAGCTGAGCGGTCTCCATAGAGGCTGACAGCTGAGGGCTGTCGACAGCAGCATTTCCAGCCCCTGGGAATGTTAAACCCATTCCTGAGAGGAAGTCTAGGCAGTTCACGATAGGCTCTTTCTCTAGGTCAGCCTGTTTAGTCATTTATTTCTGAAGTGGGTAGTTTCTGTACCATTTCCTGTTACCTTGCTCCTGCTTAGCCAGTTTTAGCCAGACTTTCTGATGTGGTGGGGTGGGTGGTTTCATGACTTCTTGGCTCTTTTCCCACTAAATTTGAGCCTGGTGGGAAAATTAGTGTAAAGTCTGGGTATTTTGTGTTCCATCCACTTTTCCAAAGTCCAAGGTTGGTTGCAATACCCTCGTATTGCTCTCTCTTTTGAAGGACTGCTAAATACCCCATGTGGGCTTCATTCCACCTGGCGGGGCTGGCAATGATGCGCAGGGGTCCCAGGTGACACCCTCTGAGCATTAGATTGTTTAGCTCCAGAACCTTCACTTAGAGCTTCTAGTCTAGTTTCCTCTTTTCTTCCCACTAGTCATTTTTCACTGCTGCTCTACTAGAAGAGGGGGGAAAAATAGGGTTCCCCTTAATTTCCCATTCTCAAGATTTGGCAGTTAGGGAATTTGATGACTTTCCAGGACTGGGAGTTGGAGGGCAGGGTTAGGAGGTGAACCTTGCTGACCATCCCATTTAGCTCCAGCATATCTCATTTCTTTCCTTAGTTGGCAGTTTTAGTTTTTGCTTTAAATTGTGCCCCTCTCCTTGTTTAAGATTTGGGGACTAGTATTTCTGAATTCACATTTTGCTAATTGTTAGGTATTGGAGAGGGCAATTTTGAGGGGCATTTCGGTCTGCCGTCTTAATCCATATCTCAATGTAATTTGTCTTTATCAATGTCAAGAATGAAATGATAACTAATGATACCCTTGCAAAAGAGAGGAATCTGGTACATTTCCATTTCTTCTTTCCAGGCTTCCCACATCCTTGTTTTTATGAATATATTCTGAGACTGATGTTTCTATTTCCTACCTTTTGCTTTGAGAAATCTTTTAAACATTTACATTAAACTGTATGACCATTTTAATAATAATGTAATCTTACCTCTATATTTTATTGGCTTTATATTTTACCATCATTTCTTTGCTATCACATCATCCATTTTCTTGTATTTAGATTCTCTTCTCAATTGGTTGGAATATTTCAATAAGTAACTTTTTTTTTTCTAGAAAAATTCATAGGTGGAAAACTGGATCCTTGCCTGTTGGAGAATATGTTTATATCACATGGTCAACAGCTTGGGTGGGTGAAGAATCCCTCGGTTACCACCTTTTTCTTCTTATAACCTAAGATATTGCTTTGCAGCTTCTGTCATTAAATGTCATAATTTACTCTGAGAGACTTTTAATTCTTTGTCTCTAGGAAATGTCTAGGTAGGGTTCTTCATTAATTTTGCCTCATTCCTTTCGAGCTCTTATAATTGGACAACTCAAGTCTTTCTATAACTGAGAAAAGTTTTCTTCTATTATTTCTATATCGATTGCCTCTCCTTTTAGAATTTTTATTATATGAATTCATTTCTTCTAATCTCTAACCTGCAATTTATTGTCTACTGCATTGTTAAGTTCAACAAAATCTTTTCCATCTCCAATAACTTTCTACCTCTCTTGTATTATTCATTTCCATAACTGTTGGCATCTGTTATATTGATACAAAGTCATGTTTTAATTTCATTGATGGTTTAAATTTTCTCTTGTTTCTTATTATAATTCTGTGTTTAGTGGAGCTATTTCTCCAGCTCAGTCTGATTTTTTGAGCATGATTTTTCTCCTTTCCTTCATTTTAAGGAAGGCCTGTATGCGATCAGCTTGAGATGAGTTCTGGCAGACAATGGGGTCCCTGATCACAGCTTTCACTTACACCTTCAGAGAAGAAGGGGAAGTTGAAAGTTACCATAGTTTTACTTTTTCAGATTCCAGGTCTTACTTGCGGGCAGGAGGACTACCTGGTGTCCAGTATTTCCCTTCTTATCCCTTCTTTAATTGCCTTGGGATATTACCTCAGGGGACTTTATACTCAGAGACCCCTTCCACAGCTTAGATATCTTGCTCTGCTCTGCAGACCTCGGCACCACAGCTAGGAGTGTCAGGGGCAGCCTTAGGGTCCTTCTCCTTACTTCCTTCCTAGATGGCTTTTCCTTTGCGAGCAGCTGCCTTTGTTGGCAGCCCTTCCTACAAACCAGTCACACCCATACTCCATTGTGCAGAAATGCCTTTAAGTTTCTAGTATGGGAATGTTGCCCTTCCCTGGTTTCCAACTTTAGGGTAGATTTTTCTCCCCATTATTTTATTTTCTTTGGCATTTCAACTGGAAGTTTGATATGTAAGTATTGTTATACCTTGAGATTCTGATTTTCCCTTCTGTACCAAAAATCTGTCCTGTGATGCCCATTCTGGAATTCAGGTCGATGCATTTGGGAAAACAGTCCATTAACCATTGTAGTAGCTGTGCTTCTGCCTATACCATGATTCTCAAAGTAGATGGTTTGTTTATGTATTCCAGGGGTGCAGGTGAGCAATAGCGGCAAGGTCCTTGCAACTTCTTTTTCTTTCCCTTCCCCAGAGAGCCAGGCGGGCTGTGCTGCCTCAGGAAGAGGAAGGGTCAGGGACTGGGCAACTAGCAACTGATTTCGACAAGAAAGAAGGTAATGATCACTCACCTTTTCACCCCCTTCTGCCATACTCCAGAAAGGGCCCATGGCTGCCTCGCCCCTAGCTGCCCTCACAACCTTGAAGTCTCTTATGTCTCTGCTAGACTCAAAGAATGAGCCTAGAAAAGGCAAATCAAGTGCTCTGCCTTGTACCAGCGTTTGTAGGGGGAGAGAGGAGATAAGGCACAGTCTCTGAGGCGAGGATCTCTCAACTACACAGTGAGAAGCTTGTCCTTTCTGCATCACCATGTGGCCTCCTAGGCTCATCTATACAATGGGATAACAGCCTGCCGAGCTGACCATGGGGACTCTTGTGGGCGCGGGTGGAAGGATGTGAGGATGATTTGCATAGTTGACAGTGTTTACGAACAACTCATTCAGCATACGCTTAAGCCTGCTCCACCCTAGACCCTGTGCTCAGCACTGGGGTCATAGAGACAAACCACCTACATCTTTTTGGAACTTCTAGTCTAGTCTAGTAGGGGAGGCAGTCAAGGAAGAAAGTGATGGACCCAAAAGGGAGGGTTGGCTAACAGGCTGGGGGAACTCAAAGGACAGAGGGTTAAGGGGATCAGGGAAGAAGCTTCACGGATGAAAAAGTCCTGCCATGTCCAGGTACCAGGTAGGGTTTTAGGGAGGGAGGCGTTCCGGGGGCAGGAACAGTGATAGCAACATCATGGTGGTGGGACCTCAGTGAAGAGGTCAGCCTGGTCAGCACGGGTGCTGGTGAACGTATCGTCAGCTGCTATCATGACAGAGTCTTTGGGCAGACAAAACCAGCGGGTGGGATGGCGGGTCTGTAGGTCGCTGGTAAATCCCATGTTACGGAGTGGAGCGAGCATGGACTTTAGAGTCCAAGAGATGTGGCTTTGAACCACAGCTCTGTGTGACCCTGGGCAAGTCACTTAACGTCTCAGTTTCCTCATCTATAAAATGAATTGATACGCTTTCCTCTGAGTGCGGAGATGAACAATAAATGACACGATGCACGATAAGTGTCCAGCCTGGTGACAAGTGCACAGGAAGTACTCAGTGAAAACTGACGTTCTGCCCCTCCCCAGATTCCTGCCAGCTGGGCTATGCAGAAGGTCCTTGCCTGGGGACGATCAGTAGGTTTTTCTATAACGGCTCGTCCATGGCCTGTGAGACCTTCCAGTATGGTGGGTGCCTGGGCAATGGCAACAACTTTGCTTCGGAGAAGGAGTGTCTGCAGACCTGCCGAACTGTGGGTGAGTGCAGGCCCTTTGCCCCCGTGCACGCCATACCCCATAGCGCTGTCCTCCCAGCAAAGCACCTGCCAACTGAACAGGTAGTATGGAATTTCAGGGCAAGGGTCCTTATGTCATAGGAGTTGCACATTTGGATATGGGTGACCTTAGGCAAATTTTTCTTCTCGTGGGCCTGAGTTTCCATCTAAAAGAGTGGGACAAGGTGGTCTAGATGAGCAGGTCCCCTAATTCAGGCCCGTTGCCTCAGGTCAGCCAGTCCTCAGGATTACTAACGCTGTGTGTCCCCCTCCCACTCCACAGCGGCCTGCAATCTCCCCATAGTCAGTGGCCCCTGCCGCGGCTACCACGAGCTTTGGGCATTTGATGCTGTCCAGGGGAAGTGCGTCACCTTCATCTACGGGGGCTGCCAAGGCAATGGCAACAAGTTCTACTCGGAGAAGGAGTGCAAGGAATACTGTGGTGTCCCTGGTGACGGTAGGAGGCCCTGTGGGTGCCAAGCTGGGCCAAGGGGTTGTTGGGGTCCAGGGAGAGAGCCCTGGTAGGGAGGGGGTGCCTAGAGAGCCGAGTTCTGAACTCTACACCAGGTAACCAGCCTATTCACTCTCTGGGCTTCAGCTTCCTTTCTATAAAATGGGGCCACAGCATTGGCCTTACCCCAGGTGGGGTGGGGCACTTGGCAGGCGTTGGCCAGGCACAGGCTGAGGGTGTGCAGGGCAGATCGAGGAGCCCAGCTCTGCAGGTCTCTAACTCCGGCGCTGCCACATTCAGGCTGGCCACACTGGGCAAGTGCCGATTTGAACCTTGGTTTCCTCTTTTGTAAAATGGGACAAAGTATGTACTCCCCAGACTTCACTGCCTAGCACAGTTAGGACTCAGCTAACGGCAGCTGTTACTGATAATGATGGTGGGGCTCCAGCGAGACCACAAATAGCATCCCAGGGCACAGTAGCCATTTAAGATTTCTGTGCCCTATCTCCCAACTGGGAAATGACACCTAAAGTAAATCAGAAGAGGAAAAACGTCAGATCATTCTGTGCGGTGCACTTTGGAGATATCAAGTTATTGGGCAAGCAGAAGCTTCTAGAAGGCCTCAGGCTCAGGCCCCAACTCAGCCCAAGCTGCCTTTCCTCCTCCATGAGGCATCCCCTCCCCTGACCATCCCCTCAGGCAAAGCCCCTCACCTGCCCCCTGAGCCTCTCTCTCTGTCCATAGGGGATGAGGAGCTGCTGCGCTTCTCCAACTGACCAGTCCAAGGCCAGAGTCCGCAGGCCAGAAGACAGCAGGGAGGCTGTGGCCAGTGTCTGTTCTAGGGCCCCACATTGGGCGGGCTGGCCCAAGAGACCTGGGTTCAAATAAAAACCAAATTGTAGACTCCTGAAATTCCATGCCTTCGCCGTTCATTGTCCTCAGTAGTATAACGTGGTGGCAAGAGGGGCAAGTGGGACCATGAGTGACCCAGCCTTCCCCAGAAGTGAAAAGTGGTTGGAAATACGACAGAACTGTCTTCGGACATTGAGACTGGCTATGCAAATTAGAAGTCACAGCTCTATTTACTCCATAGTAGCATAAAAATAAGATTATTTTGCTTTCAAAAAGCTAGAAGAGGCAAAAACTGGGTACTTGTTTCTGGGAGGGGTCTGACGGGTCATCAGCAACCCAGGGACAGAATAATTATACCCTAGTGTACCCAGGCGGCTCAATGCCTGAAAAATTCCCCCCCTTTTTTTTTTTTTTGCTGCATGAACCCCCTTCCAATGTTTGACTTTGGGCAGAGCCATGTCCCCAGCACCAGCTGCCAGGAACTGAAAAATCTCAGCTGTTTCTCCACCAGGCCTGCTAGTTCCCCTCTCCTGGGATCCTCACTCTGGCCCTTTGCCTCAGAAGGAGAATATTCACTGACCTTCACGTTGTGTCTTGACAACGAGCAGGGCCCTTGGTCAGACCCAGTAGCCCTTGGTCTGGCCTGGTTTCTCCTCCCTTGAGAACAGGCGGGCCAGGCCATCCAGGGTGCCTCGGGCACCAACTTGGCCCAAGAACATGACTCTGGAAGCCTCCAGTTTAGACACCCTGGATATAAACATGCAGTTCATAAATATCTCTTGGCTAGCTCCATCCACCAAAGCCCCGCTGGATGCGGCTGCTGCTGAGGGAGCGAAGCCTCAGCTTTGGGTGTCTTGGAAGTGAAAAGCTGATCCAGCAGCAGAAACCCAGGCAAGAGCCAGCGCCTCTTCTCCGTGGGGTGACTAACCTTGCTAAAGGCTGGGGGTTCAGTCAGTCAAGGTTTATCCTCATGTCATTAGCCCATTTGCTGAAGACACTCGGCAAGAAGGAAGGAGGGAATTCCACTTCTGTTGTTGAGGGGATAAAACCAGAAGCAAGGATTTGGGTGTAGAAAGCTTTGCAGATCCCTTGGTCAAATCACATCAAGTCTCCCCTCCTGCTTGGGGCTCCTGAGTTCCAACAGAGAGGACAGTCCTGAGGGACAGTCTTTGTGGTCATGGCCAAGACTCTCTGAGCAGAAGTTGGAGGGCAGTAGGTTCAGGGAGAAGTGACAGGCAGGCTCTCCACCCTGGAAGTAACAAATGTCATCACATCCTGCATCCGTATCTCCAGTCATGCCTCATACACCAGGGACGGCCACCTACGGCAGTTTGAAGGTGCCACTCTGAACAGGGATATTCTGAAGTGGCCTGAAGAATAAATGTTTAAACCACAGGGTGCAAGCCACGGGTGCGTGGGCCAGCTGGTGGATGGGGTATATAGACTTTTACAGTTCCGAATTCACCATTTAAAAACTGAGCTTCCACATGAAAATCTGGGTTTCTCAATTCTCTAGAAAAATAAGTTCCAGCAGCCCCTGTCCTGGATTCTGCATGCGAAGGGCTGGGAGCTGAGCTGAGTCAGCCCCTGTAGATAGTACCCACCCTGCGGTTCTCCAGCCCTGCCTGGTCCCGGAAGCATCTGTTTCCATGGCATTTACTAAAGCCTTCGCAACAGAAAGTTCCATTGGCTCCTTCTATTATCCCTTAGGGGTGGAGTGGGACTGAAGCGCATCTGCGACTTCAGTCAGGAGTCCGTGATGCTCATCTCAGAGACTCCACGGTCATTCTCAGCAAAGTGTTGCCCTGAAATCTCACGATTCACTCATTTGTTAAACCAAACAAACAAACAAAACAAAAAACAAAACAACAACAACAAAACAAATATGGCTGCTTAATAAAGAAACACGTCCTTTTTTGAACTTTATAAAATCCAGCCATTGGAAGGCTCTGCGCCAGGCTCCAGCCTTATTGGATCGCGAAGTTCCAGAGTGTGGGGAACATGCTTTCAGCTACAGTAGGACTCCCAATTTTTGTTTTAGACGGCATAGAAACTCGATTAAACTTCATTTGCCTGCTCAGGAATGTCCATGTCACAGCAGGAAACTCCCATGTGGTTCGCAGGGCAGGGCTCGTGCCCTTTGGGAGGCTGGTCCAGCTTACAGCCTATATGTCGTTACGTACACGATTTGATGAAATTTGTTCAGCTGATCCAAGGAGAGCACCCCGCATGAGGCTGAGGACAGGGATAAAGCTGGGAGCTGGGGTGTCTAGCATCCCAGCAACTTGGCAGCAAGGTGGTGTTTTACCTTTGGATGGACATTCCAGCAGCAGCAGGCCAGCTTTAGGAGGACCTGTCGCCCCTCCCCACCCACTCAGGCCACAGTTTGTCTTCCGGTGGCACCTTCTCTCCAACTCGCCTTCAGCTGGACTCATTTAAGTAAAGCACTGATGTGCGTTTGTCTGTAGTGTGAAACTCTGGGTGAGGCCTGCGGTGGGGCAAGTTCACCCAGGCTGGTCCCTTGCAGTTCACCATGGAGGGTGGTGCTCACAGATGCCATCAGCAATTTGGCAAAGCCACAGACGCTTTTACCCAGAAAATGGACAATACACACAATACATAACATCACACATTATCACTTGGGAGGTCAAGGCCAAAGGGTACAGGGTCACAAGCGGCACATGAATTACCACTGGGCAAAGCAGAACTGGATATGTCCCTCAGGCACTGGGTCAGTAGGATTCCGATGCAATCCATTCATTCTCCCAGGGGGTAATGCTCCACAAGCAAGGCCCACAGGGACCACATCTCCTGTTGGCTGTGTCCTTCTCTCATTTATCAAACAGTGGCTGAGCTGGGTCTGGTGCCAGAGGTGAACAAGCAACTCAGATAAAGGGTTGACAGCACTGATCGTACAGTATCCCCCTTGGGATGGACTCCAGCGGTCACCCCCAGGTGCCCTGCCTCCGGTCCACCTCTACTCACCAGCAGATGCTCTGAAGTGGATGACATGGCCCAACCCCAAATCCAAGAAACAAAGCCACACACTGCCATCTTCCTAAAGGTTGTTTTATTGTAAAACCATAAATACAACACTGACATGAAATCATTGAAGCAACTGATCCTCTAACCATTAAAAGGATGTCTTTTTGCCTTGGTATCAACCAACTGGGAAATAATGTTGCAAGAATTCATGGAGTAGAGGGGTTCTGAATTCTGGGCTGGGGCTTTTGGCGATTTAAGGAACCAAGTGGAACATTCCTCTTCTCCCTGGGAATGTCCCACTTTCAGACAAGAACAGACAGGTAAAAACAGCAACATTTAAACAGCTCAGTTTTAAATTTTATTATTTTGTAAAACTCTTTTTCTTTTTCTGTTCCTTTCCTCCATTTGACATCAGTATATGTTTTAAACATCACAAAACTGATTTGGCTGTAAATGGAGAAACGGTACCAAAACAAAGTGAAACAAAAAAACCAAAGGACAAACAGAAAACCCTTAAATAAACCCTCAAGTTTGGTCTCGGGGGCTTACATATCACACAAGAACCGTCAACTCAACCCCCATGCAATGTGACTCCTTGTAGAATTGTTGGATCCACAGGTTGTTGGATCCACAGACACAGGAGACTGCAAACAACATCTTTTGTTAATTAACACAGCAAGGGTGACACTAGGTAACTTTTTTTTTTAAATACAGTACATGGTACAGAGTCCCAAGATGGCCCTGCATAAACCCCTCGTGGAGACTTGAGCCAAGCACTGGCTGTTTATAAAAATATTGTGTTGCTACAAAAGTATAAATTAATGCTACCGGTATTAAGAAATATTAAACACATAAAACTTATAAGGATTAAGAAAAATATTCATTAATACCTGTAGAAAACTCTGGCCTAAAAAAGATATTTTTTTTGTGTTTGTTTTTTTGTAAATTTTTTTTTGTATTTTTTAAAGATGACTTGAGTTTCTTGCACTCGAAGAGAGAGACACAGTCCGATGTGCCTATGGTATTGCCTAGAACATCTTAACTACTGAGAAAGGATGCGGGGTGCACACACGTGGTTACTGAGTGGGGTGTGGGAGGGAGGGGGCACCAAGGCTTTCTCAAGGTTTACCTGATGTGAAAGAATCACTGATGTGGAGTTGCGGGGAAAAGAAAAAGGTAGGATCAGAAGAGAACTGAAAATAATTTATACTTTTTAAAAAATATCTCTGCTTCAGGTGTTTGTACAAAATTATTTCCTGATGCTCGGGATCTGAATGGCCCTGGACGTGTTGCCTGGTGGGTCTGAGAGCCTCCAGCCCCGCAGGCCTCTCTGTCTCCTGGCTGCTGAGTCCCAGCCCCACGTCAATCCACGAGCTTGCTCACTGTTGGGGAACCCAGCCACCCTAGCTGGGTGGGAGGGAGGGTCCCAGGTAGGAGACTGGCTGGCGCCTGGGGTGTGGGAGGAGCCCCTCCTTCTGGCCGGTCTCAGACCAAAAGGTCTCTGCCAACCTGGACTTCAGGAAGTGCCACAGGGATCCCAGGCCCCTGAGGTTGCAGTCAAGGCTGGGCTGTGCCCCTATAAGGAACTTTGGTTTGAAGAGTCAAGGTGCCCGGTGGGACGCGTGGATGGATGGGACCCTCATGGATCCTGATGGTGACGCCCAACTGCAAACCTAGCAGATCCTTCTCTGTACAGGAATTGAATCTTTAAAGTGACACTGTGATTGCGTCAAGATACAAATAGCGACCTAAGGATCTTCACTCTTACCAAACAGAAGCAGGAACCTTTTCACACAGAAACCACAGGGCCCCTTTAAGGAAAGGCAGACCTCTATCGACTACGACCCTCAAACCCTATGAGAGACAATGCAAAACAACAACGAAACCCTCCAGAAAGCTCTGAAAAGGGGAAACCAGGAGGGCAACATAAGAAGGAAAAACACTGTTATCATTGGTTCACCATAACTGGCCTAGCAAACATTAGCCACAGTGAAGAGAGGGGCAGGCCCCGTCCCAGTTCTCCCGCCGGCCCAGATGGATACAGGTGGCTGGGGCAGGGCTGGCAGGGCCGAGACAGGAGCCCCCCGCCTACTGTCTCCAAGGGACAGCCTGAGCCTTATGTAGCCTCTTGGTTCTGTCTAAAGCAGCAGCCTTTCTAGGAGCCTTTCCCAAGGGCATAGGCATCGCCCTGTTCCCAAGGCAAGGGCACAGCTATGAACTCGATCCAACTGAGTGTGGCAGGAGGCTGCCCACCATGCCCAGTGCGCCTCCTCTTCCTGTCTCTGTGAGCACATCCGCCATGATGACAATATCCAGGTACTGGCCCCTTCTAGGCCATTTCTCATGGGGCCTCCCTTCTCTATCTGCATCCCAGCTTCATTTCAACCTTTTCTGTGAACCTGTGGATCCCACAGAGTGTGTGCTGTATCTGACATCTCTCCAGGTGCTCGCTCTCCAAGGAGTCTAGTCCAAGTCCAGGTGGGAGCATGTGGCCTCCCGTAAGCATAAGGGACTCCTAAAGACACAAGTTTGGCTTACTAGTAGAAATTATGGTTTGTGGAGATTTTCTTGGGTGTTTCTCGAAAGTGCAGGAGATAAAGGAGCAAACTGAAGGAGAGAACACCTGCCAGTCTACGGACCTGATGTAAAAAACCAAAATGTCCTTCCTTGAATCCTGGAAATCCATAACTTCTCAATTGTGTCATCATGCCCTTTTCACAGCCAAGAGCCAATCTCTGCCAAGCATGAGGCTGTCAGGCAGGCTGGATGCAGACCCAGGTGGCCCTTTCATTTTGTTTCTCAGTTCCTAACTACCACCAGGAAGGAGGCAGGGCTGCTTGACCTAGGCATAGGGAAGGGATAATAATGTCGGGACAAGAGCATCCACTCACGATGACTGGGATGGCATCGCTGCTCTGGGTGCAGCCCAGGCCCCCGGGCTACTCCAAATCTGAGGGACCACCCACGAGGTGTGGTCCTTGGCTTGGGCTTTGGTGGTGAAGCTAACTGACCTTAAGTGAAGGGCAAGATCCCTGCAGAGTCTCCTCTGGGGTCTGTGTATATCAAAACAAAGACTAGTTCGGTCCTAGGAATCACATGGCTTGAGACGAGTTGTGTCCAAGTGAGAAAATAACCGCCTTAGGCTGCCCAAAACACGGCAGAAACGGTTCCTGGTCTGCCAGCCCCAAGGGCCTGTGGTGGAAACTCCTACAGCAGCTACAGAAGTGGGAAGCAGGAAAACAAAATCCTTCCGAAGGTCAATGCCAGGTTGGGTGCCTGGAGATGAACCGGAAGAGCCTACCTCAATCCTTTGGCTGAACTAGAACTTGAACAAGGTGGTTATTGATGGAAATCAGGAGCCCAGTGTGAGATCTTTGGGTTTTGTTAAGCTGTTCATTGCAGCAGGATTTGCTCTATGGGAATTACCTGCATAAGAAAGCAGGCCGAGGGGGCACCTTCGCACAGTCTCTCCTGCTGGCGGCAGCGGTTTCTGGGGAACCAGAGATTGCAAGAAAAAAATGACCACCTGCCACCTTGTTACCACATCCAGATAAGGCAGCCCAGGAGACAGCTTTCAGAGTATCCAGCAGCTTTCACGTCAAACCCGCAGAGCAAGTCAAGTCCCAAGGATTGAACTGAGGCGGAAAGGAAGAATAGAACAGGAGGTGATACATATGACTAGATACCTAATGCCTTGTAAGACTTAACTCGAGTTTTCATCCTAGAGGGCGGATGTCCCGTGTTCCAAAGAGAAGAATGCTGAGTGCTCTAAATGCACATCTGGGCTTGGTCTCTGATGGCTTTGCAAGAAAGTGAAATGCCTGCCTTCTAACAGCTGGCCCAGTAACAGGGCAACGCCAGCACAGCTCTGCTCTGAGGAGGAGGACGGGCTCCATGGCTCTGCTCCCACTGACCACACAAGGCGGGCAGCTGTGACTCTCCTTGTGTGGTTAAAGTGCCAGGTCACGGACCCTGTCCCAGCAGCAAAGCAAAGCTGAAGGGACCTTTAGCTGTAGGTACCTGCTACTCATCAGCAACCCTGCAGCACCTTCTGGAATGTCCCCAAAGGTCCAGTCAAAAAAGTCTGCTGATGCTCCCATACTCTCTAGGGAGTGTCATTAGATGACTGTCCAGTGCGGGCAGAGGCTCTTCTGATGGCATGACCCCGGTTGGAAACATTGTGAAGGAAACGCCTAGAACTTCTCCAGGAGAGGAAATGGCATGGTGGTTCCTGAGACCATGGCTGGCTGGAGAGACTGTGGAAACGGGCCACTTGGATGCAATTCAGTATGTCGAGGACTCGGAGGGTCAGTTCTCATGAGCCAAAGTAAGCAGGCTTGGCCCCAGGGGCACTGTTTTTAAACCAACTTTACTTCTCCGTCTGCCATGGACCCAGAGGACAGGGCTGTTGTACAGTGCTTTTGTAGTCGAGGTATCTCGCAGTTGAGTAATGCTTTATTACCAGGAAGGGATGGAGTGGACTCAGCCCCTGCGATGGTGGTCATCCTCAGCCTGAAGCCGTTGGTGTAACCACCTCCATCTCACAGCCATGGGTACCGGAATATGTGAGAGCATTTTATTCACTGAGAGGTGGGGTGGGAGGCTGAGCATTGATCCTGACAGAACCACCTCTTGTGAGGGGACAGGGGCCACCCTCTCAGCATTCGGACTGAGTGTGTAGAACCTAAACTGCTCATGGAGAGAAAAGCCTAAAGATATCTTTCACAGCATCGAGTTGAATGTGGCCTAATGCCATTCCACCCTCAAGACATTAATCGTTTGGCCCACAAGGCACCGTGCTCAACTATTGTCCTGGAAGGAGGGCTGTGGGCAATGGAACCGCCGGAACCCCTAGGGTCCTGGTGGGGAGGAGAGGCCGTGGGTCTGAGGTGTGATGGATGTGAACACGGATCAACTCAGGAGTCCCGGCTGAGCTGGAAGTGTCAGTGATGTGGCGAGTAGTGTAATGCACTCTGGGTATATAAATCAAACATTCGCAGTACCAGACACAGCGAGCCAGGAGGGCGGGTCTTCCACTTACATTCAGGAAACTCCTAAGCCACATGCTTCCCTATGGCTTCCACCAAACCTCACATCTGTGAAACCTGTGACTCCAACCCCACTCCTGGTTTCCAGACAGCACAGCCAAGTTCATGGTCTTGGCTGTTCAAATACACGAAAACTGGGCTGTACAGGGAAGGCTAATACAAACCTTAGGATAGTGAATATACCACTGAGATGAGCTAGTTTACAGTGTGACTTGAGGAAAAGAGCAATTAAAAAAAAAAAAAAAAAGACTTCCAAAACATAAGTTATAGACATTCAGTGCCTCCTAGCAGAGTCTAAATCAAATTTGAAAAACAAAACAAAAACAAAAAACGAAAGCAAAACTCAAAACAAAACCCCCAAGAAAACAAAAAACAAAAAAGAAAAAAGTAAAAACTGCTATAATGTTAGAATAAAAGTATTAAGGAGTGGAGACAGTATCTATACTTCTCTGAAAAATGTCTTTTTTTTTTTTCTCTTATATTAAAAAGCCAAAAGTCAGCTTTATATTCTTTAAGTCTCCTTTCCTGATTTGGGGAGATAGATAGGTGTGTTTCTAAGGCGGCTGCCCCGTGACACCTAAGGGTGTCTCAAAGGCAGCAGCTCAATGCCCTGAAGGTGAACAAGAACAAAGTCCAGTGCAGAAACTGTCCATCTGATGCAGTTTGGAGAATCCATGGCAGGGCAGCTGGGGTGGGGTTGGGGCATTAGGGTCAGGAGGGCTTGGAGGAGGGGACGGAGGAAAAAGGGGGACCGCGGGGTGAAGGACAGAAAGTGTCAAGTCACTTCAGATCTCAGCTGCCTGAACACGTTACGACATCAGCGTTCTACCAATCTGCACACCTGAAAACGGAGTCTTTAAAGCCCCTTACTGAGAAAAGGTGAAGCATCTTCCCTCTTTCCCGAACACTCAGCTTTCCTGACACACCCAGCTTAATGCACACGCGCCCACGAGCAGGCGCGTGTGCATGCACCAGGGTAGTATGTGTGTGCATGTGTGCGTGAGGCTTCTGTGGCCTCACAGATGAGCACAGATCCCCAGGCCGCACCCACGGTATGTGCGCGCGCACATATCCGTACAGGTGTGGGTGTGCGCACACATGCACACACACACTGAAAAAAGCACTTAAGTTTCCAGGGGGCATTTATAATGAGGTCCACAGTGTTTAGAACTTAAATTCCTTTTCTTTGTTTGCGACAGTGTTGTGTTTTTTTTTTTTCTTTTTACCGTTCTCTTCTCTTTTTATTTTTTATTTTTGTTCCAAACTAAAGTCTTAAAGCATGTTGGATTTCAGAAACATGAGTTTGTTCATATCTTCTGGACTGAGCAGTCGCCTCCTTTTGATTAGAAGTGCCTGTTCACACATATTTACACATCCGCTCCTGGCCCCCACGGCCGGAACCGCGAGGAGCCAGAAGGCGAGCTTGGCGAGTTTCGTGTGCTTTTGGGTAACGCACGACCAGTACTGGAAGAGATCAGGGGTAGCCTGGAAGAGGGGCTCCTGCAGGTAATCGTATACTTCGTTCTTCCCCAGGCGATCGTCTTCCTGAGCTGTGGGGTTCTCGCCGGTGGCAGAGCGGGGCTTCTTGGCGGCGGGCTCAAAGTCAGCCTCCTCTGTCCAGGACTCCTTGACCTCATTGATGAGCTCACACACCTTGCCGATGATCTCCTCATGCTGGTAGGGCGGGACAGGGCGCAGCTTTTGCTGTGGGTCCAGGATCATGGCAACCTTGTGTGCCGGGTGCACCTTGAAGTTCTCCTTGAGGGCCTCCAGGAAGAGGTGGCACAGCTTGCTGACGGTGCCCGCGTCATTGGCCTTGGCGGTGAACAGCTTCTCCAGCCTGACGTAGGTGGGCAGCACCAGCTGCAGGGTGGGCTGGCTCTCATTGCTCAGCTCAATGACCGCCTGCTTCACTGGCGTCAGGATGGCCGCCAGGTTGCTGAGCAGGTGCTTGTTGAGGCTCTGGATGAGGTTCATCTTCTTGGCCCGGCTGTAGAATTCACAGATCTGCTCATAGCGCTCGTGCACCAGCAGCAGCGAGTCCGTGACCGAGTTCCAGCAGGGCGGTGGCGAGGTTTCCTCCAGCGACCCGAAGGTCTCCTTCGCGAGGCCTGTGGAGCCCGCCAGGTCCTCGCACACATTCAGCAGCTCGATGACCTCGTGCATGCTGCGGGCCTGCAGCGTCCGCTTGCTCAGCACGCTCTGAACCACCGAGTTCAAGGCACAGGCTGAGCAGCGGAGGCACATGCCGGCCTTGGAGAAGGCGGACGCGCTCACCCGGCAGTCTGTCACGTACACTGTCCGGATCTCTGACATCACGAACTCCGACAGCACATTCTGCACCCAGTGGTGCACTAGGTCGCCACTGTCGCGAATGTCTGCGCCCTTCACTCCCAGCACGTAGCTCTTGATGTGGTTGCCCTCAGCCTGGTAGGCTGTGAGGATGTAGCAGGAGTCAGGGCCAACGCTCTGTGAGTGGCAGGTAACGCCAATGCCCAGGCAGGCGTTGCTGCCCAAGGCGCACGTCACCTTCACCTTCACCTGGTTGTACATGCGCGGCAAGTGCTTCAGCGCCAGCGTGTTGAAGTTGCCCAGGATCTCGGTGACCGAGAAGGCGCCGTAGCGGGCACCACTGTCCACCAGCGTCTGAGCCAGTTTCAGGAACTCCTTCCCACTCACCACACTCAGCGCACCCAGGTCTGCGCACATGACCCGCAACAGCCGCTCTGCGATGTTCTGCCGCTCTTTCTCGGGGATCATGCTGTTAGGTGTTAAACCACTGGTTGTGGCTGGCAAGGGACACAAGGGGAGATGTCATTAATCCTGGCATTTGAGGCTCCTTGGTCTGGCAGCAGCTTAATACTCTAAGCATCTATTATTAGGAATTAGAAGCTTTTATTTTTCACACAGGCTGGTGGTGCTGGCTGTCTAACATGCGAGTCTCGTGGAAATAAAACTTACTGGTATGTGTGAAATACTTGCTACATGTGTCATTCACCTACGGTTTTGAAGCCAACTAGTCTAACCTCTTCCTCAGTTTAAAAATGGCCTCTAATACAGGAATATCTAGTGAACAAAATAAATGAGGCCACAATGTCAGAAAAGAACAGCCAAGAGAAATGGTGAGAGCAGATTCCAGTTCGGATTCTGTCACTCATTTGTGTTCTGTGACCACAAACAGATCGCCTCCTCTCCCCAGGCCTCCTTCTGCCCATCCCATGAGGTCGTAATTCACAAACGAGGCCTTAGATGTGAGAGTGCTTTGGAAACTGTTGTGCATGGTCGTCCGTCGTCATGGGAGGCACAGGTGGTGGGGAGGAGGGGCAGAAGGGAACAACCTGTGTGGGGGATGGAGGTGCGTGGGGCGGAGCTCCAGGAGTCCCCTGGGCTTCCCCCTGGGAGAGACCTACTGTTGTTGGCACTGTTCCTCTGGGCCTGGGGTTTCCACTTCTCTTCCACGACAGCAGGTGGCGATCGCGACTGGTTGGAGGCGATGTTATTCTCATTGTCCGCTGTGGGCACAAAGGGAACAGTGTGTTAACCCCAAAATACAGGAGGCCCGTGGACTGATAAGACGAGAGCTAGAGCTCGGTGGGTACAGGTGAAACACAGCCTCGGGGACTCGGGCCTGCGTCCCGGTCCTGGCTCCTCTTCACATGACTAGCTTCTGTTTGTGAACCCTCGTTTTTATCACTTGGGAAAATGAAGACAATCACACAGCTGTGACGAAATTGCTGGAAGGACTGACGACATAATGCAGCCAACAAGCTGAGCACACTGCCTGGTGAGGACTTTCGTGCTCAGTGAGTGGGAAGCGCTGTGCCCGAGTCTGGCTGGGAGGCCTCACGCCCACACATGACCATGAATTCTAGCTCTGAAACAGCCGAGGGGTGCCAGTTACACCCCAAGTGGCCTAAAGCATCTCACACTCACTTCTTCAAAGTGTGATTTTTTTTGTCTTTTCAATATATTTACTAGAAATTCATTTTTTGAGGCTTGCATTACTCTGAACCCAAACTAGAGGAAAATATATTACAGGAAAAGAAACCACAGACCACTATCCCTCATAAACGTACACACAAAAATCCTTAACAAAACATGAGCAAACTAACTACAGTAAAAAGAATACTACATCATCATAAGCGGAGTTTATCCCAGAAGTGCAAGTTGGGGTTAATAATTGAAAACCAATCAGTGTAATTCCCTATACTAAGAGTTAAAAAGGAAAAAAATGATCTCCATAAATATAAATGCACATTAAAACGTGAAAAAATTCAACATCCACTCATGACACGAACTCTCAGCAAACTAAGAGAAGGAAACTTCTTTGACTTGATAAAGGGCATCAAAACAAAACAAGTTTACTAACTTGATAGAAATGAAAAGAATTATAAGGAAATACTACCAACCATAGTATTCTAACAAATGAAATAACCTGAATGAAATAGAAAAATTCTTAAAAAGACAAACTCCCAAAACTGATTCAAGAAACAGAAAATCTGAAAAAAAAAAAAAAATGAATCGGTAATCAAAATACTTCCTGCATGCACACAAAAAGTCCAGATTCATATGGCTCCACTGGTGAATTCCATTATCTATTAAAGGAACTCTTCATAAATTTTTCCCAAAAACGGAAGAGGAAGAAACACTTCTTAATTCATTTAATGAGACGAGCATTATTATAACACCAAAATCAAAGAAAGAAATTATAAGAAACTACAGTCCACTATCCCATATGAATATAGACACAAATGTCCTGAATAAAATACAGCAGACCAAATCTGGCTACATATATATAACAGATAATACAACATGACCAAGTGAGATTTATTCCAGGAATAAACAGTTGGCTCAACATACAAAAATCAACATAATATACCTTATTAATAGAATGAAGGACAAAAATCACATGATCATCTCAATAGATGTGGAAAGAGTATGATATAACCCAATACCCTTTTCATGATAAAAAGATTCAATAAAGTAGGAATCAAAGGGACCTTTTCAACCTGATAATGGACATCTATGAAAAACCCACGGCTAGTACCACACCTAATGGTTAAAGGTTGAAAGCTTTTCCCCTAAGATGAGGAACAAGAAAAAAACATCCATTCTCATCTCTTCTACTTGACATGTATTAGAAGTTCTAGCAAGGGCAATGAGGAAAAAAAGAATCTATATTGCAATGGAAGAGAAGAAGCAAAATGATCTCTATTTGTAGATGACATGATGTTATGTATAGAAAACCTATGCAATACACACACACACACACACACACACACACACACACACACACAAAACTAATAGAACTAATAAATGAGTTCGGCAAAGTTACAGGAAACAAGGTCAATATATATGAAAAAAATCAATTTTATTTCTCTACAATAGCAAATAAATGCTGAAAATTATATTAAGAAAATAATTTCATTTATAAATAGCATCCAAAGGAATAAAATACTGAGGAATAAATTTACAAAAGAAGTGCAAGATTTGTACACTGAAAACTAACGACACTGTTGAAAGAACCCAAAGATATTCCACATTCATGAATTGAAGACAATATTTTTTTAAATGGCAATAACCCAAAACTGATCTAGATTCAATACAATTCCTACTAAAACCCCTGCTGGCTTTTTGTAGAAACTGACCAGCTGATCCTAAAATTAATGTGGAACTATAAGAGATGCAGAATAGCCAAAACAGTCTTAAAAAAGAAGAAAGTTGGAGGGCTTACACTTTCTGATTTTAAAACTACCACAAAGCTACAGTAATCAAGACAGTGTAGTATTGGAAGTACAAAGACGGACATATGGATTGACAGAATTCAGAATCCAGAAATAACCTCACACATGTGGTTAATTGATTTTCAATAAGGAGGGGGCCAGGAAAATTCAATGGGAGTAAGAATAGTCTTTTCAAAAAATGGTGCTGGGACAATTGTATATCCACATGAAAAAGAATGAAATTGGATCCCTACCTCACACCACATGGAAAAATTAACTCAAAATGGAATATAGGCATAAATGTAAGAGCTAAAACTATAAAACTTTAAAAGAAAATCAGAGTTAAGTCTTTGTGATCTTGGGTTAGGCAATGGTTTCTTAGATATCACACCAAAGCATACACAATAATAAATAAATAAATAACTTCATTAAATTCAAAGACTTTTGCTCTTCAAAAGATAGTATCAAGAGAGTAAAAAGGCAACCCGAAGAATGGGAGTAAATATTTGCAAATCATATATTTATAGAGGTCTTGTATCTAGAAAATGTAAAGAACACTCACAATTCAGTAATAAAAAGAGAAAAAAATTCAATTAAAAAATGGGAATAGGATCTAAAAAGACATTTCTCCAAGGAAGATATTCAAATGGCCAATAAGCACATGAAAGTATGTTCCACGTTATTAGCCATCAAGAATATATAAATCAAAGTCACAATGAAATACCACCTCATGTACATAGGATGACTATAATCAAAAAATCAGATTATAACAAGTCATCAAGGATGTAGAGAAATCAGATCCTTCATACGCTCTAGGTGGGAATGTAAAATGCCTCTCTAGAAATCAGTCTGGCACTACCTCAAATGGTCAACCGCAGAGTTACCATGTGACCCAGCATGTCTACTCCTAGGAATATACCCACAGAGTTAAAAACATATGTCCACACAAAGATTTGTACTTGAATATTCATAGCAGGTTTATTCATAATAGCCCCAAACTGGAGACAACCTAAATATCCGTCAATTGGTGAATGGATAAACAAATTGTGGCATATCCAAACAATAGTACATAACTAAGAAATAAAAAAGGGGCACTGCTCATAAAATGGAACAACGTGGGTGAAGCTCAAAGGTATGCTAAGTGAAAGAAGTCAGACACGGAAGACTAAATACTTCTATTTATATAAAATTCCAGTAAAAGAAAGACTATGGCGAAAGAAAGCAGACAGTGGCTGCGAGGGTGAGCGAAGGAAGGGGCCAGCTGCCAGGAGGCAGGAGAAAACGTCCTAGGTGGATGGTAATGTCATATGTTTTGACTGTGATGGTGATTAAATTACACACATTTGTCAAAACCCATTCAACGGCACTCTTAAAATTGATATATTCTATTTTAATAAATTATATCTCAATAAACCTGATTTTTAAAATGACTGGAAAAAAACACCTATTCAATGAATAACAGTGGTTAGTTTTGAGTAGTGAGACTATGGCTGATTTTTCATTTCCTAATTTCTCTGTATTTTCCCAATTTCTCCTAACGAATAGATATTAAATTTAAAAAGAGGAAGCACAAATTGAAGGATAGAAACCAGCAGCCATTCTTATTGACTTTCTTCTCTAGAGTACAGGGATTTGAAAGACCTGGGTTTGAACCCAGCTCTGCCATGGCTGTGGGTATGACCTTGAGTTAGTCCCTTCAACTCTCTGGGTCTCAGTTTCCCCTCTTCTCTCCAAAATGCTGGGGCTGGGCAAGCTGCAGGGTGATTCCCTCATTCTCTGGCTTTCCGCAAGATTGGGAACAGAGATTATTCAACCTAGCAGTATAAAACACTATTTAGTATTGGTTGATTAAAAAATGGGTGAGGTACTCAGTAACTATTCTGTGAAAAAGCTTGGTTTACAGCTTGAGCAGGAAATAAGATGTACTCAGTGTGGCTATCCCCATGTGCCACAGATAAACACACACATGCACACAGATACATATACGTGCATGCAGACTGGCACGCATACATATCGGCAAAGGATTGGATGCAAGGCTGGAATAAAGGCTGTATCTCCCAGGGAGGGACCAGTGCAGGAAGGAGAAGGTGGTTATTTCTGGCAGGGGATGGGAAAATAGATGCCTGTTGCTGTCCGGTCTTCGAATGTCCCACAGCCCAGAACACTTCACGTGTTATCTTTAGAACATGCACCCAGCCTGTGGAAAGCACTAGTTAGCCCACTTTACAGACGAGAAGACTGGGGCCCAGAAGGTGAAGGGGCTCAAAGGGATTAGAAATCAAGTGTGGCCATTCTCAAATCCTAAGACTGCAGCTGCCGACCTGTCTGCCACCTGGGTGAGTTCCCACGCCTCTGCTGGCTGTGGTCCTCCTCAATGAACTTTAATAAGAGGCCGGTAGGATGATCTCCGAGGGGGCTTTACCTTTGCTAACCCTCCGCCCTGTCCACCTGGGTGAAGAGGGTGGTGCTCAGGCGCACAGGCTCTGGAGTTCACTGAGGGCTGGAAGCCTGGTCTGACACTGTGACTGCATAGCCTTAGACAAATTACTTAGACATTTTGTGCCTCAATTTACTTATTATCTCTAAAGTGGAACTACCATGGACACAACTCAGAGGGCTGTTCTGAGGGTTAAAAATGACCTAGTACGTGTAAAACCCTCAGAACAAGTCCTGGCACCGAGTAAGAGCTCAAATCATGCTGCAGCTGTGCAACTCTGTGCCAGCGACTCTGTTCTCTGAGCCTGTCCTGGCCGTGGTTCTCTCCGTTTCTGTACAATGAGACGATAATGTCAGCGAGCTAACAGGCTTGTGCGGGAGATATGATGAAAATAACCAGACCTGACACGCAGTAATCAGTCACTAAATGTTAGCTATCTTTAGTATTATTACCACCAAAACGTGCTCCTGAACTGTTAGAGGAGGCAAGACAGGTTTCTCTACAGCACAGGAAGGAAGTTTATTAGCAGGAATTACCGTGTGCCATTCAGCAGCCTCTTAATGAGATTGGTGTTATTCGAGGCTGATCCCCCTTATCAGCAGCACTGTGAACTGCACAGATCATGACGCTTAATTTCTCTCTATGGAGTCAATCCTTTAATCCCGACTCAGCCTGGCTGGGATTCTGCCTGGCTTTGCACTGGATTGCCTCCTGCATTCTCGGCTAGCGCTGGACCAGAACAAAGCAGCCCAAAGCTCATTGTAGAAAACAAGTTGAGATGCTGGGGGGAGGTGGGGCCACCACAAGGTGCAGCCTCGATTTGCATTTTAATGGCCTCTGCCCAAGAACCTGAGGAATACGGAAGTACAGGCACCCGGACTCTTCCCTAATTAACCTCGGCTTCCAGAAGCTGGCAGAGGTGCAGGTGGAAGGTTGGGGTTTCAGAGCAGGAGGCAGGGGCTGGGCCGTGGGAGTCTCAGCGTGCTCAGGCAGTGGTCCCTGAGCAGCTTTCCAACTGCTGCCACTGTTCCCTATAAGGTCAAGTGTAAATGCCCTGGGCTGGCATTCAAGGCATTCCCTGGCACGGGATGACTGACAGCAAAGGCAAGGAGTTGGTGTGAGACACGTGTAGAGGGAGTCTTGGTGTGAGGACGGGAGCTGGAGATCGCAGGTTTATGTGCCCTTGTGTTACTGATGGAGACGCTCAGAGAGGGGGGCAAAGTTTCCTGCCCGAAGTCACAGGGCTTGGAGGCACAGTGGAGGACGGAACTCACGTGTCTTGACTGCCAATCCAACTCTGTCCTGTTTTAACAAGTCCATTAGAATAAATAATAGGCTCCCCAAAAGATTATGTGAATTAGTATAGAGCGGATACCCAATAAACACATCCTGAATGAATGGATGAAAAAATGAATGAAGGTCACACTAACAGTACCTAGCCTAGAAGAGAGTCTAGTCCTATACTAGTCAGGCCAGACCTAGAAGATTATGTGAAAAACTTGAAAACGTAAAAGGGATACAAGCAATAATAATACAAACAGTAGAAATAACAACAGTTCCTATTACTGAAACTTTCTCTCATCACTTCCAATGCCTCCGGGGGATTACTCTGAGGAAGGGGTGGCAGGGACAGGACAGCTAGCTGACCCACCGGATTCCTGTTTCCCTCTGCAGCATGTTGGGCTGTCCCTAGGCAGTGGCTCTGGGCATTTTTCCTGTCCCTGGAATTTGAGCTTATATGACATGTGTCACTTGCCATCTCAAGAGGTATGAAATGAAGCATGCTCCGTTCCCTACCCACCAGTCACAGAATGTTCCAAAGACCCAGGGGAAAAAGAAGCCACACAAAGGAAGGACCCTGGGTCCCTGAATCACCATGTGGAAGGCCACTCGATCAGGCCACTTGTATTAGGCTGTGATGTGACTGAGAAATGATTATGTTAAACTAAGAAGTTTGGATTTATCTGTTATGGCAAACGGTGCTTCCCTGACTAAAACAGAAATCAGACCAGAGGTGGGATGCCACTGTGACAAAACCTAAAACCGGACGTGGTCTGTGGGAAGGCTGGGTGGTCTGGAGGGAGGGAACTGATGCTCCAAGCCGGAAAGATGGCAAAACGGTGGATGAAATGGTTATCTGGACAGCAGGCTACGAGCCTGGAGCTCGAGCAGTGTTTCTCCAAGCCCGGCCCCAAGACTAGCAGCAGGGGACGGCCGGAGGACTAGTCAGAGGTGCAAATCCTAGGCCATATCCTAGACCTACGGAATCTGAAGTTCAGGGTGGAGCCTAGAAATTTGTGCTTTGATGAGGCCTGCTGGTGAGTGATGCCTGCTCGAGTTTAAGGACAGCTGCATTGTGGGCCAGAGCGTCACAGCGAATGTGACTGTGCCGAGATGGGACTTAGGCACAGGCTGCCCAGGCTGATGCCTCCCCACGCCCAACTCCTGCCTCTGCTCACCCTGATCTCAAACCACACTCAATGTCCGCATTGATGCCTCTTTCTTGGCCAGCTTCTACTTGGCCTTTAGGCTCCGTACTGGAGCCACAACCTTCCGGAAGCCTTCAGCTCCACGCCTGCTCTCTGTGTTCCCGCCAAGCCTACTGTGTCCCCAGAGCACAGGCCTCCCATGCCCCCCGTGTTATAACTGACTAGGGCTCTGCGAGGGCAGGTCCCAAGTCCTGTGACCATTTCCTAGGAAAGAATGGACTTCCCTGGGGGCCTCAGGCTGGCTCCGCCGTGGGCCACTGGGCCCCTTACCTGCGTGGGATTGCATGTGCTCCAAAAGGTTGTTATAGAACTGGAACTGGATCCCACAGGCGCCACAGGTGTAAGGTTCTACGGGGACAAAAGAAGCAGCTCTGTTAGGGGCAGAACAAAACCGGACACCTTTCTGCTGGGCTTTGGGCAGATTTGGAACTGGGAACCCAAACACACACTGGGGCTCTGGGCCCAGCCTGTCTGTCCCCATCACTAACTAGTGAGGGAAAGGCTGCGGGGAGGAGGGAAGCGATGGAGAGAGGAAGACGTGCAGATAGAGAGACCATCTAATGCAGTCAGGCAGCAGCTATTTATTGAGTGCTTACTGTGTGCCAGGCACTGTTCTGGGCACTGAGGATGGGCTGCGGGAGGACAGCACTAATGGACCAGGAGCGCTCTTAAGCAGAGACCACGTCTTACTGATTCCACAGCCCATCTCGCTGCCTGTGGAAGCACACGGATGTCACTGTTTGCTGAGTGAACAAATGAATGAATGTAGGAATGAACCGAAAACAAGACAATGGACACAGAGGGCAGGAGAGGGAGGGGAAGGAACAAGAGAAGAGGGTAAGAAGTAGAGAAAGCCATAGGAAAGCGAGAAGAGGGTAAGATGTGAACAAGGGATAGGAGAGAGGAGGAAGAAGGGACGGGAGAATGAGAGCATATGCGGCCATGGGAACGAGTCCCCCAATGAACCTTTAACTTCCATCTCTGCGTCCCAACACTCAAATCAGTGCCTGGCAAGAGATGGGGGATGAAGAAGAAAGAAGAGGTGTAAAGGAGGGTAGGGAACAGAGAGGAGGGAATGGCTGACATGGTGGGAGGTGTCCTGAGGCTGCCACAGTGAGCAGGAAGGAGGAGGTCTGTGTTCCTGCCAGGGTTGGGGGAGGGGAGCAGAGGCAGGCTGCCCCCGGTCAGGGCTCTGCCCCATCCCCGCCCAAACTCCACCCGCCCGGGGCTGGGTCCTCCTCCTGCCTCCACCAGCTGTGCCTGGGAGAGTGCCCCAACAGCATGTGGTCAGCTGAGTTCATTCCCTGCCCTGTCTCGCCCTCTCCAGCCCACCGACGGGACCACGACTTACTCTGTAGGAGAGGGAAAGTATTGGAAATCAGGGGACTTGCAGTTTCTGCAAAAGAGAAACAGTTTAGCTAAGTCTCTTCCAGTTCTGGTGCTCTGAGACAACTGTCATTCTTTCCGTTCTTAATAAGTGGTAAGCTAGATGGGGCTCTCGGAGGAGGGGGAGCATCTGAGCCAGGCTCACATCCTGCAGCATCAGGGAGGGCAAGATCAGCCAGGGCCATTCCTCTAGGACATGCTCAACTCTCAAAAAGTGAGCTCACAGAATGTAAGAAGAAAACGTCCACACGTGGCTGCCCACCTTAGAGCAGGTAGATGCTTCTAGGTCCTGGCACTGGGACCAGAGCAGCCACCGCGAGGGCTGTGCTTTTGAGGGCTTCTGCCTGCCGGGACGTCCCCCATGCTTCCTGGTGTCGTCAGGTGAGCCTCAGATGCAAGAGGAAGCAGAGGGGGGCCAGATGGACTAGGCTGGGGATCCTGGCTCCACCACTTATAAGCTGGGGACCTGGGCAACAATCGACCTCTCCTGAGCCTCAGCTTCCTCATCCAGAAAGTGGCGCTAACACTGACCCCACCCCCACCCGACCCCACCCTGGGGCTGTAGTAAGGATGAAAACAGGTAAGACACACACAGCTCTGAACATGGGCCAGGCACACAGTAAGCGCTCAATAAATGGTGGCTGCACTTTACACCGTCATTCCCAATTCTGAATATCAGCTCGGGTGGAAGGAGAGGCAAGGGATGCAGCCCCGCCGGCTGAGAGCAAAGGCTCTCCCGGGAGACCGTGGTTCTGTCCTGGCTCTGCTACTTATTCCTCTGTGGCCTTGGGCAAAAAAACTCCATCACTTTTAGGCCGACCTGTTGCAGAGGCTGCTGGATTATATATTTCAGAAGGGTGAAACAGCTTGGAAAAGCCGATGTGCTCTGTACAGTTTAAGGGATCCTGTCAACATTCTTGGGGCTCTCGCAGAACACCTCACTCCCTTGCTTGGGGCACTCATCCAATCACTTTACGGTTTACGTAAAAACAAAAACAAACAACCACCAAAACAGCTCACCAGGCGAGTGCTTACGTAATCTACGCAGGGCACTCGCTGACCAGTGCAGGGACATGTGGGCTACTGGCACTTTACAGCGGAGAAGGAAGTAAGAGGCTAGTCCAAGCCACCAGCTCACAGGCGGTAGTGCAGAGCTGGGGTTTGAGCTTCGGCTGGAGACGTTAGCCGGTGCTCAGATTACTATGCAGAAGCCTCCATGTTCAAGTCTGTGCTCCTGGCTGGTTCATAAAGGCCCCGGCGGTCAACCCGCATCTACCATCTATCTACACCCAAGCAGTGCCCAGGACATGCTGGGCACAAGCCGACACCTGATATGGCAAATGAAACTTCAACTGTGCAAGAGAGTTGAGTGGGTGCCTTACCTTTATATAACCAAACTGTTAAGAATTCTTTTCCCTTCCTGACCTGGCTATCACTCTGCAGACCACAGTGCTGTGGCTTTCTCGGACAGAGGATGCTCATGACCACCCACGGCCCTGCAGGCTGACCTGGGTCTGCCCGGGGAGAGTAACCTTTGGCTGCTGTGTCCAAGGCACTCTAGGCTCTGCCAGGGTCCTGCGGGAGAAAGCCACCAGGGGGAGCCAAAACACCACCGGGAACCTCAGGCAAACCTTGGGCTTGGTGGGGCGGGAAGGGAACCTTTGGATGGCCCTGGTCCAAAGTGGGGCCAGAACTCAGGGCCCTGGCTATTAGGCCACAGCTCTCGTTACTACACCTCCTGTGCCTCTCCTGGGAAGAAGCTGGCCACGGTGTTTACACTAAAAACATAGCGATGACTCTTTCAGGCCCGACCCTCTGGGGCCATGTGAGTGGATGCTGTGGGCTACTGGGAGGGGGAAATTCCTCTCTCATGGACAAGAGACAAAGAGGGGCCACAGCTCCTGAGACGCCCTGAGACCCAGAGGGATGTCCCTAGAAGAAAAGGTTCCTGGGCTTGTCTGACCCTGGCCTCCTTCTAATTTCCCGACCCCCCACCTCCTCCCAACACCACCACCATCAACCACGAAGACCCAGGCCCGCAGAGCACCTGCCACCACCCCGGCTGGGAGCAAAGGGAGGTGGAGGCCACAGGACAGGACAGCTATCACGGGGCACACTCACCGCTGGAGTTTTGGGAACTGCTATTCGTCTCCTCAAAGTGGTTTTGTGCTTTGCTTTCTACTCTCCGACTGAAAGCGCTTTCTGCTGGGTGGGGGACAGGAGAGAGCAAGAGAAAATGATGGTGATGGATCAGCACGAGGCCCAGAGGGGGAGCATCCCAGAGGCGGCTCAGAGGCCGGGGTACCTGGGAAGCGTGCTGCCGGCCCCCGGGCTGGGGAGGGCCTGGGGCTCTATGCCGGGAGAACCAGCTCCAGGACCGCAAACCAGACACCCCAGCTCCTCGGGCTCACCTGAATTACCTGATACCTTGTCAGGGCCCCAAGACACCCTCCTGACAGTGCCCAGAATGGGTGGAAGTCCAGGCATGGGGGGACGTGTGGGTGACAAGTCCAAGAGCACACATGAAATCCAGCCAAGTGAGCAGATGGCCTGGATCTCCCATCCTTGGCCCCTGGAGAGCCACATTTGTGACACTGAGTAATTTGGACCTACGCCCCCCACCCCCCTCACCCCCACTACTCCCTCTGCCAGATTCTGCAGCCACAGGCCTCACAGAGGAGCAGGGAGGATGGCAAGACTGGCAGAGCAGGAGGGCCAGTTGATCCATTTCCACAAGCTGAGTGGTCAGTGGGTGGCGGGGAGGCACCCTGGGAGGGAAGGCGTGACAGGAAGAGCTGGGGCAGCCCCAAATCCTGGGAGGCCAAAAACCAGGGGAGGTCTGGACGGCGTTCATCCCAGGCAAGGGACTAGCTCCAGGGTGATGTCTGGGGTGTCTCTGCTCACAGGTGGCACTCTCCTGAGTGGCTCAGCCTTTCCTAGGTGCTGTCCGGAAGCCCCGAAGGGCAGAGATAAGGTCCAACAAGTGGAAAAACATGAATTTAGTCCCCATTCTCAGCCCCACCTGCAGAAGGTACTGACACAAGACATCTGAGCTGGAAGGTAACCTGGCTTTTCTAAGCTGCTCCCGGCACAGTGGGATGCTGGAGGATCAAGGGGGATACAGGCTTCTGGGAACGACTCAATTTAGAATAAGCAGCTAGCTGACACAGCCCCTCTCTTGAGAAACAACTTGCACAAGGATATTAAAGGCTCTGAGAAGTTTGACCAGAATGCGACCCATTTAGCTTTATTTAACTCCGCCTTCTCAAACATATTTGGCCACTAAAACCCATTTTTTAAAATATTGCATTCCTTAATATCCTTCAAAAACAGTGACTTCGGGAACCCACTGTGGGAAATGCCACTGTCGCCCAGTCTACCCTGCGCCAGAACGGCAAGTGCTCACTCATACTGTGGGAGCCAGGGTTCCAGATCATCGGGGTGATGAAAAGGAAACCAGAGGCGGCTCCTACAGGCCCTGCTCAACGCCCTGTCCCGCGACCCCAACGATACTTCCTGACGCAGCTTCCTCTTTGCAGGGGCTGTCCGCAGCATCTCAAGGATAACCCTCTCTTCCAAATGTGTCTGTGGAATGCCTGGGCTGAGCGCAGGCTGCTATGTTCCAGGCACTGGTCCTGACAGACACCTGACACTCACGGTTTCCCTTAATCCTCCCGACAGCTCCGTGAGGTTCAAGCTGTCATTTCCATTTTACAGGTGGAAAAAAAAAAAAAAAGAGGAAAGTGAGATGGTCAAGTTCCTGGGGCTGGACATGCTGCTAACCTTCTAAGATGGCAGAATAAAAAGATTTCATTCTCGAGGCAGATGCTTCCTTTTTAACGAGTGATTCTTTTCTCTGTCTTAATCCTTGTGCATGCAGGGGGCCGCTTACCCATCTGCGGACGATCTTCGTGTAGCCTAACCAACACACTGGTAGAACTTAGGATAAATGAAGTTATAATTAGTTTCCTATTACTCGGTTGACGATGCCAATTTTGATCAGCTATCCCTGCCACAGGCACCTCTGGCTGCAAACCAGCGGACAGCGCCACAGGTGAGGTCCCACGCACAGACCCGTACAACCACACAGGAAGACCACCTATTCTGGCGTGATGAGGGCAGTGACGACTTCCAGCTCTAACATGCCAGTTCCTGCTCACAACCTGGTGTCCTCTGCCCTGCCCACCTGGTAAAGCCAGGTGTGACAAACACCCTTGCCCCCAAGTCTTCCAAGTCACATAAAGGCAGCCAGAGGCAAGTCCCATAGCTTGCTGGATACTTACTTGGAGACACTGAGTTCTGAGAGCTGCCACGGACCACATGGCCCCTTGCAAGCTGGTCTCTAAGGAGACTACAGTCATAAAAACTCCCAGCCACCAGGTCAAGAGTAAAAAGCAAGATCTGAAAGCCATGATCCCATCATTCAGTTGAGCCAACATCGACCACCAATGAGCCCATGAAGAACAGTCTAATATGTGACTACTGTTGCAAAAATACAACAGCTATTGGCCTTCCTCAACACAGTACCTGAAAAACCGTTACCTTTAAGGTTAATTAATTACTTACCCTTCTTTTGGGAGATCTAAGCACAATAAGCATATCTTCAGACATTTTTAAGAACCACATCCTTGCCCAAAAGGAGTCTCCTGAACCAAAGAGTAAAGGCAAGCACAACTAGTCACTTGGCTATGTCACTGGTCCAATCTACTGGACCAGTAGATTTAACTGTTCACAGTTTGACTGCTTGTGGATTTAATAAATGGCTATGGGCCTCTTGAAAGCAACTGAAAGGCCCACAGTCCCAGAGGGACCACGTGATCACTCTACCCTACATGCCACACATCCAGGCAGGAGGCTCAAGGCTTGTTCCACCCAGGTATGAATCAGGATTTCTGATAACTGGTACTTAGCGCACAGTGCTGCTGTTCACCTCTCACTGCCTGTTCACTCTCCTAGAGTCTGAGCTCCTTTCCGCGTGGACTCAGAAAACACCGGAGCTGGTGTCTATCAGTCTCACACTGGGCTACAGTCATGGAGCAATTTCTTGGGTAGTTAGTAGTAGGTAGGGAAAGGCCGGGAGAAGAGAGCTCCAGATCAACCACTCAGCTTCAAGGAAAGTGGCTCTTCATAGAAATGAGTTTTTAGACTGGGTTTTCTGAAAAATGGGGGATGCAATCTCATGCCAAGAGGGTCCAGGCAGGTGACATAAATGAATGAACTGGGCTGGATGTAAGACAGACGATAGTGTGATCATGATGAGAAATGACACCTGCCACATGGCCACTGTGCTGGGTAGGCAGGAAGGAGTGGTGGGGACTGTGGAAAAGTGGAGAGCACATGCTCTATGAAAGGAGGCAGCTGTGGCTCTGTCCCAAGACAATTGTCACCCTGCAGGAAAGTGGGCCCAGAAGTACCAAAACTGACTTTTCAATGTCAGCTAGAAATCAAATTTTACATAAAAATCTAATATTCAAATGTTGGTAATTAATTAAAAAACATTTATTTTTAACACTTTAGGCCATGACTTGGGAAAAATATTCTCCCGTTTCAAAAAAAAAAAAAAAAAGTGTGCAAACCAAACTCGTATAATTCTCTGATTTAAGATAAGAAACCCTAAGGCTCAGAGAGGTTAGGTGGCTCGCCACGGTTGGAGGGCCAGCCGGAGGCAGAGCTGGCGCCCAGATTCGTCTCAGAGAACGATGGGACCTCCACTCCTGCTCGTGCAAGGGAACAATGACCTCGGGCACAGCTGTGGCAAGTGGCTGCAGGGCAGGGAGTGGAGGAAGTGTGGGGTGACATAGGCCATCGGTACCTGCGGTCGCCTTGCTTGCCGGAGATCCTGAATTTGGAGTGCGGAACGTCTGGGTTTGGGTGGCTGGAGGGGTGCGGTGTAAGAGGGTGGCGCATCGGACCACGGAGGCCGAAGCTTTTTTCCCCGACTGGTTCGTCTGGGTCTTCGCTGCCATGAAGCGTGGAGACGGGGAGACCTCTGGATGTGAACACTCAGAGCCCGTGTCTGGATCGTCCGGTGGCTCCCACCCGGGGGCGGTACCTGAGAGGGTCACGCTCTCAGTCCCCGAGGGCCCTCAGAGCTGGCCGAGTAAGTGGCCTCTTGAGCCACAGACCCCCATGCTCGAGGGCTGAAAGCTGGTCTCAGTCCACAGAAAGCAAAGACTCTCTCACTCTTACCCAGAGCCTGAGAAAGTCCCAGAGTCTAGAACCTTCCTCAGCTTCTCCTTGAGGGAAGCCTACTTCACGTATTATCCTCCCGAAGGCCCCAAGAATATAAGGCAGATGGGGATGTGGAGGCTCAGGGAGGTACAGGCACCACTCCAGGGTTACAGAGTAGGTTGGGGCTGAGTCAGGATGAATTTTCCATGCTCCCAACTCATTTCACTTAATAGTTTACACCACCATCTGTTGACCTCCTCACATGGAATGTTATCAGGCTAGAATTCCTATCTGGGCTTTCACCGAGAAAAGGAAGTTTTAGACAGACAGGCTGATTGCTCTTGTAAGAAACATGATATATTTGCACATAAAGAGATATTTAAAAACAAGAGAACACAGTGGTCTCTTCTTTTTGTGAAGCTGAAAATTTAACTGGAGCAAAACATTTCAGAGAATATAAGGATACAAAAAAAGTAACTGCAGCTGAGTGGGCGGAGAGACTCGAGGGTCTCCTTGAAGCCTTTACTAGATAGAGGGGGTGAAAATGCATTCAACGCAAATGGGAACAGTGTGCTCAGCTCAGAGGCTGGAAGCAGACATGAATGGGAGCCGTGATGCAAGAGAAGTCTAATTTGAGAAACTCTTCTCGTGGATTCTAGTCTTAGAAGGAGAACTTGGAGCTCTTACAGTTTTGGCCATGACGGAGCAACTTGTATAGGACTAGCCTTCCTCCAAATTCAACTGGAAAGCTGGACAAAATTCTTGAAACAACAGTTTTCAGATCCTGAACAGGAGGAAGTGCAGGACTGCGATTCATGAAAGACCTGTCGTGAGCCCCGTGACCACTCTGTCTGGAGAGACTTTCTGGACCATGGCACAGAGGCGAAGGCCAAGGGAAGCAGAGCACTCTGACTCAACTGAGGAGACAGTGATCAGAGTTCAGGGCTTCTGAGGTGGCTAGAATTCACAGGACAGAACAACAAAGATGAAAGAACCAGGCAAAAAAAGAACTCCAGAAATGTGCATAGGGGACCCATGAAGTCTTTGGCTGAATGACGAGCTGATATGTGCAGGCGAAGCCTCTGCAAAGCCTGGTGACCAACAGGGGCTGTGAACTGAGTAAGGGGTCAGAGGTTACACAAAGGGCATTTGAGCTCCTATCTGCCATCCAAGAGAGACCCAGCTGAATACCTTGGGCATGACCCAGAGAAGCAATGCCTTGGAAGGATTATTCTAACCCTAGAATAAAGATAACGGTGGTCCCCTTTATCCATAGGGGATACGTTCCAAGACTCTCGGTGGATGCCTAAAACCGTGGATAGTACCAAATCCTAGATACACTATGTTTTTTCCTCTGCACACATATCTATGATAAAGTTTAATTTATAAATTAGATGTGCTAAGAGAGTAACAATAACTAATTATGAAAAAGAACAATTATAACAATATAGTGTAATAAAAGTTAAATGGCTTTAGGGCCATTATTAAGCAAAATAAGGTTTACTTGCACACAAGCACTGTGATACTGCGACAATCAATCTGATAACTGAGACAGTTTTTAAATGACTAAGGGGTAGGTAGTCATATAGCATGGATATGCTGGACAAAGAGATGATTCACGTTCCAGGAGGAATGGAGCAGGATGGTATGAGATTTCATCAAACTACTCAAAACAGTGCACAATTTAAAACTTATAAATTATTTCTGGAATCTTCCATTTAATATTTTTGAACCATAGTTGACCACAGGTAACTAAAACCACAGAAAGCAAAACTGTAGATAAGGAGAGACTACTGTACTCCAGACTTGCCCTAACACAGCTTAAAAACAAGATCCAGAGAGACTTAAAAACAGGACTTTGAAGTATCAAGCTAATCTGTAAGTAAAATAACTATCTGCCAGAACGAAATTTAACACTTCAAAAGAAGATAACAAAATCCAGACACTCAACAACATTGCATCCATAATGTATAGCACAAAATAAAAATGTACTCATCAGGTGAAGCAAAAAACAAAACAAAACAAAACAACAGTAATAGTCCAGAGGGGGAAAAACAGTCAATAGAAACATACAGAAATGACAGAGATAATGGAATTTGCAGACAAGGACCTTAAAGCAATTATTATAAATATGCTCAAAGATTTAAAGGATAATATGAACATAATGAAGAAAGAATGAAAAAAGGAACCAAGTGGTAATTACAAACATGAAAAATATAACAGCTGAAATAAAAAATTCACTTTAGAATCTCTCTAATAAAACAAATAGACACTGTAGAAGAAAAGATCAGTGAACTTGAGGACTGGGTACTTGAAACTATCCAAATTGAAGCACAGAAGGAAAACAAGGATTAAACACTGAACAGAGCTTTAACTGATCTGTAAACACCATCAAACAACCTAACATATAAATAAATAAAGTCAAAACAAGAGATGGAAGAGAAACTAGAAAAAATATTTATAAAAATATTAAATGGAAAAATTTCAAATTTAGTGAAAAATATAAACCTATTGATCCAAGAAGCTCGGTGGATCCCAAACAGGATAAACCCAAAGAAAATTACACATTACACATCCATAACCAAATTACTAAAACCCAGTAATACGGAGATATGTAAAATCATCCAGAGAAAGAAGATACATTAAATATAGAATAACAACCAGAATGATCTGACTTCAGATCAGAAACAACATAAGCGAGAAGACAAAGAATGACCTTTTTTAAAGTGCTGAAAAAAAGATTTTTCTCAATCTAGAATTTCATTATCTAGAAAATATATCCTTCAAAAGAAAAGGTGAGATAAAAACATCTTCAGTTAAGAGAATCTTTTACCAACAGACCTAAAATATAAGAAATGTTAACAGAAGTTTTTCAGGGGATAAAGGAAAATGATAATTGAGGGAATTCAGATTTATACAAAGTAAAGAAAATGATAAATACATGAGTAAATATATAAAGTATTTTCTTATTTGTTAATTACTTTAACAAATAATTGAATGTTTAAAGTAAAATAAATAATTGTTGGGTTTATAATTTATTTGGGCTTATATGTATAAGAACAGCACAAAGGGCAGAAGGGAAGTAAATGGAAGTATACTGTTAAAAGGTTCTCATATTATGTGTGATGTATTACGATATAAATTCAGGATAGACTACAATACATTAAAGATGTATATTATAAACCACAGAGTAACCACTAAAGAAAGAAGTATAGCTAGAAAGCTAACAGGAAAGTTTTAAAATTCTTGATTAATATTAAAGAAGGCAAAAAAAAAAAAAGAACAATGAACAATAAGAAGAAATGGGGTAAATAGAAATACAACAAGATGATAAAACTTAGATCCAAGCATATTAATAAATTATATTAAATGTAAATGGATTAAATACTTCATTTAAAAAGCAGAGATTGCCAGACCGGATAAAGGGGTGAGAACCAACTATAAATATGCACTTCGAATATAAAGGCATACATAGATTAAAAGAAAAGGGTGAAAAGATATATACCATGCAAACAATAATCCTTAGAAAGCTGTAATAACTACATTAATATCAGATAAAGTAGATTTCGGGACGATAGATATTACTGGAGATAAAGAAGGGCATTGCACAATTTAAGAGAGTCAATTCATCAAGACATAACGATCCTAAGTGCGTGTATCTAAAAACAAAGTTTCAAAATACATGAATCAAAACCTAACAGAACTGAAGGGAGGAACAGTGCGCCTATAATTAAAGTTGTGGATTTTTAACATGTCTCTCTCAATATAAACCTGAAGTTTGCATTACCAGTCAATCCCACCTACTTGACACTCCACTCAGAATATTCTTTCTAACACATTCTATGAGGCCAGCATTACTCTGATATCCAAATTATATAAGAACGTTACATGAAAAGATAAGTACACTGCTGATTGAAACGTAACATCGCATAACAGCTTTAAAAAATAATTTGTTTCTTAAAACTTAAATCCAGTCATTCCATTCCCAGATATTTACCCAAGAGAAATAAAAGCATTTGTTCATATAAAGACATGTACTGGAATGTTCACTGCAACTTTATTTGTATTAGCTCCAAATCAGAACAACCCAATTGTCCATGCATAAGGAACTAAAGAAAATGGTGGTTTCTATACAATATGTCCTTGAATACTGTCATTCATTCAATGTTGTTTCATTATGATGTTGATGAGATGCAGGAGGAACTTAACTCTTGTTTATATCAATTGGCCTATGGTAAAATTGGTTTTGCTATGCATCATTTTGCTTAGTCACAGAACCTATTAACAATGTTAAGTGAGGACTTACTGTATCTAGACAATGGAACACTACTACCCATCAATTAAAAGGAATGAAGTGCTAATACACGCAAACATGAATGAATCTTAGAACAATTACGGCAAGTGAAAAAAGTCAGATCCCCTCATATACACAATAAAAGAGTACATGCTATAAGATCTCATGGATGTAATATTCTAGAAAATGGTAACTAATCTGTAATAATAAGAAGCAGACCAGTGCTTGCCTAAGGCTGAGGAAGTGGTAAGCAAAGATTTATAAAAGGTTGCAAGGAAACTTCTGGGAGTGATGGATATGTTCATTACCTTGATTGCAATGACGGTTTCATGGCTGCCTACATAGGTCAAAACTGATCAAACTGAACACTTTAAATACAGGCCCTTTACTGTATGACAATACACCTCAATAAAGGTGTTTTAAAAACTTCACCAGACATATTTCCTTGATTATGACCATCATTAACAAACCATTGATTGAATATGGGGCACTCTGCTAATCCTAGGACTGCAGTTCTCGGTCCCTGAAAGATCAGTTTAGGGAATATTAAAACCAGGTAAAATTCTGGGAAATTTCAGATAGAAATGATCAGAAAACATGTTCTTGAAAGCAAATTAAATTTACAAACTACTCTAGGTCTTAAACTAATTTGGATACCTAGTCAAGAAAAAGAAGCTTCAAAGAAAGAAGTCATTCTTCTAATAAAGAAGAGGCATTCCGAGATTGTAACCTTCTTCAGTTCATGTCACAGTTTGACTTTCTGATAGTCTTAATTCATTTTAATAAAGTATAGGCAGAATGACTTATTTTAAAAAAGCAATCCATGTAATTCGCCACATTATCAGAATAAAAAATCACAGAATCATCTCAACAGATGTAGGAACAACAGGTAACACCAATTTGATGGTAAACTAGTAAACCTTTTCAGTAAACTAGGAAGAGAAGGTAAATTCTTCAACTGACAAAGGGTATCTATGAAAACCTACTGCAGCTAACATTATACTTAATGATGAAAATCACAATACCTAATGATGAAAAACTGAACCCTATGACAGGGAACAAGGCAGAGATAACCACTTCTTTCTTCTATTTAAGTATTGGAGGGTCCTAACCAGTACATAAAGAAAAAAATTAATAGAAAGAATACATATTGGAAAGAAAGAAATAAAACTGTCTTTATTAGCAGATGACATCAGTATATACAAGGAAAATCCCAAGAATCTAAAAAAAAAAAAAAATTATTAGAACTAATACAAGTTATTTTAGCAAAGTTGTAGGTTACAAATTCAATAGTGAAAAGTCAACTGTGTTTGCATGTACTACCAACAATGATTAAAAACACACACACACAAAAATCACAGTAATGTCAAAAAATATAAAATACTCGGAGGTAATTTAATGAAATATGTGCAAGACCTCGACTCTGAAAAGTACAAACTACTGCTGACAGAAATTAAAAGACTTAAATACCTGGAGAGAGATACTATGTTCATGGATTGGAAGTCTCAGTATTATGATGTCTGTTCTCCCCAAATCGGTCTATAGATGCAGTGTAATCCTAAATAAAATCCCAGTTAGATATTTTTGTAGAAACTGACAAAAATACTAACATTTATCAGGAAAAGTGAAGTTCCTAAAATAGACAAATATGCTTTAAAAAGGATGTTGAAAAACTGAGAGTACCTGATTTAAGACCTACTATAAAACTCCAGCAAATAAGACCATGTTGGCATAGCAGAGACAAATAAATCAATGGAACAGAAATAAACTCACTTATACATTCAATTGATTTTCGACAAAGGTCCCAATGCAATGTAATGGGGAAAAGGCAATCCTTTCAACAAATCATGTTGGAACAACTGGGTATCTGTTCGGAATGAAATCAATCTCAACTCATGCCTATCATCATTTACAAATATTAAGGTGAAATGGACCACAGACCGACACGCAAAAGCTAAAATTACAAAGCTTCTAAAAGATAATAAAGGAGAATATCATCACCATCTTGAGGTAGGTTAAGGATATTCTGGTTAGGATCCAGAAAGCACTAACCACAGAAAATAATAATAAATCAGTCTTCACCAAAATGAAAAACAACTGCTCATCAAAAGAAAAGATACTGTATGAAAATCAACAGGCATAACAAAGATTAGGAGAAAATATTCACTGATAAAGGCGCTGATCTAGTATAAAAAACTCCTGTAACTTAATAATAAAAAGACAAACAACCCAACCAAAAAACAGGCAAAAGACTTAGTTTCCAAAGTAAAATATACAAATGGCCAATAAACAAATGAAAGTGCTCAACATTATTAGTCATCAGAAAAATACAAATTAACAACATAAATACCACTGCACACTCCTCATAACAACTAGAATTAAAGAGCTTATTGCCACCAAATGTTGGCAAGAATATAGAATTAGTTACCGATGAGAGTGTAATATGCTAATCATTTTGGAAAATGGTTAGTGAGTTCTTAAAAGTTAAACATACTCTCCCTTATGACTTAACAATTCTATTCCTTATTATTAGGCAAAAGAAATGATCATGTCTGTCCACAAAAGGCCTCGTACAAGCATTTTCATAGCAGCTTTCAATAATAGCCTAAAACTGGAAACAACTCAAATTAACAAGCAAAGGGCTAAACAAACCAGTATTTTTTTTCACACAATGGAATATTGCTCAGCAGTAAAAATGAATGAACAACTGATATATTTAACAACATGTATAAACTTAAAAATATTTTTGAGTGAAAGCAGCCAGACACAAAAGAGTATATATTATGACTCCATTCATAATATCTTCTGCAGTCGGTCTAGGTCCCTATGGATAGTCTCACCAGACTCAGCGTTTTTTCAAGGCCTGGACCTGGGTACCACCTGAAGTTGTCAAGTCCGGCCCCTAATTCCATGCAGAACCCATGGACACACAAACCTCTAGAGCTGAAGGTGATCCAAAGGCCACTGGAGGGGCTATTGGTCAACCTTGGTGGATCAGTCATCTGTAGGATCTTCCCTAAATCTCTCATGCTGTATTTTAAACACAGATGATCCTAGAGTCATCAGACTTGAGTGAGTAATAGAAGAGAGATTTATTCAACCAACAGATGCAAAAGACAGAGAGAGTCCGTAACAGAGATAAAAAGAAAATGAGAAATAGAAACAGCAGACAGCTCTTCAGGAAAGAAGCACCTGGACATTAAGGAAGAAATCAGGGTGCAAGCAGTGCACCCCCTCCATGCTGTCCCATCTGACACGTGATGCAGGACAGCTTCATGGTTACGAGGATGGGCCTGGAGCTCACCTGCCAAGGTCCAAAGCCAAGCTCCCCCTCTAATTAACTCCATGGCTTTACTCCACTAGTTCCAGAAAGCCAGCAGGGGGAAGAGGAGAAGCAGCACTGAAGCCATTCGCCAAAGGCCGAAGCGATGGTTGCATGCTGGCCTTGCGACCAACGCCTAAGTGCATTCTGGGTAGTATTCCCTCTGGGCATCAGGGCAGGTGCCCAGGTGCCCACACAGAGCTGCCAGTCCTGGCCCATGGAAAGAAGGATCCCCAGAGGGGTCGAGGCCATGGAGCTCAAGGCCAGCCACAGCCCTGACGACTCGCACCAGTATCATTAGTGAGTCAAATGGATGGGTAGTGTCCACCGAAAGGAAGCTCACAGGACCCAGCAGACATGCTGGTAGAAACTGGATAATCGATACATCCCCAGCCTGGGTGGCCGGGTTGGTTTCTCTAGTTCGGCCACCAGGGACGCCTGCCTGAGGATCTCTTCATGCTGGGGATGCCTAGAATCCAGACCCTTGGGTTGGAAAACCTCAAGAGCTTCACAGATGGGAAACCTGAGCCCAGAGAAGGGAAATGACAGACACGAGGTCATGCGGCAGTCAGAGGCTAAGCAGGACGAGACTCCTAGCTCGGTTACCAACCTCAGGATGGAAGCTCTCACGGGTATTCTGTCCAGCAGGGAGGACTCTCTGGGGAAGCTGCCTGTACCGTCCCTTAAGCTCTGTACACCTCTCCCTGCCCATCCGAATGCCCTTGGAGGGGCCATCTGCCTGTGCTATCTTCAGGGATCCAGAGGGTCACGGGCCTCCCAGACCATAAGAGGCAGCTTAAACCCCTGCTGACCTTGTGTAACCCTTCCCTGTCTCTGGACCTAAGTCTTCCCATCCAGAGACTGTGGAGTGGGATCTGCACAGCTCTGCCCTGAGAAACAAAAGCAAGGACAAGTCCCGCATCCATTCCAAAGCATCCTGCCCTGCAGCACTGGGTAAGCCCCACCCATCAGGATTTTGCCTGAGGATGGAGGGCCTCCTAGCTCACACAGCTGAAGTTCTAAGGATGGAGCCCCCTCCAACATCCAGAAGGGAAAATGGGAAATAAATATCAAGAGAACAAAAGGCCAGAATGTCCCTGTGAAAAGGGCCCTTAGAACCTTTCCCATTCTGGTCAGGGGAAGAAGGAGACATTGGGGGCCAGAAACAGGACAGGGTCTGTCCGAGGTCACATTTAAGTCTACGACCCTCCTGGGATTAACACCCAGGGCTCTGAGTCCCAGCTTAGCATTCCCTCTAGCTTCTTATCCTTTTCCACTACCAAGGGCAAAGAGGGAACTGTCCTGTCTAGTTGGCCTTCCCCTAGCCTGTGTTAGGCCCAGCATGGGTTCAGACTGAGGCTGTATCACATGGCACCAGCTTTGGGACAAAAGGGGACTTAGGAACCACATGATTTGGAGGACTTAGAGAAGTTGGGACAGAGCCACTTAAGGACTTAGACGAGAAGTGGCCACGCTCCAAGTCTACCAAGGGAGGACTCAGGCTTTCTTGGCTTAAAGGTAGGGCTGTCTCAGCTAATCCAGCTACTGGAGTAAGGTAGCCCCATGTCACACCTGACCACCTAGAGAAGGGCCCAAAACCAAGCTCACCTTTGCTTCCACACTCCCTTGGCAAAGCCCCAGAGTGGGACTGGCCCACCCCTCCCCCAACAACAAAAGGTACTCACTGATGGGGGCATGTAAGGCCACGTGCTCCTGGTAGGGCGTGTAGTACTTGTACTGCTTTCCGCAGAACTCACAGGTGTAATTGCCGGTTTCTGTCCGAGAAGAAGAGGCAAGTGTGGGAACAGGCGCCTGGCTCCAATCCAGCAGCAGCAGCGTGCCCCCTCCCCTAAAACTCCTCGTTCCGGGACCATCAACTAGAATCAGGAGCCCATCTGCATCGACTACCTGGGTTCAAATCTCAGCTCTGCTATTTTGAGCTGCGTGACCTTGGGCAAATCTCTTAACCTCTCTGTGCCTCAGTTTTCCTATCTGTAAAATGGGGGTAACAATAGGACCACCTTCTAGGATTGCTGCGAGGATTAAATTTATACTTTAAGTGCTTAGAACAGTACCTGGCACACTCTGTTCTCCTTCATTGCTCCGCCCCCAAGCCCCGGTGCTCAGGAAATGTGTGGTGACCTGAGCTGACCTCCAGTGCCAACCTCTAGCAGCCCCTTTGAAAGTCCTGTCCTCTGCAATGGCCATATTTGGGTCCCCTCATGTCTACATCTTCCCTGCCCGCAAGCAACCCCCGCCCCGCCCCCCACAGAAGAGGTCACTTCTTCCTCTCAGGTCCCACCAGACTTTGTCTTTACCTCTCTTTTGGGTCTGCCTAACTTCTTTCTTCTTAAAAATTTCTGATGTAATATTGTTCACTGGGGGAAAATTATAAAATACTGATAAATACAAAATTAAAAAAAAAAAAGAGAAATTTCAATCATCTGTAATCCCCAAAGAGCAGCCGCTACCCCTTGGGTAGACCGTGCACCTTGCCACTTGCCCCAGACCCCACCCCTCACTCCCATCTCGTCTGGGGCTTGCTTCTCACTGACATCATCTGTCTGGCTCCTGAGGGCCTTGAATTAGCAGCCCTGATCTATATCTTCTTTGTAACCTGGTGCATTCAATCAACAATACTTTGTGGACATCTTGCTTAATCAATAAAGTTCGATCTCTACTGCATTTATTGGCTGCACGGTTCCCACTGGACTCTAGAATTTGCTGAGCCAGTCTCCTATACCAGGGAACATTTAGATTGTTTAAAAAAATTTATATATATAAATGCTGTGATGCACATCCTTATAGAAATTTTTGTGCATTTGCTCATTCTTTTTGCACATCATTGCAAAATAAAGATTATCGTGCATAATCTTTGCATGTTATTTTCGCAGGATAAATTAAGCAATTTTAAAGCTTCTGATAACCACGGCACCAGGTATTATCAAAAAGTTGGTCCAATTTTTATCTCGATCACAGAGATGTGAAAACGACTGTTTCCATACACTATAGCCAGCATTAAGTATTACTGCCTTCTTAAATTGTGATTGATATGGGGAACTGTATCGCACTGCTGGGTTTATTTTCCACTTCTTTGACTTGTATGGAAATTGACTATTTTTCATGTTTAATTAACTGTAGTTTTTCTTTTGTGACTTTCCCATTTGTGTTTATAGCCATCGTTCCTATAGGTATATTTACCCTTTTTAAATCATTTTGTCCTATAGTAAGTATTTTTTTCCTTCAAATTGGCTGCTTCTTCTGCTTATGGCTTTTCTCTCAATATAGAAGCTTTAAAATTTTTTCGTAGTTAAATAATTTTTGTAACTAATTCATGAACACTGAAAAAGATCTATTTGCTATTTGTAGTCTTCAAAGTTGTTAGGTCAACTGTATTAATTATATTATTCAAACTCTATCCCTATATAATTATTTGTCTTTGCTCTGTCAAAGACTAAACGTGATAAACCCTTCCATTTCACTGTCGTTTTAAGTTTATTTTGTATATTTGGATACAACGTTGCCTGGTGCATATGGGCTCAAGAAATCAAAATCTTCACTGTTAACTGTACCCTTTATTAACATTACCCTATTTTCTAACACAGTAACTTCTCAAATTGTGGCCTCTGGGCCAGCAGCATCGGGAACCTGGGAACCTGTCAGAAGTGCAAATTCTCAGGACCTGCCCAGGACACACCCAAAAGAAAAATTCTAGGGATGGGATCCAGCAACCTGAGTTTAAATAGGCCCCCTAGAAAATTCTGATGCACGGGGAAGGTGAAGAACCACTGCTTTAACATTTAATTATACAGTTCGTCTGGCATTACTGTTATTAATTCTTGGTAATTACTTTGTCAGATCCTTCTTCCTACTTGTTTGCATATGCCTAAAGACATTTCCCTGAGTTTTCCTGTACTTTCATTCGTTACACAGACACTGTGCTAAAAATAAGTGCCAGCACAAAATAGTGAGCAAAAAGACTCACGGTTCCTGCCTTCGAGGAACTTAGTCTGGAAAAGAACCCAGAAAAATCGAGTGATCAAATAACCACAAAAATGTAAAACTGCAACCATGATGGGTGCTCTTAAGGAGACATTTACTATGCTATGAAAATTCTAATAGGGAATTCAATTTCGTTAAGGAAGCAGCGAAGAGTTTCCTGAGAAAGAGAAGAGGAAAAGATAAGGAATTAACTTGGTGTACCTGTAATAACGCATTATTAATTGAATTATTTTAAATTAACCTGAGAATCTTTGTCTTCTAATAAAGGAGGACACATCGTTTGCTTTTATTACTATAATTGACTTGGCTTTACTTGTTTCATGATTTTTTTTTTTACTCCCATGCTCTACCCTTTCTGGTTTATTTCCTTAGTTTTCAATTGCTTCATATATGAACTCTCTTCCTTGCCTTTCCATTATTCTCCAATATTCAGTTATTTTCCAACATTCTTCATTATTTTAAATAATGCTGTATTTCTCTAATTGTTATAATCAAGCAGGAAATATTTTAATGACTACTACTATTGAGAAGGGAAGTTTAACTAACATCTAGAGAGACTGTTACAACGCAGATGCTGGGCGCCACCCCAGAAGTTCTGATTACATAGGTGTGGCATGGACCTACGAATTTCTATTTCTAAGCAGCTACTATAGATGCGGACGATGCTGGTCTGGGGACCACACCGGGACCGGTTTAACCGCCTTTACTGTATCCTTCACCTATTCCTTCCTTCTTGTGTTTTAAAATTCAATTTTAATATTTCAGAGTAATCTTTGCCTTTTGCATACAATTTTATAATCAGATGTGCAACATTTAAAACTTACTATCAGTTCACCTGGCTTTAGTATTCACAAGTACTCTTGTACTGTGAATTAATTCTTTATAATTGAGCCCTTAAATGTGTTCTACCACTCAGTGCATTGGAATATAACTTCAAATAATTCCTTAAAGATGAGAACATAGGCGATATAGTATGTTTTTGGGCCCTGGATTTTTTCTTTTCATATAAATTACCATTTGTCTCAACATAAAATTCTTAGATTACAACTTTTTCCCTTGAAAACTCTTTCACGACCTTTGTCATTTAGTATTACTGAGAAGTCTGAGAGATCTCCATCGTGGATTAATTTGTAAATAACTTGTTTTACATTTCTAGATGGCTATATAAGTTTGTTCTTTATAATTTTAAAAAGTCTCTGTATATTGACTCCACCTGACTTATGACGAGCCCTTAAATCTGCACACGTAAGTCTTCCTTTAGCTGAGCAAATTTTTCTTCTGTTGTATCTTTGCAGTATTGCTTCAGCTCCACGGGCACACCACCACCGAGTATCTGACACTGGCTCCCAGGGCTCCACATGTACCATGTTTTCCTATTATCTTCATCTGTTCAAAGTTGTCCTTCACATCGTTAATTCTGTTTCTGCAGATCAACGCTGCTCTTTGCTATCTACAATGGAGGTTTTAGTTCTGTCATATTTTCAGCTTCTCTGCGGCTCTTTCTCATCTCAGTCCTCTCTCTTTGCCTTTTCATCTTATCCTGTTGCTTTTTTTTTTACCATAAAACTCCAGGCCCCTTTTTCACAGGGGTCATCATCCTGTGAACTCAGCTGTACCCCTCCCAAATTCAGATGTTGATGCCTTCCAATGTGATGGTATTTGACCCAAAAGTGATCTCACTGGAGCTCAAACGTGCTGGCACCCTGATCTCAGACTTCCGGCCTCCAGAACTGAGAGAAAATAGAATTCTGTTGTTTCAGCCACCCATCTGGTATTTTTTAAAGGCAGCCTGAGGGGACTAAGATAGGTCGTATTTTCTTATAATCCATTGTGGTTGTCAAGCAGAATTTTCTTCTAGATTTTGCAGTAGATCATTTGCAGAGGTATTCTCTTCCTTTGGGTCTCCTAAAGACTCTTATCATGTTATGTGGAATTTCATAGTGCTGATGTTTTATTTTTATTTATTTTTATTTTACAAGTTATTCTTCCTCATAAAAATCAAGTAACCTAAAAATGCGTCCAGAGTTTTAATCTGTTTCAATAGACATGAATGAACTGCCCTCAATCTTCCCATTATCGTAGTGGACCATTACCATCGTAGTGATTCTCAGATCTGCAGCTGGTGAGCAAGCTGACACACACAGGGCTCCTTAGGCCAACTCTGTCCTTCAAGGAGGATTCTTTTGCTCTGTCATGGTTTCGGCTCCCTCCTCTGAAAATACCCAGTTCTCTAATTTGCTCAGCTGATGTGGATGTGGAAGGTGTACCTCCCAGCATGCACTGTTGCCAAGTTTTTTCCCTCTTACTGGTCCTACAGAGTACTACTTGCAGCAATTCGTCCTTTCAAGTGCACCATGCCACTACTGGCTCCCCTTATTCTACACCTCGTCATTTTTAGGGTTCTGTAGCATTGACCTGCTAACAAGAAGTGACAGAACCCCAAGAAGCAGCATTCTTATCTCATGAGGCAGCTCTTGAATGGTGACACGGGAAAATGTCACACTATTCTGTCAACCTCAGCGTCACTCTGGGAGCATGCGAGAAGCCAAACTCCATTTGGTTTTCTCAATGTGATGTCAAATGAAATAATTCCTCCCAGGACCTAGCATCGTTTGTCTGTGGGGCTTAGTTACTGATATACGGGACAAGTTTCATCTTGTTCTGCACCTTTCTGGGTAATTAACAGGTACCACTTATTTAAGCTTTTTGTGTAAGTGTCAAGGACTAATAGCTTTACAAATATAATCTCATCTAATCTCCAGGACAATCCTGAGGTGAGTTTTATTGTCATCATCCCATTTCAGAATTAAGGAAACAGTAGACTAGAGAATTTGCAGGACGTAACGCAGGGATTAAGTGGAGCGCCGGGATTCATGTTTGGGATGGCTCTAAAGCTCTCATTCTCAATTATCTCTTAATGACAACACTCATTTGTAACACCCTGAATACGAACCAGGGGCTGGCTAGACACTTGATGCATTCACTCTGTAGAACAGACCTTCTTGCCCCCAACTTATAGATGAGTCAAAGGACACCCAGAGGGAGTAAGTAGCTAGTAAAATGGTGATGCCAGCGTTCAAACCAGGGCCTGTCTGATTCCAAAGCCTATTTCCGTAATTATGATGTCGGAGATAGAAGGGCACTGCTATGCTGGGCTGTTGGAACAGAGTTAAGTAGGGGTCCTTGGATCCTGCTGCCCTGTCCTGTATCTGTCCACAAATGTCTGTTATGGAACATGTCTGATTCACATCTGGTTTTCCCCAAGGTCTACCTTCTAATAGTTTTTGTGTTGAGGATTTCGTCATGTTCACCTTCAAGATTGTTTTAATGCTACTGTTTATTGAATGTTTACTATGCATGTAACAAGCACTGTGCGGACCAGTTTACAGATATTATCACGGCTGCAGTTTTCTGAGTGCTTTAAGAGTAAACAGACAGCAGAGGATCATCCCCTACGAGGAAAGAGGAAGACGACACATTCGGGGGACCCAGGTGACACCTTCCAAGCTCCATCTGAGGAGCACCTCTGGTTTCACTGCCGCAGCTCCCCCGATTTCCCTTCCTCAGATTTCCACATCCATTCGTTCAGTGTTTGTGTGTCTGTCTTTGCAAGCTGCCTTAATCGTTACTGTGATGAGGCAGAGTCAATACAGGCCTTGTCTTACTGGGTAGTAAGACAGGCATGGGAAGTAAAGACAGAAATAAGCAAGTACGTAAATTTATGAAGGGCTGGACCAGATGCATCTCATCTGTGAGCACGCCCCCCGCCCCTCACCCCTCACCCACCACTTTGCAGCAGCCAAAGTGTTCTTCCGAAATGCAAATCGGATCAAGTATCTTCCCCATTTAGGAAACTCTCCAGCTCATCGCCCTCAGGATGCAGTCTAAAGCCTTTGTCTGGCATTCCAGGCTCTCTGAGACCTGAATTCAGAACCAATTTGCCTTTTAATCCCCAGAACAAGTGCTGGGACACAGGGGCTCATTCCCCACCTTGGTCCCCATGTGGAACCCTCCTGGATTCCAAGGCTGGTCACGTACCCCCTGGCACCCAAAGTGAGGTACAAGGAGGCCAGTGGCTCACCGGCCAGCGACACTGATGCAGGATGAGCAATGTCACCCTTCGAGCGGCGGAACTCACCCTGCTGCCCTCAGACAGCCTCGTGCCCGTGGCTATGCTCTAACTATTGCTTACTGACCTACGCGCCCGCCCCCACCAAGTGCATTACCCAAAGGCAGGGCCACACCTGTGTTGCTCACTGCTGTGTCCCCACAACACTCAATATAAGCTGCTGAAAACAGGCAGGTCCTGTGTGTGGCTCCTGCCCTCAGGGGTTTACTGGGACAAGACGTGTCTGCACATGGCTCCCCTGGACAGCTTCACTGGCTGCTAAACCTCTTCAGATGACAACAACAACAATAATTTTCCGAGCACCTACTATGTACCAGGCACTGTGCTAATTAACAGGCGATTTACATCCATGATCTCATTTAATCCCCCAACAAACCCGCGGGGAAAAGTCATCCTCATGCCATACGTGAGGAGCCGAGGCTCAGGACGGCTAACAGACTGCCAGGGCACCAAGCATGTGCTATTGTCATTGCCTTGACCTGATTCACACTGCCTTGACCTTGACCCTATGTTGTCCTGCTGCTTCTCAAAAGCTAAAGTCCTAACAAGACTGATCCACTGTCGGGTGGGCAAAGTGAGGTACAAAGAGGCCAGCGGCTCACCGGCCAGCGACGCTGATGCGGGAGGAGCGGTGCCACTCTTCGAGCGGCAGAATTCGCCTTGCTGCCCTTAGACAGCCCCCACCAGTCCCCCAACCCAGCCCTTGCCCCAGGGAGAGGCCCGCATACTTGGCCCGATTTTCTGGAATGGTTCCGGGGGTTCCTCCTTCACCTCTTCAGTGGCCACGACACCTTGGTCGAAGGGGTCTGCAGGAGAACACATGGCCCTTAGCACTCCGGTAACCAGGTCTCGGGAACCCAGCCGGGGGACAGGGGAGGTGAGCAGCCAGCGAGCACTTACCTGCCCGATTCTCGGGGGCCCCTTCCACACTAAACACTGCGCCCGGGCGGGAGGCAGCAGCAGCAGAAGGAAAAGAAGCAAACAGGAGCCCTGTTAGTCCCTGCCCGCAGCTGCCTCTGCCCACTGCTCCCAGCCTCTGTCCAAGCGAGCTTGCCTTTGGGGCCGACGAGAGCTGTCCTGCCAGCACCGATGACCCAGAAAACCAGGGCCCGAGGAGGGTGCATCCCGACCAGGACATAGCCTGAGTGAGCCTCCATTCCTTCCCCTCCCACAGCATGAGCCCACCCCTGGGGCAGGTGTATGCTGTCTGCCCTGTTTCTGCCACACCGGAGGGGCTGGGGCAGGAGAAAAACGAGAAATCGGGAGGACAGAGGTGAGAGGAGGGATGAGCCAGCAGCAGTAAGTGGTGGGCCTGGCTGTCAGAGCTTAAGACAGGCCTAGGAAGTGGGGCTGGAGAAGGAGCCCCCAAGATCCGTCCCAGGTCCAAGACCCTATTTCTAGGATTCTTAAGAGTCTAAAAACAAATTACCTAAATTTATTGTTCTAATTTCTAACTCTACAATCTAAGATGCTAAAATGCCATCGTTCGTTTTTTAAAAACTGGTTTAATTTCACCAGAGTATGTGAATACTCAATATAAAATTGTGTAATGAATCGATATGAAATTGTGGGTATTCAACTGATAATTCTGATCCACAAAACCAGCAATTTCACATGGGTTACCCTAATTAGAAGTATATATGGAATATGATGGGGACCTTTACTCCCCCAGGACCCTCAGGGATTGGTCATTCCCATCGTGGTCTGGTTGCTAATGACCTTCCGCTGGGTGGGGCTGATAAGCAGCCCGGGGTTGGAGGGTCTCTTTACGTGACTCCACTCCCAAGGAGTGAGGGGCCTGACTCACCATCCACTGCATGCAAGTCTCGGTGCTCTTGGAAACAGCTGTAGTATTTGTACTTCTTCCCGCAGATGTCACACGTGTACCTGAAATTGTCTGTGGGGGATGGAAAGACACACGTGGTTACCAGGGCTTCGGTAGCTTGGGGTAGAGTTTTTGGGGCCAGCTCATCTGCCTCGAGAACAAAAGAAAGGACTAGCCCAGAATGGCCCCAACTGGTGACCCCATGGAGAATCAGTTCTTGGGCTGTTAAGAGTCCTCTACACAAGGAGACCAGGGAGCCCTGAAGTGACTTTCAGATCAACCCCCAATCCTATGCTGTGTGAGATGAGCCCCTAAGGGCCTGGCCCCACCTCCCTTCGTGAAGTTACACGACATTAACGATCACTGTAGCTACCACTCCCTGGTGCTGGGTGTGCAAGGTGCCAGGCCAGGCGCTTCCCCTGCACTTCTTCCATCAGTCCTTGCAACTGCGGGAGGAATAAGGACTTAATTCACACCCAGGGAAACTGAGGATCAGAAGGGACCTGCCCCAAGCCCCACAGCTGGGAGGGCCCACGGCAGGCAGCTTTGGAAATGGTTCACAATGACCCTGGCCCCGTGGCATTCACACTTTGTGCAATCCCTTCCCCTGGAGGCTGAGCTGCTTCTAAAGTCATGGGATGCAATAAAGTCATGGGATGTCATTTCTGAGATTAGGTCACAAAAGACCATGACTTTCATCTTGCTCATACCATCTCGATCTTGCTAGCTGCCATGTGTAAGCCACGTGGCAGCCTCCAGTGAACAGCCAGTGGGGAACTGAAACTCTTAGTCCAAGAGCTTGAGAAGGACCCATTCATCCTGCTAACTACCACATGAGTGATTGTGGAAGCAGCTCTTGCCCTGGCTGAGCCTTAAAATGAGGTCACAGCCCGGCTGACACCTTGACTACAGCCTCTAGGGAGACCCAGAGACAGGGAACCCGGTGAAGCCACATCCAGATTCTGACCACGGAAACAGTGAAATAATCACTGTTTGTTGCTTTCGGTCTTTAAGTTTTAAGGAAACGTGTTACATGGCAATAGATAATGAATACAGGGCCTGAGTTTGGATGATCCCCTAGGTCTATCCAAAGTCTGAAGCTAGACTCACACAGTACATTACCCTCGCCACACCAGCAACACACTAACATCTGTGCTAGCACAAACCTCATGCGTGCATTGCTTGGGCTGATGCAGAGATGGCCCTGCCACCTCATCCTCCTGAGGATGCCCAGCACCAGGAGACTGGGCGACTTGCTCAGGCTGCACAGTGGGGCAGGAAACAGCCAGAATTCAATCACTTAACTTCAAGTCATGGCTGAGTCAGGGCACATGGCCCTTCTCTGTCTGGATAACCCACCCTCTCTACTCCCAGGCTAGGGTACCAGCCCTCTGGTCCCTCCCTCTTCTGCTCCTCAGACCCAAATACAGGATCCATGATAGAAGTCTGATGAGACCCCTCCATCCCAAGGTGGCATGCAAAGCCAGGCAATTCTGCGGGAAGGTTTCGGGCCCCCCTATGGAGCTGAACTTGGACACAAATGACATTAGCCATCTCCCTGCCTCAGCCCCTAACTCTTCCACCATACCTGCAGTCTCTGAAAGTGCCTTGGCAGATGCCAGGGCCACGGAGACTGTCTGGTCACTGAGTGAGGCACACACAGCCTTAGCACATGCAGACACGCTGAGGGTGTGGGGGTCGGGCTAGGTGCAGGTGTGCCACCACCCTACCAGGCCCTATTGTTGCGCCTGACCCAGCCATGGAGTGAGTGGTGGGGAGGAGGGGCCTGGTCTTGCCCTGCTGGCTAGTGCCAACCCCACCTCAGGATTCAGCTTCCCTTCCCCGCCCTCTTAATTTGAGGGGAGGGGCACGTAGCAGATGAGCTGACTCCTGGGGCCTCTCCCAGACTGGTGGTTCCAGGATTCCAAGCCTGGCTCAGGCTTCATCCTTTTCCATGGCTGGCAATCCAGGTTAGACAACAACCTCCCCCATCCTGTCTCATCCGGACCATAATCTTTTCTTGGTGCTGGACACCTGGGGAACAGAGGTGGAGAAGTTCAGGCCACCTGGTTCCAGACAGGGCTCTGCTCCTAAAATTCCTCACCCGTACTGCCCAGTGCCGGTCACCCTCCACGCTGCCCACCCACTCGCCCTGTCTCTGCCCACACAGCTTCTCCTACCAGCCAGGCCACAGCTATCTCCTCCAATAAAACGTGACCCCCAGTTTCTGTCATCTAGAAGTGCCATCACCCTGCTCTGTCGAACACCGCACCCCCTACCCCCCTCTCTTCAACATGGATGGCAACCACAATGCTGGACTGACCAAACGCAGGAGGGGCCAGGACAGGAACACTATCTCCAAAGAGAAAAAACGCAAAATGGTTTTTTTTTTTTTTTTGTCAGTGAAACCACGGTTCTGGAACCCCACGAGAGCTCAGTGTCTCCGAGAACGCCACCACTAATCTGTCTGAGGAGCAGGCTCTGGAGTCAGGCTCAAACCCAAGCCTACTGCTTACAAGTGTGACTGACATCAGACACAGTCCTTAACCTCTGCCCCGCAGTTTCATCTGTAAAATGGGAACGGTGGTCCTTCATCTCCCAGAGTTGTAATACCTAAAGGAGCACAATGCCTGACATACAATAAATGCTTGGTAAATGTTAGCTGACATTACTGTTTTGCAAAGGGAATCGAGGTGACAGTAGCGAGAGAACTGGACGTGGAGTTAATCTTTTATTTTCTTAGTTGAGAGATGGGTAAGTGAATAGATGCCTCTATGTATAACTGCACGATTTTCCTAACAAATAGATGAGAAATTCCCGAATTAAAGGCATGAGACCTGGTTTCTACGTCCACTTCCACCCCTAACAAGTCGTATGACTTCTCTCTGGGACTCAGTTTCCTCATCTGCAAAATGAGTAGGCCGGACTTGCTATTCTCAAGGAGACCTGTTAGGTTCCAGGACTCCATAGCCAGGATTCGGAAACGAGGCTAAGGTGTGAAGACCCCAATCCTTCTGAGCTGGCACTGCTGGCCTGGGTCAGGGCAGGGGTGGAGGACTGGGAATAAAATAACGCATATTGGCCATGGGGAGAAAATTCCACAGGGAGGACAGAAAACGTGATGGAAGGACTAAAAATACCACTGGCTGGAGAGTCTTGAACCACCAGCAAGCCTCCGGGAACAACGGAAGCAAGACAGAGCACGACGCATCATTGAGGGGCTGCTGGAGAGGCCGGGGGCCCAGAATACCCAAGGAAGGAAAGATAAACAAGGAAGTTCTTTAAATGGGCGGCTTACCACAGGCAGACCATGGAAGCTAGAAGAGAAGGGAGCTATTGAGGTAGAAGGAGCCGGGGCCAGGCCAGGGCAAGGTGGGGACTGGGGAGAAGGGGCAGGCTTTTTCGCCTCCTGCCAGCCTTGGGCCCTCCACAGGTGTCAACCAATAGGAGCCTCAGAGTCTCCTCTAGAAAACGGAGGAGTAGCCTCAGACCCCTGTGACTCTCACATGGTTTAAGAATCCAAACAGAGAGAGAGGAAGGAAAAGTGCCTTGGAAGAAATGCTGTTAGGATCCAGCCCATTTAAGGTCTTGTGTTAGCCCCGGGCACCTCTGTGAAACGCTTTAGTTTGGATTTGGGGAGGGGTCCTGTTTAATTATATTTTAAGAACCTTTTTAAGGTGGTATAACAAACATGTAGAAACACTAGTGACAATCTGTGGCCTGCCACTATCTGTTTTGGTAAGAAAGACATTTCCATCTCTCTCTAGCTGTGTTCGTGCTTCATGGCAGAGTGAACAGTTGTGACAGAAATGTCTGGCTTGCGACATCTAACATGGATACTCGACGGCCCCCAACGAAAAAGTCTGCTGACCCCTGATACAGAAAGGGTACAAATCCTAAGCACTCAGCCTGTTCAATTTTTGTAAACCAAAAACACCTGTGTCACCAACATCCAGCTTGAATATCAGAACCTAGAAGCCCCTTCCCAAAGGTGACCAGGATTCTGACTCCTCCAGCATGCATTAGTGTCTCCTATTACACAGATCTTAGAGGAGGCACTTCCTTTGCTAACAGTCTCTGTGGGTAATCCACGGTGCTGGGTGCAGCCCGAGGCCTTTCCGTCTCACTGCTGTCCTGTGGTCCTCCGTGTGAACACGCCATAACTTATGCCTTCAGCTGGCACTGGGAACTGAGGTGGTTTCTAGATTGGGTTGTTACAAACAGTGCTGCTAAGAACATTCCAGTTCACGTCTTTTGGTGGACATGGGCACACATTTCTGTTGGGGACACACCTGGGAAGGGAGCTGCTGGGTTCTAGAACTCAGGTTTGTTGGGTCTGGGGGAGGTTCTACCCCAGCCTATACCCATCCGGCTGGCCCGTGGGTTTAGAACTGGAGAGGAGGCAAGCAGGGCCTATGAGTGGCAAAGCAGAACACTGTCCCCAGCTGTCAAGACCCGGCACGCCGCAGGCTCTGGGATACCTCACCCCAGCAACTGGTGCCCATGGGTGCTCATGAGACAACTCTCTGAAGGTGGAGTTCCCAAACACTGCCTATGGAGCCCCAGACCCATGAGTGGGGGTTAAAACACAGAGGAAACCGCAGACGCTGGACCCCTCTTGGAGAAGCACATGCTTCTGTACCAATGAAGGGCCCTGAGAAGTCTACAGTGAAAACATGCCCACTGTGGCAGAACTCAAGGTCTCCCCATGTTATGTCACCTGAGAACCTTCAACAACAGATCACCTAAGAGCTCCCCCAGGATGAGTGTGTCACAGAACACGCTTCTGGAAAAGCTGCTCTGAAGTACTGTCACAATTTCCTACGAACCCTTGGGCCCCAAAGCCTGGACCACAGCAACGTGTGTCCCAGAGGCCACGTGATGCGCTCGTAGGGGTGACGGATAAAAGTGTCTCCACCTTCCACCCCTGGCCCTCTCGGCCCCCCGAAGCCCACGAGGAGGGGAAAATACTCACTGCCTTGGGAGGCTCCCTCTCCTGAGGTGGCTTCAGTGTCTGTAACAGAGAGAGAAAGAGAATGAGAAGGTACTGAGTACACGGAACCAAGGGCAGGGCTGGTGCCAAAGAATGAGAGAGGGGCAGCCAGTGGCCAGGGGACCCAGGACCATGTGCCCAGGGACACTCTCTCCCCCCACCCAGATGCAGGGAACTGGCCTTCGTCCTTCCCCGTGGCCCCCACTGTCAGTCAGGCCCTGACCCGGCATCCTTCCTCCCGACCTGCCAGGGTCAGGGTGGGTTAGGACCAAACTCTCCTGTCCCCACAGCCCCTCCCCCCATGCCCTCATGTTCAAAATGAAGACAGTCACCCTGCCCTCCTCACTCTAGGGCTGTCACAGGAGCACACAAGATGACACATGAGCACCTTCCCTGCAGGGGTCAATGACACTGAGCAGCACTGAAGCATCCTGGGAGGAAGTAGGCCTATGCAGAACAGGCAGGGGATACTGGCAGCCTAAGTCTGGTGGCATGTCCGGCTGTCCCTGACCCCTGTGTGCTCTCCCAAGTAGAAAAGGCTTCTCCTCTCCTCCTCAGTCCCCCTCCCACTGTAGAAAGAAGGAGAAGACTGAGGCTCTGAGGGCCTCTGAGATCACCCACGAGGGGCCCAGGTGGAGAGACTGGCGGAGAACGTGGAGGCCTGGCCCCTGAACTCTGCCCTCGGGATGCAGTGCTCACCTCGGTGTGCCCGCACGTGGGTCTGGAAACAGTTGTAATACTTGTACTTCTTGCCACAGATTCCACACTCATAGGACCCTAGAAAACAGGAAAGGGACCAGTCAGCCAGCATCCAATGCACGTAGCCACAAGGCCCTAGGACCCGCTGTGATGCCTCCAGGGACTGCAAACTCTGTGTCAAGGAGGCAAGGCCCTTCCAACGGCTGTCTTGTCCCCAGCAAGCAAAGAGGCAGCAAGCACCAGAGGAAATAGAGCTGAAATTGAAGTCAGGAAGCCTAGGTCTAGTACCAGGTTTGCCTCAACTTTCTGAATGACCTTGGACGAGCCACTTGACAACTCTGAGCCTGTTTCCATATCCATAAAACGGAAAAGGTAATTTCCTTAGGTAACTCATACTTGTTCCTTGAGGAAAAAGGAGATAGATGTAAACGTGTTCTTTCGCAATAAGGAATAAACTGCATCCATGTGAGGAAATCATCACTTGAGTGCATTAGAGTAATTTCTAGCTACCGTTCCTCCTTGCCAGGATGGGACAGAAGTTAAGAGGGGCAGGTTTCGAATCAGACACCTCTGGGTCCCTGTTCCTGTTCTGCCACTTACCAGCAAGCAGCGTGACTGTGGTGATTTCTTTAGGTGTACGGAAGCCTCAGTCTGCTCATCTGTAAAATGGGGCTAAAAAGTACCTGCATCACGGGGTGGCCTTACACTGCCGCAGGAAGTGCCCAGGCCTACTACAGATGTGCCTGACAAGGACAGCACCGCCCCCGTCTGCTGAGGTGCTGCCCTGTTCCCTCAGGTGTGCGGACACCAACATGGTGTAAACACCTGCCCCGGCCCTCTGCCGGGCCCTCAGGTAGACTGAAACAGCCGAGTTCCCACTGGGCATTTCCGACAGGTCTCAGGTGGAGCCCAACATGCAGAGCACGGGGCAAAGGCCCACAGCAGGAAGCCAAGCAGAGCCCACGAGGGGCCTCAGGAGGAGAGGCCCTGCCCGCCCCTCACATAAGCCTGACACCGCCTGGGCCCAGGCCCGTCCTTCCTAACAGAATGGCCAGGGAGCCAGCACAAATACAGAGGTCCTGGCTCTACTCCAGGCTCAATGTGCTAATGGGGCTAGAGGCCTACGAATCTGCCTTTTTGAAAGGGTCCTCAGGGGATTCTGATGCCCAGCAACCAGGTCTGAGAACCACTGGCTTCGATGGAGTCTCAGCTCTACCACTTGCAGGCTGGGCCTCAGTTTCCTCCCACTCCTGCTGCCTTTGGTCTCGCCTGGGGGCAGAGACCCGTTTACCAAGGGTGAATTCCAGGTACTGGATTAAGGCAGAAGAACAAACAGGACTAAGATTCCTACACCCCATGACCGAGGTCAGGGTTAATGAGATACAACACTGAAGTCAGCTGGCATACAGGTGGCATTGCCACCTTTCGACTGTGGGTCACTCGAGGGAACACTGCCATCCTGACACCAGTGTGCAGCCTAGCAGTCTGTGACCCAGCGATTTCATATGTGTCTTGTCTCACAGGGAAGGTTATAAATACATGGAGGGCAAAGATCAGATTGTGGATTTCTGTGCCTTTAGTCCTGTGATTGGCACACAGCAGGGGTTCAATAAATTCATGGTGTCCTGCTGTGCTATTCATCTGTCACTGAGTAATGATGACCCAATTATCCCAGTCTGGTACAGTGGGATGCTAAAGGGCTTTCTCAGGGACTCTCGGCTGAGACGGTCCCTATCCCAGCTGCCTGATTCCCAGCCCAGCACACTTGCTCACTCCGCTGGGTTCCCCAACTACCTTTCCGTCCTCTGCAATCGTTAGTCCATACTAAGTACCAGGTGCTGTAACTCATTTCATTTGAGTCTCACTGATGTCCATGCAGAAGCCTGACCTCTGACCCCTGCACAGGTGAGGAAGCAGAAGCTGGCCAGATGTGTGGCAACCTGCCCATGTCACACAGCCATCTGGTGGGAGTGGGGTCCAGACTCAGGGGCTTCTCACACATCAGCTCAGTCCATCTTCACAAGTGCATAGAAGAAGGTGATTATTATCCTCATTTTTCAGATAAGAAAAGTAAAGATCGAAGGGAAGACACAGTGAGCTAGAGATTGCCCAGGCCTCTCAATCCAGGGCCAATTGTGTACCTACCACCCGATCAGCCTCTGAGAGAGCTCCAAGAAGAGACAGTGCCTGTTAATGTTTACTGTTTACCAAGTACGGCCAGGGCTCAATCTTGTCCTCTACCTTCCCAAATGTCCTCAGGTGGTTGGGACAAATCAATACCCACTGCAAAAATAAGCTTGAAAGTTCTACGGGCCGCGTGGTCCAAGGCTGGGGCTACTTGGTTATTGGTTTGTGAGGAATTGGGTTCAAAGCCCATGCCAGGTCACCTCCAGAGGACAAGGGAGCTGTGAGTCTCCTTCAAATGTGGGCTCATTCTAACACTGACAGGCAACAGAACCCCCTACCATGTCTGGTACCATCACAGGGCTCACAGAGTCCCCTGTCAAGAGCCAGGGAGAGTTGCCAGGGCACTCTAGCACACAGGACCAAGCCTTTTCCTCTCCCTGGTCCTGTTGTCACTAGTGACACAACAAGAATCCACAGGTACTGATTGACAGCGCCTGTCCAGCATGTCCCATCATCACTTGACAGAGAACCTGGCTTAGCTCCCTTCCTGAGAGCCCTGGACAGACCAGAGAGGCCAGGTGGGTCTAGTTCCCAAAGCCATGGAAAAGTGAGGTCTTGAAGACTGAGGCAGAGGAAGCTGTCTTCTAAGGACAAGGAACATGAGCAGCAATCCTCACCTTTATCATTTGCACCTAGCTAGTTCCACATAAGCTTAGATACCTTTCGGGATACATGAAATCCAACAAGGGAGAAATTGAGAGCAGGAGAAGAAGGGAAGAAAAATGCAAGGTGGGGAGGGGAAAGAGAGATGACTCCTTACAACAGGCAGTCCTGTGTTTAGTCCAGAGCATCACAGCGGCCACTGTTTACAGCTCAAACACTGAGGAGCATCCAGCCCGCTTGGTTCTAGGATGCAACAGGAGCTGGGCCCACGGCCTCTTGGAGACAGAGGACCTGGTGAGGTTAAGTTGTGGGTTAAGTTGAGAGTGGGTTTCCTGAGGCTCTCTGGGGCTTGGACTCAGACCAAATGTCCTTCAAACCAGGGTCTTCCAAGTAGAGTACAAATCCCATGGGGATATGTGAGCACAGGCAGTTTTAAAACAATCCCCGATCACCAACTTCCAAAAGTATTCTTCCTAAAATCGACATGACAGAACATGGCAGCAGGCAGGGAGGCCCCACTCAGCTGGTTCTCCTTTCCGCCTCTCCTCTCACCTTCGCCCTTCTCCCACATTACAAACAAGACAATTCTTTCATCCACCTAATCCACATGGTACCCTCCATGCCGGATGACCATCTGGGGGATCCAAGCAAAGACATGACTGGACACAGTGGTGTTGGACTTGGAAAGTGGGTGGAGGGATCTACTGACCGGGAACAATTTCTTTTGTGAATCGAACGTTTTCCACATCTTTCCTCTCAACAAAATTGAAGATCTAATGGAATTGTCCGTGGAGAGACCACTGAAAATAATGTCTGATGAGAGACCCTTGTGGGGTTTTTGGCAGACAACTTGGATTGGAAAGAACTGACACTGTTAATATAAAACTCCACCCCTCCCTGGCTCCTTATTTATGTGATCAAGCTTTCTAAGCACTTACACTTATACAAACTGAAAAACAGAAATGAAATTAATGCTGAATCTTGTCTCATTCAACATCTAAGAAATATTAATTCACAGAAACATGAGCCAATTGAAAAAGAAATAAAGCCCCATCCATTTCATTAAAAGGTGCTTTTTCGGTATGTTTTTTTACCTGTACATTTACTATTTCTCTAAATTTGTTTTTGGCAAATTGTATGAAAGTAATAACTCAATCTGAAGGAAAAAAAATGTTTCAAAATGTAGAGCTTTACGATCCCAACAAATTTTTCAGAAATTCCTATTTCAATTTACGTACATCTTGTTGTGGGAGATGAGTGTGAACAGTCATCAATAAAAGACTCTCAAGCATAAAACATATATTACGTGAGGATAAAAATCCTGTGAGGGCAATGGACTGGAAATATGAATTCAAGGAGAAAAAGGAAAGTTGTAAAATTTCTGACTGTTAAAGACACTCCTGTTCATACATTTCTTAAATGGATGATGGCAGATACCAAACAGCAGTGGCGTTTGGATTATCTTGGATCCATTTAAAAGAGTGGTTCACAGTTTTATTTCCAAAATGCCACATTTTTTTTTTAACATAATACTCAAGAATTATATCCTTTGCAAGTACTTAAACTTTGGATTAAAATGTTAGATGTCAACTCAAAAATGTGAAAGAGAATCTAGTTTCTCAAAATTCTTTTGGGAGGTACTGAACAAAAAATCTGTGAACCCACTGGTCTTTCAGGTTGCTATCACTCCGAAGGTAACCCCGGATGTCCACGTCCAAGGCTTCACCTAATACCCATGGTTATATGGTTTGTATTTTTGTCCCTCCCCTTAAAAACAATTTCACATCTATCACTTCACTCTGCCCCCAATAATCCTACTGGAAAGATAGGCAGATTTTATTATATACTAATAGATTAAGGGAGTATGGCTCAGAGAAGTTAAGGGGACCATCCAAGGCCCTACAGCAGGGCAGACCCTGGATCCTTTAGCTTACAGCCCACGGGCCTTTGCCAATGGGGGCCCTCCAGCGGGGACTCCCGTTCCACTTTGGACCTCCGGATGAAGAGTCATCAGCAGAGACAGGACATGCCTGGGAGGGCAGCCAATCCCCTCCTTTCCAAGTAGCTGCAGCGGAGAGCTCAGTGTTGCTTCTGGCAGGCTCAGGCACCGAGCCCTGCCAACAACCTACTGAAACAGGAAACTATCAGCTGGCACTATGAAGGGGACCTGGCACCTTCGCTATTGGGTTTGTCACAAACCAAAACCCGCGTGGCCTTGCCTGAATGGCTGTCTGCTCTTCTGCTGCTCCTTCTGGAGATGTGGCCGAGCCCCTCCCCCTCCTTTTCCTGCCCCTCCTCCCAGGGCAACCCTGCGTGTGTGTGGAAATGCCTCCACCCCTCGGTGCTCAAAGTTCACTGCCTAGAAACATCCTTGGAGGATCTGGTCACCCAGCTTGATCCCTGACTCTCCTTCCTGCACCCAGACCAGTGAGTGACCCTCTCTGCTCACCCATCTCCAGGACAGGAACTCACACCCTCACAGGCTTATATCCAGTTATAGTTCCCATAATCATAAAGTCTTTCCTGTTAGTGAGCTGAAATCCCTCCTGGTAACCTCCCCATATTGCTTGGAGCTATCTGGAATGTGTCCACCCCATCCCCTCCCACAAAAATACTCTAAGTTGTGAATACTTAGATTCCATCATCTCCCCATCCCACGGCCCCTACCCTCTTCTTCCCCATCCTCAGGACAAACAGCCCTTAGCTCTTCCATGACGCCCCTCCCCACACTGAGAGTCAACTCTCTGGAAATAACCTGTTGGTCCGCACCCATCATCTGGGTCCTTGACCACCACCGGGGAAGCCTTGGGCCACCAAGTCTCCAGGCGCCTGAGACTCTTCCCTGAGCTCCCTCACACGTAACCTCCTTGGACTAAGGACCACTGGTTTCACAGCACAAGGTAGAGCGCCCACTGCTTGATAGTGTATTTTGACCACCGTGATGGGACCTGGGCGTTCTTATCTCTAGGAACCAGAAAGTAGTCTGTGGGCTGCATGTCCTAACTGAGGTGAACTCAGCTTGCCTTGTCTTCGTCACCTAGGAAAAGGAGAAGCAAGCAGGTTTTCATGTCAGACTTTTCGATTCCGGCTGACTGACAGTGACTTTTTGGTGTCCTGTGTTAAGAAGGCTTGAGGCACACTGTTAGGAGTGCGTGCAGTGATTAATTAGTAATGCTAATTAGCAAAGCTGACATGGACGTGACCCTGGGGAGCAGGTCCACGGTCACACCTTGTGTTTAGCACTCATCACTCGGGAGGAGCTCCCGAAACCTCGGTGGTCCTGCCATTCCTTGGGGCTGCTATGCAAACTTCTGCAGGCAGCTTGTCTGGAGAGAAAAGGCAGCTGTTAACTAACTTTCAGTTTATCCAACAAAGTTGTCACAGTCCGTATGATCTCTGCTCTCCCTGCTTTAAATAAGGAAGCTCAAGGTCTTGCCCCCAAACCCCACACTGGCTCCAACAGCAGTGACGTTCTTTCTAAGACTGAGGGACACCCTTTCCCAGAACAAGGAATTTCTGGGCAGCAGGGAGGTAGCGGCAACTACTGCAAGTTTGGCAGCCAGCCTCCTGAGCACTGATGTCCCTCCCGACTCTCCCAGCCTGAGAGGCTGCCAAACGCCATCCACGTGCCCATGACCCGGGCTCCTCCATGGGAAGTGCCTCAGATAATGTTTGTGTCATTGGGAACACTGTTTGTCTGATGCCTGTTAAAAGGCTCGTGAGGATGTGGCAGGGGAAAAGGGGGATGGAGCTCAGAGAAAAGGCAAACGGGAGGTCCCCTCACGGCGCAGCACTGGGTGACCAAACAGGACTGCTATTCTATTCAGCGACAGGGCTCGCTCTGAGCCCTGAGCGTGGCACTCGAGAGGCCTCGGCTCTGTAGAAGCCCGCGCTCCCCTGCCAAGTGCCTCGGGGACGTGTCAACTCCCTGACGCCTGGTCACCAGGGCACAGAGGAACACTGCAGCACAAGCTCATTTAAGGGGATGGCCCTAACTGGCATTGCGCCCCCGGCCAGATCCCTGGGAGGGCGTCCCCTCCTTGTGTTACTTCCGGAAGCTGTGAGAGAGCTGCTGTGAGGCGGAGCGGGGAGCCTGCATAAAGTGGAAGAAAATGTCACTGGCCTGCTGTGTGACTCGGGGCAACTCTCTTCCTCTCTGCAGGCCTTCGCTCGGCCTTCTAGAGGGGTGTCGATCTACAGCATGTGTGTGTAGGCCCACTGCCCATTTCCACATCCATCGTAAACATCGATAATCAATCACACCGCACTTTCGAAGCTTCGACACAGTCTCCGACCAGCTAGCAGCTATTACCTGGACTTGGCCCACAAGATAAAATCCACTTGCCATCTTGTGATTAGATGAGTTCAAAAGGTTCAATTCTAACATTGATTTTTTTTTTTCTTCCTATTTTCTTGTTAAATGCTTTTCTTGCCCGGTGCTGAGGCCAAGCCAGATAGATTGCTTTAAGCCCGGACCTTGGTGGAAACTACACCCTGAAAGAGGAGGGTCAGCCTGAGTAGGCGTGAGACAAGCTGACGGGACCAACAGGGGGTGCCCTGGGCCTGTCTGGCGCAGGCTCCAAAATGCTGTTTCCACTTCTAACTCATCCCTGTGGCTTTTACCCTTTTCTCGCAAGGGTCTACCGACAGGTTCTTCACAAATTTCGCAAGCTCCTCAAAGTTCTAGAATTCTAGGGAGGTGGTACAGAAGGAACGCTGGGAACTGGACAACTCTGTCGAGTTCGCAGATGAGAAAACCAAGGCCCCACGGGGACCCACGTCTGGGGATAGACACCTCGGCCAGTGCCGAACTTCTTCTCCACCCAACTTTTCTCTACATCACACTGCCTTATTTCTTAAAATTGGCGGAAAAAGCACACATATTACCATTCTTTGTCCCTGAAGAGGTACTTTATATTAATACTAGGACTGTTTACTAAGCGCAGTGTTGAGTTCTTTATACACATTATCTTGACTGAACCCTCACATAACCCCATGAACATACGATTGTGCAAAGTGAAGCGCAAGGGAGTCGAGTAGCTTCAAGGTACGACAGCTACTCAGTCAGAGCCTGGATTCACTCCCAGTCCAAGAAACCGAGCTCGTCCTAACACGGTCTTCCCTTCCACTGCTCCTTTTGAGTCCCGTACCCCTCAGGTAGCCAGGACAGGGCGCATGCTTCATTTAACAGAAGAGGACACTAAGGAACATAGAGGCTAAGGACCCTGCTCCTGAGTAGCAGCTGAGCTGGAAAGCAGTGTGGGGGCTGGCACAAGGCCAAGGGCCCTGGGGCCTCTCACTGTGCAGGCAGCTGGCCCGGGGAGGACTGCCGACGTTTCCCTGGCATGGCTGATCCAGGCTTTTTCTGCTGAATCTAAACTGCCGGCTCCATCCCAAGATTCAAATTCAAGTACCCTTCTGGGTATCTCCTGATGAAGGCTGTAAATAGCTACTGGGTCCAGTGAGTCTTAAATCATACCCCACCCCCCAAGTGAGCAAGGATATGTCTTCTCCTTGGTTAACTAACACATCCACTAGTGGCTAAAAGTCCCCAGCCTTGGAGAGAATACTGATGGATGGAGGTCAAACACAGGCCCCGGAAAGGGGTCTTCTCTCATTCGCCACTGGGCTAAGTCACTCGTGCTCTTCACCAACTATTTCTGGTTCACCCCCCTTCTGTTATATGCTAGGATGGCATTTCCCAGCCTCCTTGAGGTTGAGTGGGCCACATGACTAGTTTTGGCCAATGATTGTATGGAATTAACACCTCTCACTTCTGGGTTACAGCAGGTAATTGCCAGTGTGAATCGTTCCAGAGCTTTCTTTTCCTTTGTCACATGCATGGCAGCACTCCATATAATGGCTGCTTTTGGCCTGGGTCCAGAGCAGAGTGGAGTCCCTAAATGCCCCATGGCCCACAATGGACATGTAGTATGACTTAGAAATAAACTATTGTGGTGTTGAGCTACCGGATCTCTTTTTACTTCTAGGATCTTTGTTACTGTGGCATAACCTAGCCCCATCCTGACAGTTACATGACCAATGCCAACACTAACTCAAAAGTCATTACCTCGCCAGGTATTGTGGGATGGGAATGGAGAGAACAGGGACATAGATCTGACAGGTCCTGGAGCGCCAATCTCATGGCAGAGACAGGCACAGACAGGACAGTAGATAATGGGAAGTGCCCCAGTGAGAAGCAGGGTAGAAACGGACCCCTTCTGACCAGAAGAGATCAGGAAGGCTTCTGGGAGGAGTTGGTATTGGAGTTGGCCTTGATGAACAGGTTAGATTTGGGCATGTAGAAATGAGCAAAGGCATACCAGGGAGAGGGAAGAGCGTGAGCAAAGGACAGGAAATGCTGCAGAGAAGACTGTCCTGGAATGAACAGTCCGGGAAGATGAGAAATAAGAAATGGGGCTAAAAGGCCCAGGTTATAGAGGTTCTTGATGCTACGGCTTCGATCCTAGACACAGCAGGGGATCTCAAGTTTATAAGCAGAGAACGACACGGTCAGTTTTCTGTTTTCACCAAGGCCCCCTGTAGCCAGAGAGGAAGGCAGGCGAGGGCAGGGAGACACAAAAGGCATGGCTCCTAGCAGGATGCCACGACGACCCAGGTGGGGCTGACGGTGGCCACAACCAGCAGAGGAACAGCTGGGCAGCTGGGAAATGGAGTTTGAGGCCGATTCCCGGAAGGTAGGAAGAAAAGGCAACAGGTCTTGAATCTAAACTTGGGGAAACAGACACAGAGGAACTTCCCCACAGGACCCTACATGCGACACACAGGGGATGTGCACCCAGAAGCCGGGAAGAGGTTAGAGCTGGACCAGAAAGAAGAGACAGAGAGAGGGAGGTGGCAACACTTCCGAGAACAAACTAAGCACAGAAAACGAGGAGGAGGACATGGATGAAAACGGAAGTCTGGGTCCAAAGTAGGCAAGGCCTCAGTGCTGGGCAGAGGGAGGCATATGGACTTTATTTTACAAACCAGGGGTTGCAAACTTCTGGCCCACAGAATGACTCTGATCCACAGATGTTCTGTTTGGCAGATTTCAGAAGTCGAATTAGTCGCCAACGTTTAAAGCCAAAAGAATTCACATCAAAATTCTCATTTTCGGCGTGTGGTGAGTCCGGAAAGCTGGCCATGCTGAGCTGGTCTCCCCACGTAGTTACCCCCCTCTGTACGTGAGGCGTGGGCTCTCCAGCTGGACACGCTCCCCACCACCTGCTTGTCTGGCTCATCTCTCCTTACACTAAATAAACACATCTTGCTGGGCCATGTGGGCATTTAAATTTGTGAACCTGGCAGGAGCGCAGGCAGCCCGTGAGGGGTATCCCCTGGCTCCTGCTGGAAAGTGAGGGGGGAGATGATTTCTAAGAAGCTCGTTTTCACAGAACTATTCTGAGCCTTGCCCAGACCAGAAGAGGCAAGGGAAGATGCCAGTCTGCCACTGAACAGGACCTGCACTGGGAGCTGCTCCCAGGAGTCCCCAGTCAAGGCAAGGAAGAAGAAATATAGACAGGCAAGTGGGACACCAGGTGACATGAGCTATGCTAGGTCTACCTGGGGCATGGGGTCCCATGGCATGAGGGACTCGCCAGGCCTGCCACAGTTCCATGCATCTGACTTGAACAAAGTCTTAAAGGGTGAGTAGGGTTTTGCCTCATCAGATAGAAGAGCTTTAGACCAGGACGGTGGAGGCAAAGCCAAGTCTAAGGAGCCTAATCTCTCCCGGAGGGCAGAGGGCAGCCACTGAAGGCTCTCAGCCAGAGAGAAACTGACAGCCCGGTCTCTTCTTCCCAGGACTCTGGGCCCGGGCCCAGCCCCGACCCTCTCGGACGGGCGCTCGCTCACCGAGGGTCTGCTGGTTGCGGACGCCGCCGATCACCACGCAGATCTCGGCGGGCACTTCGCCGGTCCCGTCCTTGCCGACTGCCTTCTTCTCCTCCTTGGCCTCGCCCTGCCAGATCACCTCCTGGATGTAGTCGTCAGGCACCTCCGTCTTCACCTTCACCTCCGTCATCGTTCCCTGCTCGGCACTCAGCGAGGCCTCGGCCGGCACGGGCTCTGACCCCTCCACCTTGGTGATCTTCTGGCTGCGCTTCAAGCGCTCCCTGGGAAAAGAGAGGAGTCTGTTCAGCGTGGACCCCGTATGCACTCCCAGACCTACCTGCGAGCCCACCAGCCCAGGGGGTTGTAAACTGTTTAGCTACAGACCCACCTCTCACATGAACCTCACCTTGAAGCACACAGCTCATGGGTGCCCCTGAGGGTTCTCCAAGGAATCCTGGGGTTCCGAGGAACACAGTTTAAAAACAAAGGCTGGTCTGGCTCCAACTCCACGAATTTTACAGATGGGGAAACTGGGGTCTAAAGAGGTCTAAATATGCCCAGTAATTTCCGTAACTAGAGTCGTAAGAGACCGACAAGGGAGCCCTGGCTTGTTGAACTCAGTTCTTCTCAGGCTTCAGTGTGCACATGAATCAGCTGAGAATAGTGGTAAAGTGCAGATTGTGGTTCAGCAGGTGTGGGGTTCGGCCTGAGATTCTGCATTCTATCGAGCGCCCATTGAGGCCGGTCCTGCTAGTCCTCCATCTGCACGTGGAGCAGCGAGAGTTGAAGTGGTTTAGTGTGTGCAAAGCTGTCTGGTGCTGCTCCCTTGGCTCCTTGGCAGGAGGCCTAGAGATCTCATCCAAGCTCATCCCTGCTCCAGCTTTACAGACGGGGAGACTACAAGCCAAAAGGCTCACTTGTTTGCGATGTCCTGGAGCCAACACTTGGCCCCAACATGTTGGCTTCTAGGTGGCTCTTCAAATAACAGAAGACAGAGCTTGATACTGAGATGGGCAGGGCATGCGGACATTGGGGCCTGGAGCGGAGCTGTGGCTTGCCCAGGGCCACACGCAAGACTGGGGGTAGGTCAAGGCATGAGGCCAGGTTCCTGCCACCCACTCCTGAATTACCGTAAGGGCCCCTTCACCCTTCTGGCAGGGGATTACTCCGGTTTCTGAGGTGGGAAAGCCAAGACATGCACAAACTGGGAAATCAAATTATATTCTAGGCCTAGGGCTGCTGTCCTGGCCATGTCTAGGCTTCTCCACCACTCCAGAGAAGCATCTGTGCTGTGACCTCCAGGGCCCAGCCTCAAGGCCCGCTCAGGTGAGGCCCGCTCAGGTGAGTCCCACTGGCACACCAACTGAATGAAGCACAGTGGAGGCGCCCCGGCCGGGAGGCAGGGACCTGGGTTCTGATCCTAGATTCACAATCTATTTGTTTGTATGACTTTGGACAAGACCCTTCTCTCTGGGCTTCAGCTCCATCTACCCCAAGAGCATGGGTTTTATCACATCTGCTGTCCCTCCAAGCTCTCAGCTCTCTCTCAGGGGGCAGAGAGAGGCCACTGGGGAGGTTCTATAGATTGAACTGTGTCCCAACTCATATGGTGAAGACTTAATACCCAATATGACTGTCTCCGGAGATAAAGTCTTTGGAGGTAATTAAGGTTACATAAGGTCATAAGCAGGGGTGGGGGCCCAGTTCTGAAAGGACTGTGGCCTTAGAAGGAGAGCCCTCTCTCTTACTCTGTCCCTACCCCATGAGGACACAGAGAGAGGGTGGCTGGGTACAAGCCAGGAGCAGGGTCCTCACCAGAACCCAACTATGCTGGCACCCTGATCTCACACTTCTAGCCTCCAGAACTGTGAGAAAATACCCAGTCTGCGGTATTTTGTCCTGGCAGCCTGAGCTGACTAATACAGAGGCCAGGACTCAGATGGACAGGATAGGAGTGAAAAGGTAGGCTGGGGAGATACCAGCCAGCAGCAAGGGCTGTCGAGTCAACCACTTCCTTCCTATGTGACTTGAGCCAGCTATCTAACCGCTCGGTTTTAGTTTTTGCATCTGCAAAATAAAGCTAACAGGGTTTTTACATGGATTTCAATCAACTAATGCTTGAAAAGCAATTAGCACAGTGCCTGTCCTATAACAGCTCTCAGGACACAGTTACCATCACGATTATTAATAAGGACAAACTGTTAAGAGCATCTCCAGCACCCAGTGGGCCCAGCGACGCCTCCTCCTAGTGTGCCTGCCATATAAGGGCCACCAGACACTGTCTGACCTTAGGCCCTTCTCCTCAGCAGGAAACGTAAAACTAGATGATTAAATCGCCTCAACATTCATTTCCTTTATTTATTTAAGAAACATTTAAATAGAGTTCCCCATGTGCCAGGCACTGTTTCAACACACCGGCTCCTCTCATCCTCAGCTAACAACCCTGTGAGGTACGTTCTGGTATTATCTCCATTTTACAGATGAGGAAACTGAGGCAATGCCAAGTGAAATAACCTGTCCAAAGTCCGGTGGGTACAAAAAAGTGGAATTAAGATTTGATGCAGGCATCCTGGCTCTTAGCGGTGATCACCTAGACTGGGAGAGAGAAGCCTGCCCGCCCGCACCCACGACAACCCCATGCCACCCACTCTTGACCTTCGGCGCCCAGAAGAGAGTCAGAACCAAGGTGCTAGTACACAGGAAGATGGGAGGCTCCTCGCTTTTCTGGCTGCTGCTGCCTCCACAGCAATATCTGAAGCTAGGGCCCCCCTGCTAAGGTCTGGCACCCTCCTGAGAGGGGAGGCAGACCTTCGCTATCCCAGCAAAAAAAAAAGGCTGAGTTCGTAGAGACCCCGGGACCACCAGGTCTGAGGCGTTACCAGGGAACAGCTATGCCTTTGAGGAAGGAGACTATTCCTGCCAGCCAGCCAGCAACAGGAAGGAAGTGCTGTGGGTGGGGAGCTCCCTGGCACCGAGGCGCAGGCTGGCCGACAGCCCGGCAAGAATGGGATGTGACAAAGTGAGATGGAAAGAGCACCAGGGTTTGAAGTCCAATCATCCCAGGGCCTCATCCCGGCACTGCCCCTCTTGAGTTGTGGGTTCCCCAGTAAGGGACTTCACACACACACTCGCCCTGACTCTGAATCTCAGTCTCCACACCCATACGATGGGTACACACAGCACCTACCCCTCGGTGTTGTGATGCGGAGACAAGGCAATGTCTGCCAGGGACCTAGGGCAGTGGCCTCAGGGGAAATGTTCCGTAGGTGGCTACAGTCTTATGGGGTGGTGGGGGAGGGAGGTAAGCACAGGATGCAGGGAGAGGGTCTCACATGGGGCAGACTTTAGTACAGGGGCTGTGGCGGGCGACCGACAGGAGCACAAATTCCAACTCCATAACACTTCCCAGTCGGTGACCCTGAGCGAGCCCCTGACCCTCTCTGAGCCTGTTTCTACATTATGAAGTGGGGACCCCTGCAACTGGTCAAAAGGGCTTGTGAGGATCAAATGCAAACATGCAAATTTAGGACCTTGTCTAAAGTGGCTCATAGAGAAGATCATGCTTGTAAAAACTGGTGACATAAGTGGCTGAAATTCCCATTCTCTAGCTGAGACCACATGGGTACTAAAGACCAGCCAGTCCTGCTGGCGCTGAGGTTTACTAGGCACAGAGATGGTGTCCAGCCCTCACTGCCAACCCAGGAAGAATGCGGCCCACAGGTCTGGGGGTGGGCGGGGTGCCGGGCAGGCAGGCAGCTGAGGACTGTCCCTGGCCCGGCGCTTGCTGGTCCCACCCTGGCCTCCCTAAGCACAGGGCAGATGTGCTGCCCAGGCCAGCACAGGGGCCCACTGGAGTGGAGGTGTCTAACCTGCCATTGTTCCCACAGCTGAGGCCACAGGAAGGGGAGGGGAGGGGACAGAACGGGCCCTGCCCAGAATACCCTCACCCTCTCTCTTCACTGCCTTCGCTCTGCAGCTCAGCCTGCATCCTTTGAGCGCCTGGCTATGCCATCTGAACAGCCCCGTGTCCCTTCCTGCTCTCAAGGACCTCACAACTGGCGTAATGTCCTGGTGGGTGGGAGCAGCTGTTGAGAGTGAGAAAGGCTGGGGGGGTCTGTGCACCCTGTGACCTTGGGCAAGACTCCCTTGAGCCTCGGTTTCCTTGTCTGTTAAAGGGGGACCATGACTGTTGCCAGGGCAGGGGTGGGAGAGGAGCCGGGGAGCTGGCACCGGGTGGATTTCCAGGGATGGCGGCCGCCGATTTGAGGATGACGTCCCCACCTCTGGGAAGCCTTCCCTGCTCCCTCGAGATGGTGTCATGCCCTCTCTCTGAATGTCCCTTCTGCCTTGCACAGGTGACGCTTACTCTGGGAGCCATCCTCTCGCTCACGGGCACAATGGCACACGACATCCATTCTCTTAAATGTACCGCCCCTGAGCCCCTGCTGCGCCAAGGACACAGGCAACTACTCTTCCCTGGCTTCACGCTTTAGATTTACAAGCCCAAATGTTGCTTTTCTCGGATGCTTTGCATTTAATTAGGTGTCCTAATAACAATGGAATCGCAGAAGTACTTATATCACTTTGAATTAGTGGTGCAGCTCCTTCTAACTTCTTTAAGAATTTTTTTTTCATATATCATATTTTAAAATAGAGCTCATTATTTTAATTATATCCATTTAAATGTACAGTGGAGCCCTTGGATATTCTCAGCACGAATCATTAGGTATATTAGTGAAAAGCACTCGGAATCCATCTACATGCTGACACTCCACAATCTATTCTATTTGTGTCGCTGTAAAATAGATTTATATATAGATAACTAGAAAATAGTTGCTCGAGATACGCTATGAATTTTATATTTAACCCGAGTCACACTTCAACATAAAATCTAAAGTCGGGCACTAAAAGAATATATCTCAGTGAGTACATACCGTTCGCGGTCGCTGGCTACTGCTCATGCCAGAATGCTGGGAGAGGAACCAGACCAAGTGGGTCCCCGCCCAAGGAATTCCCTAAGAGCCCTGGCCTTTCACGAAGGCAGTGGTTCTCAAAGTGTGCTCCCTGAAGGCCTAGGAGTTCCACCGGAGTGGCCTCAAAGCACCCATGAGGCCTGAATAAGGAGGGTGGTGCTGAATAGGGCTTCAGAGACCCCTACTCTTTGCCTTTGAGTTGCACGGCTTTGCTTTCAGCCTGATGTGTGTGCGAGTGTGTGTATATATATACATATATAGTGTGTATATACATGTGTGCACGTGTGTGTACACGAACACATCTAAATAAATAAATTATATATAGGGGCTTCTTTCTCGATGTAGTGGGGTATATGGCGCCCCCCACCCCACCACGTCCTAGTCCCCAGAACCTTTGAATGAGACCTATTTGGGAAAAGGCTCCTTGCAGGTGTGATTAATTTGAGGATCCTGAGGTGAGATCATCCTAGATGATCTGGGTGGGCCTTAAAAGGCAATGGGAAATCCTTATAAAAGACGCATGGGTTATTTGGACAGACAGAAGACGGCATGATCCAGCAGGCGCGGCGACAGCACCATGATCAAAGAAGCAGACGAAAGTGATGTGGCCACAAGTCAAGGAATGCTGCAGCCACCCGAAGTGGGAAGAGGCAGAGAGGATTCTCCCCAGAGCCTCGAGGAGTGGGACCCCGCCAACACCGTGATTTTGGACTTCTGGCCTCTAGAACTATGAAAGAACAAACTTCTGTTGTTTCAAGCCACCCAGTTTGTGGTAACTAGTTACAACAGCTATGTGGAAACTAATATCCTTTATGAGACGAAATTTGAAGAAATAGCTCCATAGTGGTTAAGTTTGCAAACTACTGCCCTCCACGGCCCTCTGTTTTCTTTTGCTTCACGCAAACTCATCCCTGTTACTGCGCCTGGCTGGTCCGGTGTGCCTGCAAAGCCTGCCAGGGGAGGTTTCAGAAGCAAATCTCTTCCTCTGGGTCTTACCAAACGGCTCTCCAAGTGCTCAGACCCACCCCATCGCATCTGGTGCACATAAGAGCCCTGTGGTGTCCAAAGCAGACAACGGCCTCCTTCACGTCCACATCCTACTTCGTGCACAAGGCCTGGTGCAAAGCTGGGACTCAGTCGACACAGAGTGAATGGCATGCCCGAGGTCACGCAACTTCCAACTACAAGCTTGGTCTGGACATCATTCTTCCAACTTCCATCCTGGAGCCATTCCCACCAAACTCTGCAGCTCGAGACAATGCAACTAAATAATGAATCAGTGGCTCTAAGGCCCAAAGACAATGCCATTTCTGGCCATGTTGGAGGGAGAATCCAAATGATGCCAGGTGCTCAGGAGTCAGACAACTCAACCTGCACTTCAAGACTCAGCCTGAGACCCACACCGCCCCCTCCAAAGGCTACTGCTTATTTATGCTGGTTATTTAGCCACCTGAAATAATGGGAAGGGTAGGGAAAAATCTCTAATCACAGTATGTAATAATGACTTGGTCAACTCCCTCTAGAATAAAACTTCATTAAAAGACTCTACTCATTAGGAATGAGGGTTAACGGGCCTCAAATTGAGCTTAAGTACACTCTCCATGAATGCATGGATGCATGGGGCATGAAATACATTAGCGCACACCCAGTCATGACTTCGGGGGCCATGTTTACCCTGCTACAGAGAGAGGTTGATCACTGACCAAGTCCTTCGGCTCTACCCACCTGCCCACCTACCGATGATCTGAGTCAAATGATTCTCATTTATTCAAAGATGTAGGCGGGGGGGGGGGGGAGGCCCTGCTCCCTAAGTCTAATGAGGTTGTTGCCACCTCAGTGCTCCTCCATCCTGCCTTCCCTTCTTGGTCCTCACTGAACTCGTCCTGTATCGGCATATTTTGACAAGCTCCTTTTTCCCTTCTATCCAACTCTCTCCCCACTCTGCTCTGTGCTCGCCAGTGGGCCTTCCACCTGGTGGACACTCCCCTACCTTCTGTTGACTCCTCTTCACCAGTCTACCCCCCTTATCCGTCCACATGCCCCAAGGATCAGTTCTAGAACCTCTTCTATTTTTACCCACACTCACTTCCTAAGTGATCTCGCCTGGATTCATAATTTTAAATATTAACTGCGTGAAGATGAATCCCAAACTCCATGTCCAGCATGGATCTGCCCCCTGAACTCCAAACCTACACCAACAGCTGCCTGCCTCACACAACCACCAGGATGTTTAACAGGCACCCATATGTACTGGGCCCGAACTGGGCCGCTGCCATGCCCCTGAACCCCAAATCAAGAAACAGCTTCTGACTCCTACCCCAGCGCTCTTCCCACTAAACCCTGCAGTCCAACATGCCACAATCAAATACCTACAGTCTTCTCCATTTCAGTTAAGTAGCAATTCCATCCCTCCAGCTCCTCAGGCCCAGACCCTGGAATTATCCTTGTCTTGAATCTACCAGCAATCCTGTAAATTCCACCTTCAAAATATGTCCAGAACCTGACCACACCTTACCACTCGACGGCCAGCACTCTCATCCCATCCAAGCTGCCTTTCTTCCTTGTCTTGTAATACCCTCATAACCAGTCTTCCAGCTCCATCCTTTGCCCAACACCCCAAAATCAATGTTCAACACAGCAGCCAAGAGCGACACTATGAAAATAAGCTAGGTCATGTCACTCTTGAGCTCTAAATCCACTCATGGTTCCGCATCCCACCCAGATTAACAGCCACACTCCTCGCCCGACCCTCGTGGCTCTCCATAACCCCTCACCCCCCTGCAGCCACTGGCCTCGTCTGCTGACACGTCCCCTCATTCCTTCTCCTCACTGGCCACAGCAGTTTGCATGCTACTCCCTGAGCAAGCAGGCAAGCTCCTGCCTTGGGCCTTTGTACCTGCTCTTTCCTCCGCCTGGAATACTCTTCCCCTCCCCAGATTCCCCCATGGCGAGCTCTCCACTCTTTCCGGTCTTCATTCAAACATCCCAGGGCGAGCGGAGACGTCCTGGCTGCCTGATCCAAGCCCTCCGACATTCCGTATCCCCACTCCCTGTTCTATGCGTTCTGCTCAGTATTCACCTTACGTTTCACTGACATGCCTGTTACCTCTCATCCTCTTCAACTGTATCCCCAACTAGAACATGAGCCACAAGAGGATGGGGACTTTGTCTCATAGGTTCACTGTCTCATCTCAGCACGCACGGCAGTGCCTGGCATGTGGGAGGTGATCAATAAGCAGCTGTTCAATTTAAGGGTACGAGGCACAAGCCCTGGAAAGGTCAATGCCAGTGCAGCCTTCTAGGTTTCTCTCCCCATCCTCTCCCGCCCCTCAAAAAACAGGTGATGGTTTAATTGCTTCAAGTGACATTCAGAACTGAAGACCGGAGTCAACTTGCTGAATAAATGAAGCTTATTCCTAAGTGTCAAAGTCTTATCCTTTATCCCTTCCAATGGAAATGTCCTCGAATGTAACATACTCTACTCCCTGAAATGCCACACTACAGCAGCCTGGTAATGCTCTGGCACCAGCTTTTTTTTTCCTCCCCGTGTACTGAGATATTACCGACATGTGCGTTTAAGGTATATCAGGTGATAGATACTACAAAACACCAACTCTTGAGGATTTGGGGTTGTGGTTTTATCACAAATTAGCAGACTTGGGCCCTCAGGGCATGGATAGGGTGCTGAGGTCTCAGGGAGCCTGCAGCCTCACACCAGTGGTTCTGGGAATGTCCCCCCTGCTTCCAGTGGGCACCTGCTCTAAGTCTCCCCCTTAATGCCACATGGCCTGGGAGACCTCCAGAAGGCAAGAGCACCACTGTCTGCAGTGGCCCTCTCTGTGCCCGGCCTCTGGCAGGCTGTCCGCTACTGACTGCTGAAGGACACAAAAGAAAATGACCGGATGTAAGCAGGACGAAGGAGGTGCCAGTGGTGATGACGGCAACGATTCAAATGACACAAATAACAGGGTGACCAAAGGCAGGGGCAGCCTCAGCGTACCGTGTGGCTATGACGTCCCGGACACGACGCTTCATGCCGTATTCGTACACCCTCTCATTGTTCTCCACGATGCTTTATGTGGTATTTAGTAGGTAGTTTTGTTTGTTTGTTTGTTTGTTTTTACAGGAAAGAAATCCAAGGTTCAGAGAACCAGAGTGACTTTTCTACGGCCACAAAACTTTCTAGTGACAGAAGTGGGATTTAACCAGGGCTGCCCGAGTCCAGGCCTAGGCCTTTAAGCTTTTCATTATTTGGATGGTTTCTCCTTTGAAGAGAAAATAATAAAAACACTTGTTGAATGAATGAACAAATGAATGACTAAATGACCAGAAGCTCCGAGGGATGAGGACTATATTCCTTTGTCTCCTGCTGTACCCTTAGTATCCTGACAAAATGAGGCACATCCTAGATGCCTAAAACAGTAACATAAAAGTGCAAAAAAAAAAAAAAAAATTAAGAAATGAGGGGATCCGTCTCCACCACAGAGGAGAGTGCTCGGGCCTTGTGTTCACTGATGACCTCCAACTCTCCTTGACGTGTTCTAAAATGGCTGCCGTGCTCACACGTCCTTTAGACGGAAATGTGTTTAGCCACAACGACAGACATCATAACGGGGATAAAGGTCACAGCTTCCACTAGTCCAGAAGGGCCAAGAGAGAAGACCTACGGCAAAACCCCCATTTCCGCCAACCCCGGTAACGAGGCCCTGCATCTGTATTCACTATTCCACCCATGTTTCAGATCTCCATGCCATCACCCAGGCCTGATAACCCTCAGAATTATCCGCACTTCCATTTCTGTCATGTATCACTGATATATTTTAATAAATAGTCAAGTAGAAAAGATTAGATTAATAGATTAAAACTATTAACCTATTAAACAACTCTTAACAGGCTAGAAATTCAAAATAACCTACAATGCATAAATATATCATTAGTTGGAGGTAATTCTTAAGCACTTAATTCTCGTCAATGTATGGTGTCAGTCAGCCACAACACTGGGTAATACTGCAGCTCAGAAAGACAGCATGAAGATTTAAACATTAAGAGCGAATTCCCTGGTTGATTTAGGCCTAAAATTAAAAAAAAAAAAAATAAGAGTCTTCAGCAACGCCGTCAAGTCACAGACTCTGACGTTGGGCATGTGGGGCCCTCCGGGTAAAGCTGGGGAACTTTTTTCACGGGTGTCATGGCACGTCGAAGGCTGGCCCAGGTCACTGAAAAGAATTACTACTAACAGCATTTAAACAAACGCACAGCCTTCGTCTTCCAACGGGTCTGGCAATGATGCAATTCGGATCCGTCAGCGATGCACGCGGCTGTCTGAAGACCCGCCTCGCCGTGTCCCCCCTCACATAACTGTTGGGACACTGCAGACTCAGGAATTCTCACCCAGCTACGATCCCCTCACTGGAACAGGAGACCACGGCAGGGGTCGTGCCCACGGTGGGGCTTCTTCCTGGACACCCACTGGTCTGAAGCAGACCCCACAGGGCAGGTAACTCAACCCATGAAGAATGAGACAGATCCTAAGCTCGTCCTCATGCTGGATGATGTGTACACAGAGAATAAATACACTCCTTCTGCCACCAACGTTACTTCCTGCCAAGGCTGTGACTTACTTAGTTACCGCCCCTTTCTCTCGCAATTCCTCTGGCCACCTTCCCCTTGGAATGGAAAGGTCCTTCCCAACAGGACCACTTCCCTCCAACATCCCGAGCACACGGATAACTGATGCCCACAGCTGCCCAGCTGCCACCCCTCCAGTGTACTCCCCACGTCCTGCCATTACATCTGGCCTCCTCCCCTCCACACTCCACCCGCCAGGCCTTGAGACTAGCTGATGACAGAGACTGAGGTTTATAAACACAGCTAGCTCTGTCCACACACTCTGTGGTAAGGATCCAGGCCCGGTCCCTCACTCCCCAGAGGCAAGATGCCCTCAGAAACACAAATGAAACTCCTAACTATATGGTGCAGGCCTCCCAAGGTGTTGGGAGGATAAACTAGATGCACGGACTGTTGTCAAGCTTCCTAACCTACCCCCCCACTGCCCTCTCCTCGTGTATGAGCCAGAGAGGTTGACCCTAACCACTAAGGGTTGTGTAGATTAAAGCACAGAGATGTACACAGGCGCCCACCATGACACCCCACACACAGTGATGCTTCATAAATGTTAGTTCTTTTCTCCCGTCCTCACCAAGCACGCGCCAGACAAAATGTGAAAAGTTTGGTCCAACTGACAAAGATAAGCTCTTAGGCCATGGATGCAATACTCATAAATAAATGCAGAAGGGGAATTTTTAGGCTCTATGGAAACAAAAGGAGTGGAGGGCATGGCACCTGTCCATGCAACGGCAATTAAGAAGAGAGCTGAGGACACACAACGCAGCCAAGTTCACCGCAGGACGGGAAGGTGGGAGTGATCAAGGAGGTGGGTTTGGAGAGCCCCGACATTCTTAACCATCACATGTGGCACGGGACCTGGAGCAAGCTGAGGCTGAGGACTTTTCTCTTCAGCTGATGGAGCCAGACGATGAGGTTGTAGAAATTTCTGGAGTTGCTTCCTCAAATCAAGGGCCTTTGTCATTAGGGGCCTGAAGAAGCAACCAGGTAGAATCATTCTAGTTACCATTCACAAGAGTGCACTTCTTCAGGACAAGGCAAGACTTCTAAACGCTCTGAACTGATAATTGCAGCTTCACAAGGACTTTAATAATTTGCTCAAGGAGTACAAGTGGGAGGCTCGTGCTGGGTGGGTGGACTGAGCAGAGGCTCCCTAGGGTCCCCAGCCACTTCACTCTGCTGGACCACCCCAAGCTCGAGAACCACAGTGCCACTCGGCAAAAATGATTCATCGATTTTGATGTGCATAAGTACGTTTGCATTTCTGTGGCTCTCTCCACAGGGCAAACTTAAGAATCTGTCTGAATTTTCAAGAATCTGCCCTATTTGCAGAGTTTCGGTTTAACGGTAACTGATTAAGCAGGGAGTGAACTCTGCCTACCAAAATGAACTTTCAAGGTCAGCCTGCAATTTATGATTTTTGTGGTCCAACTTTGCCCAAAGTTTGGTAGGGCGAGAATACACACTTCTGGAAATAGAAGCAGCTCCGATAACAGGAGCATAAACCTAGAATCAAGATGTAAGATGCAGCCTGACTAAAATACACCCAGAGTTCTCAAATAATTCATTCTGCTAATACCCTACTGCTCACTGACTAGCATCCAGCCTACTGTTACTATGAATTTTTGAGCAAGTGAAGTTAATTTGTTTAGGGCTACTTTTAATTTACTGCTGAAATCCAAAATGCTAAACAAGAATATATTATTCAAAAAATAATTATGCAACCGCACAAATGTGGTTATCAAATTAAATAGTCCACCAGTGAAAAATGTTGGCTTAAAGGACAAGACTCGGCGTGTCCCAAAGCCATTTGACTACTTAGATGATGTGAGATAACTCTTCCTCAATTCCCTCCCAGGAAGAGGGATGCCAGTCACCGCCTCGGGGGCCACTGGGAGGATCGAATGAGACATGTGTAAACGGCCATGACGCAGTGGCTGGAGTGTGGTAAGCCCTCAACAAACGCAAGCTCCCCACCCTCATCCCTACCTCTAGTCCTCGCTCTGAGATCCAGGCGCTACAGGGACTCAGTGCCACCCCACCGTTACCTCCTCCTATGAATGGGACCCAGCATGGTGGTGATGTGGTGATAGAAACACGCATTTATTGAACCCCTACTATAGGCCAGGAGTTGCGCTAAGGGTATACATAATATATTTTTTGATTGACTTATTTTAATTAGTTTCAAGTATACAGTACCTTGGTTAGACATGTGTAGAGTTCGTAGAATGATCCCATTGCTTTCCCCCTCCTCTATGCCCGTCGTCAAATTGTCCACTATATCTGTGAGTCTGTTTTTGATTAGTTTGTTCTTTTTATTCCTTAGATTCTGCATACAACTGAAATCATATAGTGTTTATCTTTCTTTGTCTGACTTAAATACCTCCTAGGTCCATCAAAGCACTATCTTTTCCCATCCCCTTCCTTTTCGTCTGTGTCTTTTAATCTGAAGTAAGTCTCTTGTAGGCAGTACATGTAGCGTGATAAAGACTCAGGATCTACAACCAAGAATACCTTATCCAGCAAAGCTATCATTTAGAGTTGAAGGACAGATAAAGAGCTTCCCAGACAAAAATAAGCTGAAAGAATTTATCACCACCAAGCCAGTATTACAGGAAATGATGGAGGGACTTCTTTAAGAAGAAAAAACATATATCAAGAACAGGAATAAAGAATGGTAAAACTACATTCCTAGCAATAAGTACCTCAAATGGAAAAGAATTAAGTGCTCCAACTAAAAGATAGAGTGGCTGAATGAATAAGAAAACAAAACCCCTACATAATATTCTTATACTTAATAGTATTATTATTAAAAGTACTGATATTATCACTGACAACACTATGAGGGAAGCACTAATACAGTCCTCAGTTCACAGATGAGGAAACTGAGATCACGTAACTAGTCCAAGGTCACACAGCCAGGCAGTGGAGAGTTCCAGGATCCGAACCTGGGCAGTCTGGACTCTTGCATACTGTGCTAAACCACTCAGTCCTTCATGGGGCTTGAGAGAGGGTGGAGGTGATCCCTGGCAAACTGGGCATGGAGAGCAGGAGCCACAGGAGTTACTGGTCCACTTCGGGGCTATTCCTGGACCGAGCAGGAGGCTGTGCACTTGGGATCAGGACTCACACGATGCTTTGCTGAACGGGATTCCTTAGGCCTGGAAAAAATAATGGCCGCCTGGAAAAAACAACGGCCAGAAACTCATTTCCAAGCCTACATTCTAAAATCCTGCCTGTCCTGAACCCTAGGCAACACCTCTCATAACATCTTGCCTCCTCCGGTTTATTCTCCCGAAAGCCAGAACGATCCTCTTAAAAACCAAAGCACATCATGCCACTCCTCTGCTCAAAATCACCAGCTGGTTCCCCGCGCCTCACACAGGGCAAAGGCCAATGTCCCATGAACAGACTCCAAGGCCCTCCACAGCCACGTGGGCCTCCCACCTGCTGCCCCGACACTCCTGCCTCGGGGCCTTGGCACCGGCTGTTCTCTGGCTGGAATGTGCTTCCCCTTCAACTGCCTGGCTCGGTCCCTCGTCTCCTCCAGAATCTTGTCCGAATGTCCCCTTCTTGGTGATGCCACACTCCCTCTGGCCCTATAATCTCCCTCGCCCTGCTTTCCCTCCATAGCACTTTTTACCACATGACATACCGTATGTTTTACGTATTTATTACGTCTCCCCTACTCCCGCTTAGAACATCAGCCCCACAACGCCAGGCAGTCTGTCTGCTTTGTTCGCCGCTGCATTTCCAGCACTAGGTCAGACTCTGGCCCTTAGTAGGTGCGCAGTAAGCATTTGTGGAATGAATAAATGAGACTTGGTTTTTATCTTCTCCCCTACCCCGAAAATCTCCCTGTCTGCATGATCCGGATCACTTGTTAGGCAACTGGTGCACACAATGAACAAACGAGTCCCTTAGCCTCTTCTATCCCTGGTTTCCTTATCTCCAAAATCAGAGGGTTGGACTAAATTATCTAGAGTCCATCCAGCTCTGAAAACCCCCGATTAAAAAAAAAAAAAAAAAAAGACGTAATTCTTCATTATAGCAAGTCTGTAGCTTCATTTACTCAATTATAAAAACTGCATTTCCTTTAGACGACTGTTTCACAGTTAAGGCACCATGGCTCCCGTGCATCTTAGAACTGAGGTTTGGCTGCCGTTGTGCTACGTGATTTGTAACCCGCACACCAGGTCAACACTAACTTCAAGTGCTGGGATCGCTGGCCTTGTAAAATCGACCCAGGTTGGGTTACAGGGAAGTAAACCAAACCACATTCGGTTGTCTCTTAGGATCAGGAACACCGCCTCTCCTTGTCCCCCTCAATTTAACACTAATTCCTTAGCAGCCCATGCTGTTGGTTTTGGGGTTTAGCCAGAGGCCCTTTGGAGAAGTAACAAAATTAGGTGTTCCGGGCCAAAAGGAAGGCGCTGGGACGAAAGCAGACCCTGGTGTGTACTGCAGAGCGGCCGGGAGCTGGGAATGGAGGCCCGCGTCAGCAGGCCGTGGGTCCTCCCAGGTCATTCCTGACCAGGGCCATCCAGCCTAACTCTGACTTAGGGAACCTCAGGCCTTTGTGTCCCCATCTGACACAGGGACTAAATGACTCTACTTACTGCTCTATAAAGTATCTATGAGTCTATACCCCCTATGGCCAATCTAACAGAAGGCCAGGGTCAAATTCACCAGCGGTGCCAGCTAAGGCCTACGTTGATGTGCTCTTGCTGTTTAATGCATACATCACTTCTCAGACTGAATGTTGGGACACTATACAATAATATTGCTTTGGTCTTTCAAAGATGCTCTATTAGCTTTAATGACAGAATCAATATAAACTTGTGAGCTCCTTCAGACTCCTTGCCTTCTTGACAAGCCCTCAGCCTATGGCATAGCCCTTGGCCCCTAAAGGGCTCTTCTAAAATCAATTCACTGATCATTTCATACCAAGAAGTGGGTAGGCACAGTGGTTGGTTAAGCATAAGTATGAAGGATGTGGTTCCACAGCATAGCAGTTAGTATGTCTGCTCTACATGCAGAAGGTCCTGGGTTCGTGCCCCAGTGAAGCCACGGTCCATGGTCTACGGCCACGCCACCCTGAACGAGCCCGATGTCTAATCTTGGAAGTTAAGCAGGGTGGGGCCTGGTTAGTACTTGGATGGGAGATCATCTAGGAAGACCAGGTGCTATAGGCATAAATAAAAATAAAAAATAAAAAAATAATAATAAAAAAAGCACAAGTATGAGAGAAGGCAAAGCTGGGTGGGCATTCTGGCTGTACTGCTCACTTCCAACTGGGCAGCCTGAGCCCTATAAACCTCTGTGCCTCAGCTTCCTCATCTGCAAAGTGGGAATAATAAGAGCACCCCTCTCTTAAGGTTGTTATATAGCGTACGTAAATTAACAGTAAGTTAATATATGTAAACCGCTTAGCCCAGATCCCAACACTTGACCACTGACTCATGTTAGTCGTTATTAGAAATTTCTTCTTTATGCCTTAAGTTACACACGACCCTAAGGTTTGGACTGGTCCTTCCTGGTGTATATTCTGGCACCATGGTAACATCGTTGAGTATGTGCAAGCCCAGGCTGGTCAGAAAGGACAAACAGAGGGCACACACGCCAGCCGCCCACTCTCCCGACTGGGGCAGGCATCTCTAATCTATCTCAGGACTTTTCTCTCTCTCCACGCAGCCATGGGCTGATAAGACTCCATACAGAACTTCGGGCAGCCAGTAAGACTAGAGGGAAGCCTGCCTGTTGTCCTCTATCAACAGGCAGATATGCTGGTGTGAGAGAGATTCACACCGGAGGGCAAGGACCACGTGTGCATGAGAGTCACGAGAAACAAGTAGAGTTTTGTCTCTTTGTTCACTGCTGTAGACCTAGCATCAGCAGACACTCAAACGTTTGTTGGATGAATAAATTAACAACAAATCCATCTGAGTCCGTAGCACGGAGCACTGGCAGGTGCTCAAAGAATGTGGGAGAACAGTGGCAGAGAGGCTGGCTAGACCACCACTTGAGCGCAGTATTGCTCAGTAGAAAAGCACCTGGCTTAGGCAGGTTCAAGGCTTGACACAGCCATTCACTCATCACGTGACCCTGAGCAGGACCTAGCCTCCCTATGTGTACAATGTGAGGGAGGAGCTAGACAAGCCCAAGGCCCCTTCCAGTCCTGACATTCCAATACAGGAAGCACTTCCAAGCATCACTAGTTTAAGGATTTCCGCTGTCCCACAAACCACAGCTTCTTACACTGCCCTCATGCAAAATCCCACTTCCAGGGTCTCAGAAGAGAAACACAAGGCACTGGGCAGCTAGCTGCTGGCCACGACATGGGTCACCACCTGCATTCACAGTCCCAAGTCCAGCCATCCGCCTCTCCATTCCAGCCCATACTCCTAATCCCTACATCATCCCCACACCTTCTTCCATCTCGTTCCAAGTATTCAGCTTATACACACCTACTGAACACCTGCTACAGGCCAGTCCCCAGCAGTGAACAAGACAAACATGAGCCCCGCCTACAGAGCTAGCACTAGAAAGGCAGAAAAAAGTACACAAGTAAGTGAAATAATTAAAACGCATAAACAGGGCGCAAGCCCTTGAAGAAGGGGTTCAGGGAAGGCTTCTCTGGGGGAGAAGGAACAGCATGAATAAGGAGAAGATCAGAGAAAAGAGCACTCCAGGTAAAGGAACAGCAGCTGCAAAGGCTCTGAGGCCAGGGTCAGCAAACCAGGGCCATCTGCATATTTACGTATTATCTCCGGCACTTTTGCAGTGCACTGGCTGAGTTGAGAAGCTGCCACAGAGACTATGGCCCTCAAAGCGTACAATATTTACTGTCTGACCCTTTACAGGTAAAGGTGGCTGACCCCGGGTTTAGAGTGTGAGATACATACAGAGACGGTCAGGGTCGCTAAAACAGACTGGGCAAGGGGGAGGCCGACATACGAGGAGACTGGTGAGGTGGGTGGGAGCCACCCTGTGCTGGGTTCATGTGGGTCACAGTGACTTCCAGCCTCTGTTCTTCCTGCCTGCACTCCGTCCTGCACAGATGCCAGGGTGATCTCCTCGAAACACAGCCAGACATGTACTTTTCTGAGCAAAGAACTTTAACAGCTCCTATGATTTCCCAAAGTGTGTTCCAAAGAACACTCGGTCCATGAGATGAACTTTAATAAAAGGGTTCCATAGTTAAGTAAGTTTGAGAAACATGGCATTTCCTCTCTCTCTCTGATGTTCTTAAGTATACACATTAGCACATGAAAGGCTCTGAAAAGCTCCACAGCAAAGAAATTTGTTCGTTTTGTTTAATGCATGTCTAGATTTATTTGACCATGGAACCCCTTTTTTCCACAAAAATCTATTCATGTTTTGAAACAGTGTTCCATGGGCTAAAGAGCAAACCCCTAGTTTGGCATTCATAATCTGACCCTAATTCCAGCAGGCAACCTAGAGCCTGTTCCAGATGTCATGTGTGTAGCCTGGGAAGCCATCTCTCTTACCTGCCCCTAGCCTTCTTCTTGCCTTCGGTGTCCCCAAATAAGGATCATGTGGCCACTTCAGCTCTGCTCCACCCAAGGGAACAGCAGCAGCGGCCACACTATTGTTGACAAGCATGTGCCTGTGCCAGTGTGGTGGGTGTCCAATGCACGGTCCTGCCCCGCATCTCTTCCCACCTTCTTTGGCAATGACAGCCCACCTTTCCTTTGCAGACAGCCCCTCCTCCCTATCCTGCCAGCTCCAAGGATGAGGATGCGCCCCTGGACTGGTCTGGCAGAGTACGCTGTCCCCTCGCTTTGGAGTGACTGGTTCAGCAGGATGAGCACAAGATCCAAAGTGGACCAATGGATTCCAGTCTAGGACGGGACTAGCTGCCCCGGAGTTCACAATGCAGCAGCTGAGATGGCGTAGCTCAGGTTTTTCTGCCCAGTCTTACGCTTCACCCCTAAGTTCTCCACAACTTGGGCCAGTTCCCTGCAACTCAATGGCCAGTTCAGGACTGAGCTATCTTTGGTTCCAATCACAGGTGCCCACTTTGGATAACAAGAGGACTGGAAAGTGCCGCCCACTACTGCCCCGGGAAGTAAGACGCTTCTCAGCAAAGGGAGCTGGCCTAGACCATCCATCCTTTCAGGTGGAAGGGGAGCACCAGGGAGAAGTGGCTGTTAGTGGTGAGACCAGGGCAGGGGGAGCATACCTGCTCGCCGTGCTTTTCCTTCCAGCCGCACTGGCTCCGTCAGCCTGCAAAAGAAACCCGAAACACCTACATCAGCCAAGGGTGATGACACAGATTCTACCCACTGCCGTCCCACCAAACTCCAGCTCAGCTCAATATCAGCCTTCGGACACAAGGTGAGCTGGTCGCAGTCCCCCGCTCCATTCCTCCAGGTGGAAAAAATCTGCCCCCAGCGGTAAGAAGAAGTCAGCACACCCCCAACTCAAGTCTGCTTGGCCCTTTAAATACAACTGAGCACCCATTGCCAACACAAACCCAGCAACCACAGAGCCCTAGGGACTCAGTGAAAAGTAAGTAACCAGCTAAATCTGAGATTGAATTGCACCATTTTTATTTTCAGCTGGGATTTCCAATAAAACAGTAGCCGCAGATTTATTCCTACCAACCGGAGTGGGAAAATCCTATTATGTTAAAATATTCTGTCTCCCAACGCTCCAAGCAGGGGGGAGAAAAGAGAGTGCCGGTTCTTAATCTCTTTTATTTGGGGATGGGGGATGAGGAGATAAGGCTGACCAAATGAAATTTTCAGAAATCATAAAATTCTGGTTCGGATACAGAGACTGAGGCCCTGGGCGAGGAGGGAGCTGCCTGAAGTCCCATGAGAACTGAATGACAAATACCCGGGGCATCCTGACTCCGAGGCCAATGCGGACGAACCTGGACGCGGAGGCTGCATTGAGAACACCTAGGTTCTCCACCACCACTGGCTGAAGACACATTCCCTGGCTTTGTCAAAACATTTATTATGATAGTTCCAATAGTGCAGCTTCAAAACTGGCACACGTTTGTGTTCCCAAATTCAGAATCCTTTCCATTTTAGAAAGGTAACGTGGTGCATTCTAAATTTGAAAACAACCCTGGCAGGGTCTGCGGAGCCCCAAGTACTCAAGCACGTGGATATTTGCATAGGGAAACTTACTGCAGCCAGCCCTATGTGGGATAAATGAACATGGCAGCTAGCCTCTTCTCACTTCAGGTCAAGTTCTGCCATCTCATCAGACACCAGAAATCTTGTTGTTTTCAAGCTTTTCAAATTTCAGGATTGTGTTTGAGGGGGTGGGAACCTAAAATAAACACAGTGGCAGCTACCTTTTAATGAGTGCTTTCGGGAAGTTGCAAACTGGCAAAACCATATGGCAGACTTCTAGCCAAAGAATAAATATATAAAAATGAGGGAATTTCACTTCCAAAAACAGATAATCCAGGAACACATAGTCCCACAGGGCCACAGCAGTCTGCTAGATATACCTAGTTCTCCAGTCCCCACCTGTCCCTCTTGCCTTGTATCCGGTCCTCCAGCCTGGCCCCTGTGGGCACCCAGACTCGCTCCCCCTGACAAACTTCCCAGCAGGTGCTAATGCATGAACACCAAATGCTTCTTATTTAATCCTCTCGATAGGTCCCCTAACACACATACACGATATTCCCATTTTATAGGCACAGAGGGTCAAAGAACTTAAGTCATTTATCCAACACCTCACAGCTACAACTACAGGTCTGGACCACTCTACGCCCATTTCCCTCGGCTCCATAATATTTCATCTCCTGCCAACGTTCAGGAGAGCCGACTGGGAAAATGGAGTGAGCCCGTGCAGCCCCATTCCCCACATGAGAGAAATGGAAAGGTGAAGGACACATAGGGAGGTAGAAATGGAAGGCCGGGGCATGAGAAATGAATGGGAATGCCGATGTGCCACTTCAATGGAAGAAACAAAGCAGAAAAGGGCCTGCATATCATTTCACTGGGAGCAAGGACAGGATTGGTTCTAGCCTTTTTCTGACATCTTGCATTCCCCAAATCCTGTTCGTAAAGCAAACGGGAGGACACTGTTTTAATGTCCGTAAGAGGCAGGCGTGGTAGGAGGTGGAAACTCTGCCCCAGAGAGCTTAAAAACAATTATAAAATCCCAAATGGCCTCTTGCCTTTCAGATTCTACTCTGGGCATGTATTTCTATCATTTCGTACATATTTTTAATGTTGTCCTTTTTTCCTTCATAATTTCACACCGAGTTGACCAGTTCAAGTGCAGTGAACATGTGAGTGGGGGAAAGGATTCTGTTTTCGGCACACCTCGCCTCTACCTATGCTCCCTCTTACGATGTTTACGGTACCTGAGTTTCTTATCACTGGCAGCATCGCTCATGTTTGTTTTCCCCCCATTTTTATGAAATGAAGACAAAATGCTAAAAATGTTCAAGTCGTCGTCTAAACAAATCCTTCTGCAGAGACTAAGGTGGAGGCACTGGAAATATGGAGCCGCCGGAGAAAGGAGCGCTACCTCAGCAGGGTATGAAATGTCCATTTACTAGAAGATATAGGAAGCTGATAGACAATGGGCACAAGGAAGAGATGTCCGACAGCACATCAATATCACGGCACCTGCCAATCAATCATGACACTTGGGCCTAGCTGAGTCCAGACCCACCATAAGAACAAGAGACAGCCTCTTGGGCCTCCCCAGCCCTAACTGAAGCCCACACTGCTGAAGGCATTGTAGGGACCCATAAGATGCCAAGTCGGCTTGGCCTGTGTCCTCACTAACACATCATAGAGATCCTTGCTGTTTGAATTCAGTTGAAACTCCGACACTGCCATTTTCCTAGGTCCAAAAAGTCTATGAACAGAAAATTCATGTGATTCGATCTAAACCACAAATTCACCTTTACCCACTGTAATCTGACCTGATTCTCAGTTTGAACCAAAGTTTAAGAGCACAGGGTTTAGAGTCAGACAGCCTGAGTTTGAGTCCTGGTTCTGTCATTTTCTAGCTGTATAATCCTAGGCAAGTCACTTGTACTCACAAGGTCTCAAGTCTCCTCGCCTGAAAAATGGCAATAAAGTAATCTTAGGACCTACTTATGGGACAAGCATGAAACTTAAACAAGACAACTGAAATACAGTAAAGCACGTAAAAGTACTTAGCATGGACTCAGCTATAGTAATGATGATCACTCACAACCCTAGATACAGGTACCAAGGCCACCATGTATTGGGTCCAGGAAACTGAGGCACAAATAGACAGAGTGACTTGCATCCGATTACACAGCAGATGAGTGAGCGGCAGAGCCAGCCTGGACTGCACCGGAGGTCTTCCCAGCCTATCTCTGGCTTGATCTGAAAACTGTCCTGCAAGTCGGCATCTCAGGCGTGTCTACCAGACCCCACAGCCCCGAGGCCTCGCCCCAAGGGCTGGTCAGGATGACACTGAACACAGCAATGTAGGCCAAATACTAAGTGCAGGCCAGGTATGTGCAGTAATTGCTTAAGTAATGGAAACTCTACTTCTGCTGCCGCCACTGGACCATGTGCTCCTAGAAGACGCAGCTTCCTGTCATGGCTATCTGGGTCTCGCTCTGAACCTTGCACCAGCTCTTTCCTGTCCCTGGACCTGAGATTCTCCATAGGTTAAAATAAGGACAGGAGACATGACAGTTAAATCCGATCACCTTCGTCCTCCACTTTCATTCATCTCTATCATTCTATGTGGAACTGACCCAACCTTAACCAAAGCCCTCTATGGCAAATTAAATATGATGGGGGACAGTGGGCCCATGAGAGTCCTCCTGCTCACTCTTACTGAGGTGGGGGTAAAGGTATCTAACACCCCGGCTCTCCGTCAGGGTACCTGCACCTCTTTCTCAGCCCCTTACACAGCAGCTTCTCCTCCCTAGGACCTGGGCAAGGCTATTTTTGGTTTCGTTCAACCCTCCTCTTCCCTCCCAAATGAATGTTAAGTTGTTCTTTTCCATTCTCTTATTAAGGATTTTCTTGGAAAGAAAATATTATTCCAAACCCAGAAATTTTATTTCTAAATTTGTGCAAATGTAAGTTGTAATACATTAGCTGCATTTCACATTTTGTGCAAATGGCAGAAACAGGCAATTCGTGTGCTATGGGATGGGGGCTGGCCAACGATTTCGATAAAATAAACCCTTTTTTAATTTAAATGCTAATGCACTGAATTAAAATTTAATAACTGAGGAAATTGAAAAGCCGAGCAGGAATATTGGAAATAAATCCAAGCAGAAACAGCTGAAATTAAAAATTCTAGAGAGTGGGAGGATAGCAGCTAAGCTGTCTTATATGATTACATTTTTTTTTTTCAGAATGAAGCAAAAAAAAAAAAAAATCCTATCTCTCGCTGGCTCTAGGGCAGTAAATCCACAGTGCTGTGATTTATTGCTCAATTTTCCTGAGGGAAAAAGGCTTTCTTTCATGCTGAAATATTTCATAAATTTCAAGCCAGCATAAATTCTTAATTTAAAAGTTATGGAGGTCACATTTAGTGCACTGGTACGGTTCCAAAATCTTAAAGGAATAGCAGCAACCAAAAAAAAAAAAAAAAAGCAAAGAGGAGGGGTAGAATTTGCTTTTCTTTTTTTCTTTTTTTTTTTTTCATTTTGGTTTTAATTCATGACTTGAAATTTCATTATTAAAGATTCCTCCTAGATGGATGAAACCCAAGCACGTGGGGAACTGGTTGGTGTGTGTTTGGAAATCTGCTGCAAAAGATGAAGAGATAAAGATTTAATTCAATTATAAAAAGGCATTCTTTTTTTTTAAGCCACTTGAGGAATTTCTGGTAAAATTTCCTCCCTTCATTGCTTGGGAAGGGGTGAGGGTGGGGGAGGGTGGCCAATGTAATTGCTTCTCTTAGATCTCCAATCTTTTGTGCACACTGATATATTCATTTGTTATACAGCTGTTCAACGGCGGAAAGAATGCTGGGGCGCCCATAATTCTAAGCAAATCAATCAAAAATTAATGATTTGTCATGCTTGCACAATGGAGGAAAACAGCTCCTTGGGTCCTGGCTGCCTGATCTCGAAGAATGAAATGCCTTTCTTCGATAAGACAGCCGAGCCAGAGGTCCAGGGAGGCTGAGGTGCCACAGCAAATGTGGGGGCTCCCACCCCTCCAAGCTCTGTGGGGATGGAGGGGGCTACCATCTTGGAGGGGGCATCTCCAAGATGGCGGCTTGGCCGGTCAAGCCCGGGACCTGGTGCAGCACATTTCCATGGTGGTATAATTAGGATCTTGTCTTGTCCCTCCCCCACTGAATCTCAAAAATTGCTTCCTCTCTAGGGACTTCGATGACTCCTTCCCTCTCCCAGCAGATCTGATTTGTCCTTGTTCATTGTTCTCCAACCCACCACCAGTGCCTTTCACCAACTCTATGGCCCTGGGATTACGGTTCCTGGAGCACCTGTCTCCCCTCAACTGGGTAGTCCTCCTGGCGAAGACCACATCCCACATGTGGCCAGGTCTCCAGCACCCAGCTCAGGACCTGGCACAGAGCCAATACCCAGCAACTATGGTCACATTCATTAGTTCTTATTTCTCAGGAAATATGGATGAGGTTCTTTAGATGAATGATGAACTGCATTGGCAATTAATTATACTTGGATGAAATACAACAACTGATCTTAAATAATCAATCACTCCTTTATTCATTCAACAGATATTTCCTTGAAAGCCTACTATGTGTCAAACACTGTGCTCAGCTTTGGGTGGACAACTTCAAATCAACTGGTGGACCATTCCAAATCCCCAATGTTCACTGCTTCTGGGGCTTCTCTCCACCCTGGGAAGGGAAGAGTGAATGCGAACCAACCCAAGACGGGAAGCTCTCTGCATGCTCAAATGCCCCCTGAAGTCTTGTATTCTTTTCATACTAATTCTTGTGAGTAGTATATTCGCAAGTGTCAAATGGATGTTACTACATAACACATACGTACACATGTATGTAAGTATGTTAGTTTGAATACATAAATTCTGTTCTAATACACCAACTGGTTCAACTAACCCTGTAGGAAGACTCTCAGCCCCAGGGGTGAGTGAAACCAAGTACACTCGACCTGGAGGCCCGTAGGAGGTGCCGCACCTGTGAGAAGCACCCGCCAGAGCCCCAGGCCCTGCCCAGAGGATGATTCTATGGCCCCTATTTACTGAGGACAGGACAAGTGGGTCCAAAAAAACTCAAGTCACATCAACTATCTCTATCCTTTCTAATAGCCAGTAAGTCCCCAAATTTAACTTCTCTTCTCTCCCACTGGGGTGCAAGATTCAAATCAGAAGTCATTTGCTCATCCAACAATTACTTACTGAGCTCCTTCTACACACCAGACATTATTACAGGCAGATGGACTATACCCCAATGGTGATTACGTTCAAGTATATTCAGAACCCAAGCCTTAGGTGTAATAAATTAGTACAATATAGAGTATACTAGAAAGTAATCAGTACTCTGGGGGAGGGGGGAAACAGAGAAGGGTAGGGAGTAATTAGAAGGCTGCGGACAAGGGACGAGCTGTGGGTTGCAGTTTTAAATAATGTGATCAGAGCAGGTGTTACTGGGTAAACAATGGAAGGAGGTGGGGAAGTTGGGTCAGGGGGTGTCTGGGAAGGAGAACGGCCAGTGCAGAGATGCAAGGGCCGGGGTGGGGACAAGTGCAGGAGAGGTACAGGAGGCTGGCCCAGGGCCTTACAGGTCACTGAAGGGCTCTGGCTTTTACTCTGGAGACACACTGGAAGGTTTTGCCAAAGCGACATAATTTGACTTTCGGTTTTAAAAGATCGTTCCAGCAGCTGTGTTAAGAACAGACCAAAGGGCAAGGGTGGAAGCAGGTGGGAGGAGGTCACTGCAGCAGCCCAGGTAAAAGATGAGGGCAGCAGTGAAAGGCTTGGGTTCTGAATATACTGGAGAGTGGAACCAACAGGACTTGTTGATGAACTGGATGTGGGGTATGAGAGGAGAGTCAAGAAACTGCAAACATCTTTCTCCTCAGTACCAACAACAACAAAAGGAACTGCATCTCTCTGGTGCATAGGAATATTAATCACCAGCACAGCACTTTATTGATTGTTACCCTGCATCGAATCCTCCCAGTAACCCTGAGACCAAGACATGGCAGTTTAACTATCCCCCCTTGAATCAAGAATTAACCAAGCACCCCAAGGGGCCAAGTGACTTGTCCAAGGTCACACAGCTGGTCAATGGGTTGGCTAGGGATCACACTTTTTTTACACACATCTTCATCTCTAGAACCAAAGAATCAAACCTGACCCCAAACTATGTAGACGAACTGCTTTTCTATATAACCGCAGGGCCCTGATTCAAGCACAAGCGCTCCCCACTTTTATTCAATGTAATCTTGAAAAACACACTGAACAATAGCCTTGCAAGTTGTTAAAGAGGATTCCATGCCCAGGAAACTACATATATTATAAATTCCCTAATTAGACCATGCTTCTTAGAGCATATTCAGTGGTATGTTTCTAGCATGTGGTACTTGGTTTTTAATTTTGTACATTTGTTTTCCCAAGTGCATGTGGTTACTCAGATGCGCGAGCTCCCCTGGGTTCCAAGCTTGAGGGGTGGATGGGAGCTGCCAGAGAAGGCTCTGGGTTAAAAGAACTGGAACTCAGATGCGTGATGCCATTTTTCAATAGCTAAATACAGTTCAGACTAGATGTGTGATTCTGAGCAAGGCCTTGGGAGATTGATAGTAAGATGAATCCGACACGGTTCCTTATTCATTTACCCAACTACTACCTATGAAGTGCCTACAACGTGCCAGGCACCAGGGTAGTTCCTGGGAACACAAGAGCAACATGGACAGTGAGGAAGACAAGCAGGGATGGCTCAACTACTCTGTACTGTCAATTTATAATTACCAACTGAGAATCTACTCTGAAGAGAAAGGCCTAGATTCCATGAGCATCTCTGACGATAGAAAACAATGAGACTGCAGGGCTGCGAAGGGCTTCTCTGAGGAAGAGAGGCTAGAACAGGGCACATGGAGCTCCCGCTCAGCGGGGAAATGTAAAATCTAAATGCAAACGAAGCTAACAGCAGCGGGGCGCCAGGCAGTGAGGAGAAGGGTGCCATCTTGCCAGCTGTGAAGCCTGGGGCACTGAACCCTCATGGCTACAAACTTCACTGAGGGCCTTCGCCTCTGGAGGAAGGGGCCAGCTCATGGACATACCTGGGCTCAACACAGAGAGCCCCTCACTAGACCCCAGGCCAGAACCCAGAGGCTAAGGGAGGCCCCAGAGATGCCATCAACTGGCCAAAGTTCTAACTACAAGGAAAATCCATGGAAAACAACTAATGGCTTCATTCCTCTTAGTTATGTTGCCCTCTGCCCGTTCCCAAGTCCCTGCTGTCGGAGGTCAAGTGTCAAGAAATAAACCAGGCTTTTCAGGAATGGAACCAGCATAGGCTTTGTCTGTTTCATATGAGTTTCTAGGTGCGGGCGGTTTCTTCTCCTCTCACTGGTGGGCAGACATACAAACTAGGGCAGGACTCTAACACTGACATTATCATCATCATCACCACCATCATTGTCTTCATTCTTTGTCATCACCATCAGCGGCTAGTAATTACTGAGCATCTGTACACCAGGCTGAGGAGTTTCTGCTTTACTCCCAGGCTCATGGACCACCTCAAAAGACACCTCTGAAAGCACCTGCTGGCTGCAGTTCGGAGGCAGGGAGCCCAACATAAAGGCCATCTTCCCGGGAAGAGGTAATAATGGTCTGGGGATGGCAGTAGAGAAGAGAAAGCTCCAGGACTGAGGCTATTGGGAGTGACAAAGATCACCTGAGACAGAGCGCAGACAGCACCCAGGGTGGAGCAGGCACACTGCAGTGGCTCAATGAATGACAGGTTTAAAAACATATTAAACTGCTGCAGCTGTGGTGTGCACAGGGCCTGCTCTCTGTGCACAGACCTGGGCACCGGGAGGGATGGAAGTAAAAAGATGAATTCACCTCCACGCCTGGGACCTGACACGGACCTCAGAAGAAGGGGGAGTCCTGACCTCGGAGAGGAGCGGCAGTAGCCACCACAGGCTGCCATGCAGGACTCACCACCCAGAACTGGTCACAAGCCTCATTCTCATCCCAAGACACCGGCCTGATGCCACCACAGATGGAGCTCACAGTCCACACCTGGACCTACAGGGTCTGTGACAGTTTCTGGTTGTTTAATGTGCATGAATTCTATTCGCCCAGCTGGCTGGATCACCAACGATCCCGAGGCTGCTTCAAAAAGTGTGAGGTTGTTCCTGAAGTCAGGCCCGGCGAGGTTGTTGGGTTTTTTAAAAATTTTTATACTGAAATAATTTAATGTTTATAGAAGAGTTGCAAAAAGACTACGAGAGTTCCCTTCCACCCTTCACCCAACGTGAACAACATGAAGGGCTTTGGACAGGGGCAAAACACAGTCAGAATTCGATCTGCAAAAGACTGCTGGAGGGGACAATATGGAGACATTAAGATCAGTTAGGGGGCCGATGCCTGCATCCACGGAGGGTCAGCTGAGGTCTGATCTCCCTTCCTGGGACTAGCAGTCAAAAAGCCTTCAGGCTCCAAGACTAAACCATGCAGAAGGACACAAGCGGCAAGGATGGCAGGCAGTCTGTGGGCGTCAGGTGGGGCACAAGCCCTGCCACTTGCTGGTGGGGCCTCAGGTAAGTGACCTGACATCTCCGTGCCTCATTTCCTTCCTCTATCAAATGGAAGTGATGCTAGTACCCACCTCACAGCCTGCTGTGAGGACTAAGCGAACTAATCAGTCACATGCTTAGAGCAGGGTCTTTACATCCACACAGTGTACTATTAATCCAGCATAAAGTGCCTCAGAAGGGGATAATACCAACAATCCCAGAGAGAGCGGCATCTACTGAGCACCTCCCATATGCCAGGCCTGGACGGGGGCACTGCGTGCAACATCTCAACCACCATAAGTGGTGGGGACTGACCCCCAGCCCCGCTGTCCAGACGAAGACCCAGAGGCTTATGGGCTGAAGGGACCAACTGGGAAGAAGTTCAGATGCTGTGATTCTAAGACCCTATTCTAAAACTCTATGCCATGTTGCCTCCAAGGTCCAGCGGGGTGACCTTGGCGAGGGACTTTGCCCTCCTTTAAGAGTAGACATGCTTCTTTGAGTGCATAAATGCTGCTCTGTTTCTTTCTTAAAAAAAGAAAAGTGTCTCAGTTCTTTACAGTCATACACTTAATCTCTCAATTTACAAAAGAGCAAGTCATGTGACTAGATTCCACAAAAATTCTCTCTCCAGGTTTATGATTTTACAGAAAACTCCAGGGAAAACCGCCTGGAGCGAGTTAAAACCAGATCAGCCATAAACCATGTCCTGGTACAGCCTCACCAAGCCAAGACTCAGATTACTCATTAAATACATGATAAATATTCGCCTCAGATCAGCAGGAAGTAGCAGGGGGAGTGTAAACTAAGGAAAACGTTTTTGCTTCATGGGGCGGGGTGGGGGTGGGGGGTCCTACAGAGGGCTGCAAGCTCCAAATTAGTGAACCTAGAATTGGGGGACAGGGTTTTTAAGTCACCCCCTTAGGTATTTTTAAGTAAGGTAGTAAGCGGAAAAGGTAACTCCTCAAACCTCTTCAAGGGACCAGAGTAAAGCCCTTGAGCTTCCTGTGACATGGCCAAGGCGATGCTGCAAGGTCCAGACAGTCTCCAGGGAAAAGCGGCAGCCCTCCACGCCGGGGGACCCCTTCCTCTGACTGCTGGCATAGGCCATCTCTGGCCTTCCGTCTGCCCTTCTGTCCAATGAGGCTGCTAGACGGACAGCCTCTCAGAAATCTTCCAACCAAGACAAGTGAAGTCAGGCAGACCTGGGTTCAAATTCTGTCTGGGCCTCTAGGAGCTCAGTGACCTGGCTCAAGTCACATCACCTCTCTCAGCCTCAGTTTCCTCCGATGAAAAATGAGAGAAAACTCCCCACAAAACACAGCTGCTGAGTAGAGAAAAAAGTTAAAAGTCTGTAACATGCTTGGCTAGTGCTAACGATACTACATGAGTCACAGATCTAGATGATGTCATGATTACACTGACGATGGTGAGTAAAACTCATGCTTAAAAAAAAAAAAAAAGCATATTCTGATCACTCTAGCAGGATTGACTTGGCACAGTAGTTCCCAGCATAGACTCTGAAGCTGGACTGGCCTGCGTTCATACCCTGCCTCCACAACTTATAAGCCACGTGACACCAGCTAAAGTCACTTAACCCTTTCAGACTCAGTTTCCTCACATGTCAAATGGGAATAATAATAGTACTCACCCTCACAAGATTATTACTTAGGATTAAATTAGTTAACATATATAAAGTTCTCAAAAACAATGGCACATAACAAATGCTATATAAAAACTACTCATTTAAACGATTTAGCATTTGATAAACGTTAGCTATATCATTTATTAAAATTTGTTTTCCTCTGAGCCTCAGTTTCCCTAACTATAAACTGGACAGTGATGAGCAGACAGGCTGTGAGCACCCTCCAAGTTCAGACACTTGCTGCTGATTCTGTTGTTTCTGCCTTTGCTCATGCCATCCCACTGCCTAGACTGCAGTCTACCCTCACCAGCTGGATCCCAGTCCCTGCTCCAGAAAGCCTTCCCTGAACACAGGGATAACCTCCTAGAGGCCCAAGGGTGTGCCTGAGCACACCTGAGGACATCACCACTCTCTACAGCCTTGCTGCCAACCAAGCTGCAAGTTCTAAGAGCATGGCCACCCTTTTATAGACAGCAACTCTGTGTCTCCATAGTACCCAGGACTGCGTTGCATACAGAAGGGGCTTAATAAAGGTAAATTGGTTTAAAACATAAAGGAATTAACTGTACTGCCAATACTTAGGGAATCATGGTGGTGAATGGGGTCTAGGGAATCTTCTAGTCCAAGAACGCCAAATGGGCTTTACTTTCATTGCCAATTCTAATCAAGCAGTCGTGGGCTGCCTGGGGCAATGTGTTGAGAAGGATTCTGGGGCCACATCAGAGCTCAGCTCGGAAGAGTGCTGTGGTTGATTACTGATGTCTGCTGTGAGCATGGTAAAGCTGGGTATGGTGGTTTGCCTGGCTCCCCCCAATCTCCTTTTACAGATAGAGAAACTGAGGTCTCCTGACCCCCAAAGTCCTCTTTTACGCACACACTCTCATTTGCAAAAACATTCCTATATGAAGGAGGAGCCCTGGGCTTTTAAAATTTGGACTAAAGAGATCTCGAAGGAGAGAGAAGACCAGAGACAAAGAAATGCACACAGAAAAAAACTACGTGTAAAACACAGGGCTCGCTTTGGTTGTGGAAGAGGAATTATTACAGAAGGGCAAAGTAAACATTCTAAGAAAGACTTTTTTCTTTTTTTAAAAAAGGAAAAGTCTGCCACACATGCTCAAAGTAGAAATCGTACAAATTCCAATTGCAAAATAACTCCTGGTCAGCCAACCACAATCTCTATAAATATATCACAAGATCAACAGCCCAGGCAAATAGGGGAAGGGGGAGAATAACTGCATGAATTTTTTAAAAATCAAAATAATTCTTCTCACAGTTGGAAAGGAAGAAGTCACCCATTTTCCTACAAAATGAGAGGCCCTTGAAGAAAAGAAAGACTGTAATTCTACACAACCCAATGAACACCTGCTGAGAATTCTAGACAGACAAACTATTTTGAAATTATTTTACAATTCTTCTTTCTTTGCAGGGGAGAAAAAAAAAACCTGGCACCCTGAATTCATTAGGGCAGCCATGACCTTCCAAAGGCTTCCATGGGCCTATTCAGGGTGGGAGCAGCCAAAAGCTCTAAGGGGCCTGATCTGGGTGGTAAATCCTACAGGATCCGGACTTGAAAAACAGAAGCCACTCCAAGTCTTTAAAATGCAGGCAATTTCATATAAGGAGGATTTGAGTACACAGGTGGTCAACAGGTTGAGAAGTCAAAGAAGGGACAGAAAGGCAACTTGGGATTAACCTATGAGGGCGCTGCCACCGCAGGCCCCTGGGGAGAGAAAGGGAAGAGAAAGTATTCCCAGAAGGTGTGGCTGTTTGGCAAGGGCTGCCCAGTGAGGATGGATCGCAGAGGGAGAGGCTGGAGCTACAAAGAAAACACTGAAAGAGGCAGAGTGTAAGCGGGGAAAAATACCCTGGGCATTTCCTTTCTTCCCACCTTTCCAATCTGCCTGCTGTACATCCTTCTTGCAAAACTATTCAAAGGCCAGAGAGCAAGGGTGACTGGGAAATGTAGTTCCTCGCAACACAGGGCACAGTAGGGGAAAGTAAGGATGGAGCCGAGTGAGGTCAAACCAACAGCTCTGATCAGGAAATTCCTGGAGGGCTACAGCCACTTGATGACAGTGTCCTGCACAGCTCACCACGGGGTCCACCTGAGTCCAGCATCCCCATATGGTCTGTGACTTCCTCAAAGGCAAAGTCTGTCTTCCCTTTACCTGCATGCTCTTCTACACTACCTAGTGGAGTCACAGCTCAGAGTGGAAAGAGCCCTAAAAGTCCAAGAAAGGGAAACCTGGCCATCCAGCCCTCATCCTCCAATACATGGGGATGCCCGGAGGGCCTGCCAGCATATTTTAGCCTTTGCTGAAAGTCTCCTGTTGACAGAAAACTCATAATGTGGACAGCTAGTTGTCCCCAACCATTGCTCAGAAGATCGAAGCACCCAGTGGACACCCTAGAAGCATCCCCTAACCAGATCTAGAACACTATACTCATTGGGGTCGGAGTAGAGTCTCTGTGATACCAAAGTCTGATGCCAGCCAGGGTGGCTGACAGGGCAACACTCCTAAAGCCCCAAAACTTTCCACCTTCAGGTCCATTATTCTAGATTCACACTGGAACTTTATGGTGTTATTTTCTGAACGGTATCATAAAAGACAAGCACGTCCATGTCTCACAAGGCATAGACTCAACCCTGTGAACTTCTTTGTCCTGACTGCGGCAGAAGGCTTGGTTTCAAACTACATTCTGCAAAGAAAGAGAGGGCCCTTCTCCTTCATCGAAAGCACTGTTCCCCCTCCCCCAAGCCACAGGGCCAATCTCTTTCCTGTTTTCTTCACGCACTTATTGCCTGGGCCATTCAAACAGTATTGATCAACCAGCTGGTACACTCAGTCATCTTTTTATGGCCTATCTTCCCAGCTGGACCATACATCTCCCCCAGGCGGGAGCTGGGCCTCTGGATTCCCCAGTGCCCACTACATGACCTAGCAAACCAAGAGCATCTACACGGTATCCTTAAAGGAGAAGATGACCCAGGTTCCCAGAGCTGAGTGTGGGGTGAGGTAGGAATAACACATTCTATCAACACCCCACATTCATTTAGTGATTGATGGGATTTTTACATCCGTTACTTCATTTAATTCTTTAAAGGCAGGGGTCATGATTTCCATCTCAGAGAGGAGGGAGTAGCAGCAAGCAACTTTGCCCAAAGCCACTAGGTACTGGCAGGGCCGAGATTCAAACCCAGGTCTTCCTCTAAGACAAATACAGAGTTCCTTCCCACTCCTGGCTCCAGTCTCCCTTTCCAAGGCCCCATATCTTGCTTCACTTTCATGAAACAAATAGGTTTAATAAAATCATTAAGTGATAAAAAGAGTTAATACATGTAAGGCGCTTAGAAGAGTGCCTGGAACAGACCGAGTGCCACATAAGTAAAGGTGACCACTGTCTTCCTTGTTATCGTCAATGCTTCTCCACTGCTGCAAAACTCATTTCAAAATGTCAACCCATCACACCATCAACAGTTAGTACCCTTCGCAGCCAAAGCAGCAGATATGGAAAATGCCTATACTTAATTAAAACTGGAAAATTAAAGTCCAAATGACTTATCAGTTAAAAGGAGACATGTGAAGACATTGTATGATTCTAAGAAGTCTGTCCAAACAAAGCACTGACCGTTCCTACACCAGGCAACCACCAACACCTTATTCTAAACAAGACTAGAATCTAACTTCCTGACTCATAACCTCATGGACAACACCTTCAGTGCACAAAATACAGTACTTTCAAAAGTCGTAATAATAGAAAGCTAAGCAGAAAGGACAAAAATCATCTACTTGAGCCAGGAAGCCTGCTGTTCAGAGGGAAAATAAAGGCCCAGAGCAAAGGTAACATGTGCAAGGTCATGTATGTTTGAACATGATCTGCAAGTCCCTTTCACAAGGGTTACTTACTGCTCCCTTGTCAGGTTTATGGAAACTAAATATGTGTTTTAGGCCAGACATATAAAAATCAATACTTCGAGACACCGGCTCATTGCTTGGCCCAAAGTCTTTGTGCAAATGAAACAAGTCGGCAGCTACCAACTCCAGTGAAGACAGGATGAGAAGGCAGCATTCTGCTATGTCATCTTTCCCAAACGGGGTTCTTCTACAAGAATTTCCAAAGCAGCTGTGTGCCCTCAGCTGTCACATCCATTGCCGTTTTTCTCTAATTTTAACTTGGCACTGTCACAACAGCCTAACCAACTCTCGTATTCTTTGACCTAGTAATCCACTTTGGAGATAGCGTATGAAAGAAAAAGGATTCACACACAAAGATGTCCATTGCATTATTTATAATAAAAACTGGGAAACAACCTATACATACCATGTAAACAAATAACTGCTTATGAAGCCCTTAGAATGGATGCCCATGAATGGTAGAAAGCTACATGAAAAATGCTTAAGTGCTAAAGAGAAATGGCAAGAACAAAATCAAACTATATATTTAACTTTAAATGAACAAAGCAATACATGCATATACACAGTATAAGGGTAGCTTGAAAACGGGTGATTTTTGTCCTCCTTCCTGCTTAGCTTTCTATCATTACAACTTTCAAGGAAAAACTCACTATAGTTTACACATGCTACACATCTATAAAAGCAAGTATCAGGAACAAGATGATTTCCTGGGATGACATTCTTCTCCAGGTTGAAGACCTGTGTCTCTCTGAGATATGTACTTACAGTCTGTCCTCAAGGATGCAGACACTTGAGTAGACTTGGTGGCTGGACCCAGGTACATACCCATCCACAGGGAAGTTCAGCACTCAGGGCATTGGAGCGCCACCTGGGAGCAGAATAAAATGACCCCAAGACTATCTTCAAACACTGAGACTTTCTAAGAGGCTCTTGGGAGAGGTCATCTTTAAGCCTGTTGCCTTTTGAATACAGTAGACCTGTGAGTGACATTTTTATATTGTATGTAGTCACGACTACAATAACTATATGACCAATGGAGTGTACTGAGATACGTTACATACCAGTGACTCTAAAAGACTCATGAAATGGCATGTTAGATGAGTTCAAAGACATTAACCAGGGATAATTCACCCACTTTACAACTGGGGAAACTGAGGGTCCTGAGTAGCAATGTGACTTGCTGTTTTAAGGAACTGGATCCAAGTGATGATGCTCAGAGATGAGGAGTCAGACCACATGTGCGAATGTAGGCAGGCATCTTCAGTAAACCATCTCATTTGATCCTCACCACTTCACTGTGCAGTAAAGAATATTGCTGATACTTCCCTGGGTCTTTCCAAAGTCCTTAATACTATTATGATTTTATAAAGAAACTGAGGCTCAAAGAGGTAAGTTTAGTGGCCCCAAATCACACAGCTATTAAGCAGCAGGGCCAGTATTTTTACCCAAGCTTGTATGGCACCAAAGCCCAGGCATGCAACCATCGTGCCATACCTAACTCTTCCAAAAGGAAACGGAATGAGAGAATTATATGGAGTCTGACTGCACCACAGTATGAGGAAATATGCTCAGAGGCACAGAGTTTGCCTGGAGGCAGTGAGCTCCCCAGGGGAGGTGTGTCATCAAAGGATGCACAGCCATCTGGCAAAAAAAAAAAAAAAAAAAAAATCAGAGCCTGTAAGCAAAAGGATGGATCAGCTACAAGAGGGGAGGGGATGGAGAGAGAGGGATAAAAAGTCTGGTGTTTCTTGCCAGTATATTCCAGTTCTGGATCCTTCTGGAAGATCCCAGACCTTCCTCACACTTCTTCAGACCAAGAACACTTATCCAGCTTTTTCATCCTCTCCATATTTAAAGGCCACCATCTTTTAGTGAAATGTTGCGGACCAAATATTTCATTTCCTTTATTCCCCTCTTCCTGGCTTCACAAGTGTAGTAAAAAGTTAATGAATCTATAAATTGCTCACTGGCTTAAAAAAAAAAAAAAACAGTTAATGGAAATTTTAATGAAAATGTCCCGCCTGCATAACTGATGGCAAACCCAGGACCGAATACCTGGCATTGCACGGCCACAAGCGGGTGCCATGAAAGCTCAGAAACCTTTACTGAAAGAAAGGGAGGTCCCGAGCCTCATGGACGGCCGAGAGGTGAGGACGACTCCATTCCAGGCTTCAAGGTGGCGAGTGGCATTTACCCCATGGGCAACATCGTCAGCACATTCGAGCATCAAACTGGGAAACCCCACTTCTGAGGTGCAAGGCCAAGGGTTGGGACTTGACACTAAAGATGGGAAAAGTCATGATAACTGAAAAGCCACCCTGTACTGCTAGGGTTCCCAAGAGGAGTCCATGGGCATCTAAGTGCCTGAGTTCCCCTCCTCCGGAAATGCCGGAGTCTACACAAGAGGGGTGTGTGTATTTTGGAAAAAGTGTCCCAGGACACCCTGGACATGCTCCCTACTCAAGAGTACCTCTTTGATGTCTACTCTATCAAGCGCTGAGCTAGAACCTTTACAGATTTTATTTCTGATATGCTCCCTGTACCATGGAAAGGTAAACATGACTACCTCACTTTAATTGGAAAGGAAATGGAGGCTCGGAGAAGTTAAGTGCCTACCTCAAGGTAACACAGCCAGTCCAACCCCACCACTGCAGGGAGATACTCAGTCTTTCCAGCCTTCATTCGAGGCCCTGCAATCCAAAAGCCTACCCCTATAGCCTGTTTGGACTTTCAAAGACACAAATCTGACCCTGTCACTCCACCGTTTAAACTCTTCACAGACTCCACTTTTCCTGCCAAGGTAAAAACCACACTCCTTCCCGGCGGCCACCGACACAATCCTCACACCTAATGTTCCGGCCACACCAGGGCTCCTGCACCGGCTCCCTTGCCCAGTGCCCAGCTAACTCTCCTTCCCATCCTTCACTCAAGTGTCATCTCAGACATCACTTCCACCAGGAAACTTACCGACATCACTACTTTGCCCTATTCTACCCCCCGCCTCCTCCTGACCACCCGAGGCAGAGCTTGAGCTCTTCTAATGTGCATTCTTCCCCATGGTCCCACTGCCCAACTACCTACCTGCCTGCCACCTTCCCACAGACAGCCCTGAGGCAGGGAACAAGGCTTGTTACCTGAGCACAGGGCCTGTTGCAGAGAGACCTGGGAAACGCTGAGAATGGGCACCGTGGTGGGAGATGTCTTTCTGCGGCATCCTTGTCACACAACAGGCTCAAACCCTTGGACCAGGTCCAGCTCTGCTCAGCCTCCTCCAGCCTCCCCAAGGGAAATTACATGGACCAGCAGCCCATGGTTATGGGAGACGATGCGGTGTTGACATGAGCCAGAGAAATGTAGTTTCCTCTAACACCTTCAACCTCCTCGCCTGTTCATTCTTTTCTCACTAGCTCTAATAAGATGAAAGTGGTTGAAATAGAGTCGGAGAAATAGAGGGACAGGAAACCCCATAAAGACAGGAACAGGAGTGCCACAAGCACGTGCTCAGGAGAGTGGCGACAGACACAAGTCTGTCCTAAGGGTGACCGAGGCCGATGCAGAGCCACGTGGACACAGACACCATCCCACCAACGACCAGGGCTCTCAAAGAAAAGCAGGGGGACAAGAAATACCTGGAAATTGTAACAGCTGCTTTTAGTTTCCAGAGATTTTTGAAGCCTCTTTCTCTTTGTTTTTCCCCCTAAACCAGTTACAATTAGCATTGAGGGATATAATTACATTGTTAGTCTAATTGCCTGTTTGAAGCAGGATCTACGGGGGTTTAATGGAAGATTTGAGGGGGAGGGCAGAGAAAATAAAAAGTCAGGATAATCACCGAAGAGATGTGTAATGTGACTTTCTTCCCAGGTAGAGTCAAGGCCTGAGCTGCCCCAGAGGCCAGGGAATTGTGTCCCTGCTACCTCCCTTGCCCGGCTGGGCGGGGAATGGCGCTACGAGGTGGCGTGACTTCACTGGAAATTGATTTTGGAGACGCTGACCTAATTAATCAGGGAGAGATCCTAGAAAGGCCCTCAGATTTGGAGCCTTTGCACTATCACTGGCAGTGACACATTTCCACACTGGCGGGCAGTATTTTCCCAGGCGGGGCGAGTGTGGTGGCAGCTGACAGGGCGGGGCTCTTGTGGGGCCAGAGACCGGCCCTTCACTCTGGGTGGGTGGTCCCGTGCAGGGGGAGCATGGGTTTGGGGCTCTGGGGACAGAAATTGAGAGGTAGGCTGCTCTGAGCTCAGGATGAAAAGCAACATTCTCCTAAAGGGCATGAAGACCACTGGGAAAGAGTGAACACCTTGACAACAGAGGAATTCTGGCTGGATGACCTTGTGGTGGGGACACAGAGGAAGCAAGATGAGGAGGAACCCTATGCCTCTGAGGGACTGTACCAGCAACTCGTGTCCCCAGACCACAGGACAGGGGTCTGCAGGACAGTGAAGGAGAGAAAGGTTCTCTTTACCTCAGAAGACCCCTCCTAGCCCCCGAGCCGCTGACTCCTTCAGTTATGGGACTTCCGCCCTGAAGACCCAGCCCTCAAATGTGGGCAGCGATGGAAATGCTCCTTCTCTAATTACTTTTTTCCAATTACAGGTAGCAATTTGCAGTAACCAAACGCTATCTCCATGTGGGAAATGTGAAGCTCCAATGCAGAAGTCAAAAGCAAGACAATCTTATGGGCAATTATGGCCACCACAGTGGCCTTGCTGTGTTCCAGGGCCTCTTTCTCCATCATCCATCATCCTATGTAATACAAGCACAACATCTGGACTGGGGAACCTACACTCAAGCCTAATTTCTGCCACCCTGAGGTTGAGAAGATAGGCAGAGATCAATTGCCTCACTGTCCTTGAGTTTCTCATCTTGGGGAGAAAGTGGGGAATGACTCATCCCATAGGCTACCCTGCCCCCAGTTCTAAAAGGTGGGAAAGCAGGAAGTTTCCTTACTAAGACAGTGAGTGCAGAGATAACGATGTCATCGGACAGAACAGATCCGACCCTGTGTACACACCTCCCTCATCCACAGGAGGACGCTGCTGTCTGAAGTCACTGCACCTGTAACCGCCACTACGTCAGAGACTCCCATTTGCTCGCCCCAGCAGAGCTGGCTTCTAGCACAGTACTGGCGCAGAGCGGGCGCTCAAAATTATGCAGGTGAATGAATGGCACAGAGTGGGCACTTAAAGCTACCAGGTGGGTCTCATGAAATGACATGATCTAATAAGCACAGATTTCTTCTAGAACCATCTAATTCCCATGGCCACATGTCTCCTTGGATCTTCCCTCTGACCTGGCAACTGCAAAGCCATGAGGCCCAGGGGCCCCAGCAATATTCTTTAAGGCCCTGAAACAGTCCACAGAAAAGTCTGAAGATTTGGGTTTAGAGGCAAAGATGGCCACTCAGGGGCCACAGAGTTCGGAAAGGCAGTCTCTGCTTTCCTCCCTCACCCTGACTTCTGACTAGCTTGTGTCTCTAAGCAGAACTGTCACAGACCGAATCTCAGAGCCGCCTGGCAGAAATGAGTTCTACCAAGTTTTCTGCATTTTCCCCACTCAGTGTTGACAATGGCGATGGAGTGCGCTTGAGGCCCTCAGCACGAAGGGAGCAAAAATTTCACCGCACCATTTATGAGGTTACACTGCACATATGACCCAGAGCAGAAAGACTCATTGAAATCCAATAAAGATGAAGGGTGGGGGAGGCTGCTCTGTTCTTAGAGAGGCCCATAGCATCTCCTTCCACACGATCTGCCCGGCTCTGCCATCGACCGAGGGGAAAACAAGCTGCCATTCTGACGCTCTGTCCAGAGTGACAAGATGGTGACCGAGGGGACATCCTGGACTCACCCTTCTCCCTCACATCCTTCCAGGCCTTCCACTAAAAACACTTTCAAAAGTCTGAAGCAGCTGTGGTCTTCTTTAAGAAAGGGGGCAGAAGGTTAAAAGGAAAAAGTTTTGTTTATAATAACACATAAAAAAAAAAAAAAGCCATGGCACTTGTTTTTCTAGTCAACTATTGGCTGCTTTCACATTCTAAAAGGCTGGGAGACCTACATATCAGAGCTGTTCTAGCCACAGAAAGCAGCCAGGGGAAGTGAGAGGTCTGGTCTCAAACGGGGTCTCCAAGGGCCTGACCTTGAGCTTCGAAACACAGAGCCGAACTCTCAGTTCGGTTCAGCTCAGTGCAACAGTCACTCAAGAATCAGAGGAGACGTGGCCATGGGAATTGGAAGTTTCTAGGGGGAGTCTAAGTGTCAAGCCCTATGCTGGACTGGACTTTGGGGATTTAAGTAATAAGACACTTCGAGGACCCTGCAATCTGGGAGGGCCAAGACGATGTTCCACAAAAAATCATCTCAATGTCATGTGTACTCTGATCACTTGCACCATTTGAGCGTTCACTATGTGTGCAGTGGGGTACTAAGTACTATGCACACATCACCTCTTTTAATCCTTACAGAAATGCTGCAGGGTAGGTATTCCACATCTTAACTGTCCAGATGAGGAAACGGAGAAATACTAAGGTGAAGCATCTTGTTCAAGAGGAGGAGCGCAGGTTCCCAAATCCCCTGGACAATTCTAACCAACCAATGGGTAAGGATTCACTAAAAGGCCCTAGGACAGAGCCCTTGTCAGGAGAGGCAAATGGACATGGGCTGGCTTCCTTCATTCTACAAACCTTCCCTAAGCCCCTCCTCTGAACCGCGCACTCTACCTACCTATACGATCTGAATAAAGGGCGGTGCAGGAAAACCGGAGGCCTCCACTTCGAAGGGGAGAGGAGAGCTGCCATCGATGCAAGCCTCAAAGAGAACCAGGATCAAAGAGCCACAGTGAGGAGGAGGCAGGCCTTCCCAGAGGCACGCAAACCAGAATGACTGGGCTGCAGGCGAGAAGTGGGCGCGCCCTGCCTCCGGCAACAAGCGGCTTCTGGTCAGGAATCCTGCAGCGGCAGTGGGAACGGGCCCCTGGAAAGGTTCTGATGACCGGCCGCTGGTCTCCCTTTCAGCTCAGTGAGTACAGATCCATCCAAGGGTGTGACACCCCCAGCTTGCACACTGCCATTTCTATGGCACATAGCACATACTCTCCCACCCACCTGGTCCCCTGCAAGGGGTATTTGCACACCCCGTTTCAGAGACGAGGAAACTGAAGGACACAGATCCTCACTCGTTGGCCCATAATCGGTAGGGGAACGGAAGAGGCTATAGGGATGATTAACATCCCAGCTTGCTCCCAACCTCACATAAGTAATTACACACTGGGTCAAGCCTGCAGTGCCTCCCCCTAGGCCCTGCTCTGCAGTCAAGGGAATAAAGGTAGGCCATCTTGAAGGAGCAAAGGGCCGTCTGTCTCTGTGAACTTACATGAAGTCCCAGGACTCCTCGTTTCCTTGGAAAACAGTTTCTAGACTTGTCGCCTATAAATTGCCTGAATCTCTCTCTCTTTTTTTTTTTTTTGGGGGGGGGGAAGGTTTTCGCCATTTCAGTAATTGCTTTCACTGCCTTTATCTCCATAAATTTAATTAACCTGCTGTGTGACTTTGGGTTCGGAAAGCCACTGCCCCTCTTCAAACTCAGTTTCCCTCTCTGTTAAATGAGAGTGGGCTCTAATCTCTCAGAATTTTGACAGCTTGCCGATCCCAGGATTCTACAACCAGGCTTGGGCGAGGCACATGACCTTGATGTTCCCAGCTGCATCAGCCCGGAGCTCCCCAGAGCGCCCAAGACCATCCTGCTTGAAATGGCTCCCAGCCCCATGCCAGTGGCGCTAGCTCTCGAGGCCTTGCATTATCCTAGATAAAAAGGCAGGACAGCCTTCCTTGGTAAAGTCTCCTCTGTCCCCGATGGAGCCCCAAGGCTCGAATTTGCCTGTGGCATTTCAGAGGAGCTGCCAGTTCCCGGGTGTAGGAGAAACTCCAGATCGGGGGCTGGATCAAGAGCATAAGCGTGAGGCTGAAATTGTAATAATAATAACTGACATTTATATCACGCCTTTCATCCCCAAATCCCAAATTAATTAACTTTTTACGAGACATTTTTAAACTAGTGCCATTTAATAAAATTCTATTAGGAGAAGTCTTTTTTTTTTTTTTCCCCAGCCCTATATTTTTATTAACAGCCACCAAAAATATAATTTACAGGCAACCGAAAGCCAATCAAGAGAGAAGCAGTAAGAGGCTCATTCTGCTGATGGAAAGCAGGCAACGCAGCACTGACCACAGGGGCTGACCCTCTGGCCTCACTGTTAGGGGTCTGAGTCCTCCAGGGGTCCCATGAGCCCTGGTTACTCTACAAGACTGAATCTCAGCCCTGCATCATTTATCTCATATTTATTGATCACCTATTTTCTGCAGCCGCTATACGAGCTGCTGTGGATAAAAGAAGCAAACAAAGCATTCGCAGTCTTTGCATTCTTGGAGCTCATATTCTAATGGGGTGGACAAACCCTAGACCATTATCTCACTGATAGCTAGATAATTATAACTGTGGTAGGTGCGAAGAAGAAAGAGACCCCCTCTCTTCCTTTAAGACAGTATCAAACAGAAAAAATGAATCAAGTCTGGAGTTAGGAGTAGGTGGATCAGGAAATACTTCCTCGAAAAATTAATATTTATCCCGAAAAATGGTTTGGCCTAAGTCAGGTATAGGGGAGGGTGGGGGAGGGGAGGCCATGGAACAGCACACACGAGGCTCAGAGCTGGAAGATGCTTGTCATGTCTGAGGAAGGAAGAGGAAGCCAGCCTGGTGGTGCAGAGGGAGGGAGGGTGTGAGATGGGGCTGGACAGAGGACAAAGCTGGCGAAATTCCATCCTGAGGCGAATGGAGTGCTGACCAAGGTTCGCGCAGGAGAGAAGCATCATTAAAAATGTCCTTTTAAATAACTGATTCTTGGCTGGCCTGTATATAGCAGTGCCCCCATGTCCACAGGGATATGTTCCAAGACCCCCAGTAGATGCCCGAAAACATGGATAGCACTGAACCCGATGTAGATCACATTTTTTCCAAGGCACACCTGTGATAAAGGTTCATTTATAAATGTGGCACGGTAAGAGATGAACAATAACCAGTAATAAAATAGAAGAATTATAACAATATAGGATAATTAAGGTTACATGAACGTGATCTCCCTCCCTCTCTCAAAATATCTTACTATATCGTACTGTACATACAGAGTGGACACACTAGACAAAGGGGTGACTCATGTCCCAAGCAAGATTTCATCACACTACTTAGAGCGCTGTGCAATTTAAAGCTAATGAATTGTTTATTTCTGGAATTTTCAATTTAGTATTTTTCAGATCGCAGTTGCCTGTGGGAAACCGAAACCACAGAAAGCAAAGCCGTGGATAAGAGGGACGACTGTACTCTTTTGTATCTGTGAAATGTCACCTTTTTTGTGCACCTGCTTTATCCACACTGTCCAATGTGGCTGCCACATTGCCACTAGCCACACGTGACTGCCGAACATTTGAAATATGCTAGTCCAAAGTGAGATGTGCTCTGTATGGAAAATACACACCAATTCTGAAGACTTCATGTGAAATCTAAAATAGGTGATAGCTTAAAATTTTTTATATTGATTACGTGTTGAAATGATGACATTTGGGAGATACCGGGTTAAATGTCATTAACGTTCATTTCGCCTGTTTTCTTTTTTCCTTTTTTATTGTGGCTATTAGAAAACTTAAAGTTATATAAGTGGCTTACATTACATTTCTATTGGACATCTGCGTGTTATGTGTTTAAAAACAAAAAATTTTAAGTAAAATATTCACTCGTCTACTTTGGGGGAAAACGAGCAGTCATGGCTATGGTGGGTAGCCCAGGCCCAAGCGTGTATTTATCTGGTCTTCACCCTGCTCCCCAGGAGGGGGAAGGGGTAGCAATTCCGCATGGAATCAGAACTGTGCAGGGTAGGCGCAGAGAGGGCCAGAGGAGGCAAACCAGCCCCGATCATCGCCATCATGTTCCCCATCCAGATTTAGTAAGGAAAAGAAGTTACAAGGTGAGAACCCTAAAACCCTTGACTCCCGCTCTGAGTCAAAGTAAAGAAAGGTCAAAGGAAGATTTTTCCAGAGTCACCTAGACTCCATTTAAAAATTCAAGGTCGAGCTCTCCTTCCTGACACTGGTAATAGATGGGACACAGTCAAGGCTTGTCAAGGCCTGAGTCTCTCTTCATCCTCACTTCTCTCCACCCAGTAAAAGGGTTTCACAGACTAGTGGCCTAGAATGGTTCTGGGGTTTCATATTATTTAAAATTTCTTTATAATTAGTTGCCCTAACTTGAAATTTAGTTAGTTTTACATAATAGTCCAGAATTAAAGCTTCTTTTAAAAAAAGAAAGAAAGAAAAAGGAGACTCTGGACACACACTCTATGTTCTGACACAGCCAGGATGAGCTTTAGCTGAGTGGCAACGGAGTCCCTGAGACAAAATACAAAGCTCCCCAGTGCTACTGCGCGGGCGTACGGCCCGCCCAGATGTGCCCGACACCCCAGCTGCAGTCGTGCTCTGGATACGCCGCAGGGTTTGGAACCACTGCACGTGTGGCAACCATTGCCCAGAACACCCTTCCCTCTCATCCATGGCGAACTCCTCCTCAGCCAACGCTGTTCTCCCAGCCTCGAGCTGTCCTGACCCCTCCCACTCTCCCAGGTTGGGTGCCGTTTGCACTTACCACACTCCACCTCAATCATTCTCCCATCCTGCTTTCTCCACCAGATCCTGAGCCATTCGAGGCCAAGGGTTGCGTCCTGCTTTCCTCTCCTGTCTCATCAGTACCAGGTAGAAAGGATGCCCAAGTCTGCCTGGCGAACCACGCAGAGAGGAGAGAGAGCATACTGGAAATCACACCCTAATCTTGTCTCCTCCCCAGCAGGATCTCTGACGTTTCTAGATGCACCTGGGACAGTCATCGACTTAGTGAAACCAACCTAAAATACCCCCTCTAAATTACACTTTCGCCAATTACCTGAGAGGCAAAAAAAGAAAAAAAAAATCATTAGAAGTTGAAAATTATATGGAGTCTGGAGTGACTCTGAACCCATGTAACCAGCCTAAATAGCTTTTTCTGTTGAGCAACAAGAATTTCTTGATTGCCCTTTTTGAAGTTGCCAGAGCCCTGTCTTGTTGCTATTAAAACGAAGTTTCACAATGGTCCAAAACCAGTTCTTCTAGTTTTCCTGAAAGAACTGACTGTCATTCGACATAAATAAAATCTTTTATAAAACAACAAATACAAGGGAACCTGCCCAAGTGAAGTGAGAAAACGATCATCTCTTAACAAAAAAAATGAAGCACTGATTCATCCTCTGCTCTGTAAGCATTTCCTGAGCACCTACTGGATGCAAGACCTGGGGGCAAAGAGGTGAGTTTATAGCCCAGCAGAGTGACAACGGATACAGAGGAGACATCTGAAGACATGTCAATACAGATCATGCACAAGGATACCTAACTTCTCACTTATTTTGATAAACCAGGCTCAGGTAGGGAAGTCTACAGTCCTTTGTCTTTGGAAAATAAAGGCTCATTAAATACTGGGTCGGGTCCGCAACAAAATCACATTAACCATAAAGACCAAATGCAGTGGAAAAAAGAAGAGAAGAGGGAAAAGACAGAGAGGAAAGAAAAACGGAGGGGAGGGGAGTTGAAGAGACCAAGGATTCAGGAGTGAGAAATTTTCTCCTATCAAGCCATTCCTCTGTATGAAATTTTAAAATTATATACTAATAAAACTTATCGAGCTCCATCATTGTGAGTAGGGAGACTGAGGCTCAGAGAAAGTCCTAACCTGTCCTTCCTTCGAAGTCCAGCTCAAAAGCCCACTCTTCCTTCCTCCCTTTGGTATCTCCAAGGAATTCTAGAAAGACCAGCTCCCACTACTAACAATTTATTCTGTGCCAGATACTGTCCTAAATGCTTTGTTAGTGGGTCCTACTTCATCTCCCAACAACCCTGTGTGTCATCATCTGCCTCGTCCGGATGAGAAACGCGAGACTTGGAGAGGGTCCACCAGCTGCCTGCTGTACTTGCGCCCCAAGCAATCTGGCTCCTGGTGCCTCGCTGTCTCTCTGCTCAGGAGACTCAATACTGGCTCATCTCTCCAGAGCCATAACAGAAACAAAGGGTGGAGTTTTCAGAGCAAACGATCTAAGTGCTGAGGAGAAGAAATAACACAAGAAACCCAAGCAACTCCAAAAACAAAGACGACTACTAAATGTTTCCATAGATTGGGGGGGGGGGGTGCGGGGGGAGGACCCAGAGTCAAACAAGGCTCAGGCTAGCATTAGACCTCTCACCTGCAAGATCAAGGGCCAGAAGACAAGAGTGCAATAGCTACAAGGTTCTAAAAAGGGTTTTGAACCCAGACCTCAACCACAAACCAACCCAACACCCAAGTGTGAGGAAACATAATGAGCTCTTCGGATACGTAAACCTTCTGGGGCCACCCCAGCACCCCTTCTGAAAAACATTAAGGAAAATGAATCCAAGAGAGAAGACAGCAGACAGAATTTTAAAAGAAAGAAACCCGACAAAACCAAGTTAACTCTGAACAGTGACCGAAAATATAGCTGGGAAACTCAAAGCAGCGCTTATGTAATTCCCAAAAACATAATGCGTTTTTTTAAAGCCGGAAATAAAATTCCTTATCATATTAACCAAGAACTTATTATGGAGGATAAGGAAATTATGATTTAAAGGTCAAAATTATAATTTAAAGGTCAAAAATTTGTGTTGGGGGGTGAGGGTAATTAGAGATACTAATTTATTCCTGCCCAAGTTCAAATATGTTAAAAATTTAAGCATAAGTAAGAAATGAGAAATAGGATTATGACTTCTAAACCAATGGGGGGTGGCAAGCAGCAGAGGTAGGAGGAAAAAAATGAAATAATGAAAAAGAGAGACTAAAGAAAACTTTGACAACCCAACAATAAGCAAGAAAAAAAAATCATGGAAAAACCAAAAGCAAAATAAGGTGGCAGAAAGAAGTTAAAACTTAGGTAAGCAGTCACAATAAATATAGATGATATATAAATTTGCCTACTAAAAAGCAAGGTATCACAAAATGGGGGGCAGGGATGCAGAATAGGCCAGGAGCCGAAACAAAAAAAACCCAGAAAAGCTACAACAGCAGGGACTATAATTATGTAAGATGCTATCAATGAGGAAAGTCGGGGGAAGGGCACATGGAAACTATGTACGCTATCTGCAACATCTTGTGAAGTCTTAAATTCCTTTAAAACACAAAGTTTTTGTTTCTTTTAAATAAGGAATTAACAGAATGACAGCAGGCCTATGTCAATAAAAAGCAGAAATGGTAACAGACTCTGCAGTTAAAAAAAAAAAGTAAAAAATTACAAAGGGCATAGTTTTTTTTTAAAAAATTGATTTAAAATTCGACTACCAAAAGGACATGGAGTAATAAACTTGTACGTAGCCATAATATACATAAAGCAAAACTTGTTGCAAATAAAAGGAGAAATGGAAAAAAAGATGAGTTATAATAGAAGAGAATGCAGCACACTTTCCAGAAATGAAAAGATAGATCATGAGGATTAAAAATCAAATAAAAATGAGGCAATAAAGGACCTAAAAAACAATTAGCCAATTTTATATATTTTTATATGTATATATAAAACAATGCATATCTTTTCAAAAATCCCTGGAACAATTACAAACTGATCATGTGATAGGTCACAAAGAAAATATCAACAATTTTTTTTTAAATTAGAAATTATACAGGCCATATTCTCTGACCACAAAGCAATAAAACTAAAAATTAAACAAAAAGGGAACCACAAAAAATTTAACCATGTGAAAATTAACCCAAAGGTTATTTATAGACATCTATAAAAGAAATTAAAATAAACTGCAGACCATCTAAAAATGGACAATGAGAGTACATAAACAATGAGAGTATTATATTAAAAAACCCATGGGATACTTCCAGAGCAGTCACCCAAAGAAACGAAGGGAAAAAAAATCAAAATAAACCAAAAGAAAGTAGAAAAAGAACAAAAATAATCAGAAGTTAAAGAAATAGAAAACAAAAGATTTAATAATGAAAGCGAGGGTGGGAAATTCTTTTAAATTACCAGTTAAATAACTACCCACTCCCTCCCTCACCCCCTGCCCATGTCTAGCCAAGGAAATAAAAATAAATTTAAAATATTACGAAATGAGGAGGTGACTATAACTAAAGACTCAAAAGGAGGGACAGAGGCAATGAAGAAAGGCTGTATAGTTTTAAATTGATATTTATGTATTTGAAAATGAATACAAAATAGTTTCTAAATAATAAAATTTACCCAAAACTGACTCAAGAAAAAATAGAAAATCTAAATAGACCAATAATCAGAGGAAGAAATAGGAATTATAAAGTTACTGGGAATGTTCAGATAATTTTACTGGCAAATTCTACCTAATCCTCAATAAACAGATTATATCTATGCTTTCTAAATTGTTGAGGGGAGGGAAGCATCCCAATTCTGGCTACAAAGCCAGCACACTCCTATTAAAACTGGGCAAGGATAATTTAAAAGAAAGAAATGATAGTTAAATCTTACATAAATACAGACCCCAAATTCCAACTTAAATGTTAGCAAATGAGACATGGCACTAAATTACAAAAGTAATACAATTCCAAAAATAAACTTCAACCTAGGTCATCTGGGACAGTTTGAGATTCTTTTTTTTTTTTTAATGATCGATTCACTGCCACATAAAGAGGGTGGCTCCGGAACCTCCTCGAAACACTTCACATAATGCTGGAGTCACTCTATTAAAGTCAGGAAACGCCAAAAATGCCAGTATCACTTCCATATTGTTTAAAATTACTCTGGAGATTCCAGCCAACGTAAAAAGATTGGGAAAAGGAAACAAGAAGTATACAAATTGGAAAGGATGAGACAAATCTGCCATTATTTGCAGATATGATTGCCTATATTTTTTAAAAAAATCCAAGAGAATCAACTGGAAAGCTATTAGAGAAGAATTCAGTAAAGTAATCAGATATAGGATAAATACTCACAAATCAGAGACTCTCCTACTACAATGGGAGGAAAAACGCCATTCTCATGAATAACACAAGTTACTAAATACCAAGAAACTTAGTATAGATTGAAGGGTATGGTAATTAAAACAGCTGAAAATAAATGACACAGAATTAAGTAAACTGATCAATTTGAAAGAATAAGAAATCCAGAGTCTGAGCCATGTATATATAAACATTTTAAAAATTGTGACTACCATTTCAAATCTATGGGAACAGGGCAGACCATTCGACAGTAATAAAACCTCCTGATACAATGCCCTGAGAAGGCAACGGCATCACTTGGGCAAACCCAGGCAAAACCCGCTTAACCTGAATCTAATCAGGAAACATCAGATAGACCCACACTGAGGGACATTCTACAAAATCGCCAGCCCAAACTCAAAAAGGAACAGGACAATGGAATGTAGCCAGTGATCGAGGGTTTTCTTTTCCTATAAAGGACATTATCGAAACACATGATAAAACTGGAATAAAGTCTGTAGATTTGCTAATAGTATTCCATCGGTGTTCATTTCCTGGTTTTGATTACTGAAGTGTGATTAAATACGTAAATGTCCTTGCTTTTAGGAAATACACCCTGAAGCCTTTAAGGGTAAAGGGGTATCATGCCTGCAATGTTGTCTCAAATGGTTTAGAAAGAGAATTTTACAGAGAGTTGGACAGAGAGGGAGAAGGGAGGTTTAAAAGGGGAAGGGAGTGAGGGAGAAGAAAAGCAAATGTGGCAAATGTTAATATTTGGGCAATTCGGGTGAAAGTGATATAGGAATTATCTGTACTAACTAGTCTAACAACTTTTCTATAAATGTGAAATCATGACCAAGTAACTTTTTTAAAAGAAAAATGTAAGGTGCAAGAAAGTCGTGGTTTCAGCCGCATACAGAATTATTATATAATACAGGTCTACGAATTAAAAACACCAAATTCTAGATTGTTGTTACCTCTGGAGAGGAAGGGGACTGAACCTGGGGAAGGGACCTGCAACCCTCTCTGCAAAGTATCAATAAATTAGATCAAACGTGGCCGAAAAGTAAATAAATAAAACATATCAGTAGATAAGAGTGAGAGATCTGGAAAAATACATAAAAATAAAGGCCAGATGGATTTAGATAAACAGGAAAGAAAAACACTAAAAAAAAAAAAAAAACTAAATAAATATAGGAGAATTTTTAAAAATTAAATTGGAATGAAGAGGTATTTCTAAGCATCTTCAGAAAACAAAAGTAAAACAACAAAAATAATATATACCAATATGCCAGGTCCTGTTCTAAGTGTTCTACACACATATTATCTCGATTAACCCTTAAAACAACCCCGATGATATCGGTTCTATTGTCCCCAGCACACAGATGAGGCTCAGAGAGAACCACTGGTTACAGGCCCAAGACACATCCTAGATTCCAAATTCTGCACCAGTTCCCACTCTTCCATGCACTCATTCAGAAGGCCCCCAGTTCTGTGCAATGCTCGCATAGCAAACTGAAGAAAATAATCCAGGAGCAGCTAGATTCTGGAAGGTTCTAGAAGATTCTCATTCTTTCTTTCAACAAATACTTACTACCTATTTTTAAAAATTACCTCATTGTGTTGTCACTGCCATATATACACTTCACTTATTTAAGACTCATACCACCACGAGGTAGCTTTTCCTACTCTGTATTTTCAAGCTGAGATAACAGAAGCTCAGACCCTGGGAGTGAGGTGTTCAAGGTAACAAACAGTTCCTTAGGCAGAGCTGGGATTTAGACCTGGAGCCTGGTCTCTCACTAGCAAGCTGCATCACCTTTTCTATTGAGCACACAATGTGCCAGGTTCTGTGTAAGAGGCTTCCCTGCTGGAGAAGGAGAAAAGATCCCAGCCTGTGGTTTCAAGCCAATCACCCATTCCCCCGAGATTTTAGAAAGAACAGGTCCATTCTGCTTCTGCAGCAACAACTGAGCCTCCGGGTGAGAGTGCTCAGAGCCGCAAGTAAGCATGACTCTGATCCATGCGGCGATCACTTGGTGAACAGCTATCACAGGCCAGGTCCTGGGGACACAGTGGGGAATCAGAGACTTTACCCCATCCTTAAAGGGCTTGCAGTCCAGACAACTGACTCCCCAGCCACAATTAAGGATGAAAGCAATTAAGACTGACTGGGGGTAGGGAGAGAAGGAAGGAGGTTAAGGGGGCTTCGCAGAGGCCCCCAACCCCCGTTTTTTCCAGAAGCAACACAGAGGCCCACAAAGAACTGTTTGTTCAAAGGTCACACAGCCAGCAAGTGGGAGACTCAAATTCAAGGCTTCCAACTCCAGGGCTGGGGCCGTGCGCCTTCCCTGGGGCAAAGCGACAAAGACATGACCAGGGTACAGTTTTAGGTGTTTCCAGGACCAGGCAGAGAACAGGTGGTGTTTCTGTCGCTGCCGACCACTCTCACCCCAAAGCAGCCTTGGGGGGAGCTGACCTGCCCCTGGACTGACGGCTCCTACTTGAGCTCCTAAAATGATACAATTAACATGGGTGAGGTGCTCCCCTTAGTGAACCTGCTGCAGTTGGCCACAGTGTCGTCTGGGAACCCCATGTGCTCCCACAGGGCACTAGCCACAAAGGTCAGGGCAGCCAAGCGAGTCTCTCCATTCTGGGGCCTGGGCCACAAAGCAGCTTCCCGCCAGGCAGGGGACCCTGGCCACAGCCCCACACCAGCCACAGGGGCTCCAGGAGGCCATCTGCACTTCCTCTCCTCCCTAACCAGCCAAATGGCCTTGTGGCCATTCATAAAACCAGGCCCTGGGCCTGAGGCCACTCGAGCCTGCAGTTGGGGGGAGGGCCAGGCTTGCGAGGGCTTCTAAGCCTGACAACCCTTTTGAGCCCCATTCTCCTCTTCATCCCAGCATGGCCCCTTCACGGAGCTGCTGTAGCAAATAAGCTTATAGAGCATTAAGTGCTGTACAAATGGGATACCCTGGCGGACCCCCCGCCTTTCCATGCCTAGGCCAAGGCCAAGCACATCCTCACACCCAAGATCTCCCTGACTCCTCGCATCTGCCCCGAGTCACACACAGTTTGGGAATTAATTTAATCCAGTTTGTATCATCTGTTTCTCCGCTATGCACCTAACGACTGATGTTTAACGTACAAGCTAGAAAGCACGTGACCAAAAGGGTGTATCCTCCTTCAAAGTGCGCTCGGAAGGCGGCTCATTCCAAGAATCTCATTTGGGGGAACACATTTCCAAATCCCTCTCTGTGAACAAATCCTCCTCATTTAAGGACTGTTCTGCTTAGATGACAAGAACCACCAACCTTCGAGCACTTACCATAAAACCAAGCACTGGGCTTTAAGCACACTCCATGTACTTCGTCCAGGCAATCCTTGCAATCGATGGATCGGGCTGGCGTAATTAATTATTCTCACTTTTCAGATGAAGGAGAGTCGCCTGCCCAGTGGCAAACACTGGTGGCAGAGCCAAGGCTGGGCCTGGGGCAGGCCGACTCCAGGGCATCTCTCCCCTGATCTCCTTTGAAGCGGCAGCCGCGCTGAGCACAAGGCCCAGGCAAGCCCTTCCACCAGCTTCTTCGTCTCTGTGTATTGAAGAGTTTGGCCCCCAGCTCACTGGCTGTCCTTCCGCCTTCCTCTGTCATCAGTTTCAACAACATGCCCAGCCCCTGTGACTCTGGCCAATCAGCTCGGTAATCCCCTTTCTTCCGGCGGCCTTCAACTTTCGCCTCCCCTCCACCAGCTCCTCTCCACTCCCACATTCACACCTAGACCTCGTCCTCACCGATGACGGCACACCGGCGATCTCATGCATCCCGTCCCCAGACTCCCTGACCCTTCCACATGTCCTGGCCCCAAGAGGATGTCCAACCCACAGCCCTGCCTCCCCCCACCCCCTCTCCCACTGCTGTCCTTCCCCGGCTAAGACCGGGCCTACCCCGATAATCTCCCCTTGATATCATCTTTCCATTTTCAGTTCTCTGGCAAAACTCCAAGTCAACTCTTGGCCTACCCCGCACGAGAGAAATACACATGACCACGCGGACTGTCTCACTTTAAATTTATGACCACAAACCTCAAGTGGGTCCTTACACGACCCAGCCCTCTCCCTCCTCCACTCACTCTCTGGATGAGTATCTGAGACTTTCCCCTTTCTCCTCAAATCTCAAACAACCTGCTCTCTGCAGGTGGCTACTTTCCTTGAGAAAATAAAATCAGAGGAAAAGGACTCATCCTGTCACCACTAAAGACTCCACCTGTACTGAAGAGTCCCGCTTCCTGCCCCGAACCACTGGCCCAAATGTACCCTCCCCTCCAAGCCGATCCCTCACTGGGACCCTGAGGCCCATCCCCGTTCCCAAACCGAGGTCACTGCTCCGGCGATTACTCTCCTCTCCCCGGCAACATCAGTTTTCCTTTCTCCACCAGATCCTGCCCGCGGCACAGAACAGGCCACGATATCGGCACCAGGGCCCATGTTCCCGTCTGCTCCCTTTTACAGCAAAACTCCTCAACACGAGACTCTGCTCACCGGCTCCACCTCCTCACCCCCATTCTTTTGATTCCACCCCACTCTAAGTCGCCAGCCCGCCGCCAGCACACCACTGAAATCTCTCTCCCCAATGTCACCAGTCACTGACCCCTCTGGTCGCCAAGCCAATGGACATTCCTCAGTCCTCACCGTGGTTGACCATGGCTGATCTCTCTCCTTCCTTCCGGAAACTCTCTTTTCTTGACTTCAAAGGCCCCTCACCTCCTGGTTTTCCTCCCATCTCGCAGGCCACTTCCCCTTGGCTGGTTCCTCCTTCTCTACCAGGAGCTCAGCTTTGGGACTACGCTTGCTTCATAGGTGACCTCAGCAAGTCCCACAGAGTTCAGTGTCATCTGTCTGCTGCTGACTCGCCGATTTAATATTCAGCCCTGACCACTGCTCACCCGAGCTCCTCTCATATCCAACTGCTTACTTATCTCAGAGGCATCTTAAACCTCACATCTAAAGGTTCCCATTTCCCACCCCCACCCCACCAGTACCTGCTCCTCCCCGAGTCTAGTGCCATCTAGCAATGGTGCTGCCAATCACCCAGTGGTCCAGCAAGTATCTAAGCTGGAGTCGGCCTTGATTCATCAGCTTTCCCTCAACTCCACATCCAAACTACTGGGAAGTCCCAGTGGCTCTGACACTGAGATCCATCCCACATCTGAGCCCTCTGAGCCATCTCTCCTTCGCCTCTCTGCGACCCTCTCCTCCCAACCAACATCGCCTTTTAACTTCTAACTGAGCTACCTCTAAGTTTCACGACCAGTCTTTTCATTTCCATTCTTCCCAGTCCCGGCAGCCTGGGGGCGGGGGAGCTGTGTATTTTAAACTTACAGCACGTCTTCATTTGGACTAGGTATGTTTCAAGGACTCAAGAGCCACATGTGCACCGCATAACACAGATCTAAAACATGAACCTGATCAGGTCACTCCTGAACCCCTCCCTGATACCTCACCACTCTCAGGATAAAGTCCCAACTCCTCCACCAGGCATAAAAAAAAAAGTCTTACAATCTGCCCCTCTGGGCTCTCCCGTCTCATCTCCCAAGACCCCACTGTACCAAGCATACCTTCATTCAGATCTCTGAATGTATTGTCTGCTCACTCACCTCTGAGCCTTGGCACATGCTGCCCTTTCTGCCTTCAGGCTGCTTCTGTTTCCCTACTTGAGCTACAACACCTCACTGACATCCTAAGCTCGGGGAGGTGCCCCTTCTCCATCCTCCCAAACTGCCCATCTCCCTGACTTGTGTGTGCTCCCCAAGGGAAGGGACCATGCTGCTCACCTGTGCTGAGCACCCAGCAGATGCTCCATGACTGTTTGATGAATTAAAGACTGGATGGGGCTCCCCTTCCAATCAGGCATAACCCATCCCACTCTGTTCACCCCATCGCTCAGCATCTGCCTGCCCTTACTGCTTAAGAATCGAGCCGCAGCCATGTTCCTACTCCACAACCTTCCCGAGTCCTTCATGTTTCCTTGACTTTTATCCTGAGAAAGCAAAATTCCATATCCCCTCAGTATTCTGATTTGGGGAGAATGGTGAAGACGTCTTTCGTGTAAACTATGTGGCACGTTTTGACCTGACCTTTACTTCCTTTCCTTACCCCCTAAAAGGCTAAAATCCAGGCAAGAGAAATAATATTATGTGAAAACAGCAGTTAAATACCAGCACCAGAGGTACCAGCAGCCACTGCTGTTGCCCAAAAGGGTCCTGCCATTGTCACGAGAGATAGATGAGATATCCGGGCGAGGAAGGCCAGGACCCAGAGCCTTCTTTGCTTGTGGGCATCCTCCTGCCAAGCTCTGATGGCCATAAACGCAGGCATGTTACTGTACTCACTAATTCACAAAACAAATATTAACGAGCACTTCCTTTTTGCAGGTACCGTGCCAGGTGCTGGGAATGATACAGCATAGAAAGTATACCTCCGAGCTTGTTTTCCAAAAATGGCAATAACTTCTTGTCTGTTCAAGGACCAACCTGCTTCTTTTGAACAAATTTTTTTTTTTTTTTTTAAATAGGAGACTCCTGAACCTACAAAGGTCACCATCATGGAGCTAAAGCAGATCTTAAAATCTAGAAAACTTCTAAAGAAATTCAAAACTAGGAGAATTGGGATAATAATTTAAATGAACTAGGTTTAAATATGTAGAACTTTTTATAAGCAAAACATGTGCAAGGCTTTTTCTGCCCCTAAATGACTTAAATGACATCATACCTAAGAAAATGAACAAAAGATAACCCCGACATACATTTCAGTCCCCAGAATTTCTGTTTTAGAGAAAGAAGGCAACTTCCCCTAACTTTGGATTCAGAACGTACAGAGACTGTATAGCGCTGGGTCCCTGTGCAAACAAGGATTAATGAATAAAGGCCACTCACTCACTGGTTTATCACACCCTGGGAAAACCTCTATTCCCCTCAGAACCCATGGAAGCCCCAGCAGCCAGGCCTGTCATCAGAGGAAACGCTCTTTAAAAACGCACTCAACATGGGAAGAAAGTCCAGGACACACACGCTCTGAGTGACTGGTTTATTCATTTGCTCTCCTGTGACTATCATTCCCACTGTTCCTATTAGGAAGCCATTGTGTTACAGGTATACCTCGTTTTATGGTGCTTCATTTCACTGAGCTTCGTAGATACTGTGTTTTAATCAACATCAAGGTAATACCCTCCAGCAGCGAAAAGATTATGACTCACTGAAGGCTCAGATGATGGCTAGCATTTTTTTAGCAATCAGGTCTTTTTTAAATTAAGGTATGGATACTTTTTAAACACGATACTACTGCACACTTAAGAGACTGCAGTACAGAGTAAACATAGCTTTTATGTGCACTGGGAAACCCAAAAAAAAAAAAAAAATCCGTGTGATTCACTTTATTATGATATCTGCTTTACTGTGGCAGCCTGGAACCAAACCTGCAATATCTCTGAGGCATGTCTGTATTTAACAGCAACAACAAAGACGAAGCTGGCATCTGGAAATACTTCTGTAAAACAAACTCATAAAATCATTTCCTCGTCTCTGGTGAAGCATCAACTAAGGGTTGTGTTACTCTCATAAGAGCACCAAGTGCTAGAAGGGCCTCCGCCCCCTCCGCACCGTGTCGCTGGAAAAACCAAGGCCCAGAGCGCACGGGCTGGACCTGAACGCAGGACTCCCAGCTCGGTTTAGTTTACCCATCATTTGTCCCCCAAATGAGAGTCAGGAGTACCAAAAAGCACAGACTGTGATCTACCTGGTGAGGCAGGGCCAAGAGGAAAAGTGACAGGCAGCAGGAATTACTACACACTCAGCGCCTGGCTATGTTCCTGTCTCCCTAATATCTTACCACCACGTCAAAAAGACTAAAGTATAACAACTGAGAGCTGCAAGACAATGAATCTATTTAAGAAAGAGTTCTTAGGGAAACCTAAGGATGACATGGAAAGGTGGTAAAAAAAAAAAAAAATGAGTAGGAAACTGAAGCCTCAGGAATCTATAGTTGCAGCAAACATTAATCACAGTCCAGTAGCTACATAAAGCTTCACACTAAAATCCTTATGTTCTCAGTTCCTATTACTGAATATATCATATCTGACTTTTAACAAAAAATTACAAGGTATGCTAAAGGACAAGAAAAAAACACAGTCTGGAAAGACAAAGCAAGCATCAAAACCAGACTCATATATGACACAGATTTTCGAATTATCAAACCAGGAATTTAAAATAACTATAATTAATATGCTAAGGGCTCTATGGAAAAGGTGAACAATATGCAAGAACAGATGGTAATGTAAGCAGAGATGGGAGCTCTAACAAAGAATCAAAAAAAGTGCTACAAATAGAACTTTCCCAAACTGACAAAGAAAAAAAAGGACATAAAAAAAGAAAAACCCTGAACATCTAAGAACAGTAAACAATTGCAAAAGTGTAACATATATGTAATGGGAATGCCAGTAGGAGAAACAAGAAAAATGGAAGAGAGGCAATATCTGAAGTAATAATAGCTTAAAAGTTTCCAAAATTAATGACAGATACCAAACCACAGATCCAGGAAGCTCAGAGACCAACGAACGGAATAAATATCAAAACAACAACAACAACAACAACAACAACAACAAAATCCTACATTTGTTAGATTTTACCACTGAAACCATTTGAGCCTAATGCTTTAATAACCTTTTGAAAGGTTATTATTTATTTGGTTTATTTTATATATACGGGCATGTTTAGATTATCTTGTGTGAATGTTGGTAGATTATACACTGAAACTGCAAAAAATCAACGACAAAAAGAAAATCTTGAAAAAAGTCAGATGAGAAAAAATTTACCTGTAGAGCAGCAAGAATAAAAATTACATCGGATTTCTCTCCAAACACCATGTAAGAAAATAGTGGAGTGAAATACTTAAAGTTGAAAGAAAAAAACTTACCAACTTAAAATCTGTATCCAAATTATCCTTCAAAAGTGAAAAAGGAATAAAGACAAAATTTAGGGAATCTGTTACCAGTAGACCTGCCCTGCAAGGAACACAAAGTTCTTTAGAGAGAAGGAAAATTACACAGGTCAAAAATTTAACATACATCAAGAAAGGAATAGTGTGTTGGAGAAAGAATAAATGAAAATAAAATAAAATATTTTCTTTTTCTTATTCTTAATTTATCTAATATGTAATAGTTTGTTCAAAATAATAACAATATACTGTATGATTATAGTTTATGGGTAAGTGAAATAAATGCCAGCAATGTTATAAATGATGAGAGGAAGCAATTGGGAATATTCTGTTATAAGGTACATGCACTACCTGTGAAGCAGTATAGTATTATTTGAAAATGGACATAGGTTAATTGTAAATGTATGTATAAAGTCTAGGGCAAGAACTAAAAAATTCCTTTTAAAGAACTGAGATGTTGTAAGTGTGTGTGTGGGGGGTGTGTGTGTGTGTAATGGAATCATATAAAATGCCCGATTAAAACCAGAAAGCAAAAAGAAATGGAAGACAAAAAAAAGGACAATGAAAATAGTTACAAATGTGGTAGATATTAATATAACTATATCAATAATGATGTTAAATATAAATGGTTTAAATATGTGTACCAAAAAATCCACTTTAAATATAAAGATACGGATATATTTGAATTGTAAATAAGCATGGAGAAAGATATACCATGCTAATATTAATTAAAAGAAATCTACAGTAGCTACATTAATTTCAGACAAAGCAGAAATCAAGGCAAGAAAAACTGTCAGGGATAAGGAGAGGAATTACACAATAATAATAATAATCTTTAATGTGTATGCGCCTAATAACACAGCATCAAAATACGTTGGGCAAAATCTAATAGAACTGCAAGAAAAAACAGACAAATCCACCATCAATATCTTCTACCAATAATTGACAGACCCAGCACGCAGAAAATCAGTAAAGATAGAGTTAAATTGAACAGCACCATCAATCAACTGGATCTAATTGACCTTTATAGAGTACTTCATCCAACAACAGAATACACATTATTCTCAAGCTCGCATGAAATATTCACCAAGATAGATCAAATTCTAGGCCACAACACACACTTTAACAAGCTTAAAATAACAGAAACCATAGAAAATATGCTCAGACCACAATGACTATAACCAGAAATAAATAACAGAAAATTGTGGTTAAATTTCAAAATATTTGCTGTAAAACTCTAAAAATATTTGAAGATTAAACAACACACTTCTAAATAACACATGCATCAAAGCAGAAGTCTCATGAAAAATTAAAAAATATTTTGAACTGAAAATGAAAATACAATTATCAAAATGTGTGAGGAGCAGCAAGTGCAGTACTTAGAGGGAATTTTTACATTTAATTTATAGCATTAGAAAAAAGATCTAAAATCAATAATTTAGGAAGCGAAAGAAGAGCAATTTAAACATAAAAGAATCAGAAGAAAAAATAATAAAAATTGGAGCAGAAATCAATGAAATTGCAAACTACATATCAGCAGAGAAAATTAATGAAACCAAAGACTAGTTGTTTGCACATCAATAAAAGTGATAAAACTTTAGCCAGGTTAACCAAGACAGTAAGACAGAAAACACAATTGCTAATATCAGAAGTGGAAAAAAGGCCATCAGTACTGATCACATGGATATTAAAAGGATAATAAAGGAGTATCAGGAACAACTCTTGGCCACAAATTTAATAAGTTAGATGAAATGGACCAATTCCTTGAAAAATTCAATCTACCAAAACTCATACAAATAGAAACAGATAATCTAAATAGGCCTGTATATATAAAAGCAACCAAATCAATAATTAATAACCTTTCAAAAAGAAAGCACCAGGCCCAGATGGTTTCGGTGGTGAAATCTAACAAACATTTAAATGACACTACTTTGCTATAATCTCTTCCAGGAAATAGAAGCAAAGAGAATACTTCCTAACTTGTTATATGAGGCCAACATTATTCTAATACCAAAACCAGATAAACACATTACAAGAACGGAAAACCACAAACCAATATCTCTCCTGAACACTGATGCATAAATCATCGACAATATATTAGCAAACTGAATCCAAAAATGTATAAAAAGAAATGTCTACCACAACTGAATGAGACTTATTCCAGGTATGCAAGGTTGGTTCAACATTCACAAATCAACTCATATAACCCATCGTATCAACATATAAAGAAGAAAAGTCACATCATCCTATGAACAGATGTGTATTTGACAAGAACCAACACCCGGTCATGATAAAAAAAAAAAAATACTCAGAAAACTAGGAACAGAGAACTTCCTCAACTTGACAAAGAATATGAACAAAAAAACCTACAGCTAAGATCACACTTAATGGTGTTAAATTAGATGTATGCCCCCTAAGATCAAGAACATGGCAAGGATGTCCCCTGCTCACCACTCCTACTCACAGCATACTGAAACTTGTAGCTAATGCCACTAGACAAGGAAATAAAAAGTAAGGAAGGAAGAAAGACTGGGAAGGAAGAAATAAAACTATCTTTGTTCACAAATAACATGACTATGCAGAAAATCCCAAAGAATCAATTTTTAAAAACTGGAATTAATTGTGATTATAGGAAGGTTGCAGAATATAAGGTTAATAATAAATAAATAAATAAATAAATAAAGTTGATTTCATATTTACCAACAATGAATAACTGGAATTTGAAATTAAAAAAATAATACTATTTATATTATCATCAAAGAAAAGAGAAAATACTTAGGGGAAATCTAACAAAATATGTACAGGATATATGAAGAAAACCACAAAACTCTAATAAAAGAAATCAAAGATATAAACAAAGAGATATTCCATATTCATGGAAGGCTCGATATGGTTAAAATGTCAGTTCTTGCCAACTCAATCTATAGAATCAACATAATTCCAATCAAAATCCCAGCAAGTTATTTTGTGGATATTGACAACAAACTAGTGTTAAAGTATATACAGAAAGACAAAAGACCCAGAGAAGCGAGCACAATACTGAAGAAAAAAGTCAGAAAACACACTACTCGCCAACTTTGAGACTTACTCAAAAGCACGATAAATAGATAAGTCAGTGGAACAGAATAGAGAGCTCAGTAAAAGACCCACACAAATATAGTCAACTGATCTTTGGAGAAAGGACAGTCTTTTCAATAAATGGTGCTAGAACTGGACATAAACATGCAAAGAGGAAAAAAAACCCCTCTCAGACATGTCCTTGTTCCCCAGCAACCACCACCACTTTCTTTGAGCCACAAGAAACTGACAGCAATCCTGGCAGCTGCCAACTTAACTGCCCTCTGCCCCATCCGGCCTGTTTCATGCCCAACCAGTCCCCATCAATCAAAACTCTCAAAGCCCACGGCAACTTTCACTATCAATTTCAGGTCCTTCCTCGGTCCCATTTCTACTCCAATTTCTTTCCTTCCCTTTCTCTACACAAACTGCCTCCTAGAGGAACTATATCTATTTTTTTGGTCCCTGATTTCTAATACTGTGCACATAAACACTCAGTAAACACTTACTAAATGAATAAGCTTTTAAGTTATGTACATGTCATACGTCTATTGAGTATGTGGATTAAAATATCAATACATCAAACGTCAACACTCAGAGTGATTGTTTCTGGGTTGGAAAATTATGGATGAGTTTGATTTTTTATTCTTTTTTGCTCATCTGGACTTCCCAACTGTTCAATAGTGAACGTGTATTACTTTGGATAATAAAAATAATAACAGAAGCGGGAAAAAAAAGTCAAGAAAACACAACATATAAGAAAGGTCAGGCTTATACAAAGGAAACATTACAAGTGATGATTCACTTTATAGAAGGCTTTTTTTTTTTTTTTTTTGTAAAAAGCTTTGTCATAAAAATACTTTATGCAGTGAAAGGTCCAAAACAGGATTTGATTTGTGGCAAACTTTTCAGGATGGTACGAAATTCAGAAAGTCTTGTTTCCCCCAAGGAGAATGGAGAGCTGTTTCTTCTTCCTTCCTTCCAGCCATGAGCTATTTCCCTATTTCCTTCTCTTCTCCAGGGAGGTCACAGCACATTCCTGGTTCTGTCAGTTCTGAGCTTAGTGACTCCTGACCCCATTAGCCCCTAGGGTTTCTCCTTTAGATGCAGGTATTTTATAGCAGATTATCAGCTGCTATCACCAGGAAGGAACCTTCTACAGACTGGATGGAGACATAGTAATTCTCTGGCCCTCTGGCCTCAGAGCAGAATCTAGGTGCATAACACTTACTTGATCTGACAGATGAGGAAACAGACCAGAGAGGGGAAGTAATTTCTCTACAGTTAACCAGTTATTAAGTGGAGGAAACAGGACTCAGGACGCCAACCTTGGTCTGACACTTAAGCTTCACGATAAATGAAGCTTAAATTGAAATAACTTTAAAAAATGGTAAAGAAATCGAGTGCCAGATCTCTGTCACGTTCTGAGCCAGAACTAAAGGGAAAGCCACCGCCCCTGCCCCGGCTTGCATTCTAGCAAGGAAAACCTACCACACAGCTCCTAACAACCACACGATTCCCAATGACCACAGACTGACTTCCACCCATGCAACAGCCTTCCCAGGTAGAGTCCACACCCTCAGCCAGGTGGGATGCAAACATACGACTAAGCAAAACTGCACCTAGCCAGGTGGCAACCTGCTGAAATCTCCACTGCTAAATTCCATGACTACTACTACAAACTGTCACTGTTGTGACTCTTTCCGTGTGCCAGGCACTGTGCTTGGCACTTTGGATCCAGTACTGGATATGAATATCCAATGACTACCCTGAGATGTGAGCTCAGTTATCCCCGTTTTACAAGCAAGTAGATTGAGACTCTGAAAATAAGTGGAAAATCAAGATCTACTGCTCTCTTACAGTATCTCTCCCAGCACCACAGAGACCGGCCCCTGGTACGCGCTGCACCCTGCAGGCACCCCCTCTCAAACACATACACAAACAAATCCCAGCACGGAGGCCTCCTGGCCCTGTCTTGAGGCAAAATTCTCAGAGACCATGAAGGTGAATTTTGTATCTTTATGGCAACTGGCTGAGCAAGGCCTGTCGCCAACCTGGCGTAGGGGAGGGCAGGGGTGGGTACAAAGGACTGAGAAAGGGAGAGGCCAGGGGTCCCTGGAAGCTCTTCCAGTAGCGATTCTCCACTCTGGATCCAGAGCTGCCAAGCTGCAGAGGCCCCCATGCGCAGCCCAGGGCTCCACCTGCTCCCCCAACTCCAACCAGCCATTAGGTCCCTACCCAGTCCATTAGGGGCAGGATCCTGGCCACAGGCCCTCAGCCCCCTCACTCAGACCATGAAGAGACGGGGAGACTGAGGGGAGGCAAAGGCCTCGGCCCAGCTGTGCCATGGACTGACTTAAACTCTGGGCAGTACTGCCCCTCGCTGCCAGCAGGGCACATGGGCTCCAACCTGGCTCTGCTGCCTGTTAGCGGAGTAACTTCTGAGCCTCGATTTCCTCATTAGTAAAATGGAGCTGGTGACAGCACCTCCTTCACAGAGTCGTCAGGAAGATGAAATGCACGTTAGATACAGACAAGGAGTGCATCCTATGGCACTGGATGTCCACCATTCGCACGCTTACCTAGATACTGTAATACTAACTGTTTCATCATCTGTGAACCTCACAGGGCAGAGGTCCTGCTATCTAGTTCACCCCAACACCTAGAACAGTGCCTAATATACTGAAGGCACTCCGTAAACACTCCTCAGGTGGATGGATAAATGATTAAAAAGAATGCTAGAATAGACCTCTTTCCTGCTCTGGGCCACTTGTAACCTGGAGGCAGGTGGATATGCTAAGGGCTAAGCTGGGGGCTAAGTGAATTGTTGGCTACATCCCCAGACTGAGCAAACAGGCCCTGAGCATCCTTAACCAGAAACCACCGAAGGCTTGTTGTCCCTGACAGGTAGTCTTCCAACACCTGTTGGATTCTATCTATGTCCTTGCCCCAGTATCACATAGTAAGTGCTCAATAAATACAGGTTCGAGGCAAGCTCGCATTCCCTCTCCTTCCCAGGTGACCTGCTCCAAGCAACTGCAATTTCTCCTCCTGCCCCTCCTAAATCTCCCTCAACCACATAAACCTTGGCTGTCGCCCCCAACCCAGGAGAGTTACACGGGTTGGCAAATGATATTCAGGTACCCCCTGTAGCTCTACCCAGGTACTGTAACATTTTTTTAAATGTTCATGATCACCACTAGGAAGATTCAATCACTTCCCTTTTTCTGGGCTTTGGTATTCTCAGCCTGCAAACTGGTACAGTCATCCCTGCCCAGCCTGCTTCCCAGGAGGGCCGTGCAGAATCAGCGAGAATGCAGATCTCCAGGTGCTCTGCAAACCTGATCTGCTGAATCAAGGGGGGGTATCGGTATCTTTAACTCTTCCTAGAGAAGGTTCAACCTTGCGAAGGGGCCGGCACCATTCTCAAGAGGACACCGGCAGCAGCGACCAGGCGCCAGCCAAGCCTCTCTCGGCTACAAAAAGGCTACCACTTGCCAAGTTCACTCCTGGCATAAAAAGTCTGCCAGAACGAATGACAAGAAAGCCTGGCAGTCAGTTTTCTCTTCACGGGCACACACACACACGATTCGACTCATAAATAAAAATCTGATTACTACTGGCTTTTCCTAAGCCAATGTGACTGAGTTTTTAATCTTTTATAAAGAAAAAACTCATAAAATATTCAAGCGAAGCCCACACGTCTCGAGAGACCAGAAGTGGCTCTCGGCAGCCCCCACCTACAGACACACCAATTGGGGGCCCCAGGACCTGTGCTATCAACCACTGGAGCATCTGGCCCACTGCAGCTGATGTTCAACCGAGTCATTAGCAATGAGCGGGTCCGGGCTCTGCCAGCCGCAGCTAACTCTCCAGCCAGCCTGCTCCCCCTGGCTGCTCTCCACACTCTTGGCTCTTTCTGCTCTATAAGACCGGGGATGCCCTGGGCTGCTTTTCAGACTGTGCAGGGTTGAGAACAGGCTGAAAGGGACAAAATAGTACTGTCAGGCCCCAAGGCACACGAGGAGAGGGAACAGGGAAAAGATTCTCCCCTTCTAACTCACGAATCCAGGGTCAGCAGATAGAGGCTAATAAAAGTATGTCCTGCAGCCTCTGTAACCTGGCCTACTCAATCTCCCTTTCCACGATTCATTCATTCATCCAGAAATTACTGGCTGTGACCCTACTATGTGTCAGCACTGTGAGCACAAGGGATATAACAAAATGAAGGAGACAGACAAAAATCCCTGCCCTCCTTAGTGGGACAAGGGTTAATTCCTGGCTTGGGCAAGGACAGAACAAGGTATCTTGGAGAGTGTAAGGAAGTGCTTAAGGCATGATGGGGACTTGTCCGGAGGACAGAGGAGCCTGATGCACGAAAGGGCAGCCACTGGCCAAATCTGGAATAATTTGAGCAGTGAAATAATAACAGTAATGGGTTATAATCCCTAAAAGAAACTTATAAGTTTATATCAGTATAGACAACCAGGAGTTTACACTGATGTAAATAAGTGAATAAGTAAATGGAAGAGAAAAAAGAGCTCTTTCTATAGGAGCATTCAAATTAATAAATGTAGAAGGAATGATGGAAATAGAAAATCACTACTTGGCAAACACCAGGCAAGAATCATCAGTGGGTGCTAAAATCTGTGGACAAAAAAAGGTATGATGTGGAAAAAAGAATATTTGTATAGTTGCAAATTACCTCCCACAAAATACTTATTACTACGAAGGGTAATAAGAAAGTAACTTCACAGAGGAGAATTTGACAGACACCACACCTTAACCAAGCATTCAAGGTCACACCACCAGTGAGAAGTCACATCGACATCCCATACCCACTACCGTGACTTACAGAGAAGGGGACAGCATCCCTTCTGGGGTCCTCCCACCAGAAATGCATAACCGGAATGAAGTGATCTAGTAAACATCCAACAAACCCCCAAGGAGTATTATACAAGATAATGAGTCAGGACTCTTTAAAGGGGTCAAGGGCATAGAATTCAAAGAAAGGCTAAAGATCTGTCCCAGACTGGTAGAGACTAAAGAGACATGACAACTAAATGCAATGTGAGATCCTAGATTTAATCCTGTACCAGATAAAGGCCATTAGTGAGACCATTAGAAAAATTTGAATAAGGTCTGTAGATTAGTTCATATTATTGCATTACTATTAATTTCCTGCATTAATATTAACTTCACAGTATAATTTGAGCATATTCTATGGTTACATAAGGTGCCAACATTTAAGGAAGCTTGGTGAAGGGTATATGGAAACTCTTTGTATTATTTTTGCAAATTTTTCTAAGTCTGAAATTCTTTCAAAATGAAAAGCTGGAACAGAGCAATGCCTCTCTGGTTGAGCACCAGATGAAGATGCTGGCTTGCATTAAAGGGCTGTATCGTGTGAAAGATGTACATCTTGCAACACAACAGTCACAGTCAGCCAGGCAAGATGCTCTCACTCCGAGAGGAACCAAGAGAACAGCGGTTCTCACCTCCTAGTCAACTCACCAGCCACCTGCGCACATCAGTGGATACCTGGTGAAATATCATGACATCCATTCATCAAATCATGCTGCTCCTGCTTCAAAACTTTCCCATGTTAACGGTTTTCAGACTAGACTGGTACACTTTGCATCAACAACTAAACAAGAGGGGACGTTTCCTAACTGCGAGAGAATGGCAAACTGGATTCGGTGTTAAGATTTTCCTCTATAAATTTTCTGCTGGGCCCTGTTACCGCCTGTCTTCAACAGAGCTAGCTCCTCACTAGTACTATGAAAGAACAAATAGCAAAGTAACTCTAGCAGAAAAATGTGAAAGAATCGGCTAGTCCTGCCCACCTGGTCAGCTTGCTTGGTTCTCTGGGCCTGAGCTCATTCATGGCTGAGATTTTTTATTGTACCCATATAGTACAGGTATATTTTCTGCTAGTAAAATCGTCCCTGGGTCATACAATGGAATCAAATAGATCAATATTTCACAGTGCTGTTACAAAAAAAGTTTTCTGGTGTCCCCATGCTTCCCCTCGAAGCCACAATTCACAGACACACATGCACACACATCTAAGAATGGCCCGTCTTCATCGGTAAAAGGAGACGATACCATCTCCTCATAAGACTGCCATAACGATAAAGTGAGGAATATCAACTAAGTACCTTCGTTCATTCAATCAGCAAATGTTTAATAAGCATCTACTATGTCAAGCCCCTGCTTGGAAGTGATGAAAAGACAGACCCGAACTGTGCCCGCATGGGGCTCATATTCATTTCTTCGGTTAGCAAAATTCTCTGCCTGGTTTTCAGGGTCTTCCACAAGGACCCCTAGCATTTCTGTCCATCTCTCCACCTCCCTCCCTCTTTCTCCACCTCTTCCGTCCCACCACTTGCCCAAAACTCTCGCCACTCCCCAAATACTTTCTGTTCAAGCAGACCACCTGCTAATTTCATCCTCCCTCAGAAGATATTTTTAAGCATCTTGAAATACCATTTGCATATAAAGCCTCCACTAATTATAATCTTTCTACCTCTTCATTAGAGCCTAGGATGACCTCTCCTTTCCCCTCTGCTTATTTTAATATTAATCACACAACTCCTCTTGCAGGTGTTCCTGTCCCCCCCACCCCCCCACCCCCCGAGCTCCCTTTCCCCTCACGACACACACCTCAGCATCCCCAAGGCTCAAAGGGAATCAACAGCCTGATATCTCGGGAGTTCACCTCATCCTTCATCTTGTCTTTCTGCCAACAGCAGATCAAAAGCAAAGACCACAGCCAACGTTTCAGAATCTTCTGCTCCTATCCAGCACAGGACAGGCAGGACAGAAATTCTGGGCGACCCGTGGCTGGTGGCTGAGAAGCATCCTCCAGCGCAGTCTGCGATGGTTACTGTGGAGGGTGGCACGCTCCAGGAAGGCAGTTTATTCTCAGCACCAATTCCAGTTTCTTACACAGAGCCTGATGCACAGTAGGTGCTCAATAAATATGGTTGGTTGTTGTTGAAACTGTTTTATCTTTGAAAGTTTTGCTGAACAAGGCAGAGAAATTCCTCTCGGGTTAATGGAGAGGAAATGAGCAATTATATGCTATGCTCTCACACATTGGGGAAACTGTTAGAAAGGCAGGGGTGTAAATTTCTGTGGGTCACGGGCCATGCAGGTAACTCCCACAAGCAAACAGAAAGGGAGGATAAGGAGGCCAACTCCACCTGTTCCTGCTGACCGCTGCCATTGGGAGTGCATGTCCCATACTGCCCGGGTGTCCAAGTTGTCAGAACAAGTAGGAAATCTGAATTTTTAAACACGGGCAACTAAATCAATTATTGTGGCCATCGTTTAATCTCTCCTTTAACTTCTATTCAAATATTTCTTCCCTCCTCCACTCACTCCCACATCTTGTTTACACCACTTTTGAACAGAAAAGGTGTTTTTATAATTAGCACAGTGTTTATATTCCAATGAGAGCTTTCAGAAGGCTTAAAAATAGACTGATTCCTTATACACCTTCGAATTCTTCCCCCTGAAGATCTTGTTTACACTAGCATTTTCCTTGGCAAACCTTCTTTTGAAAAGGTCAGCTGCAGTTCACAAATTCTTAAACTGGCAGCTCCAAATTATTGGGATTTTGTAGGACACGTTTAGGCACCTTCCAACCCCCGTGAAAAGCAAATTCTACAGATAAATGCTCACAAAGGAACCCCGAGTATAGTCCGAATCTTAAGGGCCTGGCTATTCCAGGGCTCCTTGAACCTGGCGAGCCTCTAGGATCCTAGAACATGAACTCTGCTTTAAGAAAACCCAATTTAGGGGATTTAGACACCACCTTGCTATGGGGCTGCTTATCCATTTACCAAACAGGTGTTCTCATGACAGAAAAAAAAGAAAAAAGAAAAACAACCTTAAAAAGCAGCTCTCCCTTCTAGGGTGATATTTAAGTGACTAAGTCCATCCACCTCAACCAGGAGGTCATTAAACAAAAGGTGTGTTTGGAGGAGAAAGAGTGGCCGGGGTGGGGGAAATTGAGTCAGCAAAGTTACTCTCTTTACTGCAGGACTTCTCAGTGCCCTTAAAGGTCCAACAGCTGCTACTCCCTTCACAGGTTTATTAGGCCCTGAACTCATTCCCCCCCCCCCACCCCGTTTTCCTTCTCTCCTTATGGACCACCCATGGAGCATACTGCCTTTAACCAGCTTTCAGAGATGAGAGAAATAAGCTTAAACGTCTAGAATTAGGAGAAGAAGGGATTAAGATCCACGGCTGATTAATTAATGACAGAGGCTACCCTCGAAACCAAAACCGCAGTGAGCCTCTCTCAAGACCAGCACTGCCTGGCCTACTGGTTTGGCTGGGATCTGACAGTAACCCCAGTGTCCAAGCACCGGGGAGCAATTCCTGCTGAATTCCCAGCCCTGCTCGCAGCACAAACTGCCAAAAAAGTAGAAACCAGCAGCCAGACCCAGAGTTACAGGATCTCGGTTCTAAGAGGCCTTATCTGAGCAGTCAGCCAACTATTACTTACATACCTCCAAGGACAGGGACGTCACCCCCTCTTTCAGGTTCCTCACGTCAGGATACTAGCCAGAGGAAAAGCACATTTCTGGTGTTTTCTTTCTCATGACTGCAATGTCGCATGACGTAGGGTTTGGCTGAGAGACAACGCTTTATTTTAAATACATCTGCAGAAGCAAGCAGTTAGCCATGGGGGCTTTGAGGCCTGGCAGCCGTGAAAGCAAATCTCGAACTCTACCCCTTACTGGTGAGTGAGTGGGTCGCTTTGACTCAGGGAGCCTCAATATCCTCACCCCTGAAAGTGGAGGATACCACTTCCCACTTGGAGAGACCCGCACGCAGCCCCCTTAACTCAGCACAGGTGTAAGATGCAGTCCGCCCTGCTCACTCCCCTCTCTCCACAGCCTGAACCTCCCCTTTGGGTCACCTGTCCTTACGTCCGTCCCTGAAAACTGACCAGATGAACCTGACATGAAGAAGGGCACAGACTGGGCAGCACGTCGGTAGGAATGGCTGCCTCTAACCAGAAGGGACTGAAACCAAACCCTAATAATTCTTGACACTGAAAGGGTGGGTGTTCAGGAACCAGTCCATCGCTTAACCGAACAGATGGGGAAACTGAGGCCCAAAGGGGGCAGGATCTGCCTCGGCACACACGGCAGGTCGCCAGGGGACACCAGACAGGGCCTCTGACACCCCTTCCTACAGTGCACCCCACTACGGGGGAGGAAGACGACGGAAGAACTCTAGGAAAGTGATGCTGCGTCCCCAAACCCTCATCACGTTCCACTGATTTTTTAATAGACTTTAACAATTTACTGACACCAGCGGAGCTTATAAAGTAGTTTAATTGAATTAATTAGCAGTCACGACTTACTCCTGAGTTTCCCCTTTGGCTCCGGGGAGGCTGTTTAACCCCTTGCGTCCTAAGAAGGCTGTCACTCACTCTCATTTAAGACAATTCACCAGTCTCCGCCAGTTTCTTTCCTAAACTAGCTCTTACCCTGGTCTCACCCGTATCCCAGGACTGAGCACGCGTCAACACCAGACACCTGCCTGCCCTGCGTGGCTGAAATCCCATCCTAATTATACTTTGATGGATGAATGCTGACTTCTCCTACAGGTTCCCACTGGCTTGGCCTGGCCTGGAAAATGGCCCTCACCCCCCATTCTCCTATGTCCTTAGCCTCAACTCCCTCACCACAAAGGAGAGGCCTGTTGATGCCCCTGAAAGGGCGGTCCACACACCGCAGCATTGGCACCGCCTGGAGCCTGGGAGGATGGGGACTCAGGCACCACCCTCACCCACTGAATCAGAACCTACGGAGGGAGGCCCAGAGAGCCATATTTTCACGAGCCCTCCAGGTGATGTGTACACACACCAAAGTTAGAGAAGCAGCAGTTTGGGTGATCACTAAGATGACTTTTAGATGATAATTCTGGGAAACAATCCAAAACGTGAACACCAATTCACTTACAAGGTATTCTTCACGGCATTATTTATAATAGGAGAAAACCAGAAGTAGCAAAACATTCCCCAAACAGGGCGGGCATTGTTGTGTACACTAGGGTATGGCCACTTCATGGAACACCATACAGCCAAAACCACAGAGTTTACAATAACATTGGGAAATGCGAATCGCGTAACATCGAGCTTTTTTTTTTTTTTAAGCTCTGAGAAAAAGTGTATCTATTGCACCTATTGGTTCAAAATTAATAATTAGAAGAGAAGTAATCAAAACGTCAAAGGTGTAAGCATCTGATGGGGATCACAGGTGATTTTCTTTCTTCCTTAGACTCTTCTGTGTTTTCCAACTTTTTCTATAAAGAGCATGTGCTCCTTTTTATAATGAAGTTAAACTTTGTTTTAAACAAAACAAAGGTTCTGTGAGAAAACACCGCCTAGGAAGCGGAAAAGTTCATCACCAACTTGACATTCACTCTGCACTTGGGCTTCTTGTCTCATGCTAGACCGTGAGCTCCTTGACAGCTGGGTCAGGAAGACGGGTCCTCTGTACAATCGGTATGAAGGGAAGGAGGGAGGGAGGGAAGTGGTTTCAGATGAGCCATTCTATGAAACTGACTTTTCTCTTGGCAGGTCATTGGACGAATTCGTTAAGTAAAAACACAACAGTGAGAGACAAAACAACCCCGAAGAGCCAGACCCAAGAAAAAAAAATCATCCGGTGTCATGAATACGTTCTGTACAGCACTTCACACACTCATGCTTTCTCCTAGACACACCTAGCTGGCAGAGACACAGTCACAAAGCCAGTAATAAGTCACCGTTTCCAGGAACTTCTAAGCCCCTGAAGCTGGCGCTCAGCGGCAAGTCTACCCCAGCTGGCGCATGGTAAGTGGACGTGCAGGAATCGATAATTACAAAGTAGAGAGCAGGAGCCAGGTGTGCAAACACCAGGTACATATCAGAAGCTGGAGCCGAGGCCAGCATGGGGACTCGGCCTGCACCCCACTCTTTCAGTGGGCTGGGAAGCCATCATGCCAACTGCCCTGGAGCATGAACCAGTGTGCAAGTGGGAAATCGTGGATGTATGTAGGCAAGCCATCTGGGACAGCAGAGACAGGGGCAGTATAGGGGTCACAAAGACAGGCCAGGCCATGAGTACCAGGGGGCAGGGCTTGGGACGAGAACATCCCTCCTCCAAGCACCAGCACCTGGGACAGGCTGGGCAGGAGGGAGAAGGCAGGATCGTTCCCACGACAGCTCACCCCTAAGCCAATTCAGGCTTTGGGGCCAGCAAGCCCCAGGGAGGAGAGCACACACAGTCCTGACGTCCCCCTGCCCAATCTGCATGGGCAAGCGCATGGCACTAGGAGGACACTGGACACCTTCCCACTGAGTTCGGGAATGGCCAAATCTTCCTAAATCTCACGACGACTGGAGGCCAAGGAGTGGAGCGATCATCCTGTGCGACCTGACCGTTCCATTTTCTCATCCTCGAATTTTCTACCCACCTGTTCTCAAGGCCTATAATCGCGCCCCACCCAGACCTAGGGGACAGGAACACAGAGCCTCTAGCCCCTGAGCTCCACGCAAGAGCCAACAAGCTCTCTATATCCCTGCATGACCTGGGCTGCGGGCACCATCTGCTCAGGACGAGCCTTGGTGTCACTTTGGCATCACACAACAGCAGTATGTGAGAGAACCATCATGCCCGACCCACTCTTTTCCCAAAGGGAGCACCTCAAGTTCAGAGAGGGACTTGCTGGGGTCACACAACAACAGAGAGACAATGCTGCATTCCCAACCCCAGACTTCTGGCTCCTAACCCAGCTCCGAAATGGCTTGGGGGATAAATGGTGACTGACCCAGGGGCTCCCTGGGTACCATGAAGTCCTACGGAGCTGGATCAGAAAGAACTCAAACACAGGAATGAAGTCCTTGTCCCTATAGGGGTTCAAGGAGCTGGACAGGTGAGATCACCTGGCAGGAATGATGCTTGAGAGATTAAAGAACAAGACCTGGGGAAGGAGGACAACGACTTTTGACATTCCATCCTTGTGGTATCGTACGATGCTTCCTCAGTGAAGCAGACTGATAAGCACTGTGTGATAAAGTACAGTGGTGAGTCTGTGCAACAGTCTGAAAACTGGGTTCGACTCCTCCAGCCTGCTTCAGGAGCCACCCAGGGGGCGGCCAGCAGATTTTTTCACTCTTCAAGGCTGACTTCCCCAACAGGCAGAGAAGTCACAGTGTCTGGGGTCCACAAAAATGTTTTAATTTCTTTTAAAATCAGAATAAAGAAACTGAACTTTTAGGTCAGAGAAAATGTTTAACATATAATGTTAATACAGCCATCTTTATACCAATGCAGTCATAAAATGTGATTTTTTTAAATTCTGGAAGGAGCCCACAAAAGCAAAAGTGCCTAGGGCCCATTAAAGTCATGATGTGGCCCTCCCTCCCTGATTTTAAAAATCATTTTTATCAAATATACTGAGCTCCTATGCAAGACTTCATTTATGAAAGGGTTCTCTGGCAAAAACGACTTTTTAAATCTCATAGTGAGTAAAAATAATGTTTTTCTCTACAAAGTTTTAGGGTCTCAACTTAAGAACAAATGAAATGTGGTGTCATATGAGTCACTGAGCTTTTACAAGCCAGAGACTCCTTTCCTTTGAGACATCTGCACCTCCCAGTTCTCATGACTGGTCCTGATGTGCCACCGGCTTTAGGGGTCAGCTTTGCTTAGTAAGAAACACAGACACACTGCGTTATCCTTTCCTTTCATGTTATTTCCAATATATGTCTTGAGACACAGAAAGGGCTAGGTATGTGCTAGGCAGTCCTACACTTCAGACTCACTTTGAAAGAAGCACTTCAAATATGAAGGAGGGAAATCCTCAAAGAACTAGATAAACTAGTTAAACAGTCCCATTGGAATAAAGGAAAATCCCTAAAAGAAAAACCTAGGCAAGGAAAACCTCACCCTCCTCCAAGAGTCACCTAAGTGAGGCTCTCAACCTGCAGTGTGTGAAAGCACTGGGGAGTCTGTTAAAGTCTCGGATTCTCGACCTCACTCTCCCCATGAGCTTCAGAAACAGCAGGTCTGAGGATGGGGTTGGCATCTGCTAGCTCTCTAGTGCAGGAGGTCATCGACTCTCTACCTTCAGAAGAGTCATCTACTAATGATGAGAGAGGGGGTTTAGGGGAATCCCCAGCCTACTGGGCCTTTGTTCCCTGGTACCCATTAGGAAGTAAGGCTCTGCCCCACAATGCCTCTTCTTTAGTAGCCTCAAAAGTAAAATGGTACCACCTCCCCCCAACACACACACACACACACACACACACACACACACACACACACACAGTTCATTTGCTTTCCAACCTTCAGCCTCCTGGGAGCACCTCACCCCCACCCTGGGCTGAAGAACTGGGGCTCCAGCACTGAAAAGTCAAAACTTAACATCTACGCCAATCTGCTCAATGTTAACATGGTACAATTTTGGGAAAGTCAGGAAGCCTCACCTGCCCAAGGTAGTGAAAGAGAAGAACTGATGGCCAGAACCTGGGAGGGCGGAATCCACTGTCAAACCGAGGCCAGATGAGACAAGCCACTCAGCAGGTGCCAGATAGACCTGTGACAACCATGAATGACAGAGCTGCAAGGGCTGGAGTGGCCCAGTTTACTTTCAGAGACCAGAGGGTACGGCGGACTCCTGCTTACTCAGCTTCCCTTCTTCTGATACAGACTATCTCGTCCTTTCAGGAACCCATGATCTAAATGTTTTCAATGGGCCACCCCCCAGCCCCCAACTCCATGAAAAGAATCAAATGACCCACACCTGTCCAATCAGAATAACACACTCTCCTAGCACTGTGATTGGCGTAGGGATGAGCCTGTGACCCAAGCTGGACCAACAGGAAGCTTCCTTGGGACTTCAGTTGAAACCATTGGGAAACAGGTCGAGTCCACTGGGACTCCACTACTGGAGTGAGAAATGAGCCTGGTGATGCTACAGCCATTTCTGCCACCACCTGGGGAGGGCCTGCCTGAAGAACTAGTCAACACGAAGAAACAAGAGCTGAGACATGGATAGCAACACATTTCTGATACCTTTCAACATAAACAAGTTTGAGGTGAGTTTCTGTCACTTCCAACCTAAAAAATCTTGACTAAAATGGATGTTCTGTTGTGCGAACTGGCAGATTTGATTCAAAGGCAGAAAGAACCCTCGCTTTGACTTCAGGCAAGAAACACCACCTCTCTCGGTTTCCATTTCATCCCAAGCCTCAAGGCTGTAGTGGAGAAATAAGTTATATCACAGTCACTATATAAAGCACTCGGGATATTATTTAGCATTTGTAGGTGCTTAACAAATGTCAGGAAAGAAAATATCAGCCTATAGAAAGACACACCCCCCCCCACACACACACACATAACAGGTACCATCACTTGCTAAGGAAATAATAATATAGTCCTGCAATGCCCAGCCTGAGCATTGCTTGGCAGAACAAAATGGTCATCAGAGACCCAAGTCCAAAGAGGAACAGCCAGGAGAAGCCCTTTCTTAAGAACCACAACCTTTGGCATGTTCCCAGCACTTTACAGAGCTCAAAGCGGCTTCATATCATTATCTATCCCCACAACCCCTACTATTAGAATGAGACTATCAAAAGCATAAGGTGGCCGTCTTCAGCAAGGCCAGTTGGGTAATATCATTAAAATGCAGAATCTCCAACCCCACATGCTATCACAAATACAAAATAATGTTTACAGAAGAAGTGCTGGTAGCTCCTAGTCATGACGGAGTAACAAGGTCCACATTTACCACCCACTTTAAACAACCATGAAGCTGGACAAAATATATGAAACAATGATTTCTAGACCCTGGGCAACAGGCAGAGCAGGACGGTAACCCCTAAGAGAAAAAGGAAACAAGTGGGTCATCTACGATTGTCCCAGCTGGCTTCCTGGAGGATTTCCAAGCTGTGGAAGGGTGGGGGGAACCCAAGCAGAGTTCAGGGGTCTCCCTGAGTTAAGCAGACAGACTTAAGAATGGCGGAGGAAAAGAAAGCTAGAATATGTAGGGCAGAGAGAATCACAGGACAGTGGAGTGCCCAAAGGATGAGCTTCAATTCTCCAGATGCTTTAGACAGGCACAGGAGGAAACTACTGGAGCCTATAACAAAGACCACCAGAAGGAACCCGGCAGAACAACTCTCAGTGCTTGCTTACACAGGGCTAAGAGTAGTTCACATTCCCAAAAGCCAAAGTGGAGAACTCTCATATGATACGAACCATCGGATTAAGTACTCAAAGGTACGGCCTCAACAGTGGGGGAGAAATTAACACTAGAAAGGGAGCTGGAACACCTTTTCTGTAAAGGACCAGAACAGTCCATCTTTGAGGCTTTGTAGGTCACTACAGAATGAAAACAGCCATACACAATATGTGAATGAATGAGCATAGCTGTGTTCCATTAAAATTGTATTTACAAAAATAGGCGGCAGGCCAGATTTTCCCCATGGGCTACAGTTTGCCAAACACTGCTCTATTCTAAAGACTGCTCTGGTCGTGCACAACAATTTAACTTCTGTGGCAGGCGCAATAATGGCCCCCAAAGATGTCTACAGCCTAGTCCCAGAACAGTGAATATGTTAGAATACATGCAAATAGAATTAAGCTTGCTAATCAGATGACGCTGAGATGGGGAGATTATCTTGCATTATGTGGGTGGGCCCAATGTCAACGTCCCTCTAAGTAGAATAGGGAGGCAGAAGAGCGAGAACCAGAGAGATGGCAGCATGAAAAGGACTCTGCCCAACCTTGCTTGCTGGCTTTGCAGAGAGAGAAATGGAGCCACAGGCCAAGGGATGTGGGCGGCCGCTAGAAGCTGAAAAAGGAAACAGATTCTCCCCTAGAGCTTCCAGAAGGAATACAGCTCTGCCAACATCTCGATTTTAGCCCAGTGAAACCTATCTTGGACTTCCGATTTCCAGAACTATAAGATAATACATTTGTGTGGTTTTCAGCCTCTAGATTTGTGTGCAAGTTGTTACAGCAGCAACAGGTAACTAATACAACAGCAATAGCCAAAAGGAAGCACAAAAATATTTAAAGGAATACTAAAATATCCCCCACTGAACAATGTAGTAAAATTCACAATGTCTGTAAATCGAAAATTACTAAGCATGAAAGAAGTCAAAGAAACAATAGGAGACCCAGAAATGGCACAGATGAAAGACTTAAAGGACATAAAACAGCTGTTAGGAACACACTCCATAAATTCAAAAAGGTAGGGAAAAATAAGAGCATTTTGGAAGAGACACAGGAGACGTAAAAAAAAGACCCAAATCAAACTTCTAGAGATGAAAAACACAATGCCTGGGATGCAGAACAGAATAGATACTAAAGAAGAAAAGACTGAAGGACATGAAGACACAGCAACAGAAACTTAACAATGAACTGAGAGAAAAAAGAAGGACAAAGATAAACTGGGCATGGACGGACTGTGGAACAATTTCAAAAGGCTCAAGAGATATGCAGTTGGGAGTCCCTGAAAAAAAAAAAAAGAAGGGTAGAAGTAAGAAGGGAAAAAATAATTGAAGAAATAATGGCTAAGTTTTCCGCTTGGTGCAAACAATAAACCCAGAAGCTCAAAGAACTCCAAGCAAAAGACACACAAAGGAAAATACAGGCACACCACAATCGAACTGCTTAAAATCGGAAATAAAGAGAGCATCCAAAAACCAGTCAAATTTTTGTTAAAGGCATAACATAGGAACAAAGGTAAGAATCAGAGCCAATGTCTCAACAGAAATAATTAAAGCAGAGAACAGAGGAGCAACAGCTTTAAAGTATTGAAAGGGGGAAAAAAAAAGCTGTCAACCTGGAATTTGATAGCTAGCAAAACTATCTTTCAAAAATAAAGAAATTTAAAAGCTAAAGGAATTCCTCACCAGCAGACTAACACCACAAGAAGAGCTGGCTCTCTGATTATAACAGCCAGAAAACTGACAACATCCAATATACCTATCGGAAGGAGACTAATTATATATAAACTATGACAGATCCTTAAAATGGAATACTGAGCATAGATAGAAACTAAAGCAGATCTTTTGGGGCTAACATGGAACAATCTTATGACATCCTATTAAGTAAGAAAAGCTAAGCTGTAAAACAATAGCAATGGTTCACATGTGTGCCTAAGAAAAGACATAGTATGGATACAACACTGTCACTAGCATTTATCGACTGGAAATGGGAAGCGATGTAAAGGGTCCCTTTCCATTTTTATTCTTTATTCTTACTTCTGTGTCATCTGAATCATTTTCAAAGAACATGGAAGCATGTGATTCCAAGTTAAAAAATTTAAAAACAAAAGAGGTCCTTGGCTGGGATTCAAGACAAGCCCAACAGACATTCAACTTCTTAATTGGCCAAGTGCTATTATGATTTACTCAATTTGGGGCATGATAACATCCATTCCTTTTGCTTCCTTCAAATATTGTCTATTTCACTCCACCCTGAATTCCACCCCTGGGTACCCATCATAACGAGGTCTCACAGAAGTCCACATGGGCAGATGTAAAAGGATGTCCACTGGAGCTTTATTTGGGATGGGGAAAAGTTAAGGCAACCTGCTTGTCCATCACTGAGGCAGTGAAATGTGGTAGCTATACCCAGAAGCTAGAAGTAATGTGATGGGTCTCAAAAACCTGGAGCTCAGGACAAAAGTGAGAAACAGAATGATATCTAGACACTACAGCGGCGGTGTAAATTTTTAAACATACACATAAAACAGCAGCATGCATTATGCAAGAACACATATAAACACAAAGATGCATGGTAAATACATAAACAAATGGCTTGGAGATGGGGAGAAGCAGAGCCAGAGGAAGGGGGAGATAAAAAAAATGACCAAATGAAGCAAGAAAGGACTATAATGAGCCAAAAACGAACATGCGCCCTAAACTGAGTATAATTAACTTAACCTGCTGCACATGAGCTTGAAAAGGAAGGAAAAACAGGCAACACTTGAGTGATTTATGTGCCAGGTGCTTTGCACCTATTAACTCATTTAAACTTCGTAATTAATGCTCTCAGGAGGTTCTCTGATCTTCAGTTTATAAAGAGGAAACAGAGACACAGAGAGGTTGGGCAACCCGCCCAAGGTCACACAGGAAGGAAGTAGCAGAGGCATGACTTTAATTACTGGCTAGCCTCAGAAGCTGTGCTCTTCACCCCAACTAAGCAGCTTCTGACTCCACCTACCCTACTTACAATGAGAAAATGGAACTTGGCTCAGAATCACAGAAGTTAGAAATTAGCACCTATATCACACTTCCTTGGACCCCTTTATGTAGATGCAAAAACAGGCCTCAAAAGGCATTGCAGGAGGCACCCTGAAGCCAAGATCACCATAGCCAATTTCTTCCCTTAGCCCTATTGCTTCAAGACCAACTGGAAATGTATACAGCAAACAAACAAACAAACAAACGAAACAGAAATAATCTGAAGAACAGTAACTTAGAACAAAAGACATGATGAGTTAGAGACCAAGGGAGGGACAGGACAGAGGGCAAAACTTGTGTCCCGGTTTGTGACCCAGCCCCAAACACAGCAAGAAAAGCCCAGGGTTCAGCCACTAGAAGGTGGTATTTATGAGGTACAAGACCCTGTAAGAACCCTGTACTTTGCTGGCCCTGCCACTCAGCTGGGATGGGGATTCCAGACAGGGTACACGGGGCTTTGCTGGGCCTGGGTTCATCACATCCAGGAAAAGCCCATGAGGCTCTGGCACGTGTGCTGATATATCAGCTAATGTCTCATTCAAGTAGTCAGCATTTTGTTAGAGCCAATTCAGTGGGTAATTAAGGAAAAAGTTGGGACCAGATGGGGAAGCAGATGCTAGCTTAGCCGCGTACAGTTCCCTGCAAGTGTCTGAGAAAGCACTGGGCTGGCCAAGTTCGCAAGAGAGGGGCTGAAGAGACAGCAGCCCAGATAGGAATGAGAGAAAAAAAAGACTCCCATTCTAAAGATACAATAACTGAAGCCTGGAGAAGTGAGGATACTTGAGGGCTGTCAGAAGGATGGATGATGGAGAATGAGAAAGAAAGGAAAACCATACGCTTGAAATAAAGGGGTGATTCTATCTTGAGGAAGAACTGGAGATAAGGCAGGACCCCCCAGACAGAACAAAGGACCTCCGGAAACAGGGGCAGAGGACGGTGTTAGCAGATGGGAGCCAGCGCTTCCTAGCCTCACCTCTGCCACTTTGCTACTGCCTCACCTCACATAAGTCACCTCCCCCTCTCTGCTCCAGTTTACAATCTGTAAAATGGAGCGAAAGGTCCCTGAAAAGCCTACTCAAAGGAATGAAGTTTGCTACTGTGTAAAAGTGTTGAGGACAGGAGCTAGAACACCTGGATTGGGTTCTGGGTTTTCCTACTCACCAAATGTGTGGCATTTCATTTGGCCTCAGTTTCTCCATCTATAAAATGAGAGTAACCATACATACCTCACCTGTATGTTTAGAGGATCTAATGAGTTTATTATAATACTTCGACAGTGCGAGGTACAGTGTAAACGCTCAAATGACAACCCCTACTACTGATACTATGGAGCCAATAAAAAATGACCACCGTGACATCCATGGAGCTAGGTAGAAAAAAATACTGACATTTCAATGGTAAATAAAAAAAAAAGCAGGCTATAAAGTTGCATGCACTATAATGACAGTTACATTACACATAGAAAAAAAAAAAGAGTTAAAGAGTAATGCTAACCATGATTTAGCAGTGGCATAACGATGATGGATTTACTTACCCCTAGTTCTCGATATATTTCAAATTTTTAATATATGAATAACCACTTTTGTAACAAAAAGGAGGGTTAAATACATTGAGTTTTAAATGTTGGGGAAATGTGATTTTTTTCCACTGGGCTCCTTTACAACAGCAGGACAGAATAAAAACAAAAACCAAAGGCAGTGGTAACCTAACCTGACGCTGAACCCCAGACCTGCAAAAGCATGAAAGGGGAGTGTCCTGTAAGGCAGATGGCATGGGGACCACGAACACCTCCTCTTCTCTTCCCCATCCCAAGAGACGGACCACAGGAACATAAAATAGGAGGCACAATTTATATAAAGTTCTAAGCCAGGTAAACTAGTGTAACACGAAGATCATCAGAACAGTAGTTATCTCTGTGGGAGAAAGTGGCAACTGGGAAAAAAAAAAAAAAGGAAATGTTCCAGTAGATGAAAATATTCTATATTGCAATATAGAGGCACGAGCTACATGACTGTAACCACTTATCAAAACCTTCAGCTATGACTGTCCATTTTACTTACGTAAGTTTTTCCTGAAACAGATGTAATAACCACCACCATCATCATCTTCGAGTGGGGAGAGTAAGTAGGTGGAGGTACAGATGATAAAAAAAATAATGGCAACATGTTGATGACTGCTGAAATTGGACAATGGGGCATAGTGAGTCATACAACTCTGCTTACTCTAACTTTTGAAATTTTCCATAAAAATGTATTTAAATAGGAGGAAAACAGTATGGTGGTTTCTCAAAAAATTAAACAGAGAATGACTATATGATCCAGCAATTTCACCTCTGGGTATGTATATACCCCAAAGAACTGAAAGCAGGATTTCAAAGACATTTCTGTACACCTGTATTGATAGAAGCATTATTCGTGATAGCCAAAATGTGGAAGCAACCCATCAACAGATGAATGGATAAACCAAATGTGGTATATATATACAATAAAATACTATTCAGCCTTAAAAAGGAAGAAAATTCTGACATATGCTACAATATGGACTGAACTTTGAGAACATTGTGCTAAGTCAAATAAATAAGCCAGTCACAAAAAGACAAATACTGTATAATCCTTTTATATGAAGTACCCAGTCAAATTCATAGAGACAGAAAGTAGAATGGTGGCTGCCAGGGGCTGTAGGAAGGGGGAATGGGGAGTCGTTTGGAAAAAGTTCTGGACCTTGGCAGCACAGGAATGTGCTTAACAGGCCTGATGTGTACATGTAAAAATGAAGATGAAGCCCTGAAAGCGAGAAGAGGATCTCACACACAAGCCACCCACTCAGGAATTTCTGCTAGATGTTAAGGAGGTGGAGACAAACCAAAGGACATCATGTTGGACTACCTCGCAGCTGCTCTCCTTGAGATTCTGACACAGAATCAGTAAGATGAAACCAAACAGATCATTGGGATGGTGGGGTATGACAGGACCTACAGGGACCCCCTGTCGATAGAACTTCTACAGAGAAATCCAAGTGGCAGCTAAGCTTCTTCCAGTCAGGGCTTTCCAACTCAACTCTGACTTTATCAGGAAAGAATCTGAGCATAGACCCCTAGGCATTTCACATTGACTGTAGTGTCACTAAACCAGACGAAGAAGGAACCCAGACTGAGATAACCTACAGCCCCAACCCGGCCCCATCAACTCTCAGCAGCTGCATCACTCATCTGTCATACAAACTTATAACATCTGAACCTCCCCTTTCAACTCGAGATCTGAGGAAGCAGCTACTGATATCACTTTAGAGTACACACTATACCAAAATCTACCTTTCCTGATTTAGAATAAATAAATGAAGCAAGTAGGGGGAGAGCACATGAAATAAAATTGTGTAACAAAAAAAAAAGAAGGTAAGCATTCCACTCAAAATTCAAAGAAAGACGATAAAAAACACAATTTTACTCTAGGAAGCTGAAATAAATTTTAGACACACTCTCCTTTGCACTCTCAACAAAATTAAAGACAACAAGAACAGAGTAAAATAAAAAGGAAACTCAACGAATGAGAAGAGATTGCAAGGAATCAAACAATGCTACACTGCAGAATTAAAAGCAGCATCAGAAGCAGTAAATAGCAGAACTGTCAGTACAGAAAACTGAGTATGCGAGGCAAAGGATAAACTTGAGAAGCACTTCTAAAACTCAGAGGAAATAAACAGACTAAAATAATCAAAAGAAGAGATAATTACGGAAAACAAACAATAGGGATAGATGGATATATATATACACGGATAACTGCTACTCCAAAAACAGACGAGACCAGTGAAACATATGGAACAAAAATTTTCCTATTATTAAGAGCTAAATCTGTAGGCTGAAAGTACATACCATGCATCTAGCAAACTAAAACATAGATACTGCCAGAAATAACCCTTGAATTTCAAGAGTGAAAAGGAATGATAGGAAGGGTGGGGGTGGGGATGGGGAAATCAACCACAAAAGTAAAATACCATGTGGCCTCTGAATTACCTCCTGCAATGCAAACGTATGATTATACAATATCTATAGAGTTAAACACTGAAAAATAAAATATGTAACCCAAAAATGCTCTATTTATCCAAGTTGCCATTTACATAAGAAGGAATCGAAAATATCTTCTTAGTTACATAAAGACTCCAAAAAAAAGAAGACTATAATTAAATGAGAAAAGTAAAAAGAACACACACATCAGGTATTATAATAAATATAAATAGGAGTAAGTGCCATATTAAAAACACAGACACTAAGACTCTGAGTTTTTAAGTATAAAAAAACATGCTATCTGAAAGAACTATAGCTATTTTTAAGGGCATAAAAAGGTTAGAAGTAAAATAAATATGTAAAATTATACCAAGTAAATTCCAACAACAGAAAGCAGGAAGTGCTTTATAAAAACCACTAGAATTAAAGGTAACAGCAGAAAATGTATTAAAAAATTAGGAAAACTAGAACTGAAAGTAGATAGCATCGACTAGATCAAGGAGGGTCTATTTTTACAGATTAAGGGTAAAATCTATAATAAATAATAAAACGTAGCAGGCAAGTGTTATTTATGTTAAATAAAGTATCAATAAAACATATAAAGTAAAATATAAAGATCAACAAGTAAAATCAAAAGAAATTTTATAGTACTGAAGGACATTAAACAGAGTCTCGAATCCTTGAAATAATGTAAAAACAATATGATTAGGGCCCTATAGGGAATCTGAAAAATATCATTAATGTTGATGACATATGAAATTGAGAAATATATGTAATAGCAAACAATAAAAGCAGAAGTTACTTCTGCAAGCAAATAAAACATTTCCACAAACTAACATTTAAAAAGGATCCAAATTTTTACTATCACTGACAACAGTCTCACAGTAAACTGAAAATAAATTTAAAAAATTAAAAAGGAATCACACAAAAATTTAAATTATGCTTTTCAATAAGCTTTAAGCTAAAGAGGACGGCAGAACTAAAACTACAGAATATTGAGGGCAGAAAATAGGAACAGTATCTCACAATAAGGATGATGGGATGTAACCAAAAACGTACTCAGAGGAAAATTCATTGATTAAGCACTTTTATTATTAAACAGAAAAAATAAATAGAGAGAATTAAATTCAAAAAATAAAATCTAAGGAAAGCATAACGGTGGATTTATTTAATATAAACATAATAATTTGGAAATGTTTTAAGTAGTTATAATTGACAAATAACTCTAAATTTTTAAGAGGTGGGTTGCAAAAACAATAAATAGGCCTGAACGTTAGTATTCAACCGAAAAACAAAGAGAAAAAATACAACTACAAGAAAATCAGATTAGGAAATATAGTCAAACAGAAAACAATTCTTAAAAAAAAAAATTTTAAAAAGGTCTGTTCTACAAAAGTACAGTTCAAATTCTTGATGAAATGAAAAAATTTCGAAGAAAATATAAATGACCAAAACTAATTCAACAAGAGCAAAAGCCAAAAAATCATTGAAGAAAGGAGTACACTGGAAAATTATCTCCAAAAGCCTAACAAGATAGACAGTTTTAAAGGCAAGTCCTTTTAAACTTTCAAAAGATAGATAATTTCCATGCAATATAAATAAAACCTGGCAGAGACTACAAATAAACACCTGGCATGCACGCTTAAACACTCATTTCCTACACTCTTACAAAACACTAAATTGTTTACACATGACAGGGCCTTAGAATCCCTCTCAACACAGCAATCTCAGTAGCTACCACCAATAGGTACATAATTTGAAATGTATTTATCCTTCTTGTTCCAGATCATTGAAAATGATAGAAAGCTTTCCAATTTATAACCCACTGTACTAGCATAACCCCCATAAAAATGATAAAAACGCCACACTAAAAATAAAACTATAGGACAATCGCACTAATGAATACAGACACAAAACACTGCAAAATAGACCCAGGATGTATTAAAATAATGAAACACCATGAACAAAATGGGTTCCTTCTAGGATGGTTTAATATTAGGAAATCTATTAATATAATTCATCACATCAGCAGATCAAAGTAAGAAAACCATATGGCCATCTGGGTACATAATAAAAATGCATTTGTTAAAAATTCATCATCCTTTTTTCTCCTCTCATTAATAAGTAGCTTTATAGTGGGGGAGGGGATGGTTCACACCCCATTGCAAAAGAAAAATTCAAATACAGAAAAGTGAAAATCACTCCTAAATCATACCACTTACCTCCACCTTGATTAAGATTAAAATAATAATAATAAAAAAAAAACTCTTAGCAACTCAGAAGGATGCTTAGTAATAAAGAATACATCAGAAACCAAAATAAAACTTCATACTTGATTACAAAACACTACAATCCTTCCCACTAAAAGAAGAAATAAGACAATACCTGAATACTTGTTATCCCTGCCATTATTCAAATTGCTCTAGAAAGTCTAGTCAACACATAAGAAAAAAAGGACAATATTGCAGAAGAACGGAAATGAGTATTGTTTGCATATATTATAATCTACCTAGAAACCATAAGAAACTATTGGAACTAGGAAGATAATATTGTAAGTTATTCATTAACAAAGCAACCAAATAAAAACCAGTAGCCTGCATGATGTATTCACATTAATAAGAAAAATATACAATGAAGGAAATGATCCCATTTACAATGGCAGTCGAAAATACAAAACATCTAGAAATACTCTCAAAAATAAATATCCAAAACTTATGTAGAAAACACAAAACTTTACTGTGGGTCATATAAGGGAGCATGAACGAGTAAAGAGACCACGTCACTGGGCAGAAAAACTAAGTATCATGAGAATCTTTCCTATTCATTTCAATGCATAAATTTAATACAATTACAATTATAAAGCAATTTTTACGTTGGGAAAATTATTCTAAAAATTATTCTGGTAGAGTATGAGTAAGACTAATGAAAATTTTGAAGAGAGAATAATCAGGAGAGATGTTTACCAAATATTAAAATATTTTAAAAGCAACTTTACCAAAACAGGGTGGTACTATAACTATAGTTAGTACATAGCTGGGTCTGTTGAGTGTTTCTAGACTGTAATCTAATTATCTGCCTGTCCAAAACTATGCCAGTTCCACCTTCTCTTACTTATTGCAGCTTTAAGACATTTTAATATATACATTTGGAAAATGTGGCCTCAATATTAGGCCTCTTACATCCATCCAGTCCTACAGTCCTTCCATTGTCTACATCCTATACCGCAATGGACTCGGACACATGACGAGTTGGGCCTACACGAAGTTACCATCTTCAGCGCAAGAAAAAAAAAATTTAGGTGGAATTAGCCAGCTTACCCTTATGTAGGACTTATTATGTGTCAAGCTCTATCCTAGTGTTTTTAATATTTATCCATCTAATTCTCGATCTACCCATTTTATAGATGAGGAAACTGACACTGAGATGTTAATTCACTGAGATGTTAAGTAATTCACACAGTCTGAAAAGGGCTGATCTGGGTTTTGCATCTGGTAGTCTATGAAGTGTACGTCCTTAGCCACTTTGCTGTATGCTTATCTGAGCAGTAACCTTATGACTATTTTTCCTGGGGCCAGAGCAGCATCGTGTACCACAGCTCTTGACCCCACACTGCACACTCCTGCCAGACCTCATGTTGGACTTTTATAAAAAATTATGTTGTAATGAACATCTTCATATATAAAATATTTTGAGATTTTTGAGTCCCCTCCTTTGGATACACTCCCAAAGAGAAATTATGAGGTCAAGGGTAGATACTAGTTTAACACATTTCCATATTAGGCACTCACAGATACATGCACATGCACGTGCTCACGTGCGCGCACGCACACAGACACACACACAGACACACACACAGACACACACACACACTCACAGTTCTGGCCATTCCCTACATAGGCATTCATTGGTACTAGGCTTTGGGAACTTCTATTGGTATGGAAAACAAACACAGTAAATTCTTCAAAAAATATTTTGTTGACTCACTTTATATTATGAAACAGGTTCATGTTCAACGAAGAAAACATAAGAATATATATGTAAAAGAGGGGCGGGGGAAGACATAATTCTATACCTCTCCAAGATAATCTCCGTTAATGATTTCGTTCCCTGGGGCACGCTGAAACCCCTGAACCTGCTAATCACTTGCGGGAAACAGGTCCAAGCCGATCTCCAGGTTCAGTTCACCAACTCAGAAGCTCCATTGTTGCCTGCTTTATGTATTCACATCCTAAATGCTAAGTTACAAAGATCAAAATTCATCATGAAGATGTGGGAGCCAGGCAGACAGGACATACGTGCTCTATTCCTCACCTGTTAGGCAGGAGCGGGCAAGGGGACTCCACTTGCTCTTAGAACTGAGAGGTCCTAGCAGGAGAATCCAGGGACCAGGCTTCACTCAAGGGACTCTAAGCTAGTGGTTTTCAAACAGCAGGATGTGACACATTGTTGGGTCTTAAAATTAATTTAATGAGTCACAGGTAGCATTTAAAAAAATAATAAAAGAGAATTAAACATTTTAGAATGTATTACAAGCAGTTAAGTCTAAATATCGTTCCCTACTTTTGCTTTACTTATATGAATACATATGTGTGTATCAGATGGTGATATAAAATGTACTTCTTCCTGTGGGTCAGTCATGAAAGTCTGATAGCCACTGCCCAGCACTGCTCCTCCCTTGCTCTGAGACTTCGAACAAGTCACAGGCCTTGCAGAGGTCAGTTCCCTCAACATACCAGCAGGGAGGAATGAGACCACACTTGTAAAAGCACTCTGCAAAAGTTAAAATACCGTTCTGACGTGAGACGAGGTTACCAAAGACTAAATTTCTTCCTCCGACTTTCCCACCCCCATCTTCCCCACCACTGACCCTCCCACCAACCCCAACCCCCTCAGAGACAAGAGTTCTGATTAACTGAACATTCTGGTGGGGCCTCATAAAGGATAATAACATTTGGGCAGAACTGTGTGATTTTATCAGCTTTCGAAGAATTAGATTTACAATAAAATATACTCAATACTAAAGTTACTAAAGATAAGTTCATCTTTCTTTGATAAGTCATGCAATATCATTGGCCCAGAATGCTCTGCTCCATCTCTTTCCTTCCACTGACCCAACTTGAGACCCTCAAATTCTATCTGTCCTTCAAAGCCAAGCTCAAATGCCACTTCCTCCAGGAAGTTGCCCCAGATTCCCTATATCAGGTTCATCTTTCCCTCCATCAAACACTCGTGGAGACCAGTCTTAAAGCACTGAACATCTTCTACAGCACAGGATCAAGATCTGTGAACAGAATTCATTTTGATTCAGCATCTTGGTACCTATTAAGGGTCACACCCATAGTTGGGACAAATATTTAATGGATGATTGGGGGAGGGATAAGTCAGAAGCTGTTTAGAATCTTAAAAGCAGGATTATCATCCAAATATGGATTATCAGGATATATGCAGAAAAAAATTTATTAGGTAGAAAATTCTGCCTAATAATGAGATTTGAAATAATTTACAAAAAATTACTATGTGTTTAAATAACTAATGCAAGGATAAACATGAAATTAACAGAGATCATCTTGGAGAGGTATGGAATTATGGAGTCTTTTCTTTTTTCCATATATATTCTAGGTTTCCTCATTGAACAGGAACCTCTTGCATAATAATAAATTCAACAAACTTTTTAAAGAATTTACTATATTTCTTTTCCAAATCGATAGAGTTTGCCAAAGCCTAGTACCAAGAAATGCCCCAAAGGGGGCAAGATATATGGAGGTGTGTTAAACTATTATCTACCCTTGACCACATAATCTCTTAGGGAATATATCTGAAGGGGATGGCTTTAAAATATCAGAATATTTTAGATATGAACATGTTCTTTACAGTATAATTTATAAAAGAGAAAATTAAGAACCAACCTAAATGTTAAATAAACTATGTTTACTCTCTTCTGTGAATATTATGCAGTTTTGAAAAATGATGATTCGGTAGACAAAGAAAAGATGGGGGAAAGAAGAGGCAGAAGGCAAAACTCTAATACATTATGATTCAAAAAATATGCTTATAAAATTACTGGAAGACAGTGGACTAAAATTTTAATAGTCAATATAAGGGGGCTGGAATTTATTTAGCACAATCTTTTCATTTTCTTATTTTCTGATTTCGTAATATCATTAGGTTACTTTAATTACTTAAAAATTAACTTATTAAAACAAACGTTAGCATACATCTAACTGCAGCTGGGGAATAATCCATTTAATAATATCTGTTTCAGATATGCCGCGACTGTTGCTTCTCATCCAATTCAACAAGCACATACTAGCACCACTCTGTCTGTGTGAGGCATGATGAAGGCAGAGGTGTGGAAGGTCCCTAAGGAAAGATATCTGTGTATCCATGAGACCCAGAAGTTGTTAAAGGAAGTACACAGGCTTTGAGGTTGGACAGACCTAGGCTGCAATCTCGGCTCTGCTACCTCCCAGGTGCAGTAAATGACAGCACCAATTACTTACAACCAGCAAGTTACCTAACTTCAATAAACCTCAGTTTCTATATGTATAATGCCCCTGAGGCCAGTCTGGGTACCAAGAAGTCTGTCCAATGCAGAAGCCCACCAGAGAACTGTCCGATCTTCGTGAGCACTGCACATGGCAATTTACATCCTATTTTATAAGTCTGTTTGTTCTTAAGACATGATTCTAGTGTTAAAGTTTATTGTAAAGTGATCAAATTAAAACAGTGTTATACCTGTACACCCAAAGAACATAACAGAGTCCAGAAATAGACACAAGTATGTGGAAATTTAATACAAGATGAAGATGGCATTTCAAAGAGTTAAGGATGGGTCATTCAATTATTGGTGTTAAAGCAAGGAGCTCACTCACTGTTTGGAAAAAAAGTAGAACCTGATCTCCTCTGAAGCAGATACATTTCAGAGAGATGAACAATTTAAATGTAAATAAAACCTATACGAAATTACAGAAGAAATAAGGATGAATATTTTTATAAATTCTTTGTTTTGTTCCCAGTTACTTAATACTATAAACAATTCTACTATGAGTTCTCACATACATCTTGCATAGTATATAGGGACAAGTATTTCCTGAGTGTACAACAGTCCCCTTTATCCACGGTTACAGTTTCCACAGTTTTAGTTTTTCCACAGTCAACCACAGCCGAAAATTTTAAATGGATAATTCTAGAAATAAACAACTCATACATTTTAAATTATGTGCTGTTCTGGGTAACAAGATGAGATCTCACGTCATCCTGCTCCATCCTGCCCAGAAAGTGACTCATCCCTTTGTCCAGCATCTCTATGCTGTATATACTACCTGCCTGCTAGTCACTTAGTAGCTGTCTTGATTATCAGATCTACTGCTGTGATATCAACAGTGCTTGTGGTTCAAGTAAACCTTATTTTACTTCATAGTAGTCCCAAAGTACAAGAGTAGTGATGCTGGCAATTTGGACATGCCAAAGAGAAGCAAGCTGTACAGTGCTTCTTCCTTTAAGTGAAAATGTATATAAGCATAGGAAAAAACATAGCATACAGAGAATTTGGTACTATCCGTGGTTTCAGGCATCCCCTGGGGGTGAGGGGGTCTTAGTATCCCCTGCAAATAAAGGAAGATATGTATGTTCCTAGAAGACAAACTGTTGATATGTTAGGTCACATAAATGTTTAACTTTTGCTTTTACCATCTTAACCATTTGAAGTGTACAGTTCAATAGTGTTAAGTATATTCACAGCATTGCGCAACTTATCTCTAGAACTTTTTTATCCAGCAAAACTGAAACTTTACACCCACTGAACAACAACTCCCCATTTCCCCTGTCAACCACCATTCTACTTTCTGTTTCTATGAGTTAAACTACTTTAGATACCTCACATGAGTGGAATCATACAGTATTTGTCTTTTTGTGACTGGCTTATTTCACTTAGCATAATGTCAAGGTTTATCCATATTGTAACATGTAACGGCATTTCCTTCTTTTCAAAGGCTGAATAATATTCCATTTTATGTATATACCAATTTTGTTTATCCATTCATTCATTAATGGACATTAAGAGTTAACGTCCACTTCTTGGCTATTATGAATAATGCTACAATGAATATGGGTGTACAAATATCTCTTTGAGATCTTCCTTTAAATTCTTGTGGGTATACACCCAGAAGTAGGATTGCTGGATCTTATGGCAATTCTATTTTTAAGAACTGTTTTCCATAGCAACTACACCAACAGTACACAATGGTTCTATTTCTCCACACCCTCACCAACACTTTTTGATGGTGGCCATCCTAATGAGTACGAGGTGATATCTCACGGTAATTTTAAACTGCATTTCTCTAACGATTGGTGATGTTGAGCATCTTTTCATATGCTTGTTGGTCATTTGTATATCTTCTTAGAGAAATATCTATTTAAGTTCTTTGCTTTTTTTTTTTAAGCGGGTTATTCTGTTGCTGTTAAGTTGTAGGAGTTCTTTATATATTCTGGAAATTAACCCCTAATCAGATCTATGATTTGCAAATACTTTGTCCCATCCTATAGGCCGCTTTTTCACTATCAATTCTTAATGTAGGGAAGTTATTTTAAACTCGACACCAAAAAAACAGACAGAATCCAAAACGCAAAAATATATACATTTTATTTAACCACCACCACTACATTAACAAGGTTAAAAAAAAAATAAGTCTAGAGAAAAAATAGCTGGTACCTAAATAACAGAGTCAGTATCTCTAAAACCCAAAGAGCTTTTTAAAAATAATGATGGTGATAATAACGATAAAGGAAAAAATAAACACCCTGAGAGAAAAATGGGCAAAATGTGTGAACAAGCAATTCGCAGTAGAAGAAATGTAAATTAAATAGCTGATAAAAATATACCAACAGATGTTTGACCTCCTTAGTTTGCCCGTCAAGACATCAAAGATTAAAAATACTGGCAATAGAAGGGGATGGCCGCAACGTGTAAAGTAGGCACTGGCAATCTCCCAGTAGAAATATAACCTATACCACATGCGGAGTGTGAATATGCTGTCATCCAGCAATCAGCCTTCTAGAGTGATGCTAAGGAGATCAGCCTACAAGCGAGAAATGTCACACGTAAGAGGATTAGAAACACCCAAAATCCAACAGGCACTGAATTTTGGGACACAGTAGAAATACGATGTTATCTGTAAAGTAATAATAAAAGATCTATAGCTACTGATGAGAAAAGATATCCATGAGTCTAAAACGAAAAAAGAAAACAAGTTACAGACCAGCATGTAGAATATAATCTCATTTGTATAAAACTGTAATTATATGTATTTAAATATGCAGAGAGATTGCTTAAATAATGTTCATCAAAATGTAAACTACTTATCTTAGTGGTAGGATTTTGGGATTTTTTTTTTTTAAAGAATAATCATATTTTTCTGTACTGCTTTAACATTTTTATAATATTATTTTTATGATCAGGAAAAAAGAGAAGTGATTTTCACTTGGGAAAAAAGAGACATTGGAGAAACAACTCTGGACAGCCATTTCACACTTAGAAACCAGGATGGAGAGAGCCTAGGACAGTGTGGTCAGGAAGTCCTGAATTCCAGTTCTGGCTCTGATACTAACCAGCTGAATGACCTTGGGCAAGTTATTTAGCATGTTTGTACCCTGGATTCCTCACCTAAAAAACAGGGATGACAATAATTCTATACCATGAAGTTTCTGAGGATAAAGAGACTAATATTGAGCAGGTTCTCAATAAATATTAGTCTTGTCCTCTCCTTTGAGCTCATTATTGAAAGCACTTACCTACCTATACCTGGCACATATTAGGTACCCAAAATGTGTTGGGCAATTAAATCAGATAGATGAATGGGATGGCAGGATGAACAGATAGTCATAAGGAAGGACATCTAAAGGATGGAAAGATGAAATAAGGTGGATGGGTGAGATGGTAGAGAAGGATGGATAGGTGAATAGCTAGACAGACAGATTGATGGCAGGTATGGCAGGCTGTATTTTCCAAATGGCTACACTGATATACATCTCATCCCATATGTTCAATACAATATTGACACAACTCCATAGGGAGCTGTGGTTAATGTCTCTCCCTTGAACTGGGGCATATCTTTGTAATTCCCTCAACCAATACATTGAGGTGAAAGTTACGCTGGATTACTTCTAAGGCTAAGTCATACTTGACTCTCTCTTAGAACATGCACTTTCGATCCTCAAGGTACCATATAGAAGTTAAGCCACATATGAAGCCACTGTACTAGAGAGACCACATGGAGATGGATGGACGGATGCCCGCCAGAGGAGATCCAGCTATTCGAGTCTTCTAAGCCCTAGCATCAAACATGAGAATAGAGAAGACTTAAGATGACCCCAGCCCCAGCCACCATATGACCATAACCACAGAGAGGCAATAAACCAGACCAGCCAAATGAGCTACTCCCAAGTTCCTAACCCACAGAAACCATGAGGGACAATAAATAATTACTGTTGTCTCAAGTCACTGTTTGGGGGTGATTTCTTACACCGAAATAGATACTGAATACAGACAGTGAGATGACTGTATATGGGTGGGAGGATGGACTGATGCTGAATGGATACCTTCTCTATGAGGAGCCCTGGAAATCTGCTACATCTTGGGCTAATATCGGGCCTTATATGCCTCTCTGTCTGTCCCAATAGCCTCCTGCATACCTTCTTATTCCAAGCCCTTCTCACCTCAGCTCTTTAGACACAGTACTTCTAAAAGCCAGCCCTCCAAGCTCCGATTCTGATTAACTACCCTCCTGCCCCTGAACAAACTAAGAGCATGTGCTTTCTAAGACCACGTAGTCCAAGCCCTTGTTGTACAGTAGCGGGTACTGAGGCCCAAAGAAGGAAAAGAAATTACCCCAGACCATGGCTGAGTTAGGAGCAGGGCTCAGACTAGAGACCGGGGTTATTTTTTCCTCCAATAGCCTGTGGCCTCCAGTATCCCCAAGTGTGAGCCCTGCCTCCACCACTCACTGCCTGTGATGGTAATCCCATCAGGACAGCGAGCGATGCCACAGTCCCAGGCTGGGACGTGCCAGAGCTCTTGGCTCCAAGTATACCTTACATCTGTCTGGGCATAAATTTGCATTCTGAATCCAGGAGGTCCCGATTCCAAGTATGTCAAATGTAATTAATTACAGCAAACCTTCTGCAACTGTTTTCAAACGTGGTATTAAAGACTCTGTGCATGAAACACACAACCCGCTGGTCTGTGGAGGCACAGTGGGAGAAAGGGAACGGGAGCCTGCGAGCCTACACCCAGGCCCTGCCAGAGTGGGGAGGGCAACTTCCCAAGACACCACGGTTCAATACGAAGGCATGGGCAGGGCACCTAAAAGGCCCAGGTTCAAGTCCTTGCCCAATCACCAATTCCATACCTTGGGCAACTTACTTTACCTTCCTCAACTGTAAAACGGGAATGGTAGAACTCCACACCTCAAAGCGCTGTTGTAAGCCTGGCCTTTGCTGACTGACCATCTGAACTTGAATCCAACTGCCACTTACCAGCTGTGTAACTTTGGGCAATTCCTTTCACCTCTGAATCTCAATTCCCTCATATTAAAAAAAGAAAAAAGAAAAAAAAAATCCCTACTCTCCAAGGTGATTGCATTAAATGAGATAATAGATGTTAAATGGTTAGTTAGCCCAGTGCCTGGCATATAAGCACTCGGCAAATGGGCAATAATTAGAGTTCAAGGTAGAAAAATTATGTTTTGCAAAAATCAAGTGAGATAAATAAGAACGCTAAACTTCAGCCTTTTAATAGGAAAGAGTTCCTGATTAAAAAAACAAAAATTTCTAAGGTTAAATTTCCAACACATGGCTCAAACTCCTTTCAAAACACTAAGAACAGAAGAACTGGGCTGGAAAGTTAGAGACCGGGGTTCAAGTCAGCTTTGCTGCTCCCCCTCTCATCATCCCCCTCCAGTCTCTGTCCCAGGTTGGAGGTCAGGGTCGTTACATGACCTCCCCACCCTGCCAGCTCTGTCCCCTACGGCAGTACGCCCTCTGGGTCTTACAGAAGTCTTGCTTCCCAAATCATTACAGAGAACAGACAAAACTTAGCAAGAGAATGGCTTCCAGGTGCCGAGGACCCAAAACCCATAGCCCCTAACGTGACGTGGGTTTCTATGCCCAAACCAGCCATACTCTGTACTCATTCAGAAAAAAACCCGGTTAAAACCCAAAGACTACAAAAAATAGATTTTGGACTTTTTTGGTAAGTACGGAAATTGCTGAGAGTAATTTAGTTTTTTACCTGCCTTGTTGGATTTACTTCCTTCCTTCTTAAGTGTTTAATTAATGTTTAGGGGGGATGGATAAGCAAAGTGAGAAACAGATTAATTTTTCCACCTGAATTACTAATCTCAATCTCTCAAAATCAATCTCTCTCTACCTCCTTCCCCCCCTCCCCGCCTCAGTCTGTGTGTGTGTGTGTGTGTGTGTGTGTGTCCGCGCGCGCACCATGCCTCTCTCACTCATAAATTCCCACTACCCCTCCATTTTAACCACCTAGTAATGCTGATGCCTATACTACTGTATTGTCCATCTTTCTCAATCCCAAACTCTGCTTGCAGTCTTGCAGTCTGTCCAGTTACCTAATGGAGCCACTGTATGTCTGAGCAAACCACTCCCCCTTTCTGAGGGGAACAGGCTGGCTTAAATCAACATTGTCCAATAGAAATATGATACAAGCCACATAGGTAACTTCATATTTTCCAGTAGCCGCATTGTTAAAATAATTTTAAATAAGTAAAATTAATTTTAATAATGTATCTTATTTGACTCAACATATCAAATGTTGTTATTTCAACCTGTATTCAGTATTTTAAAAATTATTACTGAGGTCTTTTACAGTCTTTTTTTTCCCACGAAGTCTGTAAAAACCAGTGTAGATTTTACATTTACAGTACATCTTAATTCTGGCTAGCCACAGTTCAACTGCTCAGTAGCCACACACAGCTAGTGGTTATCAATGCAGACTGACGGGTACAAGGCGAGATAAATCTCTATTTACCTTTTTTTGCTCTAGACTCCTCTGATCCAAAAAGTCCAGCCTCACAACAAATTCCACTTCAAGCTACAGTTTCTCTGCCTTAGGCTTCATTTCAGGCCAGTTTCAGTTTTATTTCATATCAGTTTCACTTTCTGCTTTTCTAGCATGCATTATAAGAAACACCTACAAAAACGCTTAAATTTCTATAGTTATTTTTCCCAGTTGATGAAATTAAAAAAAAAAAAAAAACCCAGCACCCAAAGTGTCTTCGTCTTTTCTCTCTGGGTATTCCAAGTGCCCCGGCTATGTCCACTTCGCTCGCAAAACTCTGCGCTCAACATAAAAACAACACGCAAATTCTCTGCAAAATTTCACCCAATGGAAATTCCCATCTTCAATTCTCTAGCAGTGTTGGGGTTGCTGTGGATTTGTCTGGCAGAGGCTCAAAGCTGAGAGGTAAAATGGCTCAGCCTCAGGCGTGCTGTCTTGGACAATAACACATCCAGTAAACTGGCCAAAACAGCTACTGACTTCGAATGTTCCCAGCAAGCCGGGGACCTGCCGGGGGAAAACTCCGGCCCCCTCTGCTTTGCAGGAGTCATTTCCACCCGTGGGAGAGATACCAGGTTTTGTTTCTTCCGGGTGCTCCCCACCCCCAACCCACCCCCCCCACCACCACCATCAGGACTGGTCCCTGAGAAGCAAAGAGTCCATCCCTGACACAGAGCTCACTTCACTACAATGTGAGTTTTCCTGTGTGTCATACGGCAGACAGGAGCAGAGCACCACCTGACTCCATTTATTCTCTTTACTTATATAGGAAGCCTCCTTCTGCTTTGTCAGCCAAAATATTTATATCATTTTTCTGTCTACGCAATACCATCCTCGCATCAGCCTCCCCTCCTTTCCTTTTTAAGAAAAGAAAGGAGTTGTCGTCAACATGTTTCTCCAGTCCTTCGCTGTTTACGAAGCACTTCTGAGTCCGTTATGTGATGCTCACAGGAAGCTTGTGAGGGGTAGAGGACTGGACAGTTCTTCCACTTAACAGATAAACAAACAGAGGCCGTGTCAGTAGGCCCTGACCTCAGTGTCTCCAGGGGCTACGGAGGTCATATGCATGATTGAAATGGGAGGAGAGTGGGAACTGACTCAAACAGGAGAGCACATATCCTGTCAAGCGCCTAAAAAAGCCACTTTTCAAACATCATACCAGTAAATAAAATAAAACAAGATAAGGGATCAATTCACCTGTGGGCACCCATCTGTGACTCTGGGTTTACACAATTTACCCAACAGGGCACTAACAACTAGTGATTAGTGCTATTTTAAAAATTAACACATATTAAAAAAATAATAATATATGTAGGGCTTCGGTTTTAAAAGCATTTTCAAACATGTTATTTTATGTCATTCTTGTGAAAGATTATTTCCATCCCATTTCCCAGATGTAGAAAATTAAGATTCCGAGAGACTGAGAAATTCGTATGTGGTCTTACAGTGTGTAAACAGCAAACCTGCAGCAAACGCAGGTCATCACCCGGGAGGAAGCCCAGGGCCCGCCTTGTCCTTGTGCCACGTCATCTCTATGACAGGAGGGAGTGAGGCTGGTATACCGCCCGACCTAGTGGCCCAGCCGCCAGCATCTCCCCTCTGAAACTTGATCACTCCAAGATCAGGCACAGAAGCAGGTCATCCAACCCTGCTTTGATGATAACCCCAAGGGTATCTAATTATAACAGGGAAGGGAGGAGTCGGGAGCCTCTATTTCTCAATACCAAATTAACTTTAATTCCTTCTGACACAGTGTCTGTGCAAATAGTAGGAAAAGCATTGGTTGAGGAGTTAAGAAATCTGTTGAGGCTCGAAGGTCCACTTCTGCCTACTCAGGTTTTGGACAAGCAGCTCTAGAGTGAGTGAGTGAGTGAGTGAGTGTGTGTGTGTGTGTGTGTGTGTGTCTAAATCAAGAGAGACAAAATTGGCTTCATGTTCCCTGCTAAACTCAAATGACTAGCAGCATCATACTCAGAAGGTCTCTGAGACCGTTGGCCAGACTCAATGAAAAAGTCTAGCATGGTTGATTAGCAATGTCTGCCACAGGATTAGCAATGGGGAGTGTCAGCACATATGCTACTTATTTACCATTCCTGGACTAGATGCTGTACGATTAACATACTGTAAGTGAGAACCGCTTTGCCCTTTACAAAGCTTTTTCCTCGCATCCCTCACTTTTTAGAAGAATCCTTTGCCACACGTTTAATTATCATCATCGTCATCGTCGTCGTCATCATCATCCCCACTTTACAGATAAGAAAAACGAAATGCAGGGAAATGAAGTACTTTGGAAAGATCACGAAATGATTATGTAGTGGAGACCAGAGGGGAGCCAGGCCTTGTCCTTCGAACTTCAATCTGTTCATTCTACCCTTGGAAATGTCAAACTGGTGTTCTGCCATTGGCGAGACAGCTCATCCATGCAGCTGCACAGAAGGACGAGTTTACAAGGCTCCACTGCCCTCCCACGGGCTATTTACACCTTTTAGAGAAGTAAAGGTATGAAAGGAAAACGGGTGCTAACTCAAAGTTCCAGAAGCTTCTTCCCAAGGTCAAGTCCCATCTCACTGGCGAAGCCAAGCCCAGAGATAAGTGAGGTGGGACGGGAAGTGGGGGGAAGGAAGGGGAAGGCACAACTAGAAATTCCTAAAGTCACGGTTCACCCCACCAGGAACATGACAATCTACTTCCTTAATTCCAAGGTGCCGTAGACTGTCACATACACCACCAATTTTATAACAGCTCTGGAGAAGAAAAAAATAAAGAGGGGAGAACAGCATGCTAACAGAACACACTATTGTTAACACACATCCCAATTTCAAATATATGAAAATGTGGGAACACAACCATCAAGGAAATATGGTCTACCTCAAAATGGGATCTTGTGCTCACTTGCTCAGCTGGGCCATGTATAAAGTGTTTTATAAAACTTACAGAAGAAGATTAAGCAAATAAACAGAACGTTCTCAGTTTTCTCCCATCTGTTTTCCTTGAATCTTTGGTGTCTGCAAAACAGAATCCGACCAAAGACGGGGTCTGACTGAACATCGAGTGCCACATTCAGCTCCTTCACATTGAAGGGGCCCATGTGTTCTGTCTGGTGTTCCACAAACAGCGCCCTCATGTCCAGTTGCAGAGCCCATGGCCAAGAAGACCAGCTCCTAGGTCAAATACTGGGTATTGTCAAGGCCCTTCCACCTCAAGGCTCCCCCCATTTCCACCTCCTTAGAAATGCTGAGTCTCATTCACCATACCTGCATCTGTCACCTAGATGATGATTCTAGATGGCCTGCCCCACCCCCACCAGCCATTTTAAAGAAATAGTTTATATGACAGAATGAAGGGAGTGAGAACTTTTAAAAATTCCCCCAAGACATGTAAAGCCAAAGAAGCATTATCCTGATCCAAGAAGCCCCGTCTGCTTTATCATTCCAAGGGGGCCATGGCTTCAGAACCAGCTCATAAAAAATGTGTTTATGGCTCCCTAATCAAACACTGGTTTTGACCAATGGCCAAACCCAAAATGGTCACCTACTCTTCACTAGACTCAAATCCAATCGATCTGAGCTATTTCCAAAAATCAAATTAAGTCATTAAATATTTATTGAGCTGCTGCTCTGTACCAGACCCTAAAATGAATAACCTATGATCTCTGCCCTCAAGAAACTCACAAGCTGGCTGGAGAAGCCAACCAACTCTCATCTGTGGGTCCACAGCATCTGGGAAGTGCTGTGGCATGGGGAGAGATGAACCCCCTGGCGAAGCTCCGGTGGGGTGGGGTACTCCACAGAAGAGGAGAGGATGTGCAGGTGGTTTCAAGGGGGTCTGGTTTCTCTCGGAGCAGAGATGAAGGAGGGAGAGGGCACAGAGACGGGAGGCCCAGCATGAGCAGAAGCTTGAAGGTACACAGTTCACCGGGATTAAGATTTACAGCTTTTAAACACTGTGCCACAGGCTTTGAAACAAATCCAGAACTATTTGAAGGAGCTGGAGCATCCCTGGAATGAAAGAACTGAGAACACTTTTGACAAGAAAGACGTATAAGACTCAGGAGATGTCTCATCCTGGTCTGTCTTAAAGCAGCAACCAAAAACCTTTCCTAACGCTTAGTTGTTACTTAACTCTGCCCATTAAGGATAATCCACCAAGTTTCTAGAACTACCAAAACTATTATTACTAGAACTCGATCTCCCCAAATGGAGACACAATGGCCACTGGGGTCAAGAGGTAACTAACTCACAAGTGTTGACCACCTTCCAAGGACCATTTTCTAAGAACTGGCTGGGTGTTTTCACATGCGCCACCTCATTTAACTGTAAAAGAACCCTTCGAGGTCAAGATTATTACCCCCTTTTTCCCAGGTGCAGAAGCTGTGGTTCCAAAACCAGAAGTCAGTTTCCCAAAGCAATACAAAGCTAACCATGCAATGAGGGTGGATTTCAAACACTGGTCTGGCTGGCCTCAAATCCAGCCTTCCATTTCACCAACTAGGTGGACATCAGATAACCATGCTTCTGACTTAAGGCCTCTATCCTGGGGGAATTTCCTAGTGGTTCCGTGTTTAGTTCAGAAATGGATTTCACCAAGACCATCTTTGACCTCTCTCCTCTCTCCCCTCGGAACCCAATCCTGGTCCTACCCACTTGCTGTCTTCTTAACATCTTCATCCTTTCAGTCCATACTTTATTTAAAACCCACCTCCTATGACTGCCTCCTGCACTTGCACTTTTTGACTTCAATGGCACACCTGCGGGAGCTTCTAGCCATCGTTTGTCATTTTTAACTACAGCATTCTGGCCTAACCCTGGCAGAAGACTGCTCTGAGACAAATAAAAGGGAGGTATGGACCACTTGAGCCAGAAGAGGCTAAATGGATGAAACTCATCACCACTATCAGCCGAAATGCCTTCGAGCAAATAGAGCTCAGGAAGGAAGTCCCACCAACAAAACCGAGAGCTTTGAAAGATGTGTCACCAAACTGCTGAGGCCACCTAGAACAACAACTAGATAGAACACTGGTCTGGCCCTGTGCCGTCCAATACAGAAGCCACTAGCCACATGAGTCTACTGAGCATATGAAATGTAGCTAATCAGAAAAGGCTTCAATACCCCCCAAAGAATGTGAAACATCATATCAATACTTTGATATTAATGATGTACTGAAATGACAGTATTGTGGATATATTAGGTTAAATAAACTACGTTATTAACATGAATTTCATCTGTTTCTTTTTACTTTTTCTAAAGCATTACTAGAAAATTTTAAATTACATATGTGGCTCACATTGGTGGCTCAAATTATACTTGTATCAGACAGCACTGGTCTGACACATGTAAAAGATGAGACTAACAGCAATTCTGGAGTGTTAGGAAGTGTATACACACAGAAATATAGACACTCACACAGAGTCTGATTAAAATTTTAAAACAGCACAAACATGAACTTACTAACTCCAGAAAAATTCCTCTGGCAATTCGAAGGGAGGAGTAAAAGTAACTGCTCTCCCTCCCACCAAGACAGGGATTCCACATTACCTAAAATCTCCTTTCTAGCAAGAAAATCTGGCAAAGATGCGGCCTTCTCTCTAGCACCATTCCTGACGGTCTCATCCAAGGCCATGAAGCTAGGGAATGAGCCTGACTGCCACACAGCTAAGACTTATGCACAGGTGGCCCTTAAGTAGTAGGCTTGACCAGGAGACAAACATGTGGCATAGAACACCCACCCCACAGTTCATGTAAGTCAACTAGAATGAGAAAATAAAGTATAAGCAGTAAAGTGTACTTGTAGCACATCATAGTGGATCATCTAGTCTAGCTCCTTTCAAACTCTTCTTAATCATGACTCACAGTAGGAATTTAATTTCTTATCATGCACATACATCAGCTAATATAAATAAAACAAGTTTCGTGAGACGACACTTACCTTCAATACTGTACTATTCCTCTGCTGCCCTGTGTTCCCCATATTCTAGTCTATTCTATTTTTTTTTTTTTAATGCTGATTGTCGTCCACTAAATTGACTTTACAACCCACTAACGGATCATGGCACAGCCTAGCCTGTGCACAACGAGGAAGAAGTATACTCCCCACTCTGTGACCAACACTGATATTTGACCACTGGATCCCTCTCTCCAAAATCTGGACATATGGATGTGACCTCAGAACCCTTCTCCTCAACACAGTGTTCCAGGCAGCTACAGCAAATCACTTGGAGTCAAAATCAGAGATTAAATCAATTTATTACCCTTGTTCTGGTCCAAAGCTCTCATTTTACAAATGCAAAAACTGAGGCTCAGAGGGGAAAAAGTGATTTGTCCAAGGTCATACAGCAAGACAATGGGAAAGCTAAGACTCCTGTGCGCCCACGAATCTACTTCACTTTACATCAGCAAATAGGAGACACAACTGACATGAAACATTACACGAACGTGGAAAAAATTCAAAATTTCACCATGACCATGAAAAGTCAGCATACTTTCAGTGGAACACAGCAAGGAAGTTCTTATCACCCCACCAAGGAGAAGACATGAGGATTCTGAGGTCAAAGGAAGTGGCGTGCCAAAAGCTGAGTCAAAGGTGGGGGTGGGGGGGCTGGTATCTGGCAATGGAGAGTTTTTAAACTCTGTTTCTCAAATGAAACAAACCATTGGCTATTTATTTTCTAGGACCAGGGAGAGGTCAGCCTTCAACTGACCAGCCATTTTTGTTGCTTTCCTTCTGCAAAAGCAAGAGGCCTTGTTCAAGTTCACCTCTGTGCAGGGCTAAAGTATAAGCAAACCCTTTTTCCTTGCTTGGTCCAAAGTCAAGCTATAAAGCAGGCCCTTGAAATTTCAAACCTTATTAGAAAAAAAAAAACTCCTTAGGCAGAAAAGCAAAACATTAAGAAATAAGAGTCTCCACTGTGAAACTGAGTACAAATGATCTTTCACCAAAATAACTCAGCCCATCATCAAATTACCACCCCTCAAGTCCAATTTGCCAGATTTTTTGCCCAATATTATAAGAGTGTGGTAAGCAGACATGGGCTAATAAAAATTAGCTCAAATATCCATTTCTGGTCACACATCCACCTAAAATAGGAGGTGAGAGAGGCAAAGCTCAGGTCAGATCTCAATCCTGAGAGACGCCAATAGAAACAAAAGAAAAGTGACCCCACCCCCAACAGTACCATCATGCACCTCTATTTCCTTTACAACAAACATGATCAGAATAAACAATTTTTTTTTTTTGTAAGGGAAATACAGGTCTACGAAACAAATGATTTTCAATTTCTTGCCAGGGGTTCCCTTTAAAAAACAAACACAAAATTTCAGCAGAATGGAATGAAGGAATCTGAGTTGTGTGTCAGGAGAGCCAGGACACACAAAGGGACATGCTGCAATATTTTTATTCCTTGCACCAGAAATAACCTGTTATCTACAACCCTGACTTTTTCTCAGATGCCTGGTAGGGGTGCTCACCTACCCCTCCCCAGACTAGGGCATAGCTCTCCTCCATCTCTTGCTAAACTCAGGCCTACTGTCTGTCTCATGAGGCCTCCAGAGCCCTTGGAAATTATAAATTCTTTGACCGTCCTAGGCATCGGCCTAAATAATTCAACAGAAAAAAAAAATTTAATTATGTTACTTTAAAAAAAAAAAAAAAAAAAAAAAAAGCTCATTCCAAATATGTCAGAATGTGGCCAGTCAGCCCTGAAGGGTTTCGTTACTAAAAAAATAAAATCTCCCAAATGCAATGGCGATGATGGGAAATGTCGAACCTCTGCCACTGTCAAATATATTTCACAGAATTCGTATCCCCTCAGAAATCTGAATTTCCACAAAACGAGGTTGGGAATCCATGGACTGGGGCCACCATTTCTTCCAAGAGCAGCTGGTGGCTGGCGAAAGGGGCACAGGGTTTCCTGTCCTAGCCCTGTGTGACCCACCATCAGCTCTCCATCCAAGATGCCACCAAGATCCCACCCCATAAATGGTCACAATATACCCTTCTTTCGGATAGAAAAATTAGGACTTTGTTTTGGTTTTTGTTTTTGGTTCAAAATCCCCAGCAAATTCAATCAGATACTAATTCATCGCAAATAACCGTTCGACTTTGGGTAGGTACCTTATTTTCATTTGTTAAATTTTAATTTAGTCAATATCTGTCTTCTAAAAAAAAATTTATTTTTTTGTTTCACCTTCATTTGATTCATTTTAAGGCCAAAAGACTATATCAAATGCTGTTTGCACATGTGCTTTCATGTTCCAAAGGCAAGTACCTTTGGGTTTGGCTTTTGTTTGTATTTTGATTTTTTTCCCTTCAAAAAGAAAAATTAAATTTTGATGCTAGAATCAGCTGAATTGGAGTTTCATCCCATTTTTTTTCAGCAAAGTAACTGTTCCACTAGAGAAGGTGAATAAGAATCAGAATTTTCATCTCCTCTCTGTCCTTCCCTTTTTATCTTCCCTTCTCGTTAAGTCAGTAAAATTTGTGCTTTTTTTAAAATCACAGACCCCCCCTCCCTCAAATGATCAAGGCTAATGGATTTTTCCCCCTTTGAAAGTAATCAAATTTGTGAAAAATACCAAATGTTAATAAAACTACCAACCCCTCATCACAATCAAAGAGGCCTGAAACCAATCTGGATTTTTAAAAAAATAAATTTTTCAAATTGGAAGAGTGAACGAGCACAGAGAAGGAAAAATTTTCTTCCAAGGATTCCTCAACCCTTGTCTTTATCAACTGATTCAGTTGCATGCCATAAAAAATGAGCTTCTGTGAATCCACTGTTAGTTTTTTCATAATAATGTTAATTATGCATATCTTATTTTAATGGCGGTCTCTCCTACAAATCTGTGGACTACTCAATTTGTAGAATATGATGAATTTACATTATTTTTCCACTGAATATTCCTCAAAAAAAGGTTTCTGACATTTTCTGGATAAAACAACAACAAAAAAAGAAATGCCTAGAGCTTTCAGAAAACAAAATCAGAAAACAGTCTTAATTATTCCATCAAAATAAAATAACACAAAACCCAAGAAACACACAGAAAAAGATAGGATTTCACTCTAACTTTTCCAGTTTGTTTTTCTTTAGAACCTTGGGACCTTAAATGCAGTAAAGTGTAAATGTAAAATTAAAAAAAAAAAATCTACAATTTCTGGGTGTGTCCAAAGCCAACATTTTAGGGTCTATTTTCTCTTTTAAATCCTTCCTTCTTGGGAATAGAAAAACTTAGATATTGCCAAATGGTGAAATGAGTCTTTTTTGCCCGCTGAGCTAAACAAGTTCCAAATTACAATGAAGTACAATTTCTAATTGCTTCATAAAGCCAATTCTCCCAGTTTTCCCTAAACTCAACAATTTCTCTCCTTTCCTCATTCCAATTAGTTTTTTTCTCAGATTAAAATGAGTTGGGCAGCCAAATTGACTTTGTTTTTAGGAGACTTTTTGCTTTCTCCCCTTTAAAAACTGAATTCATTCAAATTCCAGCTTAATTTTCATTTACATATTATCTGGATTTGGCTTCAGAAATAAAAATAGTCTCCATGCTCCTGAAAGATCAAAGTAAAAATTTTCACCCCAAAAAGGAGAAAAAAAGAATCCTTTTCCCCTCCACTGCCTTATAGTGCAAACTTTTGAAAAAATAAGAAATAAAAAATATTTCTTTTCAATTTTAATTTCTTTTTTTATTTACAAAATAGTATCCTCTAGGTGGCGTCGTTTTAATGGGAAAAAACTACCGTTTGAAGAAAAATTAGAAAAAAAAATTGAGAAAGGGAAATATGGCCTAAAAAAAAAAAAGATTGTTGCAAAGATAGGGCGCCGGAGAGGAAAGACCTCCCGGGGGTCATCAGGAACCCCGAGCTCAGAGAGGGTCAGGGGGAAATTGCAAATTTGAGGGGGAGGGGGGAAAGCTGGAAGGGGTTGCATTTTTGCAAAATGTGAATTGTCCAAACTGAAATGGCTGCTCTGTTCTCTCACCGCTTTGTTTTCTGGGCTCCGGTCCGAGCCCTGGGCCAGCGAGGGCGCTGAGTGGAGGTCCGAAAAGACCCCCTCGTCTCCCCCACCCTCTTCGCACCCCGCGGCGCCCGGGGGGGCTCTCCAGACCCCTACCCTTCGGTTTGCGCCCACAAAAAGCCCGCAAACGTGCCCAGGCACTTTGCATTTTGCAAATCTTGCAATGAAGTGGCGCAGCGCCCCGGGTCCCGGCCCCCCGGGGTCCCCCGCGCAGTGCATGCCCCCGGCCCCCCGTCGTACCTGCGGAGCCGCCGCGCCGCCCGGCTGGTTCATGGGTCCGTGCGGGAGGAGGCGGCCCCGGCGCGTCCTGCTCCTCCCGGGCCGGGTTGCTGGTGCGCGCACAATGCCGCCGCCGCTGCCGCCGCCGCCGCCGCCGCCGCCGCTCCCTCCTCCGCCCGCCCCGCTCAGGCCGGGGGGGCGGGGGCGCTGGGGGCGCGCGGGGGGGGGCGCCCGGCCCTCGCCCCCACCCCCGGCCCGCACCGGCCGCCGCCGCCGCCGCCGCCGCCGAGCCGCCCCTCGCGGGACCGCCGCCGCCCCCCGCCGCCCTGCCCGCCCCCCGGCCGGCCTCTCCGCGCGGCCCGCGAGCTCCGGGCCTCGGCCTCGGCCTCGGCCTCCGCGCCGCCGGCCTCCGCGCGGCACACAAAGCCGGCCGGCCCCCGAGCGCGCCGCTGCCGCCCGCCCGCCAGCCCCCGGGCCGCGGCACACCCGCCCCCCAAACTTTCCGGGGCCGTGCCCTGCCCTCCCGGCGCCCCCGGCGCCCGCCCCCCAGAGCCCTTCTGCCCTCCCCCAATTCTCCAGCACCACGGAAAAGTCATTTACACATTGGAAAAAAGTTTGGGGAGCCTCCTCTTAGCGGAACACAAGGGGTTAATGAGAACTCTTCTGGTACCCCCACTCACCCCCCAAAAAATCAAATTGATTTTTTAAATAAAGTTTGAAGAATTGGCCTTATGGAAGAATTGTAAGGTTCAATGAAGCTATCCCTATCGCCCGTGCCACCCGTCCAAAAAAAAAATCTAATGTATTTTGAAAATAAAAGTTTGAGGAACTGATTCCTTGACAGGGAATTCTTTCTAGCCCCCCCAATCAGATTGATTTTAAAAATAAATATTTGAGAAGCTACTTTATAATTATATGAAATGAGGGATGAACAGAGTATTACTATCTACCCCAGTCAAAAAAAAATTTAAAGAATATTTATTTTAAAAATAAAAGTTTGAAGAAATGGTTCTATGTAAGATAACAGAGTTTAAAGATTAAGGAGGATTAGCCCCAATCAAGTTTAAGTTAAAAAGAAAAACTTGAGAAACTGCTCCTACGAGAAATAGATGGCGAACAAAATTACTTCTATACAACACCCTAAAAAATCAGATATATGTATATATATACTGTTTTTTATTGGAAGAACTGCCTCCCTGTGTGACTTGGGAAGTTTTAAAGGGATTTTTTTTCTGTCCTCTTCACATGCCCCAAAATCAAATTTTTTTAATTAAGTGTGAAGGACTTACCTCCTAAAAAAGACAAGAGTGATTACTAGGTCCACCCTATATTTCCCACAATTGATTGATTTTTAAACAAAAATTTGAATAACTGCTTATTTATGACATGAAAGAAATCTTTCTTTGCCCCTCCCCAAGAGAAAAATATAAGGATACTTTTTTTAGAAATAAGAGCGTTGGATATCAAGGGTAAACAAATATCTTTTCTCTGTCCTCACCTCAAAAGTTTTTTCAATGTTTAAAGAGCTGGATCAATAAGAGACAGAGAGGGTTACGGAAATTTTTTCTCTTCAGCCCCCAGAAAAGTCATCATTTTTTTAAATGTCAGGAAACTGAGGGACTGCAAAGAAGATACTTCCTCTCCCTGAAGAATAAAAATGTGGGAATGTAGCCCTCCATAAGAAGCACAGAATTAAGAGACACACTTTTCCCCCCACCAAACACTCCCACAAGAGATTAAGAGGGATCTTCTAATCATTTCCCACCCAAAAAAGTTGGAGAGTCATTAAAAATAAGTGGCCATTTCCCTCCCTGCCAGCCTAGCAAGTATGTTCCTGGCAGAGTTTGGCAGATTTTGCCAAGGCTAATGTAAGGCAGGCACCCAGGAGAGCAGGGCAGCCTGGGGAGTTTGGTAGAATTGGGTTCCCCTGAGCCATGAGCATAGGTGATGGCCGTAGACGGCCCCCACCAGGTGCCTGAGGACTTGTTGCCAGAACAGATAATCTCTGACTCCATCCCTGTGTGAAGATTTCCGGGCACCTTACTCAAGGCCAAGACCTTTCCTCTGCCTAGTGGAGCTTAGCCTGACCTTAGGCCCTGGTGTAAAAGAAACTGGACCCAAATAATATTGGATCTCTGTTACCAGACTCAGAGCTATAAGGTATCAAGGAAAAAATAAACCCTGTCCTGGGAGTCAGGAAAACATGATACAGTATTTATTCATTGAGCACTTACTATGTCCCAGGCACTTTGTGTTTAATAGGGCAGACACGTCATAGAGAAGAGGGTCGCTTACAGCAGCCCTTCTCAAACTTGAGGGAGCCTCAGAATAATAGGGAGGGCCTGTGCCAACACAGAATTTGCAACTCACCCAGAATTTGCATTTCTAACAAGTTCCCAGGTAAACTTGTTGCTGATCTAAGGACCACATTTTTAAAACTATTGCAATACAGTGTCACCAGGTAAATGCACAGGTGTGGGAGAAAGAGGAAGGGCCCGACCCAGGGGAACAGGTGAGGGAGTCAGCGAAATTTCCTGGAGGAATAACACCCTGCTAGAGGGCTGGGTCTAAGCACTTTTCCTCCCCATGTCTTAATCTGATGGCAGGAGCTCTCTAGATGAGAGATGCTTAAATAGAGACCTTGGATAGGTTTGGGGATCCACAAACTAAGCAATTTTATGTCATAAGCAAATTTATGTCCACATGGTTGTTTTGGGGGAGAAAATCTCTGGCTTCATCATTTTCTCAAAAGGGTCAGCGACCCCAACCTGGGATGATCTGCAGCCTGTTTCCAGGCACCTCTAACCCGGAAAATCCTTGTGGGTCCTTCTCAGCCTTCTCTTTCTGGAATTGCAGCAAGCCCTTCTGCTTCTCTACCACTCACGGGCCACAGGAACTGGGCTTTCCTCTTCTGTCAGCATATCTCCACAGAGAGCCCAGAGTGCATTCGACACCATTGTGGGGAGTCATGTCCTCCACAGAGGTGCCAGCCCTGGAGTGTATGTCCCTTCTTCACTCTGTCCCTGCTGGGCCATGAATGATATGCTAGGGGACCAAAAGCTGAGCTTGATGTCTTCCTGACAAAATCCAGTTTCTAAATGAATGCACGCATTTCCCAAACCATAGTGGAAATTCTGCAGTCACCCAGGGCTATGATTTATCCCTGTTCAGGAAGTTAACTAAGGGTTAAATAAGGGGGAAGGACAAGGAGAGGAGTCAAAGTATTTGATGAGAGCCCAGGGGGCAAGACCAGACCTGCTCAACACTGGAAGAGAGGGACAATATTGCAGGGGCAGAATGACCATCAGTCAGAGTTGCATAGAACAAATGCTTACCTTAGACGGTAGCATGATCCAGTAGGGACTTCCAAGGGCTTATCCATCCTCTAAGTGCCCATGATTCGATTCAACATACCTGCATTTATCTAATGCTGGAAACTTCTGACCCCTTCCATGCCCAGCCCGCTGCTCCTAGAACCAGAACTGCCACATTAAAACCTATATGGCTTAATTATTTAGGGCCCAGGCTGTGGCATCTACTGCCTGGGTTGCAACCTTGGCTCTGGCCCTTGTATGCTCTGTGATCTTGAGCGGACAGCTCAACCTCCCTTACCTCCATTTCCTCATCTTTCAAATGGCGCTGACAACAGTATCTCCCCCATGGGGGTACTTTGAGGATGAAATGAGATAACACATGTAAAGCTTTTAGAAAGTGCATGGCATAAAGAAAGGGCTCCACAGACGTCAGCTATTGGGATCACAGAGACACGTGTTTCCCGTCTCTGCCACTGACTAACTGCATGACCCTGGGCTTACAGCTTAATCACTGAGCCTAGTTGCTGTCTCTATAAAACGGGGTCCTGAAATCTAACGGTCTTATCAACACTCTTTTACTTGTAACCAGTAGTAACGAAATCACGGTGAACCAAAAAAAGAAACAAAAAGGTGTTATTAAATTAGAAGGTGGATTATGGTACCCAAGGGCAGGAAATAAAACGAAGCCTCACGGGGATTTGGAACTAGAAACTAGAATATCATCAGGAACTGTGCTTGCTCTTGCCATCACTCTGGGCCATAGGTCTCTTGACATCTCATGCCCTAATTCATACTCTGTGTGTCTCTCTCTTGCCATCCCTTCCTCCCTGCCTCTCTCCAGGTGGGCTTCTCTAGGCACACAGTTAAAACGGTCACCTCGCCATCCTCTCAGTGACAACAGGTGCTGATCAGTGTCTCTCTGTTTCAATCCAGATTCACAGGACAGAGAATGTGATTGACCAAGCTTGGCCCACTTGCCACAGGAGCCAAGCAAGCAATGATGACCAAGGGAACAGGGTCACAAAATACACAGAGATTTCTGAGACCCACCCCTGAGAGAGAGATGTGGTGGGCTGCGCGGACCTTCCAAATGTTGAACCTCGTAGAGAAATCTGAGGATTTGCTGAGATAGGGGGCTAAAAGTGCCAGGCTTAGGGCCTGACACATAGACACACTCAAAAGGTGTGTTTCCTCCTGCCAGAGTCAGGAGACAGTTAGGTAACCAGGGTGGTGAGATTTTGTTGGGTGTGGGTAGCAAAGATGTCAAGCTCATGTCACAGACAGTGAGGGGGACAAGTAGACAAGAGTTGCCTCACAGTAGCCTTTGGGTCCCAAATAGAACCTGGGGCTTGGCTGAAATCTTATGGGTAGATCTTGGTGGAGAGGATGCCTTCAGGTTTTAAAGAGTGTGGAACAGAATGAAGCCAGGGACTTCACAAAATGGTGTCTTTTTCCTCAAGATGAGTTTCTTTTTCAAGCCTAAACAAGGAAGGAAGTGCTCTCTTGTAACAGCCCAGCCAGGGAGACTTGAGCTCTCAAAGTTTCTGCACGATGAGAGAGAACCACACAATCCAGTCTTATAAAATTTCTTAGCAATTTATCAAACAAGATGACAGCATTTTCTTATTTGATCCACTACTTCTCAGAGGTGGGCAGAGAAGGTACTATCACCCCCATTTTAAGGATGAGAAATTTGAGGATAAGGTCTTTGGCCAAACTAGCCAGTGGCAGCCCAGTCTGACACTCAAGCCATGTTCTCCCCATGGTGCTCTGGCTGCCCCTGTGGAACTTTCTGGTGACTAGGATCGAAATGGACAGATTCTTTAAACCATCTTGCTTTGTCTCTGGGATTTTCTTCTTTACCTTTCTTTCATACTTCTTCCTCCTCTCCCTCATAAAGAAGTCCAAAAGAGGTGGCAGCAACTTATTTCCCAAAAGGAGGTCCTTACAAGTCATAGTGAAGTCTCTGGAGAGACAGATATCGGAGGCCTTCCTTGGCAGTCCCCCAGGGAGGCGAGTCTTGGAGGAAAAGCCAGAAAGAACGAAGACCCAGGACAGAAGGCTGGAGAATCGAAAGAGAAAAATCAGGACAAATTTGAGTAGCTCGTCCCTGGATTCAACAGTAGTGCTTATTAAGTATCTAAAATGAATGGCATTTTTTATAAACCTATTCCATAGGTCTGCCATCCCATGAAGCCTCCGTTTCTTTACTTACAAAATGGGCAGATTAAGGTGCCTAACATACAGGGTTATTTAAAGCATTAACTCTGGCACTCAACACGTGGTAGTTATTATTAATTGTCCCAGCCCGTTTCTATTTTACTACATATAAGGAAATTCAGGCCCCCTTCTTGCGGAGGGGAGTGGTGGAATCATCTTATCTGAGCAGTGTTATCTAGCCAGGAAGGGAACAAAGTTAGCTTTGGAGGCAGTTGTCCCAAGTCTAATAAGCCAAGTCCCCCAATACAGCAGCATTTGTGACCTTAGTTCTGCTGGATCTCAGAATGGAAAAGGACCCAGGCCAGGGGAAGGAAGGAAGAAGGAAAATGACAGGAGCTGGTCCATCTCATTTTCTCCAAGTGTCACCCAAAGGAGTTTCTAATCTGTCTGTCCTTTCTGCCGTGAGATACACCTGTGAATGGAATGAGCTGACAGCGTGGCCTGGGGCAGGGCTCAGGCTCTGGGCTCAGACCACACTGGGTTCAAATCCCAGCTCAGCCCCTTTCCAGCCATGTGAGCCTGAGCACATCACATCACTGTCTCTGAGCCTTGGTTTCCTTAACTGTTACACGGGAATAATAACATAGGCATGTATATTTTATGTGAGGGTTAGAAAAGACAATGAATGCCAGCACACTGTAGGTATCCTAAGTGTTAGCGATGATGCTACTAATCATGATGCAACCTCAATGGCTTGTATCAATGGCACAACTATCCAGTGGGTAGCCCACGTCTGGTTCGACAGATAGGCCCTGATACCTCTCAGTTATACTCCTCATTATCACCATGAGCTGATGAGGAGAGTGAGGCACAGAATGTGAAATGGAGTGTATCTTTCACCAGTAAATGGACAAACGGACCCGACGTATCTCCTGATGGGAGGCACCAAGAAGAACCAACAGTGCTTACATAGATTCCTGCCAAAATGCATAACCCAAATCTAATCATGAGGAAACATCTGACAAACCCAGATCGAGGGGAGTTCATCCAAACGACTGGCCTGTATTCTTCCAAAATGTCAACGTTCTAAAAGACAAAGAAAGGCCGAGGAACCGTTTCAAATTAAAGGAGACTAAAGAAAAAAACAACGAAAGGCAAAGAGTGACCTGGAATTAGACCCTAGATCAGAGTGAAAAAAAAAAAAGTGCTATAGAGAACATTATGGCGACAACTGGTAAATTTTTAATATGGTAGGATATTAGATAATAGTATTCATTTGTGTTAAATTTTTGATTTGATAAATATTTTATGGTTGCATGAGATGCTGTTCTTGCCCTTAGAAAGTACACACTTTCGGTGTAAGGGGATATGATGTCTGCAACTCTCAAATGGTTCAAGAAAAAAAATTGTGTATGTACCATATGCACATCTACATATATAGCTATATATGGACTTATATCGTATGTATGTGATAAAACAATTTGTGACTGCATCTTAACGATTAGTGAATCTGGGTAAAGGGTATGCACGAGCTCTTTGCACTATTCTTGAAACTCTTCTATATAACTCTGAAATTATTTGAAAATAAAAAATTAAGAAAAATAGTATATCTAAAATGTTTGTAAAGCTAGAAGCCTACACAGAAATTACTGTACTTTCATCAGAATAAATTATTTCCATTGCATATTTGACAACAAAATTTGATTCATAGATTGATTGGTGGTTTGTCCACATCAAACTTTGCTGATTATTTTGTTCTAACGACATGAGTTTTCTTTTGTGGGCAGTATTCCTACCGGGTCTAATTTTCCCAGGCAAATTTCACAATCAAAATTTTGTCAAGCAGATTTAGGGTCTTCCATCGATTTTTAGTCAATCACGATCTTTACCATGTGCAGCATTAGTCTTTGTCAGTTTTATTTTCTGTTGCTTATTTCTACCAAGTGAATTTTTTTTCAAGTTTTGCAGGTTTCGGTATTACTAATAAGATTTAATTCTTCAAACAGGTTATTTCTTTTAAAAAACAATTGATTTTCCCATGTGTTGTTTAGAAGGATTCTCAGTCCTGTCTGGGAATCTGAATCACCTGGAAGGAGCTTGTGAAAAGGTTTCCTGGCCTCTACTCACCCCCACGAGCCCCCTACATTCTGAATTAATAGGTCGGGGGTGGGGCCCAAATATCTGTATTTTTAACAAGTCCCCACCTCTCAAGTCTTAGCAGTCATTGGCCCATGGATTGGCATGGTACTCAACTTCCTTGTATTATTGGTAATAGAATAATTGTAAACTCTCTGGGCCTCACTAATGAGGATTATTTTAACATTCCATTTCCCCAACTTGACTATGAGGTTCCTGAGAAGAGGGACCAAATTAATGTTTGCTACAGGGCCAGCACAGCCCATTATGTATGTTAAGTTAGGCACCAAAAACGTTAACTAATTGGCTATTGTCACAACCAAATCCTTAAATATCAGCAGCAAGAGAAGGAACTTCTTTTTGTTTCATGGAAAAATGTACATAATATAAAATTTACCATTATTACCAGGGTTAAACATACAGTTCATTGACATTAAGTACATTCACATTGTTATGTAACCATCACCATTATTCGTCTCCAGAATTTTTCATCACCTCATTAAATAATGACTCCCCATTACCTCCTCCCAATCCCTGGTACCCACAATTTTACCTTCCATCTTTATCAATTTGACTACTCTAGGTACCTCATGTGAGTAGAATCATACAAGATTTGTCCTTCTGTTTCTGGCTTATTTTACTTAGTGTAATGTCTTCAAAGTTCATTCGTGATGTAGCATGTATCAGAATTTTATTCCCTTTTAAAGCTGAATGAGAGTCCATCATATGTATATACCACATTGTGTTTATCCATTCATCCATCGATGGACATTGGGTTGTTTCCACCTTTTGGCTATTGTGGATAAAGATGCCATGAATATTTATGTACATGTATCTGTTAAAGTTCCCACTTTCAATTCTTTGGGATATATACCCAGAAGTGTAATTGTTGGATCACATGGTAATTTTTTGTTTAATTTTTTGAGGAACTGCCATAACATATTCTATAGCAGTTGAAGAAGAACATTTTTAAAGCTGCTTTAATAAAGGTAGAATGATGATTAATCCTTTCTGAATTCTATCATAAGTCTATTGAAAAACAAAATCCATACATCTATCTTTAGCAACATCAAAGGATCATGGGATATTGCATTTCCCGCTTTGTTCTGTGGAAGATGAATTGCATTAAAAGCCTTAACTCTGCACACCTCCCTGCAACTATCTCTTTGTCATGTGGCTTTGCAGTTCTTCTCACTAAAAAGGTGGGGTCTATTTCCCCATCCTTGATTCTGAGTTTGGCCATGTGGTGGCCAATAGGATGATGGCAAATTTCATATAAGCTAAAGCTTTTAAAGTGTTTGTGCAGCTGGGTTTGTGCTTGCTACTGCACTTTTGCCTTCACTGTGAGAATATGTCCAAGCTAGCCCGCTGGAAGGATAGGAGAGAAAGGTGAAACAGCTCAGTCGCCTCGGTTGACCACCAGATGTGTGAGCCCTAGCCAATAGCCAGACTCCCCCAGAGTATGAGAGAGCTCAGAGGAGACTAGAAGAACCATTCAGGTGAAATCCCCAAACCACAGACTCGTGAGCTAAATAAATGCATATTATTTTCCATAACTGAGCTTTAGAGTGGTTTGTTACACAGCATTATTGTGGTAACAGATAACTGATTCAGGTTCCCTCCTACTCTGCCATCTGCTGTCATCCTGTATCTGTCAAGGGGTGATGAGCCGGCTTATTTCACTGACTTCACAGAGGTAAATGCCAGAATTGCCCAGGTTGAGCATCTGACGGTTATAATCTAAAGGCTGATTTCTCTCTTCTCTCTTAAAGGTTACCCATTTCTAGTTTATTGGGAAAGAAGGCTGGAAAGGGCATCTGTTTTTCATTGCTCCTCATTTTAGTGACAGGATCTCAATGCTCCTTGGAGAGCAAGACCACTGCCATGTTCAGTCTATGCGTTCTGAGTGGAGTTGCTCTACTTACTCCTGAGTACCATCAGCAAATGACCCAGACCTAGCCAATCAATATGTGCCATCTCCTTGGCCCCAGATTGGCTCAGAAATGGTCATGTGACAAACCAAGTCTATGAGGTTCAGTTTCAAGAACATGAATGTAAAGCTTTCTCTCCCACTGAGATAACCTAAAGGATATAGTTTAAGTCTAGAGAAGCCATGGACCATCATGTAGAAAAAACTTGCCTGAGTATAACTTGCTAACACAGAGAAAAATAGAGCCTAGAGATGGAAAGAAACAGAGCCCTGATGACATGGTTAGAACCCCTAGATCCAGCCAGGCTTAAAGCTGTACTTCCTTTGAACTTTTACTTATGTAAGTTAATAAGTATTCATTTGTTTGTTTTGTTAAGCCAATTTGAGTAAGGATTCTGCCCATTGTAACTGAAAAGGGACTTGTTTGCATTCCTCCTGGGTCATCTTCTTGACTGCATTTTTCCTTATTATCTTGGGCTCCTCCACAGTGCTCTTAGCCCCATTGCTGTGAAGAATCACTGAGCTCATCACTGCTGGTCACCACATGGGACTCTCAGGTAGACTCTACCCAGTAGGATGGAGCTTCTTCTACACAGGGTCCAGAAGCAGGGAGAATGTTGGCAGGTCTGGGCAGACCAGGCAGCCTACTTTGTTCTGAACAGTTCTGATTTATGCCTATTGTCCCAGCATTAAGCATTCCCTTTCACTATCGATAGTGTTGTTGTTTGGATGATAAATTATATGGTCTCCTCAGCAGGCCACGTTTCTTTTTATTGTATCTTCTTTTTACTCTCAAAGAGAGTTCCAAGATGGCTACAATAATATCTCCCATCCCATACGCTCTTCTACAATGTGACCTTACCTCTCCCCGTGAAGTGATGAAGTTGAGTTCTCTTCCATTTGAATTTGGCTGGGCTTGTGACTGCTTCAACCAACAGACCACTGTGGAAGTGATATTGAGTGACTTTCCAGACTGGGGCATGAAAGACAAAGTAGCTTCTACCCTATTTACTAAAATGCTCATACTGGGAGCCCTGACCCATCATCAACTTCCTTGAGGCTGCCATGTTGTGAGGAAGCTAAGCCATATTGAGAGGCCATGTGTGGGAGCTCTGGCAGGCAGCCTGGTGGATGAACTCTAAGATGACCCTCAATTATCCCTCAGCCTTGAAGTCTCCCCTGCTGGTCCCAGACATTGTGGAGCAGAGACAAGCTATCTCCTTTGTGCTCTGTTTAAATTCCTGACCACAGAATCTAGGAACATAATAAAATGATTGCTATTTAGGGCCACCACATTTTGGTGTAGTTTTTAACACAACCATAAAGAGTGGACCAAGAGGTGCCATTTTCAACTTCATATTAAATATGACCTTTCCCAGGGTCCATGACAGAAGTGAGTTCCCACCTCCTAACGTCACCGCTGGGTCCTCACTCCTCACTCCTTAAAAGTGCCCCCTACAGGCAGTTTCCCTGGCCTTTTGTCAGTCCTGTGCCAAAGGCAGGTGTGGTCTTGCCCAGGGTTGCCAACTAATAGTAAAATTTCTTAGCATCACAAGATCCTGTTAAAGCTTTAATGTTATTGCTTATAAGGACCTGATTAAATTCTAGACAAGGGACATTCCACTTCCCATATTTGGATGAATGCGGATGGTTTTCTTCTTTCAGTTTTAGACAGTTCAAATCTCTCTAACTACGTGTTTCTGAAGGCTCTGGTTAAGGACCTATGTCTACAGTGAAGAGGAGTGGAGGTGAAGGAAAGAAGGGATCAAAGAACTCAGCAAGAAAATGAAGATAAGCTCTTGCCCAAACCACACATTCTCATTTTCTCCCTGGGCCAGAGAGAGACTCTTACTCAGGAGAATAGACCCCTCTGTACACACATCCTCACTCTCTCTCCTATGTCTCTCTCTCCTCTCCTCTCCTCTCCTCTCCTCTCCTCTCCTCTCCTCTCCTCTCCTCTCCTCTCCTCTCCTCTCTCTCTCTCTCTCTCTCCCCTTGTGCCTTCGTTACCATAGCAGGACCATGAGATTTTGACCTGCATCTATCTCTTTAAAAAAATAATGCAATAACATTATGACTTTGAAGAGTCTTCAGAGGGAGAAAATTTCTCAGCTGCATCTTTCAAGTAGTCGAGGATCACCTCCCTATGCACCAAAATTTCAATCTCAATAATTTGGAGTGGAAATCCTTCCCAGCCTCTTAAATAATGGATAACATCATTCCTGGTGCCCTTCCTGAACTTTCAGATGGAGTGCTGCCCTAGAACCTAGTAAGGTAAATTATCTGAGCCCAAGACATTCACACAATAGAGTGAATTTTCCAAAGGAAAACTTTTTTCTCAGATTTTTGAGAGCTCTCAAGTATATATTCAATTCTTTAGAAGTTAATGTTTCATTCAATGAAATGAGAAAAAGCCCTTCCATGATCCACATATATTCTTCCTACCAAAAGTCAAACGTAATCCAGAAGTCCCCGAGGCCTTACTAGCCTGTGGGTATGAATGAAGTCACATTTTATTTATTTAACAAACACTAACCTAGGGCTTGCAATAAGCTATTCTAAGTGCATTAAAACCATTAATCCTTATAACGGCTTGATGAGGTAGGTACTATTTATTATCCTGTTTTACAAATAAGAAAACTGAGTCACAAAGAGCTCAAGTAACTTGCCCAAGGACACAAAGCTCCTAAGTAGATCTTATTGTTGGACCTAGGAGTCCAACTCCAGAGCCTGTGCTCGAGTTTACTTTGCTATCTTGAATCTCACTGATGTGGATCATTTGATTCTACATAGTGGAAGCATTTGAGCCTCCCTGGTAAGGTTCCTGCTTTCCTCTAACTATGGCAATTTCAGAATCCTTGGAGGTGTTTCAGGTGGGCTCTGTGTTCCCCTGAATACTGCCCCTGGACAGCAACCTGCCACTACGCTTATTCTGTCTGCTCTCTATTACCACTACAATGCATATAACAAGCAGCTCGAAGCCTGAATGGCTTTAAACAGTAAGCATGAGTTTAGTTCATGAGTCTACTGGGCACCTGAAAGTTTCTTGGCTGGGCTTGTTCACATGGCCAAGGTGAGCTGGCTCTTAGTTGATCTACGTTGGTTTGTGGCTGGGACAACCAGGGACACGTGGGTCTGGTGCATGCATTTCTCGTCTTCCAGCATCCTAGCCTGGTCACTTTCGCTTAGCAGTGGCAGAGGAGAAAAGCAGACAAGCCCAACTGTGCACACACTTCTTAAGCTTTTGTTTAAATCACATTTCTGAGCATCCCATTGGCCAAAGCGGGTTGTGCAGCTGGGCCCAGAGTCGGAATCCTGCACAGTTACATGACCCAAGGCTTGGATACAGGGAAGGATGAAAAGTGGGCACCATAATGCAATCAATCTACCACACTTATCACCAATTTTCTTTCTTCTCAGAAATGTCAGAACAAAATTAAATTTCAAAATAAAAAGCTCATTTAGATAAAGCTGCCCAAGACGCCATAAATTAAAGTGGTGGCCTGAGCGATGGTAAAGAAGGAAACTAAACCAGGGGCAGCATGCACGACCGGTTTCTTTATAAAGGAAAATAGCAACATTCCTCTGTATCAGTAGCAAATGAAACTGAGAATTCAGAACTCGGCCTGCCAATGTGCCAGGGAGGCCCACATTCTGGTGGCAAAGTGGCAGTCAGCGGGGTAGGCATTGTGCAGGCCTGGTGTCTGAGCAATAATGTTAGCACAAAAGTCACATCAGAGCTGGCCAACAGCAAAACTGACTCAGTGAGCAACTTCTTAGCATATCAATGCCTCATTTTGTTTCTTTGGCAGAAAGCTCAAATATTGGCTTGCCTCCTGCAAAATTGACCTGTAGGCAACCCCAATTTTTCCAGGAGGGTATAAGTGAATATATACTTTATTCCCATTCCTGGAAAGCAGGACCTGTCATTTTCTGGGCTCACGCACTCTGCACATAGCCTGATTATAATTCTTTCTCTGAGAATCGAGGGAGCTCTATTAAGACAGCTAAACCAGTCTCCAAATGCAAAACTCCGCGGTCCCTTTCTTCTACCTTGGGAGTGCACTGGAAATATCACCACCCGTGGATAAATATTGACTGATGCTTTTTTGGAAATATCAAAAAAGGCTCAGTGGACAGTAAAACTTACCCTAAAAAAACAGAGCTAAAAACGTTGGAGCATTCTGCTTTTCATGACAAGAGACACCAGGACACTTACAATGGCCTTAGGTGGAAGGCTTAATGGAGAGAAACAGATCACACTCAGCAGGTATGTCAGAGCTAAAGGCACCTCCACTATCCTATGATCCTTTCTGGATAGACGATTTGCTATATATTAGGTGCTTTACACACATCATCTCAATTAATTCTTAAAGAATCTCTATAAAATAGAGCTGGACACATTCTCATTTTACAGAATGGGAAACTGAGGCATGAAGCATCAGTGAAAGGAGTTGCCCATGTCATGCAGCACATTAGTGTTGAGGCAATGTGATTCCAGAACTGGCCATCTTAGATAGCACTCTACGAAGACTTCCACTCAGGGGTACCTTTCAGGCACCACCATGCCCGGCGGCCTTCAAATTAAAGGATGCATCCACTAGAGAAACAATTTCTAAGCAGTCAATGCAGAGAGCTTTAGAGAATTCATTTCCAGACTCTTAGCTTCCATTCGTATGATTTCCTACAACTTACCTGCCTGAGGACTTCGATGTGAATGTATCAACCTGCTTCTACTTTCCCACCTTCTCTGCTCTTCACTCATTTCATAAAATATAAGTATATCCCTTATCATCCAAATCTTTCTGTGAGGTGTTTCCCTGCATAGAAAACCCTGGGTTAGGGGGATGAAGGATAACGAACAGAGGACTGATTCCAAATATTGGGGAAAAGAGGTTCCTTTAATCAAGACACCACAACCCTTCTCCTATCCATCCTATTAGGAAATGAATCCTAGAATTAATCATGCTGATAACTCAATTCAGAAAAATGCTTAACTCTTAGAGCCTTGTGATCACAAGAAATATAAACATTTTAAAATGTCTGTCAACAAACATTTTTGATTTAGAGACTGTGACAAAATGATCCATATGAAACTTAAAGCAAAAAAAGTATACTACGTTTCTATAAAATTCTGTGGGGGGAGTGGAGTGGAAAAACGATTTGAAGGAGAAAGAAGAACATTGTAAAATTTCTCGTTATTAAGAGTTTGTCTATTTTTTTTAAATGGATGAAAGTGGATACAAAATCCTTCCATTGGCTATATTTAAAAGAGTGATGTAACAGCTTTATTTTTAAATATTAATATTTATAATATGCAGGACATTACAACCTTTACGACTATTTAAAACCGTGATGGCAAATTTTTAAAAGATGCGATTATGTGGTTTTTCAGTTCTTTTGGAGGTACATGAACATTAACAAAAAAAAATGTGCAGAGTCCTCTGATTTTGTCTGACCAGTCTTTTCACAAATAAGACATTTGCAAACTAGAGAGTAAAAGATCACCTGGCAAAATAATACATGAGCTCGGACTGAAAGCAAAGCCTCGGGATTCCCTTATTGACCCTCTTTTCCTTACCCACGCTGGATTTCTCTATCAGTCTGAGTGCCAGCAGGTCTCAGTACTCGAAAGGGGTAAAAGGCAGGAGAATTCATCTAGCATATATTTACAAAGGTGACAGCAGGGTTAAAGGAAAGCCATGGGAGCTGTTAAAGTGCCAGAGACTAGCAAAGACATTTCCACACTTGGGCCAAGGGCACAAGGAGAGAGCCCCTCCCTCGACCCTGTGAGACCTGAACTATAGGAGAGAGCCATCAACAGGAGGTATATGTCTTAAGTAGAGGAACATGATCACTGCCAAACCACAGTAAGAGGGAAAGAGCTGGAGAAATAAATCTCTCTCTCTCTTCCTGCATGTTTTTCCTTCTGGTTCTTCCCATTGCTCAAAGCTACTAGAATCCAGAGAGCAAGGGAGCTAGTTGATATAGTCCTTAGAGGTCAACCTGCTGGGTACAGAGCAAAGTAAAGGGGAGAAAATGCTTCTGGAGAAACAACAAGAAAATGTCCAGCAAGCTTTCTATTTTGAACTTGACATTTTTGTTGAAACAAAAGATTAAGCTTTCCAGTCAAGGTAAGCTACAGCTAAATGAAGAGATTTCCCCCCAGAAGAATCCAAAAGCCTAAGTTTATGAGGCAGAAGGAATTTCAGAGAAGTTTAAGATTTTTATTTTTCATTTTATAACTGTGATACATAGATATCTACTTGTTTTAACACTGTAATTTTTTTTTTGGCATTTTCTTTCATTGGAAACAGATCTTTCTTTCTCTAAAAATTGCCTTGTTAAATCCCCACTCATGGATGCTTTCATAAACTGCTACAAACTCCAATTAAACCCCAGGAATTGAGGGAAAGTCCTTGAGAAAAGTGATGAAAACGGACATTTGAAACAGAATTATATTATTAAAGATAGCAATATAAATTATTAATAGGCATCTATTAAAGACATATTAATCCTGCTGTAATTAGATTAAAAGAATGCGCGCAGTTGCTGCAATCCAAAATGCTTTAACATTTACATCACCTTTCTAAGGCAACCTGCGTTCATGTTCTGGGAAGAGCAGTGCCCTCTAGGGACGGGGAGCTCCAATCACCTAAAGCCCTCTGATCTGTGCTTTTTCTTTGCACAAGGCCATAATGCAGGATGGCATGTGGAAAAGGTGAATGAGAAAAGAAGGGTGGGAGAGTGAAGAGGAGTACTCTTATCCTTCATCCTTCCGCAAAGGAAGGCAGCTGGGTAATGCACAGAGACCCTCAGCTGGGGAATGGAAGACCCAGAATCTAGATCTGACAGTGACTGACTCATTGTACATCCTTGGCCAGAGAACATGGTTCTCTATGAATTCAAATTTTCTCACTTGTAAATATTCATCTCCGGTATATCTTATGCCTCAATTGCCTTAACTCTAAAACTAGAATAATAGAAAAAAACTTTATACAAGGTCGTCTTGGGCACTAAATAAAGTTAACACTAGTGAGAAAAAAAATTGTCAAGTGCTAAACCAACATAATGGATGTCACATGGTACAGTAGAAAGAACACATGCTGAGGAACAGTTTACGTAGGTTTAAAATTATAGCCTCAAATTCAGACTTTCACTATGGTCAAGTAAGAAGATCAGCAAATATTCTTCCCAAAAAGCAACTATGAAGTTGGACAAAACTAACAAAAATGACCCTTTCCATCCTCTAGAAATCAGCTTAAGTCATATAACAATCTGAGAAGCATTAATGTTTGAAAAACTACTGAACTTTGGATAAACACAGTAAAAGTGTGGTGTTCTTGTCTGTGGCTATTCATAACCCCAATCTCTCTCTGTTTAGTTGACGTGAATTCTGCCGGAATGGGGCAGGCCGTGAAGCCAGACAGCTGAACTGCTGAAATCAAAGGGACGCATTTAATCTGGAACAGTAAGTACCATTGCATTGGATAGATTGCATCCATCCATCTAGTAACACTGGTGAAAGAGGTTATGCTGCTGGCAGATGAACAGGGAGGACCAACAGCTCCATTGGTCTGAGATTATGGTCGTGGTTGGGCCAACCATATTCCTGGCTGAAGCTACTCATATAAGCAGCAGAGACCAGAGAAGACACAAGCTATAAACACAAGCCTGGCTGACCCTAAGTCTGCTCACATGTGTAAGGTTCCCAAAGGGGCCCAGCAGAAAATAAATTGCTGGGCGGACTTAAAAATGACCTGAATTGTGAATGTACTCCCTTTCCCACACACAGATTTCAGAAGAGGATAGAAGCCTTACTTGCTTGAGGTGTTTCAACACAAACTCCGTCTGATCGTTTGCCGACTACTAAGCTATACAGACACAGGGATGGCCCTTCGAAAGTCAAGCTTAAAAAGGAAAAACAAACAAACAAACAAACAAAAAAACTGGGCAGAGAGATGAGCAACTGCATACCACTGGGGAGACAGATTTAGCTCAAGCAGTTTGCTTAAGAAACAAACAAATTAAAAAAATTAATGATCATAACTTTCAGGGGAAAAATACAGCATCCAGACTTGTTACAATGTATTATCTAGAATGTTCAGGTTTCAACAACAAATAATATGAGACATGCAAAGAAATGGGAGTGTGACCTATACTCAGGAAACAGGAAACAATTGAAACTGCCTTGAGTGCCTCTAGGTTTTTGATTTGAAAGATAAAGACTTCAAAGTAGTTATTTCAGTATGTTCAAAGAACTAAAGAAAATGTTTAAAAATTAAAGAAAATCATGGCAACAATGAATAAACAGAATCTCAACAAAGAGACAGGAATTATTGAAAGGAACCAAATGGAAATTCTGAATTTACAAGCACAATAACTGAAATGAGAAGTTCATTTAGAGATCTTTCACAGAAGATTCAAAATGGCCAAAAAGTCATTGAGCTTGAAGATAGATTAATAGAAATGATCGGTTTCGAAGAACAGAGAGAAAAAAAGATTAAATAAAAATGAGTGGAGCCTCAGAGACCTGTGGGACAGCATCAGGCATCCCAACACACACACAACGGTAGCACTAAAACGAGAGGAGAAAGAGAGAGAAAGGGGCGAAAAAAAATTTTTTTTGAAGAAATAATAGAAAACTCCAAATTTGAGAAAAACATAATTTAGATATACTAGAGGCTCAATAAACCTCAAATAAGATAAATACGAAAAGCTCCATACCTAGATACATCATAGTCAAAATATAGAAAGACAAAGAGAAAATGTTGAAAACGGCAAGAGAAAATGATTCAGCACATATGAGAAAGCTTCAGTTCCTTTAATAACTGAGTATCCATGTAAAATAATAGAGACTAGAAAGACATATTAAAAATACTTTAAAAAAAGAACTGTCAACCAAGAATTCTATATTTAAAAAGAAAACTCTGAAAAAATGAAAGCTAAATAAAGACATGCCCAGATTTAATGAAAAAAAAAAAAGGGCCAAGAGAATTTATGGCTATCAGACTTGCCCTGCCCTACCAGATACTATAAAAAGCCCTTTGAGCCAAAAGGAATTAACACCAGATGGTAATTTGAATCTATAGGAAGAAATGAAAACCATCAAATTATAGCAATGTAATAAAAGTTAAAATAAGAGACTTAATGAGAGTCTATTTATTTATTTGTTTCATTCTTTTAACTTTTTAAAAAAGATGTGATTGAATAAAACAATATTAACATTGTATTGTTAGGTTTGTATATAGATATATGACAATAAGCAAGAAGGATAGAAATGGAGCTATATATTGTAGCAAAGTTTCTGTATTTCACCAAGATCAAGTTCACATTAATTTTAAGTATACTGTGGTAAGTCAACATACATATTATAATCCCAAAGTGAGCAATAAGAAATAACTAAAAAACATATAGGATTTAAAATGGTACACAAAAATATTTATTTAATACAAAATAAGGAAGTAAAGGAGAAACAGAAGAACAAAAAAGATAAGAGATCTACAGGAAGCAAGTTAATAATGGCAAATGTAAAGCCAATCTATCAAAATATAATGTCTAATCACCTCAATGAAAAGGAATAGATTGTCTGACTGCATAAAAAAAAGCATGATCCAAACACATGCTTTCTGTAAGAGAAACACCTTAGATTCAAAGGTGACTTTAAGAGAAGAGATATTACTAGAGACAAGGAAGAATGTTTAATAATAATATAAGGGTAAACACATCAGGAAATATAACAAAATAAATGACAGTATTGAAAGGAAAAATTCAATAATAGCTGGAGAATTCAATATGACACAAACACCAGCCTGTAAACTTGAGAACCCTTACCCCTAGCCTCGTATTCTAGCCACCATAAAACCCCAAACAAGTCTTTCCTCGCTTTCTCAAGTTATTTTGTATACCAGCTTGGGAGCCTTCCCCGATGTCTGCAGAAAGCTTCATCATACGAGTAAGAAACCTTCCCCTGCCCTTGTGGGTGCACGTGTAGCATCATCAGACACAACACCTGATCCAAATTTTGAGGGGTAGATTCATGCCGCATAAGTGGGTATCTACAAAAATTGGGGCTCTGAATAGAATGTCTAGTACATGGTCACAACCACCAGGAGTTTTCTCCTTCTGCTTCGGCTTGCTAACTGACTCTGCTGCCTGCCATTCTGAGCTGCTGTTTGCTGGCCGATGTGTCCTTTGGGCTGTGTTGTTGCTGGAAAGCTTGTGCTTTGAGCACCAGCCTGGCTTCACCACCCACTAACTGAGCAAACGTAGCTGTACCAGGGAAACTCAAGTCAAGTGAAGAGAATGGGGGAATCCCTGCTCTTCTTGGAACTTAATTTTTTTTTTTTTTTTAAGGCTTGACTCTTTCTCAGAGAGAACATGTGGCTTGGTGGAAGGCACTGGCCTGGGAGACAGAAGATCTAGTTTGATGGCCCACTGGATGATCTTGGACAAGTCACATCTCCTCTGGGCCTCGATAGCCTCGTTTATCACGTGGGACTTCTCAGGTCTCACCATGACCCAAGTTCACAGGAATCGCGGTTAATGGTGGTAACTCAGTCTGTCCTTCAGTTTTGCCAGAGCTGACTCATCTAATAAATATCATAACCATGAGAAAATAATAGCAACAACTAAAGCTTCCCTTATTGAACTGAATCTATGAACTTCACATACATTATTTCATGTAATAATCAAAATCAAGAGTATGCACTAGTTAGCCCCAAATTTATAGGTGAGCAAACAGGCTCAGATGGGTAAAGTCAGTTGCCCAAGGTCGCATAGCTTTTAAGCTGTCATTTGATCCCCAAATCCTGTGCTCTTGGAGCCAGGTGGAAGCAGCAGGAGGAAAGCAGCCAGCTCTTTCTCACCCCAGGCCAAAACCCCAGGCGCCCTGGCTTCTCACTGGTCATTGAAAAGGTTTTTTGCCAGCTTCTGGTCGGCACTGCTTAGGCAGAAAAGTAGGTTCAGTGTCAGGCACAGAGGTGTTCCTTGATGAGTGCTTAAATGAATGAATGGTACTGGGAAACAGTAGCCACAGGGAAATTTCATCACAAATTTCTAAGGATTAAACACATGTTTACAGCATCTGGCCAAGTAAGTGCTAGGGCCTCAGATATAAATACGGTGAGTTCCTGGGCTGGTGGAAGCCAGAGTATGATGGAAGACACAGTCTCATAAGCAGATAATACTGTGGGGTAATAAGTCTCTTGGCTGTGTTCTGAGCAAAGGGCTTGGTGAAGATGGAAGATTTGACTGGCGAACTGAGTGCAGTCATAGTCGTCCTTCTCACTGGCACTGTGGGACCTGAAGGAGAATGGTGGTTGGTCACCCATGAAACAGAGAAAAGAATCAGAGGGGTGAGTGGGTAGTGTGGCCTGCTGTCTAATCCACAGATTCGTGAGATGGAGCAACTCAATGCAGATCACACTTGACTAGTCTGGAAGTCTGGGGCTTCCTCTCCAACCTGAGGAAAAGGTGCATGGGCTCTAGCCCTCCAGACACCTGAGCGGCTTGACAGTCTTCTCTCAACGTACATGTATACATTTATATTGGCCAACGACACACCCTTGAAGAGCCTGAGCCAGTTCTTCTGTGATCAATCCCCTCCATTTCCCCCTATACAGAGCAGACAGAACATGGGTATCTGAAATTAAGTATTAAGATCCATACTTAGTTGGGTGGCAGCCTAAGCAAGATTTTTAAAAAATACATTATTTCAAAAGTCATCCATGTTTAGTGTTGAAAAAACTATAGATCGGCAAATACAGCAGAAAAGTAAACTCATCTTCAAGACTACTTTTGAAGCTAATGAGTATTCGTATTTTACTGTGCAGCCTGATACTTTCTACGCTTATATATAATACAAATATGTTATTAATAAGCTTTTCAAAACAATGAAATCAGATTCTATGTGCTGCCTGTGATGGTGCTTTTATATTGTATCATGAACCTGTCTCCAAGTCAATAAATATATATTTATATCATGTTTAATAATAGCATATTTCATCATATGACTATACCATGCTGTTATTATATGTTACATGTGGTACAATATATGGTATATCAGAACACACACACACACACACACACACACACACATATGTGCATATGCCAAACCTTTATTATTAACCATTTAGGTTGTTTCTGATGTTTTAACTGATAGAGACAATATTGTACAGAGCTTCTTGAACATAGCTTGTTATAAACTTCCCTGAATATTTCTTTAAAAATGGAATTGCTGCATCAGGATTATGAATAATTTAAGAACTTAAGTAAATACTTCCAAATCTACTTCCATCTCATCCATAAGTATTGGCCATTTATACTTCTCCTTTCTCCATACACCAACCAATAAACGACATGATTCTTTTTACTCTGGACCAAGGTGAAAACTGATATCTTGTTTTTATGTTTACTCTAAGATTACAACTGACTTGAGCATCTTTTCTTATGCTTTCTGGCCACCTGTATTTATCCATAAATATGCTGCTAACCACTTTTCTACTTAACGTTCAAACTTTTTTTATTGATTATTTTGTTTTTATTTTTTATTTATTCATTATTTTATGCAATTTAAAAATTATTATGTGGTCAAATTTATTTCTAGTCTTAGAAAAGTTTATTCTATTTCAAGATTATACAGATATTTCTCTATGTTTTTGTCTAATTATTCTAAATATCTCACTTATATTTAAATCATTAGTGCTACTAGGATTTGTTTTGGTGTATGATATGAATTAGGCATGCAACTTCTTTTTTTCTTTCAAATTGACCAGCTAGTTGTACCACTGTGTACAGAATAAGTTTTCATTTTCCTTTGAATTTGAGATGTTTTCCTCATGTACTAAATTGGCATACAACTTGGGTTTTTTGGGGACTTGGTACACTGTTTCATTAATGTGCCTATTTATTCTGATCTGAAAACTACATTAATTTCATACTGCAAATTTTTAATAAATATTAACACTTAATAAAACCGACTCAATATTTCCCACCTCGTTCTTTCCCCCAGATTTCATTTTGCTATTTTTGCATATTTTTATCAAATTTAATCCTATAGAAAAACTTTAAAATAATGTTATCAAGTTCAAGATTAATAGCATTATTTTGATAGTGTCAAATATATAGATTAACTCGAGGAGAGTGACAATATTGAACTCTCTCATTTAAGATAACAACATATCTTTAACATCTCCAGTCAAGTTCTGTTCTTCATATATGTTCTGCATATTTTTATTAAATTTGAATTGTCCTTTCCACATAGGAAAGCGAAATATAGATGTGGATAGATATATATGTTGATACACATACACACAAACATATGCACACATAAGCATTTGTACTTAGCAATAAATTTTCTTACTAGATACCCTTTGAATTTTTAAAAATCTTCTTGGCTTTCATATGTCAATATGTCCCTGACAAAGAATGACAATTACAAATCTCCATTTAACATATTTATAACTCTGGGACTTACCAGTATGGCTTAATGGTCTTTACATTTTGAAATACTTCTGTACTGGTTGGTAAATAGTGTGCCAGTAATAACAAAGTATGGCAAAATCAGTTAATGACATAGATTCTAATGTAAATCCATTAGTTCAAGCTAGGGCCTGTAACATGTGACAACAGCTGCCAATAAATGGACCTCCCATCAAAGTGACATCTGAGCAATTTATGCAGTGTTCCCTGCCAGTTTGACCTGTTTCATAGAAGGAAGAATGGCTTCATGGCACACATTTTAGGACAGTGGTTCTCAACCTGTGGTAGGTGACCTCTGGAGGTCTCGGAGACCTTTTCAGGAGTCTCTAAGGATAAAACTTTTTTTTTTTCACTCTCATTTTTGCATGAGTTAAGTTTTTCAAGAGGCTAAGTGATGTGTGATATTACAACAAATTGAATGCAGAAGCAGATCTCAGAATCCAGCTGAATTCTATTAAACAGACATTAAAGAGATTTGCAAAAATATAAAACAGTGTCACTTTTCTCGCTATTTTTCGTTTTGAAAAATAAAGTTTTCATAAAAATGTTATTTCTATTAACATTCTGTAGGTTTATTATTGTTATTTTTAACTGAATAAATATAAAAAATTTAAAGTTCTTAGTCTTAACTTCTAATATCATAAATGTGAATATATATCACCCACATAGACAAAAGATCTAAGGCTGTCCTAAGTAATTTTTAACACTGAAAAAGGGTTCTGAGACCAAAAAATTTGAGAACCACTGCTTTAGAAGAATTCACAATTTATTATCATGACTAAATCATGTAATTGCCCCTGCTTCTAAATAGTTTAGTTTTTACTTTGGTTTTATTTTCAGTATGCTATAATTCATTCTGTAAGTAGTAATTGTGCAGTATTCTGATGTTTCTAAATTTAAGACTTCATAATTAAATAGTAAAAATGAAACCCAGAGAGAAGATACAGCAGAGTTAGGGTAAGTTTCTTAATGTTCTTTTTAAATATTATAAATATGAATTTTCTGACTGTGGAAGAACAAAGAACAAATGATATTAATAATGAACCACACCAAGAATAGCTTCTGATATTATGTAGAAACAAGAACTCAGGATATCTTTTGATGCTGTGTAAAAAACAATGCAAAATAAAATAAATAATTTGTATAAATGAAATAAAAACAACTTTGTTATTTCAATAAAAAAATGTGAGTGACTTTATATTGTTAGTGTGCAAATGTGGCTCAGATGATCAAAAAATGCTCAAAACTTGTATAATTAAAAGTTGAAAATGCCATACTTCTACATTTCCTCAGAAAAGCAATTGTGTTCTGATAAAACTCATGGTTTAAATAAAGAAAAATTTCTCTCATCAATGAGGAATATTATAAAAATATTAAAACTTTTTTCATATATAAAACGTTGGCTATAATAAAAATATCTGAAAAAATTTATCAAAATACTGATAAAGCAAATGAAAAACATCTAGAAAATACCATCTGCATGGTTAAAAATAATTGAGAGTTGTCAAACATAAAATATTTAATAGAACTTCAAAAACAGAGCAACATCAATATAGGCTTATCATAGCAATCTAAATTTATGAACTTGCTTGTTGCAAAATATTTATATAATGATATGAGAAAAGAACTTTTTGGAAAATGTATAAATCAAGGCAGTAAAATTTCAATCATTATTGATGGAGCCTCAACTGTTTCATATAAAATAGTTTTAATAATTTATTTAAAATGTGAAATTCAAGACTTTGAAGATAATTTAATGGTTTTTGTTGATCTCATGAAGCAAGAAGAAACAACATCTGAAATAATTTATCAAAATGTATTGTTGACACATGAGAAAAATGGTTTCAATGAGAAATATTTTCATGAAAACCTTATTGGATTTTATACAAACGGTTCCTGTGAATAGCAAGGGAGAGAATCTACAGTTTCAGCCAAAATTTGGGACATTTTTTGGATGTTTTAATTTGGCACTGTCCAAGTCACTGAATTCAATTATCCCTAGATGATGCAATAAAATGCATAAAGCAAGTAAGTAATTGTAAATGTTTTCTTAATTTATCACTATATAATGTCAGTAAAAATTTATAATATATCTGAAGGTTTAGGAATTGAGACAATGAAAATTAAAATGCTTGGACCAGATGCTAGAATTACAAAAGCAGTTTGAGAATTATATCGAGTTTGTAAATGGAACAAAAATTGTGTAATAGGAGCAAACAATTGGAAAATTTCTCTTTTGAAAAAAGGATTTAAGTTAATTTATTAACTAAAATATCAATGATATCTTCAGCTTGATAGAAAATTTTCTTAATTATAGTGGACAGATGAATGTCCCCAAATTAAAAATGTTTGAACATATAAAACTAAAGGAAAATGAAGATTTTACAGAAATAAAGAAATGTACCTTTTTAAATACAATAAAGTATTAATTAAAGAGAAAATATATTAAATTGATAAATTATCAAAAATGTATTTGCCGTTTAATGACAAAAGTTAAAACAACAATTTTCATTTTCTTTTAACTTCTTTTTTTTCAATAAGTTGTTCTTTAATTTATTAAATTATTAATGTTGCTTTGGCTATTATTTGGCCAAATAATGTTTGCAAAGTTCTATGGATTAAAAAGAGTAAATGAAGATTGTAAATGATTTTTTCAATTAAATGCAATACGATAGGAAAAAATTATGTGGCTTATTTGATAATAGGAATTAAATATATAGAAAGCCAAACATTTTAAAAGCTAGAAAAAGTCTAGACTAATTGCTATAAGTTTGGTAGAAGCTGAGAGATGAGTCAACATTATGACCAATACTTTGGACTCTAAGAGATGTTCATTTACCTAGTCACTCACAGACAACCAATTAATGGTAAGTTATTGAAAGAATTTAGTGTGGCTTGTGTGTCAAATTATAGCTCAGACAGAGCATCATTTAATTAGTTTTGGATGTATTTTTAAAAATTGCACCAACAATTTCCAAAAATCAACAAATGGTTTGGAAATTATTAGAATGATCTGATGAAAAAAATTAACTTAAGCAGCTATTAATTGGCAAGTAATTTTATGACATATAAAGCTTAGTTTCTTTGGAGTAAAAGGAACTAAATTTTAACATTTTAAATAAATGTGATAGTTTATATTACTAAACTCCTTGTTAAATATTTTGAATATATACCATGCTTTTGTTACAGTTTATCACCTAATTGCCTTGGCCTGCACTTACATAATGAAGTTAAATAACAATGATAGTTGAGGGCTTTGTTGTTTTTCTGATTTTAATTAGTGTTTCTACTGTTTTGCCATTAAACATAAAGTTGACCTTTGATTCCATATAGGTTTAAAAAATCAAATTGGATATAAGTATTGTCTCTGGTATATGAAGAATTTATTATGGCTTCCCATCTTTGACATATTAATATGATTAGTTATAATAGTGGATTTTAAATATTGAATTGACCTTCTATTCTCATAATGAGCCCTTTTTGGTGGTGGTGTACTATTTTTTTAATGCACATCTGGATTCAATCATTCTTTTACTTTTTTAAAGATTTTATATCCATAACCCAAAGCATGACTAGTTATTAGTTTTCTTTTCTGTGCATTATCAGACTTGAGTTTGAAATGCCTACGAGTGAAACAATATAACTTTAGTGCCTTTTTGGTACAACTCTTTGACAATAATCTCAAATTCAGCTATGGTTTTGACTTTATGCAGGTTTTCTATTTCTTTTTGAGTTTATTTTTGGGACGTATTTTCTTTCAAAATAATCTAGCTCATTAAAATTTTCAATATTTGGAGCATTGTATTTTGTAATTTTTGTGTAATATGCAATTACAAATAACATTTTTTCCCTCTAGATCTTTGGTTAAAACAGCTTTATCATTGCTAACAGTGTAGATTTTTTTAATGAGAGGTAATTCACATACCATAAACTTACCCTTTTAAAGCGAACCATTCGCTGCTTTTTAATATATTCATAAGCTTTACAACCATCACTGCTATCTAGTTCAGAATATTTTCATCATTACATAAAGAAATATAGCACCAGTTAAGCTGTCGCTCCCCATTTTTCCCTTCCTCTCAACCTCTGGCAACCACTAATATACTTTCTGTCTCTATGGATTTGTCTGTTCTGGACATTCCATACAAATGGAATCATATAACATTTGACTTTTTGTGTCGGTCTTCTTTCATTTAGCATAATATTTTTAAATTCACCTACAAGATAGAACATATCAGCATTTCATTCTTTTTCATGACCTAATAATATTCCATTGTGTGGATATATCGTATTTTTTCTATCCATTCACCTTTGATGGGCATTTGAGTTATTCCTAGTTTCTGGCTATTATGAATAATGCTGAACTGAACATTCATGTGCAAGCTTTTTTGTATAAGCACATGTTTTCAATTATGTTGGGTATATACCTAGAGGTGGAGTTACTGGATCATACGGTAACTCTAAGTTTTACCTTTTGAAGAACTGTTGAACTATTTTTCAAAACAGCTGTATAATAATCCACTGCTTTTAGCAATGTATAAGGGTCCCAATTTATCCACATCTTTGTTAACACTTTCTACTATCATCTTTTAAATTACCACCACCCTAATGAGTACAGAGTGGTATCTCGATATAGTTTTTATTAGCATTTCCCTAAAATATATCTTCTTTGGAGAAATGCCTTATTCATATTATTTACCTGTTGGGTTATTTTAAATTGGATTTTTTATCTTTTTATTGTTGAGCTGTAGATACTCTTTATATATTCTGCATACAAGTCAGTTATCAGATATATGATTATCATATAATTTGTAAATATTTTCTTCCACTCTGTGGGTTGTCTTTTCAATTTCTTGATAGTCTCTTTTGAAAATAAAAGTTTTACATTTTGATAAAGTACAATTTATCCATTTTTTTCTTTGGTTGCTTGAGCTTTAGATGTTATACTGAAGAAAATATTGCCTAGAAAATCACAATGATTTATACTTATGTTTTATACTAAGCAGTTCTATAATTTTAGCCTTTATATTTCATCTTTGATCCATTTTGAGTTAATTTTTGTATATAGTGTGAAGTAGGGGTCCAACTTCATTCTTATCCGTGTGGATAGCCAGATATTTTCTTGGCATCCTTATTGAAAATCAATTGACCTTTGATGTATAGGTTTATTTCTGGACTCTCGATTCTATACCATTGATTGATATATCTCTACTTCTTCCAGTAACAAACTGTCTTGATTACTGTAGCTTTGTACTAAGTTTTGAATTTGGGAAGTATGTGTCCTCCAACTTTGTTTTTTTCATTTGTTTTGGCTATTCTTAGTCCCTAGAATTTCCATGTGGATTTTAAGATTGGCTTGTCAATTTCTGCAAAAAAAAAAAAAGGCAGTTGAAATTTTAATTTAATATCAGTTTTTCAAACCCTAATGTCCATCTCGTTCCCCAGATTCTCCTTTTAAGCATTCTTATTTTGTCTATTGTTTGTTTCAACTATTATCCACCACCTCAGGAAGCCAGGAAGGTAAACAATTGTTTCTGACAAACATCTTCTTATTCATTTCATAAAAAAATAACTTAAAAAATATGAATTATCTTTTGATTATTTCCTTAGAGTCCCATAAGTTTTGATACACAGTGTTATCATACCTATTTTCTAGCCTGTATTTGCAATTTTATTTTGTTCTTAAGCTTTATTTGTGAGGGCATGTTGGTCTGCAGTTTTGTTTTCTGTACTGTTTTTTGCCCCAGTTTTAGTTGAAGAGAAATACTACCTTTACAAAATACATTCTCTATGTGTTTCATTTTAGATAGTTTCTATTGCTATGCTTTCAACTCTGTTAATCTTTTCTTACGCAATGTCAAATCTTCTGTTAACCTGACTATTGTATGTTTCATCTCAGGTATTGTAATTTTCATCTCTTTAGGGTTGATTTGGGGTCATTTTTTATATCTACCATATGTGCACTTAACTTCTCTACTTCAGCTTCTTGAAAATACGAAATATAGTTATAATACTATTTTAATGTCTTTGTATACTCATAAGTATCATTCCTGGGTCAGTTTCAATTGATCGATTTTTCTCCTTGTTTGTTGTATTTTTTTGCTTCTTTATAGCCACGTAAAGAAGCAGACTTGCCTGAAAATAGTTGCTTCATATATTCTACTCAGTTTTCTAGATGTTTGTGATAGGACTACTTTGATTCTAGTTTTTCCATCATGATCAAAAGTGAAAGTGTGACTAGAGTGGTGTTTATAAAACCTCTCATCCTGACTGTTTGCGCTGTGTATTGTAATGCCATGTTATTTAGTGCCTAAAGTTCATGACATTGCGAATGAAGATTTTACTTTTGCCAAAGTAATTTAGCCCTATCTCATTTAAAATTTTGGTTTTAATTCAACCTTTTATGTTAATATTATTCTGGTATTTCTTTTGCAGACTAACAATGGACTTATATTTAGTTTCTTGATTTTAAATATTATAATTTTGGTTTAAGTGGAGTTTGCTTTTAGACTCAATATGATAATCTTTGTCCCTTGATAGAGAAATTTGGTCTGTTAATATTTATTGTGATGACTAACATTTTTATTCTCAATTCCGTCCTTGTATTTTATGTTGTTTCTTGTTTTCTTTCCCAGTCTTTGGTTATATTGTTTACAATTTCTACCTTTTCCCCCCTATTCTTTCAGAAGTTACATGTACTCTCTTATTTTTATTTTGGTTGATCCTGCCTTTAAAATTCAAACCCTATTATCTCTTGACTCCTTTTCTGTATGTTTGACATTTGGAAATTTTACCAGGTTGTGTCTAGATATGGATTCTTTTAATTATTTTTACGTGCTTTTGGTGAGTGCTTTTCCCTTAAACTGTTATTGCTGCTTTTAGATTTCCTGATATTTTTGCTCATCTTCTTTCATCTCACTATGGTTCTCTCTGAATTCTAGAAGATTTTCTTTTTTTGCAACAGACAATTTAAATTATTAATGCAGTCTTTTTCAATGTTTAATGTGCTCTTCACTGCCTCTACTCCATTTTTAAATTCTATGATCACAGTTTTCATCTTAAAGTAAAATGGTCTTATCTCAGAAAATCATCTTTTCAAAAATGTAATATATTCTCAAATCTCATGGAAAATATAAATTCGATATTAAAATTTTTCCTTCTGGTTCTTGGAGAAAGTCTATGTCATAGGGGAACATTTGTTCAGGTTATATACTGATTTCGATTCCTTCTTTTGTACTGGTGAACATAACAATTTGATGATTGTTCTTTTTTACCTGTGCTTTGGAGGCAAGTCTGGATTTAGAAATTAAGTCTGTCAGAGCAGAAACAAGTTTTGTTCTTTCCTTTCCTTTCCTTTCCTTTCCTTTCCTTTCCTTTCCTTTCCTTTCCTTTCCTTTCCTTTCCTTTCCTTTCCTTTCCTTTCCTTTCCTTTCCTTTCCTTTTCTTTCTTAATCTCAGACATGGAGAAAAAGAGAAATTTTGTTTCTGAAGTTTCGGTTGGCTAGTCAGAGCATTTAATTTATCATGTGTTGCAGTTCATTACTACTGGTAAGGTGAAGTCATTTGGCAGGAAAGCTCACTTCTTTATGGAATATGTCCTTTCAACCGCTGTCTGTTTAGGCATGGCAGACACAGTTCTCCGAGTCATTCTTGGGCTTAAGATTAGCTCACTTTTTATTGCCTCTTGGTTTATCTTCAATGCTAACCCCTGATCCTAGGCAGCCAGATGAGGTCTAAGGTCCAGATGCCAGTGGGAGTAACAAAAGGTGCCACAGATCAAGGACATTCAGGGTTCAGTCAAGCATATTTGCTTTTGTTATTTGAGTTAGCAAAGGACATCATGCCTCTTCTCTAACCATTCTGACTATCCATCTGAACTTAGTACACCATCTTTTCGTGCACCTCAGAGAAAGATGGGGACAAACGCTGCAGCCAAGCACTCTGAGTGTGGGCCCGTAGTAGTTCCTATAACCTTTTGATTTGGCCCTCTTAACCACCATATGGGCCTCTGCAGCCATGATTGGTTCAGAGTTTTAAGGTTTTTAAGCTTGTTTCTCCTTGTTTCCCTGGTGGGTTCCTCTTCATCTCGTCCACCTATTCATCCATCCAACCATCTGATATGAATTTATTATTGAGCAGTTATATATGCCAAACATTGTTCTGGATGCTAGAGAGTCATTCGTGGATGAAGACAGATGTGGAGCTTGTATTCTAGAGGAAGGTTGCATTGCAAGGTGGGAGGACTTTAACGTACTTCAGTCTGAGTTTGTCTATACCACATTATTTTATGTCCTTGTGTTCCAACACTGACACAGCTATTTTGAATGCCTTATGGGATTTGGGGAGAGAGTAAACTTGAATTATAATCATGAAGTGTAAGAATCACTCACCTTTCCAAAGGGGAATAAAAAGAGAGAGATACGAAGGTAGGAAAGATGGAGAAAAAAGAGGGGGGAGGAGGAAAAGGAACTTAGACTTCATCACAAAAGTTACTGGGACCCTGCTTGTCTCAAATAGCTCTATTGTGCAATTAGATTAAACAAGAAGTCCTGGATTTGAATCACAGCCCCATAAGATCTCTAAGATCCCTCTATTTCTTAAATTCTATTATAATATGATGTCCTCTCCATCCTTAGCATAGAATATAACTTTTTATATTTCACATTAAGGGAAATTTTAAAAGATAAATTTATCATTCACCGTCATTTTTTATAATATAAACCTATGCAGTTTTATTTTTTATTTAGCATATCATAATCATTTTCTTATTTTCATCATTTTCATTTTAATGGTAGCACATTAGTCCATTATGTTGATTCTCAAAATTGTTTAGCTGTCTCCTTGCCCTTTCTTTTAATATTTAGAGGGTTCTAGTTTGCATTAACGCAATTCATAAATGGTTTGATGAACACTTTCTTTGTTCCTTGAATTAGGTCAAAAAATATTGATATTCTGGGGCTCTTGTTAGATATTTTAAGTTACTTTTCAAAAGGCACCAGCAATATGGCAGTTTTCCTGAACTCTCATCAACATTAGTTTGCTTTTCAAAATCAGTTTCATACCAATTTGATAATTTTATAGACAAAATTTGAAGCACAGTTTATACCTATTGATCATTTTCCTTGCATTTACTATTTCTTTTCCATTTCGGTGAATTATTTGTTATTCCTTCGCTTATTTATTGACTTGGCTTTGGGTGTTCTTACATATTAAAATGTATTCTATTCTGTCTAGGTGAGGTATTCTTAACCTTTGGACCAAGAAAAGGTTTTGTTAGGTCACCTGCCACTTATGTGTATGTATCCATATATGTGTATGTCTCTATGTGTTAGTATGAATGTACAACTGTATGTGCTCATGTGTCTGTGTATGTATGTGTATATATGCAGGTCTGTAAGTATATGTGAAAAGGTCTTAACTTTCTTTAAACTCTCAAAAACATCGAATTCGTAAAAGCAGTTAGAGCCCATTTGATACAAATATTTTCCCTAGTATATTATTTTTATTTTTTAAATTTGTTTGTGCATACATATGGCATTTTAACATAGCTTATTCTATTTTTCTTCTTTGCAATTTCTTTTTATTCTATCCTTGGCCTATGATTATCATTTCTTAAATGAGATATATATAGCATTTTATCTTCCACTGGGTCTTCTACAATTTTTTTTTAATTGATCCCTTCTAAATCAGAAATTTATTTTCAGGGGTAGACCAAACTGCTTACCCGCCATCCCCCTCCTTCATTACATGGTGTTTCTTTTCCCTATCATTGTGTGACATTGTTTTTATATGTTAAACTTTCTTATGTCATCAAATATGTTTGGGGACCTTTGATTCAATCAAGCTATAGGTCTAATTACGTTCCACTGCCACACCATTTCAATTATTGTTCTTCAATGACTTATTTAAATTTAATCTATTATTATTGCTTTTCTTCAAAATATTCTTTGCTCTTTTGCCAGTTCTTTTCAAAAATGCATGTTGTTAAATTCTGGAAGAAATCCTTTTGTATTATTTTGAGATTATCTTGTATCATTAATTCAGAAAATTAAAGTATTTAGGCTTTCTGTTGAGAAACATGATATGTTTTGCTATTATGCTTTTCAGGAAATTTTTGAAATTTTTTGTTTGCCATGTTTATGTCTTAGTATATAATTAGTTATATATGATAACAAACTGGATCTCATTTTTAAATGTTTTCTGTCTTCTTGTTACATTTATTTAAGAATATAGACTTTAAAAATATTTATTATATGTCCATATCTAATCAGTTATTGAACTTTCGTATTACTGCTAATGGTAGATTAAATGAGAACATAAGATCTTTGAAAGATGTAATTATGTCATCTGCTAATGAAGCTTTCTATCTTTCTAATAACTGTTCTTATGGTTTCTTTTTCATGTCTTATTACATCAGCCAGATATATCAATACCATATTAAATAATAATGGTGATAGAGAGCGTATTTATATTGTTCTTTTTTTAAATAGGAAAAATCTCTAATGTTTTTCCACTAAAAAGGATGCTGGCTTGGTTTTAAATAGATCCTTTTATGTTAAGGAAGTATCATTCTATTCCTATTTTTAAAAATGTTTTGACATCTATTAAAATGCATTCTTTGGCATCCATTAGGATGATCATATGGTTCATATTATTTAATCTATTGATCTGGTGTGTTGTATTAATAGATACCCTTGTGCTGAACTTTCCTTGAATTGCCGGAGAAACCCTTTGTGGTCATGGTGTTTTTGTCTCTTAATGTGCTGCTGAACACTATTCACTGGGACTGTACTCTCAAATGATATTGGATCCTGTTTCCTTTAAAAAAATTCTGTATCAGGGCTTAAAATCAGGACTGCGTTTGCCTTGCGAAATGAATTATCAGTTTTTTTTAAAAAAAATTTTCCTCTGTTAAAGAATAATTTATGTAACGTGGAAATGCACTGTTCTGTGAAATTTGGATAGATTTCTCCAGAGTCGGGTGGGTACAAACGTCCTTTTCAGGGGGGTAGGGAAGGGTTGTTCTTTAATAAATTTCTTATTCTCTCAGAGTCTTTCTCATCTGCTGATCTAACCTACATTGATTGTTGTATCTATTGGATTAGTTTATGTTTTTGTAGACATCTATTGTCTGTTTAATTGATAATTTTAAACATATATGCCATAGAATTATGTACACTGTCCCCCTTCAATATTTTTAATCTTTTTGATTCATCATTGTAATTACTTCCTCATTTCTGATTTCATTTGGACCTTTTTTTCCTGATTATATTTACCGGAGGTTGGTTTTTTTTATTAGCTCTCTCAAAGAATGTGCTCTTGGTTTTATTTATTGATTCCACTGTTTTTGTGCTTCCTAATTTGTTTATTCCTGCTATTATCTTTCTTTCCTGTCTACTATTTTCCTTAGGGTTTGTGTGTGTGGTGGGCGTGGGGGAGAGAAATCTGTTTTCTGAGACCTAAAGCAGTAAGCTTAGGTTATTGGTTTTGCGTGTATGCGTGTGCATGTGTGTGTATGTGTCTGTGTGTGTGTGTGCTGTAAAAAGCATCTAAAACAGAATTTTCCTCTGTGTACTAGCTGAGTTGTTTCTCGTAGTCTTAAAATGCCATGTTTTAGAGCCATTGTTCATCAGTCCAGTGTATAATGTGGTATGGACTTGTAGATGGTGTTTCAGAGGGGCCATGGGAGGTATCTGACCTAAATGTTCACATTTGCAAAGGACTTTCTTAGTCACAAGATCCTCCCTGTCCCCAACCCTACCCTGCCTCTATCACCTTGGGCTCTACAGATGGCTGAGTCTTTGAATGTGTTCATGCGTTTGTAAAAGGAGAAATCTCTTCTAAAAAGGCACAGTGGTATAGTGTGGGCCACTTCATTATTAACAAAAACAGTTTCAAACCCCTGCAGGGGCTTTTAACCTGAGGTGTGATTAGAGTTCAGGTATGTAAACTTGGATGGGAAAAAAATTGATGACTATTTTTCTTTATTTTCATTAATTTTATAACAGAAATGTAGCATTTTCTTTCCTCCTGAATGTAGGCAACAAGCCACAGCCACAATAGCAGAACTATGACGTGTCACCAATAAAAATCCCAGATGATTTTCCATCACAATACAGCTGTTGCAGGTCTCTTGAAATATCATTTAGATTCATGACTATTTCAAAATCATGTTGGTCATTAGACCTGTTGCTAAAGCTTGTTATTTAATACATTAATAAAGAAACACATCTATTGCTATTTTTCATATTTGTTCATATTTGAAAACTATATTTCAGTATAATTACTATTCTTTGCTATCCTATAAAATATTTTCATTAAATATACATATGCAGTTAAATATATATGCATTATGTCCATTTAAAAACATTACTCTGAGAAGAAATCTATAGGCTTCCCCAGACTGCCAAAGAGGTCAATGCCTTGAAAAAAAGGGTCAGGAATTCTACTTGAAAGTGTGGTTATATCATTTGGGTGGTTATATCATTTGAGCGCTCCTGAATCTCTGTGGGATTTCAGGAGAATTCAAAACCTTTGTCAACTTTTCAAAGAGATCAATGATCCAAAAGGTGGGTGGGATGGGGGAAAGGGTGTGCCTCCAAAATCTAAGAAAATACGGTCGTTACTTTCATTCATTCTTTCTTTCAAAATACAGTGTCTGCCATGTGCCTGGCGCAGCCAGAGTCTCTTCTCTCACGATGCCAACAGACAGCAGGAGTGACCAGGGAGTCTCCCATTCTCTCACTCATGCCCCCAACCTTTACTAATTAAGTCAAATTCCTAATAATAACAGTAGACCAGGCTGTGTCTCCTCATTTCTCTATCCTCTGTCTTCTGGCAGGGGGTATTTGTGATAGGCAATGAGGACATGAATGTTGTATGTTAGGTGATGAGACTTCTAAGAGATTTGCTTTCTGTCCTGTGGCTTCATAGAAAACCCCTGGCACTTTTACAGACCTTTACAAAACTCAGTCACATACATCATCTCACTTGGCAAACTCTTCGAGGGATTAGTCCCATTTTACAGATGAGGAAACTGAGGCTCTGAAATGTTAGAGATGTTAGGATGGCTACTTCAAGGCCGCGTTGCTCTTTGTTGAAAGAGTGGGGAGTTAAACTCAGCTCCTCTGATTCCTAGTTGATTGCTTTGCCTATTTTGCTGCAACACTTTCTGTAAATTTTAATTTTCTCTAATCGCACATGTAACACTATGATTGTAGAAATTTGTCTTCATTTTCAATATTACTGTATTCTTATTTTAAATGGGACGCCCAATATGCTTGAGGCTTTTCTAGGTAATGGAGATGACATCCACCAATTTTCATCTTTAACTTGATGTGTCTCCTCTGAGCTCCAGGGAAAATCTGCAGATCCAGAAAATTCTCCCTTTGATCTATCTTTGTCTATAGCCTCAATCCTTCTAGTACTACCAAAACTTTCTTTAATAAAAAAAAAAAAATGACATCACTCATCATGCATTCGTTCAAAATTTTTCATCGAACACCTACTATGTTCCAAGGACTCCACCTGTAATGACATGTTCACGGTGGAGAAATTGGAAAATAAAGAGAAAACAACCTAGATGTCCTTCAACACTAGAATGGGTAAATGAATTGTAGTATAGATATAAAATTCACCACTACATAGCATCAGAAATGTACCAACTATAGCCACAAGCCTAACAAGGACGTACTTTAAAAACATGTCGATTTAAAGAAGATAGACACACATTCACAAAATAATATAGAGTATTTCCATTTACATAAACTTCAAAAATTGGGTAAATTACCCATTCTTTAGGGATACCTATTTAGGTATTAAAATGATGAAAAATAAAAACAGGGATGATGGGCAAAAAGCTGTCCATCAAAGAGCAGAAATGGCTTCGTTGAAAGGGAGCTTGAGAGGCTTCTAAGGGCAATGAACATGGTTCCATCCACGTTCGCTTTATGTTTAATATTCATTACACTCGACATGACTGTGTTATGCCCTCTTCTGTGTGTTTTATTTCATTAAAGATAAAAAAGGTTTACATTTTCAAAAATAAGAATAAGAGGAAATCAACGAAATTTTGCCCCTGACTGTGAACATTTGGGTGTATTCCCCCAGCCACTTTTTTTTCTGCACATATGTTGTTTGTCCTAACAGAAGTGAGATCACACTTTAATACAAGTTTGATTTTTCATTTTGTTCCTTTTTCAAAGACTGTTACCCTCCCTCTTCCCTAGCGGCCTTCCCACCAACCTTGAACATTTGTTGGGGGGCGGGGGTGGGGGTGCCGGATGGTGGAGCTGTCCTCTATCGTTGGCAAATAAAAGTACATGAGATGATCTCTGATCACTATGCTGTACAATTGAAACTGGTATATGATTGTATGCTAACTATAACTGAAAAAAAAAACCTCATTGAATTGTAAACATGAGCAACTAATTGTCTATTATGTTTTAATAAAAAAAAAAAATACATGAGATGGACTGCCAAGAAGTTTAACTTGCTGTCAAACCACGACTTTTGAAATTCCAAGAAGAGCCTGAGCCTCATTCGCAACACTTACAAAGCAACAGCAAACTTAGAACATTGCCCCATCTTCTAGGTGAAAAAACTGAGGACCAGAAAAGTGAAGTGACTTGTCTAAGGGCATGGAGCAAGCAGATCAGTGGCAGAACTGGCGCCCACTCCTCCCATCTTGCTGACCCCCCTTCCTCACCCTCTTGCTCCTTGCCGGGTCAGGTTGCTTGCCCAGAGCCTCGGTTGTGTGCCATGACTGCAGGGAGGCAGCAGGGACAGCGCCTGGCTCTGGGCCGCTGCCCGACAGGGCTCCCGGTGCAGCTGATTGCATCATCACTCACGCCTTGTCAAGTGTTATTGCTTCAACATCCCTTAAATGACAAAGTTGGATTCATTAAGTGTAAATTCAATCAAACTTGAGAGAGAGAGAGAAAATAAAAGTGACTTGGAATAAGAGAAATGGAAGCACTGGTAAGCAGTTGTTGCTTTTCCTAGAAGGCGCCCCCAGGCCCTCTCTCTGCTCAAGGCAGCATGAGGCAGCGGAGGCGGCAACCTCTCAGTATGAGGCTGATCCTGGTTCAAGTTCTGCCTCCAGCGCTTGCTCGCTGTGAGTCCTTGGGAGAATCACATCACCTCTCTAAACCTCACTTTTCTCATCTGTAGATGTGATAAGGTCTACCACGCCTGACTGCATTAAGGCTAAAATGTGCACATTATTGGTATAGTAAATAGTGGAAGATATGAGTTTACTAGACTTTTCCTCTATTGAGGAGCAAATTGCTGAAAGTGGAAATGTACCCAGGTACCTGGTCAGGTTGGGGATCATCTTGGAGATGTGAAGATGGCAAAGGGCAGGAGACACTGGGTCACAGAACACAGAGTTGGAATTGCCCTTAGATGGGGGTTCTCAGAACTGTGGGATGGTGGTGCACAAGACAAAATGCCTTCTGTATCAGGACCCATCACACACACACACACACACACTGGATTTTCTTATATTTGTGTATATAAAAGTGGAACAATTAAAAAAAACCCAACGTTTAGCCGTACTATGGCAGATACATGCTAGTATTTTTTAAAATTTTCTTTTACAATTAAACATCCACTAAATTGATTTCATGATCTACTAATGAAGGCTTTAGCCAAGGTCGCAGAGCAAGCTGGAGGTATATTGAGGCTGGGACCAGATCTCCGGGCCTCTAGTCCATGTAGGATCTTTCCATCACCCCTCCCTGTCCAGTGTTCAGTTTTGCCAGGGTGAGTACTTATCCCAGTAAGTACAGCTCAGGAGGCAGTGGGAGGTGGCAGGCTTGGAGGCTGGATGGGAATCCCCTGGGGCCTGAGCAATACAACTCTTGGGAAAGGTATCACATAAGCATTTGCGCCCAGTAGGAACCTTATAAAGAGTTGAATGAAGGAGTACATTCAGAGTCTACCTCAACCTGCGGTCCGATCCTGGCTCTGGCACTGTGTTATGGTGGGTCCCTGGAACTGGCGCTCCTGCTCTCTGAGCTTCACTTTTCCTTTTTTAGGTACGTTTATGGAGTGGGGGCGCTAAGGTTCATATACTTAATGAGGAAGGATAGGAAGTTCCTTCAGGCATCCCGCAGGCTGCTTTGAAGCACTGCCACCTACTGGTCACTCCCTCTCATTACACCCCATCACTTTCAGAGGACTCCTGGAAGCAACTCCTTAAATGCTTGGTCCTTTTCAGGGTTCAAAACCCACCCATATCATGCAAATTCTTTGAACCTTCAAAACAATCCTGTGATAAAAGCAGATATCCTTATGTCCATCTTACATATGAGGACTTTGGGGGCCAGAGAGGGCAAGTGACTCACTCAAAGACACACAGGATTTTCACATGGATGCCCTGACTCCCAGTCCAGCGCTCCTTCTGCCCAAACCAAGTAACAAACGCCAGCGGGCTTGCTAGCTAAAAGTAGAAAGAGAGAAGCAGGAGTGTAGATCGCCACTCAGAGGGGAGGAGGGAAGGGATCAGCTTGTTTGGACAGTTCCAGGAATCACTGTCAGGTGTAGCACATGTCAGGTTAGCCAGCCCTGCTTTGGACGCTCCAGAAACCTAGACAGAGGAATGATTCCAAAGAGTGATGGCATCGGGCTCTATTCTGTTTGAGGTGGTTTGGGGATGTGACAATCACCAGGCTAGTTTGTTCCGTTGAAGCATCTGAACTGTCCAGTTTAGTACCTGGCAGATTCTGGTTTCATTTTCTTTTACAATTTGCAGTAAGCAAATAGAGGTGGTATGGTATGGAGGCTAGGAGGCTGGTTCTAGTGTTACACTCCCTGAGTTCAAATCCCATCTCTGCCACTTTACTAGCCATGTGATCTTAGGCAAATCACTCAAGCTCCATGTAAAACGAACATTCTCAGTTTCTTCATCTATAAAATGGGGATTCCGAGAGTATTCTATTTTATTGGCTGTTGTATGAATTAAAAGAGCTAATGTATATAAAGCATTAGAGAGTACCTGGAAAGTTGTAGGTACTTAATAAATATTAAATAGTTTTATAGTTGGGAGGAGTTTGAGTTATATCTACCTGTATTAAAATCCTAACTTATCCCTGACTCACTTTACCACCTTGGGCAATCCTCTTGCTTTCTGGAAATCACCCTGCCGGGCTGTTCTCCTACTGCTGTGGTTGCTGTGTGGTGACCGCATCATAGCTGAATCTCACACTCAAGGTCAACTGGGTGGTGGGTTCACTAGTGTGAGGGAGGAGCAGGTGGGCTAGGACACATCTGTTCCCTTAGCTAGAATGGAGCTCTTTTATTCCCTCCTCCCCCCTGGAACTATTTTATGCAGCAAGGTCAAGTGAGCAGAACTACAAATCAATTTAAACAAAAACGCTGAGGCAGATACCCTTGAACTCCAGTAACTTAAAATAGCCTCATCGTCATCCTTAGCCAAATACCCAGTACCTGAGTTCACTTAGCCTGTCATCGCCAACTAATAAACCATCCTATTCATGGAAACCGACCAGACTGAAACCTTTGAGTCAAAGTGGATGTGAGGCCTGCTTGGATTAATAGAGCTGCATCTGTCTCCCCCTATGTTCCCAGGATTGTTAGAGAGGTTGATGCGTTCTAGAGAAATGACTATCTTGTTCATTAATATCAGCAAAGACTAGCCCAGCCATCTTAATCATGACCCTGGCTGCTCTGTGAGTAGCCAAGCATAGCATAACCTTCTTTGTAGAGCGCCTCCAAGTTCTACCTCAGAAACCAAGGTGGCTTAAAGAAGGTTAGTGGGTGGGTGGGTTGGGGAGAGTGGGGAGTATTTATTTGAAAAAGATGGAAGATTAACACTTAGCATTTATTGTGTACCTAGGACTCTGCTAGGAGCTTTAGATTCAACAATTCATCTCTTCTCCACAATTACCCTGTATGGTGGATGTGTTGATACCAGTTTTTAAAATAATAGCTTTACTGAATATAATTCAAAATAACACATGCTATATTAGAGTTCTCCAGAGAAACAGAACCAATAGGATATATAGATATAGATAAATAATGTATATGTAAATATATGTATATTTCCAAAAGGTATATTAAAAAAGAGATTTATTATTATTATTATTATTATTATTATTATTATTAGGAATTGGATCCTGTGATTATGGAAGTTAAGCAGTTTCACAATGCACCATTTGTATTCTGGAAGCCCGCAGCCAGTGATATGGTTCTAGTCTGAGTCCAAAGGCCTGTGAACTTTACCAAGGGTGTAAGTCCAAGTTCAAGGGCAGGGGAATGGATGTCTCAGCTCAAACAGTCAGGCAGAGAGAGAATTCAGGCTCCTGCCTTTTTGTCCTCAGGCCCTCAGTGGGCTGCATGATGCCCACCCACACTGGGGAGGGCAATCTGCTTCACTTGGTCCAGTTCAAATGCTCATCTCTCCCAGAGACACCTCACAAATACACCCACACTGATGTTTCACCAATTGTCTGGGCATCCTGTGTCCCGGTCAAGCCGACACATAAAATCAACCATCTCACCTTTAACTCACTTTTGAAAAGTATACAGGGTCAGTGGGCTTAGTATATGTACCGAGTTGTGCAACCATACCATTATCTAATGTCGGAATATTTCATCACCCTACAAAGAAACCCCACACCCATTAACATTCACTCCTCATCGTCCCCTTTACCCCAACACCTGGAAACCCCTAACCTACTTTCTAAGTATATGGATTTGTCAAATCTAAACATTTTATGTAAATGAAATCATAGGATATCCGGCCTTTAGTGACTGACTTCTTTTACTCAGTACGATGTTTTCAAAGTTCCTCCATGTTGTAACACCTAAGGGCACTTCATGCCTTTTTACGGCTGAATAATATTCACCTGTGTGGATATAACACATCTTATTTATCCAATTTTCATTTGATGCACATTTGAGCAGTTTCTACGTTTTGTCTTTTATGAATAATGCTGTTGTGAACGTTCATGTACACATTTTTGTATAGACCTATGTTTTCGATTCTCTTGAAACCGGGAATAGAATTGCTGAAAATGGAATTACTGGGTCATATGGTAACTCTATGTTTAACTCTTTGAAGAAATGCCACACTGTTTCCCAAAGTGGCTGCAACCATTTTTCCTACCAACAAGGTATAAATGTTCCCACTTCCTCGCATCTCTGACAATGCTTGTCATTGCCCACCTTTTTGATTATGGCCATCCTAGTGGATGTGAAATGGTACTTCGTGTGGTTTTGATTTGCATTACCCTGATGACTAATGACATCGAACATCTTTTTATGTGCTTATCAGTCATTCGTATGTCTTCTTTTGAAGATATACACATTTGATAAATGTATATTCATATCTTTTGATATCTGATTAAAAATCCAATTTTTAATTGGGTTATTTATCTTTTTGTTATTGAATTGCAAGATTTCTTTATGCATCCATAAGACAGTTTCCTTATCAAATATATATGATTTGCAAATATTTTCTCCCTTTCTCTCAGTAACTTTCTTGATGCCCTTTGAAGCACAAAAGTTTTTAATTTTGATGAAGTCCAATTTATTTCCCTTTTGTCGCATATTTTTGGAGCCTCATCTAAGAAGCCATTGTCTAATCCAAAGTCATGAGGATTTACTTACACCTACATCTTCTTCTAAGAGTTTTATAGTTTTAGCTCTTACCTCTAGATCTACGATCCATTGAATACTGTCTGTAGTAGGGGTCCAACTTGGTTCCTTTCCATGTAGATAGCCTATTCTCCCAGCAGCACTTATTGAAAAGACTATTCTTTCCCCATTTCATTGTCTTGACATCCTTGCTGAAAATCAGTTGGCCATGGGTGTGGATTTATTTCCGCAGTCTCAATTCCATGCCATCGATCTATGTGTCTGTCCTCATGCCAGCAGCACGCTGTCTTGATTAATGTGCTTTTGCAGAAAGTTTTGAAATTGGGAAGTTGATATTGAAGTTGTGAGTTCTCCAGTTTTACTTTTCAATATGGTTTTGGCTATTCTTGTTTCCTCGCATTTCTATGTAAATTTTAGAATCGACGTGTCAATATCTGAAGAAAAGGCAGTTGAGATTTTGCAGAAATTGCACCGAATATGTAGATCAATTTGGTATTACTAGCTTATCAAGACTTCGTCTTCTGTGAGCACAGGATGTCTACATCTGTTTAGGTCTTCTTTAATTTTTTTTCAACAATGTTTTACAGTTTTTCGTGTGTAAGTCTTACACTTCTTTTGTTAAATTTATTCCAAAGATTTTATTCTTTTCAGGTCTATTATTAGTTAAATTGTTTTCCTTATTTCCTTTTATGCAGTGTGGATTGCTAATGTATAGAAATACAGTTGTGTTTTGTGTATTAATCTCATATATTAATCCTGCAACATAGCTATTAATCCTATTTTACAGATGAGAAAACAGAGGACCAGATAGGAAGAGTGACTGACCTGAGATTACATGGCTTTTCATCTTCCCAATATCCCTATCTTTGCAGGATCCCTCTTCCCTCCTGCATGGAAATATCGCACTATGTGGTGGGCTGATTCTACCTCCTCTCCCTCACCCCAGGGATAGGCCTCCACCATCTTTTCCCACCACCGTTGAAACCCTGCTGAGGAATGAAGTCAGTACAGAGAAAATCACAGCTAAGAGTTGGACAGAGAAAGAGATCTCTGTCATCACCATTGAGCACCTGGATCCAGCCATACCTAAATCCTTTAGATTTTGCAGAAACATATATACGTGTCTAAATATATTTTAGCTTAAGATCATTTGAATTGGATTTCTGTCACACATTACATTCTTTCTGTTAAAAGAATCCTGACACACAGTGAGTAAAGTGCAGAGTATGGGTTTGAAACCAGGTCTATATAATTGCAAAGTTTCACTTACTCCACTGTCCCTGCATTACCCTTTTCTGACATTCAGACTAGTTGGTGGATGTTTGAACAGCTTTTATGGAGAAGTGGAGTTTGCAGTAGGTAAGCAACAGAGAGACCAGAGTTCAAGACCCCTGGGACCTGTAGGGACAAGGAAAGGCTCAAGAAACAAGGCATAAGCTGGGGTCAAAGGCAGACCCTAACTCTTCTTGCCTGTTGGGTCTTGACCAGTCTCGATCTCTCTAAAGCACAGTTTCCTGGGGTGGGACACCCTTTGCTGGTAGGTTTTTCAGGCCAACCCTAGGCACTAAAGGCCTCAGAAGAAATCAGAAGAACTCCTGAAATGTACCTGCCCATCATCTCATGAAGTTCCCTTGAGAGCTCTGAGAAGCCAGGAGGGAGGAATGATCCTGACCACTGTATAGATGGGTAAACTGAGGCTAGGCAGTGCTCAGTAACTTATTTAGAGATTCCTGGCTCCTGAAATGCTGAGCCTTACCTAGGTCTCATGTCTTTGTGCCCAATATTATCACAGTAAACCAGGGAAGGCAGCGGTGCCTCCTTGGGATTTGCCTGAGGCCTGAGATTTCCCATAATCCAATTAATAAATTGTCCAAGATGGAGGGCCAGCTCCCAATTAGTTCTCCTTCTTCCCTGGTGCCTCTTGGAGTTTGTGGGTAGCAAGTCCCTGGAAAGGGAAGAGAAGCCCCCACCTTGCACCCTCCCTCCTTGGGAATCAGGGGTCTAGAAATTAGCTGATTCTTGATAAGCCCTAATTATAAATTAGCTCTTATTATCTGTGGCTCCTGAAACTATGCTGGATGAATTAAAACTCTACAAAAAGGAATATTTCAATTAACCATATGAACTCAGGTAATTGCCTACCGAGGAAAAGCCCTTATGAACGAGTCCTGGAGCAGTTACGAGGACATCAGAAAGGAAGACGGGGACCATTGCGTGCGTGGTCTGTGTGAGCCGGAAATAACGGGGGTGGCCCTCCGGGAGCTGCTGTTTTCTGAAGACACGGTCCCAGAAATGGCAGGACTTGCGACTGTATCATCGCCAGGGCCTTGGTCTTGGAATCAGAGGACCAGGGTTGGAGTCCTCTCAGTCATCTCCTGCTCTGGAGACTCTGTATCTCAGTTTCCCCACCTTAAACTAGGCAGGTCAGACGAGATGATAGATATGAAAGGGTTTTGTCAGCTAGAAAGTGTGGTGCGCACACTAGACATTCTGGTTTGGGGGCAGTTAGATACTCTTAAAAGAGGAAAAGAGAGCAGGGAAGGAAGAGATGGAAACTTCTGTCTTAATGGACTTCAGGAGGCAGGAAAGGGTGGTTTTTAAACCAGCCCCAGCCTCTGAGGATGTTCATTCATTCAGCCCACAAACGTTCATGGATGCTTACCATGTGCCAGGTTCTGAGCTGGGTGGCATAGGGCACAGAGTAGAGAAAACACATTCTTGTGGGAGAAAGACAGGAGAGCAAGTAGGTAGGGAGCTCCTCAAAGACGGGGTCTCCCAGCAGTGGCCCCCAGTGGGGACATATTGATGAGGGACACCAAAGCCCATCACAGGTTTGAACAAAAGTCAGGATGGTGGAGTCATGGACGATTTTCCCAAAATGAACCCGACTTTCCCTTTCAGTTTATGCCTGTGGTCAGGAGAGCCGCTGACAGTCCTCAGGCTTTCTCGGAGGAATTCTAGGAATCCCTGAGGTAGTTCAAAAACCATGCTGACATTTGCTGGAATCTGATTCCTGAGGTATAGAAGGAGGCTCAAACGCCAATCCTTTGAAGAGGTCACCCGTCGTAATAAACACAGAAGCGACTTACTCTGCTGAGTCCTTACTCTCCTGACCACTTTCCTCGGGAGGGCAAATCAGAAGAGCAACAGGTCTGAAATTTAGAATGAGGTTAAAGAAGATTCAGCTTTACTACTCTGAAGTGTAGGCAATGACGCAGCAAATCCCACCATACGACCGGGCCTGCAGGAGACAGTGACTGGAAGAGCGCAGGCAAGAACATCGTCAGTTAGCAGGCAGATGCCCCTACAATCCTGGAAACGGGTGGTAAGTTCCCCCATAGAACCTTCCTCGAAGCTCATGCTAAAAGATGGCCCTACGCGTCTCATCCACAAATCCCTGTTCCCTGAAAATACTAATTCTTTCTCTAATGTTGGAATCCCCTCTACAGCTCAGCAGTTTACCAGCTATGCTTGAATTCCACCAGCAATGGGGCACTCACTACCTTGAAAAAAAGTCTGGTCTAGTGCCAGATGATTGTAATCACCATGAAGTTCCTCTTTGTGATGGACTGAAATCTGACCCTCGCTCCATCTGTGCATCAGACAATAGGACCAGGATGGCTGCTAGATGAAGGTATGAAGGTCCTTCCTACCCAGTGAAGGAAACTCCCTTCCTCTTATTCACTGATGCAACCAAACATTTAATTATAAAAGCCTCTCCAAGGCAATAGATGTTAAAAATTAAGATGAATACACTCATTTTGGCCAATAGCACAAACTGCTATTACTCTGAAAGTCCCAATTCATTACTGTATATTGTAACGGAACATTAAACTCGCATAACGACCTCAAGACCGGTCTCGCATGCACAATCAGCACGCTTTGCCCAGACTCTTTTATACCCAGAAAAGAAAGAAAAAAAAACCAGATGCCCTGGGAAAATTGCCTTTCTAGCGGAAACATTGACAGACCTTTAATTACCATAGCTCGGCCAGCGCAGCCTGATGCCACAACTCAATTCCCAGGCCCAGCCAAATAACGCCGGGGATTTGAAGGGATGCAGTGGGAAACGTGGGGGCTCCAGGCTCTCCAGGTCTCCCAACCCACCTGAACCCCCTTCTGCTGCTGTGCCTCTCCCTCCGCTAGGGGGTACCTCAGTCTCCCCACCCCAGGGTACCTGGGATAGTTGCCAAAAAGTAAGGCAGTCTCCCAGGGACCATTGCCTATGGACCACCCCCCTCACCACTCCTCCAACCCTAGGAACACCCAGGTATTATAGAGACAAAGAATGACTCTCAAGTAGACCCTATTTTCCCCTGCTTGAAATCCGTCAATGGCTATCAATGCCCTTAAGGAAAAATCCCAAGTCCTGACAGAGACCCATAGACTCTGTGTGGTTGGGTCGCAGCCTCCCCCTGCCCCACATGTCCCTTCCGGTCCCCCCTGGACCACTTTCTGTCTCTAACTCCTTCCCAATTCAGGTCTCTTGCACATGCTGTTCGTTCAACACCCTTCCTCTCGCTCCTGGGCTGGTTAATTCTCCTCCTTTGTCAGGTCTCAGCTTGGAGGTTTCCCTAGAGATGAGGACCCTCCTGTGGGCTCCTGTCCTTTTCCTATTTAACATTTAGCACAATTGGTCATTATCTATTTGCTTGTTCCTTGTCTGTTTTTTTTTTTTTTTTTTTTTTTTGCCATCCCATCTGAATACCTCCCACTGTAGCCCCAGCATCTGGCACGATGCTGGTCCAGGGACAAAAAATATAGATGTGTTGAAAGAATTAATGAGCACATTTCACATATTCTAGATGGTTCTCGGGGTTCTTGAAACCCAAATGTGGCCCTGCCTGAATTTGGCTTTCTAATTCTGGCCCAGGTTTCACATATACCCGCAGGCTTTTGGAAGAAGCCAGGGTAGGGATCCATCCTGCAATGACCTCCATCTTTCAGATGAGGATGTAGAGCTGCTGAGAGGCGAACTACATTAGTCAGGGAAGTCCAGAATTGGTAGGGTAGGTTGGCAGCCTGAAAACCCAGAGCTGAGATAATGTTGCAGTTCAAGTCTGAAGAGAGTCTGCAGGCAGAATTACCTCTTTATTAGAGAGATCAGTCTTTTCCTATTGTAATTGTCAACTGATTGGATGAGGCCCACCCACATTATGGAGGGTAATTTGCTTTACTCAAAGTCTGCTGATTCCAATGTTCATCTCACCTAAAAACACTTTCCCAGAAACATCTGATGTTGGATCACATCAGTATTTACGTGGTCAAGCCAAGTTGACACATAAAATGAACCATCACAGTAGGTAACATACCTGAATTTCCCCAGGGAAGCAAGTAGATGAGTGGAGGGTCCATGCCAGGAGGGCCTGTGGAACCATGGTCCAGGCAAGGTTCATGATCCGTCTCAGCTGGTCCTCTGAAAGAATTGAGGAGGTATTTACTGAAGGTGGGGCCTGGTCTCTTTCATTCCTGAGCACACTGTTCCCTGAGGCCAACTCACTTCTGGAAATTGAGGGCTGAACCGATATACAAAGAAACACAGGGGGCCTTAGTCCTTCCTCTAGGCTCTCAGGAAAGGCAGGGGGATGATAATAACTGACACTCACAAAGCTTTCAGGCCACGCCCTGTTCTGTGGACTTCACCTGATTTAACTCATTTAACTCCGCAACAACAATCAGATGGGCAGCTATTATGATTTATGTCTTAAAGCAGGGGAAACGGAGGTCCTGAGAGGTTGAGTGACTTACCCATAGTCGTACCACCAGCAAGCATCAGTACTGAGACTTGACCACAGGCACTGTGGTTCCAGAACCTGGACTGGGATCCACCATGCTTTATGCCACACCAGCCTCTTAAACTTGCCCTCCTACCAAGGGAGCCCCTTTGCAGAGATGAGACTAAGCCTAGTAGCACTGAGTCTCATCTCTGCCACTTACTAGCCATGTGACCCTGACAAATCACCCCTTCCTTATGCCCCAGTTTACCACTAGAATGTGAAATAATAATTTCTACTTCTTAGAGTTGTTATGAGAATTCAGAGTGAACTTGGATGTAGAAAGCACTTAGAATGGTTCCTGGCAATATACAGTTTTCAATAAACGGTGGCTATTAATAATCATAGCAGAAGTATTGATGGGCGTAAAGGCACTTTGTAACCCTTACAGTGTTGTCTGGACATTACCATAGAATCATTCAGGTTTGGGTTGAAATCAGTGTGACCAGCTCGCCGGTTTGCCTGAGACTGTCCTGATTTTAGCACTGAAAGTCTCATGTCCTGGAAAACCCCTTGCTCAAAGCAAACTGGTTCAGCTGATCACATTGTAGGCTCTGCTCCTTTTCTGTATGAATGGGCTTGTCACTTTACCTCTCAGAACCTCATTTTCCTCACCTGTAAAATGGGGATAATGTGATAAACCAGTGGCCCCTGAACCAGCAGCATCAGTATTGCCTGAGAACTTGCTGGAAATGCAAATTCTGGGGTCCTACTGAATCAGAAACTCGGGCGGTGTTTGACAAAGCCTCTTGGTGCCTGCTAAAGTGTGAAAGCCATCGATATAAAGGACCTCACAGGGTATAAGAGGTCATATCAGACCAGGTGAACACCCAGCATGCCGTGAGCACTCAGTGGCCAGTGGCCATTGCTGTCACAATACAAGGGAGGTGGTGGAATCAGTAATGGGGGAACAAATGTGGGCTGAATAGTAGGATCCTCCAACTCCAACATTTCTTTCCACCCTGGAGCCTGACATGTGTTTGGGTTTTGCTGTCTGAAAGCTAGGTTAACTTCCGGATTCAGAAAGCTCAGTTCTCTCATTCCCATTTGGAGATGACATGCTAAGGCTTTAAGTCACTGCCTCCTAGTTGAGGGTGATGGGCGTTTGGGTGGTGTTTTTTTCTGGGCCACATTTTGACTGTGTGGGTTAAGGTAGGTGCAACGATGACAATGACAACTACCATTTATTGAACCTGTACTGTGGACCGTGCATTATACAGTCATTAAGGGGCCTGGGTCTTTCTCTGTCCCCCACAGAATGCTCCTGCCCAGCACAGCGCCCTGCATCCAATTCATACTTAATACATATTTGTTAAATAAATGATTGAATGTTCTGAGTACGTACTACACATTATCTCATTTAATTCTTATGATACCTTCATGAATTAGGTACAACCACCCTCCCCGTTTTGTAGATGAGGAAACTGAGCCCAGAAACTTAGATGATTTGCCGATAGCCCCCCAACTGTGAGAAGCTGATCTGAGATTCAGAGCCTCATTTTCCTCTGTGCAATGCCAGCTTTAAAGGAGAATATGCGGTGATGTGCTGGGCTCAGTCCGAATACCACCTCCTCTAAGAAGCCTTACTTGACTCCCATCCCCTTCCCTCCTACCTCAGTCACACAATTTTATGGCCCCCTCTTTGGACCTCCCAAGGAGCAGGAAGTGAGTGTGCACTACCTAACTTAGCTAAAGAGAAAGTGAATTGAAATCTGGCAAACAAACCCTCTGGTTTCCACGGGGGAGCATCATGAGCTTCTAAGCTCACCTCAGGGTGTTTTCAAAAATCACAACATGCCCACGGTGTCTGGATATGCTTTTGGACTTGGCTCTTCCAGAAAATATCAGAGCTGAGCACAAAATTGGCTTCCTCAGGTAAAACTGTATTTGCTTGTTATGTTCCCGGTAACATATTGCTTCACCCATGACTTTTTAAAACAATAAAAACGAAATTAAAAGGCCCAGCTAAAAGGGAAAAGATGATCAGGACAAATAAATTCAATTTAGTATTCATTTCTAAGTAAAGGGGGGAGTGTTAACATTACCCAGAGCACACTGAATACAGATTCCTCTTCTTACCCAAGATTTTAGGGAGCAGAGTGGTTGAACAGTCTCTACCACTCCTTAACTGATTTAAAGATTTTCCAATTTGTAAACAAATATATTTAGAAAAAGATCCCCGGTGAGAAAACTAAGTCTAATTCTTTTAGTCAAGGAAACTCTTGTCAGACATAATTTTCCTTGAATTACCAAAACCAGACTCTTAACCTTGACTAAAAAGTCGGAGAGGCTATAAAAAAATGTCAATATTAATTTTGAGAGATCCCTATCTCATCATCCGCAGGAAAGTTAAATTTGCCAGCATCACTTTCTTCATTGTGTCAACAGTTGTTATTTTGCCTCCATTTTTTATCTTGCTTTCTAGATGGTTAGCCCCTTGAGGGGAGTCCATTAAAAAATGTCTCCTTTATTCTTTATATTTCCTAGTGCTGCCTGAGTCTCATACGCAGTAGCAGCAGCAAAATAATGGCATCTTGATGAGCATAGTCGTTGTAAGGGTTAAACGAGACCTCTACGTCACACCACCTGCAGTTTGCCCGGCAAATGCTGATGTTACTTTCCTAATGGGAACAGTTAGGGTGACCAATCATTTCCATTTGCTTGGGACCGAGAGGATTCCTAGGATGAACAGCCCTGGATCAACCAGAACAAGTTGGTCATGCTGGGGATGGTGGTGGTTCTTGAGTGTGGATAACTTGTCAGGAATGGAGCTGAAAAATTTTATGTGGATTATGTCATTTAAACCTCACAACAGCTCGGTGAGCTAGTTATAATTATTCTCATTTTACAAAGTCATAAATTCAAGCTTTAGGTCACATCCCATCAGCTGCTAGCTCCTCCCCCAAAGAAATTACTTATTTGTTGTTTTATTGCACTGTTGTAAATTGAACATCTCTCTCCCCAACCTAGTTCTTCACTCTTCCCTGTGTCCACACCATTGCTATGTGACTTAGGCTTGGTCATGTGACTTCGGGTTGACCATGTGACTTGCTTTGGCCAATGGTATGTGTACAAAAGTGATAGTGTACCAGAGGCAATCCCAGGCCTTCCGCATACATTTCTGCTTACACTCTTGAGTCTCTGCTGTGGCCCAGCCAACCCGCTGGTCCAAGGAGCCTGAGAGACATGTGGAGCAGAGCTGATCACTGTCACAGACCTGCAATGAGAAGAGGCAGCCAGCCTAGATCAGACAAACCCCAGCTGACCAGCAGATGGGTAAGTGATAATAAAATCTGTTTATAAGCTCCTGAGTTTTGAGAGAGTTTGTTACGTGGCAATAGCTGATATATCCACCAATTTGCCCTAATGGTTTAGCTGAGTAGACTTAACTGCTAAAGTCCTTTGATAAGCTAAGGTCGTGTGTTAAGTCTGGCTGAGTGTTCCTGATTGTTGGGTTCCCCAATAGCATGGTTGCTGTTCCTTGTAGGGTAGTTCTGAAAGTTAAGAAGAAGGGAAGAGGAAGGAAAATGCTTACTGCGCACCCAATGCAATGCTCAGTGCTTCCAGATGCTCTCCCGTTTGGGTTAAGTTACATGGAATCTGATGACCCTGAAGCCATCTCAGGTCTCCCTTTCCCTGGGAACAAGGACCTCAGACCTATGAAGGAATTCTAGGAGAGATGGAGTTACCAGTGGGGGTACCCTTTGGTGACCTTCTCCAGGCTTCATTTTCCATATACACCAAGGGGCACAGTGGAAAGGACCAGACAACGGTGAGAAGTAGGAGACCTGGAATCCAGGCCCTTCCCTTGCTACTGGCCTTGGGCAAGTCCTTCCCTCTCTGATCTTCTGCCTCCCCATTTGCTAATGAGTATTTGGGACTGGATGTGAGGTCTTCCAGGGGGCATGGAACAGCTGTGTGTGAGGTGGTTTTGCACAAAGGTTTTGGAGTCAGAACCAGGTTTGTATGCTGCTGTTGACCTTGTGAGATCTGTGACCTTGGGCAAGCTGCTTCACTTCCCTGACCTCACTCAAAGAGAGTCATTGTGAAACGCTGTTGTAATAAAGTATGAATTGGCTTGGCACGGGGAGGTCCTCAATCAGTGGTGTTTATGATCACTAACATGGTATAACTAGTTAGTCTCCTGGAATCAGTCGTCTCAAAATAGCAATCAATTACTCTCAACAGAGCATTTTTCTTCTTCGGCATCATTTCAAGCCTTCGGTCTTTAATTTTACAGTTGCATTTACAAAAGAGGTATTTACAGTGCAGATGGGAGGACAGGACGGGCTGCCTCCTTGAAACGATTTCACAAATTCCCTCTGCTTCCTGTTAAGATATTAGCGCCCGGTAATTGTCGCTCTATATAAATGTGGAGCCTTGGCTGTGAAGGCGCACCCTGTAGTAATTGTGAGTTGTCTTGACGCTAATTACATAGGGGAGCCTGTTTAATTGCCAGTTAAATTGACTGTGTGTGTTTTCTCTAATCTGTGTTTCCGGGCAAGTTGGATGATATTAGCTCCTTGTTGGACTAAGCTTGAACTGGGAAGACCCAAAGAGGAGAAAGTAAAGCTGGTGGAGGGCAGGGTGGGTATGGCAGCCAACGACAACAGGACTGTGTATGGTTCAAAGCGTGATCACCATGAGATTCAGCCTTGGGTCTCCTGGAAGTTGAGGAAAGGAGGATGTCCTGGATGAAACTTGTGGGTGGCACGGGGCAGGAATCATAGCTTCAGCCTGTCCTTAGGACCATGATCAGCTGAGCTGCCCACTTGACAGCACCCAGCTCTGCCACAGCATCCCCGTACTGGCTGCTCCTGCAAGTCCCCCTCCAGACTGCTACTGATGCTGGTCCTTCTGTCTGGAGTGCGGGTCCCATTCCTCCCTCTCCCATCCATTTAACTTCACACCTGTAGTGTTGTTTAGTGCCTGGCTACAGTGCCTCCTTTTCCAGGAAGCCTGTCTTGATTGCCCAGTGGGAAGAAGGGATCTCCTCCAGCCCAAACCCTAATACTTTTCTGTAATTTCTTGAGTCCCTGTTCACTTTCCCCTTGCATTTGAACTGAGAACCAGACAATGAGCTTCCTGAAGATGGTTCATGCCTCCTGCAGAGTCAGTGCTTAGTGAGAGGATGTGGGGGTAGGGGAAAGGAGATAAGAGAGGAGGAAGGGGAGGAGGAGGCAAAATACGGAAGGAAAATTGAGGGATAAGAATAGCAACTAACACTTCTTGAGCGTTATTGAGTGTGTGTGTGTGTGTGTGCGTGTGTGGCATGCATGCACACAAAGCACCATTCGAAGTACTTCCTCCTTGTTATTTCATTTAATCAGCACCACAGTCCCGAGGTGGGTTCCGTTATCATCTCCATTTCACAGATGAAAAAACTGAGGACTCTGAGAAGCTAAGTAACGTGTTAACTCAGTCTTAAGTGGTAGGTCCAAGACTCTATGCTTTCATCCACCGGCTCAGCTGTTTCGAGGGAAAGAAGAGAGGGTGGGAGGGAGAAGTGAGGGAGGGAGAGAGAGAAGGAGAGACCTGAATTCCATGGCACGAGCTCTCCTGATGTTTAAAAACCTCTCCAGCCTTCCACACGCGCTTTCTCCTTAGCTCAAAAGCTAAATTAGAGTGGATTGCACTCTCCTCACTTTAGTAATTTAGATAAAAGTAAAATTTTGTCTGAGAGCAGAAGCAATTAAAGCGCGGGTTTTGTGATTAACTTGATTAACACTGTTTCACTCTAAAAATGATCCCCCCCTCCCTTTGCTGGCATACTGTAATCAGAGACACCATCTTTCAACTGTGCTACAGCTGCTCTTTCTCCCCCTACTCCCCCAAAAAAGGATTTTGACATAAATACTTATTAGGGAGGACTCTAGTCTCTGGCTGGAACGGTTAAGCAAAGAAGAGGAAAATGTCTCTCCCCGCATTAGCATCTGCGGCCAGTTAAAAGGCTGTGCCCACTCCCCTAGTTACTGACAAAGATCCCAATTATGCAGTAATGAAATATACATCCATGATACAGGAGGGCTTATACATTTTTAATTTTTTTTTCAAAGAGAAAACGTTCAGAGAAAACTCTAATTAGAGATTCCATTTCTTTAAGAGGAAAATGATATGTGGTTTCTAAAAAGATTATTTGGGGTTATTGTTGGGCAATTGCGACTCTTTCCAAACCCAGGATTCTGCTTCTGAGAACAAGAGCCTGAAACTGACTGAGCAGTTGTGGAAATGCCGAGGTCTTCTGCCTGTGGAGCTTTGAGATTTAGATCCCAGGTGGGTTTGGGGTTTGAGCTGGCACCCTGCTGTCTCCTCCCCTGGGACACTCCTCTGGGCTCCTGGCACTCCGCTCCTGTTCTGAGTCTGAAACCAGCTTCCTACCATCCTTCTCTTCCTGATCATTAGCTGCTACTTCTGGAATCCACACTGCTAGCCGGATGAGCCACAGAATCCTCGTTTAATCAAACCTGCCAGCCTAGAGGTAGGAATTACTACTACTGCCACTGTGGCAGATAAAGCACTGAGCTCTGGGGGGTCGGGTCTCTTGCCCAAGGTTACACAGCTGCTCAGTGATGGAGCTGGATTTGACACCACACATACTGGCTCCAGAGCCTCTGCTTGCTCTCCCTTGCCTCAAAGATGCCTAGAGAATCACAGTGTTGTTACAGCTAGAGTGATGTGGAGGGTGACCACCCTACTCAGTAGTGGGAAAAACTGAAGCCCAGGAAAGAAAGGGACTTGTCTGAGTCCACGAGCCTCCAGTCTGGAGTTGACTGGGCAACCTGGTTCCTGGTCCCCACCACTCACTCTGTGGTCAAGCCAGCTCTGTCCAGCCTTCCTCTGTACTGAAATTTCTCCCCCTAAAATTCCTATGTTGAAGCTCTGCACCCCAATGTGACTTATATGGAGGTAGGGCCCTTAGATGTCCTTCTAGGAAAAGGAAGAGAGTCCAGAATGGCACATACACAGAGAAGAGGCCGTGTGAGGACACAGCAGCAAGGCCACCTGCAAGCCAGGAGGCCGGGCTTCCCCAGAAGTCGATCTTGGACTTCCTTCCGCCCTCCAGAACTGCTGGAGAATAAGTTGCTGTTGTTCAAGCCCTGAGTCAGTGACATTCTGTATGGCCGCCCGAGCAGAGTCACGGCCTCTAAGACTTGCCTGCCTTAATGCCAGGTGCTCAGCACAGGCCAGAGCGAGCAAAGGAGGGAGCACCTTTTTCTGGGGTCCACAGGCTTTTCCTAGAAATGGGTTTGCTATGGCGGGCTTCTGGGTCATCTCTAGAACCTTTCCAGGATCCTCTATTACTGCCAAGTGTCCCAGACACTACAGTTTCCCTCTTTCAATGTCTCTGCAGTTTACCTAGAGCTTCTCACTGAAATCCGGCTCTTGCAAATTTCATGTCACAGAGAGGCTCAGGTTTTTCCATTCTTCTCCTTTATTGCCTACTTACCTTCCACGCAGGCAATCAAATTTGGAAATCTAGAGCCTTCTCTCTCTGCCTTTGTCGCCCCCCATGCACCGTGGCAGGATCCTCCCAAACAAGACCAAGCAGAAGCAATGTCGTGATGTATCATTGAGAGGAGCTCTGGGGCTACACTGGGTTCAAATCCCAGCTCAGACCCCTCGTCAGCTGGGTGACCCTGAGCAGGTTCCCTTACTCCAATGGGCCTCAGTCTCCCCATCTGTAAAATGAGGATGATAATGATCATATAGACTTCATGGAGCTGAGGTTAAACCAGGTTCTTTGCTGATAACCTGATTTAGGCATAGAGACTAAAGCAGAGTGCAGTGTGCACACTGGCAAGGTCATCTCCACCATGTGCACGTACAGGTTGAGCCGTATGAAATGATCCTTGTGTAGGTTAAAGGACCTGGCCGTATCTCAGCAGTTTCATATGTGCCTAGCTCATATCTACTGAACACTCAATAGATAGTAGATACTGCACCTCACAGGCACCGCCGGGTAAGTGCACGTGGATGGGGATGCCAGGAGAGGGCAGGACCCACAGTTCGCAGAGAGCAGAGCAGGGATTCTAACCCAGGCGTCCTGGTTCTCAGCCTCCTGGACGTGCAGATGGTCATCTGGCAGTCGTAGCCACATCTCTGAGCCCCAAGCCCAGCCCTCTCTGCACTGCACCTCCCTCCTTATGCTAGAGGGAGACAGCCTGTGCGTGGAGAAACGGAGGCTGGCAAAATTCAACTTCTTCCTCTACATCTCACAATCCTGGAGGGGCCCACAGGGGTCCACCTCCACTACCAGGGCCCTCCGGCCTCATTGGCCCCCTCCCACCTAACCCTCAGCTGGCCTCCTGATTTTCCATCCTGTGCCACCAGCACCTTCCTGCCTTTCCTGGGGCGGGCTCAGGCCTGGCACCACTCCAGGACGGCTTAATCAGAATAAATCCTGAGAAAGCACATGTATTATTTATTCCAGCAAAGGTTAAATAATTTGATGAATTTCTTAGGACGCTGCCAGAATGCTGATAGCCTCTTGGAAAAACACACACACACAAACACAAACAAAAAAACCCAACAAATTTCTCTCTCTCTCAACACACACACACGCACACACACACACACACACAGCAGCTACTGTCACTTGCCCCATGCTGCCATTTGCCCCATGGTGGCTCATGCAGGAGGCCAACCGTGCAGCCTGCAGTGACACCGGCACCGGGGCCCAGGAGGAGACATAGATTTTCCTTCTCGCTGACCAGATATGACAGCTCCACCCCCTGGCCTCTCAGGCATGATACATTATCTGGAGCTGACTATGTCTTTGATTTTGCAAATGCCCACAGAAAGCCTATTGATTTATAGGCCCAAATGATGGCCTTTCCTGAAACAGGTTTGTTGATGGAGCTCCTTGCACTTGGGGTTCTGGGGTTGCTGGGATCAAGGAAGGGGCTGTCAGGGGGACAGGAGGTCATGGAGGGAAGTCCCTGCCTGGGGACTGTGGGTGATTGGGCCCTTCTTGCCCATGGCTGCCGTGGCAGATTGGCTCACCCAAGCAAAGTGGAGAGGTCAGAAATAGAGGCAAGTCAGAGCAGGTAACAGGCGTCCTCATTTTCCTCTTCTCCTCTTCGTATTCTTCCTCCTTCTCTCCTCCTCTTCTCCTTCTCACCATCACAGTGGCTGCCATTCATCAAGCACTTACACGTGCCAAGCGCGGGGCTGAGTGTTTCATGTACATCATGTCTTGAAATCCTCCCAACAGCCCCAGTGAGAGCTGAGCACTTGCATTTAAATCTCCATTTCAGAGATAAATAGTCCCAGAGAGGTTCAATGAGTTGCCAAAGGGCACAGAACCATTGGGCAGAGGCAGCCTTCACGCCGCCTCTCTGGGCACCGGGCCTGCATTCCTTCTGCTCTGCCGTGTAGACTGCAGCAGGAGAGAGCTTGGGCTCTGAAGGCGGACGACCCAGCGGCAAAGCTAGTTCTCATGTGCACCTGTGTGACACTGTGAAAGTTTCCCAACACGCTGTGCCTGTAAAGTGATGATCATAGTCCCTGCCTCCTAGGGTTGGGTGAGGATCGAACGGGCTCATATCATGAATGATAGATGCTCAGAGCCGTGCCTGGCACGGACCGAGGGCGGTAGCGATGTTTACCTCTGTTGTCCTCCCTGCACTTCTAACCAGCAGCCACACCAACAAACTTGGATAATGCTCCCCACCTGACAAATGCTACTTTGTCACATTGACTCATTCAAACCTTAATCCTTAAACAATCCATTTTACAGACAAGGAAAGGGAAGTTGACCCAGAGAGGTCTGGTGGAGGTTCTACCTATTTCAGAGCCTCCCTCAGGGAAGCAGCAGAAGTGCGGGCAAAGGGCGCAGCCCTTGGGTGGCTCATCTGGGCAAGTGTCACTACTCTGGCCAATTTGTGGCAGGACCAGGGGCTTAAAGCTTTTGCCCCCTGGGCTTTAAGTTCTCGTCCTCAGTGAAAATATGGGGGAAAATACGACCTATGTCACAGGGCTATTCTTTCCGTGGACCTGGCGCTAGGCTAAACAGATATTTTTGGACTTGATCTTGTGTGCGTGGAGTGTCCCACAGTGCCTGGCATATGCTACTCAGCAAGCGGCGGCTGCTACTATACCCTACACCCCGCCCATCCCAAGTGTCTGTTGCCCTAAGCAGCTGCTCTCTCCCTCTGCCTACTTGCTTTTTTGAGCCCTGCCTTCTACTTAACCTCCTCATCCCTTCCCTTCCCCACTACCCCCACATAAAAGTTGTTCTAATTTTCTGCTCTAGTGTTGGCCCTTTACTTTTATTTATTCAGCCTTTTATACATGACCCTGGAGACTATTCTTGGGTTTGGAGCCTGCTGTCCTCAGGGACACTGCCTTGTGTTCCCTTATGCTCTGTTCCCTGGCAAAGAAGGGATGTGTCTTCCTTTGGTTTGCTGGAATTGGGTTGGGATGGAGGTCAACAGAGACATTCCAAAAACCTGGCCAGCTGCTGAGGACAGAGTACAGAGGCTCTGTGAGCCTCCCCCAGACTCAGAACTCCTTGAAAGCAGGCAAGGAGTCCTATTCACCTCTGTGTCTCCAGCATCCCTCGCTGGGCCTGGCACGCTGTCTGTGTGCACAAAATGTTTGTGGAGCCTCAAGCTAAGCTTGGTTCCAGGGTCTCAGCAGGATTCCCACAGCTGTTAATTTTCCCAAACATCCTGCTCCAAACATAGGGGCCTGAGATTTATAGAATTGAAAGCATACATCAGAGTTATTTCAGGGTGTGGTTGTTGCGTGTATTTGTTAGTCATGAATACTTCTAAGAGCTGCCACATGGGACAGGATTGAATGTTAATTTGCTGATCATATGACCAGGGCTACAGCTCACTGAGAAGCATCCAGATTCTTTGCCACCTGTGGAGGCCTGTTCTCCGTGATTTCAATCATCCATGAAAGTTAAGAGGAAATGATGGAAAAGCTACCAAGGTGGATATGGAATAGTCATCAGAACGGCATTGATCCATGGGCATTATTCCTAACTGTGGATGAATAACATGTATATCCAGCCTTCCAGCCATCCATCCATCCCTTCATCCATATATGGGTGATGGGTCAGCCACCAACCCTGCTTGCCACAATGCGTTAATGTCTCACTGCTTCAGAAAGATTACAAAACCCTTGTGTTAGTCAGCTTAGGCTCCCATAACACACTATGGACCCAGTGGCTTAAACGATGGAAACTTACTTCTCATAGTTTTAGAGGCTGGAAGTCTGAGATCAGGATGCCAGCATGGTTGAATTCTGGTTCTCTCTTCCTGGCTTGCAAATGTCACCTCCTCACTGTTTGCTCACATGCCCTTTCCTAGACACATGCATGTGGAGAAGGAGATCTTTCTCTTCCTCTCCTTAGGAGTCCACCAATCCTATCAGGGTAGGACCTCACCCTTATGACCGCATTTAACCTTGTCTCCTAAAAGCCCGATCTCCAGATACAGTCACATTGAGTGTTAGTGCTTTAATACATGAATTTTTGGGGAACGCAGTTTGATCCATAGCAGTCCTCAAAGACAGGAGCATCTTTTTGGGTCTTCTCTTCTCGTGCTCTTAGTTTTGTAGGATACAAATGAAAAATATCTGTTAGTCCACTATTTGGCCTTGACCAATCCTCTCCCGAATACATGTAACTGGGAGTAAAAATGGAGGAGGACATATTTGGAATCAGGAAGATATGGATTTGATCCCAGGGTCTGACTCAGTTGGAACAGCATTTCATTTTCAAGAGCCTTAGTTTCTCTAGCCGTAAAATGCAGATAATCACAATACATACTTCTTAAGATGAGATCCTCCATGTCAAGTGCATGGCATAGTTTCTGCAACAGAATAGGTACTTAACAAACAGGAAAGTCAAGTATTATTAGGAAGACCCAGGCCCAGGAAAGAGCATTTCGAAAAGAGGAGAGGCCGTTAAGTATAGCCATGAAGGGAGGGGGCTCTAGAGCCAGACTCCCAAAGTTTAAATTCTAGTCTTATTTCTTTCTAGTTGAATGAGTCGGGGCCTGTGCCTCAGTTTTCTCACCCAGGAAAATGGAGCCAATGACAGCAGTTATCTCATTGCAATGGAGCCAATAACAACAGAACTTGCTATGAATTAATATTTAACAAGTTCTTAGAATGAAGTAAAAATAAAAAATATTGGTTATGATTATTTGAGAACCGATAAAGTATAATCTTCGGGCGTGGGGGCAATATTGCAACACCTTAGAGGCACTTTGTTAATTTACAATCATTTTTATCAAGTTATATCACTTGCCGGTCATTCCCTGAGGTCTAGGGCTATATGTCTCCATGTCATCCCTCCCTCCACACCTTACCCTGGGAGACTGCTCAGGGCTGGAGCACAGGCCCCAGGGCAGGTCCCCCGTGTGCCCTGGATCCCACTAGTCAGCAGGGCCAGGCCCCAGTGGGAAGATATGATTGGAGAGACGGCATGCTGTTCCCCCTTTTTAATTACTGCTTCCTTAATTGAGTCGCAAGTGGTGTTTGTGTTGTCATCAAACCCATGAGGACCTTGTTGTTTACATGAATGACTCTCAGTGGAGTGACAGCTCCAAATGTGCGACGTTCTGTTTGTACCAATTTTAACAAAGTGGCGGTCGTTGGCTACAGATTTCCTTCTTAACACATGGCCTGGGAGCTACTCAAAGAAGCTGGTCTTTTCTTTGCAAAGAATAATATGAAACATAGAACGGAACCCTAGTGTCACAGGACCTTGGAGCTATGGGATGTTGGAGCCATGGAACTTTAGGGTCTTTGAGTCGCAAAGGGTTTCCCATCTGTTGCTCTGATACTCCTAGAGATGGTGAACTTTGTACTTTGTGGGGCAGCCCATTCCCAGCTCAGACCACTGGCTGTTGGAAAGACCTTCCTTACTCATTAAGCTCCAATCTGCATTTCACTGATGCTGAGTCCTCTGGAATTGCCACCTTGGAGAGGCAGCTGGAACGGGAGACAGCTGGAGGGACCAGGATATGTAGAGACTCACACTGTCTTTTTTTCTGTCAAGTTAAGTCAGTAGCTATTCACTGAGACTTACTATGGGCCTGGGCTTGTGCTGGCAGCTACAGAAAGGACAAAAGGAGGTTCTAATAGTGCTTTGTCCTTGATAAATTTTCACCAAAGCTAGCAAGAGCTACACACACAGAACAACGGGGATGGTACTTGAGAGAATTAAGAGGAAGTCTGGAGGCATATATTTTACCTGCAACCAGGGAAGGAAGACAAAGGAGGCTTCCTGGAGGAGGAGGAGTCATGTGAACTAAGCCCTGAGGGATTAGCACAGTGAGGAAGGATAGGGGGAGGAGGAGGAGTAAAAAGACTGGGCAGTATCTCCTGCCCTGGGTGGGTCAAATGCAGCCACTGCTCAGTCACTCTCTCCTCATACACCTGCTAAGACCTTGGCCAGGTAGCAGCCCAGGAAGAGGCTGTATCTGCGGAGCTTCCTACTTATTTATTTATTTATTTTTTTGGTTTATGAAAAGATAATTCAGAAGACATTATTTCAATCAGACCCCTACGCAGTTTAGGAATGCTAATGCTTCCTCTATTAAAAAGGTGTGGAATAATTAGGATGCTGATGAAGACTGGGGGCAAACTCTGGAGAGATCCATTACCCAGTGCTCAATGCTTTTCCCGTCCCCTCTGTATCCCCGAGTGACAAATTAACACATAACAGAACAACGGCTAACACTTAGGGCGCATTTAGTTCATATTGGAAGCTAGGTTTTTAGAAAATGCCTTTCATGGCTCATCCTAGAAATAATCTGGAGTTACAGAAAAGAGCCAGAAGAAGGTGAGAGGAGTGTGGACCAGGGGCAAGGGAAGCACAGGGCAACGAGACCGTGCAACCAGCACTAGATTTGGGGAAGAGTCCTGGGTTCTAATTCTGTGGACTTGCAGTGTGACTTGGGGATGCCACAACCTCTTAATTGGGGACAATGAAAGGGTGAGCCTCACTGGAGGGAAGAAACAGGAGAAGACTTCGAAAAACATAAACATAATAGTAATTAACATTCATTGGACATTTCTTATGAGCCAGGCACTATTCAAAGGGTTTACTTATATAAATTCATTTAACCCTCATAACAATGCCCAGGAGGTAGTTAATATTATTGTCCCCTTTAAAGATGAAGAAATCAAGGCACAAATAGTATAAGTGACCTACCTGACAGATAGCAGAACAGAAACTTGAATTCAGACATAACCGTGGATGGCATTTGATGGGGTTATAGCCAGAACTGTGAAGGCACAAGGATAATTCAGGGAGTACCTAGGGCAGGGAGTGTGGCCTCAGCCTTCGAAGGACTTTAAATAATGGGTGTTACTGGTTGAATGAGTCCACCAAAAAGATGTGACTTTATTTGGAAATAGGGTCTTTGAAGATGATTGAATTAAGGTGAAATCATGAAGGTGGGCCCTAATTCAGTATGACTGGTGTCCTTAAAAAAAGGGGAAATTCAGACAGAGAGGCAAGACAACCTGTAGAGAGACGGCAATGTGAAGACACGGGAAGGGTGTCATCTACAAGCCAAGGATTGTCCAAGGCTGCCGGAAGCTAGGAAAGAGGAACAGAGCAGATTTTCCCTCACAGCCCTCAGAAGGAACAAACTCTGCCGGCACCTTGATCTTGAACTTCTAGTCTCTGGAACTGTGAGACAATAAATGTCTGTTGTTTAATCACCTGGTTTGTGGAAAATTGTAACACAACAGGGAAAGGAGATGCGTCTCAAGGGTCTTAGGCAAGAGAGAGCCATTGCAGATGTCTCAGCAAGGGAATCACACGTGATTGGTATTTTTAAAAGATGGCTCCAGTGGTGGCGTATACCCAGGGTCCTGAAAGGTGCAAATGCTGGAAGCAGGAGAAAAGCTGCCATTTTCATGTGTGAGATGATGTGGGAACTGGCTGGGGGCCGTGTGGGGACCTTGGGGGAAGGCGTGGGAGCAGGAACCATGGGATTGTCAACAGGAAAGGGACAGTGGCCTCATTCAGGGCTACAATAATAATGACGTTAAATAACTGTATTCACTAAATCAACTGCGCACTTTCATGGCTTCATCCCCGGAGGAGACTGAAATGCTCTGAGTTAATATCTAAAAGAAAAAAAAAAAATGGAATTCAGGGATCAAACAACTTTTTTGATGAAGGAAGCGTTATTTCTACCAAGCTAAGACATTAACGCCTGTGAATGGTGCTTTTCAGGTATTAGAGTGGGCTCTATCTAATGTTTGACTATTCCTCTGCTTTTCCCAGGGATCGCAGTCTCTACAAGAGGAAGAACACCAGGGATACCCCAAGCCAGCCTCCTTTCCAGGAGGACCCATGGGTTTTCCTAAGAATACAGCACTTGTGTAAATATGGCTTAAATTTCTTTTTGTATTTAGCAGCCCAAGCATTAAAATTCATTGTTCTTGGCCTCACATGCATTTCTGTAGATTAAATTGGCTAAAAGCCTGACAAACAATTCAGCTATGTTTTGACAGTTCTGTTCACATGGATGGCCCTTACATCAGGAGATGTATCTGCATTATGGCAAAAGTCACCTGCCAAGTGCATTTCTGAAAAGCAAATTCCATTTCCTCATTGTTTCTTCTCATTAAATGGTAGATAACTTCTCCAATCTACTTGTAATAGTTAACTTTTTTCTGGGTAACAAACCAACCCTGAAAACCTAGCGGCTTAAAACAACAACCATTTCATTCTATAGCTCATGGAGTGTATGGGTCAACTCAGCAGTGTTACAGTTAGCTGGTGGGATGGCTGGGGGCTGGTGGGTCCGGAATGGCCTCATTCCAGGGGAATGAGGGAGCAGAAGAACTAGCCACATGTCTCTGTCCATCCAGCAGGCTAGACCAGGTTCACTCACATGGCCATAGTTTCAGGGTCTCCCAAGTATACTTTGCAAGCCTCAGCTTGTGCTGTATTTGCTAATGCCCCATTAGCCAAAGCAAAACACATAACCACACCCAGATACCCAAATGGAGACAGATTGTGTGTGCGTGTGTGTGTGTGTGTGTGTGTGTGTGTGTGTGTGTGTGTAAAGAGAGAGAGAGAGAGAGAGAGAAACCGCCTCTATATCAGGGATCCCCAACCCTCAGGTTGCAGATCAGATGGTGCCAGTATGTGGCCTGCTAGGAACCAGGCCACACAGCAGGAGGTGAGCAGCAGGTGAGTGAGCGAAGCTTCCTCTGTATTTGCAGCCACTCCCCAGGCCTCAGCTCCACCTCAGATCGTCAGGCATTAGATTCTCATAGGAGCGCTGGCCTCTGGTGCCAAAAAGATTGGGGACTGCCGCTCTAGATGGGAGGAAAGATAATATCACTTTGCAGATGGGAATGCTTACAGGAATGGGAGAAACTTTTTCAATTTACCATATTCCTTCTCCTCTTCTCAGAACAAATAAAGGAACCTATCATATTTAATGTACCAGCTGTACCAGCTAGGTTTTTTATAATTTATACCTCATTTAACCAGAGAAGTTATGTAACTTCCTCAAGGTCACATAACTAGTCATCACTTTAGCCAAGATTCAGTCTCAGGACTGTATGGGCCTAAATCTTATGCCATTTCCCACTATTCTTTTCTTTTTACCAGTTGTACAGTTGAGTTTGTCATTTTCAGGTTCTTAGAGCACATTGTTAAACTCTTCACTATATTCTAGTCGGTTACTTTCTGTTCTGTTTTCCCCATTGTTAATCAACTAATCTCAACTTGCCTACCTCCGGTGATGGGGAGCACATTATCCATCTTGACAGCCTAATTCACAGTTGAAAACTCAGTCTAGTTCAAACTTTTTTAAAGACCAAATGAGATGCTAAAAACCTAGGTGGGAATAAAGGGAGTTGACAGACAAACTTTTGTTTAAGTTATCTTTTCTGCTCTGAAATCTCCATTTTCTCTTTTTGAGCCGCCTGGTTTTGTAATTGTGGTTATCTTTTTTCTGCGTCATTTGGAAATTGCAATTTGCATTGAAAGAACCAACACTGGAAACTTTTGATTAACTAGGTAAGATTTTTTTTTTTTTTAAAGAAAATGAAGATAAGAGAATAAATGCTTAAAAGCCTTATGAAACAGGAGCAATGATAATCACCTCCCTGGACTCCTAGGGATATTCACCTGTCCTGTCAATTCTGAGAAGGCAGGAGCTGTGTGCAGGGGATGATATTCATGGAATCATTCATTCATCCCTTCATTCATTATTCATCGAACATAGAAAGAGTTTACTATATACTCAAGATGCTCTGTTGGATAAACTAGGAGTATAACTAATTATACACAGCTCTTATTCAAGGCTTTCAGGGTCTAGAAGGGGAACAGGCAGATAAATCTGACCTCAGGTGAGATGTGTCAGTGGTCTGTAAAAGGTACAAAGTGCAGCAACTCAGAGGACAGAGTGATCCCTTCCGGGGGAGGGGGATGAATTCTGTGTTTTTCTCCTTTATCTCAAGGCAGAAAACTGCTCATTAACACACCACTTCAGAAGTCATTAAACCTGGCTTTTTAAAGCTACCCTTTCCTGAAACCCCCTCCAAGAGAAAAAGACACAATGTGTAATCTTGAAAGTCAAGGCAGTTCCTATGTAAATTCAAAAATCAAAAGGACCCAGAGATGAGCAACCCTGTGGTCAGCCTCCCGGGATGGAAAGAGCTGTCCTGGGTGGTGGAGATGTCAGGAAAATCGGTCACAGAGCTGGGGCACTCCACCGGCTTCTTCAACTTCCTCCCTGCAGATGGTTTCAGATGTTCTCTCAATAAAAATTACCACTGGGCAAACACAAATAAACTTAACGGATTTAACTGACAGAGTTAAACAAGCAGAAGATAGGATTTCTCTTAATGAGAATAAACTACTTGCATATGAAAAAGATTTAGAACTGAGGATCCAATAACTCACCAGAAACTTGGAACAGATTCACAGAACTGGAAGGAAAAAAAAAAAAAACCACCAAAACTCCGTCTGGAAGTTGGGCATTGCTGAAGGGCAGGGCCAAAGCAGTAGGGGGCAGTGGGAAAGGCAGGGACAACGATGCAGAATGGTCCTGCGAGGGCCTCTGGCCTCTGCAACTCACTGTGGCAGAAGGTTAGATATCTGTGAAGAGGTTTACGCAGGGGGTGATTGAATTAAGTCCGTGCCTTTGAACCATCACTCTGACTGATTTCCTGCATGAGTGGCAGCAAGGAAGCCAGTTAGAAGGGAACTGTCAGGCTAGAAGTTCTAGGTTTCAGAACAACGTCAGAACCTGGCTGGGTGCACTTGGCCCTTACCTTACCACGTGGCATTTTGGATAATAATGTCTCCGCATCAAGGTTTGTTTGAGGATTCTGTGAGGTAATACTCAATTATTATGTATTCACTTACCAAATATTTCCTGAGGACCTACTATGGGCCATGTCCTGTTCATAGCACCGGGGATGCAGCAGTGAGCAAGGCTGATATGGCCTGCTCTTACACGGTTATGTCCTAGTGAGCTTTGGATTCTAATGTAATCGTCTGAAGTTTTTGGTTGTAAAAAAAAATGTTTTTGTAATTGTCTGACTTTCTTTTTGTTTGCAATTAATAGAAACCCAACTTGCTTAAGGAGTTGATTAAGGAAATTGATTGGTTCCTATGGTTCAGTGCATAATGAGGGAGCCCACTAAAGCTGACGAATTTCTGTAGAGACCAGAGCTGAGGACTAAATTCTGAGCCGCCACAACTCTCCCTCTGCATCTGTCTCTTGTCTCTGCCCTTCTGCATGTTGGCTCCCTTCCCTCCTATTGCAGGGAGGACTTTCCAATATGGTGGGGACATGGCCACCAACAATCCTAGCGTAACAACCCCAAGAAACAACGTGTTTCCTTCTCTCAGGATCTGCGTAGGAATCCTAGAGAAATCCCCTCCCACCTCTTGAACAAATTAATCATTGTTGCCAGGAAGATGGAGCATTATTGGCCAGGCTTGGATCATGTGGCAGTGGCTGAGGTTTACCATGTGCTATAATCAATGGCTTACCAGAAACACGTGGACAGAAGAAGGAACGTTCCTCAATTGGAGGCAAGCAAGGAAACAAAAATAGCAGATGTGCTACCATGAAAGGCACTTAGCCTAGAGCCTGCCAGGTAGTAAAGAGTGATAAAGGGTCGCTTAAAGTAGTGGTAGTACTCAGTAAGAAAGCCCTGGGAGGAAATCTGGGTTTTCTTTATCTGTTTTACTAATGAGGAAACTGAAGTCCAGAGAAGGAAATGACCTATATTAGAAATAGGGATGCAGTCCTCCTTGGAAAATCCACTTTAGAATCTTAGATCTTCCCCCTTTAACCAGCTGAGTTACCTGCAGCGAGCCGCCACCATCTGATTTTCTTTATCTCATTCCCAGATGCGTCCAGGAATAGCCACCCGATGATACTCACATGGACACCACAGGATGATGACTACAGCACACAAATATAAGGCAGAAACAGTACTGGCAGCTGTGACTGAATCTGGTCCACACATGTTTTGTTTGGCTCATCCAATGTTTTCAAAGAGTTGAGCCAACATTTAATAATTGGAAGACTTTATATTAAAAATGCAGATTTCTGGCTTCTCTTGAAAAAAAAAAAGAAAAAAATCAAGAGATCCGACAGCACCAGATCTGAATTCCCACATGGCAGCAATCAGCTGAAACTGAGTAGCAACTGCCCCTTCGCACAGGGCATGTGTCATCCCTTGTTCCGGTTCACTGCAGTCCCCATTGTCCCCTATTGTCCCTAACACCGAGGCCAAGGCACAATCACCATGTGCCGCTGCGCTTCACCGTTTTTCCTATAACAAAGAAATATTTCTCTGTGCTCATTTCTCTTTCAAAATGGAAAATCAAATGGAATGGAGGGGGGTCACACAATTTTTCTGACGCCCAGCCCACTTCGATCTCCAACCCCTCTAGGCATCTCAGTTTGTAAGTATTGTTGTCTGGGATTACTATTTTTATTAGGTCATTCTTTCCCAACCAGGAGAATAACAGGCAGGCATGGTAGTAAACTTTCTGGAAATAATAATAGCAAGCAATTTCCCAGCACTTACTGTATGTCAGACACCATTTTTCAAGGAATCCTTGAAACAACCCTATGAAGTGGGTGCTATCATTATTCTCATTTGTGTGTGAGAAAACTGAAGCACAGAGACGTTAAGTCACTTGCCCCAGGTTAGCACTGTAGCCATTTGAACCCAGATAGCCTGGCTCCAGAGTCCAGTGTCACATTCATTCTACTAAGATTGCTGATATGCCTATGTGTGTGGGTAAACACAAATACACTTGTGTGTATACACACAGATAAGTCGTAATGCCATGGGTTGTGAGGGTAGGCATTATGAGAATAGAAAGGACTGAGATATTATGGGTTCGAGAACTGAATTCTGCTCTGGAAAGCAGAATGGCTGGATCTTAGCCATGTGTCCCTTGCTCATGTGGGCAATCTCCCCATCCATGTAGACCTGAGTTTCACATCTTTCAATCAGGTGAAAGGCTAGATGATCTCTAAACTGTCTCTCGGCTCTTCTGTTTTGTGATTCTCTGACTTTCTCTCCTATCTTTCAAACCATTACCTGAAGATGTACCATAGCCAAGTCAGAGCCATGTGTCAGCTTGTAAAAGGCAGGGAAGCTTCATTCAAACTGCTGTCTTTATTTAGGCTGTGCCAGTGACCAGAGTGTGCCATTCACTTTGGGATAGTTTTGCCATTGAAATTCTTAGCAGCTGGAGCCCAGCGACTTCCAACTAGCTTGCTGGATTCTCTCTTATGATTCTCTTGGAAAGCTGGAAGATATATCCCTTCACTATTCAGTTTCTGGTTGTAGGGAATTTTCCAGATTTGGAAAGAGTGATGGCCTAGTAGTCTAGAGACCTGAGACCTACTCCTGGCCCTTGCAGGGTAACCTCACGCTCGTCAATGCTCTCATTCTCAGTGTGACCTGCCCTCTTTGAGCCTGTTTCCTTACCTAACTTGCTTTAGCAATGTCAAAGTACTATACTGAAAACAAGTGGTGTTTGGCTCCATTTACACTGAAACCAGTTTTCCCTTAAACGGGCTGGGACCATAAATCACAGACAACCTCCACAGAGTAAGGAAGAGTAAAACGAAAGGGGATGAAACCAGCGGGCCCCATGCTGGAGCTTGCGGGAGAGACAGCCTTGAGGAAGGCTGGGTTCCTGCCATCACTCTGTGGGAGGGCAGAATGCCCCTTCTCTCTCAAGATGTCCACACTCTAATCCCTGCTACCTAGTACCTGTTAGGTTGCAACAACAAAAGAGTTTTTTAAAATAGGGAGATTATCCTGGATTATTCAGGTGGTCTAATCTAATCACATGAGCTTTTGAAAACTGAGAACTTTCTCTGGCTGGGCTTGGAGAAAAGCAACAGAAGAAGAAAGAGAAGAAGAAAGAGATATTGGCAGCATGAGAGAAACTTGATCTACCAGGGGGCCATAGGAAAGCAGCAATAAATAGATAGATAGATAGATAGATAGATAGATAGATAGATAGATAGATAGATAGATAGATAGATAGATAAAGGTAGCCTTTGACATCGAAGACCTGGCCCTGGCTGACAGCCAGCAAGAAAATGGGTCCTCGGTTCTTCAGTGGCAAAAAAACGAATTCAACCTCAATGGGCTCAGAGCCAGAATCTGCCCTGGAGCTTCCAGTCAAGAGCCAAGCCCAGCGCCTACAACGTGAGACCTTCAGCAGAGGACCTAGCTGGGTGTCATGCCCAGATTTCTGGCCCACAGCACTACGGGTTGTGGTCTTTTGTTATGACAGCCTTAGAAATGAATACAGACCTCTTGTTGCAGATTCGGATCAATGAGAGAAAATGGCAGTATGTGGTCTCAAGGGGTCACACGCCAGAGAGAAGCGGGCTCAGAAAAGAACAGCAATGGATGCTGGCTTAATGGAGGGTGCTACTCAGAAATGGGACCTTGCAGCATCAGTTGGGTCTGAAGGTGAAAGAAGAAGGGAAGCCCCCTCCGTGGACAGAGGGATGTCTAGTACCCAGAGAGTGCCCGTGTTAGAGCCAAGGAGAGCATCTGGGGACTTGAAGTGACCCTGCTGAGCAGGCAGAGCAGGATATGTGACAGGGGAGCAATCTTCCTATGCTGGAAAAATCCCCAAGTTCACGAGCGTTCTAGGGAATCAATACCCCTCTTCAAAGAACATGATAAACGATTGTACTAGTAGTTTACATTTTCATCCCATTACATATTTCCTCCATGTCTGAAAGGCTATAGAATCAAAACTGGCAATGTAAATGATGAGAAAAAGGAAACGTTTGTACGATGAAATTTTTCCTTCATAATCACAAAATTGTAATAAATCAAACCCCCGTGACAATTTTTCCTTTGTTGCATTTTATCCCACGAGTCTAAGCTGAAAGGGCTTTGAAGGAGCAGAAGAGTTATAGACCTCTATGCTGATTCAGTTCAATCCAACACACATTTATTACATACCTACTGTGTGCTATGCAATATACAAGGAAAGAGGAAGTAGAATAAGGGTATTTGGAAAATCATGACGGAGCCGTGGTTTTCTGCCTGAACAGAAGAGTTCCATCACTGACGTAATCTCATCATGACCAGTATCTTCAAGTGATTAGCGAGGATCGAAAGACACGCTGTACTTCCTGGCATTCATACTTTCAGTACGTGCTGTTTCTATCCTCAGGCATGCATTTCCACTACTCATATCTTCAGCTCTAGTTGAAATCTGATCCGTTAGAATTTGGCAACAGGAACCTGTGCTCCTGTGAGAACTTAATGCCTGATGATCCGAGGTAGAGCTGAGGCGGTGACACTAGTACTGGGGAGCCACTGTGAGTACAGATGAAGCTCTACTTGCTCGCCCACCACTCACCTCCTGCTGTGTGGCCTGGTTCCTAAGACCCACACACCAGCACCAGTCCACAGCCTGGGGGTGGGGGACCCGTGGTCTGGAGCCTTCAAAAGTCCTAATATAGTACATATCCTTGGACTCTGCAATTTGCCTTCCAGAAATTGATTCTTCAGAAATAACTATGGATGTGCATAATGATGCATGCCCAAAGTTACTCGTCACAAGTTGGAAACCACCTGGATACCCACCAATAGAAAATTGGTTATACAAATTATCATGTATCCATAGCATAAAATATCTATGTGGCCATTCAACATAATGTAGAGCTACATTTATGGTTATGGGAACGGAGTCATCTTGTAATGCTGGAAGGAATGTAGTCTCCAAAATAATATAGTAATATCACAGTTTTCTAGGACCCGATTGTAACTTACCCACAGCTGAGAATATCTGTGACATAGTAAACTAGAAGTCTTTCCTCCATAAAGAAACATCTAAATACATTTTGATTCAAGAGACTCAGAATTTCAGACATCCGATATTGAGGCTCAGTTTTAAAGAATCCTCTCTCCAAAATTTATAGGAAGCCGAGTTTGCAAGGCAAAGTCATGGGCCTGGAGCACGGCCACAGGCAGAGCTGAGACTAAGCAGGGGGTGGGGGAGTAGTCGCCTTCCCTATGGCTTCAGAGTTTATCAATGAAAGGAAGAGAAAGGCAGGGAGCGATGGGATCTCTGGTAGAGTAAAAGCCACAAACGAATGGGTCCCCAGACTAAGTGCATCTTTAGGGAAGACAATAGACTCAATTAAGAACCAGAGTCATAAAAGCAGGCAAATTTCCCAAACAAAACATAATTGAGCAGAGAGCTGAGGCCTGATCCCATAAATAACCCACCATAATTAGAAGATATCAACAGTTCCTATTAAAGAAACATCAGGCAGTCAAGTACTGGAAGTCTGGGAAAATTGAGTTCTTAATTAAATCCTCATCAGAATTACTAGTACCCATATCTTCCACATCCCATTTCCCCAAGTCTCAAGCGTAGGTGTGTCAGGAAATGGCCTGGTTCCGTGTAATCACATGAAATGAATTCTTCCCCTGCTCAGTCTTAACAAAGTCTGATACAGACTGGGTCCCCATATAGAGAACTTGACTGAATCTCAGTATTCCCAGAGAGAAACCATGCATGCAGGCTTCTTTTTCAAAACGATGTTTATCTTCTCTTAATTACCCTCCTCTACCCAACACCCCGCCATGGTTCCCTGGTGTCCGCAGAACACAGTAGGAACTCCTAGGACTTCGCGTCTTTCTTCCTCATCCCCTCAACAAGGCTCATTCGTTGGCCTCCTTTTGGGCTGATCCAATCTCCTTAGCCTGGCATGTCCTTTCTCTTACTCTCTGACCATAAAAATCTCAGGAGAATCCACTGCTTCACTGAAAATATTTCTATCGAGGTTACCTGCCATGTCCATTCTCAGCCCTCCTTAGCAGCGTTTGGTCTGTGGGCCAGTTGACCCTTCTAGAAAGACTTTCTCTCTAGGTCCATAACTCCATACCCTCTTGGTTTTTCACCCATTTTTCTGGTCACCCCTCCTTAGGATCCCTTACAACAATTCTTCCCCTCATCCAGTCTGTTTAGTTCATAACTCAAGCTTAAAACCTGGATGTCTTATTTGATACTTCCTTCACCCTCATCTCTCATATCTACACCCTGCTAAATTGGGAGTCATCAAGCTTTTTGCTAAAGGACCGTACAGTAAACATCTTAGGCTGTGAGGGCTGTGTGGTCTTTGGCTAAAACTATTCAACACCTGGCTCTCTCCTGCTTTAAAGACCAATGCTGGTCTGCTCGTGCAGAGCGGCTATATTACATGATTTCTCAGTAAGTTCATTTGAAGCATTTATTTATTTTTTTTAAATAGGTAATATTTAAAAAATATTAACCATTAGCTCATTCACCAGAAGACCACTTTACTAATTTCATGTGTATATTTCCAGAAATAAGCTATGCATATACAAGCATATACCAGTGTTAGCGTGTCATAGTCACGGTTCTGAATCTTGCTTTAAATGTATTTTCCTTATTTTATTCTTACTATCTGCATTGCAATCTCATGTGAACATCTTATCTTCTCTTCATTATTAAACTTTAGGGTTTTTTCCTTTTCTTTTCTTATTTAAATTTATAAAAATATATATGCATTATCTAAAATTTACATAAAGGTTTAAAAATAATATCATGTGTACTTATGTACCTACCACCCAACTTAAGAAATTAAACATTGCCAATGCAGTTAAATCCCCCTTGTATATACCCTCTGGAATCACCTCATCCTCCTTCCTAGGTAGCCACTATCCTGACTTGGACATTAATCATTCCCAAGCATATCTTTGCACATTTTTATGTAGACATATTGTGTACATTGTTAGTAATTGTTAGTATTTGTTTTGCATGTTTTAAAGCTTCATAGTATCATTCTATGTGTGTTCTTCTGCCACTTTCTTTCGTCACCTTAAAACTTTGTGAGATGTATGTAATATCAATATCTGTAACTCCTGGTTCACTAACATTCACGGTGATCGAATATTACATTGTTTGACCATTCTACTATTTCTTTATCATTTTCCTATTGATAGATATTTTGGCCGTATCTAAATTTTACTATGACAACGTTGCTCTGAAGATCATTCTTATACACATTTTCTAACATACAGAAAGAGTTTTTCTCTGACATGCAGGAATGGGATTGCTGGTATGGAGTATGCACATTTAGGAATGCAGTTTGCACATTTCCAACTTTCTAAATATTCTCATTGTTTTCCAAAGTGCCTGCCCCAGTTCACGCTCCTGTAGCAGTGTCTGGGTTCCTATGGTTTTACCTTCTTGCTGGTCTTTACTGTATCAGGCTGACTTGGCAGGCAAGATGACACACCCAGGCGGGATAATTAAAGAGAGTTTAACGAACGGATTATTCACATAGTTGGGAAACAGCTAGAGCTGGTGAAGCATCACAATGGGAACCCTTAAGACTCCCAGGCCTTAAGGAATAGGAGTGGGAAGTTACTGAGACTGGAGAAAGCTAGAACTGTGGAGAGGGTGTTCTGAAGAGCTGTATGTAGTCTTCAGGAGAGAAGCACGGCCAGTATGAACCCTCGCCAGAGCTGGAAGGGAACGGGAAATACACCCTAAATTCATACTCCTCCCAGTCTTCATTTTCTGGATGGAGAAGCATGGAAAGTGCATCTGAAGGGGAAAAATAGAGAATACTTGGCACTTAGAATTGTTAGACTTTTAAATTATTGTCAGGCTGATGGTGCAAAATTGTACCTTATTGTGGTTTTAATTTGCGTTTTTCTGATCTCTAATAAGATTATCTTTTCATGTGTTTATTTTGCATTTAATATCCTCCTCTGTAAATTGCCTCTTCCTATGCTTTGCATGTTTTTCCTATTGGGTTGCCTTGATAATCGATGTAGAGATATTATTTATTCTGATAACTAAATTCTTTGATGGGTGTATGTACATTGTCTTTTTGCCTTTTTACAGAAGAAAAGTTTTCAATTTTAATGTGATTGAATTAATCAGTTCTTTTGCTAATAGATTATTCTTTGTTTGCCTTGTTTTTAAAATCTTTTCCTTTCTGAGTTCATAAAATATTCTATGTTTTCTTATAACATTTTCAATTTTTGCTTTTTTAGATTAGATTTTTAATCCCTTGGAATCAATTTTTGTATGTGGTGGGAAACAGAGATCAATTTTTTTCTTATGTATTATCAATTATACTAGCATGTTTTATTAAATTGTTAGCCCTATCATTCCTTGTTGATGTATACTGTTGGCTCTGTTACATACTAAGTTTTCATATAAGCATTAGTTTGTTTCTGGGTTCTCAATTTTGTTCCAGTAATTTATTTCTCTATAGCTGTCAGAAAACATTATTTTAATTACTATAGCCATATAAGAAAACTGGAAATCTACCAGAGCAAATCCCTCTATCTCGTTCCTTTTTAAATTCATCTTAATTATCATGGCCCTTTGCTCTTCCTTATAAAGTTTTAGAATCAGTTTGTCAAGCTCCATGAAGAATTCCATTAAGATTTTATTTGGCAGTTCATCAAATTTATGACTTAATTTATAAGAAGTTTATATTATTATGATATGAAGTCTTCTTGTCCATGGACATGGTATATGTATTTCTCATTTATTTAGATTTTTTCTCTAATTTCTTTCAATAAAACATTTAACATTTCTCCATAAATGCATATGTTTAGTTAGATTTATTCTTTTGCTTCTACTGTCCTTAAAACTGTTACAAACTTTTAAAATTACATTTTTCTAATGGTTGTCAGTGGTGTGTAGGACATGAATAATTTTTAAATTTAAATCTTTGTATCCAGAAAACTAACTAAATCAATTAATTATAATAATTTGTCTAAAAAGCATCTTGGGTTTTCATAATTGACAATGATTTACATTGCAAATAATGACAGTTTTACTTCATCCTTTCCAAACCTTTACCTTTTGTCTTTGTCTTGTCTTGAAGGGTTGGCTAGAGTCTTCAGTATGATGCTAAAGGGAGCTGTGCTAGTGAGTCCCTTGACTTTTCCTAAACTTGAATGAATTACTTCTAACATTTTACCATTAAATATGATGCTTCCTGTATGTTTTTGGTAAATAGCCTTTATCAGGTTAAGAAAATCCTCCTCTATTCCTTCTTTCCTAATTTTTTTATATAAATGAATGTAAAATGTTTTCAAATGAATTTTCTGCATCTGTCAAAATGATTGTATGACTTGTTCTCCTCTAATGTGAACCTTCTTTGTATTCCTTAGCTATAACCGATTAAATAATGATTGTATGTATTTGCCTTTATATTTATATACATTTGGTGTGCAAATATTTTTATCTTTAAATCTATATTTATGAGTAAGAATGGTATGTAATTTATGTTCCTCATGAGGTTAATGTCTAATTTGCATCACAAAATGAGTTGATAAATGTTCCATCATCTAATAGTCTCTGAAAGAGTTTGTGTACATTTGGGATTATTTGTTACTTGATAGTTTGGTAGAACACATTGCTAAAATTGTGTAGATCTGGTGTTTTGAAGATAAACATATTTTAAACTAGTGATTGACTTTTTTCAAAAGCTCTTTCTTCTAGATGATAAATAACATTTTAATTTTAATATTAAATTTTTCATTGCATTTAGGTATTCAGATTTATTTGCATAAATCTTTTCATTGTATTGTGTTACATTTATAAATATTCTTCTTTTTCATTTATAAAGCCTTTATTTATATCTTCTTTCTTTTTACTTCATCAGTCTTGTCAGAGGGATTTTGTATAATACAATTAGTCTCTTCAATCTTCTTCATTATACTGAATCTTCTTCAACTTTTCAACTGTATTCATTTTTGCTCTTTTATTATTTCCTCCCTCCACTTCCCTGCTTTTTGTCATTTTTAGCATTTTTTTTTTCATTTCTATTTAAACATTAAAGCCATAGACCACAACTCTATACACACACACAAGTTTTCAGCAGTTTTACTATGATCTGCTTAGGTGTAGTTTTCTTCATATTCATCCTAATTAGGAATCCTTAAAATTTTTGAATCTGTAAATTTATATCTTTCACCAAATTTATGAAATTTTAGGCCATTACTTCTTCAAAAAATTTTTTCTGCCCAATTCTCTCTTTCTTTTACTTCTGGGACTCTCATTACATATATGTTAGTGCTTCTAATACAGTCTCACAGGTCCCCCAAGGTGCTCTTCAAGTTATTTTTTATAACTTCAGTTTTTAAATAGTTTTAGGTTTATAAAAAAATTATGAACATAATACAGGGAGTTCCTATATACTCCAGACCCAGTTTCTCCTATTATGAACATTTTACATTACTATGGAACATTTGCTACAATTAATGAACCAATATTGATATACTATTTTAAACTAAATTCCATGTTTAGATTTCCTTAGTTTTTCCCTTTTTCTGTTCCAGCATCTCACCAGCATAAAACCATTCCATTCAGTAATGTCATGTCTCCTTACACATCTCTCAGCTGTGAGAATTTCTCAGATTTGTTTTCTTTTCTTTCTTTTCTTTCCTTTTTGTATGACCTAGAGACCTTTGAGAAGTACTAGTTTTTTTGTAGATATCTCTCAACCTGATATTTCTCTCATAATTAGACTGGGTTATGGATTTAGGGAGAAAGACTACAGAGTTAAAGTGCCATTTTTGTCACATCATATCAAGGGTATACACTGTCGCCATGACTTATCACTGTTGATGTTGACCTCGATCACCTGGCTAAAGTAGTGTTTTCCAGGCTTCTCTACTATAAAGCTACTTGTTTCCAATATTGTAGTCATTGGAAGGAATTCACTGTGAACAGCCCACACTTACGGAATAGGAAGTTATGCTCTATGAACATGAAGTATCTGCATAAATTATTTGAGATTCTTCTGCACAAGAGATTTTGTCTCTCTTCCTCACTTATTAATTTTCTCAATTATTTATATCAGAATGGATTTATGGATTATTTTATACTTGGCTATAATATAATATTACTTTATTTCATCCCTCGAATTGTGCCAGCTTTGGCCATTGGGAGCTCTTTCAGTTAGTTCCTGCGTCCATTTGGCATACTCTATTTGATTTGTTTTGTTTTGTTTTGTTTTTCGAGCCTTACAAGATGCTCCAGGCTCTTCTTGTATATTTTCTACCCAAAGCCTAAAACCAGCCATTTCTCTAAATAATCTTGGTTCCTTTTATTGGAGAAAAGTATTAGAAACCGAGGTCTGAGTGCTGGATGTGTTCACTGCTATGAGGGTGTCATTACTTCTAGGCCTTCTGACAGTCAAGGAAATATATGGGTGTCCACTCACCCTCGCCAGCACAGATGTCTATCAGTGGTTCTATATATAACCATCTATATCTATATTAAGCTAAACATAAGTTAATACCTGACCTTGTTTTCATTCTATTGTACTAGACTTGATTTAGAAACCAAGTTAAATGTGGAGAGGAGAAGGCGTCAGGCATCCAATTGTCAGTGTAGATTGGAGCAGGGGTCAGATAGCTCTAGAGCACCTTTTTAATTTCACAGAGGCAGCTTTTTGCTTGTAGCTTGTTTCTGAAGCATGTCTCTAAAGTTGTTTCCTATAGTGACAGGAGCAGCAGCTTCCTTGATTGCCCAATTCTGCCATGTGGCTTGGGTAGTTGCTCCTGGAGGCCCATCCTAGGGTTTGTTTTTGCAGCCTTCCCAATTAATTTTGTAACCAAGTTCTTTCTGTTTACAACTGGCTAGAAAGAATTTTAGTCTCTGCAGTGGAACCATGACAGAAGGTGTAGAGAGCAGATGCTATGCCCTTACTGTAGATAACACCAAATCTTTTGGGTCACACAGAAACTGGAAAAGGTGCTGCTATCAAATGATATCATCAATATAACTAATGTACTTGGAAAAGTGGTTGAAAGCCTGAGGATATTTAATCTCACCTGCTTCAATTTCCTTATCTACAAAATGGGAATGATAATTCCGGTCTCATAGGGTCTCATATCATTTAAATGAAATAATATTTACTTAGCCTGCAATCTGATGGAGAGTAGGTATTCAGGGAATTATCACTATTTATTTACTTTACATTTGGGTAACATCTGAGGTGTTAATAATTTAGCCATTTTATTCATCATTGGTTGCTTATTTATAATGAATCTAGATAAAGTTTATGGATGATGAAAAAACTAGTAAAAAATTTTTCAATATTACCTGAGTTTATTTTTAAATCAAGGACAGTATCAACTAGAAAAAAAAATCAAAACTATTTGTGAAGATGGGATCAATTCTCCAGTGGTCAAAGCTTAAATGAGAGAGTTGTTATCAAAGCCACTGCAAAATATGAAGGCAGTCGTAGTTACTGCATCAGTCCCTAATAATATTTTGTGTAGAAGTGTTTTTCATTCAATATTTTCAGTGTGTTGGTGAGGCATTTGTTTAAAAAGCAAAATAGCATAGTTTGATTCATCATCTTTTTAGACAAATACGTAATGAAACAGGAAATAATTTTAAAGCCCTCTTAACTACACTGAAACGCATTTGTTTTGGCTATGGCAGGGGAGGGTGCTAGATTCAAGAAAAGAAATTTACTAAAAGAATATTGGGTAAGCCCACAGAGTCTCAAGAGGGCCTGGGAACAAGGCTCAGAGCATCTGCAGCCCAGAGCAGGGCCCCAAGTCAGGCTGCAGAAGGGGCGCATGGAGACATTACCGACATACCTTCTGTATGGACCCTGTAGCTTACATTGCTGACCCCAATGTCACTGGACCCTCACGCTGTTGTCGCCATGCCCCTAGAAACTGGGTACAGCTACTGTGGCTGCTGCCATTCACAGCCACTTTGGATTTCTGTAGCTTCTTTAATTTTTTCTGTTTCTAGTTTCTAATTAAAGCCAGGAGTTGTTTATCTGATTATCGAAAGCTGGGTAACATACTGTACTCTAGCTGCAAGGGAGGCTGGGAAAGTGAGTTTCTGCCACTCATCTCTTTTTAGTGAGAGGTGGACTCTGTCTCATAAAGATGAAAAATCTTCCAACTATGTATAACAGCATGTGGAGTGAGATTAGGGCCCCAAATAGAGGATGCCGAGTTAGCATTAAGCACTCTGAAGTCTAAAGAGACAGGAAGTACTGGGGCAGGACACCTCGATCAAGGCTTATTTAAGAGACAGCTGGACAGGCCCTACCCCACTCCATCTAAGCGTTCTTGGAAAGCGGAGGGACAGAAAATTATTGAAATATATACTCTTGGCCTAGTAGGAAGAATGGTGTTATTTTTAAACCCCTCTGTTCACTCTTTGAGAGAGAACAGAATACAATTCTTCTAACCCCAAGGCAAGTGGTGGGGAAGGCTACCAAGAAATTCACTCGAGAGACTGAGAGTACTTGTAAAGAGAGACAGGTACCTCATGTTCCCTGTTGGTATTACTCAGGCAGAAGTCTTACTAATCTTCCCTTTGATTCTATTTGAGCAGAAAGAAGAGAAGAGAGGATAGGGTAGAGAGAGAGAGCTGCCCAGAAGGCATCGATGTTCATCAGGGTTAACCAGAGAAGCTACCACAGCCAACCGAGAGGATCATAGCCAAGATAATTAAGGAAAGAAAAGGTGGTCACATCTCTCGTTCTCCCCTCAGCCCACAACACCAGAGGCATCGGATCCAAAAAGGAGAGTCAGAGGAAGCATCCCAGAGGTGGATCTTGACTCCTTCTCAATGCTCTGATGCTGGAGCAGGAGGACAAGAAAGCAGAGCATGCCTGTCCCCTTCAGGTCACTGGCCCCAGGATTGATTGTAGTGAGGTGGGGGAAAGCCCTGACTCAGAAGTGGGCTTGGACCCAGACTGACTTCTAACAAGAACCCTGAATGTCAGGAGGTCTTTCTGAGATGTCAGTCAGAGACCTGCTTCCGAGGACGGTAAGAGGGGAAAATAAAACCGCTTCACATCCGCAGTCTTACACATTCGCACTGCTCCATACACCACTTACAGACAGGGAGGGCTTCAGACGCTAGAAGGCAAAATGAAAGAAAACTGCTTCCTACAGTTTTCTCTATGGATAGACTGAAGAACAAAAGGAGAATGTGGTTCACAGATATTTAATATCTAAAATACTTAGCAGGCTTTTTTCAAGCCGGTCACTCTCAGACAACTACAAGGAAAACTAAATTATCTGCTGTCCAAAACAATCCTGAGAACTACATGAAGAAAGTTGGTGGTGGGGAGGGATATCATACAGTGAAAATTACAGCATCAGTGGTAAAAACAGAGACCCTCGGCACCCGTCAGATGTCTTCACTAGAAACGTCCTCTGCTGAGCATCGCCCTGAGGTAGGAGAAGAGAATGACCGGGGTCAGCGCCGCAAGCGAATTGATTTTTCAACAGGCAGGACGGAGCCTACATCGAGAATTCTCCAAGGTCACCATGGTACCTCATTAGCCATCTTCTGATCTTCTCCCCTTGCAAATCACTGACGAGGCTCATAAAACAATAATTTAAAAGGGAAATCCTTGAATCCACATATTCACATAAGTCTGGATTCTTAAAATATTGTGACTCTAAGACAGAGAACCAACTGGCCTGGCATCTACTCTGACGGAATGTCATCACAATTCACGCCAGCCTCCTGCCCTGGCTCTGCTGGACACAGGGCTGTGAAGTGTGCTGTTTCCATGTTTGGGGTTTTGGAGGTCTGATTCTGAGTCCTACTTTGTCACTTTCTAGCCATGTGACCTAGGGCAAGTTTCTTAATCTCTCCAAGTTAAAAAAAAAAAAAAGAATCGGCAACTTGGCATAATCCCCGGCATAGAGAAAGTGGCCAGTAAGCCTCAGTTACTGTTGTTATCAAGAGAACTCCCCCATTAACCTGCAATCCAGGCAGGGTCTTTCGTGGTTGATTTTTGGTTTTCCCCAGTTGGCAATCATTTCGAGCACTTTCATATTATAAACATAGAATATTATGGAGTAGGATACAAATCACATTAATTTTGGCCTCAAGCACAAAACTTCAAAGGCATTTTTGCTGTTTGATAGCCAGCTGTGGGCATTGCCCCTGCCTGCCCCCAGCTCCAAGGGGGAGGGGTCTGGGGAGAGCAGCTTTGTGGGTCAAATTCTTGCTCACTTTCCTCAACTGTTAGGGAGATTTAGGAGACAAGTTTGCAGAGCACAGGTAGATAGAGTCCCGATGACCTGTTACCATCGCCCCCATTTTAAAGACGTGGAACCAGAGGCACTGAGAGGTCAAGAGTCTCCAGCTTCAGACCCTTCGGTCCATCGCAAGTGTTGCGCCTTTCCCTCTGCATTGCGTGTGGGTCCTCTGCCACCACTGCCAGGGCCAGCTCCAAAATCTTCAGGGTCAAAGATGATTCTTCCGTCAACGTTTACCAAACGCTTTCCTTTGCTCGTCTGAGATGTTAAAGCTCAGCTCCTTTCTCTCTTAAACATTCATTTCTTTCCTGCAAATAAGCAAAACACACTCTTTTTCTTGAAATTCTGCATGTTCAGCGGGATATTTTTGGGCATCGAGGTGGATTGTAATGCAAATGTCCTTGATTTTCTTGGGACTCTCTAACTCTTATGAATTTCAGTGAGTGATATAAACCCCCTTGAAATACATGTGCCTTTGATCGACGAAAATTCCCTTTTCCCTTGTGAAATGTGCTTGGCATCAGATACTTCCATTTGGTGGAATTTGCTTAATAACTTGGTTTCATGGGGGTCTCAGCTGAGCAGGCCAGTAAAATGAAATGAGGACTTGGGGCTAAAACCAGGAGAGGGCCCAAGGGATTACGGTCTGTACTAAAATACAAGGAGCTAGGAACTGGGGAGACCTGGAGGTGACGTAGCAGGTACAAAGCACACAAACAGGGTCAAGGTTAAGCAAGGAGGAGGATACAGGTGAGCAGAACTCGGGAGTGGAACCCATACCAGGGCAGCTGCTGTTTATTCTGTCTGTTGTGTTGAAGTAGCGTCTGCCACGAAAGCCACTAATTTAGAGACCTACACGCTTATCTGTCTGAGTCCTTGAGAGCATCCTGCCGTTGTCTCCACTGGAATTCTTGGAGGTGCGAGGCAGCGCTGTGCAGTGGTTTTCCACTCCCAAGAGAAACGTGTTTAGGATTTGTGGCAGGGCTGGCAGCATCTTCCAGCATCAGAGACCTTTCATAGTATTAATATGGTCAAGGGGCTGGGGGATGCTGGCCCAGAGAAGGATAAGATGAGAAAGAGCTATTTTGAGGGGATGCTGCAGGGAGGCAGCTTTCAGCTCTTTATAACAAAGAATTCTAGTCAGACCGACTCAGCAAAGTAGGCTAAGAAGGAGAGATGAACTTCCTGTCCCCAGAGGTGTGCAGCCTCTAGCAGGGCTTCTTGTGCAGAGTGGGTGTTGTACTAGATCACTGCTGAGGTCCCTTCTGCAGTCAGGTGCTGTGATTCAGTCTGCCCATGTCATGCTCTTGTGGAACACTCCTCATTGCACTCAGGGTCACACCCTGACTTCTGCCACCACCTCCTAGGCCCTATGTTACCTGGCCCTCGCCTCATCTCTTGTCATTCCATCGCACTACCAACTATCTGGGTTCCATCTTGAAGGCCCTGAAATCATCTCGAGTGTTCTGTTCTCTGCTGCATCTAGTCCTTAGCCCTTTACCTATTATACTATCTTCCTCCGTCTTTTATCTGGTTAACTCCTGTTCATCCTTCAAGTCCCTTCTTCCTGAAATCTCTCTCCTTTGAGTCCTAAGAATGGATTAGGTGCTTCCTCTGGGCTCCCACAGCTCCTTGTCCTTGCCATTTCACAACAGTTAACCCTCAGTGCTGTAACTGTGACTCACAACACTGGGAACAAACAGAGGGCGGGGAAATGCCTGCCTGTTCGTTTATGAATCTTCGGGGCCCAGCACCCTGCCTGGAACCTAGACAGTGCTCCATGTAAACCTATTGATTTTGAAGTGGTTGAATGTCAGCAACAACTGACCCACTTCCACTCCATTCCCCAGACCTTTCTGGTCAGGCTCTTGGGCTACCTGGCCGAGCCCAGGGTTTTGGCTTCATGGTTGACTTTGGAATACTGAAGCCTGGAGTTTAATTTTCATATTTATCCTATGGGTACAGAGTTTTTTGGGTTTTTTTTTTTAGAAGATTAATTGAGACAAAAATAGAGAGTGTCTATCTAACTCCCAGAGTTGATGGCAAACAGAGCACTTAGCATAGAAAGACCAAGATTCTAATTCTGGATCCTCTAATTACCTGCTGTGTGACCTTGGACTAACTGCCTACTCTCTCTGGGCATCATTTGTTTGGCAAATATTTACTGCAATCCCACCATATTTCCAGCACTTTGATATATACTTGATAGAGGTGATTGAACACAGACATGATCTCTGAATTTATAATCTAATGGAGATGTAGACATTACATCAGCAAACAACTAAATAAATAAATTTCTATATATAAATTGTGATAAAAGTTACAAAGAAACTGAATAATGTATAACAACAGAGATTAATAGGGGGAAATGTGGAAGAAACATACTTAGGTACTGAAAAGGTAAAGGATACTGAAGTCTGAAGGATAAAAAAAAAATCTAATTATAGAATGTTCCAGGCAGGTGGGTAATGGCAGGTGCAATGGTCCTGAGGCATACATCGCTGAGAAATAGAAAGAAGGCTGATGTGCCTATAGAATAATTAGTAAGGGAGAATTTCCTCATGTGTGACATGGATGTAGTAATGTTTGCACTGGCCAACTCTCAGGGCCTTAAAAATAACAAGTGGCAGATCAAACTTTTTTCAGTGCCGAGCATATAATAGTTACTAAATAAATATAGGTTGAATAAATAAATGAATGATCCAGTGCTTCCTTTGCAAGAATGAAAATATTTGAATTAGCAATTATTGACCAGTTAATACCATGCATTACATTTCTTTATAAGTTTCAAGGTTCATATCTAGCCTCAGGAATGACAGCTTCTTAAATTCAAATGTGTCTATCTACCCTTCTGAAAATCTCACAGAACAAAAAAGGGGAGCAAATGAGATTACGGTTGACCCATTCCTATGGCATAACTCGGAGTCAAAAATTACTCAAAGCTTCAATTTACATGTAAGTGGGAGCTGATTCTGAGTCCACAGCACAGCATAATTTCAGGCAGAGACTGTAAGCAATAGAGAAATGTGCAGCAGGTGATAGAATCATATGATACCAACCAGATATCATCTCAGGAAGGAAGGTATTTCTCCATCCTGAGTAAGAAAGCACCACCAAGAACAGTCTGAGACCTGATAGATTAAATATTGATATGGGGTATAAAAAATAAGAGATCAATACAATGCCTAGAACTAGAGGTGGCAGCCTTGAGACTGGTATGCTTCCAGGCAGAGGGAATTGCCTTGGAAAGGAGAGCAACCCTTGGCTTCTTGGTAGTGAAAATTAAAAAAAAAAAAAATGACATAAAATACTTAAACAAGAGAGTATCAAATAATCAGAATAAGTCAGATTTAAAAAAAAAATTTACACAAAATTGTATTCATGCATTTTTCCTGGGGAAACTACCAGAAGAAAAACTTTATCCAATCAGAATAGGATTGGAGAAACATTGACAAAACAAGCTGATTTTGATAAGTGGATTATTTAACCACAGAGCTATGACCAAAACTTAGATCTCCAAAGGGTGGAAAAGTAGTATGTAAATATTATATGTTTTGAGAAAGTTAAAATCATGTAACTAAAAAAGGGAAAAGGAGAGAGATAAAGGAAAGTAGAGTATGTTCATTCTTGCTGTGGAGCTAACAGGTGAGAATCAATGAATATCTTTTAAAGGTAACAAACCAAACAGTAGAAAACACAAGTATGGAGAAAGAGAACTAAGGGCATCAAGTAAAGGTATTAGTATGAATGTAACTGCTAAAACAAACCTTTCTAAACACCAAAAGAAATACATACACAAAACAAAACAAAAAAATTAAGTAAAGAAAATAAAATACATAGCAAAAGACACATAATAAATATAATATAAAATAATATGACAGAACCGAGACTAAAGTTACATCATATCAATAAATTTAAATAGGCTTAACTTACTATATTAGTCATGGTTCTCCAGATAAACAGAACCAATAGGATAAATATAGATATATAGAAAGAGATTTATTATTAGGCATTGGCTCATGTGATTATGGAGCCTGAGTCCTATGATGTTCTATCTGCCAGCTGGAAGCCCTGGAAAGTTTATGGTGTAGCTCTGGTCTAAACACGAAGGCCTGAGAACCAGGGGAGCCAGTGGTGCAAGTCCCAGTATGAGTCCAAGGACCTAAGAACCAAGAGTGCCGATGTACGAAAACAGAAGATGGATGTCCCAGTGCAAGCAAAAAATATGCCCCTCCTCTGCTTTTTTATTCTATTCAAGCCCTCAATGGATTGTATGATATCTATGCACACTGGTGACAGCGATCTTCTTTACTCAGTCTACTAATCTCTTCCAGAAGCACCATCACAGACACACCTGAAAATAATGTTTTATCAGCTATCCCAGCATCCTTTAGCTAAATCAAGTTCACACATAAAATTAATCATCGTTAAGTGTTTAATCACCTCCCAAAGGCCCCACGTTCAAATACAATCACATTGGAGATTAGGTTTCAACATATGAATGGGGGGGGGGGACATAAACGTTCAGCATATAGCACTTACCTACTAGAAGAAAAAGATGTTCAGATTGGTTTACAAATACACCTATTTGGAACTAAGTGATTCAGGAAGCCCAAACATAAAGGGTTGGACCAAACTATGCCAGGCAAAAAGAAAACTGATATATTGACCTAAAACAAGATAAAATTTTAAAAAATTAAATGAGATGAAGCAAAACACTTGATAATGTTACATGCTACAGTTCACAATGAAGGTTTAACAGTTATGGATATCAATGTACCAAAACACACAGTAATATTCATAAGGCAGAAATTATAAGAGATGCAAAGTGAAATGTACAGAAACCACTAATGAAGGGAGATTTTTACACATGATTCTCACTCCAAGAAAGATGAATTAAACAAAAGATAAAGATGAATAGAACTTCTAAGCAACAACATAGCTATTATGTATATCTAGCAAAATTTATACTCTGATTGATGATAGAGAGTCTATCTTCTTCTCAAGTGCATATGAAATGTTCACAAAAATTAACAGTACATTAGAAGTCACAATGGAGACCTAAGCAAGTGCCATTAAAAATAAAAGCAGACAGACTAAACAGATAGACAGTTAACTAACACATGGAAAGAACAAATACACAAAATAATGAATGACAAGGAAGAAAGAACCATTGAAACAGAAGAAACTTTTATGGTTTCTTTGCACAATTACATGCATAGAAAATTTAGAGCCTAGACGAAAACAATAATTTTCTGGGAAAATGTCACTTACCAAAATTGACACAAATAGAGATCAATTGTCATAATAAATTAAGTTATAAAAGAACTAACTCCCATAAAAGTATCAGACTCAAATGTTTTCAGATGCTTTCTACAATTCCTTCAAAAATCAGATAATCCCAATGTCATTTAAACTGTTCTAAATAATGGAAAAAGACTGCAAACTTTAAATGTTTTATATAAAGTGAAAATAATATTGATACCTAAACCTGATAGCATGCAAAAATGAAAACTATAGACCAATCTCACTTATCAATAATTACGCAAAAATCTTAAATAAAATTTTTATCTACAGATCTAGCAGCACAAATGGTCAAATTTTACTACAACAATTCGAGGATGGTTCGACATTAGGAAATTAGTATAATTCTAAATATTAATAAATCTAATAAGGAAAAGAATATGATCATCTCCATAGATGTTCTTCTTAGGTAGTACAACTTAATATATCCAAAGGTAATATATAAATTTAGCCCAATTGCAATAAAAATACTAAAAAAATTTTTTTCTGGAACTAGACAACTTGATTTTAAAGTTTATATGGAAACGAGCAAGAACATCCAGGAAAATGCCAAAAATGTGGAGCAATGGCAAGGGGAACCAGTTCTCTCAGATGTTAAAATTAAAATAATATGGTATTGACACATAACTTGTCAAAAAATCAACGGAACAGAATTAAAAGACCAGAAAGTACACACAGAAAGTTTATATTATTAAAGAAGGAAACCCAAATCCACAGAGAAATATGGACATTTAAGATAAATGACATAAGACAACTAGATAGTCACTTGGGAAAATATGAAATTGGATTCTTACATCATACCTGGATGAATTCATGAATGGATAGAAAAATGGATGGAAGGATAGATATCTGATAAAACACATATAGCAAAATGTGAATGGTAGAATCCAGATGCTATGTCTATGGATGTTCACTGGAAAAATCTTTCAAATTTTCTTGATGTTTGGAATTTTCAAAATAATGTTAGGAGAAAAAGGAAGAGCTTTTTTAAAAAAGACACAAGAGTTGTGTTGAAAGGGCTCCAATTTGCCAAATTAGGACAATCTGACATCAAAACCAATAATGAAAATAACAGATTATAACAGAATGCATTAATTTAAAAATCCATGAGTCCTTAGTGAATATTGAAAGAGAGAGACTCAAATGTAAACACTGAAAGTGACCATTACTCTAACTTTCTACTCTGAAACTTGGTAATAAAAGGTAAAGAATTAAGCTCCTACTTGATCATTTTAGGAGGATCTATAATCTATGCCAATTAATTTATGGAAAAGACAAGGGATAGAGAAAAAAGGCAAATTATACCAGAAGGAATCAGAAAACTCCAAAATGTAGGATGTTTTGTAAGACAGAGGCCTAGTATTATTTCCAAAAGCCAATAAAGGCTTATATGTGAGAGACGTTTTAAATTAACAGAGACAGAAGAGATATAAGAATCAAATGCAATATATGAATCTTGAGTGGTCCTTGGTTGGGGGAAACTATAAAAGACATTTTGAGGACAATGGGAAAATTTTAATGAGAACTGGATATTAGATGATAATATAAAATTCTTAATGTTCTTGAGTGCAAAGCGGCATTTGGTTACATAAGATAATTTTCTTATTTTTAGCTATATGAAGGATGAAGTATCATTATGTCTGCTACTTCTTTCAAGTGCATCAGCGAAAAAAAAAAAAAAGATAAATGGTTATCTAGATCTAAATAGATAGGAAAGTAATGGATAACTGCCCTGTTACGAAGGCATTAGGCTCTTCGTTTTATGAATAAATGGAGCTACCGTTTCTTGACTAGTGTCACAAAGTGTAATTCAAAGTCAGATCTGTCCAACCTAATGTCCAGAGTTTGCTAAGCTGCAGCCTTATCTACAAAAGGACTGGGCAAAGTTAGTGAGGCAGAAACTTCAACACAACTCAGAGAGAACCATACAAAAACATGTTAAATTAAAGTCACTCCAAGGCTTTCCCAAGCATTCCCAATACAAGGCCTGGGATAAGCAAAGGCCATGAACTTGGGAAGTGGAGTATGTTCTGGAACAGCAATTGTTCCTGGCTTTCGGGCATGTTGGAAGAATGAGGAGAACCAAGCTAGAAAGAATAGTTGGGGTAAACTATGGCAGGCCTTGAATGCCATGCTAAGAAGTATGGGCTTTCTCTGGTTAGCAATAGGGAGCCATGGAAGTTTTGTACACAGGCAAAGGACATGGTCAGATAGTGATTTGTGCATTGCTTTCTTTCTCCCCAGTGGGAGACCATACTAAAACAAACACAAACAGACAAAATCCACAAAAGGAATTGGAGGAAATTTTTGATGTCTTATTTATGGACTGAGCATTGATCAAGTGAAAAAAAAAAACCTTAACAAGATTAAAAATTGATGTACAAAGAACAACTCAGTGGCTTATAATAGCCCTTAGTAGAAAGGGGAAAAAATGAAAAGCTATTTCATAAAAGATTGAAGCTCCAGGGTACTCAAGGGTTGAGTGCAGGCAGAAAGCTCTCTTGGCACTATGGTTCTTTAATAAATGGAGTGTTTCTATGATGGGAAGGCTTCACAGGGGAGTAGGCACTTTCTGTGCTGGTTGGAGCACTGGCCATCGTCCAAGGGCTTGAGGAGCCACCAAGCCTGGGGAGGACCCTTCCACCCTTTTACCACACCACTGGGCCAGTGGCCAAAGCTGAGGAGACCACAGAACCAGGATCTCTCAGACTGAAATAGTCCCAGCATCTTCCATCTGGTCCTTGAATTATTCCTCATCATCCCCACCTGCATTTTTTCCTTCAAAAAGCAAACAAACAAAGCACTTATTGTTCACTTATTTCTGACCGCAAAACTAACACGTGTTCGCTAGTAATTTGGAAAAGATGAAAAAGCACAAAGAAGAAAATTAAAATCACTCATCATTTTACCAACAAGAGATAGACAGTTACATACTTTTTATAAAATGTAATCATATTGAATATGCTGTTTTGTAATGTGTTTTTTTACCTAATAACATATTATAAAATTTTAGCCATATAAATAAATAATCTACTATGATATCATTTAAAATCATAATTTAACTAATTCCCTGTTATTGGACATTTTATTTATTTCTAATTTCTTAAAAATTACAAATAATATTATCTGAACAAACTTGAACACAAATCTTTTTGTGCATTTGGGTTATTTCATAGAAAAATAACTTTTAAAAATGGTACAATCATGTATTTTCCTTCCCTGTGTGTCATATTGCCCTACAACCCCATTCATTAAATCAGTGACCTTTATTGTTTTGGGGGAACATGTGAGTGCCACCTAAAGTCAAAACCAAAAAAGTCATTTTCCCACTTTAAATCCAACTAGAGTTTTGAGGCAATAGCAAGATAGTAGCCTTGAAAGAAAGGCTTTGTTGAAAAGATTAAAGTCTTTAAATTCCAAATTCTTCTTTACTGTCAAGAACAGAGTGTGAGGGTCTCAGATTATGGAATTTTTCTATAAAGTCACATTATATAGAAGATAATTGGTATCGATGAGGTCAGTTCCCATCAGAGGAAAAGAAGAAGGAGAGGAAAGAAGAAGAGAGAGGAGAAAATTGACTGAAGAGAGACTCCTGGCTCTTCCTTCAGAGTAGAAATCCCCCAGCATGGGGGCTGGGAAGGAATAGGTGATAGAAAGGTCTCCCATAGATTACAGGCTGAGGGTGAGGGCTGAAGCAGAGTGCACTTAGGCCTGTTTTACCTTTTGTTACTTTAGAGGCAACAGTTTATATGGTACCCCTCTACCAACATGGGCAGCAGCAAGGAAATCTTGTGTGGTATAATTAGGCAGGGGAAGAGGGAGGAGAGTGGGAAAGAGAGAGAGAAAGAGGGCTCAGTTCCCTTGATGTACCATGTAGGGCATCCAGAAGGTCCCATATGCCCTTGTAGGGGGCACAGCTGAGGGTGCTGTGGTATGAGCTCACCTCCGGCGCCCACAGTGAAGGGCAAAGAGACTCTATAGCATGGGGGCTACAGGATGAATCTGGAGATTAAATAGTATTTGGTGCTGAAATGCAGGTGATGTAGTACTTGCTAGAACCATTGAAGTAGGGACCTTGTTAGCAGAAGAAAATGGTGGAACTTCCTGGGAGCAACCATGAAGCATTTCCAGGGCACTGTCCTCTGTATCAAGGTGCCTCGTCTCTCCTGTCGGTTTTTTTTTTTTTTTTTTTGCCACCCCTCCTGTTATTAAAGCACCAAGTCACTGTACTTAGTTCTTACAGCGCCCTGTCAGATGTAACTCTGTATTTGATTTTGAAACACTGGAAATGCACCCACCAGGTACCAATGAGGACTCGATGCGTTCCTTGCCACCGGATGTCCTCATGAGAAAGAAGCGAGAGAAATAGCCTCTTCTTAAGCGTTGCCGAGAAACTCACAGTCCCCCAGGGAAGCCTACTCCATCTTTGCTTACGACAAAAATGTTTTTTCTTAAATGTTAATGGGCTTTCCATCGTTAGCCTGTCCCTGTGCTCTAGACAAAGTTGTGCAAATAGGTTTTCTCTCATGTGCCAGCTCCATTTGATTGGCGGGGACAGTGTGAGGCACTGTGTTGAGAAGGATTCTGAAGCTTGGTCTGACTCTACAGGAAAGTGTTCACGATCAGTTAGTGATGTTTGCCATGGACATGAGAGGGGTGATTCGTGGCACTTGGGCCAGTTATCTGTAACCCCTGTTCTAACGCCACATAAAATAGAAGGAATCCAGCTTTAACATGCCGATGTTGCCGCTATTGGAGACTGAGTTTATTTTCCTCCTTGTTGTTGAGGTTAAACACCCCTGGTTTTTCCCTTGTCTGCTAAGTGATATGGTCTCCAGATCATATCGTTAGCGCTGGACAGTTTTTCATCGCCCATCTGTAAAATAGGGCCCACAGAAACCAACATTCAAACCTTAATTCAGACTCTTCACACCCTCACTGTCATGTAATGAGCGCCCACCAGGTTCCAGAGACCCTCTTTGGCACAATTGTGAACAAAGAGGGAGCCCGCAGTCCTGACCTGTTTCTGTGTGTTTTGACCAGTGTGGGTTAGTGTGAGACTGCCACCTGTCCTACTCTGGTCAAGAAGAGTCTGTTAAAACATCCTGAATCTCTTATCTGCTGAAATCTCTGAGGTCTTTGTATGCCTACTTTGTGGAGCTCTGCCACCTTGACCCTGGACCTCTACACTGGGGCTAGAACTCTAGACAGGGTGTCGCTTTATCTCTGTCGACTCTATCTTACTCAGCTTGATCCACTGCTTCTGGCTATTGTGGTTTATCTTACTCTGGACACTGCCACACAATATGTGTGTTCTCACGTCGGCCCTCATGGAAATAAAGGGACTTGATGTGCCTCCAATTTGTAACGAGACGGAAAAGCAAAGCCAGCCACCACCACCCCCACCACCACCACCAAAGGGGCCTCACAGCAATGAATGCATGCTTCGTCACCCCTGGACAATGTCTCACACACTGAGGCTCCTCCCTTAAAGTCCAGCAAGGTTGGGAACCCACAAGTATGTGATAAATTCCATATTCATCAAAAAGTTATTGCACATCTGCTGTATTCCAGGCATATATATGAACGTACAAAGATCCTAGCCCTTCTGGAGCTTTGGTTCCAGAGGGAGCAGTGGGAGTGGGGCATGGGTGGGCAAGAAACTTAATAAATTATATAAGTGTGTTAGAAGGCAATAAAGACATGGAGAAAGAATATATATGGATCCGATTGTGGTTGAAGAGATTGCATTGTCCGACATGGTGGCCAGGGTGGGCATTATTGAGAAGGTGACATTGTAGTAAAGACTTGGAAGAGGGAAGGGGGTGAGTCATGTGGCTATATGAAGTGAGGGGAGGGCACAATCCAGGCAGAGGGAACGGCAGGGAGGTCAGTGTGGCTAAAGTGGAGCTAGCGATGGGGGGATGGAGGGAGATCGTGTCAGAAAGAAAACGAGGGCAGAACACATGCAGAGCGTATGGTCCATGTAGGATCGGGATCCTTCTCTGGGTGCGATGGGCAGCCATTCTGGGAGTGACGTGATCTGCCTTATGTGCCTAAGGGGCAAGGGTGGAAGCAGGAGACTTAGTGAGGAAAACCAGAAATGGAGTCCAGAGACAGTTGTGACCTGTCCAAGGTCATATAGGAATCAGAGGACAGAAGCAGGAAAAGGACGAGTTCTCCTGACTGCTGCTGCCCAGAGCTCTTCATCCCACCCCTCGCTACATCAGGTACCCCAACCTTCAGATCAACAACCCCCTGGGTCAGAGGAACTTCAAACCAGTCCCCAAACCCCGAGTGAGATTTTCATGAAGAGATGGCAAGAGCAGCTCTGTGATTACAGCCTTAATTTTCCTCTGATTCAACACAGCTCTCCCCTTCGGCATGATTAGTCAGGTACCATTACCATTTTGTAATGAGATTAATGAGAGAATTCATTCAGAAGTCATTATCTTGCCTAATAATGACCTTACTGATTACTGTATCTCCTTCAACTAGGTTACTGATTTTGATGAAAATATAATAAATATAGCTTGCAGCACCTGGAAATTTGTTCTCTGCCTGGAATAGTTCGGAGGTGAAGACTTATTTTTAAGAATTTCTTGAAAGTGATTAAATATTTTGGTTCTCCTGAGGCGGTATTTCTGTGTTTTCACAGATGACATTTTTGAAATGTATGAAATATTTGATGATAAAATATTTAATAAGCCTGGCGTTCATATTTTTCAGACATCTGTTTCTACTTTGAGACTGTCTGAATGTGATTTTACATGAAATTTCTATTTGCATGTTGTGTTGGTTTAAGAAAAAGGCTTGTGCTGTGCGTGACATATGCGTCTCATAAAATAATGAATGCCCCGCGCCTCGCAGTCCAGAAGATATTGTACCAAAAGCATTGTGGTCTGCAGATTAAAATGCATCTAAGCAAATCATTAAATAAAAACACAACCATTTCCAGGGGGGAATAATGCGACTCGACTCTTATTAATCAAGAACCCACTAGGCACAAAGCTACTAGGGAGAAGGGATTCGTAAGACATGAGTTTCGTCCTCAAGATTCAGGTTCAGTAAAGGTGTATTAAGCTCCTGCTTAGGGCCTGCTGCTGTTAGACTCGTCATCCCGCTTATGAGAGAGAGCGATATAAGGACACAGGTTTCTGGACTCAAAGATAGGGATTCGAAGCTCTGCTCTATTCCCTGTCACCTTGGACAAGTCACTTAACCTCTCTCTGTGCCTCAGTTTTCATATCTGTCAAGTGGGAGTAATAGCTAACTCCTTGCTTTGTTGTAAGGATGAAAAATAAAATGAGAAAACAGATTCTAAGGGTTTAAAAGTCTTGCTCAAGATCACAAGTCAGTAAGTAGTGAAGCTGGGCATCCTAGCCCCTCAGACTTCAAGCTTCAAGGTCATTCTATTGTGACATCTTGTCTCTTATCCCTGCAGATTACTCTTGCTGCAAAAACCGAGCAAGCTTCAATTTGGGGACTTGGTGTAAACTCTTATGTGATTTTCATAAATCTAAATAGCTATCCTATGATACCCTCTTCATTCTCAGTTCTTAATCCACGCATCACCTGTAAAGATGGATGAGCAATTTGGAGGCCTGATTGATGTGGGTTTTGCCTTATGAATTTCCTGAATTTAATGGGAGCCATGTGGTCCCAGAACCATGAATCACGCCAGCTGGAAATGCCCCATTAGAAGAAAGAGAGAACAACAGATCAGCAGGATGCTGGGAAGACATCTATGGTGATAAAACTCCACAATTGGAAGTATGGTGTAGATACGATGAGCACTGCAGTTGGAGTCAGATCTGGTCCTTGCTGTGCCAGCGTTCTTGCTGTGGGATCTTGAGTGCAAGTCATTTCTCCTTGTTGGGATTTGCGTTCCTCATCTTCCTCACAGGATTGAGGAATTATAACATCCCTAATTATTGTCCAGTGCCTATAATGTGTCAGGCCTATTTTAAGTGCCTCACACACATGACCTTATTTAATCTTCACAAGGACCTTATGAAGCATCATTAGCCACATTTTGCAATGAGGAAACTAAGGCACAGAAAGGTGAAGTAATTTATCCAAGGCCACCCAGATAGAAGGCAACAGGGGAAGGATTTGAATGCAGGCAGGCAGAATCTGGAACCCTGGTCCACAGCCTCTACCTATACTGTCCTTGTGGTATTAAAGCACTTAATGCACATGTGAAGGCTTGTTAGAAATGCATAGTCTCAGATCCCATTCCCAAGGCCTACTGAATCAGAATCTGCATTTCCACAAGATGCTCAGGTGATTCCTTTGCACACTACAATGAAAAAACCTATACCCTAAAGTCACATGCTGACAACTTGAGAGATCACGCTGCAGATCCAGAGATAGAAATCATGACCTAGGAAGCCGGTGCTATTTGCGAGATCCCTAGTTTACGTTTCTCAAAGGCAAAGGACACAAAGTCATGGAAATTAAGTCACAGACAGGATGGGGCCTTGTAGTATACACACATATGGGGTGAAGTAGGGGTAAGCCGTGACGTTTTTACTGGGGCGATGAGAAGTCTGAGTGCAGAGGCCTAGCCCAGCAGGAATCAGACTGACAGGGTCTCATCTAAGCCCTGACACTGCTGCCCCTGTGGGACTTTGGAAAATGCCAGATTAAGGAGTAGACAGCTGGACAACTGCCCAGAACACAAATCCATGAGGGAAGCTAAAAAAGATTGCTAGCATAAATTGGCGAAATGGAACGTATTCCATTTCCACCAAAGTAGACAGCACCCTCCAGTGGAAAATAAAGATAAAATGTTCCTCCCAAAGAGCACTGTCTTTAGTGGACACATCTTGGTGGCCTGCAAGTCTGTAAAAGTCTGTTCCATGGAGTTGGGCTGTTTCCTGGGAACAAGAAGCTTATTTCACTATCTAAATATCAAACACTTTCATATACCTGCTAAGACGTTGTACAATTCAGCAAATTGCCAAAGAAAACTGGAGAGTACCAGAACCCCAGGAGAGCAGGGCATGTGGGTCAGATATTTTTCGGAATGTTGATACCACTTCTGCCTGAGGAGGCATACATAGAAGTAAGTGAATTTCTTTTTCTGTACAATTTCTATTAATATGAAGCCGGTTTCTCCTCACTTTCTTGAAATATATGTTAGGCAAATATTTAAGGACATTTCTTTGAAGAGTTACCAACTACACCACCAGCCTGAATCACTCATGGTCCTTAATCCCTCTCTGCCCTTAGGAGAGTCTCTTCCCCACCCTATCCTTCTCTCTTCACTGGTGGTAGAAGGCTCAAGGGAGAAAATCAGTTTCAAAAAAAAATACACAAAGTGCCTCAAACAGTAAACTCAACAAAGGAACATCCAGAGACAGCAGAGTTGAAAACGTCTCTAGGCCGCATCATTGGCTCCTGCTCTCTGGTGAATTGTCCTGGTGAAGAAATTTGGCTGAATATGAGACAAGGACAAAAAAGCAGCAGACATGGACCAGAACCTCCTTTATAACCAAACTCCACCATGAGTCTCTTAATATATATTTTGTCAGGTGCTTCTGGGCATGTGAGGATATTTTATTGTAAAGTCTCCTCAAAGACCTTACAAGCTACTAGAGCTAGTGACTAACAGCCAGAGTTTGGAACTAGACAGATTTGGTTCCAGAATTCTCTGCTACCATCTATTCAATAGAATGAGATTTCTTTGGAACTATGTCTGCACCCCTTCTAGATCTCAACGTTAAAATAACTGAATTTCAGTACCCTTCAGAGCTATGTCCCTAGCCAATTGATTATCATTATTTCCGTTTCTAGAACAATGAGTTAATTCATAAAAAGCCAGTAAGAAAACTTCAAATAAAACTACTAGTTGTTTTCTCATCACTGAACTTTCAATTATATAGTGACATTTGTTCTTAAACATTCAGATGCCATCAGAGGCCTGCACTCAGACCTGCACTCGGAAACGATTTCACCAAAGGTTGTCAAGCTAGCATGGACCAAAAGACCCGTCCTCAAGTTATTTAATTTTCCTCTCCTTTCCTGGTATTTATTCACTTCTATAATTCCCTCAATGCTATGATTCAAAGTTGCACTGTGTAAAAGTTCAATAAAATTTGGTCAAATTGGATCAGGCTAATCTAGTCCTTGAATTTCTAGTTAGTAATGTTTTTTCACTCAATTAGGCATTATAGTTTTTCATCCAGGTTCATATATATGCCTATAAATACAATAACAGAACGAAATCATGGTTTTTCTGGGAATTATTTCTATCCTCCACAGAGCCACTTCTTCACCCTCATAAAACATGCTTGACAAAAGAAAAGGAAATATTCCTTGTTATGGTGATTGGTGCCTTATTTCTTTGTTTTCCTAGAAAACAAAATCAAGATATATGCTTGCTGCGGTTATAAAATTTTGAAAGCAGCAGCAGAGGTTTTGTCAGAGAAACAGACTCGGGAGTCCTATCCCCAGTGCGCAAGCATGTCATAAATATGCATTGTCATTTTAAATCATTTTAGGCTAATTTCCTCATCTATCAGGGCAGAGAGTCAATAGATACTGACTCCGGTTAAAAAAAAAATAGTTTAAAATTTTAAATAATGGCAGATTTTACATAACGTACAGTCAAGATGATGTTGTTCATTCATGCCTTGCCTAGCTCTCTTGCTCCAAATGCACAGCAATACTAAATAAAATATAAAGAGAGAAAATTAAAAAGACATGGTCCTGCTCAGAATCAAGAGAAGCTTGATTTCCGTGGACGAGGAATGAAAAGTGGGAAGGGAGGCTATAAAAGTGAGCCTCCAGAGCTCCTGGTTGGGAAGCAAGTAGAAGGAGTAGGAATGTGGATCCTTAGATGTCGGGGCATAACAGCTTCCAACATGAGATGAGGCTCCAGAGCCAGGCTCATGGCCCCACCCCAGATATTTGAATAGGTGCCTTCTGCTCTTAAAAGGAAGCTGAAAGAGTCTTCCAATGGTTTCTAGGGGTTACATCTCATACGAAATTGCAAGCTTAGGGCAGCAGTAGGAGGACAGAGGCTTAGATCCAAGACATCAATCAAGCTTTTGACTCAGTGAAAGTATCTGCAACATCCCCAATGTCATCACTAGGCTAAAGTCTCAGGCTGCTAATGTAAGAGCTCGTTCTGAACCCAGGGTCCTAAGGCATTGGGTAGAGACAGCCATATAACTGCTAGACTCGGAGGAATGCAAGAAGAGAGAAAGAGATTTTCTACGTAAGGTGAGCCTGCAAATCAAAATTCAAAAACACACGAAAAAGTGATATCAGTAAAAATGGCTAAGTAATGACTTGTAAAAATTCTCTCAACCATTAAGGCAATGAGAAAAAATTTTTTTTAAATCTCAAATTCAACTGTTTTATAACTCTGGGAGTTAATCGAAGGCTCGCAGCAATCTGAGGAGCATTTCTGCAAGAAAAAAAGCAAAACGGCTGAAGGACAGAAAGTGTTGTGGTCATTTTAATTTGCTCCATTCTCATCTTGTACTCTCCAGCTCTGTGGTAACCTTGAAGATCAATTGTCTACAATTATAGTAAAAAAAAAAAAAAAAAAAAAGTAGCCCAATAACCACTAGAGGAGCAAAAAGGGTTGAGGCTCCTTAAAATTCCAGAGACTTGTCATCATTTGACCTGTCTGATGGTTGCCTGAGAGACCCCGCTTAACAAGCTGTCTTTATTTGACCTGAATCGAAGTGCACAGAGAGCTGAGGAAAACAGCAACCAACTTAGATGACTATATCCAGCTGAACTATCACTCCAGAGGGTGGGCAAAATACAGAATGTATTTCCTAGATGTACTATTTACGACCCATGATGAAGAAGTCTGAAATCAAAGGGGAGAATGCAAAGAAAATTATGGATACAGAAATTGATCAAATATATTAGCAAATTTTATTAACTATTGACTGCATAATAATCATCACACCATCTGTGTTTAAACAGAAATGAAACTAAATACATGGACTGCAACGACAAGGAAGATTAGTTAATGAATGTGGAAAGAGTGTGCCATCACCCTCAACTTGCCCAAAAAATGAGTAGAGATATTGAATAACTGTAGATTGTATTAGAGTAATTAGTCATTAAATATACACATCAAATTTTTAAAGGTAACCACTAAAGGAATATAAGTAAAATCTAAGCTTTCTTATCAGCTGGGGTAAAAAGAGGACGATATTTAGAAAGCTTTATTAATTCAACAGAAAGCAGGAAAAGTAAAAAAAAAGGAACAAAGAAAAATAATACAAATTTTACAGATGTAAAACAAGTCCCCAGGCAGGGATCAAATAAATATAAGCAGATTAAGTTGACTTTAACTAAAGACACTATTAGATTTAATCAAAAGAAAATAACAATGTTCTGACCACTTAGTTTTTCATACCTTTCACCCCTTAACTTTAGAAAATTTTTAGCATTAAATATTGTTTTTTTGAAGAAATATATATATTTGAAGTGCCATTCCATTTCTTCCTCTGTTGTTACATTTAAGTGTAACTAAATTTAATAATTTCAATTTTAAATTAGTGTGGACAGTATAAAGTTGTTCTTGTAAAATTCTTTCTTTTCTCTTTTTCTCCCCCATTTCTTCCCTCCTTCTTTCTTTCTTGGTATATTCCCATGCAGATGCTGAAGCAGTTGTAACCCATATGTTTCTTACCCTCTCAAGGGGAAGCCGTGATATTTCGCACTGGACCAGTCTTAAAGTAGGACCCCAAAAGTTCTTTAGGTTTATCATTAAGAACTATACTTATTCCAAAGGATTTGTGAGCCAAGTAGACACTGCTAACGATTTGCTAGTAGAAACAGATACAGTGCTTACTGCACACTATGCTGCAAGCAACTTAACAAATTTCTATTAGACACTGCCCATCAAGTCCTTCTCTGCTATCACAATCGACTAGGTAGAGCTGCTATATCCTTCAGATCCTTTCCTTCTCTCTCAAACTTCTCAGCATCTGGCTCTAGTTCCCTGACTCCTGTTCTCTTAACTTCTTTCCCTTTCTTACTCAGGGAATTAAACTTTGTTGTAGCCCTTCCGAAATTCTCATTACCTATACCCATTACCTTACTCAGCAAAGTTATTGCTCATGTTCTCAGTACCACGATGCCCTCTCTTTACAGAGTAGTAAAAACTGTGAATAACAATTGACCTTTTTTCTTTCACACAAAACTTGTCGAAAGTTCTCACCTTGGACATTTTCAGTGGAATCATATTGCTGAAAGAAAAATCAAAATAACTCAGATGCCTTCTTTTAAAGAAGAGAGGGAAGGGAGTAAAAACAACAAACAAAACTAAAAAGAATACTGAATTAAAAACTCTAAAAATGTTATCACCCTAACACAGCATTATATATTTTTTTCCAATTTCCTTTCAATATCCACGGGATTTAGATATCTTCACCTACAGAGAGTTCTCTAAGATGTATTTACCTATGATTTAAATCCATATTAAATCCATTTGGGCATCTTAATCTTTGTTGCCACTTTTTGGGCATTTTATACTGATTAAATCATCAACATTTCATAAATGATATTTTTATCTTTTAAGACACTCATCCATATTTTGCTTGATCCATAACTCTAGTATTGGGATTCTAGTGAAGAATCAAGACAGAAGGAGGCTTTACAATTGATTGTAGTGTCTCGGGTATCATTGAAAACTGTGTTAGAAATATCAATTTTGAAGAAAGGATTTTTAACAAATAGCCTGACATGTCCTTAAATTATTCAAAACTAGAATTAAGAGGAACAAATTACACACACAAGGATAACAACGAGCCCATAATCGAGGGATGGTGCAAATGTTTAAAATAACTCTTAGAAATATGAAATTATCAGAAGTACCCCTAGACAATTAAATAACAAATACCGTGTCAAAAGATGATAAAATGAAAGAGAATATGATAATTGAATAGATATAAAAACACCTAAAGGCAGAGGGATAAAATTTCAGAGAATTGGTTATTAGATGAATTGATAATTAAGCAAAGCGATTTTCAAGGATTTGGTCTGTTACCATTTCGACCTAGTTGCGATCTGAATATTCATTTCATATTCTATTTCTTTCTCATTTCACATTATAACTGAAGCATTTTCTTCTTTGTCACGTATTCTTTATAAAATTAATTGCTATTTCAATGGCATTTGCTTTTTCTGATTATAAAAGTAATATATGTTCATTATAGAAAATTTTAAAAATACATAAAAGCATAAAGGAGAAAACAAAAATCAACCATAATCCCATCATCTGGAAATAACCATTGTTTCATTTTAATGAACATCATCCTAGTCTCAGTAGTGTTGGGGAGAGGTGCATATATATGGCAATTACTATTTTTAATGTCAGTTTATTATTCTGTCATACATTGTTCTATAATTCTACCAGCTCTATCCAATTCGTGGGTTAGTTCTTCCACCTCTGTTTTTTTGCCTTTATAGTTGATACTGAGTTAAATAGTTTTACACACGCAACCTTGTCTTTGTTGAATTTTTTTTCCCCTCAGGAAAAATTCCTAAGAATAGGATTATGAGATTGAAATTTCTCATAAGCAAAGAGTGAAGTCCAGAGAAAAGCAGGGACTTCCCTAAAGTTATTGAGCACTAAAGTCGCCTAGGACCTGTCTTCTAATTCCCAGCTACCTCGTGGTCTTACACCACTCAGCCTATTTAGGATGGCCAGACATTCCAGCTATGGGGAATCCATTGTTGTTGGAAACCATTTGGTTTGTTATTCTTTTCCCATTAAACTAAAGATACTATAAAAGTTTTCTAATAACCAAATCCTTCAAAATGAACTGTTTGAAGGCTCTAAAGTTTTACCCAGGGGCAAGGTATTTACTAGGTTAAAATAAATCTCTGCAAAGCCTTTATAGGATCCTTAAAACCTGATTCTACAACAAAATGCTTGTTTTTATTATAAATTGAATTTTTATTATCAGCACAAATGCAAACAGTGTGCCGACATAGTAAACATAAAGCGTATGAGCAGTCATAAATATTCACATACCTATGGCAGAAGTAATTGTTACCTAGAGCAACGGTTTTGGCCAAATTCTGATGAGCGCGCCCAGAGAAATGGAGGATTCAGAACATGAGCCGATCCCTGCTCATCCCTGCCCCCTTTGGAAGGAAAGGACAGAGAAGGATAAAGATCATGGAAGCTCCACCTCTGAGGCCTGGAAGGCTGCTCTGTGGGAAACATGAAAGCCTTGGGAAGAGGCCTCCTGTGAGGCAGCATGGCAAGACTGAGATGGCCAGACACCACTGGCTGATTCACTCTTCTTTTTTTGTTTAATTGGGGTTAAATTCTCATAACATAAAATTCACCATTTAAAAGTATATAGTTTAAGTAACACTTCCCAAATTTACAATGTTGTGCAAACATCATCTCTGCCAAGTTCCAAAACATTTTCATCAGCCGAAGTCAGAGAGCCGCAACAGGCCGAGAGGTGGAAGCCCGGTGGCAGGACACCGGCAGAGTGCTCGGGAACTGCCCCTTCCCCATGGCGGCAGGTAGAGGTAGAGGGGAGGGGGTGGCATGAAGATTAATGGCATCGCCTATAAGGGGTCAAGTGAGCTCTCTCCAGGAGAAGCGAATATGATGACATCCAGAAAATGGAGAGAAGTCATCTGGCTGGAGTAGGCAGGGGGAGCGCACCGGGCTTCGGGTACTTTGTCGTGAGGGCAGTTAGAGAACCACCAACAAAGGATTTTAAGCCAGGAAGTGCTGTGATCCACCTGATGCTTTCAACTGATGTCTCTGGTCGTGATGCAGAGAATTGGCAGGAGGGAGACAAAAGTGAAGGCATACCGATCTGGAGGCTGCTGTAGAGGTCCAGGCCACAAATAATGGGCCTTTTACCATGCTGTGTCAGGAAAACAGGAGACAGACGTGAGAGCTGTTCGGAGCGGAGGTGTGACAGAAGAGGTTGATGGACTGGACATGGATATTGAGAGAGACAGAAGTCAAGGCTATTAGCCAAATGTTTAGCTTGAGAGGGTGGTTTCCAGTGGTACCATGGGAGACAAGGAATCCACAAGGAGGAAAAGGTGAATATGATGAGGTCAGTTTCGGACATGCAGAAGTGGAGGTACCTGGGAGACATCCAGAGAGAGACAGGACCCACGAGACAGCTCCAGCCTCATTTCGCCACCCCTTAGAGCCAACTCTTTGTATTTTTGTTCCTTTAAGTGGCCTGGCCTCGGTAGATACTCAAGAAGTATTTGCTGATTGAATAAATGGGCGACTGATTGCTGGCCCACTTACATACCTCGCTCACTTTATTTTGTTCCCTTCATTTATTTCTTCCCTTTGCCTATTTAAATCTTGCCCATCCCATCAAGGAGCTGCCACTTCTACAGCCAGTCTGCAGATCCCAGTTCAGGAGCTATGAGGAGTTCTGGAGATAGGGGTGTGATTCACATCTGTCTGGCTGCTTCGTCTCCACCACAGTCATCCTCTCCCTTGACCTAGACACAGGGACAGCAGAGGGCCCCCAGAGCAGGGTGCAGGCTCTGAGGAAACCTAAGCGGAAAGGGCCAGACCTACATGTTCAGTGAATCAGGGAACACGAAGCTCTCTGTCTGGGACGGTTTCCTGTCTGCCCGCCCAAGTGTAAGACTCAGAGACGGCAGTCAGGAAGCCAACAGGCTCTGCCAAGGCAGCTGGAACTGACCGTGCAGTTGCCTGTAATGTAGGTCAGTGTGTCAGACACCAAAGCCTGGAAGGGGCCAAGAAGGAGGAACCAAGAATCTCTGCTCCCAGGGCTAAGGTACAGGCAGTGATGGAAGGGAAGGGGATGGCAGCTTGGACACTCTGCCAGGTTCCCTGGCCCAATGTGTTTTTCTGTGCACTTGGCTCGCTTTCCTCATTGCACTTCAAGTCCAGCCTCTTGCGCTGCTTATGCAGAACTATGATTCATGACGCCTTCTCCACTTTCTCTGGCTTTTCGTATCCTACCCCACATTCAGAGCCTGAATCAAGTAGATGCTCAGTCCTTTTTAGCTGTTGCTTATTTTGATTCAGTACCAAGTTCCCCCGGGGAGCCTTTCCTATCTCTTCCTGCACCTTCCAACTTTCCTCACTCCGAGATCCTATAAATTTTCATCTGAGGCAGCCCGTAGAGCCCAGAGGTTAAAAGTTAGACTCTGGATTCAGCTTGTCTGGATTCAAATTCTGGTTCTACTACTTGACAGCTGTCAGAGTCTAGGCACATTACTTAACCTCTCTGTGCCTCAGTTTTCTCATCTGATAACCAGTGTTAATAAGTTCCTACCTCATAGAACTATTGGGAGGATTAAGTGAAACAATGCCTGTAAGTATAGCACAGTGCCTGGCAAATGGAAAGTGCTCAGTACCCACTATTACTTGGAAAGTCCGTGTTTCCTGGACTTGTCTCTAGGGGGTGTGTGTGTGTGCGCGCGCGCGCGCACGTGCGCATGAAGAGGAGAGCTTCTCTAACAAGTGGGTTCCTTGAGGAAAGGCAAAACAATGCTTCTAATGCAGGTCTATAAATAATCCTTTGTGTTGCCTTTTATGAAGGTCGCTTGACAGCAATCAGGAGAGAGCTGATCTGAGAGAGGCTCTTTCCCCGGCCAGCTTGAGAAGAGCTGGCGTGCAGGCCTCTGAGCCTTTTCTGCGGTCTGGTGTGCAGGCCTCTGAGCCCAGCCTGGCCTATATACTAGAGCCAGGGAGACCTGGGACACATTTATCAGCAGGCTCTCTCTGAGGTTCTTGCCCGCTTGCTTCACTTAATCAAACTAATCAGCACTGGACTTTAAGCTGCCAAAGGGCAGGGACTGGTGGCCACACACCCATGTATCGCCCCCTGCATAGGAGAGCGGCATTTGTAAAGCATTTGCCACAAGCCAGGGAGTGTCCTAAGCATTTTATGTGCATTTTCTCCAATGTTTACAGGAGTTCCTTGAAATGGTAATACTACCCCCACTTGAGAGAGGAACAAACTGAGGCAGAATGATCCTGAGATCATGGTGCCAGGAATGGCAGGACCGAGTCCCCATCCCAAAAGCTGTGAGTCTTAAAAGCCACACAGGCAGTGCTGTGCACACAGTAGATGCTTATATGTATTTGCCGGAGGATGGGCTGACTCTTATAATTTAAAGCAGCAGTTTCCAGGGACCTTCTCGGACCCAACAACCTAATAGTAGCTTTGAGATTCTTTAAAAAGGAACAAGTTATTTGAAATAATCTTTAGAAGATGCTTTTATGGGAGCTGATCTTAGGCCTGCAGAGGAATTCCTACAGGATATCAAAAGGCCAGAGGGAAAGGATTCAGTGTAGGTATTTACATATGGACCTGGTGAGACAAAGCTCCTACTACACGCTGGACTCCAATCAAATATTTTGCAGCAGAGAAAGATCAGACTTTCCTCAACAGAGATTGCTAGGGTAATGGCAAAAAGTATTGAAATGGAGCTAACAGGAGGATCTCTCTCTTTTTCAACCCCTTATTGGTTTCTTTTTTCTTTTAAGTTGTATATGTCCCTTAACCCAGCTGTCAAGCATGGCACCCCACCCCTCAATCCAACCAGTGAGAAGAGTATAAATCTTACACATTATAATCCGTTGTAGGTAAAGCCCTGATGAAGGGCCAAACTCTGGAGCTGAAGGATTATAAACCTTAGACTAATTTAGAGCCTGTCAGGTCTGAATTTGAATCTACTCACTAGCCCTTTGAGCTTTAACAGATTATTCCACTGATCTGAGCCTCGGTGTCTTCCTCTGTAAAAAAAGTTCTATAAGGGATAAAGAGAAATACTGTCTGTGCAGTGGATGCTGTGGTACATCACCTGAGCTTCTCTTTCCAGTCGGGGGCTCATGCTTTGGGGTGAAGGGAGAATTGGTGGCTGATGGTTCTTAGTGGGGAATATGTCCATCCCCATAGGCAGCCCACATCCAGTGACTGGTCTGTACGGGGGGGATAAGGGTCCAGCCCCCTTGCCTTGATTGGGTTGGAACAGCTCTACAGCTCCCAGTGGGATGGGCTGAGGTTCTGTTGTAACTGCATCGTAGCCCACTTCTCTCTCTGCTCTGTTCTGTGTTCCTTACTCCCCTAAGGTCTTGGTTCCGAGAGCACTGCCCTAGAAAATGTCTGTGTGCACCCCTCAGGCTCAGAATCTGTTCCCCAGTGTGATGGTTTATCTTATATGTCAGCTTGGCTAAGGTACCCAGACATCTGGTCAAAAACCGGTCTGGATGTTGCTGCGAAGGTATGTTTTGGGTGGGATTCACATTTGAAATAATAGACTTTGAGTAAAGCAAATTAGCCTGCATAATGTAGGTGGGCCGGATAAAATCAGTCAAAGGCCTTAAGAGAAAATTGACTGATATCCCCAAAGAAAGAGAGAATTCTGCCTCTGGGCTTTCTTCAGACTCAAACTGTAACATCAATTCTTCCCTGGGTCTCCAGCCCACCCAGCATCCCTGCAGATTTCGGACATGGCAACCTCCATTATCTTGTGAGCCAATTCTTTAAACCTATCTATATCTATGTTTATGTCTATATCTATAACACACACACACACACACACACACACACACACACACACACACACACACACTGTTTCCCTGGAGAACCCTAATACACCCAGGACCCCAACCTAAGACCTGCAAAGTGCCTGTGGGAAGTTGTCCCCAGATGGTCATTTATATTAATCCATTGAAGAGCTGAGGGGGTTTCTGTACTTCTCTGGGACTCCGTCTTCTAATCTGTGAAGCCTCTCTCAGCTCTCACGCCCTGTGGATCCACGCAGGTGCCCCTGGATGGGCTGAAATGGGAGGCTAGAATAAGACCCTGATTTCTAACTCAGACTCAGTGGAATTAGATGAGCTGTGGGAGAGGACTTTAAATCAGAGACCCTAACTCATGTTTTTCCTTTGATTTCCTTTCTAGCACTGTACTTCGAAATTAGTCTTTGTTGAATAAAAATGGTTTATGATAACAATATTTCTCTCCCAGCAAGTAAGGTGTGGCAGGCAGCAGTCCACATGCTTAGATAACGTGTGACCACCATCATTGAGTTTTGATGTCTGCAATAGCTTCCTATAAATAGAAGTTTAAAAAGACATACTTTAAAACGTACTCTGCAATTATGAATATGAACATCTGTTAACATTTATAGAAGACCCGGATTACGTTAGAAAATGTCAGGGCAAAGAATGTACAAGAAAACACCCACATCCTTTGGTTTTCACTTTCGTCCACAAACGTGCTGGGATCCCCAGGGCACAGTGTTTCTGGTGGGCGAGTTCAAGATCATTAAAGCATGAAGCCGACATACCAAAGGAGCCCAGTACATCAGCTGTCCTCAACGCAGGGTCCTTCCAAGAGAAGAAGGCTCTCTTTTAAAGGCTGGAACTGCACCAGAACATAGGTGTTCCTGGACACATGAACCTCACCTAGTAGCACTCCCAGAGGTCTGAAACCTCACCACGCAAAAGAGGCCACGCGTGACCCAAAACGCCCGCCGGAACCAGTGCCCCAGAAATGGCCGAGCTAGTTTGAAGCTTTGAAGAAATCAGCCTCTGTCAACTGACATCGTCTTACCCTGCAACCCTGACGAGTCATTATAGTATTTTGAGGCCAATCTTGCCATGCCTGATCAAGCTTCTGGCAGAAGTTTCCCTTTCTATTTACTTATTTGATTAATTTTTATTTTGTCACGAGGAAAGGAAGGCTGACTCTCTGAACAACTGGACAGAAAAGCTAGTTCATTCTGCCTGGTTTTCTTGGTGGCTGAATTTTGTCTGAAGTGCGTCTTTGGAGGCCCATTATATTTAATGTGTTTGTAGAAAATGAGCCATTTTCATTAAGATGTTTCTAATGCATGACCATGAAACTGCATGGTGTTTCTTTATCTGTGTTATTTCTTTTATATGGGTAGTTATGCCGCTTTCTCATTTTGTTTGTGTGTTCTTGTTTCCTTTGATTAGATTTGCCAGAAGTTTCTATGTTTTAAATTTTTTTTAAAAAGATCTAGCTCTTGGTTTTATTTATCAATTCCGCTGGATTTTTGTTCTCTAATTTATTTACTTTAATCTTTATTTTTATGTTATTCTCATTATTTTCCTTTGGGTTGTTTTCGTTCCTTTTCTAGTATACAGAGTTGGTCACTTTTTTCGATAACATTGTTTAAAGTTATGAATTTCTCTATAAGTGTTGCTATGTCTGAATTATGTAAAATAATCTATTCACTATTTTTGATTGGCCAATGTATGTCTTTGTAGACAAATGAGATCTTTTAGGGAAAAAAAAATAATGATGAGCAATAAAAAACAAGCAAAAAAGAAAAAATTAAATCACCAAAAATCCCATTTTCCAGACAGATATGTCAATTTTAGTATACATTTTCTAATTTTTTTCCTTTGAAAACTTACATATATAGATTTTAAAATCTTTGCAAAATGTGGTAACACTTAATACCATTTTGTACAATGTTTTCTTTATCTACATTATAAAATTAGGACATCATTCCTCATTATTAAAACTAGATTTAACACTGTCAATTTTAATGGGAGTCAAGGACTTATTTTGTTATTTGGATAGTCTATAATTTATATTACCAATTACTTTTTGTTAGACGTTTAGGTTGTTTTCATGTATTTCGTCATCACACACACACAATGTAATTCTTGTTGCTGAATATTTGCAGACCTCCATGATTATTTCCTTGGCATAAAGTGATAGTAATAGAATTGCTGGTTGAGAGAAGTGACCAGGGCTTTGAGATTGTTGATACTTCATCTTTCACTTTCCCTTGGAATAGTTATACCAGTAATTTGCTCTTAGACTGAAAGCCCATTTCCATCTACTTTCAGCAACACTAAGTATTTTTAACATGGACTATTGGTGGGAGAAAAAAAATGTGTTTTTTTTAATCAGAATTTATTTTATTGTTAGCAAAAATGAATATTTTTATACATTTATTGTCCACTTGTACTTTTTTTTGGACTGCCTTTCATATACCTTATCCTTTCTTCTTTATTCTTATTAATTTGCAAAGGCTGTTTGCTCTTTGTGATATATATTACAAAATTTTGGCCATTTTATTGTTAGACTTTCAAATTTGTTTAGGTATTTTTGCCTCATGGAATTTGTAAAGTTTTATTTAGTTAAACATATCAGTCTTTTTACTTTCATGGTTTTGTCTTTGCACATATGTTTAGAAAGATCTTATACAATTAAGATCAAATTATTATGCATTTTTATTATTTATTTGTTTATATTTAAATCTTATATGCAACTGGATTTACTTTAGTGTGTGACAGAGCAGATTTTATTTCTTTCCAGTAGCCAGTTGGTCTCTGTCGTACCCCAACCTTTGCCCAAGGATATAATCATTATTATATACAATAATTTATATAGATTAAGATAAAATCTCACCCTTGCATCTGTTTCCAGCTTTCCATTTTTGTGACATTGACTGTCCATTCATTCACAGAACCAGCTCCAGTTCACCGTAGTGGATGAAAGGGCAAGCTTTGGAGTCATTTTGGTGACACTTGGATCTGTCTCCACCCAGGCCGATAAGCTCTCTCTGACTTGGACAAGTCACTTAAATGCTGAACTTTGGTTTCCTCGGAGGTGGTTGTGAGGATTAAGTAGGAGGAAGCGTGTAGAGTTCTTGGCTCTGTTCCTGGCACATTCAAAGATTCAATAATTTAGATATTACTGCTGTTGACACAGATATACCTGGATGTCAGCTTGCCCCTGCCCCTAGGATAAATTTGGCTTCATCCCCTAGAGCAAGTGGGGAGAGGGAGCTGTGCAAGTCCAGAGCCCATTCAAGATTGCAGTGAGTCCCAGGGCCATCCCTGCTGCCTCTGCTGATCTTCCCCACGTACCCCGGTTGTGAAAGTCTGTTCCTGCTAAGAGTTCTATCCCTCCACCCCCATCAGAACTTACCCCCATGGCAGTGATGACCACACTGCACATACGTAAGTCCAGGAATGGGGTGGGGCAGAGAAGCACTTATGTTGAGGACAGGTGAGCATATAAAAGTAGAGCAGGAGGCCTCCCCATTAGGGCCGCTGGTCCCAGCATCTCCACCGCAGATTTCATTCTCCTTCTCTTAACTATCTTAGTTCCTCTCCCTCTCTGTGCCCCTCCCTTCCATCACCCCTTCCCTCCTCTCTCCTACTTCTGTCCTTACCCTCAGAATCAAAAGCACAAATGCCTTCCATGCCTCCAGGAGAGCGGCTCTCCCATGTCTGATACCTTAGCTCCTGCCAAGTCCATACCCACAGGCTCTCTTCCTCCCTCAGAGAGACCTGGCAGGGCGTTTCTCCAAACTAGATAGTTCTTTCTCTAAGAGAGGTTTGTTACCAGCTGTTAAGATGCTGCTGTAGTCTTGACCTTGTTACATTACTAATAATAATAATAATAATAATAATAATAATAATGCATCTGCAGTTGTGCAATGCTTACCATGAGTTAGACACATATTCTATACTGTATCTTTTAAACTTCCCAACAATTCTATGAGGCGGTTACTAGACGAGGAATGTTATGGGAGGGAGACGATTGGGGGTCAGAGGGCTGATGTGACTAAATCAGGCCACAGAGAAATATCAGAGAGGAGCTTAGTGCACAGAATGCCTGACTCTAAAACCCGGGCTCTACCATCCCTAACACTTCTGACTTTTTAAGGCCCTTGATAAATGTTTTAATTGTCCATCTTAAAGATTCTGTCAGCCTTCTGGTTTCACACAGGGGACTGACAGGATCCAATGTGCATATTAGAAAAATCCTTTTGGCTACAGTGAAGAGGGTAGATAGACTACCTAGACTGCCATTATGCCTGGCCCAGGGCTCTTGTACATGGCATGGGTTCAGGCAGCATATTTCAAACATTATTATCTTCTGCCCTGAATTTAAATCTCTATACAATGGGGGTTGTGGCCTCTGCTTTTATGCTACTACATCCCACCAGTGACAGAAAAAGCTAGCTAAGTGCATGTCCTGAGTAATAGCCATGGGAGAAACTTAGGGAGGCATCTTTATATCCACTTTACAAATTGGTCAGCTGTGAGGTACAGAGAGGTCAGGAAGCCAGGCCATTCCACGTGCAAATCTCTGGCAGAGTCGGGATTAAAATCCAGACCTCTCAACACTGCATCTGGTGGCACCCTTGATCCACATTGCTTCCAGCCACCTGTTCTCATGTCCCTCTTGGGACCCCCAAGCTCTGCTTCCAAAGACAGGTCCCATGTCTCTTTTCTGCTAGGAGTGCTGATCTTGCTTTCCTTAGTTACACTGAGTCTCTGTTCAGGTCTCTGTCCTTAGAGCTAAAGTGTTCGAACGCTCCCAACCTTCATATAGCCGGGCTCTGGGCTGGTCACTTTATACCTACCAGTCACTGGATCCTCAAGATCACTTCATGAGGGGGAATCAACATCCCTGCACTGGGGCTGCCCTATCCGACAGCCACGCCTTCCCTCCCACAACCCCTGCTGGCAAATAGACCCTGGCAGGGTACTCTTTGTGCAGAGCCTTCACCAGTTGGTCCAAGGAGGCACTTGACCCACCAAGGGCCCACCCATAGGCTGGGTACCTATGACGCGGTGGGCCCAAGGGGCTCATCTTTGGAGCTTCTTCAAATTCTAATGTCTTCCCACTCCATGCACATACTTACAATAAACCTCCTTTTCTTAAGACAGCATAGAGGTCTCCAGTCCTCACAACCAAGATTCTAATGCACCTTTGTATACAGACGAGAGAACACAAGGTCTGGGAAGTTTCAGAACAAAGTCACACAGGTAGCAAGTGGCAGAGCTGAGACCGAAATCCAATACCGTCTGCTTCTAATATCCATGATCTTTCTGGGGCTCAACACAGGGTTTACCAGCTTCCCAAAGGAGCTACTGCCAACTGTAGATACCAGCTCCTCTTCTCCAGGGTCTAGCCTCCTGGATCAGGCCACCGTCTTTAGCTAATCTTCATGGGATACAAGCCACACGACAAAGTGCTAAGGCCTTCACACAATGCATATGGTTTTAGCCTTTAAGGTTGGTATTATCAGCCCAGTTTTATAGGTAAACCACAGTTCAAAGAAGTGAAATGACAAACCCAAAGTCAGAGACCAAGGGTCGATGGTGCCAAGACTTAAGCCTGGGTTGGTCTGCCCAGGGTCTCTGCTCTTAACTCCTACATAGGCAGGGACAACAACAACCACCTCTTTGCTGTTTCCTGAGTACATTGATGTGCTGTCAGGTGCATACATTCTCTCACACTGTTCCCAGTTTTCCTTTGACATTCTACCTGCCCTTCGGAATCCATTATAACTGCTCTTACTCCATGAAGTCCTCCCTGATCCCCTTGCTGATGGTTTTCTCTTCATTTGTATCCCATAGCTTACTCTCCCGCCTTGGGTGGTGGGTCATTTCTTTTGTTGATTAGCCTCCTAGCAAAAAGAAGACAAGATCTATGTTGTGTTCATTTCTGAGAACTCGACACCTGATATTTCAGTTTACAGAGAACCCTCAAGTCCATTCTCTCTTGATCTATAACATTGCCCAAGAATCAGCAGGTGGAGACAACCATCCAATCTTACAAATGAGGAAACTGAGGCTGCAGGCAGGGATCCACTTAGCCACTAGCATGCTGCTGGCCCAGGCCTAGGCCACAGTGGCCTGATTAAAAAGCCCTGTTCTCTGGACCTGGCTTTGCAATGAAGATTTCATACAAAGGCCGGCCAATGAATGACTCCAAATACATATTTACAGGTCTGTCAAGTGTTGCAACCAGCCTGCAGATTCTGGCTCCCTGCATAAAGAGACCTCATGAAAGCCAATGAAGTCACACCTCTCACACCCAGAGCCCCTGCCGGCTGGCGTTAGTGCAGTCCCTCCCAGGGTGAATTCCCACCGAATATATTCACACGACCTGAGGGCCAGCAGCATGCTAGGGGCCCACCAGCTCATGGTCCTAGGGAGGGGCCAGCAGACCCCCATGTGACCACTGAGAAAGATGAAAGAGAAGGCTGAGGAGTATTCCTAAGACTTGAAGCAAGCTCATGGCAGAGCCTTTCTCACTCTCTGGGGAGAACTGGACTTGGGGTTCCGTGCGGGATGCAGCTGCGACCCCTCCCGTGGTCTTTTGCTCTATGTATTAGTCAGGATGGTGGGTTATTCAGGACCAAACAGTCCCCAAATCTCTGTGCCTTAACACTACAAAAGTTCATTTCTTGCTCATGAAAATCCACTGTGTTCTCAGTGAAATGACTCTGTGATACAGGCTGCTGTGATCTCGTGGCTCCAATCTCAGTCTGAGGTCCCCTTCATCTGTGATCGCTGTGGCACAGGAAGAGAGAAGCCAGGAAATCTCGCTGGAATTACACTACCACATGCACTTCCACTCATATTTCATAAGCCAGAAATATTACATGGTCTTGATAATTGCAAAAGCGCTGGGGACTGTTCTGTATGACAAGAGGAAAAAGTGCCTCTGGACACCAGTAATGTCCATTATCCTCTTTATAGGCACCCAAACATTGGGGTGTCTCCATCTCCCCTCCTCTCAAATCTCTTTAGAGATACTCATTTAGGAACATAAATTAGTCAGCTATTACCGCACTAATGCTGCATAACAAATCACTCCAAAACCCAGTTTACGACAGCAACCATTTCTTTTTCTTGTCCATGAGTCTGCAGATTGACTGGCATGGCTGTGCTCCAGGGTGCAGGTTGGCCTAGCCTGGCTGCAGGCATTGTGTTGGATTCATTCTGTACCTTGGATCAGCAGCTGTTCTGGGCATATTCTTCTCATGGTGGATTAGAGAACAAGAGGCCAAGTCAAACCACGACAGCACATTTAAGACCTCTGCACACATCACATCTGCTAACATTCCATTGGCCAAAGCAAGTCACATGGTCAGGCCCAAAGTCAAGGGTTGTGGAGGTGCCCTCTGCCCACCATGAAACCATAACGGGCATGAGGATGCATAATTCTATTAAGGGAGGAAGTAAAGATTTGGTAGCAATGCTCCAGTGAGCCATGAGAGGTCTTTGGAAAAAGCATTGGGCTTGGGGTCCCACAGACAGTGGTTTGAATCCCAGCTCTACTTTGGCCAAGCCTCTCTACCCTTCCGAGCTTCAGCAACCACTAATACCTTTCTCTCAGGATCTCTGCGTGACTCAATAATCACAAATAACAGTTGAGTTCCTATGATTTGACATGTCAAGCTCTAGGAGAAATGCTTTATATCCAATATTAGCCCTTCATCTCTTGAAAGCACACTTCTCCTCAGTACTCACACATTAGTGTGGCTTAGCCTGTGGAGTAGATCCAAACTGGAGGATATATTAGATTTTAGAGCTGGGAACCCAGGGATCCACCAAGGTAGAGAGAAAGGAAAGCAAAAAAAGACCCAAAGGTCAAAGTCACCAGCTATACAGATCCTATGAATGCCTCCCTACGGGCGTTGGACAGGCTGGTGGTTCAGATGTGTGGCATTGCCATTTTCTCGCTCATGCATTCCTTCCTTCAAGAGATACTGATTGAATGCCAACCTTTCCTAGGCTCTAAGGATGGGGAAACTGAGGCACGGAGAGATTTTTTTTTTTCCCAATTGGAATTTACAACCTGCATTTAGTCAGGGTTCTTCAGAGAAACAGAACCTGTTATATATTATAAGAAATTAGTTCATGTGATTATGGAGACTGAGAAGTCTCAAGATCTGCAGTTAGCAAGCCAAAGACCCAATAGAGCCAATAGTGTAGTTTTATTGTGAAAACCAGCAGGCTCAAGACTCAAGAAGAGATGATGTTTCAGTTCGAGTCTGATGGCAGGAAAAAACTCATGCCCCTTGTGGGTGGCTCCATAGTGTAGTGGTTAGCACAGCTGCTTTACATGCAGAAGGTCCTGGGTTCACGCCCCAGGTGGAGCCACAGGACCATACCCTGGGTGCACAGGCCTACCCAGGCCCTGGGTGCATGTCACAAGCATGTGAGGGGAGATGCCCCACCTTCAGAGATCCAGTTCCTAAGGGGAAATGGCAACATTCATAGGTCAGGGGTGGAAGGGTGGGAAATTAAAGAGGGGAAGGGGAAAAAAAAGCCATGCCCCATCTCAGCAGTCAGGCAGGAGGAGTTCTCTCTTAGTTGAAGAGTGCTAGCCCATTTGTTCCATTCAGGTCTTCAACTGATTGGACGAGGCCCACCCACATTAAGGAGGGCGATCTGCTTTGCTCAGTGTACCAGTTCAGATGCTCATCCAGAAACACCCTCACAGACACACCCAGAATAATGTTTAACCAGATATCTGGACACTCTGTGGCCCAGTCAGGTTGACACATAAAATTAACCACACAGAGCTTAACAGTGGAGACAGAAACTGAAGAAGCAAATACAAGCGGAAGAATGAGTTTCTGTGACAACCCACAGCAAGTGGTCCTTGCCTGGTGTGACAATATTTTGTCTCTGAATGGTGGAAGGAGAGTAGATACACTGAGTGCAGTTTCTAGCGCCCATGAGCAGGTGAAGGGAGCACTTTTGGAGCTGGGAAATGTTCTCTCTGCCATTAATTAGGCAGTGCAGATCAAGGCAATCGAGATCTCCATGATGCTTGGAGGTGAAGGCAGTAGTGATCTTAATATTTCCCACACAAATCAAAATTCTTATAGATAGCATAATTTGTCTTAACGTGACCCAATCTGTTAAAGGATCACTGAGAATTATTAGCAATAAGTTGCCTCAAGGAAGGATCCCTAGCACGGAATTTTGCTAGTTCTTGGCTTTATAGATTTTATTTTAATACTGCCAGATTTCTTATAATCTTTTTTTAAAAATTAATTAATTTTATCCTCACAATTTTCTCATGGAGGTATTATTGTTTCTATTCCATTTTTACAGATAAAACATAGAGAGGTTTAGTAATTTGCCCAAGTTCACACAGCCCGGCACCCTGGTCCCAGGGTCTATGCGATCACACTAAGCTGTCATCTCACCTGGTTTTGTCCAATTAGAATTTCAGTATTTGTTTCTAAACAGCCAAATGACCTGTTTCCTCCAGAGGATCCAGCTTCGGGGAACCTTCTAAACCAGATTCGGTTAATCGTGAATTTGGGACAATCCGAATTTATTCGGCTACCCATTTCCTTATGTGGGCAGCCCAGTGCCAGACACATAAACCTATAAGGGGGTCCCTGCCTTCAAGAACTCCCCAGATGCCTGAAATTTCACACCTCTAGTTTCCTTCCTTTGGCTAATTGACTCCTTCCTAAGAAGAGGCCACTTTAACTGGAAAGTGTTCATTTGCCTAACTAGCTACAACAAGACAAGTCACAGGCTCCATTTTGCATTTGAGCACCTACTGCAGTTTTTCTACAAGAATGGGCCCAAGGTCTTCCTGGTTATGGGTAAACCAATATTTGCTCTTGATTTTGAAAAAAGGAAGGGGATTCAATCTGCCTGTCCCAGCTGTGCCTGGCAGAGGTTATGAGAAGGTGACTTTTCCATTAAAAGCTCAGCTCATGTTTTATGTATTTCTAAAGAGCAACAATTTGAACTTAATTTCTCCTCCTTTTAAGACAAGAACCCAAAGTTAGTATTTAAAATGTCACATGCAGCCAGAGGCCTCAGTGGGTCATGGAGGGCTGGACAATTTATACTGGGAAGTAATAAAATTGACGCTGAATGACTCCAAGACTCAGAAAGTTGCCTAAGAGGTCAAGAATAGAAAATTTGAAACTAAACCATGAATAAATCTTAGGAAAGCTGATAGCAGAGCTTTAAAGAAAAGAAGCTTGTAAATAGGCTGAGTTTAAACTCTGAATCCACATTGTGAGGGTTAGCAAAAGGAGTGACCCTTAGGTTGGCAGCGAATTGCGGAGGTCATCGTGTGCTGGAAGTGGACCCTTCACCAAGGTTACCTCATCAAAAACAATGTCCTTATTTACCAATAGGACAATTGAGACCCTGGAGCACAGAGCTAGTGAGTAGCAAACCTGGGATTTGAACCCCGGTCTGCCTGGATTAATACATGTGAAAGGCTTAGAACTTAGTGCTGGACACACAGAAAGTGCTACATCCATAATAATAATGATAGCCAATCTCGGCTATTATTATCATCATTATCAATGATTATCTCAACACCTTAACACATAAGCTTTAGGATCTCATGGGTCTAATAGTAGGATCCCTTCAAAAAGACTCTTCACCCCCAAAGTTTCCTCAGTTATTCTAGAAACTCGGGTTGATTTGTTGCCAAAAGTGGATCATGGCAGAAACTGTTAACGATCATTGACTAATCCCCCCCACCCATTGCTGCCCCAAAACGTTATGTGTAAAAATAGCTTTTTATTACCCATCTTGTCTTGCGATAGCTTTCATTACTTCTCAACATATGTGCACATCCTTCTGTATTAGTACACAGAGCTGCACTCATCATTTGTAATGGTTGCTCAGCAATCCACTGCACAGCTGTGTGACAGTTTATTTAACCATTCTCTTGTATTATTGGGCACTTCAGTTCTTTTCCATTTTTTCACTATTAAAAATAATGCTGCACTGCGCATCCTTGTATCATGTCTTTGTGCACTGCTGGGAATATTTTTGCAAGACGGAGCCATAGAGTGGGCTTATTAGGTCAAAGGGTAGACACATTAAAATTTTGATAATTAATGCCAATTGTATCCCCCAAAATTTCTATTTACACTTTTACTAATAATATTTGAGATCTCTCATTTTCCCTTCTCACCACCCTTCCCAATACAGGCAATATCAATCTTTTAATTTTTTTTAGATAGATAAAAAAAAGATATATATTACTTAATTTATATTTATTTGTTTATTAATGAAGAGCATCTTTCTATATACTAAGTGGCATATAAATCTATGTTGATCTGTATTTCTTCTTTTGAGAATTACCTATTCAAACTACTGACCCATTTTTATTGGGTTGTTGTCTTTCTTAGTAAATTGTTAATAGTTAATGTCTTGTGGATATTAATCTTTAGTTTGTTAGAGGGGTTGCAAATATTTTCTCCTAGCATGTCTTTTATCTTTGTTTATTGTTCTTTTTGCCATATAGAGTTTAAATTTGGGAGGTAGCTAATCTGTCAATCTTTTCCTTTGTGAGTCCTGGGTTTTGCATCATGTTTTAAAAAGCCTTCTTTACCCCAGAATTATGAAAGCATTTTCCTATATGGCAGTTTTGTTATTTTATCCTATTTATGTCTTTAATCCAGATGGAATTTGTCATTGTTTGTGACATGAGGAAAGATCTGTTTTTAGTTTCAAACATATAGCCGCTTGACCCAGCCTCATTACTGAAAATTCGCCCTTTTCTCACTGATTTTAAAATTTCATTTTCATCATAGACTAACCTCCCACATATACCTGAGTCTGTTTCTAGACTCCCTAATCGAGGGGTCCCCACATTTTGCTGCACATTAGAATCACCCGGGGAGCTTTTAAAAATCCTCACACCTGGGCCACACCTCAGACTAATTAAATCAGAATCTCTAGGAGTACAACCAAGGTAGCAGTAGTTTTTAACTTCTCAGGTTGGAGAACAGACGCTCTCATGTCCTGATTCTTTAACCTTGGTGTCAATCATAATCGCCCGAGAGTGTGGTTAACCTGGAGAGGCCCAGGCCCTCCTCTCTTTCAATGAGTCTACCCTTTTGTCTTCTCCATTATCCCTCCAGGTGGTTCTGACACAGCAATGTCTGGGAACCACTGCCCTAATTGGTTGGAGGCCTCCTGAGAATCACAATTCAACAAGCAACACCATTACCCCACCAGCAACCAAAGGCCTCTGAATCTCAGGATGGGATCTGTTAGCCAGGTTCCCCCGTGGTTTGAGGTGGAGCCCGGCCTGAATGCGCTGCATGGGCCTTTCCTTCTCTGGAAATTCAAGGAAGGTCTCTTGCTGCACCTGCTTCCTAGGGAGCCCCAGACCCTTCTGCACCCTAAGGACGGCAGTTGAGGATCCTGGCAAAGCTGAGAACAGGAACAAGCACCTGTGTGCAATGATAGATTTTGACTATTTATCATTTCTCCCCATGACCAAACCCAATTATTACCATTCTTCAAATTAATTCCTTCTGAGATTGATCAATTTGGCCTTGAAGTTTGAGCATTTCTGTGAACTGTTCAGTGAGCTCACATGCCAGGGCACAGAAAGCAAGGCCACTCTGTTTTTTTGTTTTGTTTTGTTTTGTTTTGTTTTGTTCTGTTCTGTTCTGTTCTGTTCTGTTCTGTTTAAGCATCTACACTCCCAAAGCAATTCTTTTTCATTGTTTTCTACACAAATCATCCACTTCAGTTCTGCACAGCCCACCTTCCCACCCCACCCTTTAACTGCCTAGAGGGATCCTCATCCTCCATCTCTACCTGGGCTGCACATTTGAACCAACTTGGGAGCTTTTTAAAAACCCTGATGCCTAAGCCACGCCCAGACCATTAAACCAGCGGCTCTGGGGTGGGCCAGCAATCTGAGTTCTAAACCTCTGTAGGCGGCTTGACTGTGAGGCCAGATGCTTCTGTTCTGTTGAAGTGGCCTCTAATTTCATCTGCTGCTATCCTAACATATGCACATACCACTATTATTTTTCTTTTAAATAATAAATGTTACCTTTATTTTGTTGTTTGGAGTAGATAATACATGCAAAAATTTTAAAAGTACCAAAAAGTAGAGGGAAAAGTCCTCCTCCCATCTGGTCGCCCCCTAGTTCTCCTCCTCAGGGGAAAAGGCCTTTATCCTCTGCTCTGAGTGAACTGGCAAAGTCTTTGGGTCACAGAGGCCCGAGTTTGAATCCTATTTCTACCATTGACTTTTCATATGACCTTGGATTAGCCATTTCAGCTCTCCTATCCTGTGTTTGCTTATCTGTAAAGTAGAGGTCACAACCTCTACCTCTTGGAGTCCTTACGGAGGATTAAAGAGGTGTTTTGATCTTCTGTTGCAGCCTAGCAAATGATCTCAACACTTAGAAGCTGGTAACACACACACAGCACACAAACACACACACACACACACACACACACACACACACACACACACACATACTTTATTTGCTCATAAATCCGTGGGTCAGGAACTCAGGCCTGGGTGGTCCTGGTCCACGAGGCATCCTCTTGGGTCATTCTCCAGGCTAGTTGCTGGACTAAACGAGAAGGTCCAAGACAGTTTTATTCACACGACTGACACAGAGGGGCCTCCCTCCATGGCCCCATGACTAGCTTGGGCTTCCTCACAGCATGGTCTCTGGTGGTTGGATAGAGATGGCCCTCAAGAAGAGTATAAGGCAAGAAAGTGAATATGCTGCTAGTCTATTAAGGTCCAGTCTCAGATGTTTCACAGTCAACCCAGATTCAAGGGAAGGAAAATAGACCACCAGTTCTTGGTGGGCAAGTGGTGTGGTCCCATTGCAAAAGAGCATGTGGGATGAGATGTTGTTTCAATATCTCTGGAAACATAATTTACCACAAGAAGAGTGAATGCAAGGTGCCCAGCACAAGGAAAGTGCCCAGCAAATGTTAGTTCCTATCTTTCTGCCCAGCAGTTGTTCTGCCTTTTACTATAGTTAATTGTTTTTTTTTAAAATGTCTTTTAAGTTCTATCTCCAGTGCCTGGCCAAGATCTTGGTACAGAATAGATGATTAGTGAATGTTTCTATGAAATCAGAGGTGACCATGAGGCGACCATTCACCCAGTCCCATGAGTGTCAATGGGGTGGATTCCTAAGGTGCTCGCGTCATGAGATTCCCCTTCCTTGTCCACCACCCTCACTCCACCCTCACCCACCCCAGTCACTCTGGGCTGCCTGAAATGTTCTCCTCCTCTCTTGTCATCACAGTGTCTTCCGGTCCAAATCTTCCATGTCGGCCACAATGAAACAACTTAAATGTCACCTTCTCCCTGAAGCCTTCTTCAATCTCCTAAGCAGGAAGACAAAGCACATATATTTAAGCACCTACTACGTCACGGGCACTTTGCAGGCACTCAATATGAACAAGATGGAGAGAGGTGAAGGGTAGAGATGGATGAGAACCAGGGGACAGCAAGACCAGAGGTGGAAGAGGTGAGAAAGGCATGGCTGAGGCTCCCACGGGAGGGACCACTAAGTGAATGAGAAGGGATTCGGTATCTGAACCAACTGAGTCTCAAGTGGAGCTTCATTCTCCAGGCGAAAGGGAACCGTTGCAGGCATTTTCAGGAGAAGAGAGACAGTTGTCCACATACCAGGTGAACATGTTTCGTAATGTGCTATCTTGGTACTCACAATTCTGAAATCTAAACAGTTGGAGCAAAGCTATCCACGCTGAACCCCTTCCCAGGTAGAAAGGGAGACTGAAGCCTGGGAGAGGAAGGGGTGGCCCATGGTGGGGACCACTGGCCTGAGCCATGCAGCTGGATTCCAGAGAATATATCTGCAAGGCTTGTCTGACATTGAGAAATGTCTTAGTGGCGTAGGGGGTGATGATTGATAGGTCTAATGAATGCATCCCCATTATTATTGAAATTTATACATGTTTTGCTGATCGAAGACTCTCGGGTGCGTGAGTCTCATTTAGTATTCACAGCTGTTGTTTTTCAACTGAGGACCTGGGAGTCTCTTCCCAGGACTGATAAGGCTAAAATCTAGGGGCACCTTCCAGAAAGCGAATTCTGGACAAAAAGCCTCCATTTGTAAACCGCCCTCTACCGCTAATTTCCATGTGAACTGGGCAAGTTGGCTATTGAATCTGAGCCATATTCTAGGAGGATGAACCCGGTCATGGACAAGATGATCCAGCCCAGACCCTCAAGTAACCGAGAAGGCTCTGGTTGCCTCTGACTCTTCCTTTAGTCCTTTACTCATTAACACATATTTTCAAACACCTACTGTTTATCAGGCACTGCATGCAGTAGGTGCTAAGGACGTAGCAAAATCACAACAGACATGGGCCCTGCCCTCCTGTGCCATATTGTCACATGGAGCAGACAGACTATAAAGGAAATAAACAAAACGAAATAAAAATAAGTACAGCTTGTGGTAAGAGCCATGAAGGACACAAACAGGATGTTGTGAGAGGCACGATCCAGGAAATAGTTTGGGGGTGTCATTTAATAAACACTCGAGCCCCTCGGACACATCGGGCCCCATGCTAGGCCATTATGTTCCACTTGACAGAGCTGATCCAAGATCACAAAGGGAGAAGTGACGTAAGGAACCAGACATGGCGCGTGGGCAGCCACAAGCATAACCAATCTGCACGTCCACCCTGGTTTTGTCCCCCACAAATTCAGATGTTATCTTCACAATGTTCTAACTTTGCTACATTCTGGCTGTAGGACCTAAGGCAAGTTGCTTAGCCCTTCTGCGCCTCAGTTTCTTCATCGCCTGATGATAATAATAGAACCCTCCTCACAGGGTCGTTGTGAGGATTATAAGAGTTTGTACACGTAAAGTGCTTAGACTGGTGTCTGGTGCTTAGTCTTACTTAGTTCCCCACATTCTTGGATGAAGCCACCACTGGAGTGAGTGTTGAGGGTCTGCTGTGTGGAGTTGGCTGAGGTGGGGCTCTGTCTTGGTTTGCGTACCCCCAGAAGCACACCCTGAAGAAGCAAGGATTAGCACACGAGTAGTACATTTGGGAGGTGAAGGAGATGGCAGGTCGCGCTAGGCAGTGGGAGAGTGAGAGGGGAGGGCAGCCAGTGACCCGTGTGTTATCAATCCCATTTGCACTGTTGGTAATTGGAGCTTAATAGCCCCGGGGGACTCTGGAGCCATTGTAGTCCACAGCCTCAAATTTATCCCAGAAAAGGGCAGGGAGTGGAGGTATTCATACATCCGTTCTTTGTATTGATTGAGGGCTATGGTGGTTGTGCAGGGGAAGCGTGTATTTTCAGCAAGCCTGTCATCCATCATGGCAGGCAAAGTGGGCCCTGGCAGCCTTGGAAAGCCCTCAGGGACGTAATGGAGGTTTCAGAAGTCAGGACATACACACTGCAGGGGTCCGGGTGAGGAGATATATGAATGGGCACAACAGGATCCAGTGCCCATGAATAGAGACAGAGTTAGGCAAGGGTGGGGACAGAGGGGCTGAAGAAGAGCAGTGAGAGATAAAATGTCATGCAGGTCTGAGCTCACAGGGGCCTTGAATGCCAGGTTAAGGAACGGAGCTTCGTTCTGTGGGCAGCAGGCAGCCCCAGGAGGCATCTGAGGAGGGAGTGACCAAGAGCGATACCGAAGATAAGAAACGATAAAATCACTGAGATGTGGGCTGCTCCACCCCCGAGAGTCCTTGCCAGCTGACCCTGCTCCTGCCTGCTCGCTCCACAGCCCAGTATACTCACTGTCTAATTCCCCTCAAGAACCGAAAAGTTTAAGACCAGGGATCGAAAGCAGGGTTCCGTCTTTTTCGAGTAGAATGAGAATCTATTCCTTGCTCACGTCTTACGTGCCCATCCTTCCTCTGCAGCCTCATCCCCAGCTCTCCTGCTTCGTGCGAGTCGTACTGCCCTCCTCCAGCTCTGGGGTTCACTCTTCTCCTCTTGGGACCCTTTCCCAGGTGCTCTGCCTTCGTAAAGCTCTCACTCTCCATCCCTTCTTCTCTGTGACCCCCGCACTCCACCCAGTCTTCAAACTTCCCGCTTCTACTCATATCATGGGGCTCCGCTTAGACATCGCCCCTTCCTGAAGGTCCTGCTGTTCTGTTGAGGCTTTTTTTTTTTTTTTTTAAACAGCTCTAATGATATGTTCATTCACATACCACACAATTCACCCATTTAAAGTGTATAATCCAACGGTTTTAGTAATTACAGAGGGTTGAGTTACCATTATCACAATTTAATTTGGGGACATTTTTGGCCTCCCAAAGAAACCTAATAACCATTCATAGTTGCTCCTCATTGCCTCCTCCCCCAACCTCTAATCTCTTTTCTGTCTCTATGGATGTGCCTGCCTTGGGTATTTTGCATAAACAAAATCGTATACTATGTGGTCTTTTGTGACCAGCTTCTTTCACTTGGCATTATGTTTTCAAAGTTCATCCATGTCTTAACAATACTTCATTCCTTTTTATTGCCAAATGACCTTTGGCGTGTGGGGTGGATATGCCACGTTTTAGTTATCCAACCCTCAGCCGATGGGCATTTGGGTGGCACTTTTTGGCTATTATGAATAATGCTGCTACGAACATCTGTGTACAAGGTTTTGGGTGAATACCTCGCAGTGGAGCTGTTTCGCTTTCTAAGGAACTGACGCACTGTGTTCCAGAGTGGAAAGGTGGCTAAACCGTTTTACATTCCCACTGGCAAGTTATGAGGAATTCAACTTCTCCAAAGCCTCACCATCACTTGCTATTATCTAACGTTTTGATTCCAGCCATTCTAGTGGGTTTGAAGTCGTGTCACATTGTGGTCTTGATTCGCATTCTCTGATCATTAATAATGTTGAGCATCTTTTTTGTGTGCTTATTGCCATTTGTGTATCTCCTTTGGGGTAATGTCTATTCAAATCCTTTGCCCGCTTTTTACGATTATGTGGGGTTTTTTTTGTTGTTGAGTTGTAAGAGTTCTTTTTATATTTCTGAATACTAAATCCTTATCAAATATATGAGCTGCAAATATTTTCTCCCGTGCTATGCGTTCTCTTTTTACTTTTTTAAAGGTATCCTTTGAAACACAAAAAATTTTCATTTTGATATAGTCCAATTTACCTATTTTTCTTTTGTTATTTGTGCTCTTGGAGTCATAGCTAAGAAATCATTACCTAACCCTTCACAAAAATTTACTCCTATGTTTTCTTCTAAAAGTTTTATAGTTTTAGCTCTTACATTAGGTCTAAGATCCATTCTGAGCATTCGACAAATATCTATTTAGCAGCTACTATATGCCAGCCACTGATCTAGGGTTGGGTATACTCCAGTGTATCTGTGAGCAAAGCACACAACCTCCCTGTTCCTAAAGAACTAACATCCAATGGAAGAAACAGACAATAATCACGAAAACAAACAAATAGGTTAATTTGAGCTGGTGTCGGACCCCAAATAATGAAATTGCATGGCACATAATCAGGTAGCTCCATGAACCTGGAGCTCTGAGCAGGTGTTGGGGGCCGTGGTGGGAGATGGGGCCACAGGGGCTGGCTAAAGGGCCCTCCTAATTCTTGCCCTGTTTACAAACAGCAGACTGAGGTCCAGGGAGGTGAGGTGAGGTGAGGTGAGGTGTCTAGTACTGCACAGAGAGGCAGTGGTCCCATTATTACGAGGCTTCCGGTTCCTGGGCTTGACTTCCATCATTCCCCTGGGGCTGGCAACCGGGCTGTCACTGGAGGAACCAGAGCATTTTCTACACAGCAAGGTTTGTGTTTCTATGCTAGCATGATTGGTAGAAAGTAGCAGAAAATGCTCTGATAGTAGCTGAACAGTACCTTAAGTACAAAAACCCTCTCAGATCAGATAATCCCCATGATGAGTTCTATGGGCAATCCCCTCACTGTGAATGGTTCTGCTTTCAGACAGGCTGTTTCTGCCTTTGGTTTTGATAAGATACTATCTCTGTTAATCCATTTCTCTGTTGGGCCCTGCTGAAACTTCTCCTTTCATCTTCATTATCTCCTACCATGTGCTTTTGTTGGGACTTTACTGACCGGATTCACACCAACGGTCTCCATGCAGTTCTAAGAAGGGGAGATAAATACAGAGCTACTCAGAGCTTTACCTGTCAGGGGGTCAGGTTGGCTGCCACTCACTCGAAGTTTGATCAACTGGACTCTCAGGTTCTTAGGTCATAGGAAAATCCCTTAGTCTGACACATCTTCCCTTGGAGGGGTCTGTGGCTACTTTGTGGGACCCTCATGGCAATGAAAAGGAATAAAAATCTAACTATTTGTCTGCCACATAGGGCTTTTACGCCAGGAATCAGCATTTCAGAAGTATTATAATAATTGGAGTTGTCTTGGTCGAAGACCGCAGACAGGGTTCATCTTGTAGGTCACCAGTTAGCCCACCATGGTTGAGAAAACCTTCCCTGCTAGTAGAGACAGCACTCCTCCAGGACAATGACACCTGAGCCATGTGTCACTGGGGGAGTCATGCCACTCTCTCTGGGTCTCAGTTTTTCTACATAAAAAATGGCTGATTTAGTTCAGATAGTCTCTAAGGCTCCTGGTCTCTTAGCTGGCTTCTGAACCCATGCACAATTGGGTGACAATGACAGCTTGATCCCAAAGCGTTGATTTTGGTGAGGGGCATGGGGAAGAGATTTGCTTCCTAACAGAGATCATTGCTGTACTTTAGATCTGTCAAGTCCACCCTAGTTGCCGCTAGTCACGTGTGGCTTTTAAATTTTAAATTGTTTAAATTAAATAAAAGTTAAAACAGAATACTTTAGCATAATATCAACATTTCAAGGCCTCCATGGCCACATGGGGCTAGTGACAACTGTATGGGACATTGCACATAGGAAACGTTTTCATCATCGCAGAAAGTTCTTACTGACAGCACTAGCGTAAATAGCATTTTCTCATGAATCATCTCTCATTTTACAACAATTCAGTGAGCTGAGGGGAAGGGCACTACCAGCACTGAGAGACTCAGTCTGCTCCGTGCTCCCCAGGTACTGCCTTTGCACACACATCGAGCGTAAACCGCTCAACGTTTTGTCCTAAAAAATGTCATTATTGTCTACGGCCATGCCACCCTGAACAAGCCCGATCCCGTCTGATCGCAGAAGCTAAGCAGGGTCGGGCCTGCTTAGTACTTGGTTGGGAAACTGACTAGAAAGACCAGGTGCTGTAGGCGTAAAAAGTAAAAAATAAGGGATTGTAAACTGACAAGGTTCCTGCAATCTGTGAGGTCAACCAAGGGTTACCTCGCCCTAAAAAAAAAAAAGTCATTATTTCCTTTTCCTAAATAGGAAAAACTGTGGCCAGAGAAGCCAAGTCTTCAACCCAAAATTACTCAGCTGGTAACCGATCCCACTGCACTGCAAGGTAGAAGCTAGACAGGGTGCATTTGCCTTCTCCAGATGAAGAGACCGAGGCTCAGGGAGGACACATGGCGTGGGCCAGGTGTCCATGCTCTGCGGCAGCTAAGCAAGGTCTCTCCCCACTCTAGTCACAGGGACCCATGAAGTAAGGGCCTCCCGCAGCTGGTCCTGGGCTTTATAAGAATATTTTTTGTCTGGGAAATAACAAATCAAGAGAAAATTCATGCTTTTGCAGTGATGAAAATTTCCAATTTGCTAGTCAAAAGCATTTCCCTGTTTAGAGATAAGAGTAAATTTGAGTCTTTGTTATCAGTGATTAATTCATTACACTGCAGAGTCTCCTTGCGGTATCTGGCCCCACTGTGTGGTTTAGAAGCCAGGGTACCTGGCTGTAGTAACTGGCCCATCCCCAAACTCCATTTTGCCTTATCTCCTTGCCAACACTGCTTGGTGATTTCTTTTCTTTTCTTTTTCTTTTCTTTTTTTCGGGGTGAGAAGGTTGAGGAGGGGTTGTTTTAAGGGAAGTCTGCCAGGGAGGAAGGGTGTGTGTGTTTGCATGTGCGTGGGAGTGTGTACTTGCCACAGTGTCTGAGGCTATCCCGTTAGGTCAGAGAAATGAGGGAACAATTCACTGAAACAGCCTCTAACGGATATCTGCATGCAGAGCACTGGATTAGGTGGGCGTCAGGAGACCCAAGCCCTGAGCCTTCTTTTCTTCTCCCTCGTTGTACCTTTCACATTAATTTAATAAGAATGTATTGTTGCTAGGAAAGTTGCTAACCAGGGGGGCGAAATGGGTTTCAGCTTTCATGCCAACTTCAATTGATTGGTAGTGACTGCCAACAGTGCAAGATGGAGAAGGATTCTGAGGACACCAAGGGGCTTAGTGGATGAGGACACCCCGATTGATTATTTATGTCTGCCAGGGGCCCAGGAGGGGCTGTATCCTACAGTAATGAGATAAATAGTAATACTAAATAGTGATGATGATATAAATAATAATTACAGTATTTACAATAAAACCTTCTTGGTCAGATCATTGGGAATATCAAGTAAAATCATGCTTGTGGAGGTACTCTGTGACCTGGACAGATGAACTCATAGTGTCTGGACTATTATTAATACTTTGATTATGAATCACGATTTCCTTGTTCATAATATTTGATCCTTTCCCCCAAAGTATTGTCAGGCCTTGTCATAAGCCTGGAGGCAGCAGCAGTGTGGAAGGAGACCTGTGGGCAAAGTTTCATTCATTCATTCATTCATTCATTCATTCCTTCCTGCATCCAACATTTCCAACTCCGTTCATTCGGGATGCATTTTGAAGGGTCTTTTAAGATCCGGGTACTAGCATCAAGACAGTCCAGGTGTCTCCTCAGAGACCTGGGTATGGTTGACCTTTGGATTTGATCTTCAGGGAAGGGGAAAACTTTGGTTTCCACCTAGGCTTGTGACCCCTCAGAGGCTCTGGTGCTGGACGATGACCACCTGGCTGGACCACTGGAGGAGGACGCCAAGCTCCAGAGCCCAGTGCTTGATTGATTTGATAGGTGATCCCAGGAAGCACTGCTAAGGGGCAGGGACATGACTCAGGGACAGAAGAAGCCAGTTCAGGGGGTATTCATGAGCAGGTAACCACTGCGGGTGAGTGGGGCTCCCTCGGGCTGGGCAGCTCTCAAAGGCATAGTGTAGAAAGGCCTCAGAATTGCTCCACCTGGGAGTGAGGAGGCAGAGGTAGTTGTCTACAAGCTTTCATTCATCAGTGGTTGAGGGCTGTTCTTGAGGCACTAGTTACCTGACTTTTTAGCCATTCCACATGCAGGCCAAGTTTGCCTGCAGCTAGAGAAAGCTCTAGGGCAGAGAGTTCCAGGTGCCTGAATTAGGAACCCTTCAGTGTGTGCAGATCTGGGGAGTGCAAAAGTGAAGTGGGCAGGGTACCCACAGCATCTTCCACCTTCACGAGAATCACAGATATGTAATCAGCTGCGGCATTTAAAGACCATCTGATCGGCCATCTCATTACCAGGCAGAGGAAAACAAAGCTCAAAGAAGATAGGAGAAGCATACAAGTTCACCTAGCAAGCCACCAGCAATGATGACAACCCTAAATGCCAGTAGCAATGTTATGAGTGCCATAACATTGGTACGATGGGAGGGACTTTGCATAATCATCTCCAAGCCTTGCCATTGCACCACAAGGAAGATGTTACTGTTCCATTTACAGTTAAGAAAACCCGACTCTGAGAGGTCAAATATTTGCTAAAGGACACCAAGCATACGCAGCAGAGATAGGATTTAGACCTGTGTCTGTCTGCCCCTGGGATCTTTTCACCTCTCTACAGGGCCAGCAGGAGCCTCCAGGGATAATTCAGAGCCCAAGGTTCCTACTCCTGCCCCTCAAGGCACCCTCTAGGTCAAAGGACTCAATCCGGATGTCTTAAACTCCCCTGGGAGCCCAGAGCTAGCCCACCACTGGGCATCTCTGCTTTCCCTCCAGCTGCATCTCATCCTCAGAGGAACAGTCTGGAGAGGAGGCGGGAGTAGGTTGGGAGCTGAAATCTACACAAAATGGGGCATCCTAGCGAGCCCAACACCATGAAGGAGCTGCAGACGGAGTAGGTTATCAGCTGCGAGCCCTGAGGAGAGGCGCAGAGATCCTGCGCCTCACTATCCCCGCCCACAAAATGGGCGATGACAATAGCTCACGTTTAACCTGCACTTCTTGTACCAGTTACTCTTCCCAGCACTTTGTGGGCATTAACCTTTGATTCTCAAACTAAATGTAGTAGGTGCTACTAACATCATCCCCACTTCGCCTGTGAGGTAATTGAGGCACAGAAAACCTGAGTGAGGGACTCGCCCAAGGTCATTTGGCCCTGGGATTAGAAACCCAGGTGGCCTGAATCTCAATCTGTCAATTTTCACCACTCTGGCAAAAGCTACAAAGTGAGCCACTTCCCCCAATATATAAACACATAATCCTTGCTTACGAAGTGGTTTTGGCAACACTCACTCATTCTCAGGGTAAGTACTATTATGGTCTACATAGTTTTCTAAAGAGGAAACAGATCCAAGAGGTGCCAAGGTCAACAGCAAGTCAGGTGTAAAGCTCAGTGTCGATCCCCCAGCCCGGCTCTCCCCGGGTTCAGTGAGGAGAGGTTCCAAGCGAGGGAGGGGGGGCGAAGTAGTAGAGGGGAATGGGGTGCTGGCGGCCTGCCAGCTCTCAGCGCTAAGCCTCTTACGTATCGGGTATCCCGGACTCTCACCCGCACCCCGACTGCAGCCCGCAGGGCCGACGGTGGCAGCCGCGCCGACTCGGCAGTTTGCCATCCTCCGTACCAGGAGCAGGGACCGCTGGGCCCCACGGAGCCCAGAGGTGTCCCCAGTGGCACCCGCCCGCGCGGCAAGAACGAGAACCATAGGGAGAGTTTATAAGGGAACTGGGGGCAGGAAAGATCATTGTAGAGGGTCCCTCGAGATCCATAGAAGCAGGCCAGGGTTGGGGGAGCGCTGGATTGGGGTTGGGGCCGGGGCGGCGGGGGGGGGGGGGGTGGAGCGGGGGACAGACAGAATTACTAGAAGCCGGGAAGGTGCAAGGAGGCGCCTGGCATGCCGGCTTCAGAACCGAACAGCGATCTCCTGAACACCCACTTGTGTCTATTAGAGACATTTCTCGCTCCGCCTACCCCCCCGCCCCTTCCCCCCCCGCCCCCCCCCCCACACACACACCGGCACACACGGAGCAAGGAATTCCCCAGACTGGAAAGCAGGGTAGGGAGGAGAGAGAAAAACTACCAGAAAGGACTGGGAATAGGTGCAATCCCACCCTGAGACTGAGAAACTGCCACCCCGGGAGGGAGAGACAGGGTCCTCCAACCTGACCAGGGGCTGAGTCCCTCCTCTAAAAGGTGATGAAAGGCCCAGTCCCACCTCCCGTCCCCGCCTCCTCACTTCCGCATCCCTTCTCGGCTTTCCCTCTCCTCCCGCACTGTATTTGCAGAGGCTCCAAGAGGGACGCCAGTCCCTGCCTGCAAGGACGTCCCAGATTTCTCACTTCCCTCAAGAACTCCCCATTTAAATCCCGGCTGGGTCCCTTGGCGGAGACGAGCGGCCTTGGAAGCCTCTGTGGGTGTCTCTGTCAGGGCCGGAGGGGCGAGAATAAAGGAGCCTGAGCCCGCTGGCCTGGGGCTTCCTTTTCCTCATAGAGTCTGTGCTCCCCAGGCCCGGGACACCTGGCTCCCAGGCTCAGCCCCCCGCAAGCCACTCCCAGTGGGACTCAGTCCCCTCATCAGTGTAGGGGATGATAACGCTGAGAACAACTCCCATTGCCTTCCTGGAGAGTCCGCACTCCCGTGAGAGCCCGCAAGTTCTAGCTCCCACCTCCCTCTACCTTCCCACCCTTCCCTCCATCTGTGCTCCAGCCTAGGCCACACCATGCTCTCTCCTGACTCCAGGCCTTGGCACCTGCTGTGCCCTCTGCCTGGAATGCCTTCCACAGTGATGGCAAATTAATGATGTTCAAGGCCCCCCCTCATAGCTGTGGGCAGAGCAGGGCCTTGTCAGGGTCTGGCCAGTTTGCAGTGGGGCCTTTCAAACCAGGCCCAGGACTCTGTGCTGCAGTGCTCGATAGAGTCAGTATCCCCAGCCCACAGAGGAGAGACAAGGAGAGTAAGGAAAGAAGAAAACTTCTCACCATTGGGCCACTATCTTCACAGCAAGATTTTTTCTTTTTAATTTATGAGGATAGATTATTATAGAAGTAATCCACGTTAAATATAGAAAGCAAACTCAAAAAAATATGAAAAAGAAGAGAAAAAGTCCCCCACAACCTCAGCACCTACTGATAAAGAGCACTAAGGTTTTGGTGTGGAACCTTCTAGAGTTTTGTCTGCATACATATATGTATGGTGGGTGTGACTTTTACTCCAGAAACTCCAGGTTCGAGAGATAGCACAGCACCTTATTTTTCTAGAATCAAAATTAAAGCTTTCTCTGGGACCCATCCCCCCTGGAGCCCAGCACCCATGTGATTGCAGTCCCAAGTTTCCTCCATGGTCTTGAGACTCGACATCTGTCTGTCTGTCATCTATCTATCTATATTTATCTATCTCTTTGTTCAAAGCAGCCATCAATATTGTGCATTCTTAATCATTTCCCCCAAATCTCAAGTCTTCTTTTTCTCAGTAAATGGTTTCTCCAACTGCCCCGTTGCTCAAGCAAGAAATAGGGAGCTCACTCTCCATTCCTCACAGCCAAACCATCACCAGATTCCATTGTGTGCACCCCAAATCTATCTCCAGTCTGCCCCCTGCTTTCTCTCTCCGCAGCCACATCCAGTCCAGCCTCCGCCCAGCACCCAGAGGGACATGAGACCTTAGATCAGTCCTGGACATCGACAACCGTCTGAGCCCTGTGCGTGGTTTCCCATTGCTCCAGGATGAATACTGACCCTTTCCATGTCCACGTGGTACAGCCCCAGCGTCCCCCGCAGGCCACATGCTCACCTCCCCGACTTTTCCCCTCCACTCTGTCACAGAGCCTCCTTTAAACAGCCCTGTTTCCTCTCGTCTCAACGCCTTCACACATGCCGTTCCCTCTGCCAGAAACACGCCTCCCCGTTTGTCCCTTCCCCCTGGGTAAAGCTCGCCATTTGTTCAGATCTCAGTGGAGCTGGTACTTCATCAAGAAAGTCTCCACGGCTACTGCTCCACCCAGCAGCTCACAGGTCCCTGACCCTCCAGCCTGCCCTCGCCCCAGTTTGTCACTTCATACCTGTCCTGTCTACCGTTCACTCACTGATCAATCCGCAGCGCCTAGCACGGGGCCTGGCATAAAGCAGGCCCTCAGGCTTTGTAGCATGGACGAGTGAGTTAGTGCATGTATGAATGTATGCATTCCCAGGCGACTGGGACTAATAACCATATTGCAGTCACACCCTTAAGGAAATGTCCCTTGGCTCCTCTTTTTTCACCTCCACATTCAGTTAATCAGCGAAGCCATAAACTTTAACGGCCAGATATGCACTGAATTCACCGTCCGCACTTCCATCACGCCCACCCGGTTAAAGCCCCAGCCACTTCTCACAGCAACAGTCTTCCCCCTTCCCCTCTGTCCTCCTCCAAACGGATTATTCTCCACACAGATGAAAAGAGCAGTCAGGGGCCCATTTGAAATATGCAAAATCAGATTTTTGCCAGTGACCCTGCTTGAAACCCCCCCAACGGGCTTCCCACTGTGCTTGGAGTAACATTCGACTGCCTTCTGGTGGCTTCCAGAGCCCTCCCTGGTCTCAGCCTGCCCTTCCCTGCCCGCCTCCGACCCCCACTGCCACTCAGCTCTGCTTCGGCCACACTGGCTCTTGGGCCTTCGGAAAACGTGGTGAACTAGTTCCCATCTCGGGGCTTTGGCTCTTGCCCTTCCCCCAGCCTGGCATGGTTCTCCCCCACATCTCCACAGGCCTCAGCTCAAATGTCACTTCCAGAGAGAGGCCATCCTGGCCACATGTCACCCTGTTTTATTATCTTCACAGCAGTTATCATTAACCGACATCTTTGATGTGTTTGTATGCCCACTCTCTATCCGCCACCCCCTCACCCTCCACCGGGGACCTTGCCTGGTTGGCTCATAGCTGGAGCCCCAGCGCCTCAACGGGCAGCTGCATAGTAGGTGTTCAGTACACATTTGTCAAATAACTGAAAGGCCCTCCACATGCCTCTGCATCTCCTACGTCTGTTTGGAGTTACGGTACAGACCCAGATGTGTTATTTTCCCTTGTTAATTACCGCAGAGTAATTATAGTAAGAAGTGTAAGTACGGAATGCATTAATGGGGGAAAACATAAAGGATTTCATGCAATGGCTCGCAGAACCCTTGAACTAGATATGGGCCCCCCACAGCCTGCTGGAGTTGTGCAGTGGGGAACTTGGCCTCTGAGTCAGGCACTGGTGCCCTAAGCCACCCCTGCTTTCTACCCCTTCTCTGGAAAATCATTCCCAGGCCTGCCTCTGCCTCAGTGGAAGCAGCAGTGGGGCTGGTGGGGCCTGGGCCCTTCCTGGGTTAAAATCGCATCCCTGAAGAGCTGGGGGGTGAAGTGATGTTGGGCAGATGGCTCAGTTTTTCTGGGCCTCAGTTTTCTCATCTGTAAAATGGGGATAATGATACCTCCTCCCCTAGGATTGTTATGGGCCCCGAGAGAGACATGTGCAAAGTGCCATAATGGGTTTCAGCCAGGTCAGTTCTCTGCTCTCCCTTCTTAGAGAAGAGACATGCTCCCTGCCTTCCCACCTCATGGCACCCCGTGACTCTCCGGAGAAACGGTGTAGGTCTGTCCATTGACTGCTTCGCCCTCCTGTGCTCTGAAAAACCAGGTTGATTTTGACTAGGATGGTGAAAAATGCTTTTAACATGGTTGTTGTAGACGTGGAGTTTCAAAAAGGGAGTTATTGGTGGGCGTGCCACATCTCCATGAATGATTTCCCAGGTATGTGGCCAACTGTACCTTTTGTGGCAGGCTGTTTACATCTCTGCTTGCCTTAGTCTCTCTCCCTCTCTCTCCTTCTGTTACACACACACACACACACACACACACACACACACACACACACAATGCCAGTCTTTCCCCACACTAGGCAAAGAGAGAACCACAAAAGCTCCCAGGAGTGCAAACCACTGAGAGAACTGGCCTTGTGAGGCTGAAATAACATGGAGATGAGAAAGAGCCTAAAGTAAAGTGTAAAGGGCTGGAGAGGTGAGTAAGTGCTGATATTCCAGAACCAACTCTGGTCCTCTGCAGCTGCTGGAGTTTTGCGTCCTGATGACCCTGAGACGCCCTCTTGTGGGCATCAGCTTTAGCATCAGGTTTCCCAACTTTTTCTGCCTTCTGCCAGGTTAGAGTCTTGCTTTTCTTTTCTTGACTTCCCCTTTTTTAAGTACTCTTTAATTCTGCGCCACCTGAATGTGCTACCCACAAATCACCACTTACTGTTTTCCAAAGAGTTGTAAGATAAAGATCCAATCTCATCGTCGATCTTACCTTTAAAAACTTAAGCATCTATTTTGCTTTAAAAAAATCATAATATAATATTTCGAAAATGCCAAAACGCACCAAGAAGAAAGTAAAACTCAAGAGTAAGCTTTCTTACTAAATCACAGCCAGCAGGAGAAGGGAATGCAACCGCAGTTTTCCTGGTTCACTGGATGTTTATTTAGAAAAAATAGAAACATTTTAGCAAAACGTTTTGTCAGTTTGAGCTCAATTCCAAACTCAGTGTCTGAGTTTGGGGGCAGGGAGCAAATCAGTTCACCCTGTAAGTGAAGACTCCTTCCGAGTACCTGTTCCCATACCCGTGTATTCCTTCTGACTGAGGCTCCCATGCAGTAAGCTCAGTGGACAGAATGGGCTCTGAAGTATCGAGTTCATTTATTCATTTGGCAGTGGGTATTGACCATCTCTTTATTGACTTTAGAGTTACAGAGAACACTAAAACATGGTCCTTGCCACTGATACGTCATGGTCTGGACTAGACGCAATTAGATAATCAGACAATCACAAAGCACTCTGATGGAACAGGGTACAGTGGGAAACTGGAGGCTAATCCTGGCTTTACTACTCCCCAGCTGTGTGACTTTGGACAAGGCACACCCACTCTCTGAACCTCAGTTTTCACATCTGGAAAATGGGGATGTTGATAATTACTATCTTATTAAATTAGGATGAAGATTGGATGGCAATAAAGTGCATGTGTAAAACACACATCACCCAGAGCAGTCCCTTGCTAAATGCTACTTTTCCCCATCCACACTAAGTTCTCTTCCTTCAGACTCTGGAGAGGAAACTTGCTCACAATCCCCTGTTAAAGTCTCAATGTTTACTAGGCTTTTGGGCAGATCATGACATTTTATATGTAGTCAGTGCTGGAAAGGGTCCTAGGAATCATCCAGCCAAGAGGAAACTGGGGCCCAGAGAAGGAAGAAGATTGACCTGGGGTCACATGGCAGATCTGGAGGTGCACTTCACTTGGTCCTTAAGATTCCAGACTCTGCACAGAGGACCTTGCGCTTGAATCCAAGGCTCCGCTACTCACTTGCTAGCTTAGACAAGCCTCCACATCTCAGTACCCTGATCTGTAAAATGGGCATAATAACCTTCTTCCTAGGATTTATGGGACGATTATATTAACTCACTCTTAATCCAGAGCTTGGTCTTACTATTCCTAGAATTTACATAGCTCAGAATTTTAGGAAAGCAATTCTTCATTCTGTACATCCGGCATCCAGAATTTATGGGTCAGGACTTGGCTCAAGTCCTTCCTAAATGTAAAGGCCTCCTGATGGAAGCCTTGGGTAAGCGTTGACGAGCTCCCGTTCTGGCAGCCCAGGGGTAAATTATGCTCAAAGAGGATTAAAATCAAAGTGGTGCCACCTCCCCATCTCCCAGATGAACCTCGCTTAACATCACATCAATGAATATGACGAGGTCGTAATTTAAGAAAACAGGCCGCTCTCGGTCACTGATAGTCCGTTGCTTCTCTTGGCATGCCCGAGATGAATTATACTGGTTGAAGATCAAGAACAAAATGCCAAAGATTGCATCGAAACATCAGATTAAATAAAAATAAAAACAAACAAGCATCAGAATAAGTTAGCATCTGGGTGAACTATTGCTAATGGTGACACCCCACTGCGTTTCCTCTTCTCTTTCAAAAATAGCTGTATGCTCGGAGGCCATTCAGGGGTCACTAAAATAGAAGAGAAGTCCCTTGAGATTGGTTGCAAACTCCAGTTTATCCATTTCTGTTTCCATATCACAATGGAAAATCACCAGGGCTGCCTGGAGATCTGTAATGATTTTCTGTACCCTCGCGTAAACAAAAGAACATACAATTTTCCTTTTCTTCCCAGTAGAGCTTTTTATTTTTTATTTTTCTAGTTCAGGGAAATGTGAAGATCATTTAGGGGGGTTGTTGAAATGTCTTGAAATCAAAGACGCAATACTGAAGAAATATTTAGAGAAGAAAGAAGCGGGTCGACGGGGCCGCTGTTTGTGGCGAAGTCAGTTGTTTCATTTCATTATGAGGTTTTCGGTGCTTTCAGGAAGCATGTGTGAGAGGGAGGGGAGAAGTGGAAATTTCAGAAAGGCAAGGGCATCAGGCTCTTGCGGAAGTCAGGGGCACCCACTTCGGGTTGATAAGGCAGTCTATATTCTTAAATGATTGATTTATAGACTATTTTCAAAAAGTAGTTATTGCTGACACCTTGTTCTCCCAGTGAAGAGTGGCAAGCCACCTAAGGCCGTGGAAAGAACTCTGCTTTCGGCTCAAACTCAGGTCTCTATTTCACTCTGTCATTATTGGCAAGTGACGCTTGACAAGGTTTTATTCCCATGAGCCTCGGTTTCCTTATTGGCAACGTGCGATGTTTATTATCGCAGAAACATTTCAGAAGTACCTAGAACAGGGCCTGAGACACAGCGTTAACGCTGTCCCTCCTCACTTTACCATTGTGAATGGGCTCTGACAAATAGCATCTTGTTGATTTCTCCAAAACCATCTGAGGTCCTCAGAGCTGGTATCTTTTTTCCTACTTTTAATCTCCTAAAGACAATTCCCTCTTTCGTGAAGAGCATGGATATTTTGAGGGGACACGTAGTCCTGGGTTCCAGTCCCAGCTCCATCCAGTGATGTCCTCAACTTATGACATCCCACAGGTGTTCTACATCTGTGTACCTCAGTTTCCCTCTTCGTGCCTCGACACCTAGCCCACTGGCCTGGTCACTGCGAGAGCAACACCCCTGAACATAACAAGCTCTTAGCACATTCTGGACATTAAATATGGTCCCCGTACTTCAGGGAACAGAGTGGGGGGTGGTGCATCGGAGGACCCAAGTCACCCACAGAAGAGAGGGACACTGTGGGTCTAATCAAGAAAGCAGATGATGCCCCTGGCACCAAGATGTGGGCCACATGTTCATAAAGTGGCTGTTCCCCACAGCCTCATTCATCTTCCCATGTCCCAGTTTGCCTCTTTTCCCAAGGGACAGGCAGGCACAACTGCTCATATCATCAGGACTGGGCTTGGGGAAAGGTCACGAGATGACCAATGTGGTCAGAGGTGTGACGTCTCTGTAAGGCCCCAGCCTGGGAGGCCCCATGGAGCACAAGGGAGCCCCCAGCTCTCTTCATCTCAAGCATCTGAGTTCATGACAGCCTCTTCCAAGTCTCTGGCACTCTAGAGCCAGGATTGGCTTTTTTTTAAAAAAAAAAAAAAAAAAGTGGGGGAAGAAAGAAAGAAAGAAAGAAAATTTAGCTCAAGGGAAAGGGTGTGCAAGAGCCGTGTGCCAGCTCTGCCGGGGTGACCTTGAATATGGCCTCAGCTTCCACATCTGTACGTTCTCAGCTTCTCCCTCCCTCTCAGGAAAAACGGGGCGACCCCCAGCCCCGTGGCTGGGCAATTTCCCTGTGCTCCTGAAAGCCAAATACAAATCCCTTGCTGAGAGGCATCGGACCGCACCCGTGCCCCGCTGCAAGGTAAACCTAGGGGGTGGACTGGAGCAGGATATGGTCCCTGCCTCAGAGAAGCCCACAGTCGGGCAGGAACACAGGTGCAGATGAAGTCCAGTGACGAGATCCTCAGTGGAGCACACAGGCCTGTGGCAGTCCAAAAGTGTACCCCAAAACCCAGCCCATGTGGGAGCTAGGATGGTCTCCCAGAATAAATCATGGCTACTCAGTTCTTTGAGGTTAAGTGGGACTTCATGAGAAAGAATCTCTTCGGAGAGAAAGAAATGCCATATGCAAAGATGCACATCCAGGGAGCAACCCAGTGATTCTGAGGGCTACATGTGATCAAGGGGGATGGGAAGTGCCTTTGAAGAAGGGAGAGCCAGGGTTTGCAGGTGTCAAATCAGGGGTCTCGTGCAAACAGCTTGACATAATTCCTGCTAACAGCCTTTAAAGAGAGACCTTTCTGCCTAGAGTGAAATTCTAGGCACGGGCTCGATTGGCCCACTCTGGTTTCATCTGTTCATCCTTGGGCCAGGGGAAGGAGATGGTGTTTTTTCAACTTGGCTACATTCTAGAATCACCTGGGGCATTCTTAAACCCCCCACTGCTCAAGCCATAGCCCAGACCAGTTAAACCCTGACGTCTGGGGATGCTTTACCTGAACCACACCAAGGGAGGAAGGGGTAGCTCCCCAAATAAAGGGGTTGGGGCTGCTGTGGTCGGGGAGGGCTGGGTGGACCAGATTCCACCCTACCAGGCGACCAGCGGGGGAGCTGCTATGACAATCCAGCAGAAAAACAGTAGGAAGGGAGCCGCCAAGACCAATAGGACTGGCAGTTCATGGATGGAGAGGGTGCTGGCCTGGGCCCCCAGCCTGCCAGGAAGAGGCCTGGCCATCTCTTCCTGCCCTGGGGGGGTGGCTGGGGTACGTCATGGAGCCCTGGAGAAGTACGGAGCAGACACGGGCCCACACCGGGCTCTACCCCGCTGCAGTGCCGTGCTGCCACACTCCCAGCCTCAGTCTCCCTGACGTAAACAAGGCTTTTTCAGCACCAACAGCCTGTGACCCTTGTTAGGTCTGGCTGGGCCCAGCCTTATGGGGGTTGGATCAGTACCTAGTCTCTGGAAATGGGAAACCTGCTCATCTCCCTCTCACTGCCCCAGGTAGTGGCCCAGGTGAAATCTTAGGTCGATGGAAAGGGTGGTTCGGAAAGAAAAGGGAGTGAAATAACCAAGCAAATGCTTGGGGAAAAAATTCAAAATCCTGTATAATTGGAAGGTGATATTTGTGCCAGTCATTAACAGACAGCAGGAACAGATCAGGGCACACAGATTTCCTTTAATAGGGGTGAAAAAAGATGAAATTAGTAAACTTCCAGGCCTGAGCAAGTGCTATGCAGAGGATCCTGCCCTGTAGGCTTTTGTTACCTTCAAGATCCTGCAGGGTCGCCATAAAGGTCCAGGCCCTACTGCACTGGGCACTAGGGTTCTGGGAAGTCCTGAGTCGCTTGGGCTGGGCTTTCATAAGCTTGCTAGGCTCAAAGATCAGATCCTTTTGCTAATGGGGAACAGCTGAGGGGTTCAAGGCCATCAGCAGATGGCCAAGCTGACATTATTTGTTATTTAAATTAACCATCAGGCCTCTCATTTTAATCCACCTGATGGGGCATCTCATGCATGTTGTAATTAGCCAGAGGGAAACTGGGCACGAGAGGGAAGCCTGTGTTGTTGCAGCATTCATCTTGTTTTTATCTAACAGGACCTAACAAGGTCATCTTTGTGTGGAAATCGAGAGACACAAATGGCTGCTTCAAGGGAACTTGCTGAGAAAACAATTGCCATGGAGATGAGTTTGTGTATATGAAAAGGCAAGCATTGGCGGGGGGATGGTAACCCCTCCCAGTCTGTCTGCATCGTAAACACTGATCATACCTTCCAGCCAGGCACTCAGCCTTTATTTCTGTACCTTAATAATTCTCGGTATTCGGAATGAATTCCAGAATTTGGTGGCCCACATTGGTTCCCTTTATCAGATCTTTCTCTGTGCACGGTGAGCCGTGGCTTTTTAAATTCAGTCTGGAAGGTCACAGACCTAACGCCACCACCCATAGGAACCTAATGCATCAAAGGACAACATTTTCGTTCCTTTGAGAGACATTATTCCTTCCAAGAAATGCACGTCTCCCCAGAACGACACAGGATATGATCGCCTCTCCAAAGATGCAAACTCATTTGTTCCCTCATTGTTTGTTCATTTATTGCCGCATCGGTTCAACATCTATTTATGAGTGCTGTCGATGAGGCGGGACTGGTGTTGGGGGCAGGATCCAGCCAGAAGCCAGACAGGCTTGTCCTTCCATTGCGACTCTGACAGTGCAGTTGGAGAGACTTAGAATGAACAAGGAATTACAACCGAGATGAACGTCGTGAAAGATGGGCACATCAATGGGACAAGTACAAAGCTGGAAGGGGGTGGTCAGTGTGTCCAGACTCTCTGGCAGGAGTCCCCAACCTTTTGGGTACCCGAGACCAGTGTTCCTGTGAGAATCTAATGCTTGATGATCTGAGGTGGAGCTGAGGCGGTGATGCTAGCGCTGGGGAGCGGCTGCAAATACAGATGAAGCTGTGCTCACTTGCCAGCCACTCACCTCCTGCTGTGTGGCCTGGTTCCTGGGGCCTGTGGCACAGAAGTTGGGGACCCCCGCCATAAGGGAAAGTGACTTGTAAGCCAAGCTGCCCATGATGAGAAGGAGGGGATGGAAGAGTTTTCTGGGTCAAGCGAGCAGCATGTGTAAAGGCTCTGAGAGGAACTGCTTGTCCCAGCTGAACAGTAGACCCATGGGAGTAAAAGAGATAGGAGAAATAAACAGGGTCCAGTGTTTGTGGGCCTTCTGGGCACAAGCTCTTTGGCTTCATCATGAGGATGATCGAGGACCATGAAAGCATGTCGGAGGAAAAGACACTATCAGACTTGCTTTTTCTAATCATCTCTTTGGTTCCGGGATAGAGGATAGATTATAGGGAGCAGATGTAGGGGGGAACCCCAGAATTGAAACTGGCTTTTTTTGGAGACTTAATTGCTATTTCAGGCTATTCAGCTACTTTTGAGTAGAATAAAGGAGGTGGATCGCGAAATGTCAATTGGGAAAATGGAGAAGTGTTATACAAATTAAGGAATTCTCTACTGACATCTGCCTCTGGCCAAAAGGAAATGGATAAGTCAGGATGATACATGGTGTAATGAACAACCCCAAAATTTCAATGCACACACAATTAAAGTTTAGTTTTGCTCGTGCAACCGTCTAGCAGGGGAGTTCCTGGTGATAAAGCTCTCCCGGGTGACTGGCTCTCCTCCGAGTGGTGACTCGTGGACCCAGGCTCCTTCTCACTTGTGGCTCTGCATTCAGCCATCACGCGATGTAAGAGCACAAAGAATCACGTGGGGGAAGTTTTCATGGCTTAGGCTTGCAAGCAAAGGACTTCACTCCCACCTACACTTCACGGGCCAGAACCCACTGGCATGGCAGCACCTATCTACAAAGAGCATGGACAACGCGGGCCATCTGTGTGAGCACAGGAAGAAAGGGAACGAGTCTGGAGGACAACCAGCCTACTTCTGCCCCTGAGGAACTGCCGCTGGGAAACTGAGGCCGCAAGAAGAAAACCCATTTGACTGTGGTCACCCATCAGGCCGGAGACGGAAAGGAAACCAGAATCCTAAAATCTTGATGCTGAGGTACTTACCCGCGTGTGGTGGAGCCGTGCTGCTCTGACGTACAAAGAAATAGAAAATCAATCCGGCGAGCTTTTATTAGGCCTGCTGTTTGCAACTGATAAAAGATAGATGAAAAAATAAATGATTTTCCATCTCCGAGCGGCTCACCGTTTCCCAAGCGAAGCAAAGCATGTGCCAGGAGCACTCGGAGGAGAAAGAAAATGGCGCCCAGCCTCTTGAAGGAAAAAGGTGTGAGCTCGGCCTCGGACTGGGAGGATGTGGCTTTTGTTTCTGTTTCGTCGTCTTTCCACTTTTCTCAGAGAGCAGAGGTACTCATCTCCTCACTCTCAGCACAATCTCACTGCTGAACTGTGCCAGACCCTTCTCAAAGATTTGCTTTTCGTCTTTATATTCGCTTTTTCCTTCATCCCTGATTCCCACTACCATCCCCCTTACCCCACGGACATCCTCAGTAATGTAGTCGATACCGGTTCTTAAATATGCATGAATACCGGTAGAACATGTCATGCGTTCTGTGTTTGTATATGCTTTGAATTAACGTGACTAATTCATGCCGTAGCTCTCAGTCTGGTTCTTTTTTCCCTCCTCTCAGCCCTAAGGTGTGTTCAGTGGCGTGTAATAGTTGTTTTTCCCTGTGCACAATATTCCGTGGTGAGAATCTGGCATATCTTTCTCATCCATTTTTCCAGTGAAAGACACCTGGGTGGCCCCCAAGTTCCTGACCCTCCAATCTGTTGCTGGGGCAGCTTCGCAGGGGTTCCTTTTGTCCTATGAGATACCTCTGAGATAGAGGGCCAGAGTGGTCTTGCTGAGCCTTGGATAAATACTTAACTTCGCATCCTTAACTATAGGCAAATGGTTTTCTAAAGGAGCCCAGATAATGTCTCTGTGAAAACTAACAGGAAGCTCCCTCTCCAGGTAGATGCTGCCCCACAAACCCCTGGTCAGGCTGCCAGGTATTGATTTGTATGCTTAGAAGGGGATTCCCCTTCCTCCGGCCACAGCCAGCCTAGACAGGGGTCATGGCTTGACATGGGGCAGTGACTGCCTTTCGGTACCTCCTTGATCTCTCAGCTACCTGCCGTTGTCACACTGTCTTTGACATTCCTGAGAATGGCTGCCAACTGCAAGGTGTAAGCAAACATTCCCTTCTCCCTGCAACCGTGGGGTTGCCGCCTTTCTGTCACCGTTCTAAGGTTTAGAAGGAGGCCTCTGCGTGTGGCTTTTATTTGCGTATCTTGGATTTTAGTGTATCTGTGCATCCCTTCATAAGCTTGCTGGCCATTAGATCTTCTCCCTCTGTGAACTCCCTCATCATATTTTGTGACCATGTGTATTGAATTTACTGCTTTTTTCTGCTTTATTGATCAGATGGAAGCCTTTGTCTATTATAGATAATAATCCCTTTCTGTTTTAAATGTAGTCTTCTCCCTGCTCGGCATCTGTTTGCTTAATCCGTTTGTACTCTCTTCTGCTGAACAGAAGCCCTTAATTTTGATGTGCTCGAATTTAACCATTTTGTCTGATTTTTGTGCCTCTTTGGTCTAGTTAGGAAGTCTTTCCCCACTCTGCTCCCCAAGTCAGAAACTTATGATCCCCAATTTTTTTCCACTCCCTTCAGAGCTTTAACTTTACATCTTTAATATATCTGGACTCCAGCTTTTGTGTGGAGTAAGGCAGATGGAACTTTATTTTTCTCCCTATAGCAGGCCAGTTTCCTACAGACTAAGGAGATCCGTCCTTTCCCCATTGTCTCGTGTCACCTCTGTACCACAAATTGTTATCAAGTCTGTGGCCCTGTCTATTGACCTTTCTATGTCCTCTACCACACTGCTTCTATCGCTGTGGCTCTACGGGTTGTCTTAATAGCTGATACGTCAGGCCCACGCTTTAAAAAACAGAAACAGGAAAAGGGCAACAGCACAGGAAGACTGTTGCACACAAGCCAAGACCTAGAAACTGCCGCCCCGAGTCTTCACTTCACCAGCTCTTTCCTGCCCTTCAGATCCCTGATCGAACCATCACCTTCTCGGGGAAGTGGCCCTGCCCCCATCGTTCCCTTTCATAGTACTGTACTCACTCCACATATGTAACACACACAATTCGTAATTAAAATGAGCTCGCTTATTTATAATCTACTTCCCTCTCCAGTCAGCAAACTCTTCGAGGACAGAAATTTGGTTCATTTTAAGTGGTGCCCAGCAGCACAATGCCAGGCCCACAACTAGAGTTAGCTTTGACTGAGTGCTTGAATACTTACGCTCTATGCTAAGCACTTTATGAATGTTGGCTTATTTAAACCCTACCCCCATCCCAACTCTATGAAATCGATACGATTATTATCTACGTTTTGTAGACAGAGACTGGGGCATGGAGAGTTTAAGCGACTCGCCAAAGACTCCATAGCTGCCGAGTAGATAAGCATGGCTTTGAGCTCGGTCTGGCTCTAAAGTTTGTGTTCATGTCCAATGGTTAGACCACCTCTCCATACACCACAGAGTGTAGTGAATGAATGGAAGAACGAATAAGTGCAGAAGAGAAAGGAGAGGGTAGATCAGATGATTATAACAAACACATTTGTGCACAGCTTCTTTCCCCAAGTTATTATGCTCCTAATGAGAGTTATTTTTTCCTCTAAGATGATGATTTTCATAAATTATGGAAAATTCTTTGGTCATTGCTTTTTATGTTATGGCCTGGGGTGGAGCACAGGGGGGTGATGAATGACTTTTCAAGTTCCTTCACATCGAATTTTCCAAGACAAGACCGCGTGTAGAATCTATAATTAATTATTATTCACACTTAATATAGTTAGATAATGTGAACACATACTTTCCATTAATTTATGTGGCTGATTCCTCATAATTTTCCCATAGGTATAGTTCACTGATTTCTCAAGTTATTAAAAATTAAAATTCATATTAGAGAGTTAGAGGAGCCTGGTGTCCCTTTACCTATTTTTAGTCTAATGTCACAGCTGGGTAGGAGGTTCATTGCAACTACTTCCTTTGGACAATTCTAAACTAAAATGGATGGGTGCATTTATTCTTTGACTTGTTAATTCCTTAAATGTTAATTCATGACTACTTGGACAGTCCTGCTTGGGGGTCTCTGTTTCCAGCAGGCTTACCCACCTCCTTGGGAAGGCAGAGAAGTAAACAGCTAGTAAGAGCTACCAAGAAGGCTGGGGAGGAAGGGTGCCTGGTCTTGCCTCGGGTCAGGGGCAGGAGTAGGTGATGTCTAAGCTGGCCCATGAAAGAAGAGAAGGAGTTAGATAAATGGAGAGCAGAGGGGAAGGCATTTGGGGTTCAAAAATGGTGTGTACAAAGCCAGGGTAGCAAGAAAAGGAAGGGCAGTCCTGGAGAACCAAATAGTTTGCCGGGGGCAGTGCAAACAAGGGACGGTGGGAGTGAGTGCTGGAAAGGGGTAGGGGGTAGGGGCATCTTAAGCAGATTACTTAAGAGAAAGACGGAGGCTTGTACTGTCCAGGAACCTCAATATGAGATTCTGAATATTCGAGGTTATCACAGGAACTTAAAGCTCATTGAAACCAACTCGCCCATTTCAAAGGTGAGGAAACTGAAGGCCACCTGCTTGAAAAACAAAAATAAGAATTTTTCAGATCAACCAAATTCATTCTTGCCCAGATATTTGGAGCTAATACTTTCTATATGGAGGGGGTATTATATTCCAGGTCCTAAACAAAACTCTTAGAGGGGACTTACAGGCAGGTGTGACATTGTGGAAAGCAGCCCAGGACCTTCCTATTGCCCATGCCACCAGGAAGCCCTGCGGGCAGAACTTTTCAGATCAGAGAATCACAGGCGCTATACTGGTTACAGCGCAACCAGAGCCACCCCTGATTTGCATATTCTGCATAACTTTGCATAAAGCATTAACAAGTCTCAAAGCCTGTAAAATAAAACTAATTAGAGCAGTGTTTTGCCCTGGTATCTAGACTGTGCATATCTAGGAGAAGGCAAGGGAGCATCTTTGTCTTCCTAACTGCTCTCTCAAGCACAACTGTGGTGGCTGGTTTAGGATCCTGGGCAAGAAGCTGGGTTCTAATCCCAACTCTGCTACTTACTAGCTGTGTAACCTTGACAATCAGCTCAGGCTCTGAAGCTTGGTAATAAGGAGCCACCAGTTATAGTCATACAAACGAGTGGGCAGAGTCATATGCGTGAGTGTGTCCACCATGCCACAACGTCCAACACAAACTCAACACTCAGCAAATGTTTAGGCACATGGGTTCGAGCCAGGTGCAGCGAAATTTCTCTAATATTCAATGCCAAAATATTTTAATCTTACTTCTGAACCAATTCCTTGCCTATACCTCCCAGAACAGGAAAACATATCCCTAAAACAGAAAGGAAATCCCAGGTCTCCAGAAAAATTATCTTCTAGGAGGAGGTCATGGTATCAGAACCTTTATAGTGGGTAAAAAAATTCAGCTCAGTGAGAAAACTGAAGCCCAGAAGAGGGAGTTGAAATTCAGGGGCTGGAACCCCGGTCTCTGGACCTCCTGCTGGAGCTCCCAGGACTGCCTCATGTGGACCTGGATTTAGGACAGTTTTTCCTCTTTTGACAGTCCTCGGGATTCCAGCCCAGTGCAGATAAATCTGGCTGGAGTTTCCAGAGATCGATGCTGCTTCCGATACTCTCCCTGCGGCAAGCTCACGACATATTTTTTTTACAAGTAATAATTAGCGACAGAAATATCTGACCTACTTACAACTCCATAAATACACACATTTGGCGGCTTCCACATCAGCTCCAAGGCCGTCAGAGGATCCTGTTTGGGAATAGCTTTTTAAAACCTGGTTAAAAGACAATTCCACAGCAGGCAGTTTAGGATGCTAATTTCTGCCCGCAGTACCTTGCCAGGCTGGCGCTGCCCCCTGGACCCACCTCCTCCTTGTTGAGGTGGCATTCAGCCCCTAATGCCAGTGATTATTTTCACATTCTGTTTCCACAAGCCAGAGGGGGGACTGAGTTTCTGTCTTTGGACACATAGATTATGCATAGATCTTTTCAGATTTCTAAAGCAATTTAGAAATGATGCGAGTTCTGCCCTTGAATTTTCTAAACACAGATCTTAACAATTTGGTCTGAGCCTTCTGTCGGCACCACTGCCCACATTTACCTTGACCAAGAGAAAGCCCTTTCCTTTCCTTTGCCCTTAAGTACTTTCCTGGATTCTAAAACGTTTCTTAAAAAATTGAGCAAGACAAGATGTGTGGTCCCGAGGCAGGCCAAGGGCTGAGCTGGCCTTGGTCGGAATGCCAGGAGATTCTCGTGCTGCCCTGCTGGACGCTGGGGGCCCTCTGTCCGCCCTTCCCAGAAGCCCAGCACCACTAACCGTTGAGTTTGGGTCTCAAGATGACACTTGTGCAGTGCTGCCTCCTGGTGGAGGCGTGGCTCAGGTCTGCGATGGTAGCGTGGGCCCCTTAGTTCAGTTTTGCCAGTATTGACTGAGTATCTATTACTGGGCCCTGGAGACACAGTGAATAAGACCTACTCATCACAGGACAGTATAAAAAGGGATGCCAGAGTGCCTGAAACGAAATCAAATCCGGGAACTGCATAGGGAATAAATAGATGAAAGAACGTAGCACAGGGTGGGAGTGGGGGACCTCATTGAATCAGGGACATCAGAGACGGGTTCCTGGAGGAGACGAACCTGAGCCCCATTTTATTAGTCTTCTTCAGGTAGATCGGAGTGGGAAGGGGAAGGCCATTGCTGCCCAAAGGAGCAGCTGCGTAAAGACACAGAGGTGCGCGGAGAGCATGGACTATTCGGGAAGCCATATAAAGTTCAAGGGCACTGCAGGGAACCGAGGCTGGAGAGGAAGGCACGATGAGATTGGAGAGACCTGTGTGAAGCATAGTAAGGGATTCACACTCTAACACGAAGGCAGTGGAGAGTAGATAAATTGCTTAAGAAGTCTCACATGATTCAATTTGGGTTTTTTTTTAAAGATCACTTTACAGGTTCCCAGCATAGAGAACCATCTGGACGAGGATAAAACGGGAAGACGCTTCACAGCTTTCTCACCCTCTATTTGCTGATTTGGGGCCTGTGCCAACCAGGGCTCTGGTGGCCGTCCCCTCTAACCTTCGAAAGTTTCACAAAAGTTAAAGAAAGAGGACACTGTTGGCAATGACGCAACACTTCCGAGAGGACGGGTTCTGAGTTCCCATGGCCGTGCCCTCGAAGGGGACAATCCTGCCATCTAATATTGCTCAGAATGATGGAGAAGCAAACACCGTAAGTGAGACGAAGTCACAAAGAAATTATGCAAAGAAACAGAAAATGTGACTGGTGTCTGCAAACATCAACATGCCCTCTCGCTGAAGGACTAGAGCAATAGATCACCCGCCCCATAAAAAGAGAGCAGATTGTCCTGTGGTTTCTCCTGGGGTTGAGGAAGGCTGGAAAAAACTAACAAACAAACAAACAAACAAACATAGAAGTAATGAAAGAGAAAAAAAATAGATTGTACTACAAGAGAAAGGGGACAGTGTCCAGGAGGTAAGTAACTCTGCAAAATAACCCACCCACAGTGATTTCGGGCATTGTCATAGAGCCCAGGAAAACATGGCACCTACAAAAAGCAACAGGAAGAGATGCAAAAGGAAGTGGGCGAGACGAGAAAGTGTGGTAAGGAAACTGGAAGCACCGTGGTGGAGCCCAAGCCACGCGGGTGGCAGCGCAGGGCAGAACTGATGCCGCAGATGATCGAATCGGTGGTTTGGCAAAAGAACACGGAAGAAACGGGCACATAAAGATCGCCGTCGATGATATGACCATTTCAGAAAAACAAGGAAGAAGAGACGACCCATGAACGAAAAAATGGTGTTCATGCAGGGGCACCCAGAAGAAAAGAAACAAACTGTAATCGAAGAGGCAACACAAACACACTTTTCAGAGCGGCGGAAAGAACCGCGCTTACAGATCAGAAGGACCCAGGACATTCTAGGCGATATCGCAGCAAATTTTCCAAAGTAGAGAATAAAAGGAAAAGTCCTAAAACATATCTAGGGACAAAAGGCAGCTACATCGGTAGTGGGGGGTGGGGGGTCGGGGGAGAGGGATGGAGAGCAAACAGAATTGTCTATGCAATTCTAAATACCCCAATATAGGAGCTAACATTTACACACAGATGGAAGTTGCACTGTAGACCTTGTCTGTTTCTTATTTTATTTTCCACTTACTTCCACTTTTAAGATCTATTCCAAGGTGCCAGCAGTACCTCTGCTTGGTTGCTGCCATTTGCAAAACGGCATTCCATAATGTACATGCTCCTCTATGTTTACTCAGTCATTTTCCTAGTGACGGACACGGGGTGGCCTCCTTTTTCCCATTCACATCCAAACAGTGCTGCCCTGGATGAGAATTTCTCCAGGAGTAAATCAAGGAGTGGAGTTACCAGTTTCCAGATTGTTCTCCAGAATGTCTGTACTATACGTCTTTGTATCTGCAGCCCCTTGTACCACTAGTGCATAATGGCTGTTTCCCACGTTCACTCCTAAGCTGGGAACCATCCAACTTGCTGTTTTGCTCATGCAGTGGGTAAAGTCGTTTTAATGTTTCGTGAACTTCAAGTTAAGTCCAAACGATTCATACATTCGTTTACAAGCAATCCAGTTTCTCTATTAGGGAACTACCTGGTCATCTCTTTGACTAGTTATGAGGCTTGACCACAGTCACTTCTAGCCACCCAGTCCCCTCTGACCTGTGGCTGGGATGCAGGCCCATAGCCTGTGTCTGCCACATCCCTTATGCTAGCCATTTGTGGAAAGGCCAGCACTCAGCAGGAGTCAGAAACTCAGAGTCCAATGGGGGCCAGGCAATATAGATGACCGTAGGAAACCTGTGTGAGACAGGAATGCCAGGGCATGGTGGGCCCTTGGCTCAAAAATGACAATCACACAGTAGTTTTGAAGTCCATTTCCCAAAGTCGAGGTGATTCCGTCTTAAATTACACTAAGTGTAGACACCAAGAGGAGTCCCAGCTCTGTCCTGTGCATGTACATACCTGAAGGTAAAGCGATAATGAGCACTTTTGGGGGTTTCCTTGTACTTAAAAAATTGTCTACAATAAACCTACATTACTTGTGTAAATATTAAGAATTAAAACAAGTAAAAGATCTGGTTTAGAGCACACATCAGCGGGTCTTCTTTCTTGCCCACTTGTTTTAGGAGGGTTCACATGTGTCACCTTTTCAGAAAGGGCATTCTTGGCCATGCCCTCTAAAACCATGCCCTCCTCCTTCTCTGCCCCCTTCCCCTGCTTTATTTCGCCCATCACTACCTGGCATAATTTTATACATCTGTGTTGACTTGTTTACTCTCTGTCTTCCCTTCTATAATGTCAGCCCCGTGAAGGCAGGAATTCTGTCTGCGTCCCTCACAGCTCTCTCACAGCCCCTTGGAACAGAAAGTGGCACATCATGTCACATAATAGGTGTTCGAATAACACGGTTAAAATTCATTCTTGGCCAAATATAAGAGACAAGGCCCTTCTCCTCGCTTGACTTTTTAAAAGCCTAAATGTTTCTCTTTTTAAACATTTTTAATTAGTTTTAAGTATACAGTACATTGGTTAGACAGCTACATATAGTTAGTAAAATGATCCCCCCAATTGCTCCCTCCCTCCCCTGACCTTCCACCTAGCCAAAGTATTAATGCTAATTGCATTCCCTATGCTGTGCTCCCCATCCCCGTGACCATCCATCAGCGACTAATTTGTACTTCTTTAACCCTTCACCCCATTCTCCCAGCCCCCCAAACTTCCCTCTGCTCTGTCTATCACCAAATTGTCCACCATATTTGTGAGTCTGTTTTTGATTAGTTTGTTCTTTTTATTCCTTTAATTCTACATATAAATGAAATCATATAGTGTTTATCTTTCTCTGTCTGACTTAAATACCTTCTAGGTCCATCAAAGCAATATCTTTTCCCATCCCCTTCCTTTTCATATGTAGGGGTCTTATTTTCTTATCCTTTCAGCCACTCTATCTTTTGGTTGGAGCACTTAATTCTTTTCCATTTAAGGTACTTATTGATAGGAATGTAGTTGTTACCATTCTTTACTCCCGTTTTTGATACATGTTTTTTCTTCTTAAAGAAGTCCTTCCAACATTTCCTGTAATACTGGCTTAGTGGTGATAAATTCCTTTAGCTCTTTATTTATCCTTCAACTCTAAATGATAACTTTGCTGGATAAATTATTCTTGGTTTTATATCCTGGGTCTTCATCCTGTCGAATATTTTTTGCCAAGCCCTTTTGCCCTGCATAGTTTCTTCTGAGAAATCTGCTGCCAGTCTTATGAGTGTTCCCTTATAAGTAATTATTTCTTTTTCTCTTGCTGCTTTTAATATTCTTTCTTTGTATTTAACCTTTGGTATTTTAATTATGATTTGTCTTGGTGTGGGCCTCTTTGGATCCCTGATTTTTGGAATTCTCTGAGCCTCCTGGGGTTTTATGTCCATTTCCTTCACCAAGTTAGGAAAGTTTTCCATCATTATTTCTTCAAACAGCTGTTCAACATCTTGATTTTCTTCTGTTACACCAATCAGATAAATATTTGGCGCCTTAATAGTGTACCATATTCTCCTTAAATTATTTTTATAGTCTTGGCATCTCTTTTCTTGCTATTCTGATTGAGTGTCATGATTGGCTTTCCTGCCCTTTAGATAGGGCATTTAATCCTCTTCTTTATTCACTTGGTTTATTCCTTTGTTTATTCCATTTAATATACTTCTCATCTCAGATAACATGCTCTCTATTTCAGACTGGTTCCCTTTTATAATTTCCATTTCCATTTTTATCTCTTTGTTGAAGTTCTCTACTCTTCCCGAAAGTTCATTGAGCATCTTTGTAACTAGTGTTATGAACTCTGCATCTGTTAGATTACTTGGCTCCATTATATCTGGATCTCTCTTCTGTTCTCTCATATGGTTTCTGCTTCTTTGTCGTCCCATTTTGGCTGCCTTTCCATGTCTATTTCTATGTTTGAAGCAAAGCTCCTAAGTCTCCCGGTCTTATTAGTGTGGATTTGTGAAGTAGGTGTCCAGTGGCACAGTCCTGAGAGGGGTTCAGCTACAGGCCAAATTTAGCCAAGCCTGTGCCCCTCTAGGGACACTTGGGAAGATTCAGCAAGCAAGCCACAGATGCTGTGTTTATAGTTGCCTCAAAAGGCCACACCAGAAACCGAGGCCACCTGCCTCCACCAGTGTGAGTCTTAGCAAGGAGCACCTGATTCGCTGAGGATACATCTAGATGTAACTTGGGAGGGGCCCAGGTTGGGGTAGGTGGGGTTTCAGAGAGTCCTCTGGGCGGAGTGACCTCTGTTATCCAGTTTGATGACGTCACAGCTATGGTGGCGCTGTGTCCAGTGTACTGGTAGCGAGGAGGGCTCAACAGGGAACAATGGATACTGCCTGCACTTCTGTACAGAGTGAGTCTCATCTGGTTCTCACTCCAACATGTCTTCCTGTAAGTCCCTGGTGCCCCCTACGTTCAGTTGAACAGGCACTGGTGCTCAGAGCGAGCAGGTCTGTCACCAGGAAAATCCACTCGCTGACTTGGCCATTTAAGAAGTGTCTGCCGCTGCCGCAGCCTCTGTCTCGGCCACTCAGAAATAGGCAGCCCTTTACCCCGTCCATTGCAGGGTGCTTTCTTGGATTTCTTCCTAGTTCTATGGCTTGTTCATCTAGATCCCAGGTGATTTTTCCTTGCTGCTGCTCCTTGTTTCCGTCACAACTTCGATTTGGTCACTAGAGGCATGAATATCTACGCCATATTTTTCCCCTGCTCTAAACGTTTCTCTTTATAAGGCAATGAGACAGAGAGATTCAGAACTCTGGTAGACATGAGTCGAAAGGGGTTTTCCACAAAGTTCCTTCTATTGTCTACTCAAAATACTATCACATAATCATCAAATACTGTTAGTGCTAGGTTTTCAGTCTTTCGCTGGTGAGATTTCGCTCACTATTTTAAAAGTTTCAGCTGCGAAGATTGTTCCTCCCCCAACGACAGCTCAGGCCACTGGGCTAATCAGGTTCAGCTCTGGCCCAGCTCCCTGGACCTGCTTCCTTAGCAGTAAAGGAATTCTCCTCCTCTTATATGTAGGTGATGGACACAGATCACATCCAATCGTAACTTTTGCCTTTTGGGAGCATTTAGAGATGAAGATTCCCTCTATTTTCTAATAAAAATATTAGCATGCAAGTAGTCACATAGAGCAAGGTAAAAATATTGTGGAAAAATCTCATGCTTTGTTCTCTCTCTGTGTTAAAACTTTGATCAGCAGTCTCTGGGGATGGGCAGGGCCCACCACTCTCCTGGTGACAGTTTGTCAAGCCCATCTTTTCCTCCTGCCTCCCTTCCTTCTTCTCTCCTCATTCCCTCTCTCCTTCTCCTTTCTCCCTTGCTTCCTTCCTTCTCCCTCTCTCCTCTACTCATTGAGAACCAGTCTGTGCCTGAGGCCCTGTAAAGTCTCCAGATGCTTGAGCTGAGCACAGTGAAGGCTCCGCCTCTAGTGGGCCCACAGAGCGATGGGAAGACTGGGAGTTATGAGTGCTCCAAGCGGAGGAAACAGCCCTGGAAAGCTCTGGATGTGAGAGGGGAGGCATAGAATGAGTTAGCGGGTAGTAAAGAGAGGCGGGCCCCACTCATTGCCCACAACACTTGGCCAAACCAAGGCTCCAGGTTGGTTATTAAGAGTTTCCCAGGAGCTCTGTGGGTTGATCCTGGGGGCTTTGCCTGAACTGTAACCTGGGAAAGTCCTGAGGCTTCTACATGCTGCCATCTGGGAAGTGGCCACCAGATGGTAGCAGAGGATCAGTGGGGTTACCTGCTCAGGCCCTGGAGTCCGCAGATACCCAGGTAGCCTTGGCAGTCTGACTATGGCTACACCTGCGCCAGGCCCTGGGGCAATGCAGTCTCTATCCTGACAGGAGGGGGTCAGAGTCTGGGTGTCAGACGTGTATGTATGTGCGTGGGTGTGTGGGCTTATGTGTGCGCATGTGTCCATATGTACGTGTACGAACATCTGTGTATGCATTGTGTGTGCACACGTGCACATGTGTGGGCATGACTGTGTGCACACATATCCATTTGTGTACATGCGTGTATTCATGTGGGGGTGTGTATATGAGTTCGTGTGACTAGGCGTGTGTCTATGTCTGTGTGTGCCTGTGTGTGTGTGTGTGAGCACTGCTAAGCCAGTCTAACAAGAACTCCCTGCCCTTGACATCTAAGTCCCTGGCCTGCCTTTAGCAAGAATCCTCTCAGGCCCATTTAGCAAGCACTCTCTACCCTCGATGTTTCCTCTTAGTAATTTTGCATCCCTGGCCCGTCACTCTCTGCTCCTTGCCTATAAATCCCCAGCCATCCTTGCTGGATTCGTAGTTGAGCCCAGTCTCTCTCCTCTATTGCAATAGTCTTGAATAAAGTCTTTTCCATTTTCACAAGTATCAGAATACTTTTTCTTGAGCAAAGAGTGGAGTGACTGGCAGGGATGTTGGAGGGAGCAAAGTTAGAGAAGTGGGGGGGGGCAGGCCATGTGATTACAAAATTCATCTTTGGCTTCAATCTCTGTGAGTCTTTCCTCTATACCCCCTGGCTGTCCCTGCCTCTCTTACCTGGATGCCTGTAACAGCCTCTATCTCATCTCCCTTTTTTAGGGCTCACCGGCCCCCAGCTCGCCCCCTACTCTACAGCCAGAAATTTTTTCAAGCCCAAATCTAACCACATTCTTCCCCTCAAGGACCTCTAGCCCACAAGCAGTCCATCTCCTCAGCCTGGTAGGCAAGCCCTGAAGCCTGAAGCCCTAGGCAGCTTCACTTTTTCTCCCTCCAAGCTTCAGCTCACCCTCATTTTCTCTGCTTCTGCACACATACCCCCCATCATAGAATTATACATCTGAATTCTATTCAATTTTCTAGGCCCAGCCCACCCCTCGCCTTGCCTGAGAAGTCATCCCTGGCTTTGTGCACCCTGAGTCCCTCGTCTTACAGCCCAGCAGGGTTGATTCTGCCCCTATGGCTGACCCCTACATCTCCCGGAAGGCAGAGGCCATCCCCAGCATCCTCTCCTCCCCACTTTCTCCAAGTTATGGGACAGGAGGCTACTCAGCCATCTTGGGGAGTTTGGAGACAAGGGATTTGCCAGGATAGGCTCTTCCGATCCTTCTTGGCTAGTGTGGGAGGAATAAATGACACTGGATTTGCGGCCATTACCACTGAAGCCCTGGATGTCAAAACTCCTAGGGTTTGGGTAGTATAGTGCTAAGAAGACAGGTTCTGGAGCCAAGCCTCCTGGGTTCAAGTCCTAGTTCCACCATTTAGCAGGTAAATGACCTCGGGCAAGTTACCTACCCTCTCTGTGCTTCGTTCCCCTATCTGCAAAGTAGAGTAACAATAGGGTTGCTGTGAGGATAAAACAAATTAACACATATGTCAAGAACACAGAGTTTGGCATATGATACTGACTTAAGGCTTGTATAGTTATTACCTGTGGTCATTACAACTGGGTTCAAGTCTAGTGGCATCTCCGTGACCTTGGACAAATCAGTTAGCATCCAGACCACCAACGTGCTGGCCACATGTACATATGCACATGTACACACACGTTTTGTGTGTTTATTTGTTTACTGTCTTCCTCCCTCATCACAGACCTGAAGGTAAGCTCCACGAGGGCAGAAAGTTCACCTTGAAGCACCAGTGCCTGGCGAAGTGCCTGGCAAATAATAGTTACCCAATGAATATTTTCCAAATAAATGAACAGATGTGGGCTTTCCTCATTCATAAAATGGGCAATAATAACCCCTGTCACAACGGGCTACTGTTAGGAATGAGCAAAACAACACAGGAAGAGCACCCCATTTTCTCCACGGAACAGGAGGCCCTGAGACTGTGGTCTTAGAAGTGGACACCAGGGAGCAGCACAGGACCAAGTCATCTGGCCTCACTCAACCCTTGCCAAAGGGAGCTGGAAGAGAGGGACCTTCCCGCCTTCCCGCCGCTCCTGGGAGGGGCGAGCTGGGCTCGTTTAAACACCACCCTCCCTGCCCAGGGAGGCTGCCAGGGAGCCTCTCCCAGGTCAGGCGCACACACATCACTCATTCCTTCACCAAGCTTTAATTGGGTCACAGAAAGTTGAATAGACAGATTGTCGCTTTCACAGAGCTCAGAGCCAGCAGGGAGACAGTCTCTGAACAAGTAATTAAAGTAATTACTTTAATTCAAGTAATTAAAGCAAACAAATGTGTGCTCTGAAGGCGGCGTGCAGGACGCATTGAACACAGTGACCCTGTGTCTCAGGCTGAGATGTGACGGCTGAGCAAGTGAACCGGGAAAGGAGGGAAGGAGATGCTGAGAGCTCTCAGGCAAAGAAAATAGCCAGTGCAAAGGCCCTGAGGCGGGAAGATGCATCACCGTTTAATCTCTGGCCCAGAGAAAGAACATGACTCCCTGAGATCCCACAGCGCGAACAGAGCCAGGGCTGGAGCCCAGGCTTCTGGCTCCCGGTCCAGGGCTCCCTCCCTTGTCTCTGGTTCCCCTTCCAACAAGCTTCATGCCTGATGTAGCTGCAGCAGCAGCTGCTGCTGCTGCTGCCCCGGAGGCATAGGAATGTTGGCTCTGATACTGCCTGACCCAACTTCCCCATTATATGAGCTGATAAGAGATTTAAATTCTGATGTCTAGACTTAGACAATAACCAAATATCCTATGCAGATGGGGCTGATACGAGCCTATATTGGGGGAAATAAGGCACCTTTCCCTGTGATCGTGTTTCAGTGGCTCTCGGCCAGGGCAAAGGGACGGCTGGGGCTGGCAAAGCGAAACATGATGGCTCCTAACAGGGTGAGGGCATTGGCTGGGACCCAGAGAAGCTTGGGAAGTTCAAGTTAAGACTGACCTTCCTCTAGATGAGCATTCCCGGGAGCCTCAGCCCAGGACAGGGCAACCCTGCTTCATCAGTTGGACTAAGAAAAGGTTGTACTGGAAACAAAACAACTCCTAAATCCAAGAGGCTTCAAGCCACAAAGGTGCATTTCTCACTGACTCAGAGTCCATCGTGGATGCAGGCGGGACTCTTGTTGGCTCGGCGTGGCCCCTGCTTGTCAACACAGGAAGACAGTGCAGGGGAAGCGGAGCGTCTGCAATTAAATGCCTCCACCTGGTGGTCACAGCAAGGCATGCGGCCATGCCCGAGCTTGAGGTGGCTCAGTGGAATCATCGCATGCGCCCGGAAAGAAGACCTAGTATGAGCAGCACTCGTGTCCGCTGCCCACCTTGGGATGGACAGTCAGAGACACCTGTGAAGCCTCAGTGGGGGCGGCCCTCACTTAGCTCAGCATTTCCAAAAAGGCTGCCAGGGGCACTTGTGACATTTATCGAGCATCTATTATCAGTCCAGGGCTCCGTGAGCGTTACCACATTTAATCCCCAGAATGACGCTGTAGGTAGGCACCGGTATCCTCCCCCATTTTACAGATGAGAAAGGTGAGGCACAGAAAGGTGGAAGCAATCTGGCCAAGGCCACCCAGCATGTAAGTGACTAAGACTTCACGCCAGGTGTCTAACCTTCAAAACGAGGGACTCCAAAAGAGAGAAAAGGGGGTTTTATGAGGAGCAGCTTCCATAATAAGGGAGACTTTGAATGGTAGATGGGTGAAGAGGATATTTAAGATATTATTCTGTCATACAATAGAAGTCTCGTCTTCATATCTCTTAGAGATATTTCAGTAAAAATTTATGGCTTTTGGTGTTTTTTTTTCTTTTACAATTATTTGCATTTACTTCTTTATTTTGAAAAATTTCTAACCCAATAGTTGAAAGAATAGCCCTCACTGGGATCCACCAACTATTAACATCTTGTCACACTGATGCCACACACGCTCACACTACACTTTTGCTAAACCATCCAAAATTGAGGTGGGCCATCATGATGCTTCATCCTCAGATACTTCTGCGTGCCCCTCCCAGGAGCAAGGGAATTCTGCTACACAACCCCACACCAGCGCCACACCCAAGATAAGCACCATCAATTAGGCAACATCGGCCAACCCGGTCCACACTCGCATTTCCTCAGTTGCCTCCCAGACACGCTTTGTGGCTGTTTCTTCTTCCCAACCCAGGATGCATTCAAGCATCATGTGTGGGTTTGGCTGCTATGTCTTCCCTACACCATTTCTCATGACACTAGATCCTTTGAAGCATCTAGGCCAGATGTCCTGCAGAATGTCCCCCGGGATTCCCACGTTAGCCTCAGGCCAAACGTTTCCAGCAAGGGCAGCTCACGCTGTCAGCCTATCTCCCCAAGGCCAAGAGGCCCAGCCCGATGCTCCATGAAGAAAGTGAGTGCCAAGCCTCTCAAGCATCAAAGCATGCTCCCTTTGGTGGTTAACAAGTAACCTTTGGGGAGACACTTCAAGACTGTGACTATTCTGTTCCCCGATGAATTTCACTCCATGGTCTTGGTATGCGTTGATGAGTCTCGCCTGAATCACTTATTACATTGGAGGTTGCGATATGTTAATTTCCTAATTCTTCAGACAGACAGACAGATAGAGAAGGCCTGGCTCTCTCGAATGCAATACTATCTGCGCCTGGTCCCTAGGCTGCCCAGTGCTTTCCAAGTCATGCAGGTGGCAGGCAGAAGGAAAGTGGGCAAGCTATTGCAGCCGGCACCAGCCCCGGCTTCATGACTAACTGGCTGTGGGAACCAAGCGTGGCCCTAGGACCAGCAACATTGACTCACCTGGGAAATTACTGGAAATGCGGGCCTCTCAGTGGGAATCTGCAGTTTCAGAAAGGTCCCTGGGAGATCCACCTAGCTGGGAATGTCTGGTAAGGACTGGCCCGAGGAACACCCTGAGCCTGTCTGAGCTTCAGCCTCTCCAGGTGAGATGAGGGTCACAAAGGCTCATTGCTCAGGTCTGGCTTTTTCAGAAAAGCAGACGCTAATACCTGCCTGTGCAAGAAGGTGATGATGTTGGTGATGGTGACTACCACAACAACTACCATTCTAAGGAAGAAAGACCTTAGTATACTATTATCCCAGAAAGGAGGAGCAGCTTGCCCATGGTCACACAGGATGGCAGAAGCAGATTCAGGACTTGAACCAAGGGTTTCCAATCCTAGTTCATGAGCTGTCTTCCTCAAAGGAGCCCACTGGCCAGGTTATTAAAGAAAGGCAGGTTCTTCTCTCCCCCTGGAGATGTGTCTGTTTGCCAGTAAATGGCGAAGGAGCCCATTGTGGCCTTGGGGCGAGAGTTAACTTGACTGAATGGGCAGACACTGGCCATCTTTCCCCTTCTTAGAATGACAGGGGTGTCTCTTCTGGAAAACCTCATGGCTCTGAGACTGACACCCAGGCGGGGCAAGAAAGATGCCCACGAGCATCTCTACAGAGGATGGCTGGGGGCCCATTGCTGGTCTGGCCCAAACACCACCCTAATTTGTATAGCATGTCATAGTTCACGAAGTGCTAAGTGACCTTGGACAAGTCCCTGCCCTGGGCCTCAGTTTCCCCATCTGTCAGATGCGCCAGAGGTTGTGGTTAATCTCTAATTACCGTTGGCTCAGAACCAGCTGTAGCGTACACAACAAAAATGAAGATTTGGTTTCTTTCTTAACCTGAACAAATTAAAATATTTGGCTCCACAAATATTAGCTTCATTCCTAATCCAGCCCCCACCCAGCTCTCGCAGCACAGCACAGCATCCTCCAAGGCTACGGGCTCCTCTGGGTCCTCCGGCTCCCAGCCAGACGCAGCTTGGGCACATCTGCTTCCACTCAGCGTCTTTGGCCAGCCACTCTGCCAAAGACTTGACCCAAGGACTTGACCCGTGGCCTTGCAGGCTTCCAGGGGCCTAGAGGGACTGCTGGGTCCCAATTACAAGAGTGACAAAGGCCCCTGACAGGGCAGCACTGTAGCTCCCACACACGGCTGGCTCTCCCTGCCCAGTACCAGCAGCCAAGACCAGGTGGTCAGCTGGGGCAGAGGCGGAGTGACTCAGGGGGCAGCTTGTTGGGGAGGGGAGGTGCTGAGAGAGGCCTCGAGTGGCTTATTCAGACACAGACCCTGTGGGGCCAAGTTGGACGGCGGGAGAGCAGGACTCAGCAGTCCGGCTCAGGCCCTGGGTGCTGGAGGGGAGGCTGCAGGGCAGCCAGGCCGGGTGGTAGACGAGGGCATCGGCTTCAGCATTAGGTAGATCTGAGTTCAAATCTCTACCCTGCAGCCTCAAGCACGCCCCTTGCCCTTTCTGGTTCCATATCTATAGAATGGGTCAGTAATATTACTAAGCCACATGGTCATTTTGAGGATTGTTCGAGCCAAAATGCACAACATGTCTTACATATAGTACAAACCGAGTAAATTGTAGTTGCTATTATTATTATTATTATTATTACTGACATAGTGTTGGAGAAAATGAAGAAAGTCTTAGTTTGACATCTCACTTCTAATACATTGCCCCAAATGGTGAGCTGGATCAGCTTCTGGATGTCAACGACGGCCACCACACAGAGGGACAGAGCCGGAAGTCGCCTGAGGACTTGGTGGGGAGAATCGGAGCTGGGAGGCAAAGGCTACCCCACCCAATAGCCTCAGCCTGCCTCCACCCCATGGGGCCCAGGACCCACAGGCTCCGAACTTCCAATTCAGAAACTCCAGAGGTCTTCACTTCACAGGGAGTTTTTAAAGTCTGTTTTAAAAATGAAAGCTGGTGGAGTAGATCCTGCCTCTGGGGCAGAAACGACCCCACCTTCTAAGTGAGGTCAGTCTGACTTCCCAGCAAGATCAAGGCCACCAGGTCAGCAGGCTTTCAGCCTGTCTTATGAACCTCATTCCTAATAGTGAGGGTGGTCTCAGGGCCCAGTCCGAGCAAGGGAGCTGCTTTCTGCAAGGCCCCACTTTTGGGGTGTGGCAGCTCAGGACAGGGGACTGACCACCCAGAGGCACAGCAGCATTCTCCTTTCTCTGAAAATGCAGCCATGAAGTTTCATTAGTTGATGCACAAATAATTGCAGCACAGTTAATATGTCAGCAACAGGATGAGTAAATAAGTGATGTCATACAGCAGAATACTATATTGCAAAGAAATGGAATGAATTGCAATTACCCTGCCCAGCATGGATGAGTGTCACAAACATAACACGGAGCCAAAGAAGCCAAACACACATAAAAACATGCGCAATGAGTTCATGCACATAAAGCTCAAAAAATGTGCAAAATTAAACTCTGTGGTTTAAGAATGTCTGTGTAGATAGCAAAACTATGAAATGAAACAAAATAATCAAAAAAGCAAGTGGGAAAAGAAAGGCACAGGGGGTTCTAGTTGCTGATTATGTTCTATATCTTGACCTGGGTGGGGGTAGTTAAGTGAGCGTTTACTTTGTAATTATTTGTGAAATCGTACGCATCTTTTATGTACTTTTGTATATGTATATAATATTCTGGAATAAAAATTTATAAACAAAATATGGTAAAAAAGAAAGTGATGAGAGCTGTCCAGATGAGAGAGAAACTGCGTCTGAGGAAATCAGGGAAGACTTCATGGAAGAGGGGGTCCACTCAGCAGTTGCCTACGGAGAGTCCTCCACGTATTAGATATTAGATCCTGAGATGACAAAAAGTAAACAAACACGGGCACTCCTTGCCCCTGTGGAATTTACATTCCAGGGAGGGAGACAGGCAGGAGTCAAATAAGCATGCCTTAAATTGTAGACCACAATAACAGATGGCCTCAAGAGTAAAGTCCGGGGGCACTAAAATCTGAAGAGCGAGAATGGGTTGCTCAGGAATGGCGGGTGAAAGAGTTAGGAGGGGGCAGCACTAGTGACGGTCCTCAAGAGAGAGGGAGCTTGGCCTCAAGGAGCTGCTGAAAAGCTCACGTGGCCATGTGCAAAGAGCCGGTGAGGAAGTGGCATGAGATAAGTAGCATGGAGAGCTGGGAGGGGATATTCGAACTGGGCTATGAAGCTCGCGTAGGAGTCCACCAGGCAGAACGACCCCACCTAGGATTCTGTGTCTTGCTCACCTATGCCTAGTGCCTAGCTGTGCTTGGTAAATACATGCTGATTTCTCTTGAAAGCAAAAAGTCAGAGAATGGGAGAAAGGATTAGAGGTTATAAGACTGGGGCCATTGTTCTTGGCCTCAGAGAAGTGGGGGTTCAGCAGGTTTGAGACCTGGGGGAGGGAGTTTCCTTAGCATCTGGGCTCTTTCTCAACCCTCAGCAACTTAGTGGTACAGTAAAGTCACCAACAAAGAGAGGAGGGAGCTGGAAAGGGAAATTCCAAGAGAGAAGCCATCTGGTCTGGAAGCAGCTGACAGCCCAGCCGCTGCCACCACCACCGCAGAACTCGCTTACACCGCCTCTTCCACACCCTCACCCCAAACCCCAAGGTCTCATGAGAGTGACAGCAACAGGACCCGGGGACACTGGAGCCAGACGCAATCAGAGCAAGGAGCCCGTGGCTGTGGTGGCTGGAGGAATCCGGTTGTTAGTGGGCAGCTGAGGGAGCCGCGCTGTCTCCCCTGTGTTTACTTGGCTCTTTTGAGGGGCTGGAAATTTGATCTCCGTGGGGACCAGGCCCTGGTCAGCCCCTGCCGAGTCTCTGATGGAGCTCTGGCCTCTCGGAGCTGCTGAGGACGTCCTGTTATCTGGAGAAACAGACTAAAGAGCAAGCAGAGAAGGGAATTGCTCCAGTGTAAACTGTATAACAGCGGCTCCCATTTATGGGGGGCTTGCGATATGCCAGGCGCTGGGCTAAATGCTTTATGTATAACATCCCTACGCGGAAAGCATTGTTTTTCTTTAAGAGTTGGGGAAACTCAGACCAGGGCAAGTAACTTGTCCAAAGTTACATAGAACTGGAGCTGGATCGAAGTCCAGATCTGCCCAGTTCCAAAGCTAGTGCCACCAACCACCCTGCAATCTGCCTCCCAGGGCAGTGTTCACCGTGGCTGGGAGGCTGTGTTCACCGTGGCTGGGAGGCTGCTGGCACCAAGGCACCAGAGCCAGCGGCTCGCCAGCGGCTCCAAGAGGATTCTCATGCAAAGGGCACCCAGCGGTGCTCAATAAAGATTACATACTGGGTTTAAACTTTGACTTGTTTTTGTTTGTTTGTTTGTTTTTGGCTTTTGACTCAGTTTCAGATTCGTTCTTCCAGCAATGTGTTGTAAATTTCCGGCGAACAGAGACCACGTACCCGCAGCCAAGATGCCAGGCACGGTCCTGGAAATAAGGCCGATTCTAAGAACCTCATTGTTGATTTGAAAACTTACCTTTCCCATTCTTCTCCATTTTTGTTCCGTTTTTGTGGATTTTCCAAAGCCTCGTTAAACTTGTTTACAACTTCAGGCTGAATATCTCTCAGAGTAAAGGCATCTAAGTGATTGCTTTATCTGGTCGAGTTAAGTGCCTAACCTTGACCTCCCCGTTGTAATTCCAGTCCATTTTCTCACACTCGGTTCTGAGGTGAAGGAAACAGCTGTTCTTTTTCCTTTGAGAGGTCCCGTGCCCTAAGCAGGAAGAAAGGGCTCACCCCTTCCCCCAACCCAGGAATGTCGCTGTTACCTTTCCTACCGGAAATTTCTTCACTGAATTGCTTTCCTTTCCTTTGATGCAATAACGCTTCTTAGAGCCACTTATTCACCCATTAGGCCTTTTAGGGGAATATTCCTGAGTCTTTCCAGCTTGGGAAATTCCAAGAAACTGGAGTCAGACATCCAGGACCCTCCCTTTTGCACAGGAGTCTAGACAAGGCCCCTTCTTGTATGGCTGGGGGAAAGAAGGTCACCCAGGGAGGGGAGGTGGCAGCGCGGCAGGTTCCTCCTGACTTATTGTCTCCTGCTCCCAGGCCACTGCCCCTCCCCGCCCCAGGAGCCCTCACTCCCTCTGTCTTGAGGCCAGGTACCCTTTGGCCAGCCCCAGAGAACAAAAGAGTTAGGCTTTCTGTGTAAAGAAGGACAGGGACACAGTGATCACCAGGCCGCCAGCCCTCCCCTGTCAACTTCTTCCTGGATTTTGTGTCCATATCCTATGTCGCCACCTGAGACCTTGAGCGCAGACTAATTCCTCGTGCGGTGACCTCACCAGCAGGGCCAGGATTCTTGAAGAACAAAAGATAGTAGTGCCAATTCAGCACAGATACACACACACACACACCATCCCCATATGTGTTAAGGAAGGTACAGTGATCTCTTGGGTCTACAGGCTTTCTTAGCACCTCCTGGCCCTTAAACCTCATGACCCAGGCTTACAAGCTCACCAGCAAATTCCCACAACCCTTCCCAAACCCTGAAACTGAGTCACAGAGTTGAATGCTAGAGCCAGACACCATCTGTGTTCTTGCCCAGGGCAGAAATCCTCTTCCAGGTTGCCAAGGGACATGGTGATCATGACCTGTCAAGGCATCTCACCCCACTGTTTGACACCCCTGGAGGCTGCCTGGAGGAGCAGAAGGAACAGGGCTATGGAATCAGAGAGAACTGATTTCAAACCCCGACTCTAGTATATGCTAGTCGTGTGGCCTCAGGTAAAGTTGCTTTACCTCTCTGAGCCTCCGTTTCTCCATCCATACAGTGGGGAATAAAATATTTGCCTTGTGGATCTGGTGTGAGAATTAAGTGTGAGAACATATATGAAACCCAAATGTCAGCTGTACTGTCCCTGCCTCTGGAGACAATGGAGCATAGTGATCATTGTCATGAGAACCACCATTGCATCTACTAGTTCATCTACCAAAAACTATATGCATGGTCAGTGCTCAGTGCCTTATGGGGATTATGTCATCTAATCTTCACAGTGACCTCCATAGGAAGCATGACGTTGCCCCATTTTTCAGATGAGGAAGCCAATGATGTTAAGTCACTTAAAGAAGGGCGTGTAACTGGCCAAGGCCACCAGGTAGAGCCTGGGATTTCAACCCAGGTCACCTGCACTGGGAACCTACTTGTTTGACCACTGTAATACATGGCCTCTTCAAACCTGCTGTTCACTAAACACTACTAGTCATCCTTAAAATGTACTGCTGAATTGCCACGGACCCTTTCCTCCCGGTCTAAAACCATCTTCAAGATTTCAGCATGAAAATTTTCACCTTCTCATGCTCTTTCTGCTGTTTGTCTCCAATCTTCTGAGTTAATTCAATGTGGATCATTCAAGAGCCTTGAGTTCCTTGGTGCATCTACTGAGATGCAACACTCAGCCCCTTCCTCAAGCACCATGAAAAACCTGTTCCCCCAAGTCGTCTATGGCTGTGCCCCAAATTTAACTGAAGAGGAAATATGGAAAAATGTTTGCAGTGCAGAACACTTTACATTGAACGTTTGACAGCCCTGTTTTTAAACGTTCTTTTCCCTCCAACCCCATAGCTCCAAGAATTGTTCCCTGCTCAATTTGCCTCATAGGTTCTTGCCTCCACCCATGAGAGTCCCCTCTCTCCTGCTCCCTGTCCCACACCTCCACCACCTGCCCCCAACTCCAGTCTGTTAGGGATTGGAATTCTGCCGCCTCCAGCCCTTTATCCCAAACCCTTCCACAGTCACACCCATCCAGGGACCTTCCAATGACCTAGACCCACCCTCTTACAGGGCAGTGGGGCTTTAATTGGCTTCTTCATTCCCTGGCACCATGCCTGGTGTTTGGTGGACAGAAGTGATAATGACTATAGTAGCATAAGAAAACTCTTCCTCAGGTTAAGTAGCAACAAGCTTTTTTCCAATCATGATCCTAAAATATCAAAAGTCTCAATCCTTTGAAATGATCTTACTCAGAATTTCTCAATGAGGCACAACCTGCCCTCATGGAGTAGGAATGTCCTGTGCATTGCAGGACACTTAGAATCCCTGGCTCCCTGGCACTATCTGCCAATAGTACCCCACTTCCATCGTTGTGACAACCAAAAATGCTCCCCCATATCTCTCACACACACTCATGCACAAGCACATAAACACATGCGCACACACACATGCACACACACACACACGTACACGCGCACACACACACTGGATGGAGAACCACTCCTCTCATGCCACTTGAAGGGTAGCCATCTTGGAACATCGATTTTTTTGAGCTGAAGGCACTTGAAAAATAGCAAATGTAGGGAGAGGCTTTCTATGAACTCCCCTTCTCAGACTAAAAACAGATTTTCCTAAAGGAAATCAATCATTATCAGTTTCCCTCTTAGGGAGTGTCATCAACCAGGGGGACTGACTCTTGGCAAAGGAGAGGAGACTAGAAGTATATTTTACATCCAGACAAACTTTGTCACAAACTATCACACCTCCCAACCAGTCTTCTAAGGACTCATGCATCTCTTCTAAAAATCATTTCCTCTCCCCGAAGATACCTACATCCCCCTTCCTTTTCCCTATTAAGATGGTGCTGAATTCTGAAACCACCTCTCTGAGTTACTCTCTCTGCGTCCCTTCCGCATATCCGTATACGTGTTAGTAAACTTCTGTGCGTTTCTCCCTTGTTAATCTGTCATTTATCACAGGTGTGTTAGCTTAGAACTCAGAAGGGTAAAGGGGAAATTATTTTCCTCCCTTACACAAATGTGGGTTCATGAGACCAAGAGAGACAGTGGGCCATGCCTGAGATCACAGCAAGTAAGGCTAGAATGCAAGACTCCTGCCACGGCAGGGAGAGCCTGGCCGGGAAGAACTTCGCCTCCACTGCCCACTGAGGAGGTCGAGACCAGGGACAAGGGCCCTCTTGTCACTCCACTCCAGATCTCTGCAAACCAAATTCCCCATTCCCCTCTGCCCTAAAGGCCAGAAGCATGCCAGGCAGATACCAGCCGAGCAAACACCAGCCTCTCGCGTTTCGAGGGCTTACAAACTCTGCCTGGTTACCAGTCAGCCAGAAACATCAATGTCAAGTGAGGTTAGTGAGAAGTGCTGCCTGGGAAAGGCTGAGCAGCCAGACCTCCCCCTGGCAGCTCTCCACAGCCTGGCCCTGGGATTCCTGCTGTCAGCTGCCCAGAGACGCAGGGTGGGGGACAGGAGGGGGGATTTCCAGAATCCAAATGTGCCAGCAAGCCATGCTTTCCAGATGTGAGGACACACCAGGCCAAACACATAGCTCCAGTCCCACTAGAGACACAGCGCCTGGTGGGGGTTGGGCCGAGGGTAGGCCCAAGGAGAAGGGCATGACCTTGACTGCACCTCCTACTGTGCTCAGAGTACCTCCACTCCTCACCTCTCTGCATGAATAATTATGATGACCCTGCACCCCCATTTCACACGTGATGAGACTCAGAGAGGCAGGGTAGTACATCACAGAGGCCCACAGACCTGCTGCTTACTAGCTGTATGACTGTGGATATGCACTCCAATTTTAGTTTCTCCTGGATCATCAGGAGGGTAACACCGGCCTCGAGGATTGTTCTGAGACTAAGAGACACTCGCAGTTGTGCGGCAGCCCAGTGCCTGCTTCACGGTGGCAGCTGAGAATGAATCTTTTGGAAATAGCAGGTTGAACAAGCCACACTGGCGATGTAATCAAAAACACAACTCGATTTGGGGGTCTCGTTATCTCTTTAAAATGCAGTCAGCGGGGTGACTCCAGAAAGGGATGATTGTTCTGCTTGGTCTTAGGTAATTGTCTAAGACAATCATGAGAATGCCTAGATCTATGCAGAATTTTCTGGTCCAGAAATAGGGGCAGTGGTCAGCTTCTCCTCTCCTTACTGCCGGACCTCATCATCCAGGCTACAGATTCAACCCAGCTGGGGTTTGAGCCATAGTCAAGGGAAAGAGCAAATGGGAGCAACAGAAAAGTCCTTACCTGGGGGTTCTGTGGTCGGCCAGCTCGATGCTCTCGGAGCCTGCGTTTGCCTTTCTTGGACAGTTCCATGGGGGTGTCTGAGGATCCCAGTTGTGCCACTGTTCTCTCTCTGTCCTCATACACAGAGCCCTCTATGAAGACCCTGCCACATAAAGACCTCCCCAAGAAGACACCTCCCCCTTCCAGAAGATTCTCTAGGGCAGATACTAGAAGGGCTGTAGCTCAACTCTCCTGGCCCACATCTGCCTCAGGAAACATCCTCTGTGTGGAGGGTCAATCCTCTCACAATCAACCCCCTGCTCTCTCTTCCCTGACAGAGGCCACTTGAGCTTTCTCCAGTCTCCCAGCTTGCAGGAACACAGGTGGAGCTTTCTTCAGGTGGTTCGTTAAAAGTGAAAAAGGTAGCAGCCCTCTCACACCTTCAACCCCCCTCACGTCCCTACCCTCATGACAAAAGCCTTCTTCAAAAAAGTTTCTCACAAATCTTCTCTTGCTTTCCCTTTTTTCAATGTGTTATATCCAAGGACCATGGCTTTCTCTGCCACTTTCTTGTAAATTCTGTATTCAGTGACTCAGCTAAGCCCACCTGGGCATTGATAGCTGTTGTCCATAGGTGTGAAGAGCCACATCTTAGCCTCCCCTTCCACCTGGATTGTAACTGGCTTAGGGAAGAGGGAAGGACTGAAGAGGACCTGCTACTGTGGTGAGGAAAGTATTTTTTAGGTAGTAAATGGTAGAATTTTAAATCTTATTTCAAATCAATAATGAAATATATATTCACTGTAGACAAATCAAACAAGCATAAAGAAAAATAATGAAAACTACCCATAATTCCATCCCCAGAGACAAATGCCATAAAAATGCAAAGTCTTGTTTTCTGTCCACATCAATGGCGATATAATTTATAAAGATAATTTGTGTCTCTGTGTTTCCCTCTGAATCGCCTCTGCCACTTTCTCCATTGTACGAGGCACCCTGGCTGTCACCATATCCCTCCCCGGCTTGGGGTTAGGGGTACTTTTTAAGGGCTGAAAGACAGAGCTTCCTAAAGAGAATCCCTGCCTTCATCTTTTGTGAAAATCTGAGATCACAGAGCAGCTTGTGCTAAGTGTCCTAGAGGGACAAGAGTAGAGGGTTGTGGCTTTAAGACCAGAGAGAAAAGGTAGGGGAAAGGAGGCGTTCCCAATCAGATATGGAGGTGGGGCCCAGACGGGGTGGCTGTGAGGTTCATTAAGGCTGAACCCATACATTCCCTAAACTTACAACCCCCGCCAAGGAAATATCAGGGAAGATAGATTGAGGGGAACATGAAGCCCTGCCATCCAGGCTGATGTGGACAAAGAGGAGTGAGAACGAGCCCCCAAATGACTGAGACTGAATTTTTCACTGGTCCATGGATGCACTGGGCAGAGGTCTGAGTCAGAGCTAAGGTAGATTTTTTTAAATAGAGACAAACATGAAACTTCCTACATGTCTGAGTTCGTGGTTGATATCTGCAAACCTGCTACACTCTAATAATTTTTAGAAGTTATGGTATACACAGATTATAGCACGTACTATAGCTAGATTTTGTACCGTTTTTCTTTTAATAAGTCATGAGCACTCCCTTCAATCATTGAATACACCTTTAATTAAATTTTTGAACTATTAGTCGCATAACATAAAATTTACCATTTTAAAGTGTATAATTCAGTGGTTTTTAGTGTATTCACTATGCCGTATAGCTATCACCACTATCTAATTCCAGGACATTTTTATCATCCCCAGAAGAAACTGGTACCTGTAAGCAGTTAGTCCCAATTCTCCTTCCCCCATCTCCTGGCAACGACTAATCTACTGTCTATCTCTATGGATTTGCCATTCTGGACATTCACATAAATGAAACCGTCTCTGGCTTCTTTCAGTTAGCATGTTTTCAAGGTTCGTCCATGCTATATCATACATGTTGTTGCATGTAATATACTTGAATAATATTTTGTTGTATGGATATACTACATTTAGTTTATCCTTTCGTTAGCTTATCAGCATTTGAGTCATTTCCATTTTTGAATATCATGAATAATGGTGCTACGAGCATCATGTACACGTATTTGTGTAGACAAATGTTTTCATTTCTCTTGGATATATACCTCGGAGGGGAATTGCTGGGTAATATGATATCTCTATATTTAGCTTTTCGAGGAGCTGCCAGTTTTCTGCTGTTTTCCATGGTGACCACATCATTTTACATGCCCATCAGCAATGTATGAGGATTCCAATTTCTCCACATCCTCACCGACATTGGTTATTTTTCGTTTTTTTTTTTTTTTTAATTATAGCCCTCCTAGTGAGTGCGAAGTGGTATCTCATTGTGGTTTTTATTTGCATTTCCCTAATGACTAATAAAATTGAGCATAGATATGTTTTTAAATTGGAATTTTAGTGGCCATGTAAATTCTATCATAGATTGCTATATTGTATTTTTTAACAAGTATTTCTTTAAAATTTTTTTTTAATTATAATTGAAATGCAACCATTTGCAACAACATGGATGGACCTAGAGCATAGTAGCTAAGTAAAATAAGTCAGACAGAGAAAAACAAATATTATATGGTTTCATTTACATGTGGAATCTAAAGAACAATATAAATAAACAAAACACAAATAGATCTATTATGCTATAATGTATTTTTAAATGGGCTGTTACTAAATCTTTAAGTTGTTTCTATTTTTTCCAATGCATTTATACATCTAAGCCTTTGTATATTGTAATTATCTCTAATTTAACCTCATTCATTCATTCACTTATTCATTCATTCATTTATTCAACAACTCTCTACTAAGCCAGACCTAGTCAAGGTGCAGAACAGAATTCAATCCCTTCCTTCCTGGAGATTCCAATCTAGTGATTTAGCAAGCAACCATGCAATGAAGCTTGTTGTCAGAAAAGCTGAGGAGAATTATGAAAGAAAAGCATAGGGTGCACATGGAGAGAAGTGTGTCACTGAGCGTGGCAAGGCCTGAGGAGAAAAGTCAGCCAGGGCCACGGTAGAGGCCGGGGAGAACATTCCAGGCAGAGGGAGCAGCATAGATGAGGCCCTTGTGATGAGAAATGGCTTTGTCTATTTCAGGAACTAACAGAAGACCTAAGCGACTGGGCAGACACGAGGAGAGAGGGAAATCAGGGGGAGGCAGAGGGGATGGAAGCGGAGGGAAGAGGGACCATGTCGATCGACAGCCAGCTGTAAGATAGCTAAATGTGGAGACAGTTGTTTTCCTTCCAATGTGTCACTTTTAAAAAGCAAAGGAGAGATGATAAGAAGGAAGGAGCTGGGGAGAGGGGGTTGCTGAAGACGGCACGCTTAAACTAACGAGTTCTTGCCCTATGCGTTCCTACATGAGCCAGACTGAGTACCTATCAGTTACCCAGGCACTTCCGTCACCAGCCATGTCTGTGCCCAAGCTGAGCATCTTATACAAGGGCCAGCACACACTGCACCACAAGATCCTTCTACCCTGGCCGGGGCTGCCTGGACCAAAGTGGGTGTCTGAGCTAAAAGCAGCCAATCTTGACATTGGCCAGCGGTCTGAGAAGTGACCTAGTATAGTCCAATAAAAAAATAAATATTTGTTCTTCGTCCTTGGTTCCTGGCACTGGAGATCCTAAATTCCTTGGAACTCATTGTCTCTTGTATGTTAATGAGATGACTCATAGGGGGACCTAGGTAGGCTCAGGATGGGCACTGGTTGTCTGCACTGTGACTCCTGGGAGGGGAGAAAGGCTAGAGATTGAATTTAATTACAATGCCCGAGGACTAACTCTATCATATCTACATAATGAAACTTCCATAAAATCCTCTAAACGACAAGAGTTTGGAGAATTTCGGGTTGGTCAACACATCGACTTGCTGGGAGGGTGAGATGCCCTCAAGGGCAAAGAAACCCACCCCCTGCCATATTTTGTCCTATGCATCTCTTCCATTGGGCTGCTTCTGGGTTGTATTCTTTATAATACACTAGTAATAGTGAGTAAAGCGCATTCTTGAATTTTGTGAGATGTTCTAGCAAATTATGGAACCTGAAGAGGGGGCTGTGGGAGCCTCCAAATTCATAGCTAGTCAGTCAGAAGTATGGGTGATCCTGAGACTCGCAACTGACATCTGAAAGAGGGGCGGGCTTGTGAGACTGAGCCCTAAACCTATGGTGTCTGCTCTAACTCTGGGGGTTTGTGTCACAATCGAATTGAATTTTTGGATACCCTCTGGTGTCAAAGAATCAGAGACCAGGTATAAGAGATCATTTAGTCGCCTGGTCGGTGACTTCCACACCAATAAGTTCCTCGTTTTGTATAAGTTGAGATCTATACTGCTCTCTGAGTATAAGTTGAGAGTGAGAGCCAAAGCTGAGAAACATGAAGAGAAGCAAAGAGAAACTCTGGGGCTGCAGAGGCCAGGAGCTCTCATGACTATAAGGCAGGAGAAACGATGAGGAGGCAAAGGCCACAAGGAGGCAGAAGCCCTGGGCCAGAAGGAAAGGAGATGCAGTAGGAAACAGTGGCAGAGGGAGGAAGAGGCAGCGAGGGGTGGGGAGGCCTGAGCAGGCACGCACTAGAGGAGGCTGCCGGAGAAGTCCAAGTGCTGGATCTAAACAACTCTCCAGTTCTCTAAAGAGCTTTCCAGACTCCCAGAGCCCTGGACGAGCTACAGTGGAGATTCTGTTTTCCTCATTTCCTCCTGCGTCCTGCTTGCTGAAAGTAGCCTGGCAGTATCTCTGTTCCTTACACACATCTCACGTTCCAGGCACGTGGGCCTGGGCCTAGCTCAAGAATCCCTGGCCCCGTTTGGCAGGGGGGAACTTGGAAGTGGGAGGAAGCTCTGAGGAAAGGCATTGAGCATCCTCAGCCTGAGGGCATGGGGCAGTAACTAAGAACAGGAGTGCTGGGTGGGCAGTGGGGAGGCGGGGGTACGGCTCAGATCCAGAAGCCAAAAAGCCCAGATCTGACTCTGATTCACTGTAGGATCCTAAACAAATCTTGTGCCCTATCTGGGCCTTAGCTTCTCTATCTGTACAAGTAGTTGATTTCTACATCCCAACCCAGGGTGAATATATTGGTGTATCCATGACATAAGGGGCAAAATTCATCTTTAAAAAATCCCTGGAATCTCAAAAATCCAATAAGTCAAAAAATATTGTCATCATTTGTTTAAGAAACACAACATCAAAAACTTAAGATGATTGATACAATTTTGTTTTTAAAATCTGAAATCAAAAACTGCATGAGATCAGGATATTTGAAATACTGGGCTCCGAGGGCTGGTGGAAGGAGAGGGGTCGGATCTGCCGGTGACTACCTGTCTTGACACCAAAAGGTCATCTTCCACTCTGGGACTGAAAGAGCCCCAGTTTAAATCTCTCAGCATTCTAGAATGTCAGAAGAGTCCAAGATCCTAAAAGGGCTCCACATTTTAAAATTCCAAAGGTTCTAACATCTCCAAGATTTCAAGACTTCTAAAGATTGTGAAAGCTCTAAGGTTTCCAAAATTCTCAAAGGCCTCACTCAGCTCCTCAAATTCTAAAACCCTCCAAAACCCACTTTGGGCCTACATGGAATCTAGCTTGAGGATCATAAAAGGATCATCTTTATCTCCTGCTTTTTCTATGACCAGGGGCTGCAGCCACCTCTTTAGGCATGGCTATACCTGAGGGTCAAGGGAGGGGGCAGTATTTTCTGAGTTCAGCGCAGTCTCTGTGACAAGGAGTCCAAGGAGTCCCTGAGCAAAGTAAATTGGACTGTAGTCTTTCTCCATGCCCCTCTGAGCCCGCCACTGTTCTCCATGCCCCTTTTGGGGCCCTAATTCTTCTCTAGGAAAGGACAATGCGTCTGGGGCCATGGCCTCAAAGTTCCTCCTTGTCATTTGTTTCAAAGCATACAGCCTTTAGAGAGCTCACAGTCTGGCTGAAGACAGACACCTAAGCACTAAGGAGCCCTGGAAGGGATTTATCCGGGCAGTGACATGGCCAGGCTTGACCCCTCTTGACCTTCTGCCCTGCCACTAACTGCCTCCCCACCTACCAGCTGAACCCAGGTCACATCCCACAGATGCCGCAGAAGGAAGAATATTGGAGGCTCCAGTTGGTAGCAGGCTGGTGGGCCCCCCGAGACTATTGCCTGCCTTGGCTTCCTGACACCTTGGTCCTGCTGCTCTGCCTGCCCACCCCAGACGTGGTCCTTCACCTCATGCCCCATTGGGGTATCTCCAGTTCAGCTTCAGCTCTGGTTCTACTGCTCCCTGAGCTGGACCCTCCTTTCTATTCCTGAGCCTCATAAGATGACCACACCTCTGGGTCTCAGGGAAAGAAGAAAGCCTGCTCAGGCCAGCCTCGCACCCCAGTCAGCGTCCCTCCACAATGGTCTGTCCCATGGCAGCTGCAGGTGGAGGGAAAGACACTTTGGCATGGGACACAGATCCAGAGCCAAAATTTGATTGAATACCCTCTGGATGTGAACTCTGAAAACTTCTACTTCCTCCACATGAAGAGAGAACTTTATTCCTACCTCTCAGAGTTATAGGGGAATTGGGGGACAGTCTGCTGGTTCCTTATTTGTTAAAGGAGCCATCAGCACACTCTACCCCTCCTCGGCGCCTCCCCCACCACGCACAATCCCCCCGGTCCTGAGTGAGTCTCCCCAAAGTAGCAGCACAGAAGGGGAGGTACCAAGGGGTGGAGAGCCAGAGATTCAGTTTTAACACAAACACTAATTGTGGGTCCCAGAATGGCCCTCCTGGCTCCATTCATGAAAGTGGTATTTTTAGCCCAGGACTGGCCGCCTGCGGTCACCGTGGGGGTGGCCAGGCCATGTGTCATGTCTGAGTGATCATGGACTCACTCCGATCAGGAAATAGGCCTGCAGGGACCAGCTGCTGGATCCCAGGGCTGCCTCGTATCTGGGAGGAGATATCCGCAGGACTAGAAGCTTAAACCTTCTCACCCCCAAGGGCTACCACAGGGCATGGGGGATGGAAGCAATAATCAACATGCACTGAGCATTTACTAGTGCCAGGCATTTACATGAATTAACTTATTTAATCCTTCACTATGGGCTAGATACTATTATCCCCATTTTGTAAATGAGGAAACCAAGGCTAGAGCCCATGCGGTAGTATTGAATGGAGCAGGAGGATTCGAAGCCTGGCACTTGAGCCCCAGAGTCCCTGCTCTTACTGTCTGGTCACTTGGAATCTGAACCCTGGGTGGACAGACCCAAGGTCCTCCTGCTTCAGGCTCCAGAGCCCAGCCCCACCCTCAGCCTGTAGAGTTCTCTGGGATTGCAGAGAACATCCAGTCTAGCCTTCCTTTGAAGGTGAGGAAATCGAGGCCCAGGAAGGAGTCCAGGGTGACGGAGCGAGTTGGCGCTAATTCCTAGGCCAAGACTCTGCTCCATGAATGATTCCATGGCACACGGTCATCTTGTATCTGTCCCCCTCCTCAGCTTATCCCTGGCTCCAGAACTCAGCACCTGCGCTCTGTAGAGCAAGGAGACTGGGCTCTGGAAGCAGATTTGAGCCCTGCTCCTGACTTGCTTTGCGACCTTGGACAAGTCATCTTGCCCCTCTGAGCCTAATTTTTTTTTTCCTGTGTGGAAGTGATGAGTATAAATTGTCTGGGGATTCAATAAATGTGGATGCCCTTACCTTGGATTTTTTAACCCATTGTTTAATTCCTCCTGTGAACAAGACGTATGGTGTTCCCCTGCCCAAGGCTGCTTCTGGAAATGGGAGTTGGTAGAATTGCAGGAGCTGTGACCAGCTGTTAGGGAGACGTTGGGAGCAAGTCATGCCATACCATGGCATCTGCCTAGGCCTCAGATTCCCAGCGGAAGAGAATGTGGCAGATGAGAGAGCGGAGACATGGTCTGTCCATCCTCTGAGCCAGGTGCCTGGATCGGAAGCGTGGCAGAGTTCGGGTCCAGTTAAGTCGCTTCCTCTGTGGATGATCTGGGGTCAGTTTCTGCCCCTCCCAGGATCGCAGTCTCCCAACTGTAGGGAGAAGTCGGGGCTCTTTCAGAGCTTTCCTTGCCCTGATTTTCTGTGGCTTGACCAGGGGCTTGGCACCCTTGCGTCTCCTGCCTCCCCACCCCTGACCCCTCCCCCACACCTGGATCTCTGCCCAGGGAGGCTCCACAGCCTGGCTTCTGAGCTCATTCTGGGCTTACTCATGACCCATGAGGGTGGCTCCTTACGGTGGTCTCAGCCCCTGAGTCACATGGCCTTCAAGTTCAGCTCCACGCAGGTAACTTTTTCAGTTCTAAATCCCAGGTGCAAATTTTCTGGCCAGAGAATCTGATTGGCCCGAGTGGTAGAATCAGGTGGCCTATGAGCTGGGTCCTGTGTCAGGGGCCAGGGGCGGAGCAGCTTCTCCAAGAAGAGTGTGTGGATGAGGAGGAAATGACGACATCTGTAATGCAGACACAAAACAAATCCACCTGGAATGTAAATTAGTTACATGGAAAAAGTTATCTACACTAATTCCTCATTTTCCAGAAAGCTATCAAAGGCATCTGGAATTAGGCTTCAAATTAGAGGGAGGAGGCGGGAGAACTACCTCCTACTCCCAGCTGCCAAAATAAAAGTAAAAGGTCCGTGCCTCTAACTTATTAGGGGATCTTCTCATTCATTGTTTATTAACTCTTATACTACAAACAATTCTAATACACATGGGTTATTTGTTTTCCACTAGGGGGCGTTGTCATGATATTGGTAAGAAGCAACTACGGAAGCGCTATATAAAGAAAAAATAAAAATAAAATCAAAACGAAACTTTAAGAAACAAACACAAAGATTTGGCATATTGGGGGACACTTAGTGTCCCCCAAGCACAGTGATAATACAATTTAGGAATCTCTAAAAGTAGCATGCCTACAATAGTTGAGGCTCACAGTGACAGCCCTTGGTCATCAGGAATTAGTAAAATTATGTTCCCTGACCTTCGTTTAGGACGACATAAATAGGTATACATTGTAAAAGACTTCCACTTCATATAAAAGGAAAGAAATTTTTTTTCTAGTTTTTTCACAGAAGGAATAGACCTCATCTGGAAAATGCATTCTTGTGGAATAATGCAGTTATAAATGATGTATGACCACACAAGGGTTTACAAGCCAATCCAACCAAAATAATAAATGGCACAATTTTGAAACCAGAATCTGTAACTAGCTGCTAGAGTTTCATCGCTGCAGGAATAAAGTGCTTTAACAGCGACTTCAGTTGGATTGAAGACCTCAGGGAATTTGCCAGGGGCTTGATAGCAGATCATTTTCAGGAGCAATGCCCTGTCCAGACCCACCACATGACTTTTACCCTCTCGCCTCAGGAGTGACCCTCATACTGGTTATGAGGCAGAAATGGCAACCCTGCAGAACTGTAGTGTTGTTCAAACTTGAAGCCTGGAGGGAAAATTCTGGGTCCTTGGGGCAATGGATCCCAAAAGTTAAGCACATCTAAATTACATGGATGCTCATAAACCACATTAGGACATCTGGAGGAGGAATCAAGAATATGCACTTTAAACACATTCCTTAAGAAATTTCGATGTATGTGGTTCAAAGAAAACTGCTCCTCCCACTTCACAGATGGGGAAGTTGAGGCCCAGCGAGAAAAGAGCAATGACTCAAAGTCATGCAAAGAGTCAGAAGTTGAGCTGGCCTCTGGCCTGCCCAGGGCTTCTTTCCACCACATTCCGCTGCCCACCCACGGACTGCCTCCTGGGGCTGCTTGCATTCCAAGGAACCTTGTAACAGGAAAGGAAATGTAGGCCGTGCCTGCTCTGATGTTCGAGCACCCATGATGACTCCAGGTTCCACCATACACAGCCCCGAACACCCCGGTTGCCAAGCTGTGTGAGCCTGGTTTTTCCAGATGGGGTTGGGGCTGAGATTACGAAAGCCAGCATTTATTTTTATTTCCCCCAAGAAAATAAATCAGCAGGTTTGCTCCAAGAAAAGTGGTCGGAGGAAGCAGTGTTTCTAGCCGGGAGTTGGTCCTGAACTCCCGCCAGCTCCTCGCAGCCCCCTTCAGGGCTGTCCTGACATCCTGAAGGTGTTGGTGGGGCATGGAGTCGAGTCCTCAGACAAAGCACCTTTGGGCTTCAGATTCAAGAACCCTCTCTTGCCCATAGCCGTGACTAAAGGCTCAGAAGGTGGAGGGTTACTTTCTTCCTGCGGACAAAGGAATTTTTCCCAGCCTCTCCTCTTTCCCCCACCCAAAAACACATCTAAAAATGGAGGGTGGTGGGTATGCGATTTCTGCCAAGTTCTGCAATTATGGCAGTGGTTCTCAAGGGAGATAAATATACTGTCTCCTGGGGGTGGGAGGGGGCATTTGGCAATAGCCGGGTGTGTTTTTGGTTGTCACGACTCAGGAGGTGCTGCTGGCATCCAGTGAGTGGTGGCCAGGGATGCTGCTGAACATATTACAATGCACAGGACAGCACCTCATGACAAAGCCCCCTTGCCTAAAATGTCAACAGTGCTGAGGTTGAGAGACCCTGAGCTATGGACGAGTAGCCCACGAGGTTAGGAGTCTGGGTATGAGTCCAAGTTTTGCCTCTAAATGCTGTGTGAGTTCAGGCAAGGCCCTGCTCTCTGGGCCTCAGATTCCCATCTGCATAAGGAAGAAGTGGAGAGGCTCCTCTCTGGAGCCCTCGCAAGTTTTCTTCATTCATGGCTCGGGAAACCAGGAGGCCTGAGGCAATGGGCCTGACTTCTGTACCTCAGATGGGGATGTCAGGAGTGGGGGGGGGGGCTACCCAGCTCCCTATGCTTGAGGGGTGGGCAATCAGCTCTCCTGAGCCCCTCCCCCAAAGCGCAATATCTGGATCTCCTGCTCCACCACGAATGGAAAAATCATTATCTGAAGATGACATCACTTTGCAGAAATGCAAGCGAGTGGTTGCAGAGCAGAGCTCCAGGGAAGCAGTGGGAAGAAAGGGCTCGAAGATCAGAGTGTGCCAACCACTGGCAGCGCCAGCATCCAGCACCTTCACGCAGCTCAGGACAGCCCTGGACTTCTCTGGACTGTGGTCCTCCCATCTCCATGATGAGAGGCTGGACCTGGAGAATGCTAGGAGCCCTTCACATTGTGAGAATCCAAGATCCTGTGACTGTCGAGGTCAAGTCTTGAAGGGCCTCAGGGGTGCAGGTGCACAAAGGGGGCCTCTCCAGACACAGGGAGCCAGAGTTAGGGGCTGAAAGGAGAAGAAAGTGGCCACCCTGTCCGAGATGTCGTAAAAATGCATGAAAAAATACTCCACATCACTAATCATTATAGAAATGTAAATCAAAACCACAGTGAGATAGCACTTCACACCCATTAGGATGGCCACTACCAAATAAAACAGAAAATAACAAGTCCTGGAGAGAATGTGGGGAAATCAGACTCTTTGTGCACTGTTGGCGAGATTGTAAAATGGTACAGCTGCTATGGAAAACAGTATGGTAGTTTCTCAAAAATTTAAAAATAGAACTACAGTGTGATCCAGTGATTCCACTTCTGAGTATATATCTAAAAGAATGGAAAGCAGGGTCTTGAAGAGATATTTGTACACCCGTGTTCATTACAGCATTATTCGCAGTAGCCAAAATGTGGAAGCAACCCAAACGTTTGTTACTAGATGGATAGATAAGCAAAATGTGGTATATATACACAGCGGAATATCATTTGGCCTTAAAAAGGAAGAAAATTCTGATGCATGCTGCAACATGAATGAAACTTGAGGACATTATGCTAGGGAAAATAAGCAGAAGACGAAAAGACAAACACCCCCTCTGGGGTCCATCTTCCTCCCCATCTGTCCATCAGGGCATCATGAGCCTACCCAGCACTGACATTCCTGGCAACAGAAAAGACTTCATGGTCCTTTTTAACAGGTGGGAAACTAGAGGCCTAGGAAGGACAGTGATCTACTCAAGGCCACATTAGTCTACAGCAGAGTCAGAACTAGAATTCGGATCTCCTGACTCCAAATCCCGGGCACCTGTCCACACTCTCCTCCAGAGGGGCTCATGCTACGGGGATGGACCAAAGTACCAGAAAGTTCAGTTAGAAAATGCAGCTTCCTCTTAAATGGACTCACAGTAAGCAGTGTCCCATCTTTAAGTTTTTATTGAAACTGATTTCTCCTAGAACACCCTTCCCTTTCTCCTCCCTCTAAGGCCATTCAAGTGTCACCTGCTCCGAGAAGCCGTCCTGCTCCCCAAATTGGACATGGCCTCTCTTTCTTCTAGGCTACCAGAGGAGTCCTGTAGGTTGACTCTAGGTACCTCAAGTGCCCATCTGTCTGCCCCAGGAGATGGGGAAGTACCTGGAGGCGGGGTTGAAGTCATATACATCTTTGGTCACTTTGTCATCCTCAGCACCAAGAATTAAGAGCAAGCGACCCTTGGTGCCCTGAGCCCATACCAGGACAAACAAATAAGGAATGTTTGGTGCCCATTTAGGACATAATTCTAAGTCAGAGGTTCTGGAGTCGGGTCGGGTGCCTGCCTCCAAGGCTGTTTTTATTTGTTTTCTCCCTGTGCAAAGACGGGGGTGAGGGAGAGGGGGGACTTTTGAGCCACAGCTGGTTTTTATTGCATCGAGGCTCAAAAAAACCCTGAGCATATTTTTAGAGAGAAGGGGAAAAAAAGAATATTTTCTTTCCTGACCGGAGACGAGGGCTTGCTCCAATTTTCCATCTGCTCTCCCTACTGGGCGGAGCCAGCAGGGAAGTTTCTCTGCAGGAGGACCCTTCAGGACAGCAGTTTATGAGCTCATAGATATGGCAGGGCAGGCCGCCGGCCTGATGCCCGCCTCCCTCCCCAACACACAGGGAACCCCAAATGCACACACATGCTGCAGCGCCCAGATTCACGCACACAACCTCAGGTCTGTGATTCAGGGAGAGGGAAGCCATGCACTGGATAAAGGACAGTGGAGAAGCAAAAGAAACTTGGCACCCAAAGTGCCTGGAAGGAGGTCACTGAATGGTGCTTCAAACCAGAGGGTCTCCACTTTTGCACCCAAGTCCTGGGTTGTGCAGCATTCCCACTGGGGTCCCTGGATCCATAAGACCTGGGCATTGTCTGGGACCAGAATAAAAAATGTGTTTGCTGTATCTTTGAGTGCCTAGTTTTCAACTGTCTGAAGATACTATTGGGATGAACAAAATACCAAATCATTTCGAGCATCACTGAACTCCTAGAGGTTTGTTGAAATGCGTTTTCTCAATTGAAAGGTGCAAAATGCACCAGAGTTCTGGGGTGTGTGTGTGTGTGTGTGTGTGTGTGTGTGTAAATCCGTGTTATGTATGTGAATATGGTCTGTATGTGTGATGTGTGATGGAGTGTGTCTATGTGTATGTGTTGTGTGTTTGCATGTTCATGTGTATCGTGTGTACTTGTGGTATGGTTTGTGTTGTGTGTGTGTGTGTGTGTGTGTGTGTGTGTTTGCTATGTGCTCTGTGTAGGGTAGGGTATGTGTATGTGTAAGTTGCGTGTGTTTGATTTGCGCAGTGTGTGAATGCTGTAATCAGGCTGGACCATTTCTAGAGGGGCGGTTGTGTCAGGGAGGGTGTCCCTGCTTCCCACCGCACTTCGTGCAAAGTAGCACCTTTCTGAGATCTTTCCGGGGCAATTTGTTAGGGAAATCAAGATGGATAAAGAAGGTAGTTAAAGGGAAAGAAGCCATTGCACGAACTTGCTCCCCACCAGACACTGCCCCTAATGTCAGAACTAGACTTTGTCTCTGATGACAACCAGGCCTAAAATCCCCAGCCCAGAGAGCTGCGGGCAACAAAGCTAAAGTTCAGAGAAGCCAGAGCCCCTTCCTCCTATCCATGGCCAAATGGCCTTCACTGCCAAAGAGGTAGCAAGCAAAGGCTGTGACAACAGCAAAGACCACAGCAGACCTAGTCACAGTGCCTAGAGTCAGCACCCAGGGCCCTGGGCTCTCTCCAAGCATGGCCTTGCTTCCCTCTCAAACCCATCCATCAAGGCGGAATCATTGCCCCATTTTTTCAGAAGAGGAAACAGGCTCAGAGAGGAGACAGAGGTGAAAGGAGGACCCTGGCAGCCACATAAAGAGGGGAAGTCCCTGGAGTCAGGAGGGCAGCCTCTTGGCTTTGCAGATCAAGCAGGAAAGTCGGGCTTGTAAGGTTTTAGCTCCATGAGCGGCGTTGCCTCCTCTTTTCTGTCTGCAAGGATGCAAGCCCTGCCTGGACGGAGCTGGACACAGCAGGAATGCAGGCTTGTCCCCTGACCAGTTCTTCGTCATTCTCTGGCAGCTCAGCTGAGCCAGGCTCCCTCTTACCAATGTATCCTCTTTATCCCCAGGCTGCAAGGGCTGCTAGAGGCTCACTCCCTACTTCTTGGAAATTGTGGCAGCCAACTCAGGCCAAGGAGAGCTTCTGGGGGATGGGCTTTTCTAGTGGAAAGATGAAGATTCATGGTTTTCCCAGCCTGGAGACAGGTTTTTCTTCCCTGAGCCTTCTCTGTAAAATGGGGATAATGACATCCACCTCTTGGGACAATTAAGACATCATGTGCTGGTGTGTGGAGAACTTGGCACAGGCCTGACATGAGGGAGGCGCTTAATGGACGTATGTCTTGTTCCCATCCCTGGCTGCTCTGGTCAGCACAAGTGACAAGCAAGGTTCGATTGCCCCAGGCCCCTCCCCTCTTGGCCCCAGCAGAAGCTGCAGGGCAGAAAGAAACAACAGTTCTTGGAAAGCCACCATCAAGCCCTCCCTGGAACCAGCGGGCCATTCGTCAAGATGTCTCCTGGCGGCCACACCAACCCTCTGTGACCTCTCAGTTGCCTTTCACTGAGTTCCATGGTCCCATTCACTGCTCTGTGTCTACCCCTAGACCTGTAAATGCCATCAGGCAGTTCTGTCCCCAGGTCACCTTACCTGAGCCTTCCCTGCCCTAAGCCCCTCCGCTCTACACTCTAGGCATTGAGCTCTTAGTCTGCGCCTGAGCTTTCCAGGCCCCTCGCAGCCTGGCCAGGACCCCCATGCTCTCTCCTGCACCTCTCTTCACCTTGCGCCCCTCAAAACAGCTATAGCCAGTCCCGCACTGCCACATACTTTCATTACCTATGGGAAGAGCCTAGTTTGGGGCCTAGCACACAGGAAATTGCTCAGGAAGCCATGAGCCAGAGTCTGCAGAGACACCAAGGTCCAGCAGGATCCTTTGCCTAGAATGCCATTGCCCTCTAGCGATCTAAGAGCCCCCTTAATCTTCACCTCCTCCAGGAAGCCTGCCTTGATACCTACCCCTCCGGGCCAGTGTAGGTGCCCTCTTCCCAAGTAGGGCTGCCTGGCATCCCCAGATTTTCCTGTCATTGTTGTCCTGTCTGGATGAGGTAACTCCAGTCCCCATTCTCAGGCCTCGCATGTTCTCTCCCCAGTTCCTATGTGATCATTAATGCCACCAGGCACTTCCTTCTTAACCCCTATAGCTTCCCTCTGCGCCAGTGGCCCATGGGGCTCCATTCTGAAGACATCCTACCCTTGCCTTATCCCAAAAGGCTTGCAATGCAGAATCAATTTGGATAACAGAGTTTACTGACATTCTGGAGATGGCAGAGAGCAATTTCAGTGCTGAGCACAAAATAAGTTCATGTTAAGAGTCGTACAGCGCAATTCTTAGGAATTCGTCAACCGCCCTCACCCATATAATCTCTCACCAGCTGGGGTAGGGGGATCTGACCTCTAAGAGTGTTCTGGAAACCCCTCCCCCTCCTCATGTTCTGGTAGGAACTCTGGCTGACTCCTGGGAGACTCAGAACTGCCAGCCTCACCTGAGAAAGAGTCACTCTCAGCGAACAAGCAAAAGCAGCTGCTGTCAGTTATTTTAAATAGCTGTTGTTCTGAACTAAATTGTGCCCCCCGAATTCATATATTAAGGTCCTAACCTCCTGTACTTCAAAATGTGACTACATTTGGAGATAGGGCCTCTAAAGATTAAGTTAGAGGTCATATGGGTGGGCCCAAATCTCATGGGGCTGGTGTCCTTATAAGAAGAGGAAACTTAGACACAAATGTGCACAGACGGAAGACGATATAAAGACATTGGAAGAAGGAGGCCACCTGCAAGCCAAGGAAAGAGGGCTCAGGAGAAACCAGCCTGCTAACACCTTGGTCTTAGACTTCCAGCCCCCAGAACTGTGAGAAAATGCATTTCTGTTGTTTAAGCCACCCAGTCTGTGGCACTCTGTTATGGTAGCCCCAGAAAGCTAATACAGATGTTTTTGTGTACCTCTCCCATTGCGATATCGTCACCTGTTTATGGGCCTGTCTCCCTTTCAGGCTATGAATTCCCCAAACGCACTGGGCAGATCTGACCTGCTCATTCCCGGAGCTTTGGGCCCACCACACCCCGAGAGGTTCAGAGAGCATTGCCTGGGTGAACACCTTCCGGGATGAACAGAATTTGGTTCATGGGCTCGTTAAGTTATCAAACGCTGGGAAGGGAGGAGACTCAATGGTACACATCCCCTCCTCACTCCATCCCCTGCCCCATCTGTGATGGGCCATCGTGCCTGGCCTCTGGTTCCACCTTCAGCAGCCCTGAAAGAAAGGCTCCCCTCCACTTTACAGATGAATGAACTGAGGCTCAGGGAAGGCCACTGACATGCCCAAGGTCATTCATGAAGTCAGAGCCATTAGAGAGGAGAGACCAGGAAGACCTGAGAGGGGAAGCCTCTCTCAGGGGTAGGAAGGTTCTACAGTGTTTTGCCCTCTGGAAGGAGACGGAGGATCTAGGTTGAATCCTGATGGCTCCTCTTGCTTGCTGTGTGTGTGTGTGAGCAAGTTCCTGACCTCTCTGAGCTGGGGCCTTAGTTTCCACATCTGTACAATGAGACTGACAAATATGAGACAGGACATGGGTCTGGCCCACAGAAAAAGCTCTAAAAAATGGTGGCAGTGGTGATGGTGCTTCTACTGAGTCCAAGCTTCTGGAATCGCCCAGCCAGCCCAGCACCTAGCCCCACAGGAAATCTAACAAAAAGCTCATGATAGAAGCTTTTCCTGCTGGTCAACATGGGGAGCAAGCAACCTCAGTCCCCTGCCTCTGAGCACGGCCCTCCATCCTCAACATACACATTGTCGTTACCTTCCACTCGGCCTCACAGGGCTTAGGGCTGGATAAGGCTCAATGGCCCATTGTTCTCCCTCCAGGCCTGAACCAGGCCAGGCCTGCCGGGAACCAGCTGCTAAAAATAGCCCCAGTGAAGTGTTGGGGTCCAGCTGCTTATCTCACTCCAGGGGTTGGGAGCTGCCCCATTCTTCCTGGCCACTACTCTGGAGGAAGTCCAGCTTGGCCAGCTCCCAGATCACTCTCAGGGGAGAGTGCAAACTCACACCCGGAAAATATTTAGTGGAAAATTCGAGGCCAGCTGTAATTCCCTGAGGGCAGAGCCTTAGTAAAGACATTCAGACTCGGTCTGTGGCGGGTCTGGAGGAAGCGCCTAGAAGAACAGGCCATAACTGGCAAAGGAAAGAGAAGCAGGGGAAGGCATTCCAGGTGGTAGGAACAGAAGAAGTAAAGAGATGAGGGATGAGGCTGAACAGAACAGTGAGAGGTTTTGGAAAGTCTACCTGGTCGCACAGAAAGTGAGCCCTCGAGGGACACTCGGGTTCAGTAGAACAGGGCCCTGAATGCCAGGCAAGGCTCTCCTGATCTTCAAGGAGGTGCCCTGGGGAGTGGGTCCCATCACCTCCTTCTAGGGCCTCCTTTGAGTGCTCCTTTCTAAGGAGTAGTCACAGCCCTGAGGGAGGAGCCGAGGGCTGGTGAGGACTGAGAGAGCTGCCTTTAGTGTGGCCCTCCTGGCCTCAGGAAGGGAGTGTCTCATCAGAGACACCTCAGGTGGACTCCAGAGGCTCTGCCTGTGGGCCGTAAACACCAAAGTCAGCCTGCAAGCTACTCAGGCCTTCAACTGTGAGCTTGCAAGCACCCACTCTGGACTGGGTGCTGGGAACACTGATGGCCACTCAGCTCCGGCCCTTGAGAGGTTCACAGTCTAGAAGAGAAGCAGACAAGTGAAGAAGCAACTCGGGGGCTGAGTCACCTGAGCACAATGCCGGGGCAACCCAAGGAAGGGCCTTCTTCTTGACTTGGGACATCAGCAAAAGGTCTGTGGACACAGCCCCTGAGTCTCAAAGGTTAAAGAAGAGAGAGCCAGGTGAAGAGGTGGCAGGAAGGCTGTTCCAGGCAGAGAGCAGCAAGTGGGGCTCATGAGCTTGCAGAGGTCTTTGGGGGCCAGATTCTATCCTTCTCCGAATCCCTCACGGACACAAGCACAGTTGTCACCCACAGAAACGTTGGTGAATGAAATTGTTGGGAAAATGGGAATCAACCAACCTGAATAGATTAAATCCTATTTTTTAAACTCAGAGCCTGGGAATTTAATGACTGATAATTCTGTAAGGGAGGCCTTGTACAATTTGTACATTGAGGGGTTTTGTTTATAAGCCGTGCTTAAACCGAGGGTGTCTATATTGCACAGGCAGCATCCCAAAGCCCCGCTTGGGAAGATCCAGGCAGGTAGACGTGGGTTCCAGGAAGGCCAGCTTGCACAGACCTTTGGGTGCTTGCAGCCTGGAGTGAAAAGCTCACCTCCCAAGGCCTCTGCAATGGTCTCCTTGGTCCCAGTTCTTCACCCCTCCCTCACCTGCTCCCTTTGCCTTGTGAGCTCACAGCTCTTCTCACCCTTGACATCAGGAATAGCCACATGACTTGTTTTGGCCAATGGGATATTAGCAGACAAGCTTCAAACAGAGGCTTAAAACACACTTGCATCTGAAAGAAAAATTTACAACAATGCTACACAATCTCATTTAGAAAAAGAAGAGGAGGGAGCACTTTATTTTAGGAAGCCAGGATTACCTTGATACCTAAGCCGCACAAAGAAAGACAGTACAAGAAAAATAAATAAATAAACACCTGAACGCAGCTGATCCCATTTGATCTCGGAAGCTAAGCAGGGTTGGGCCTGGTTAGTACTTGGATGGGAGACCACCTAGGAAGGCCAGGTGCTGTAGGCTTAAAAAATAAATAAATAAATACACAAATAAACAAAGAGCAACTACAAACCAATATCCGTCATCTAAATGATGCAAAAATCCTTAACAAAATATTAGCAAATAGAATTCGGAAACATTAAAAATTATACACCATTATCAAATGTCATTTATTCCAGAGATGCAAGACTGATTCAATATTTGAAAATCAATCAGTGTAATCACCATACTCACAGGCTAAAGTAGAAGAGCTATATGATCATATTAATTGATGCAAAAAAAAAATTTAATAAAATTCAACACTCATTTACAAAAATTGTCAAAAATTTCAAAATCAAAGGCAATTCCCTATAATAAAAAGGAAATGTCCTATGTAAACATTTTGTAAATATAAATATATAAATAAACATGCTATGTAAATAAAATAACTAAGTAAATAAAATAGCTTCCTAAATAAATAAATAAATAAATAAATAACATATACCAAAAACTGACAGCTAATATCATACTTCCTGATGAAAGACTGAAGCTCAATAAGGCAAAAAAGTGAAATAAATGACACAGGTCAGAAAAGGAAATACAAAACTGTATCTGTTTGCAGATGACATGACATTTATGTAGAAAAATCCATGACAGCTACAAAAAATCTCCTAGAACTATTAGATGAGTTCAGCAAGGTCACAAGCTATAAGATCAATGTACAAAAACACAATATATTTCTCTGTGCTAGCAATGTACATGTGGAAATTGAAATTAAAAATAGAACATCATTTACAATTACTTAAAAAAATAAAATACTTAAGTGTAAATCTAAAAAAAACCCCAAGATTTGTATGTGGAAAATTATGAAGTGCTGATGAAAGAAATCAAATATCTAAATGAATGGAGAGCTATACCATGTTCATGAATTGAAATATTCGGCATAGTAAGGATACCAGTTCTCCATACATTGAAATATAGGTTTAATGCAATTACTATTGAAATCTTAGGAAGACTTTTTATAGATTAGGTGAGATTATCTTAAAATTATTTATTAAGAAATTCAAAGAAACTAGAATAGTTAAAACCATTTTGGAAAAAAAAGAATAAGGTGGGACCTAATTTCAAGACTTACAGTAATACAACTACAATAATCATGACCGTGGGGCTTTGGCGGAGGGAGAGAAACATAGATCAACAGAACAGAATAGAGAATCTAGAACTAGACCCATGCAGCTATGCCCAACTGATTTTTGATAAAGGTACAAAAGCAATGCAATGATAATACTTTATAACCACTAGGATGGCTATAATAGAAAACACGTTATAACAAGACCAGGCGAAGACCTGGAGAGATTGGAGCCCTCACATACTGCCAGTGGTGATGCCAAATGGTGCAGTTTGGCAGTTCCTCAAAAGGTTAAATCTAGAGTTGGTTTATGGCTCAGCAATTCCACACCCAGGTATATATCCAAGAGAATTGAAAACATATGTCCATAGCAACATTATTCATAATAGCTGAAAAGCAGGAACAACTCAAACGTCCATCAACTGATGAATGAATAAATAAGATGTGGTATATATTATGTGGTATTTGAAATGGGATATACACAATGAAACATTATCAGGCAATAAAAAGGAATTACGTACTGACACAGGCTACAACATGATGAAACTTGAAAGCATTATGCTAAGTGAACGAAGCCAGCAAAGGACCACATAATGTTCCATTTGTACAAAATGTTCAGAGTAGGCAAATCTATAGAGACAGAAAGTGGGTTAGTGGTCGCCCAAGGCTGAGAAAGTTGGGGTATAGAGAAGGAAATGACTACTAATAGGTATGGAGTTTTTTAGGTGTTGATGAAAACGTTCTAAAATTGATTTTGTTGATGGTCGTACACCTTTGCAAATATACTAAAAACCATTCGATTGTACACTTCAAATGGGTAAATCATACGATGTGTAGTTATAGCTCAATAAAGCTGGGTTTTTAAAAAGCAATTCAATGGATGAAGGATAGTCTTTTCAACAAATAATGGTGAAACAATTGGACTCCTTATGCAAAAAAAAAAAAAAAATTTCAACCTAAGCCTCACATCTTATACACAAATTAACTTAAAAAGGACCACAGATTTAAATGTAAAACTATAGAATGTTGAGGAAAAAAAAACATAAGAGAAAATCTTCAAGACCCAAGGATTGGTGAAAAGTTTTTAGACATAACACTGAAAGCATGATCCATAAAAGAAAAAATATATGTAAGTTGGACTTGATCAAAATTAAAAAGGATTTACTTTGCAAAAGACACATCAGGAGGATGAAAAGAGAAACTACAGGCTGAGAGAAATTATTTGCAAATCACGTACCTGACAAAGGATTTATACATTGACTATGTAAAGTGCTTTCAAACTCAACAGTAAAAAACCACTCTAATAGAAAATGATCAAAAGACATGAAGAGACATTTCACTAAAGAGGACATACAGATGCAAGTAAGTACATGTAATATGTCCACTATCACTGGTCACTAGGGAAATGCAAATTAAGAACCCGATGAGCTCTCACCTCACACCTATTAGAACAGATAAAATAGAACAGAGGGGCAACTTTAAACACTGGCAAGGATGCAGAGAAACTGGATATCTCATAGTACAGCTACTCTGAATGATACTTTGGCCGTTTCTTAAAAAATTGAACCTAAATTTACCACACAACACAGCAATTGCACTCCTAGACATTTATTCCAAATACAAGAAACTTGTTTCCACATAAAGCTCTCGAGGTAATTTTTCATAACAGCTTTATACGTAAAAGCCAAGAACTAGAAACAACCAAAATGTCCCTCAGCAAGTGAATGTTGAAACTAACTGTTTGTTGCACATCCATACCACAGAACACAACTCAAAAATAACCAGGACCGATCTGCCAACACACACGACTGGGTTGGATCTCAAGGGCATGATGACAAGAGAAGAAAATCTCATAAGGTCACATACTGCATGATTCCATTTATATAACATTCTGAAAATGACAAAATTATATAGCTGGAGAGAAGATTAGTGGTTGCCGGGGGTTAGGGATGTTGAGGTGGGAGATGGGGGTGACTATAAGCAACTGTCGGGAAGAGCTTTGTGGCGAAACAGTTCTCTATCTTAATTGCGGTAGTAGTGCCATAATCTACACACAATATAGATAACATAGAACTATCCAAGCACATGGGACCTCTGTCAGATTCTGGTTTCGATATCGGAACCGGATATCAAAATGGAAGACGTTAACTATTGGGGGAAACTAGGTGAAGGGTACATGGCATATAGCTTACTATCTTTGCAATTTCCTGTGCATACATAATTATTTCAAAATTAAAAATAACCCCAAACCACGTTCACTTCGGTGAGAAGTTTCCCCGAGTAGGGCTGACCCTTCTGCCTGGGGAGAAGAGTCACGTGGAGCCATCCTGAGCCCAGTCCACAGGGAGGAGCCAAGTCCAGCTGGCTCCTCCTGCACTGGGTGACCCCCGCTGCCCTGTAGAACACGTGATTATTGTGTTAAGCCACTGAGCTTTGGAGGGTTCGTTTTGCAACACTAGTGTGACAAGAGTTAACCGTAGATGCCCTTTGCTTCACCTCCTATCCACAGCCCTTAGAGGACGGATTTCTGTCATTGGTAACAGTGGCAGAGACAGCTAGTTATCCTCCAACATCTGTTTTACCCTTCTGTTACCCAGGAGTAAGAATAGTTCTGATTTTTAGCTAGTCATGTACCTATCTGAATTAACACTACATTTCCAGCCTCTCGTAATGAGTGGCCATGTGACTAAGTTCTGGCCAACAGGATGTAAGGGAAAGTCATGTGACAGTTTCTGAACACCTCTGAGAAAGAACTGACATTCACCTTTGCCCCCTCTTTCTTAGCCACTTCATTCTTCCCATAGATTGGAATGCAGAAGTGATGGCTGGAGCTCAAGCAGTTATGTTGAACATGAGGTAGAATCTACATTTCGAGGCTGGCAAAGCAACAAATTAGAAGGAATTAGGATTTCTTTTGGTGATACAGATACTAGACCAGATCCAGGCTGATTACATCTGAATTTTCTTTATGTGAGAGAGATACGAACTTCTATCTTCTGTTTTCTGCCAAAACAGAACTCAATCTTTTCTTACAATGACTTCTTATCTGTGCTAAGCTACCCTTTTTCATGAGCTTATCCTGTGCAACCAATTTGCTAGGCACTATATGCCTTCCATCCACTAAATAAGTATTTATTAAGTATTATGCATTTTACTATGTATCAGGCAATGTATTAATGCTAGGGAAACAATAAAGAGTTTGACATATGTGGTCCCTGCCCTCAAGGACTTTATAGTTGAGAAGAAGAGAAGATGATAATGAAATGAACACATATGTATAAGTAATTACAATCTATGACACAAAGCACTCTGTGACAAGACAGCAGGAGCTCTTCTCTAGGAAGGGCTATCAGGGAAGGCTTCCCGGGGGAAGTGACATCTCAACTGAGCTCTGGGGAGAAATGGAAAAAATATAGCCTAACTCCTAAGAGCATGGGCTCTGAAGCCAACCAAGCTGGGTTCAAATCCCATCTCCCTCTTGTCACCGTATATATAAACTTGAGCAAGGTCCAATCCCTCCATGCTTCAGTTTTCTTGTCTGAGAAACAGAGATGTAGTTAATAAAACGCTTATCCAGTATTTACAAAGTGCCAGGCACTGTTCCAAGTATTCCAGGTATTAACTCTTTTAGTTCTCATTATAGCTATCTTATGGTACGGGTGCTATTCCTATCCTCATGTACAGATGGGTGAACCAAGGCCCAGAAAGTGAAGCAACTTACCTCAGGTCTAGGGGCAAGAGCTGGGAGTTACCCCCAAGCAACCTGTCCAGAGTCTGTCCTCAGAACACCACACTCTAGTGGTTCATAATGCCAGTTCTTAACTCGCGGGGTTGTTATGAGCAGAAAATAAGAAAATGTTAGTCAAGTATTCAGCGCAGTGCCTGGCAAATACTAAGCGCTCAATAAAGGTTAGCTATTCTCATCATCATCATTCTCATTAATAACTAAGAGAGAGAGGTAAAGAGTGTTGTAGGTGAAGGGAAGTTCACATACAAAAGTCTTGAGATGGAAGGAAGTGTAGTGCATTTGGGGACCTGAAGGCAGACCAGAAGGGCCGTATGCAGAGCTTGTAGCCTGTTTTTATTCTTCACGACAATCCTATTAGTGGGAACTATTATCTCCTCTTTATAAATGAGAGCACTGTGGCTCAGAGAGGCTAAGTGACTTGCCTAAGGTCACACAGTGAATAACCATCTGAACCTGGACTCGAACCCGGGTCTGTCAGCCTCCAAAGCCCATGCTCCTAGTCACCGTCCTCCACTGCCTTGCAGTAGACAGACTCTGGGGATAGACCCAGTTGCCATTATGAGAACAGCGAGAGAAGTAACTACAGAGTCAGCTGGCTCCTAGAAAGAACTTCAAACATCCCAACCCATTTTTCGGATGGGGAATGTGAGGCTCAGTAATGGGAGGGACTTGCCACAAATTGGCAGCATAACCGCACCTGGGTGCTGGGTTCCTTCCTCCCAGCTCAGGGACCGTCGGCTTTGCCCTTTCCATCCCCTTCACATTGTTATGTCTTCCCCAGGGTACAACTGAGCCTCTCCCCCACTCCCTACCCAGGGGCTTCTCTGGCCCCCGCTCCATGTCTCCGAGTGTGTGGCAGAAATAGGTTGAGGTGAGGACGTTACCGCAAGGGAAGGAGTTTGTAAATAACCAGCAGATCCTCCTCAGCTCTGCCTGGCTAGAGGACACGTAGGACAGCGTCCCAAGGGGCATGAACCATACGGATTCTGGGCAGGTGGTAAACAGACCACTCCATCCAAGTAGGCTCCTCAGTCCTCTGGGGAAGTGGCTAAAGTGTTTTTAGAGTCCTAACAACTCATGAACACACACACACACACACACACACACCTCACATGCAGAAACACTTTTGGCCTGGATCCCAGCCCCTTCCACTTCACAAAGCGCCATCTGCCCCTTCACAAGGTCTTCAGACAGGAGGAAAAGCTTGATTTTCCTTGTTTTCCAGAAGAAACCAACAGGAAGGAGGAGGAGCCTCATCCAAGGTCACAGGAGGGTTTGGGACAGACCCGGGGCAGGCCAGCTGTCTGACAGCGTAGGTGATATTCAGTTGCTCCTGCAATGGCAAGTAGGACCCTCTTGGAGCAGGCCCAGATCAGCCCAGCAACTCTTCCTCATCCACACACCCCCTCCTCCAATCCAAAGAAGGGACACCTCAGTGGCGGAGGGGCCCAGGGTACCCCCTTCCCTCCCGCCTGCTGGTCCAGGGAGAGGACAGGCAAAGCCAGATGTTTTCCAGATGTTACTGACTATAAGCAAAACAGAGGTACAGCGGTGGGTCCTCTGAGGCCCAAGGGCTGTTGCTTGAGGGCTCGGGAGCACTATGGGAGAGGCAGGGCCTGGGGCAGGCTTTGGGGGAGGGGGCTGGTGAATCAGAGAAGCTTGCTAGGGTAGGATGTCAGTGAGAAGGACCCACAGAGAGGGGGTAGTAAGCCAAGGGACCAGGGAGCAAGGCATGGAGGTGGGGGTAGGGAGCTCGGAGGAGTCTGGTGAGGGTGAAGGGAGGAGGGAGGATTGAAGTGTGAGGATGGGGCTGACCTTCCTGCATCGCCCCACCCCCACCCCAGGATCCTGACTTCGCAGAGAAAGACCTTTAGAACTCTTTAGAGGCTCCCAAGCCCTCCTGAGCTGCCTCCAGAGATAATGAGCTCCCTATTAACAGAGGGGATGCAAGCAGAAACCCAAGAGGGGCCCCAAGCACCAGGCAAGAGTTTGGACCAGATGGAGAGTCTGGGAGGCCATATCTGCCTCAAGCCAGGCCAATAGGCCAAGCGCATGAAGAGTCGGCTGAAGTTGGCACAGGCAGGCCAGCGCCGAGTCGCCTCCCACTGGCATCCAACCACGTGGCACTGCTGTGCCCTCTCCCCTCTCCTTGCTTCACACTGTGTTTGCCAGCTGACCCCAACTGCACCCAGCCAGGCCAAGACTGGGCAGTGGCGCAGGACAGCCTGTTCTGCATTGCTGCCTGGAAAAAGCTGGTTTTGTCCTCCAGCAAAACCGTTCCTGGAAGGATAGGGACATAGGGTCTGAGACTAAAGGCTCCTTGTCCACTCCGATAGGGGAGAGTCTGGGCCTGGGTGACCGGAGAATGAGCTTCGCCACCTCCCTGTGACCATGAATAAGGATGTTCCTAGCAGTAGCTCGTGTTGAAGGAGTACGCTCCTGTGCCAGCGACCGGGCTACACTTGCCACAGGCCTGACCTGGCTCAGTCATCACGACGCTGGGGTAGCTGCCAATATGCACAATTAACAGATGAAAAAAACTGAGGCTACATGATTGATTCAAAGATGTGCAGCTAGTAGTTACTGGTGGAGCCAGGAGCCGACTTCTAGAGCCTGAGTGCAGGCTCTGGGCCTCTCACCTCACAGGGTTGCTGTTCCACCCCCTCCACCCCAGTCTTCCCACCTGTGGGATGGGGAGGAGGCTGGGCATACTGACCTCAGAGCTCCCAGATCCCACACTGACCAGCCTGGGTTTACCAGAGACCAAGAAGCCTGGTCCTTCCTCACCTGTGAAAGAACAATGGAGACCAGCCCATTTTTTGAGAGGGGCCTCCGGGAGCCCAGAGGGGAGCCAGGGCAGGAGGATCCAGGAGGCTTTCCCATCTGCTCTCCAGAGTAGCCAAAGCCCCTCTGAGGTCAAGAGACAGGGCATGAAAAATGGAAACCAGGCAAAGGGGCCCTTGAAATGGGAATTCCATCTGCCTGACTTTGCTCTCCTGGACCTTGGTTTTTATGGCAACTTAAGGGTGGAAAGGTGGACGGCCTAGAGGGGTCTAAACCCCTGGAACAAAGAAAGGAAAAGGTGAGTCTCCTTACGGGCAGAATGTCCCTCCAAGCAGAAGATGCCCTCGCTCCCAATTAGGAGCTCGCCTCTGTTCCCTCCCTGTCCAGCCTCTCTGAGGCACTGGCAGGTAGTTCCACAGGTGGGAAAACCCTTCACTGTTTACACAGCCAAATAGTGCTCACCGCCCAGGTCTGGTGCTCAGAAGAGGACGCAGGCTCATTCTTGGAGATGCTCATACTCTGGTGCTATGGGAAAAGGCTGCAACACGTACTGAGCACCTACTGTATGCTGGGCCCCAGGTTAGGCCTCCAGAGACCACCATTCCTGATGCTCTCCTTGTAAGGGAGCATGGCAGTAGCTTTGCCCACCGGAGATCAGGGAGGAGAGTGGCTGCACAGCCCATGCCCTTTGCATCTTCAAGGCCCCATTGAGCAGACCTGAACCCAGGACCCCAGGCAGCGAATAAGATCCAAGGAAATGGGTCCCAGCCCCTCTCGCACAAACTCTATCCAGCTTTATCTAAGTCAGCCCCGCTGAGCCAGTCCCTACTCCAGGCCATGCCTTGGGCCCTGGCCCCAGTCCCTGGCAGGTTGCATGCACAGTCATCAGGAGCGGCTTGGGTATCAGCTTGGCCTGGGTTCTGGGCTCTCTTCCACCCTCCAGAAAAGTGGTCCAGGGCCTGCCCTCACCTGTGGCCTTGGACCAGGCCTTTCCTACATCTGCATCTCCTGTCAGGAAGGAACAGAGGGAGAATCCTTCCCCTCTGTTCATGGACAGAGGGACTGTCCATGAACCCTACCCCATCATGTCCCAAGCTGTCCCTTCTTGTCCTAAAGGCCTCCATGAGCCTGCCCGTCTGGAGCCAATCCCCTGCCAGATTTTGGCCCCATCCACCTCTACCAACCATTCCTGTGCCACCTGCAAGTTCCACTAGAATCTCAGGGCATGGAAGGGCAGAGAGGTGAAGGAACTTGCTGAAGGTCACACGGCCAGTTAGTGGCCAAGTTAGGATTCTGTCATGTAGCTGATAGAGGACAGAGATCCAGTCGGGCTTAGGCTGAACCCTGTGTCTGCCACTTGCCAGCTGTGTGACCTTGCACAACTCACCTTACCTGCCTGCGCCTCACTCTCTTCGCCTGTAAAATGGGGATAACCCCCACGTGCCAGGCTTGCTGAGATGAGAGGATAAATGGAACAAGCATGGCAGAGCACCTGGCACGGAGACAGCGTCTGTCAAGGGAGCAGCTCTCGCCAGAGTGTCACGTCTGTGGCTCCAGGATGCGAGGCAAGTGATGACTGGAGAGGAGAAGCTGGGCCAACAGCAGAACCAGCAACCCTTCCCACCCTGGGAAGCTTCGAACCAGGAACACACAGAAAGGGTCAAGAACGAGAAGTAACACAGGCCTTTTATTTGCTCCAGAACTCGGCTGCTGTGTGGTCTGAGGGTATCATGCTTTCCCAGAGCCCCTGAGGGACACCTCACTTGGGGGTGCCGGATTTCCATGCGAGGTCGGACTGCAGCACCCACCCCTCCAGGCCTCATCAGTCCAGAAGGCCCAGCTGCCTGCCACTAGTGCCTGGGACCAGCAAATCTCCTGAAACTAGAAAACGATGTCCACCTCCTCTGCAAGGTGGCTGTTCACAAGGCGTTGGTTAAAATATTGCACTTGTAAATTAGGAAAACTGATGAGGCAAAGGTTTCCTATTATAGGACGACATGCCAAGCATCTTACTACTGTTTAAATAAATAAAACTCGAGGCCGGGGTCCGAGCCGTGAGCCCCAGTGGCGCCCCTGGAGCGCCCCGAAGCCCGGCCCTTGCTCCTGCCCCTCCAGCCAGTTCTTTAAGGAACTTGGTCAATGCGAGGTCTCCGCAGCAGGGAGCAGCAGCTCCAGATCCAGCTCAGCCGGGGCCCCCGACCTGCCGGGGCCCTTGGGCCCCCTCGTACCGGGGCAGTGGGGACCCAACAGGGCCAGTCCTTCTCTCCTCCAATGGCCTGAACCTCTGCTGGTCCAGGCCTCTCATCCAAATGTCCATCTGTCTGCCCGGAGACGCGGCCTCCGGGGGCTTCGTTGCCCCCTCTGTTGCAGGGGAGAGGGAGACGTGGGAGGGGGCCCAGCCCGCCTGGTGTGAATGCTGAGCTCTATCCCAGCAGCCCCTAAAGCGGGGGACTCATCTTCTTCTGGTTAATGAGGTCCAGGTAGAGGTCAGAGCGGAGGAAGCGTGGGTACGAGTCCTTTTCCATGAGCCCGAAGATGCGTTTTTGCGCCAGATCGAAGCAACCCCGAGTGACGCTCTGCAGGTTGTCCTTGGTGTGTTCCCGTGTGTAGGAGTCCAGGTTTACCTGCAGGGGCAGAGGCAGCAAAGTTAGGGCTGCAAGGGGGCTGACCCTGGGGACTAGAGGCGGCGGGGGAGGGCGGGGAGGGGTTGGACCTATCCAAGCCTCTCGCCCTCAAGTCCTTCTGCTCTACATCTTAAGGTTCAGAGTGGAGGCCCTCAGGCCAGCAGACTTGAGTCCTGGCTTAGTTACTTACTGGAGGGCCTGAAAACACCACCTCTAGGTGGCGCCTTGGTTCAAATCCCAGTAGTGCTGAATCCAGGCGTGTGGCTTTGAGCAAATTGTTTAAGTGCTCTGGGCCTCGCTTGTCTTATCTATATATGGATTAGGAATAACAATACATTCTTCGAAGAGTCGTACAAATTAAGCAAAATCATCCATTTTAAATAGACAGGGATTAAATCAATAGATCATCCCTGTGACTTTGCACACAGCACCTACACACAGTAAGCACTCAATAGATGTTAGCTACTATGATTAGACTCTCTGAAACCTCTCTCGTTTTAAAAATGGAGATAATAATAAAACCTATGTTGCAGGTTGTCATGAGGGTTAAATCCGAAAGCCCATTCATAAAGGGATTAGCGCTTCAATAGGCCCTTTTTGTTATCAATGGAATTCAATTCTTCCCAAGGCCCCAGCTTGCTTCCTTTCCACTCTGGGCACACAGCCCCTAAGAATCACTCTGGCGACTCCCCTTCCTGAGCTCCTCCTTGAGGCTGCCATGCACCACCAATGACTGAGGCCACTGGGCACAGGGACAAGGGCCTGAAGACCCAGCTTGAGGTCCTACCTCCTTGCACGCCTGGATTGCGATGTATTCAGCAAAGATCTTCTTGGCCTTGGCTGCCATCTTGGACTGTGACTTGACCTTCTTGAAGTCCTCGCATGCCAGCCAGAATTCCAGGTTCTCTTCACTAAATTCAGTGCGAAGGAAGGCCTGGAACACCGCTAGCCCATCTGTGAGGAGAAGCCCAGACCCTGGGTGAGAGGCAGAACAAGCCCCTCTGGCCCTCAGGCCTACCAGCTTACCCTCCCAGAGCCTTTAGGGTACAGACAATGGGAGCTTAGTAAGATAACTTGTTCCCAAGAGCCAGCGGCCCTGGGGTGAGGTCACACCCCTCCCGTTGCCTCTTTGTGGGCTTTGGCCAGGTCTCCTCCTATTTGTGCCTCAGTTTCCTCACCTGTAAAATGAGGATCATCAGCCTGTCTCCCGGAGCCCTGTGAGGATCCGAGGGGATCCTGCCCATGAGATGGTGGGCACATTTGGCCCAGTGTAAGCCCTCAGTTCGTGGGAATGTTTATTGTTATTCTGGGAACATGGGTCTGAGCACACAGGTCCCAACGGCCTCTAGCAGGCAGGCAGTGCCAGCTCCCATGGACAGGGAGGGGCGGGCAGGAGCCAGCTCCAAGGCAAACCAAGGGCCTCCGCCTGGGCTCAGCCTCATCCAACAAGCAGGGACACTTGACTGGGCTCAGGGAAGAAAATGGGGGTGAAGGCGACCCTTCCAGGCCCAGTCGCACTCCCTGGTCTGGGAGAGGAGAACAGGAGAGAGGGAGAAAGTACGTGCAAGGAGGGAGAACGGGCCAGCCGGCCCTCACTTACATTTGTGAAGCAGCAGCTTCTCCAAGGACTCGCCCCACTTGAGGGCTTCCTCTGAGGTGGGCCTGAGGGGGAAGGCAAGGGGACAGTGAGGGCACAGTGAAGACACCAAGAGGCTCTGGGAAAGTGAGGCGGCTGGGTCTCAGCAGCCTCTCTCGGCGGCCCTTGGCTGAGGCAGTGGCGGAGCTCAAAGGGGGAGCCCAGGAGGGGGGCCCACGCCCTTTCTCGGGGCCAGCATCACTTACAGCCCCCACCTCCACCCCTACCTGACAGTCCTTCCCAGGGCAGCTGTTCCCCACCTGAGGACTGCCGCTTACAGATACCAGGCTCCCTCTACGAGGGTCTCCATCCAACCTGGAGCTGGATCAAGCCAGCAGCACCCCTTATCCCTTAACCCTACCACCAGCCCTGTCCCCCTGGGGACCAGTGAGTGCCTGAGGGTCCATGGGGTGCTAAGGAAGACCTACTTGAATGACTTCATCACTTTGTCTGCCTTGCCCGCTGGCTGGGCCCCCGGGGACTCGTTCCGCCGCCTGAAGATACCCAGCTTGTTCTTCATGTCCTTGGCTCTGGAGGACAGAAGCAGAGAAGGGAGTCGGTCAGCCTGGCAATCACCCCTGAAAATTCAGGGTAGGGAGGCCGTGGACTGTGACGAGGGGCACCTACTCCTTCATTGTGTGTCGCCTCTGTAGGTTCCCGTTGCGAGTGAGGTACATGCCTCGGAGCATCTCTGGAGGGCCGCCCCACCCTGGGGCCCGGGAAGGTATGCAGGAAGCACCCCTGGGCTCTTGTCTCCCACCCCGACCGGGCGGAAGGCGAGCAGCAACAGTGCGGGCTGCAGCTGAGCAGTCACTGAGATCCCAGCCGGAGGACTGGACACCCAGGCACAGGCTGGGCTGGGACTCAGACAGGAGGAGCCAGGAAATGGGAGGGACCAGGACAGGGAGTGAAAAAAAAAAATATCCCTCCTGGCCAACCCAGACAGGGATCCCGTGAAAGGGGCATGTGTCTGCAAGGGGTGGCCTCTGGGGCCCGCCCAGGCAGGAAGCCAGACCCAGTTATTTGTGACTGGCCTCCCCCGTTACCATGGCAGCACCAGGGGAAGGAGGAGAAAACAAGTCAGCAAATTGCTGGGAGGGAAGAAGAGAGGGAGGGAAAGAAGGCTCTGTATTCAGGGTGGCAGGGCTGGCTATTTTTAGCCAAGAACTATTTTTAGCCTTGCTGAGATTTCAGCACTCAGCAAAGGTGGTGGCAGGAAAGGGGTTAAAAGTTGAAGGCTCCTGTTCACATCCCCTTCCTCATCCCTAGACCCCCTACCCTGGGCACCTCTCGGAGAACAGCTCCTGCCAGCCGGCCTCTCGGCCTCCATCCCTGGCTTTGGATACTTCCATCCACACACATGCAGGACACCTCAAAAGTTTTAGTACAGTTTTAAGCTTAAATAACTTCAGAAGTGTAAATCCTATAAACTTTCAAAAAACATCTTTTGAAAGTTGAATCATTAAATTTTTAAGGCACATTTAGTTTTACGATTTTTGAACAATAAATTTTGAAAAAATGTTTGGTCTCCAGCCTTCTGATTAAAGATGAAAAATACTGACTAAACCCAAAAGTTTAAAATGTATAAGCAAAATCACAAAGCTAAGTAAGTATAACAGAGATATAATAATTCAACTTTCAAATGCATTTCGTAAGTCTGTAGCTTTGATGCTTCTGACGTTATTCAAGCTTCAAATGCACTATGACCTATGGGACACCCGGTGTCACCAAGGGAAGTAGCTAATACCCAGTAAGTGTTAAGAGGGAGACTCTGGTGCCAGACAGCCTCAGGTTCAAATCCTAGCTTTAGCAGTTACCAGCTGTATGCCCTTTGTCAGGTTACCTAACCTTGGCTGAGTGTCAAGTTTTCTCATCTGTTAACCAGGAATGATGAAAGTTACCTAATCTGCTGCGGTTCTTTCAAGGCAAGGAGAAAATGCACATAAAGCTTTTAGCACAGTGCCACGGGCAAAAGTGCTCGGGTTTAGTTTAGGAGTGAGTCCCACACGTGTCCGTAGGGTCTGGGGCAGCTGCCCAGAGATGGAGACCCTGCTCTAGCAGGTACCAAGCCAATGAGATAAGGCTCAGGAGCCCAGGGATTGGCAGCCCTCTGGGTGAGGATAGGGACCCTCGGAGATCCCTGGGGTGGCCCTCCACTGTCCCCCACTGCTTCACCCCTGGGAGTGCCATCACGGCAGCTCTGGCCTGAACCTGGCGGCTGGTGCAAAGGACTTTTTTTGTTAGTGCGTTTCACCTTCCTGGAAAGTATGATCGTTCCTGGCTGCAGAGAGAAGCCTGTAGTTGCCGCAGAAAACTAGGGAGGGCAGGGGAGCTGGGAGAGTGGACCCTGGCTAAGGTCAAGGCCAGGGAAGGTTGCACGAGGCATCTGGGAAAGATTCCTCTTCTCTCCCAGGCCCAATTTGTGCATAATGGTGGGCTCTATAGGACCTGGAGGGAAGGGAGTTCCATGGGCCCTACCATCTCCTCCTGTCTCTCTCTCTGCAGTCTCCAGGGCCTGGGGGTACAAGGAGACCCAAGGAGATTCTCCACACTCCCCATTAATTGGCACCTCTAACAAACGTCCAAAATGGAAGTGTAAGGGGCCCTGGGTGCAGCTAGAAAGGCTTGGGGAACATGAGATACACTATCTGAGCCAGCAGCGCCCCCTCCTGGCAATGCCAGAGACCGTTAGCATTCAAGAGCTCAGGAGGAGAAAGGGAAACACTATGAACTGTCTGTTCAGCCCTTTCTGAGAGTGAAGAACCTATTGAGGTCACTCGGCCACTGCTTGGCTCAGAGGTTGGGTCTAGGCCAGGGCAACCTGGCTGGTTGCCTCTGCTTGGATCCCTGTGGCTTCCAGGTACTGAATCAGCACATTACTTTACGCTGTGTGGATGCTGAGGGCAGTGCCAGATGCTCAGGACCCTGGTGACCCCGCCCTGAAGCCACTGCTAAGTCCCAAGGTCCTCCTGTTCACTGGTATCTGTCTGGGGTAGGACTGGGTATAGCACCTTCCCCACCTATACCCCTGGAGGAGAGACAAGCCCCAGGGCAAAGAAGGAAGAGGGGTGCGGGGAGCCTCCCTGACCACAAGGATGAGGACCATGGATCTTTCAGACATACAGGTTTTTGCTCTTTCTCTTCCGAGATCCTTCGTCATCATCCCCAACCATGTCGGGCCCGCTCATCTGCAGAGAAAAGACAGACACGTTGCAGCCTGGGTATCCAGGAACTGCTGCCTGAGCAAAGAGAGGCTCCAGGATCCAACAGCTCCTACGAACCAGCTCCCCACGCCCAAAGCTCCTACCTCTCACAGAACAGATGAGGGAAAGAGACTCCACTACTGGAAACTACCCACGGAGCGCAGCTGGTATGGCAGAGCCTCCACCAGAAGGGGTCTCCTCCTATTGTGCTCAGGACCTAGCTTGCTAGGGAAGGGCCAGGGCGGAGGCATCACCACAAGCAGTAGGGCCAGCCAGAGAGCAGAGCTCTAGTCAGGGTTCTGCTGTGTCACTTGGCCCAATCCCTGTTCCTCTCTGAGAGCCTCTATTCCTTAATTTCGAAATTGAAATCATAATGACTAACTCAGGATACTGAGGTTTGAAAGAGACCTGGGATTGGTCAGCAGTATGTAAAGTGAGCTATTACACAGGCCTGAGAACACCTCTCTTGCCTTAAAACTTTCCATGGCTCCCTAGTGCCCCTGGGAAAAGGTCCGAACACCATAACATGACGTACAGAGTCTATCATCTTAGGATACGGGCAGAAAATTCCATATTAACATCAGTTGCAACTCCTTCAGTCACCTCTCCAGCAGCCTCGATGACCATGCCCTCCAACTAGACAGAATGTCCTTACCCGCCTTGTCCTCTCAGCTCAGGCTTTTGCATGTGCTGTTCCTTCCAAGAGGGGATGGCTTTGTGACTTTCCCATCTCCCTTTCCTCCTAAGATACAGCCTCAGGAAAAATCCAGACCTCAGGAAAGCCTTGCTTATAAGTCTCCTCACCTGGGAGGCCCTCCCTGACCCCTAGACCAAGGTTGTGTCCCCTTCATCCCTTTCGAAGTTCCCGCTACACCCAAAATGGCTTGTTCCACATCTGTCTCCTCCACGGGACAGTGAGTGCCCAAGAGCAAGGCCTCTGTCTGTCTTCACCTCTGTCTGAGTCACTCTCATGGGCCTGGTACACATTAGGAGCTTAATAAATACGTGTTGAAGGAATAAATGAATCAACCAAGAAGGAAAGCAGGCTGGGGAAAATGCATCTTGAGGCCCTCATTGCTTGATTCAAAGCCTGAAACTTTATTCAACCGCCTCACTGCAGCCCACGGATTCCACTCCCTTCACCCCATTCCCTTGCTTTGCCTATGCTGTGCTCCCTTGCTGGAATGCCTTCTCTTCTTTTCCCCAGTCTCTACCTGCCCCCAGCCCTCCACTTCCTCTCCTCCAGACCACTCCGGACTCCCACCATCTCTGCTGGGGCTGCCCTGTCTCCCTTGCCCTGCCTATGCTTGTCTGTCTTCTTTCGGGGAGAAACCCAGGGCCCCAACCATGCCACCCACCCCAGAGCAGGAGCCCAGGAAATGCTCTGAAAGGCAGAAGAACTAGAGCTCAGGGATGGATGGGCTGAGACACTATGTCCCAAGACAAGACAGAAAGCCACCAGGTGTGGATCTCAGCTCAGACTCCTCGGGAGCCCCTCCCACAGTTTCCTCATTTGTAAAATAAAGAAAATGGGCTAAGCCTTAAAATACTCGTGTTCTTAATTCTGGAAAGGAAAGTAATCCAGATATAGCCAGCAGGGGGAGCTACTAGCCCAAGTGGCTAGATGGATGGCTGGACCAACGAATAGCAAGATAAAGTATAGCATCATTTATAAAACTTGTACTATAGGCCAGATCTTGGAATGAGCATTAACCAGATACTATCTCAGTAATCTTCAGAGTAGTCCATAAAGTAAACAGAGGCTCAGAGAAGTTAGTCACTTGCCCAAGGATACCCAGCGTTTAACTGAGAGCTGGAATCTAGGTCTGTCTGAATTCAAGCTGGGTCCCTCCGCCAGAGGATGCTGCTACTCAAATGCAAGGACAGGACACATTTTGAATGTTTTCAGTGAAAGACTCCGGGGAAATGCCGCCTCCTTCCTGAGAATGCTGCCCCACCAAGGTTGTAAACACGTGTGTGTACGTGCGCACACAGGCACACGCCCATCTGTGGTGTGTGATTCCGGAGCTCGGTTTGCAGCCAGGCCTGGGTATATAGATCCTTCTTCTTTGGAAGCGCTTCTCAGCCTCTCAGCTTCAGCTTCTTTAGTTCTAGCATAGGCGTAATGACAACCACACACCTCACTGTTGGAAGATTCCGCAGGGAGAAGTCTGGGCCCCCATGGCGCAGCCCCAGCACAGGACACCCTCGGTCACCAGGGGCTGCTGGTGTTGGTTGCCCAGTGAGTGTTACTGTCGGCATCCCATTGCCATACAGGCTGTGGTCACGCCGGCCTGGCTCGGCAGTGCCTAAGCCCCCACCCGTGGGAAAGGGCCCTGGTTGCTGGGCTTCCTCCCATTCTAACCTCAGCTTCCGCACTTTATCGGGCCCACACAATGGGCCTGGGGACCACTCCCACCCGCCCTCCACCCCCAGCCTCTGCACTGCTGGGAAATGGGCTCTTCCTTCCACTGCTGGGAGAGGGTCATCTTTGGCAGGGCCCCTTCACGCCAGGCAGCCCGATAGCGGGGCCAGGCAGCTCGAGCCCCCGGAGTCAGTCCCCAGAGCAGCCAGGGGAACCCAGGTACCAAGGTGGGGGCGGGGGAGGGGGGAGGGTGGCGCAGAAAATGAAGAAATTAAGATGGAAAGTCGGGTTCTGATTTCTAGCCCCAAAGTGTCTCCAAAAGCTCCTCTCTCCGGGGGCTGCAGTAAGGCCTGCCCCGGGCCAGCACACAGAGGGACTCTCCTCCCCATTTGCTCCCTACTATCCCCACGCTGCGTGCCCCTCTCTGCTGATTGGTAAATGGAGGTAAGCCCCAAACCATCCGGCCCTGTTTCTACTCCAAGCAGCACTCCTTGGGGCCTGCCCAGCCCCACCCTGCCACCTCCAGGGACTGGGAACTAACTGCTTCTTGGAATAATAATTATAATTTTTATTGTAATTAGAACTATAATCATAGTGGTGGTTAAGACTGTAGATTCTAAACTGTCTGGATTTGAATCCCAGCTCAGTCATTTATTAGCTAATAGAACTTAGCCAAGTTGCATCCCCTCTCTGTGCCTCAGTTTCTTTATTTGTAAAATGAGGATGATAATTAGACCCACCTCAAAGCGCTGTTGTGTGAAGTAAGTGCTCGGCATAGTGCATGTCCGTGGACGTGCTCCATAACTACTAGCCATTGAAGTTACTGCTATTATTCGTTGAGCATTCACAATGTGCCAGGGACTGAGCTAAAGGGTCATAACAGACTACCCAATTTAATCTTCGCAACAATTCCAAGAGCTATTTGCTGTGATTTCCCCAGTTTACAGCTGAGGGAACTGAGGCCCGGAGCAGTTCAGGTACTTGCCTGGGCTCCGAGCTGGCAAGGAGCAGAGAGTTTCAGGCCTGGCTCCAGAGCCCACCCTTGACTGAAAGCTCTCCTGTGAGCAGGACCTTACCTCTTGGTCCTTACCTGACTTCTGGAGCCACATGGCCAAGCCTGGCTGCCCTCTGACCAGCCCAGCCTGGCAGGCCCCATGGAACCTTGTAGAAACACTGGCTCTAAACTCTACACTCATTTGTTTAGACATAGGGCACAATGTTTTCTTTTGGCTTTTCTTAAATAGGAGGCCAGAAGGTGTTATCGCACCTTGGAGCTGGAAGGCATCGTAGGTGCCCTCTTATGTGACCTCTAGCTTACGCGGGAAGCTGGCACCGTCCGCTGATAGCCCCTGCCCAAGCCAGTCCCCTGAAGGAGGGGAGAAGGAAGAATGGCCAGGGAGGAGCCCCAGCCTTTGTCTCCTCACTATCAAAGAATGACCTGACTCTGGGCTGAGCCAGGCCAGAGTGGAATTCAATGGCAGCATCCTGGGCCCAGACACTGATAGTCTCTAGTCTCAGGCTTCACTGGCTCCCAGGAAAAGGGCAGACGCAGGCCTGTGGGTCCACCCTGCATGGTCTCCAGGGAACAGCCGGCAAGGTGGGGGTCTGGCAGCAGAGGGCACTGTGAGACAACTCAGCACAAGGAGCCAGAGCCAGGGCCTGACTCTCGGATAACTTTGGGGGGTCTTCTCCTCTCCGGACCTCAGGCGGCCCGTCTGTAAAGATGACCATGGCCCAGCAGACATCTCTCAGGTCTGTCTGGTTCGGATACTCGTACTCACGGTAGAAATCGCTCAGCGAACAAGAGGGCAGGATGACAGCTTGGGGGAGGGACAACGTAGTGACTGTCACCCTGTGACCGGCAACTTGGGTTCTGGGCAGCCGCAGCTTAGCTACACAGCAGCACAATGACCAACCCAAGGCCACACCAGCTGTGTCCAGCCCTCCTGGGTCTCATGTCCTCACAGGATCAGTGCCCCAGGCACGGAGGTTCCTCTATACTGCAACCTTCTTGATTCCTGAACAACTCCGTGCAGATTCAATCCTTCCCACTTTATCAGAGGAAACTGAAGCCCAGAGAAAGATACAACTTGGCCAACGTCTCAGGACCAGAAAGGAGAAGAAAGAGCAGAGACTTGAACCCAGGTCTGTCTGACTCCACAGCCTAAAGACTTCACCCCCTTCCTCTTCACCCTTTGCCCGGCACTGCCTGTCGGCATTGGCTGTCTCTCCCACGTGCCTCCCCAGCTGCCAGTCTCCATCCCCTGCCCCTCGCTGGCATGAGGAATGCAGGGTCTGGAGTAGAGTCAGAGAGCACTAGACAAGGGTGAGGCATAGTCTGTGTGGCTTGGACCAAACACTTCTCCCTTGGCCTCAGGCTCCCCGCTGTGAGACAAGTACGGCTGGGCCCAGCTTGCAGTAGCATAGTGAAGGCTAGGAAAGGGAGCTGGAGGCACCGGGTGAATGCTGGGGTACCTGTTCCTCTTCTTACTGTCACTATCCTCATCCTCACTGTCAATATGATTCCCATCAATTGAGCACTCACCAGGAGCTGAGTCCCGAGTACTGCCCTAAACACTTTATCCAAGTTGGGCTATTTAATCTTCCCAGCAACACTGCAAAGGACATGTTATTATCATATCCATTTCACTGATGAGGAAACTGAGGCTCAGAGAGGGGCAAGGACTTGCCCCAGGCCCACCGCCAGTGAGGCATAGACCAAGACCCGGGTGCTTGTCCAGCCTAGAACTTATTCCCCTTGACAAGGGTAGGGTAGCTGGCCGGAGGGAGCAGCATATGACTGATGATGGACTGAAGGTCTGGTTCGCGTAAGCCACACCAAAGAGTAGCCACCACAGAACTGGGGGCAGTTTCTGAGGCCCTGCCAGCTCGGTGACTCAAACCCAAGAAAGGAAGGGACAGGCCAGAAAAAGGCAGGGGAGGACAGGATGCCAGCGGGAACTTTGGGCACCCAAAGGAGGAAGCTGATACAAGAGAAAGCTGGCCTTTCCCCGCTGGACTCCCAGGCGGAACTATCTGCCCCCAAATAGGAGCTGCGTTCAACTAATTTGAGGAACTAGAAGTGTAAGCATGAATGTGTGAACTTATCTGTATATAAATATTTGTATTGGAATAAGGGGGGAGGAGAGAGAATTAAGAAGGTTCTGGTGGGCGGATCAGGATTGGGGTGCCTAAAGCAGGTGGAGAGGCCCTGCACTTCAGCCACCCTTCAGAGAAAAGTGGGGTCAGCCTGAGGCCTCACCTTGGTAGGACAGAGGTCTGGACTCTCCTATAACAATTGCATCAAGAAATGGCCTAATATGGTGATACTCGAACTATGAGAAATATCACATTCCTGTAGGGCTTGTTTAAAATGCAGAGTCTGGGCACCGCTCCCTGGAAATCCTGATTTCAAAAGTCCGGGGTTGGAGACTTGGAAAGCTGTGTATTACTAACCAACTCCTGGTGACTTCGGAGCATATCAAAGTTTGAGAATCACATATATTTACAGATGAGGAAACTGATACTTGGTCCCAATTCCTTCAGGATTTAGTTCCGATTCCTCGACCCAACGTTTAAGGCCCTTTTCTTGAGGACCCCAGCCTGGCTTTGGGGGCCCCACCACCCTTCTGCAGGTTTTCTCCCAAGTGCCAAGTTGCTAGTGGCTGAGAAGCTAAGGTTTCCGAAGCCATGTCCCAGCTCGATGGAGAAGCATGCCGGAATCCGTCAGTCATACCTGTCGTGGGCCTGGCAGCAGGAATGGCAGCGGGAGTGCCATGTGCGTGCCGTCCCTGCATTGGAGGAATCCCCTGCTTTAGCTGAACTGGCTTCTATGGACAGCTTTGTCCAGGTCATGTCCTGTCTCACAGAATGCCTGCCTCATCCTGTTTATTCCAAACCTGCTCAACTTTCAAGGCCAAGCTAAGAAGCATCTTTCTCCAGAAGCCTTCCCTGATGGCCCTCGGCCCCTCGGGTCTCTCTTCCCTGAACTCCCAGGTCTCTGCGGGTCACTGACCACTGACCACTCCTACCTGTCCAGCCTCACCACAGCCGTCATAATGACACCTTGCACTGCACTGGCTGTTAACACCTCAACAGCATTTGCCTAGTGCCTGCGCTAATGTCATCAGGCCCCAGACTCTTCCCATTCATCCTCGGCCACCCTAGGACATGAGTACGATCAATCTCTGCTTTTCAGAGAAGGACACTAAGGCTCAGCGGAGCTGAGTGACTCACCCAAGGCCGCACAGTAAGTAAAAGACAGAACCCAGACTCAAGCCGGCTAATGGGCTTCAAGGACATGGTGCAATCATTTCACGGTTAGGCCACCTTGCTGGCCCGCACAGATAACTCGCTCTTCTCAGGCTGAGATCATTCTCGCACTTTTCTGGGGGCCCCTGCTGTGGCACAGAGCACAGAGCCTGGCACACAGCAAGAAATCAATAAACAGTTACTCTTCTATTTATAAATATTTGCAGGAGGCAAACAGCATGGTGGTTAAGAGCTCCAGCCTTGGAGCCTGATTCTAATTCTGGTTCCGACATTTATAAACCGTGTGACCGGGTGCGAGTGAGATAAGCTCTCAGGGCCTCGGTTTCCTCATCTGTAGGGAACAGCAATGGCATCTGCTTCACAGGGCCGCTGCAAGAATTCACGAGTTAAGGGGAATCGCCCAGACTAATGCCAGCACAGAATAAATATGTGTTGTCATTGTTGTTGGCTGACGGATTTCTAGGCTGGCTAGGCCTGGCCTGGACCGAGTCTAAACCATAACTCTTTCTCTAGCTACGATCTCGGATCTTCTAGATCCAAATACACACAGTGTCCTGGCCTCAGCCACGCCTGTCCTGCTTCCTGTGGGGACCCCCAGTACAATGGAGCTGTAAGAACACAGCACCTGGAGGCATGAAGTCACAGGTTTAAGTCCAGCTTCCGCCTTCTGGGTCCCTCCGGGCCTCAGTTCTGTCCTCTGTCCAGTGGGCAGAAGGCTCATTGGAAGAGCACGTTAAAAGGCTTAGAAGAGAGCAGGGGACAAATGACCGCTTCTTCCCTGTGACTTCTGCGCCCATCCCCGCCACGCCTGCTCCCTTGGCCTTCTTACCTTCCTGTGGCCCATGAAGAAGAGGGACAGGTGGTGCATGGAGCCGCCATTGCGGCCCAGCTCCTTCTTGAGGGTGCGGGGTGAAGGCATGGGCCAAGGCGACGTGGCGCCCTCCCCGTCGGAGCAGTGCAGGGTGGTGTCGGAGGCGGAGGCGAAGCAGGGCCCGCGGGGCTCCTGCAGCAGGCTGCCCTCGCTGTGTGTCCGGCGCCGCAGCGAGTTCTGCACCCGCAGCGAGAGGCCGCCCTCCGCGCCCTGGCCGGTCTCGATCATGCTGCTGCGCTTGGCCTCGCCGCGCTCTCCATAGTTGTCATCACTCGTGTCTTCGTCCTCATCTTCCTCCCCCTCGTCCCCCTCATCTCCTTCCTCGGCCTCTTCTGCATCCCCCTCATCGCCCGAACTACCCCCGCCCGCCCCTGCCTCCTGGCTGTAGGCACTATCTAGCCGGACCTCCGGGATCACAAAGGTCGGCCTGGAGGCCACAGGCAGGTCCCCAGTGGCTGCTGGTGGGTCCCCAGGGATTGTGGTCTCTTCGGCAAGGGGCTCAGCTGGCAGGGGGCCCTGGCTGGAGGGCAAGTCTTGACATGGCGGAAGGTCCTGGGCAGTGGGGTCCTGGGTGGCAGGGAGGTCTTGGCTTGGAGGAGGCTCTTGCCCAGTAGGATGGTCCTGGGAAGGAGGGAGGGCTGGGGATGCAGGGGGTTCCTGGCATGATGGGGAGTCCTTGCTTGGGGAGAGTTCTCGGCTTGGAAGCGGTTCCTTAGAGGAAGGTGAGTCTTTGCTGGATGGAGATTCTTGGCCTGGAGAAGGTTCCGGGAGAGAAGAGGGGTCCTTGTTGGGCGACAGGTCTTGTCCTGGAGGAAGCTCCTGGCTAGGAGAGGGGTCCTTGCTGGGTGGAGGGTCCTCAGCACTTGGCCCCTTCCCTTCCTCCAAGGGCATCTCTGTCTTCTCATTCGTCTCTGACTCAAACATCTGGAAAACAAAGAGAAAACAAAAAAAATTCATAAGAGGAGGCTATGAGATGTTAGGTATTGGGCACCAGCCAACGTTACAGGGGCTGAAACAAAATCAGACAGTGGCCTGAACCCCACAGCCTGCACCCTGCACCCCACAGTCTGAAAGGCAAAGCACCAGATGGAAATCGAAAGCCCCTTTGGCTTAGCTATAAAAGGGGTCCCAGCCTTATCTCTTTGCTTAAAACTTCTGCCCCATCAAAAACATGGTTGGTCATTTAGGGAAGAAGAAGGAGAGGAAACCACCATTATCAGGCTACTATTGTATACTAGGGCAATGCCAGATTAAACCCTTAGTATTACATAATCTTCCCAACGGCCCTCTAACGCAAGTGTCATGGTCCTTCTGTAGGTCACTTCTACCAGTCAAGGAGGACCAGAAAGTCTCTGACTTCATGGACCAGAACCAAACCAAGCCCCAAGCCAGAGCAATCACTAAGCAGGAGAATCTTAGAACCAACCAAAAGATATCTTCTACCTGAACCAAAGTTTTTTTTTTTTTAATTCCTAGCGAGTCATTCGAATAAGAATTTGCTCTCAACGTTTAAGTATTTGAAACTAGTAAACTGGAATGAAACTGTAACTTCAAAATATTACCCACTTCTGGACTTAACAAGTGTCACAGACACATGGAACCTCACTGAGGGATCATCCACCCAGCGACTTTTAAACTATCTTTGGAGGAACCTCAAAAGTTCCACACACACACAAAAGAAAGCATTTTTCTGCCTTGCACATAACTCTCAGAATGCTCAGAGTTTTTGCCGGGTTCCTACACGTTTCGTGTGCAAAGGGAAGAAGAGTGTCCTTGATGAAGTCTGAAAAACAGCTACCTCTCGTGAAGACCGGGGCTCAGCGAAGGTCAGGAGTGTCCACAGCACCACAGCCACACAGAGGAAGCAGGTCTCAGGCCTGGCCTGGGCCCCTCATCAGAGTCAAGGACTTACTGTTGCTAGAACTATTTAGAGCCCAGGTTTCGCCCATGAAGAGACCATAACCAACTAGAACTAATGAAAAAGACACTGCACACACTCGGGAACCGTACAGACACATGAGAATGTGTGTGCATAAATACACAGACACACACGAATACACATGCCAAGAATTGCAGGAGCATGTGCCCCCAGAACACAGGTTAAGAGCTCTTGCTGTAGAGACCCTTAATGTCCATTCGACAGGTGAGAAAGCTGAGCCAAAGGGCCGTGACTTATCCACTACTGCACAGCTGCCCAGAGACCAAAAGCCTCTGCCGGAAGCTGAGAAACCCGTTCAGCCCTCAGGAGTCTGTGCCAGCGAAGCCCCAGCCAGACCTCACATCTGGGAGTAAGCGGCCAGCCAAGGCTCAGGGCAGCTGCAGGGTGCTGCACACACGTGTCATGGGTCACACGGGCATCTGGGAGCACCAGAGCGGATGTGAAAGCACAGTGTGGGTAAGAGCCACCGCCTGGGAGCATGAAGGTGAAAGTCCCCGCCTCCTCAGCAGAGAAGGTGGCTGAGCAAGGAAGGGGAAGCCTCAGAGGACTCTAGGATGATGCTAGGGCCTGGTTACTAGGCACAGCCAAAGACAGGTACCCACTCAGCCCGTGGACTCCCTGCCCTGGAAATCCCACTGGTAGCTGGGAGATGATACCACCCAGGAGCCCTTGGACCTCCCAGCCTCAGACTCTGAAACATCAGCGATCCCTAGTCCCCATTGCACAGAAGGGGAGGCTGAGCCCAGAGAGGGGCAGGTGCCAACCTAGACTGACACGGGGGGACCGGGCAGAGGCAGTCACTAAACCCCCTGGGCCTCAAAGTCCCCACTTATTCAATGAAACAACCAACGTGCCCAAGTGACAAGCAGGAGAACATACCACAGAAAGCACAAAGCTCTCAATGGGACGATGGTGGTGACTTAAAGAATGGATCCAGAGGGAAATGCTGAGAGCACAGACCGCAAACGGTGGCACACCTTTCTCACAGACCCCTAGAAGTAAACTTGGCCGGACACCCAGAATCAAAGTTGATGGCTATGATACCAGGCCCCCCAATCCAGAAATCTCATCTGGAAACCACAGGCTAGACATCACCCCATTAGGCTGCTCCCAAGACAGAGGGACCCTCCACTGCACTGACAGGAAGACTGCTGGTCCAGCCTGGATGGTGACCTAGGGACTTGCCCAAAGGCACACATCAGAGCGGGCTGGGGTGAGAGCCTTGAGCCTCAGGCCTTTCTCTCCTTCTTCACAAGCATAATTCTGATTTCAGTCCCCAGAGCGGCCCAGATCCCTGCCCTTGGCCCCACCCACCAGGGAGCGTTCTCCATCAAGAAAAACAAGCTGCCCGAGCCAGCTCCCCGGGGCCCCGCTTTCGCTCACCCCCAACTGGAAGGACCAACGGAAGGAAGCAGCAACCGGTGTCCTCAGGGGGCACAGAGTGGCCCCGAGAGGGGACCCCACGCATTTCCCCTTTCCTGGGGGGTGAGGGTGGGGCCCAGGCCTGTCCCAACTGTGACTGCTGCCTGCCTGAGCCCGCCCACCCTTCGGGAAACTGCAGCAGCAGACCCAAAACCAGAAATGCAAGTCAGCCTGCCTCTGCCAATCTCGCCCCAAACTGAGGCCAAATCAAACAAAGCAGGGAGGGGAAGTGCCTCTGTCCCCAGAGGGCCCCTGCCTGGGGCAGCTGAGAAACCGCCAAGGACTGCAGGGCTCGCAGAGGGCCCAGCAGTTTGGTGCTCGGACGTCAGCGTCAGAAACTGGCTCTGCCCCTTGTTGGTGCCACGTTCCAGCTGTGCAACTCTGGCCGAGCCTCGCGACCTCTCGGAGACACAGAGCCAGGATATCACACTGGACCCACAGGAGCGAGTCCCCACAGGGCCTGGCCCGGGTGATGCATTTGATGAAATTGTGGCTATTATCAGTCTAGTCTTATTATCGAGATGGGGAAACTGAGGTCCCAGAGGCTAAGGGAATTACCTAAGAAATCGGAGGGTGATTCAGTATTAGAAGTCATGTCTCCTGGCCAAGGGTCTCTCTCCCTGCTCCCTTCTGCACAAGTGTTTGGGAACCCCAGGGATATACAGGGAGGGGGAGCAGGCTGAGCACTACCAAACCCCGGGCCCGTCGCACACAACTAGACGCCAGCAAACAAGGACCAGGATTCACTGGTTCTGTCCTGTGCTCCTGGACAGGCTGCTCAGGCAGGTTTGGTCAGGCTGGAGTTCCCCTTGTAAGAACTGGCGGTAGGAGGGTCGGGGCGGGCGGGGGGGGGGGGTGGGGTGGGGGGAGAGGGTGTGAGACCTGTGGAGCAAATGCAGGAAACCTCAGAAGTCTGGTTGGAGGGGTGGCAAGTGAGAAAATTAGCACAGAAGAGACAAAGATGAGAATATGCCACACAATAGATGCTAGGCATAGGATTGTCCCGTTTGCAAAGGAATGACATTTACAGAGCCATGTTACATGACAACTGCTCGGGGTGGGGCGAGGGGCTGGGACTTGCATGCATGCGCACATACATGTGTTTATTCATTCTCCAGATGCTGAGTGAGGCCCTGGGGGATAGCAGAGGACAAGTGAGACATAATCCTTGCCCTCCGTTGAGCAGAAAAAAAGAGTTTAGATAATTGTTTTTAACAAGTGTGGTAAATGTTCTGATGAAGTGCAGGCAGCTGGGGATACCCAGGAGGCAGCTGTTGCAACTGACTGGGGTGACAAGAATCCAGCCAAGGCACCCCAGAAAGACCAGCCTGCTCGCCCAGGGCCCTGGATCTAGGGTCACTGGTGTGGCGGCCCCCTCCTGCGGGGAGTTCTCTCCCACCCACCACTTCTTTGGCTTGGCTGGACCAAGGTTAATTCTGTCCACGTCTCGCCTACTAGAAGCACACAGGAAATGAACCAGGCCCTCTAAATGGAGCTGCTGTTTAGGATCTAATCAAATCCTCTCTCCAATCCAATCCAGGGCTCAGCACAGGCTGGGGAAGGGTGGCAGGTATGACACCAGAGTGCCTACTCACACTAGCTCTGTCTCATCAGCCCCGGACCCCCACTTGCTCTTGGGGTTGAGAGTGGCGGCGGGCTGCTGGAAGTGACCTAGCCAACGTCACACAGCTACTAAATGTGGAGCCTGGTCGGCTAACCCCAGAATCGACCTGCAGCTCTCACTCTGAGATGATTCATCATATCTACCACACATGCCTGGCTCCGTATATGCCCTCTAAACCACTTCCGGCACGAGGTGTGTGTGTGCAGGGGGGCCTGCAGGGGGTGTGAACTGGGGTTGGCCTCCATCTCAGGGTAGCTCTTACACAGAAAGCGCACTGGACATTAAGCCAGAAGACCTGGGCTGGAATCCCCACTCCATCATTTCCCAGGCTAGCACTTCTGGTTTTCCCTACCATAAAATGGGGTGAGGATGCCTCCTGACCTCTGTCCCAGAGAGCTAAGGGGACCAAGTCTGAGAAAGGACAGAAAAGTGTCCTGTGAACTAGAAATCCTTAGAGCAAGGAAGGAGCTGTTAGGATTCCAGCCCCCCAGCATTTGGCCTCTCGGCGTGACTTTTGAGATGGGTTGCTCCTTCAAGTTTGTCATGCTCTGGGTCTGGTTTCTACGTCCTGGGCTCAATGCTGGCTTCCAGGAACCTCAGCTGCTCAGCTGACACTAGGCTGCCCCACCTTAGTGTTGACCCAGCTCCTTCGGCCTGGCTTCCTGACATCCAGAGGCTGCCAGCTCTGGGCACTCCTCCTGACTTCACACTTACTGGCTGGGCGACCTCAGGTATAACCCCTCTGGGCCTCAGCTTCCTCAGCCATGACATGGGATTAGTACAGCTCCTCACAGTATTGTGGTAGGAGTGACGGGGCTGACATACACCCGGAGCTCGGCACCGCGCCGGCACACAAAGCTCTCCATGAAATGGCAGCCACGACCACCGCAGTTTAGCTTAGCTCTGACATCGGCCTCCCAGGATTTCTCCTGAGAGATCCGATGACCCCTTCTCCACTCCGTCACTGCCTGTTCATTGGAACCCATCCCCTGTCGCTTCAGTCCTGCGTGCTTTCTCAGGCACCCATCCACTCCCCAGGCTACAATCGCCCGCTGACAACAACCCGTCCTCGCGGCCAGCCCGGACCTGCCTCCTGAGACCAGTCCCATCGGCAGGCATTTGTGACGCTCTCGTGGGACAGTGCTGCTCCCAAACAGTGTTTTAGGCAAGGTGCACATAGAGAGGAATGAGAAAGACACAATCCCTGCCCCAGAGAGCTTACAGGCTGGAGAGGAAGGACTGACATGAACCAAGCTGTCGCCCACAGGAACGTGTAATGCATACGAACTGTGATCATCACATGAAGGGAAGCTATAATGTGCTGTGAGAGAGAAGAAAGGGGCGTGTGGCAAAGGCCACCCTGAGGAATGACACCCAGCCCCAAATCCACTCACTGGACCAGGAGGAAGCAGCAGACGCAAAAGCCCTGAGCCAGGAAGGCCAGCGCCTGGTGGAACGCATAGGGTGCCTGTGCGGCCGGAGCCCCGCCACAGAGATGCAGACCTCCCTCTGGATATCCCCCCGCTGCCCCCAACTCGACGTGCCCAAACTGAATGTGTGGTGCTCCCCTGAGGCCCTTCCTCCTCTCAGAGTCTCTGTATCAATGATGCCACCGCCAGCTGCCCGAGCCGGGGACCCGAGTATCATTCTCCTTTCCTTTTCCTTCCCTTCCACCCTGCTGGCCAATCACCAAATCCTCCCAATCGTCCCTCGTAAAAGCTTAAGAATCATTCCACTGAAGGAGGTTATGCATGTGTGGGGCCAAGGAGCATACGGGAACTCTCCGTTCTTTCCTCTCAACCACTGAAACTGCTCTAAAAAATAAAGATTATTTTTAAAAATAATGATTTTTTTCCACTCTCTCCATCTTCGCTACCACCACCTCCCTCCAGGCAACCATCGTCTCCCACCGGGATTGATGCCATCTAGATCCCTCCGCACGGTGCCAGGGGAGACGTCTATGTGCAAATCTGACCCTGTCGCTCTTCTGTTTAGAATCTGACATGGCTCCCCAGTGCCATCCGGATACAGTACAAATTCGATCGCCCTGAGAGACTCTGGGCTCTGTCCTCCCTGTAGGCTCATCTCTCACCACTCCCCGTCTTAAGTGTTTGATGAATGAATAAATGGATGGATGGGTGGATGGAAGGATGGGTGGATGGACGGGCGGATGGGCAATCCAATGGACTTCACAGGACCATCTAGACTCTTTCTATTTAAAGTGTGGCCCACGAACCAGCAGCAGAAGCACCAGGAGTTCATATGAAATACAGAATTGTAGGCCTCAACTCACACTTCTTGGATCAGAATCTGCGTTTTACCAAGATCCCGGGTGACTAATTTGCACATTAAAGTTAGAAAAGACTGATCCAGACTATTGGTTCTCAGCAGAGAGGAACATTGTAGAAACACCTGTAAAGGATTTTAAAAATATCTCTATTTGGGCCCTGTTCCAGACCTACTGGATGAGATTCCCTAAGAGTAGGGCCCAGGCATCTCAATTTTTTTCTGACTCTCCAGATAATTCTGGGGAGCAGCTCCAGTTAACAGGTGAGGTAAGGCCCAGAGAAAGTAAGTGACATGCCCCAGGTCACATTACAGTGTCTAGACAGAATCCAGATCAGAACCTAGTGTGGGACACTGCTCGCTCTTTAACGGGAAGCCCATGAGAAGAGGCATGATGACCTCAGCAGCCCTTGTCCCAGGATGGGGAGCTGGCAAGCCTGCTGGAGTCAGCTACGCATTCATGCTCCCTAGAAACAGAGGGCCAACTGCAGGACGGGCGAGAAGAAGAAGGAATTGGACCGCAGACAGAAAATTCTCTGTTCCTAAAGGATAGCACAGAAACTCGAGGGTCTCTCAGGGGCTCGGGAGCATGACACCCACAGCAGGGAGTGTCCTCATTCAGCAGAAAGCAACACTGAGGCTCAGAGGAGAAGTAGCTCACCCAGTTCGGAAACTCTCAGGGCAAAGCCAACGCGCAGGGAAGAGGAATCCCTGAGGTATGAGAAGAGGAAGCCCTGAGGTAAGGGAAGAGAGGAAAGTCCTCGTAGAAGCCTTCCCTGCTCTTGGCACGACCATGGGGCTGAGCCAGAAGGACATACCCTTAGGCCTGGCTTTTGGAGCCTGCTGAGATGCCCAACACCCTCCCAGACGCCCAGCCTCTCAGTGGGCAGGAGGAGGCAGCTCCCAAGTACTGGGTTTCCAGAACCAAGCTCTGTCACTACCGCGTCAAGCGCCTTCTTCTCCAGGGACTCATCCGCTTCTTCACTGCATGGAGGGTCGGGGAGGGGATGGAGGGGTGCTCGACTCACAGTCCCTGCCCCCCATCACACAGACCCGGTGACCCCTCCATACCTCCATCTCTCTTCTCATCTGAAAGGCATGAGAACTGAAGGCAGGGGTTTCCCCCAGCCTCTTCCTGTCCCTGTGGTGACTGACGCCTCTGTCAGAAGGAGAGCACCTGCCCCACCCTGAGCTCTCTGCTCAGGAACCAGTTCACCTGCAGGCTCTACCATATCCCTTCCCATCTGGCACCTTCTTTCTCTGCCTGAGAGAAAATTTCCCTATTATCGCTACCTCCTCAAGCCCATTTCCTGTTCATCCTTTGGAGCCCAGCTAAATGCTCCCTGGGATGGCCTGGCTAGAGGCCTCTGCTCTCCTGCCAATGCCTGGCCTGCCCTGCTCTCATGGCCCTGGGCAGGATCCGCTTCGGCTCATTGGGATTGAGTCTCTGGCTTACTCACCCCCACCCCCAGAGTTACTCAGCAAATACCTACCGAGCCCCAGCCATGAGCCAGGGCCTGTGCGGGCAATGGAGCCAAACAATGGCAAGTCACATTCCCTCCACTGAAGGCCCTGGGTAGAACCAGGTCAAGGGCCAAAGCGATCTCCCACCCACTTGCCACCACCCTAGGGGCTGTGGAAGCACAAAGGCAGCAGGAAAGACTGGGTGGCTCCTGGAGGAGGCAATGGGGAAGGGGACGGGAGAAGATATCCAGGCCGAAGCCAGAGATAGCATGGAACATTCGAAGAAGCGTAGGCGGTTCCACGGAGCAGAAGCATGGATACATTAAGGAATTCGGACTCTGCCCTTAAAGCAGTGTGAACTTGGTGCTGTGAAGATAGAGAAGATGGAGCTAGAGGTGGGGTGGGCGGGGGGAGGAGGGAGGCGGGGAGGAGGAATGGGGAAGAGGGGAAGAGAGGCCATCAATTGAGCATCTACTAGACACCAGGTACTGTGACAGTTGCTTTAGATACATCTCTCACTTCCAGCAGCTCTGCGAGGTCCATATCAATGGCCCATTTTGCAAATAAGGAAACTGGGACTGAGAGAGGTTAAATGACTCGTGCAAGATCAGGAAGAAGTAAGTAGAGGCATCAGAATTAAAACCATGGTCTGCCTGGCTCCAAAGCTCTGCACTTTCTACTGCCCCATGATCTCCTTTCCTGCCCCCTTCACTGCTTTTCCTCTTGCCCTCCCTCCCTCTCCTCCTTCAAAAAACTTTACCGAGCATGCACCTGGGCCAGGCACTATGCTAGGCATGGTGAGCAGTACCGGATGCAGGGGTCCTGCTCTTTCCCCAAATCGGTAGAGACTGAGGGGCAGATGTCCAACTCACCTAGATGGGGAAGGGGGGTAAAGAATTCCATACACCTGATGACCCTCCCAAATTCTCTCCCTCCCAGGACCACTTTACCAGCAGAGCTAGAAATGTGTGGCCTCTCTGTGATATCTATACTAGGTTGGTCACACAAAAGAGCTCTGCCAAGCTAAGAGGACCCCAGGGAAGGTCACAAACATCACTGCGGTCATGAGCCCAGGATGTGGAATCAGGCAGGCCTGGGGCTGACTCTTAACTGTGTGGCCGAATCAATGTGACGCCGGCCCCACAGGGCTGCGGTGGGGCAGGAGGCAGGGCCTGGAGCATGCGTGCTCAGCCCACTGTGCCCTTCCTCTGCACTGCCTGACCCTCCCTCATGGTGGGCCCTGAAATCTATGGCTCAACTCCAAGCGACAGCTCAGAGAACAGGGAGCACCTTCAGAGCTGGGGTGGGGGAGGAAAACCTATTGCTGGTGAAGAACTGGGGTCTGGAGACAGACAAATCTGGGTTCAAATCCTGGCTCTGCCACCTCCTAGCTCAGTGCTTTTGGCCAGGCTGCTTAACCTCAGCAAAGCTTTTTCCTTATCTGTAAACTGGTGATACCAGTATCAAGTACCCACATCACAGTGCGGTTGGGAGACAATCCAGATTAAGGGGCCTGGTACACAGTAGGTGCTCAATAAACATTCACGATTCCTGCGGTCAGAATTATCACTCTCATCATCATCATCAATATCATCAGTATCCTCCCCCTCATCCCACTCTGGGAGAGGGCACTTGACTCATTCTGACCCTTACAATAGCCTGAGGGCGGAGGCACCATTATCTGTACTTTTTGAGAAGGAAACCAAGGCCCCTATCAAAGGCCCTGGAGGAACTCGGCTTCCCCTAGGCCAGGTCAGGCTGGCTTACCATGTGGCCTGAGTCAAGTTACTGCCCTCTCTGGGCCACACCCTCCCAGAGGGAGTTTGTCCAGCTCTGAATCTCAGCCAGCCTGGGGGAGTCAGATCACGGGGCCCACGGTGTGGCCAGCTCTCCTTGTATGTGCATCGAAGGCAGGAGAAGCAGAGAGCACCTCATCTCCAGAGACCCCCTGGCCTTGTCTGTCTGCCCCAGTTCCTAAATATCTCCTCCTGCGGGGCACTTGAGGGGGAAAGGAGGCTCTTCCTCTTGAGGACACTGGAGTGGACATCTGGCCGGTGGACTCATGCGCAACCCTGTAGCCGAAGGTCATTCTCCGTGGCCCCAGGCACGCAACTGCCTGTATCACTGCAGCCCTGAAGCAGACACGCTCTGTCTCTGCTGAGGGGTGATGTAGAGGTTAGATTTGCCTGGGTTCACAGTCTGCTCCGAACTCATCCTCCCATCCTCATTCTGTCGTGGGACTTTCTCCCATGTCCCTCACACGAACCTGACTATATTCCTCTTCTGCTTAAAACCCCGCCCCCATCCCTCTGAGAGAGTCCCAGCTCCGTATGCTGCCCGTTCTGCCTCTGCTGACCAACCTCCCTGCCATACCATTTCTCCTCATTCCCTCCAGCCAGTCTGAGCTGCAGTTGCCCCGAACAACATGGGTTTTAACTGCGCAGGTCCATTCATGTGCAATTTTTTTTTCAATAAATACTATAAATGTATTTTCTCTGCCTTATGATTTTCTTAATAACATTTTCTTTTCTCCAGCTTACTTTACTGTAAGAATATAGTATATAATATATATAACATACAAAATATGTATTATTGACTGTTTGCATTATTGGGAAGGTTTCCAGTCAACAGGAGGCTATTAGCCATTAAGTTTTGGGGGAGTCGAAAGTGATACATGGATTTTCAACTGTGCAAAGGGTCAGCACCCTTAATCTCCATGTTGTTAAAAGTTCATCTATATTTGTATTTCCCCAAACACACTCTACTCTCAGGCATCTCTAAACCTGTGTTTATTGTACTTCCTACCTAGAACACCCTGCTCACCCTTGTCTATCTGGTAAACTAATATCCATCCTTCAAAACTCAGTTCATATATACATGTATTGCCCCTGACTGCTGGCAAAGGTGATATTGCCCTACAGTGAGAAAGAATGGCCTTTGAAATAAACTGGATATCCGCTCAGAGAAAAGGAGTGTCAAATTCTATATCACACCATGCATAAGAATCTATTTCAAGTGGGTTTTAGATCTCAATATGAAAAATAAACAATTAAATTTTTAGAAGGTAACAGAGAATATATCCATAGCCTTGTAATAGGCAAAGAAACAGGATTCAAAAAGCATTCTCCATAACGAACATGACTGACAAGTTCGACTTCATTATATTAAGACTTTCTTCAAAAGATACCCTTAAAAGAGTGAGAGTAAAAGCCACAGAGTGAGAGGAGATATTTGAAGTGTGTATCCAATGAACGCTACCCAGAATATTTTTAAGCTCCCACAAATCAATAAGAAAAAGAGCAGACAATCCAATAAAAAAAAACTGAGAGAAAGACTTGAACGGGCATAAAAAGCTTATCCAAATGGCCAATCAACATATAAAAAGGCATTGGACTTCATTAGTCATCGAGGAATGAAAATGAAAACCACAGTTAGATATCACCATATCCGATACCAGTAATATTGGTAAGGACTGTGGAGCAACAGGAGGGTGTACTGGCGGCGCACTTTAGAAAACTATATGATGGTATCTTCTAAAGCTAATTATATATAATTTTATGACTCAGCAATTGCAAACTTAGGTATTTACCCAACAGAAAAGTATATCTAGTGCATCAAAAGACATGTGCAAGAATATTCATAGCAGCACTATTCATTATAACCTCCAACTGGCAACAACCCAAATATCCATCAATAGCAGAACGGATAAACTGTGGTATATCCACACCATGAAATACTATACAGCCATAAAAAGGAATAAAATAAACTTCATATAATAACATGAACGGATCTTGCCATCGGAATGCTCATTGAAAGAAGTCAGCATCAAAGAATACATATCAATGGTTCCATGTGTGCACAGTTCAAAAACAGGCGACACAAATCAATGAGAGAAGTCAGGAAAGGAGTTACCTCTGAGGCAGTAGTGACTGAAATGGGACACAAGAAGGGGTTTCTTGGGGTACTGGAAGGTTCTATTTCTTGACCTGGAGGGTGTGCCCACTTTGTGAAAATTCATAGGCTATATACTTCTAATCTTTCTGTATGTACATTAGTTACACTTCAACTTACAAGTTTATTTTTAAAACGGACAAAAGCCCTCATTCCAGTGTCTCCCCTGCCCCCTGGGTTGAGGCAGTCACTCCTTCCTCCACGAGCCCCTTTCATTTGTACATGTCTCTGACGCATTCCAACCGACTACCCCTCTATAGAAAGCCGCTGCGCCGCCTCCCGTGTACCGAATGCCCACTCTGTGCTAGACCCCATGCCAAGAGCCTCACTTCACCCACACCACCTCATTCAATAACAGCCACCAATAAGTAAGGTGCTAGTCCACTCCCGCTGCTAGCAAGATGCCACGTCAGCGTGCATGAAGCATTCCAGGTACGCGCATCATCTCGTTTAACCCTGATGGGCTTGGGCCATTGCCTGAGAAAGTGGAGGCATAAAGAGGCTCAGTGTCTTGGCCAAGGGCACGCAACTGTGAGGTGGGAGAGCCTGCTTCAAGCCCGGAGTCCACGCACTTACATGCAACACATCATACAGCCTCCCCAGGATGAGATGTTACATGTGGCCCGATGCACACAGATGATTTCTATGGCCACGCAGAAATCATATGTACACCTCAGAGGTGTGGACAGACCTGGATGGTGACCTGCTCCTTCGATGGACAAGTGTCTATGCAACCAGACTGAGCCTCACCTCCTACAGGAAGCTACACTGAGGCTCCCAAGTTGGAGCCTTCCCCAGGGTTCCCACAGCTCCTTCCCCAAAGCTGTGTTGTTACCATCCATTACATGCCTATCCTGACACTAGATTAAATATTGGGTCTTTTATGTCTATACCTCTAGTACTCACCAATGCATGCTACACAGTAGGTATTAAACACATGTGGAAGGAAGGAAGTGAGGGAGGGAGGGAAAGAGGGAGGCAGACAGAGAGGGGCAAGTAGAGAGAAGCTCTTTGGATCAACTAGGAACTTCATTAACTGAGGTCAGGGCAGTGAAGGTTTTCCTATCCCAGACGGACATCAGTTCCAACCCTTGAGGTGTGGAGTGGCAGGACCATGCCACCTTCCACCGCATGGTTTGTCCCTCTGGCTGCCTCCAGCCTTTTCTCGAGTTTACAGCCAGCCATTTGGCTCCCAGCGGCTCTGTTCAGCTCTTCTCTGCCTCTCTCCCCCAAGTGCCTGAGTTCTACACTTAGCCCGAGGCTAGCCCCACCCAGAGGTAAGGAGGATACCGCGGAGGGCCCTGCCTACATGGGGGAAAGCATGCCCAGTTCCAAATTACTTACTGCAACCCTGTCGCCTTTCTATGTTGGGAGCCACTGACAGTTCTCCAGCAGCAGCCCGAGCCACAGTGCCAGGTGCAAGCAGGCTGGCCCATGGCAGGCAGGGTGAGGGGAGAACCCTGGCCATCTGGAGCAAAGGACACACCTGGCAGCTATCCACATATCTGGAGTGAGGACCCAGGTCCATTGCCAGAGGAAGAGGGTATCCTGGGACCCCTTCGCCTCTCCTCCATGCCTGCAAGCTTTGATCTCACAAGTGGCTCATGGCCCCAGCACCCCTCTCCCCAACCCTGCCACACCCCCAACCTGATCTTGATACTTCGGTGCAGCTGGTTGTGCAGGGGAAGTTGGCGGCTCCCTGGGGTTGAGCCTGGCTGGCCTGCTGTGAGTGGCTCCAGCCTCTCTGGGCTGAGCAGGCTGAGCCCTAAGCAGCCTTGTTTATCCCTGGGAGGAATGATGGCTTTCCCTGAGCAATGACATCTTGGAAACAGCCTGGCTCCACAAACAACAACAAACATCCCGGCCTCAGCCCCAGCTCCAGCTTGCACGAGAAGTGCCTGTGTAACAGGTTGAAGGCTGCTTCCCTGCTAAGCCAGACCCTGGCCTTGACCAATGACTCTCAGAACCCAAGAAGAGGAAATAGTCTGCAGAGAATCAAAGAAACCAACGGCTAGAAGGGGCTTGGCAATAGCTGGTCCAGTCCCTGGTTGCTCCAAGGGGGAAACTGAACCACAGGGGGAAAAAAATGTATTTGCCTGAGATCTTCCAGTGAGCAGGGACTAGAACATGCCTCAGTCTCCAGCCTACCGGCCAAAGCCTTTCTCTACTGGACCCTCTGCCTTTTCAGAGGAGAGCCGGGCTCTCGCCAGTAAGCCCAAAGATCCTCGAAAGGAACGTGAGTGTCATTGGGGAGTCCAAAAAAAAATAAAAGGAGAACTAAGACGAAAGCCAGGTACTCTGAGTCATCCAGTTGGTGTGACAGGGAGAGACCTGAGCTGGGGAGCCGGAGACCTGGGCCTTATCCCCACTGTGCTGCCGAGTTGCATAGAGTTGCAAGGAAGCTCGAAGTTTCAAGCAAGTCCCTGCTCCCCTGCCTCAGTCCCCTACCATGTCCAGAGGCAAACAGACTCCAGCCATCTCCAGGGCCTTGGAGATCAACTAGAAAAAGTTCTAAGGATCCCCAGAAACCCAGCTGGGCATGCGCACTCCCATCCTCAGCTGCACCTCTTCTGGGGGAGCCAGAGAGAACACTGGCCACGCCCAGATCCACCTCCCTGGTTGGCACCATCTGAAGGAGGCCCAAACTGTGCTCCAAGCCACTGCAGTCTGCGCAAGGGACCACAAGCATTGCATTCGGACCAGCCAGGGCTGCCCCTTCCACCCTCGCTGGCCCAGGCCATGGTGTGGACACCATGCCAGCCCAGCATGACCCCTGGGCGGGCTCTCTCTGTGGCCTCATCCAAGCTGAAGCCAAGAGTCTCCCTGCTTCACTTCCTGTCAATTCCATCCTCCAACCCCTTGGTCCTGTGGAAGCAACACTGACATGCGTCAGCAGAGCCAGTCGCGGAGGCTTCCCCACCACACCCCCACGCCCAAGCTGCTCTCATCCCAGTGGGTGGCTGCAATTCAACCCGGGGTCCTGTGGCCAACACAGGCGGACTCTGAGGATGCCAGTGCCCCGGGGGCGGGGGAGTGGCCGCTCCATAAGGATTCCTTGCCAGGCCTTCAAGTTGGTCATGCCCACTTTCTGCCAGGCAGGGCTAGGAAATGGGCAGAGAGCTGACTTGGACATCAGTGCTTATCCTCAAGTAAAACCTATCCCAGCCCTTTCCTCCCGTGCCCTGAGCCCCAGATCCCACATAAATAGCACAGGAAGCAACCACCATGAGTGCCACCACCAATGGACAGACATTGCAACTGGAGTGAGTAATTGCTCTAGTTGTGACAGTCCGGGTGGGATTCAGACCGGGAGAGGAGAGGAGAGAAGGGCTTTCCACAGAGCAGAAACGTGTGCAAAAGTAAGAAAGCCGGGAGTGGGGTGGTTTCCTTGATACCAGTACTCAGAATCAGAAGCCCCATCAAAGCCCTAGAGACTTCCCAACAGGGCGCTCGCCTGAGCCGCCTCCATCTTCACCATCTTCCTGCGGCTTTAGATGCCAGGCTGGGCCTGGAGCGAGCCGTGCTGCGGAGCTTGGCTCCCTGAAGGGTCCGCCCTGGGCTAAGCCATGCCACGTGCTTGGGCTGGGCAAGAGGGGAGGTGCCCCTTGGCTGGGCATGGAGGACTCCAGGGGCCCTGGTGGAAACTTTGACTATGGTCGCAGTGCCCTGGCTGGGATCCTGCGGGCATTGGTGGGGCAGGCACTGCAGCTCCTTCCTTCCAGGAGATACACCCATTCCAGCCATCTTGAGAATGGAACCTGATAGCCCCCCCAGCCATAGGGCCTGAGGGCAGCAGGATGTGGAAAGTTTTCAGTGAGGGGCCTGGTGGCCCCGTACTCAGCTAGGCATCTCAAGCCAGGAGAACCAGATTCACAGCTGAATTACATAGCTCAGGTTGGGGTAATGGCACCCACATATCCTGTCCTCACTGTTTCAGGAGGCAGACATGGACACAGACTTGCTGTGTGAACCTGGACATGCTCCTCCCCTCTCTGGACCCAGGCTCTTCCTCAGCCCTGAGCTCCCAGGTGCAAGGACTCTTCCTGGATACCTCAGGACAAGAGTAGAAACACAGGGCCTCCAAGTTGAGAAAAGAACTGGTCTCTGCCTGTTTACAGTGGCACTGTGGGGTGAGCAGGTCCCTAACCATTACCTTCTTCCTTACGGGTCTCAACTGGAGCCAGGGGAGCAGCACCTTTCCCAAAGGGCTCGGGAGACAGAGCATCCCTGCTGTGCTTCCAGTGGACATTTTAGCAAAAGTCTCAGGGATCTGAGGCGACCCCCTCCCCCCCCCAAGGGACAAGCCCCTGAGACCCACCTCCGTCCCTGACATGGAACTAGGCAAGAGCAGCCATCCCTGGTGCCCGGCGTGCAGTCAGCATCCCTGCCACGATCACCAACACCGCAAGCGGAGCGCTCCCTCCCCAGGCAGCTCCCCACTTCTAGTCACTAAACATTCCTTTCTCCCAGAAGGAAATGCTGGCTGACCAGCCTGAAAGTGGAAGGCAACACACAGTGGAAGCATGGCCCAACCCTGCAGGGGCCCCCTCCCCCTGACATACACACACACACACACACACACACACACGCACGCACGCAGCTATCTCAGAGCAGAACACACAGTTGGGTTGCAACATACCCATCAATGGCTGCCCTGGGGAAGAAACAATAGAAACAGGGGCATGAGGTGGCCTGACCCAGAGCCCCCCACCCACCCGTCCACCACACACACACCCTGTCTCGGAGGCACCTACCCAGCACACTCCGGCAGGGAGCCAGGCGACTCGGGGCTGCCGCTTCTGCCAGCCCGCCCGCCCGGGTCTCTGCCCAGCTCCTCCTGCAGGCGGACCGGCGGGCGGGCGGGTAGCCGTGTTGGTGGCAGCTCCTGGCGGCCGTGTCAAGCGGCTGCCTTCCCAGACAGAGCTCCTTTGTGTCAGCAGAGCTATTTATGGACTTACCCAAGTTCCCCAGGGGAGCGATACCTGCTGGGAAAAGCAGAACCAAATGACCAGGTTCCACCTCCCACATCTAGGTAGCATTTTCAAAACCCTTGCATCACCCGTCCCTCCTCCTCTTCCTCCTTGCCCTCCTCCTCTTCCTCCTCCTCCTCCAGCGCCCTTCCCAAACACACACCCTGTCCAGCCGGCGGCGGCTGCCACTCTGGAGAGAGACTGAATTTCTTTCTTCCATCAAATAGAAAACTCTGTGATTTCCCAAGCCACTTTCATCCAAGAAGGAGTCTGGGATGTCTTGAGAAAGAGTCCTCAGCCAGCCGGTCCTTCAGCCTTCACGGGGCCCGGCCAGCTCCTGGGTTATCCCCTCACACTCGTGGGCTCTGGCTCCCCTGCCTCCCCTCCTCAGGACCCAGGCTGGCCCCCGAAGTGCGGCTCTAGAGGCAGAGGCATCCATCACTCACAGCGGCACTCTCTGGCACTGGGATCCCAAGCCGGCTGCACCCCACTCACATCCTAAGGGCTCCCCCTGCGGGGGCAGCACAAAACCACTGGCCACTGCTCTGGCAGGACAGAGCCAATCATGGAGGCTTCCCCCACCACACCCCAACGCCCAAGCTGCTCTCATCTCAGTGGGTGGCTGCAATTCAACTCAGGGTCCTGCAGCCAACACAGGCTGACTCTGAGAATGCCACTGCCCCGGGGTGGGGGAGCGGCGGCTTCAAGTCACCTCCCAGCAGCCCCAGCCAGTGCAGCTGGACACATGCTTTTATTCAGCGCTTTTGTGTGTACCAAACTCTGGGGGATCGGAGAGAGACAGAGCTTGGGGCTTCCTCTGCTGTCACTTTACAACAGCCCAAGAGTGAGGGCCACAAGTGAAGGAGACATCTCAAACAGAGGAACCACGGGGAGGCAGAGAAAAGAGCACAGGATTGGGAGGCGAGGGTCCCCAATTCTAGTTCTAGCTGCAGCGCTAGTTGGCTGCGTTCACTGAGCAAGTCCCTGCCCACTCTGACCGTTGGTTTCCTCGACTGCAAATTGGGACCGACAACCCTTGACCTGCCCACCTACGGGATCAATAGAAGATTCAGTGATCCCATACCAGGCACTATTCTGAGAGCTTGGCCTTCATTAATTCGTTTAATCCCCACGAGCACCTTGTCAAGCAGCGACTATTATTGTTTTATTTATAGGTGAAGAACCTGAGGTAGAGGACGGCAGAGGAAGTGGCCCACGGTCACACGAGTAGTTGGCTGTGGAGCCAGGACTGACGAGCACTCAGGGTGCCCACTCCTAGCCACCGTGCTGCCCCAGCGCTGCAGGAAGCTGCTTTGTCAGTACAGAGCTGTTTGGTGCCATGGCTCTGGCTACTGCGGTTGGTTGCCTGATGTCAATCAACACACCTCGGGCTGGGCCTAGGACTCAGGCTGGGAGGTGCCCATCCCACAGCCAGCTCCGACCGGAATGTGCTTACTCCTGGAGTGGCAGGCCCCCCGAGATGTTGGCAGGAAGAGCGTCATCCTCGTTCCCACCTCACCCAATCTCGGCCGCCCTGGGCTGAAGTGCTGTCCCTCTGGCCCCTGCTCTCCCTATTACTAGTCGCAATAATGTCTCCAAATGTCACTCTCTGCCTGTCTCCTGGCCCCTATCTGTCTGACTCTATTCCTGTCTTTCTCACACATACAAGCATACACATGCATGGTGGTATAAGTGAAAATCCTTAATCAGAGTTGCCTCAGAACAGCCCTTATCAAGTCAGACACTTACAAACTCTAATCAGCGCTTTGTCTTGTCCCTGGAGGCAGAGCCAGGGCAGTTCTTGCCGGAAGTTTCCAGATTGGAAGGCTGTCATCCTAAAGGCTCCTGGGAAGCAGGGCCCACCCTTGTCCTGGGAAACTAAGAAAGCGAGTCTCAGGAAATAGCCAGTTCCAACAGGAATGACCAATTCTCAGTGGGGCTAATGGGTTCCAGGATGAAGTTTCTGGTGCTTGGAATAAGACTTAGGGTAGAGAGCCTGAAGAGAGGGGAGTTCCACAACACCGATTATATGCCAGGCTCTGTGCTGGGCCCTGGGGACTGGGCCCTGAACTCACAAGGCTGAGCATCCAGTGAGGGAGACCAACGTCAGCCACGCAGTCGGATTAATGAGGCCATAATCAGGCACTGTGCCACGATGGGCAGAGCAGCTCTGCCAGCACAGGCCGCTGGGTCCAAAGCAGATCCAGGATGCATTCATTCATCAATGCTCTGGACCACAAGGTTCATCAGGGAAGGGCAGAGCAGTCAACGCTCTCAGGCACAGGTTCCTGCCAGGCCGGGAGAGCATCTAGTGGGAGACCCCAGGCAGCCACTGCCTTCTGCCTCCCCATAGTTCCAGACACAAATCAGAGGAGCGGGTGGGCCCTCGCAGTGCACAGCCTGGGGCAGGATGCGGTAGTCGCTGACAGCCAGGCTCTCTAAGCCAGAGGGCCCTGGGAGATCTCTCACTCTTATTCTCCATTTACAGCCAGTGAAACTGCAGTCCAGAGAGAGGGAAAGTGACTTTTCCAAAGAAACAGCAATTGAGTGGCAGGGCCGGGACGGGAGAATGCAATCTCCTAGTCCAGTGCTCCTTCCAGCATAACCGAACGCTTCTCAGACCTACATGAGTGAAGATGCTGTTCAGTACAGGAGTAATTGTGATCCAGAGAGCAGCAAGATCTAAATGCCCCATAGGCCACAGGGATCGGTGCCTGGGCCCCATTTACTGATCTACACATTTTATTTACCAAATACATTTTTGACGCTTACTGGGTATCAGCACTGCTCAAAGCACTTCCTGGTTATTATTAACTCATTAAATCTTCACATCCTGATCAGATATGATGTCTAATGTCCCCATTTTATAGATGAGTAAACAGAGCATAGAGATATTAGGAAACCTGCTCAAGGTCACACACTAGCAAGTGCACAGCTTCAGATCATTAAGCCCAATCCACCGTCCACTCTGCCCTGCACTACTGCGCAGGCAGCCTATGGAACAGACGAGCCCCTCGGCTATCCTGAGAAGCTGGCTGGCTGGCAGCAGCTTTCAGAGCTGGGACCACAGAGGGTCAGCAGGGATCCAGTGTGTGTACACCTCAGGTCTTTGGGCACAGCTCCCCCAGGAAGAACCCAAGGCTCAGTCAAGGCCCTAGGGATTCATGGCAGCAGCAGGAAGCAACCCAGACACCCCAGACAGGCCTCTCTGCTGCAGCCTGTGCCAAAGCAAGGTTTCCAACATCTTCCCTTACTGCCTTCACTGCATTAAGCCTGGTACACCCAGGTTTGTGTTCCCAAGATTCCACCACGAGCCCTGCACAGATGAAACCCACCCACCTTTCCCCTACAGACACCACCTGGGGGAGGCCGAGCCTTGGCAATGCCCTCCTCAAAGAAGGAAGGTACCTGCCAAGGCTTTAATGAACTTCCCCTTCCTGGCTCCTGATCCAAAGCCCACTGTGATTTTGTTCCGGGGTGGAGAGAATGAGGATGCTGCCATGGCAGAAACATCACGAGCCAAGGAGAGGTGTGGTCCTAGGAATTCCAGAGCATATGACGGACTAAGACCACCCCCAGCCCCCAAGCAGCAGCTGCTCAGGTTTTCATTACCCCTGGACAATGAAAAGGCCAGGCCTGCACTTAGCCGTCTAGGGTAATGGAAGCCTGAGCCGGGACACACTAGCCCCTGCTTCTACAGAGACCTGCCCCTGCCCCAACCTGCTACAGAAAAGGGTGATGACCCTGAGCTTCCCTGTGAAACTGGGGAATTATCTGTATGCTCCCACCCAGCCCGTGCTTTGAATCTGCTAACCTCCTTAGGAAGTTCTGGGCTTTTACTCGCTGGGTCTCATAGCCCTAATTTGGGGATCTACAGGTTCCATGATGAAAGGCCCTCCCACCAGAGTCCATCGAGAAACATTGATTTGTTATTTTAATAGCCACTGGATCCCTACTGTGTGCTAGAGGCTGTCTGTGCTCAGAACTATGGACACAGACTGACAGGGAAGCAGCCTGCTCCTGGGATCTGACTTGGAAAGTGAGCGTGGCTAACGCTGGCAGAGATGCTGCAAGCAGGGACTGTCTGGCCAAGTCTGGCCTCTACAACCCTAACACCAGGACAGGGGACACAGTCTCCCACTGCTTCCTACGGGCATGCACCCAGCCCTTCCTGGTGGCACTTGCCTTGGTGTTGGGGCACACACTGCAAGTGGTGAGGTGGGGAGGGACAGAGCAGGTATCTTCAGGTTCAAACTCACAAAGAGGTCTGGCTAGTAGTGTGCAGATCCCAGGGCAAGTCCCTTCCCCCTTCTCAGCCTCAGAGGTGTATCTCTAAAATGAGACCACACAGGGATGCCTGAGTCCCACCTCTCCCCTTCGATGGTCAGTCCCAGACGCCTCTGAGCTCTCTCACTAAAGTAGTAGTTTCAGTCAGTGGTATTTAGAAAGAGTACACAGGCTTTGGAGTCCAAAAAATCTGAGTGTGAGTTATCTTGGGCAGGTCATTTTAATAGCTCTGAGTCTCAGTTACCATGTCTGTACAATGGGGCTATGACAATGCGCCCCCCCTGGGCCCCGTGGGGACTAAACGAGGTGGTGTGTGTGGAGTGCCTGGCACACGGTAAGTGCTCATAAATAAGATCATCATTGTTGTGCTGTCTTTGTTGTGGCTATGATCTGTGAAAGGATAGAATTTACCTTAAGAGGACTGGATTAAACAGTAAAGTTAAATGTGATGATATCTGTCAAGGATCTAAGGGATGAGGGCCTAACATAGTACCTGGCGTGTAGTAAGAGCTGATAATCATGAAGTTATTGAGCAACAGGCTATTATCATCTCTCCATCTTATAGGTGGGAAAACCAAGGTACAGGAAGGTTACATGTCAAAAGAAATGGCAAACAGGCAGTATAGCTCCAGGGCTGATGCTTTTAACCTATATGCTCTGCCCCTCGACCCACGTTCTTGAAAAATCTCTCCACTCGCCATCTGCCTCCTCCTTGGCAACTTCAGGCAGCAAGGACATTCCTAGCCTGCTCATGGGAATTGTATCTCCCAGCCATAGCAAGGAGAAGCCCACATACAGTGAAAGCCAGGAGACCAAATGTTCCCCTGGAGAGCTATTACTAGCTAGATTTTCTGCTCCAGTCTGGGGCACACATCACAGTCACCTTGGTAGCCTCAGCTTGACCTTGGGCAGCTATAGCAGCACAAAATGGCCAAGAGCCATGACCATCTCCCTTTCTGGCTCCAGTCCAATCATCCACACGCTGGCCTGAGATTCCAGGCTTTTGGGAGCAATCCTCAATGTACTATGCGCCTGCCAGCTCCAGGGACAGGCTGTGTCTTGATTACCCGCGTTCCTGGGAAGTGTTAGGCAAAGAGGAACTGACTCAGGTATGTGGAGGACCGTACTGTAACCTTGGCTGCTAGATGCAGTTCGCCCACACACGCCCCCACATCCACTCCCTACTTGAAACGGTTCGGCCTAAGCTCAGGCCATCAAATCAGAGGCCATAATCTTGGTACTTCTGGCAGGTATAATGCCACCACTAAGGGAGTGAGCCAACACATAAGCAGGTAGAACCAAGAGATGGAGGAAGTGAGGCCAGTTCTTGGTGATATTGCTCAAGGCCCTGAACCCAGCTATGCTGCCCTCCCTAATCCCATAAATTCCATTTCCTGTCTGAAGCTAATTTCAGTTGGGTTCATGTCGCTTGCAACTGGAAGATTCCTGACTAATGCATACCGTATCACCAGTACTTTGCACGGTGTCTGACATACAAAAGACACCTTGAAATTATTTATTCACTTATATAGTCATTCGACAAACATTCCATGGTAAGAAAGTGACCTGGTTTGCTCTTTAGGAAAAGTCATCTTGGCTGCCTTTTAGAGAGGTGACTAAAGGGACAGAAGAAGGAACAGGGAGAGTCACAGTTTGACATACAGTAAGTAGTCCCAGGGACAGCGATGAGGCCTGGAGGGGGAGGCTGAACAGAGGGAAAGGGAGGAAGGGAAAGATTCCCAACTCTGAATTCACTGGGGAACATTGGATGATCCCATCTCCTCTCTGGTCCTTAGTCTCCTAATCGGTTTCACTTCCATGCTTCTAGCACCCCATGTCTTCTCCCACTGTCAACAGTCACATTTTTACTGAAGGGTACTGCGGTCAGGGTTGGATTTGACAAGCAGGGAGTAGAGTGTAGTGGCTAAGAACAGGGGCTCTGGAGCTAGACATCTGGGTTCGGATTAAGGCCTTCACCTTCTAGCTATGAGACCTGTACAACCTACTTAACCTCTCTGCTCCTTCGTTTCTTCATCTATAAAATAATAATAGTGTCGGGCAGATGACATGTTATGGCAGAAGAAAAAAGCACATTTGACAAATATTAGGTGCCATTATCCTATTTATATTATTATCATTTGTAGTAGGACATCCAGAAAGAGGACATTGAACCCATAGAAGAAAATACACAATTCCAAAAATTAATAAAAAAATTTCCCCAAGCTAAGGGAAGACTTGAGTCTTCAGGCTGAAAGGTCTGAAGTTAGTGCCAGGGAAAATTAGCAAAAGAGAACAACTAGAAAGAATCTGATGAAATTTCTAAATTCCGAAGATTAGAAAGAGACATCCTGCTCATTTCCATGAAGAAATTTTAGAGCATCGAGGGAGCACTGCCCTTGTCAGAATGCTGGATGCTGGGGCAGAGGAGAGCTGCTGGGGGAGAGGGACTGTTGGTTAGTTTAGAATTCGCTAGTCAGGAAAAGGGCAAATATTTTCAGACTTACAAAGACTAAGAAAGTATGCCACCCACAGACCCTTTCGGGGAAAAATTACTCAAGAAAGCAATCCAGACAAAAACGAAACAAAATCAAGAAGTCAAGAGTGAGATGACGTGGTATTCAAGAGACTGACAGGCAATGGAGACAGAAACATTTATACACTTAACTACTGACAACATAATGGAGAAGTTAAACGTGATTTAAATAAATGATTCTTAAACATAATAGAACTAATGTTTTAAAACAGTAGCGATCAGAAACTAAAATCGTAGATGATTTCAATAATACCGAGGAGGCATGGAGAAAAGCAAAGAGAAGTTTGGGAGAGCCGATGACGCACTCATTATGGGCAGCAGGAGGTAAGGACACGTTATTTTATATCTAGTGTCATTTCTGACATTGAAATACGGTGGTGAAAAAGGTAAGAATAAAACACTGGCAGACTAGAATTAGGGTGTACGACTTGAGAGGAAATTTTGCAGAATAATAAGGGTTGGCCTTGGGATGTTCACTACTACTAAAACATGAAGCTACAGTAACCAAGGCTCAGCCTGATATAGGATTAGACAGATTTATGAGGGGGACAAGAGCTTTCAAAAACTCACCCACCCGTGCATGGCCTATAACAAAAGGAAGGACAATTCAAAACATAGGTTTGGAAAAACCGATTAACTGTTTAGGAGAGAAAATTCATGAGAGTTCCATCTGACACCAGGCATTAAATTAATTGCAGATAAATTGAAAATATGAATGTAAAAAATAAAAGGATAAAAGGACTTGAATAAAATATAGAAGAATATTCTTTATAATCTTGTAGTAGGAGAGGCCTTAAAAAGTATAGCCGTCTACTCAACACACCCCCCAAAAGGCTTGATTACAAAAAAGTGTTAATTTTTGAATAATAAAAGGTACTATAAATAAAGTAAAAAGGCAAGTGGAAAAGATATTTGTAACCTATTTAATAAGGAAATGGTTAATATTCTAACCACATAAAGGGCTCTTACAAATAACACAAAATCCCCAGTAGAAAACTGGGCAACTGATATGAACTGACGAGCCAAAGAAAAAATATGTAAATACTAATAAATGTGAAGAGAAGCTCACTCTCACTAGTAATCCAATAACTGCAAATTAAAATGAAATATAATTTTCATTTCTCATACTAACGAAAAATTAAAAGAGTTGTAACATCTAATATTAGGTCGGGTGCAGGGAGACAGGCGCTCCCATTCATTGCTAAAAAGAATGTAAATTATACATCCGCTTAACCTGTCTGTACCTTCCTTTGTTTTCTCATCTGTAAAATGGGGATAATGAGAATAGTTTTGGGCCGATGACATGTTTACACAGAAGGAAAGCATTTGTAGGGCACTTTGGTAGTGTGTGTCACAGTCTGTCCAGCAGAAAAGTGTGGCTAGATGTAATACACAGGACACTCTTGGGATGTTGAGAGCAGCATTGCTCATAATAGCAAAACATGGGAAACAACCGGACTGTGAGCATGGGAGCAGCTCAATGAATGATGGTCCACCGCTTACTAAAAAGAAGGAGGGAGAACTTTAGGTACTGGTGTAAAAGATTTTTATGCTATATTAAGTTTTAAAAATTAGTTACAGAAACTTTTATGTTATATGATACTATTTAGTAAAATAAAACACACTATCTACGTATGTGCATGGAAAACATTTGGAGGGATTACACCAAACTTATAGCAGATAACAGTGGCTACCGATGAGGAAAGGGCTTGGGAAATACAGGATTTTCTTTATTTTATATATACAAGAGAAATGAAAACATACGTCCACATTAGAACTTTCATTAATGTTTTGGATTTTCTGTATAAGTTTTATACAAGTATATTATCGAAGAACATATGTAATGCTAAATAATATTTCTATTTGTAATATAAATTACAATTTTTAATTTCCTAAAATAAGTTAAACAAAAAATGTGCAAGATCTTTAAGAAAAATTTTTTTACAAAACTTTACTTGGGGAGTCCTAAAAGAAGATTTGCATAAATGAACAGACATAATCCTATTCCTGGATTAAAAAAAAAAAAACAGTATTGTGCAGACTTTAATACTCCCCTTTTTATTTATATTTTTAATGTAAGAATAATCAAAATCTCAATGAGATTTTGGGGCAGGGGCAGAGAGGAGCGGGGACTGAATAAAATTATACTACATTTCATTTAAAAGAAGAAATATGTGAGAATAGAAAATAAATTTTTTTTTTTTAAGAAGAATGAGAGGGTACTTATGCTAACAATGTAATTGCATTGGAACAAATAACTGTTTGGAAAAAATAAAAAGCATTCTGCCTCTTACTATATGCCAAGGTCAACTCCAGATGGACTAAAATGTTAAAAGTTAAAAAAAATAAAACCATAAGTTCAAGGGAAGGGCAGTGACTATTATGTACTCCTGGGGTGACAAGCACAACACCAAAGGAAAAAATATTTTTAAAAATGTATAGAAATTATATTAGTCATCAGAAAACAGAATTCACAACCACAGTGAGATACTACTTCCCATCCACTACGATGGCTATAATTTAATGGAAAAATAACGAGTGGTAGAGAGGACGTAAAGAAAATAGAATCTTTACACACTGATGGTGGGAATGTAAAATTGTGCAACCACTTTGGGAAACAGCCTAGCAGTTCCCCAAAAAGTTAAACATAGAGATATCATTTGATCCAGTGATTTCACTCATAGGTATATATACAAGAGAAATGAAAACATACGTCCACATTAAAACTTTCACGCAAATGTTGATGGCAGCATTGTTCATAGTAGCTAAAAGGTGAAAACAACTGAAATGTTTATTAACAGATGATGGCATAAATAAAATGTGATAGATCCGTACAATGGAATATTATTCAGCCATAAAAAGGAATGATCCATGCTACGATATGGATGAACCTTGAAAACATTGTTAAGTAAAAGAAGTCAATTATAAAAGACCAAATATTATGATTCTAGTTATATAAAATGTCCAAACGAAGCAAATCTATAGACACAGAAAGTGGATTAGTGGTTGCTTAGGGCTGGAGGAGATGGGGTAATTGGTGGATGACAGCTAAAGGGTATGGTTTCTTTTGGAGATAATGAAAATACTGTAAAATTTGCATCCATCAATATACAAAAAAAAAAACCACTGAACTGTATGCTTTAAATGGATGAATATGACATGGGAATATCCCAATGAAGCTGCTACCAAAGCAATTTATAGATATGACTTTCTATAAATCAGAAACATCTGTAGTTTAAAAAATAATAAAAAACAAAAGGCTAACACAAATATCTTTGTTATATAAAGAGCTAATGTGAATTAATAATTAAACTATAAAGAACCTAATAAAAAAAAATGAGCAAAAGAATTGAATTGTTGCAGCAACATGGATAGACCCAGAGTTCTGAGTGAAATAAGTCAGACAGAGAAAGATAAATACCATATGATTTCACATTTATATGCGGAATCTAAGGAATGAAAAGAACACACTAATCAAAAACAGACTCACAAATTATAGTGGACAATTTGGGCATGGTCAGAGGAGAGGAGGCTGGGACTCTAGGAGAATGGGATGAAGGGTTAAAGTACAAATTAGTAGCTGATGGATGGTCATGGATGGGGAGCATGGCACAGGGAATGCAGTTAGCATTAACATGTTGGCCAGGTGGAGGGCCAGGGGAGGGAGGATGCAGTTGGGGGGATCGTTTTATGAACTACATAGATGTCCAACCAATGTATTGTATACTTGAAACTAAGAATAATTTATCCAGCAAAGCTAGCATTCAGAGTTGAAGGACAGATAAAAAGCTTCCAGACAAAAATAAGCTAAAAGAATTTATCACCACTGAGCCGATATTATAGGAAATGTTGGAGGGACTTCTTCAAAAAGAAAAAACATGTATCAAAAACAGGAATAAAGAATGCTAACAACTACCTTCCTATCAACAAGTACCTTAAAAGGAAAAGAATTAAGTGCTCCAACCAAAAGATACTGTGGCTGAAAGGATAAGAAAACAAGACCCCTACATATGAAAAGGAAGGGGATGGAAAAAGATATTGCTTTGATGAACGTAGAAGGTATTTAAGCCAGACAGAAAAAGATAAACACTATACGATTTCACTTATATGTGGAATTTAAGGAATAAAAAGAATTGAACTGGCAACTCAAAAAGAGGCAACATTAGTGACTGAAAAGGCGTATGAATAAATATTCAACATCTCCAGTAAACAAAGAAATGAACCTACTAAAAACCATAAGAACACACAATGTTGGAGAGGGTGTGGGGAAATGGGCATTCTCTTAGCCAGCCTGTCTCACTTTGTTCGGGACCGAGGGGTTTCCCAGGAAGCAGGCCTTTCCGTGCTAAATGTGGAAAGTTCTGGGCAAAGCCAGATGAACTGGTCAGTCTAAAGTACTGCTTATATGGTACCACTGTTCTGGAGAGTCACCTGGCAATAGGTATCAAGAACCTCTTTAATAAATATATAACCTTTAATGCAGCAATTCTAGTACTAGGAATTTATTCTAACAAAATATTCATTCATTCAACAAATATTTGTGCAGGGTCAATCATGTTCACTGGATACTGGAGATAACCAAGATATATCTACAAGGATTCTTTAATACCAGGTTTTCGTAACAATGAAAAATTGGAAACCACCTAAACATTGAACTTCTGGAGATAATTTAAATAAATCCTGCTTCATCTACATGATGAAATACTCTACAGGCAGTAAAAATGATATTGTAGAACATTTATTGACATGGAAACTTGTATACTCTACATTGTTAAATGGAAAAAAGCAAGTTAGAAAATCGTGTGCACCAGTAACCCCAATTTGCAAATAAGATATATGCATTTGTGTGTAAACAAACGCCTGACAAGATACACCCCAAGATGTTAACAGTGATTCTCTCTGGGTATTATAATTAAGACTGAATTTCATTTCCTTCTCCTGGTTCATCCATATGATATGTTTTGTTCATAATAAACATGGATAACTTTTGCAATAACACACAAAAAAGGTCAACTGCATTAAAAACAAACACACAAACAAACGCCTGCCATCCCCCCATGGAAGAAGGCCCCCAGGAAGGGGTTGTAGAGAGTCAAGATAGTCAAGATAGCCAATGTGCTCGTGCTTGATCCAGTAATGACAGCTACAGCTACCTTTACTGAGTACCTCGGCATGCCAGGCACTTTGCACAGACCATCCCTTTAATACTCACAAGAACCCATTGAGACAGGTATCCTCATCTCATTTGACAGATGGATGCTAGATGACCAGTCAGTAACCCACATCTAGTAGGAGACACAGCTGGAATTTGAACCCTGGCCTGCCTGTCTTTAAACCCAGGCCCCTGCCTCTCCGTGAGCTGCCTCCGTTCCTGGGGCAGTCCACCAGACCCGCTGTCCTGCAGGCCAGTTCCATGCTGGCTCTTGTCCTCCCTCCCTGCAGACAGCCCAGGGGGTCGACAGAAGGACAAATCAGCAAAGGGTGGGGACACTAGCAAAGGGAAGGCGTGGCGCTGGAAGGCCCGCTGGCCTGGCCGAGGTCAGGGCTCAGGGCAGACTAGTCGGGGACTCCTCGCCTGCTGGGCGACTCTCAGGAAGCCTGACCACATCCGGCCCCAGGAATTCCCAGGCCCTGTGCTCCCCCAGAGGCAGTGAGAGAGAACCTCACAAGGCCTGAAACAGCAGGAGGAAGACAGCCTGCCATCTGGGACCTTCTCCCTGGGCTTGGCGGCTGCCGGCCAGTCCTTTCCCCTCTCCCGGGCTCCAGGGCCTTCTCTTCCGTGTAAGGAGGGGGTGTGAGGGCTGCCGGCTCCAGGACCCTCCCAGATGTAAATTCTCTTGACTCTATGGCACTTCCTCACACAGGGCCTGGCAGGAAGAGGAAGGGGGTGAGGCGTCCCACCCAACTCCTAAAGGTGCCCCCTCCTCTTCCCCTCAGCTCTGTTCCCACTGCTATTTATAGAACAGATTGCAGGGAGCATCTCTCCCAGCCCTGCTCTGCTCGGAGCTCAGGTAGAACACAGCAGCCCATTCATTCCGCTCCAGCAAGAACACGGCAGGAATTTGTAGACAAGACAGCCGACTAGACAACCTCTCCCCACACCTTTAGTGGGGCCATTTCGCTTTCCATTACAGCCCAAAGTGGTGACTTACTTTTCCTAATGACAACACAGTTGAATGAGATAAGATAATCCATGTCCCTCCTTCATCCCAACCTGGCAAAATCTTCAAAGGTTATTGGATTCGGGTGATCACTTTGTAAGTTATATAAATGTCTAATTACTATGTTGCACACCTGAAACTAACAATGTTGCATGTCATTTGTAATTAAAAATTTTTTTTAATTATTTTTTAAAAGTCACCAAAGAGCAGTGCTGGCCTAGAAGGTAGAAGGTTGTGTCCTTGCTCCAGCTCCAGCCCCAACCACGCGTCCTTGGCCAAATTCTTGCCTCTCTCTTGGTCTTAGTTTACAAATCAGCTTATTAATCAGTTGATCTCGGTGAAGGAGGAAGGAGCTTTTCAGCTCCACTTTCAAAGATTTTATGGTTCTATTAATTTTCCAGTCGCTCGCAAAATAAACACTATATCCCGTGATTTGGGGTTTGTGTTGAAGAAAGGTGAAGTAATTTGCCCAAAGTCACACAGTGCGTTACCAGCAAAATCAGAATTTGGACCAGGATCTTCGGATTCCTACTCTGGTTTTCTCTGAGGGCCAGGGGCTCAGTGAGAGGGGGAAGAGAACCATGGAAGTAGTTCTGATCCGGTCTCTTTTCCCTCCAAGGATGCACAGCAGTCAGCACAGAATACGGCAGAATCCATGACCCTGAAGTGAACCTGGCCAGATTGCTTAATAAACCAAGTGGGGACTTAGGCTCCAGTCTCACCAACTTGGGATGCAACAGAAAAAACTCTGAGCCAAGGGATTTGGGAGACCTGAGTTCTTGCCCTGCCTCTGCCATTAACTTCTCCCATGACTCTGGCCAGAGGTCACTTTCCCTTTTGAGCCTGAGTTTCCTCATCTAGATTCTAGAACATGACAAGTTTGGACCATGTGATTCAATTTAACTCTACATCTACCGAGCACCTACTAAGGACCAGGCAGTAACAGAATCAAAAATAAATAAGAGGTGACCTCCACTGGCTCCCAAGGAGCTCACAGTCTTGCAGAGAAGAAACGTCTGCTTACAGCTTCTGCTGTGGATGAACAAAACCCTATGGGAACACAGAGCAGGAAGCACGACTTCCGATGCATGCCTGGGAAAGGTGTATCTGGGAGGGACCAAGCCTTGAAGGTTGAGGATTGCATCTGGCAGGGACAGCAAAAGAGGGCAGGCAACACCAGACGGATGAAACAGCCTGACATGAATTTGCACGGGGAGTTTGAAGGAGAATAATCCAGTGTGGCTGGGGGGCAGGTGCAAAGCAGGAGCACAGTGCACCCATGGAGAGCCTCAAGAGACAAGCTGAGACCTGGCCTTGATTCTGAAGACGACGGTCCCCGACAATGGTTTTGAGGCAGGACTGCGACTACTCACCTTCCTCAACCCCTCCCAACTTGGATGGGCCACGATTGCTGAAACAGTAGAACAGAGCAATCGAAAGCAGGTGCTCTGGACCTGGGCCACCCAGGTTCCAGTCCCACTAGCTGTGTGACCTCGAGCAAGTTTCTTAAGTTCTCTAAGACCCGGCACCTTCATTTACCAATTAGGTATAATGAGAATAAAGGCGTAACAAGGATAGTGGACCCCATGAGCCTATAGTGAGAATTAAAGAGACAATGTAGGTCAAAAGCTTGGCACAGTGCTAGGCTTACCAAAGTACCTAGCATTATTATTCTACCCTTAAACCGAGGGTCTGGGAACAATTTGAAGGACAGTGGCCCTATTCAGAGAAAGGCTTGAGGGAAGATGAGCTCAAGACGGCATAGATGGTAAGGTTGTGCTGTCTTTGTTAAGAGCTAAGAAGAGAATAGTAAGATGGCTGAGTCCAAGGGCAAGAAGCTGAAGAAGGCAGTCTACCCAGCCAGACCTACAGATAGGAGGGTGGGAGGGAGGGCGACTGGGAAACAGCTGAGTATTTTAGGACAGAGTCTGCTTCTTTGGGGGGACGTCTGAAATCTAGTCCAGTTGATTCTCAGGTAGTTAGGGTTGAAACTTTAAAGCAGTCAATTAGCAAAATCTAGGCCCAGAACCTGGAGCGGGTTCTCCCCGTCATCAATGGGGCTCGGGTTGAAGTCCTCCTTCTGGACTCTTGCTCAGTGTACCTGGGCCAGGGCCTTCCGACTCTGCCTCTGGCCCATCGTTGCTGGGTATCAAAAGGCTATGTCTGTTGGTTCTCTTGAAGGCCAGACTCAAAAGGGGAAGGGGGTCCCCCTGCCATCCCAGTGCCCTCTGAGGGCCTCGCTTAAGGAGCTCCACCTTGTCTTTCACTTAAGATTCTTCGAATCTTGTGTGACGCTCTTGGTCTTTTCACCTGGGCCACCCCTCAGGAATATGAACTCTAGAAGTTCCTTCTCTACGGTGTAGAGAACATGGCATCTCATCTGTTTGTCCTAAAGCATCCCTCTTAAGCTTAAAGGGCCACAACTTCTGTGCAGAGAGGAGGGATGGTCTCCTCCTGCCTCTTCCTGGAGGAGATGACTGATTTCTCTCACTTCCATCCCTAAAAGGCAAATCTTTGCATTGGAACGAGCAATGGATGAGGTTCAAAGACCTTGGTTTGAGAACTAGCTCAGCCTCTTACCAGCCGTGTGACCTTGGATAAATCACTCGACTTCTCTGAGTCCTAACCCTTTTCATCCGTAAAACAAGGCTGCTGGGAGTCCTAGGGGAGATGATGTCTCCCCTAGGGGGACCTCAGTTGCCATCTCCCCCTGGAGGAAGCCCTCCCACAGTGTGAAATTGCCTGCACCTTCACTTTATAGAACCCTCTTGGTAACGTGTGTGAGATGTAAGGATTTCGGTGGCAGAATGTATGAAAAAGAATTAAAAATAAGGACTTTTTTTAAAAAAACTAGACATACATAAATAAATGTCTTCGTTATTTCCAACAGGTTCCAACTCCCAAAGGGCCAAAAAAAAACCCAGGCCAGCAGAGCCCCAGGCACGACTGTGAACAGGAAAAAATCCAGAGTTTCAAAAGACCCTGAGCCTGAGACACAAGAAAACATGAAAACGGGATCAGAGGGTGTGTGTTTGGGGTAACTAGAAGGATCACTTTGTATTCAAATCGCACAGATGGCCCTTTCAACAATAAATGGTTGTGCTCCCATCCTCCCAGCTCCTTGGCCCTGAGACACCAAACCCAGACAATTGGCCCATCAGGAAAGAAACCATTGTGTGTGCTTCTCGGGGTGATTGATGTAGAGGGAGGGGCTCGGCTGCGTTTCCCGTGATTATGACTCTCAAAGGCCATTTTCGTAGCTTGTTCATCATCCTGGAGGGCTGGGATGGACGGGGTTGCTGAAGAGCAGTGGGTGCCGGTCATATTTCATCTTCTCAAGCCCGTGGAGCCAAATTAATTGTGTCATCGATTGGAGAAGCAGAGCAGCGATGGCACCCTGGCTCACCACAGTCGCTGGGAAGACGGGGCCTCCGGGAGCTGATGTCTGCTTTCCCAGCAGCCGGCCGGGCCAAGGACCCTGACGTAGGCATCCACCCAGCTCAGCAGCTTCCTGGGACAAGTGGGAAGAGAGCCCAGTCCCCAGGGCTGGATGCTGCATTCAGATTCTCCATGTCTCTGTGGCTAGAACTCCTGTCCTCTGCACCTGTCTGGTGGACAGAGGTAGGCCACCAGGTCTCGGAGAGACAAGCTTGCTGCCTTTCCAGACAGGCGATTCTCCTGCGCCCCACATTCCACTTAATGTCATTTTGTAAGGGAATCAAATGAAATCAAAGTGCAGCTTGCTGTCCGCGTAGGCTTAGCTGCTCAGCCTCTCAGAATTAACCCGGAGGCTGAGTCCCGTGTGATGGACACTGTGTACTTGTCCCACTTCAGGTGAATCTACTTGCCTGCTGGACGGGGGGCATTGGCCTGGTCATGGGCAGATACATCTCACCCCCTGTTTGACCACTGATGCCACATGCCTGATCTCTGCTAGGCTGGGAGGAGGGCAAGTGGGAAGTAAAGGACGAATTCTCTTCTGGGCCCCTTTCACAGCAGCAGAGCAAACTCAGCAAGGACAAGAGCCCTCTCCAAAGACACTCAGAAAGTCCTACAGGACAAGATGCAGAGAGTGCCCAGAGTCCGGGGCTCCTCTGGCCTGAGCCACCTCTCCAGCCTTTCTCACCCTCTTTTCCTAGGCAAGCAGACCTGATCCTACACGTCCCCTTTGTGCTGAGCTCTGTGGCTCACACCTTGGGCTTCCCTCCCTCTCGGTCTTGGCAGGTAGGAAGGGGTGTGAGAGTTGCCCAACCCTGGGTTCCAGAGTATGGTGCAGCAGGCAGGGAACAAGCGGGCTGAGCTCTCTAATCACTGACCCCCTTGGTAGGTCTCTCTAGTCTTGTGGCAGAACAGTCTCCTCTGGAGTGCTGAGCCACACCTAGTCCCAGTCTCCGACCTTAAAAGCTCTTCATAAAACCAACCAAGTCAACTTCCAGATGGCTATGTTTCAGCTTCTCATCAGACCATCCGGCATTGGATGGAGAGACAGCCCAGGCCAGCCTGGCTGAGGCTGGAGGCTGTGAACTTTCCCACCTTGGCAGATGAAGCACTCACTCACTGCTCCCAACTTCAGGGACATCCCCAGAACTCAGCACTGGTCGCTACCCAGGCCTAGCTGGGATGGGGCTCTGGAAGGAAGGCCCCGATCTTCACTTGCATCCTCCGAAAGAGCAAGACACAGCAGAAGAGGAGGACACAGAGGATGAAGGGGCAGAGAATTTTCTCTTCTCATCCCAGAGCCTCCATCGCATGCCAGGGTCTTGGGCATTCACGTCCTACCTCCCCGGCTACCATCTAGGTCAGGCCACCATCTCCCCTCACCTGGAGGACTGAAGGGACCTCCTGACTTCCTCACACCCACTTGGGCCCCTCCTGGAACTGATCTTCTAGAAATGTACCCGAAACTCTGTGACTCCCTTTCTCCAAAGCCCTCAGTGGCTTCCCTTGTATCTGGAATGAAATCGATAAACTAGTAACCACCACAGCCCTGTGTGATCTGGCCCCCACCCACTTTATCTGCCTTCTCACTAAGCTCCAGCCACGCCGGCCTGGCCTCCATCCCTCCAGCATGCCAAGTTCCTTCCCATCTCGGGTACATCTGCCTGGAACATTCTCTCCAAAGTCCCTGGCTGGCTGACTCCTTTCTGGCCTCCAGGCCCCAGGTCAAAAGTCATGGTCTCCCCCACCTCACCCCACCTCCACACACATAGCAATCGAAATACCATTCTCTCATACAGAAATCTGTCCTTTTCCTTTGCGGATTATCACAGTTTGTAATCACGTTGAGTGCATGTGAGTACGTACGTGTATGTTGATTTATTTAATGCTGACTCCCACTAGGGCAGAAATCTTGATAAGAGCAGAGACCACCTCTATCTCATTCTCCACAGTATCCCTAGCTCCTAGCACAGAGCCTGGCACAAAGTAAATGCCCCCAAAACATCCACTGAATAAAGGAATGAATAAACGAGTACAGATGAGCGAATGGGCGAAGGTGTCTTCTGGCAGCAGAGGGTCATAGCATTGTTCCCCACCAGGGCTGACCTCTCCGAGCCTCTCCTGCTGCCCCCGAGGCAGGCGCTGGAACCACCAGAAGCCCAGATGCTATTTCACCTCCTTCTTCTTTGTGGGGAATAAGTTTCTGTGTTGTCTTCATTTGGGACTTTCTAATTCCATTCTGCATGTGCCCACAGGGCCTCTCACACCACTGTGGTCCTTCTGAGGCCAGTCCACACACACCCTTGGGGCCACTCTCTTCAAATGACCTTAGGCCCACCATCTTGGTCCTCCTTTTTGGGTCCAGTTGAGGTGAGGTTACTGTGTGGTAGGGGATGCCCAAGAAAGGGTTAAGTTGCCAGAAGCAGAGTCCCGCCCTTGGGTTTGCTCAGCCAATCAGAGTCTGTCCTGATGAGGTAAAGCTTCTATCCTGGGTAGCATTGGTTGAGTTGGCCAGCCCCATCTCCTGCTGGAGAGAGCCATAAGGGTGGAGTTTCTGTGGAACCAGACAGAACTGGAATTAGCTTGCTGTCTACTCAGGCCAGGGCTGCCTGACTCCAGGACCTGCCCCTGCTCCTTTCTTAGGAGCTCAGACAGACCCTCGCATCTCCAGGGCCCCGTCTCAAGCTGCCCAGTAGAAATGACAAGGTGGCGCGGCACCTCGGCGTCACATCTGGGAGAAGTCTTACAGCCAAAGCAGACCCAGGAGGCCTCAGTTTCCCTGCCTGGGCCCTGGCATACAGCTGGTGGCACCAGAAAGTGACAGGCAGCAGTCGTTACATGTGCTCAGGGTAGCAGCATTCAGCTTCAATAAACAAGACCACTGGCTGAATCTTCCTATATAGATATAACTTTAATAATAATTCTCAGAATTCTTCTTGTGCGCCACTTTGCTAAGCGCACGACATGAGTTTAATCCTCATGAGAACCCTGTTAATCCACACAATTTACTGATGAAAACCCGAGTCTCAAAGCGGCTTGGTGCCTCGCCTGAGGCCACAGAGCAGTAAGAGTTTACATCTCCCATATCGCTTGCTACGTTACTTTTTAATGATCGGTTGGCTTATCTCTCTTCACCGCTGTGATCTCCCACGGAAAGAGTGTGACAGATTCGTCCATGCGCTGCCACCATGGAGCCCAGGGCGTGCCCTGAGAACAGGGTAGTGCCTCACGCAATGCACCTCCTGCTCATCCCCGATGGCTCGGTCAAGAGCCCGTTCTCCTCAGAGGCTTCCCGCTGCCCAGCCCAGCACTGTGCACGTGGTGGGGCTCAGGAGAGGGTCACTGAGTGGACGACAAATGTGCAGCCAAGACCCCACTGGACCGCTCTTAGGACCTGTCAGGCTTGGACTGCCGCTCTTGTGCCCTTGTCACAGCTGTCTAATTAAAGGAGAATTTCATAAAAACAGGTACCAGGTCTCATTTATCCCTGGGACCCCAAAGGACCTAAACTAGTGTCTGGCACAGAGCAGGCATTTACTGTGCATATTTGATTGAACAACCAAAGTAATATGTATCTGTCTGTCTCTACTAGCTTAGAACCTCAACGGCGACAGGTAGGACCTTCTGTGAGTCATTTTAAATGAGACGGATCACAGCACTCCCATGCAGGGAGTTTAGTAAAAGTTATTCCAGGCAGAAGAAAGGTAGGTTCCCTCCAGGAAGAGATAATGAAGCAAGAGAAGAGATAGATAATGAGGAAGAAGGGAGTGGTGAGCAGAAAAAAGGAGGCTGGGAGAGCAGAGGGAGGAGGCCATTTATTTCCACAGAAAGGAGAGCATGCGGGCCAGCCCAGAGCGGCCTCCTACCTACAATGGTCAGCCGAGAGTGAGCAAAAACGTCATTGGATTCAGTCTGCCTGCTGCCTGTCTCACTGTGTCTACCCTACCACAACCAGGACCCACACCCTGCGACCCACAGGCCACGGGCATCTCAGAGACAGCACAGAAAGCCTGTGCCTGCCCCTTTCCATCCTAAAGGGAGGGACAGACCTGGCCCCTAAGTCAACAGATTTCACAGACATCTTCAAGGTATGGTTCCCTAATGGAGACTGGATGACCTCAGGCCCTCAGCTTTCATGATAACTGCAAAGCTCAAAGAGCTGGAAAGAGTCAGCAGACCAACGCACAGGTGGGACCACTGAGGCCATGGTGGGGAGCAGTTGCCAAAGGTCACACAGTGGGTAGTGAGTGGCACACCTGCCTCTCTATCTTCCTCCAGTTCCCTCTGTCCTTCCCAACAAGCATTTCGTGTTCGGAGCATATCACATTTGTTATGTTTTGCAAATTTGAGAAGAACGTTGCGTTCCTTGAGATGTCTGAAGATTCCCCATTCCAAGATGTCAGCAACCGCTGCTGAAAGGAACAGAGTTAAGCAGCGGCAGCATGGGAGTTTGGGGAGTTGTCTTGAAAATCCTTTTCCCCAGAGAGGCATTTGGGAGCCAGGAGGGTGTGGCTTGGGCAGCAGTTTCCATTGTGCAGCAGAAGGCAGAGCATTCACAGAAAGGAAAAAGAAAAGGCTTTAAGAAAAAGGCAGGCTCCTCAGTCAGGACAAATTGGTCTAGCAGGACATTTTTTGCCTGAAAAGCAAGAAGCCTGGTGTCCAAGCTCCGCTTGGCTTTCCCTCTTCTCTGTCCCCTGGAGGACAGTAACCCTGGTGGAAAGGCTGTGGTCCAACCCTTAGCAGGGGTTCATGGTCACCCCTGAGGCCACCAGGACCTGACGGAGCTGAGCACAAGTGGATGACCAGTGGCCAGCTGGACAGCCACCTGGGCCTAGTCATCCAGGTTACTAAAGCATTCCTGCAACTATATGGGGCTGGAGAAAATCATATTTACCAAACTCCTCTCGGGGAGCATTCTGTGAGTGACCAGAGGGATGAGTTGCTAAGAGTCTTTAAGTGCATATGGTGAGGGTGGGGAAAGCCGGGCAGTGTGACACCACAAGGGGCCCGCCTCGTGAAAGATGACGACCTAATTGTCTGCTAAGGAGGGTGGGCCAAGTGGGGTGTGCAAGGCTGGGGCAGGGCCCAGGTCTCAGGCGAGGAGGCGATCCACAGATGGTTCCAGCGCTCGGCCTCTCCTTCTCCACTTTTCTCCGTCCAGTATACAGCTCCGCATTTAAAGAGTTTTAATTTGAAGAGGCATCCAAATATTGCCTACCCAGGATGCCCATATATCTTAGTGTGGCCCCAAAGCCCGGCCCCAAACCCTGGGGACTTTCCAGGGCCAGTCAGCAGGGCCTGCAGCCCTGCAGGGGACCAGAGCCTGTCTCAGAAACTCAGCCTACCTTCAGTCACCTGATGATAGAGACTCCCCAAGATACTGAGAAGGCTGATATCAACACATTCCAAGCCCGCACACTCTGCCGTTGTGACCGCAAGAACTCTTTCCCCCAGACCAGAAGGAGCTAGGCCCGAGACCCAAGAAAGCTAGGGAACATGGGTTCATCCGTGCGACATCCCAGCGACTTTCACAGTGAAAAGGAAGTCGCCTGGTTTCTGCATATAACCAACCCAGGATCGAGAATGCGAAACGGCCTACAGCCTCCACGGGTCTTTGTTCAGGAGGAGGACCTGACAGTGGGAACCAGGTAGTATAGCAACCAACAGCGTTGTTGGAGGCGGGGGCAGTGCCCTGCCCACAGCTATTGAGCACCTACTGCATACCGGGCACTGTGCTATGAGCTGTATGCGCAGCATCCCATTTAATTCTCACCGTGACCCTTCTTCGGGGGAGAAACTACTGCCCCCAGGCGAGGACACTAAAACTCCAAGTTAGTACAGCAACTTGCCCAAGGTCACACCGCCAGTCAGCCTCAGAGTGCAACCCAAAAAGTCCAAGCTCTTCCCACTATCCCCCCTCATCAAAGTTATTCTTGCCCCTGGCTAGCATAAAACAAGGTGACTGTCGAGTCTGAGATTATGTAATTCTCAGATGATTACTCCCTCAGTGAGTGGCTGGGGAGCTGCTGCCCACCGCCTCCCAGCCACCTCTTCCCCGCCTCCTGCCCTCAGCGGGCCTGATTCCACTGCTCCCACCATGGCCCTGCCGCCCTGTGGCACAGTGGGCCCGAACTCATCAGGAAGGAGCAATGAGGCCAACAGGTCCACGGGCTGCCACGCACATTCACTTATCCTCTTCCCCCCAGTTTGGCAGACCAACCCCTCTGCTCCTTTTGCAGTCAATCAGGCCAAACCCCCAAATGCCCAACGCTTTTAGCAAGAGGAGGGACCTGAGTGACCCACAAATGGGGAAATACAACTGTGCCTGTGGCTGGCATCCAGGCGACAAAAGGGAAGGCTGTGGTCTAGTTCCCATCCCATCCCCTCCACAGGCACAGGACCGGCTGGAGGGGGCTTGTCCCAGATCAGCCTCAGCAGGAAGCCTCTAATCTTCCCTGATACACCAGCAGGCCGGCCCCCAGGCTCCAGCAAGCTCCACTTGGCTCCAGTGGGCTGTGACCTGCATTGAACTAGAACAGCTTCAGCTGCAAACATCCCCTCCCAATTACATCTGCCTTGGGCCAGTGTTAAACACCAGTGTGCCACCCCTGGCACAACCCACCCAGTGGCAGAGGGGGACCACATGCCCAGCAGCAGCAGGGAGGCCAGCCCAAATTAGACCTTGTCGTAAGCAAACCAAAGAACAGAGCTGAGAATTGATGGGTCATGTTCAATTTGGCTCTGTCACTCGACCCAAGCAATGTGAAACCCACTCGACAGACCCAGTGAAATGCCTAGGGGGAGAGACATTCGAGCACAGGCCTCCTTGCCAAGATCTCATTGTCCACATCCAAGTCCTGCGCTCGGGCTGGTCCCAAGCTCGTAGGCTTGAGGGTCCAGGCTGGCCAGGAGGAAGCCAGACAGCCAGGGCTGCAGCCACTGGCTAGTCCCTTACCTTGCTCTGTGGGGGAGAGGCTGCCAGCTGTTGCTGCTTTGCGATGTTCTCTGACAGGCACCAGCACACTCTCTTCTTCTGCTCCTGTGAGTGCGCTTCCAAAGTGAATAAGCACTCTGCCTTCTGACGTCAGGGAAAAAAGAGAACGGGATGGTCAGGACGGCTCCCTGGTCCAGGGGGCTCCCAGGCCCAAGCCCATCCCTCGGTTCCGCAGGGCGAGGCCGCAGCAGGGAGTGGAGTGCCCACTAAAAGCCACAAATGCACATTAATCCCCGGCGACATCGAGGCAGCCAGAGGAGCAGGGAAGTTGGTTTGGAGGCCAGCTTGTGAGCCTTATGCACACAGGCTGGGGGAAGGGAGGGAGGCAGTGGTTCCCTACACAGTGGAGGCCTGTGGAGAGCCACAGAACAGAAATGGTGAGGTCACTCCCGGGGACAGGCAGCACAAGGCAGCAGCTGGGAGGGCACACGGGGAAGGAACCCAGAGGGCCAAGGTTCCCGCCCCTCTGATGCTCTGCGGAGCCAGGACCCCCTCCCCGACCTAGGGCACACTCAGCTGGTCACCGGGCCAAGGTTAGATGGCTGACTGGCTGGACATACCAACAGAACCCTTTGGAAGTCTTTGGTAGGCAGAGTCATGTGGCCGTCCACAGCCCCACTACTGCCTGGCACCTGAGCTGGGTCTGATCAACGGCTGTTCAGCTCCACTGAGTACAACAACAGTCCCTGGCACTGCTGTCATTTAAATGTTGCTTGGCTATCTAACCTTGTTAAGTGCTGCAGTCTCGTCCCCGCAACTAGATTAGAAACTCCTTCTCGGAAGGCCTTTTTCATCCAGACCTAGCATAGTGCTTGGCAAGTAAAGCCTCGGTAAGCTTTGGCTCCCTGGAGGGACTTCCGGGATGAGGTCAAAGCGAGGCCAGCTTGGCCTGAGCACCAGAGAGCTGCCTCGACCCAGCGAGTGGGCCAGAAGCTGTCAGAATGTGCTGGGGGCGGGGAGAGGCGGTGCAGCATGCCCCGCATTATCCACCACAGGACACTCTGATCAGGGGATTAGGAGCTCTTTCTGACTCCGCTGGAATTTGATTATAGCCTCACAGGGCTAAGATTAGATGAACTCAGCCAGGGAGCTAAGAGCATGAGCTGGACGGCTTGGAACGGAGAAGATGGTGTTTGTGTGCAGTCCTTCCTCATTTTGCAGTTGGACAGGCCTGGTCTGAATCCCAGCCTTGCCACTTCCCAGCTGACGACCTCGGGAAAGTCTATGAAATGGAATGATAACGCTATGGCCCACCTCTCAGAGCTATTGGGAGGCAAGCAGTGAGGGCCATCTGATGTCTCACGAATAGCTACCACGGTTACTACTCAGGGCTTCATTCCTTTAACACATACTCACTGAGCACCTGCTATGTGTCAGAGACTGTACTAGGCCCTGGAGGTAAAGGGGGAAGCAAGAGAGACAGACTTCTTGCCCTGGGGTTGGAGGCAGACAATAAACCAATAAACGACTAAACAATATAATTGCAACTGTGGAAAGACTGCAACCGGAGCAGTCTTACTTGAGCCTGGTGGTCAGAGCAGGCCTCTCTGAAGGGGCAACACCCCAGCAAAGGCTTGGATGATAAGTACCAGCAAGGGAAGTGCTGGAAGAAGAAACAACAAATACAAAGGCTCTTATCCGGGGTGGTTATTGGCATCATCCAACAGCATTTAGGGACATTTTCTACCCTGCTATCCAACCCAGCTCTTAGGGGTACCACCTTTGGGGCAGGGCCACCTCCCATGCTAAGTGTTCCCTAGGTGCAGCCCTTCCTCTCCTGCCCAAAAGTGCCCAGAAGCTAATCTTCCTAAAAGCCTCAGAAGGAAGAAAGCCCCACCCCTGGGCTTCTGGGAACTGGGTGGATGTGCGAGGCCTCCACCTAGGTGATTAGGTTTCAGCAAATCCCTTCATCTCCCTGAGCCCCGAATCCTCCTCTGTTTCTTTTAGTTCTGAAGTAGGAATTCTGTCATCGTAATAATTCCTTTTATCTAATTATCCATTTTAAAAAGCACTTTCCCACCCATGATCTCAAGAAAGGCTTCGAATTTCAAGGACCTAACCCCAGGCCTGGCCTGCAGGTGGGCTGTCTTAGATGAGCACACATTATTGGGAAGCACTTGCTCTCAAGGCTCCTCTCTACATGCTGCATGGAGCTTTGGAGGCTGGCCTGGCCAAGAGAGACAGCATGAAGCCAGCTCCCTCCAGGGTGGCTGAATTCCTAGCTGCCTAACTCTATCTAAATGAGGGCCCCAGCGCTGTCCTGGCTGACCCCGCACATGAACCGCCAGTTTTAATACACTCTGTGATCCAACCCAATGCTGGTTGCGGTGCTCATGCACACTCTGCCCTCAGTACCAGGCTCCAAGCTCAAGGGTGCAAGCTACCCTGAAAGCATTCTCATGTAACTCGTTGAGAGGCAGCGCTTCTTGACTGCAGGGTGGTTAGCCAAGCACAGAGCTCTCTCCAGGTGCAGCAGCACTGGGCCTGGGCCTCTGCATTCGAACATGAGCATTCCCAAATCCAACCAGAGGCCCGACTCCTCTTCTCTTTAAAACCCCCATCTTGCCTCACCCACTTGTTCCTGAAATAATATTATCTTTGTAAACACGGAAACCCTTTCTTCAGTGATTTACAGTTGTTCACCTGCTTTGACAAATGTTCTCTCCCTTTAATTCTCCCAATGACCCTCTGACACAGGGAGGAAAGAAACGCACAGTTGCTACCACTTTTCAGTTGAGAAAACTAAGGCTCAGAAAGGTTAGGTTGGCAGCCCCAGGAGGTCTCAGGAGAGGAGACATTCAAAGTCTGTCTTTTGTCTCCTCCAGAGCCTACTATCTTGCCACATTTGTATAACTGCATATGTATATTACAAACAGAGATATTCCTCTTAGCTTTCTCTTTAAAAGATCGATAACTCATGGGTGATGTCTCTAATGGAGAGGAAAGGAATATGAAAAGCTCTGCCCCTGTTATGAAGCTGACGATAATAACAACTACCATTTGTTGAGCGCTCACTGTGTGCCAGGCTCTGAGCTAAGTGCATTGGACATAGTATCTTATTGAATCTCATTTAATCATTACAACAACCTTGCTAGATAGGCTTCATCGGCCTTGTTTCAGAGATGAGGATGTAACTTGCCCAGATTGCTAACTTAGGAAATGGCAGAGCCAAGATTCAAATGCAGGTCCTCTTAACCCCAGAGCGCGGATCAAGATTAATGGAGCCAGGATCAGATTCCAGGTGAGGAAATGGTCCCTGGTCAACATGCACTTTGACCCAATGCTCTTGGTGCTTTGAAGTCATCTGTCCCATAGATTTGCAGGGGCTGAGGGACACCTGTCCAGAGAAATTGAGAACCCAGGGCCAATGGCTACTTAGGGCGGCCCCACCCATAACCTACTGCTGGTGGGTATAATCAGAGAGCAGCTGCCACCCAAGCAATTGGGACTTTCTCAGTGCCTGGGAAAAACCCTCTCCAAATCCTGACTCTTTGCCCTGGTTTCTTCTCCGGGTGCCACCTGCCTGTCAGGCAATAAAGAGAAACCACCTGTTGGAAGTTCCAACTACAATGTGAGTTTGGGGTTCTCCGTAGTGTCAAGCCTGTCCCAGGCTACGAAGCACACAGGCATCTTGTCTCCCTTCATTACAGAAATGCCTTTCATAAATAGCAACCCATTAGGAGAAAAGAGAGGTTTCTGGCTGCCTGTGAGCTTCAACTCCCCAGCCCCTTGGGGTCAGATCACCTGGCACTTTACTGAAATAAAAAGCCCCAGATCAATATCCCTTCATCAATCTTTGGAGGGCTTAGGAGGTCACAGCTCCCAGGAAACCGATGAGCAGAAGTGCTTCTCTCTGGGAAAAACAACCCCGCCTGGCAGGAAGCTCTCTTGGCACTAAAGAACCGGGAGCTTCATTTCAGGCCCTGCCAGAGTGAATCAGAATCAAGAGGGGTGAGGATGGAAGGGCAAAGGCTCTGGCTCTTCCCAGCCTGGCTCACAGCTTCTAAGCGGCTCGCTGGGCTCTATGGAACTGAACACCCGCAAGCTCTAAAGTGCCTCTGCCAGCTCCTTCCAGTGCCTGGTGGGATGTGCTGATGCAAGGGAGGATATCCAATGACTTCTTGGCCCTTGGCTTGCCATTCTAGGCAGCAAGGGTCCCCAGCTGAGCAGTAACAACATCCACTGCCCTTTGGAGCTCTCCGAAGCTAACTTATCAACTCCGTCTTCTCCTTCAGGGGTCTTCACCCGAGGGGACTCTCTGGAAGTCTTGTACCTCTTCGCGAGCAACTGAAGGAATGATTTTCAATCACAAATGACACACACATTCCTTCTCAAAAGAGTATACTCCTCTTGGCCAGCCAGTGTGAGCCATGCCCCACCCACAGGGAATTTCCCACAAGACTGGCAGGTTCCCAGGGCTGTTGGTGGAACAGACTAAGGCAGAAGACAGGAAGGGTCTAATGAATCCTTGCTTGAAACAGAGCACCACTGCTCATATTAACAGAGACATGAGATTGGGAATAAAAAATTAACCGAAAATCTAAAAGGATATTATGGCTCAGTGGCTCTCCACTTTTTTATCACCAAGAACCTCTTTGATTAAAGCCATGGTTTTATGATATTTTATCTGCCAAATCATATCGAGCAATGAGTTATTTGCCCAGTTTTGCTCAAAAAAAGGCAGAGCACAGCCCATATGAGCTTCTGATCAGGCCAAGATAACCAGAAACACCAATCACAGTGAGCAGGTGTCGTTCCAGCCTCAAACCCTGACACTTGATGTGTTCTTCAGCCTATATTATCTGGCCCAGGTAAAGGTAAGATTACCTTCAGGCCATTTGAAACACTGACAAGACCCTTAGGAGAGGTCCTGGATAGTACTTCCTGGAAAAAGAGGACAAAAGACTCAGGCATAGGATTCAGAGCAATCTCCAGAGGAAGGGCTCCCAAATAAATAAATAGGGCGATGCATAGCTGTCAGGCCACACTCTCATTAGGACCCCCGGGGGGTCCTAACCAGGAGATCAATGTCCCCCGACCCCTCTATGCACTTTCGTGCCCACTGCTCCTCTACACGGAGGTAAGAGACCCAGGGCCAGGGACCACTGTTTCCATCAGGACCTGCCCCAGGACAAGGTGGAGAGGAGGCAGCATCAGAACTCTGGACTAGAACCTCGCCCAAAATCCCCCCTCAAGCACCAGATCTCAGATCTCTCTCCTCAAACTCGGAGGGAAGGACTCACCTCTGCTAGATACAGCACACAGAATTTCAGGTCTTCCGAAGAACCTTCAGGGGACAAAAAGTAAGACTTGCATTACAATTGGTTACAGAGTCTCAGGGGTTTGCTTGAGCAGAGCCGGCTGCCTCTCCCAGAGGGCTGTGTGCGGTACTTCCTGGAAAAAAAAAGACAAAGAAAGAAGCAGGCACAGGGGACAGGGAAATCTCTGGAGGAAATGCTTCTTAACAACTAACCAAGTTGAGGCACAGCTGTAAGGCCTTTGCCTGCAGGTCAGCCTGACTCAAGGAATGCTGAGATCTCATCCCCATGAGAGGCAGCCAGAGGCTCCTCTGGGCATCAAACAGCTAGGTACAGGGAGCTGTCATCCGCCCCAGGAGGCCTCTTCCTTCCTGCGATGAGGGACAGGGAGGTAGCGCATACTTGGGTTTTCCTTTAAACATTCCAAATGCCTTCACCATTCTGACACTCAATAAGGAGCCACTAAGTCGCTGGGCAGGCTTTGTGTCTCACTAAGGATTGCATGGGCCATGAAGGTGGGGGATCCCCAATCATGGGCTGGGTGGAGCCCAGGGATGGCCTCCCAGACCAGGCCCAACCCCTCGGGGAGGGACCCTCCCCACCTGGGATGCAGCTGGGAGGGACCGCTGGCTGCTCCCCTCCCCTGCAGCAGAGGAGCTAAGGTGGCATACCTACCCTACCGCAGAAGGTGATTCGGTCAGAGTGCTTCGGAAGCACAAGGGCCAAGAGATGACTGCCAGCTGTTGGGGAAGGCTTCCTGGTGGAGGTCCTTTTGAGTTTGAACTCAAGACGAGAAGAATAAACACACCGGGAGGTGAGAACGGCGTGGACAAAGGCACAGAGATGGAGAAGCACGAGACGTGCCCAAGGGATAGCGAGGGTGATGAAGAAGCCCTGCCTCTTCTCCAGAACACCTCCCCTGACAGCTGCAGGCTGCTTCTCAGAAACCAGTAACACTCCCCGCTGGGCACTATTATCTGGGTACTGGCCAGGGATGGTTAGTAACTTCCTGTATTTCAAGCAATAGACCTCACCAGGCAGGCTGTCAGTTTTGAGGGAAGCAAAAATACAGCACGTATAACAACAGCAAACGGTTCGAGTGCCACAGAACTTGAGAGTACCACAGGGCTATGTGCCGACCAAATGTTTTACCTGTGTGAGCTTAACCCTCACAACACCCGCCGAGGCAGGGGTTATTACCATCCATGATTCATGCGAGAAAACTGAGGCACAAATGGCTTGAGTGACAAGCCCCGGGTAGAAAGGCGAAGAACCCGGATTTATCTCCCCCACCTCAAGGAAGCCTGGCTCCAGAGCCCACGCTCTGAACCCCTATGCACCAGCCTCTCAAATGCCTCTGCCCCCTCAAGGAACCAGGCCCAGTCCTGGCCTCAAAGCGACCCCTCCACACATACTTGCATCAAAGAAATCGTCAAAGGAATTGCAGAATGTGTTGCAAAATAAAGATGCCAAGGTACAAACAGAGAAAGCAGGTCAAGCCTATTCCTAGGAAAATTCATGAGTGAGGACCCTCTGTGAGTGAAGGCCAGGCCCCCTTAGAAAAAGCATGTGGCCAGCTCCCGCAGGGCAAAACCACCCCTAATGCCAGAGGTGTCAACCAGAGCCAGATAAAAACAGCCCATGAGTAAATGGGCTTCACTTTGGCCTTAGAGAGGATGAATCCTCTCTAGTTTCTCCCCACCTAGAGGTGGGTTGGGAGGGAGGAAGGGAGCCCTGCCTAAGAAGCCGTCATGTTTAAGGAACCTGTCATTTCAAAGCTTCTGCCAGTTCCTTATGCTGCTGAGGGTGGAAACAAAAGAAGGTGGTTTGTTTTGTTTAAAACACACTGGGACATTTCCTTCACTTTCCAGAAGCAGACCTCAGTGCCAAGAGAAATAGAAAAAGATCTACATAAGAAAATAGAAATTTGGGTTTTAGAAGTTGGTGGTGAGAGAAAAGAAGGCTCGCAGAGGGAGGGGAAAGCCAAGGAGATGGGAGCCTCGAGGAGACAGGAGGCCGAGTTTGGGGGCCACAGCCTGGAACACGTTCCCGATAGAGCGGGACGGCTGGCAACTAACTGCCTTGACAACTTTTCTGAGCTGTGAACACCGCCCGCCGCCGCCCTCCTGCATTACCCCAAACTTTCACTGACGTCCAGTCCACATCCTGGCCTTGTGCTGGCAGCACTGTGAGAGAAAGAAGGAATGGGGGCAGTGCCCGGCATGGCTCAGCGCCTCATGAAAGGATGACAAGCCTCCAGAGCCAAGGGTGCCACGAGGGAGCCGCAGCTGTGGCAAAGGAGGCTGCGAGGGAGCTGAGCCGGGAGAGAGACCTCGGCCCCACCAGACGCCCCTCGGAACGTTAGCTTGAGCTCTGGCCTCTCCAGAGTGGCAATGGGGCGAGTGTAAAGGAAAAGGAAGGCAGCACACGTTCGGGTTTCCCTCCAACACCCCAAATGCTTTGGCCATTTCGAAAAAGTAACAAGGAGCCATTTGGTTCCTGGGTGGGCCTTGCTTCCCACCAATGACCCTGTGGGTTGTGCAGGGGGAATCCCCAGTCACGGGCTGGGCAGGGCCCGGAGAGGGCTTCCCTGCCCAGGTCTGACCCCTCCGTCATCTTCCCAGGGCCCTCTCTCCAGCCTGGCCTGAGACCCCACACTCAGCTGTTCACCAAGCCCTCTCTACCCTTCAAGACAAGCCAAGAGGGTCAACGTCTCCATTTTCCAGATGCAGAAACTGAAGCATGGAGAGGAAAACGACTTATCTAAGGCATACCGTGAGAAAGTGGCAGAGCCGAGGTCCGAACCCAGGACTGCCTGCCTCCACGGCCTGGCTTCTGACCGCCGTGTCCTACTTCTGCCCCCGACCAGCATAGTTCCCTGTCATTTCACCAGGTCATGACCTCCAGAAGTGGAAACGTGTCTCTTCCACGGCTCTCGCCTTGGCGGCCAGCACTGATGTGGGCTGAGGATGTACTCAGAAAATGTCAATCAACTAAATTTAACACCAAGCATTCCATTCCAGCAGCTAGGGCCTAAGCATCTGAGTTTCCAAGACCGGGCACCTGGCTCCCAGGGTGGATGGAGAGGCCGAGAATCAGCTGGACATTTCCAGGCCATCCTGAGAGACCAGAGCAGGCCAGGAGGACACACTGTGGGCGGGACGCTGGCCGCCTAGGAGACAGAAACACAAAAAGCAGCAAAGCCAGTGGGTGGCAGAGGCAGGAAGAGACCACAATGGGCCCCGGCTGACCGGAGATGTCCCAATTGTTAGTGCCAGCTCTCCGCCTGTTCCCATTACACTGCCATGCAGCCCTGCTGAAGCTTTGGGGAAGCTGGGCAGGAGGAGGGCAGGCAAGGTTTAAGGGACCATCGGCTGAAGCCCTGCAAGAGGAGTATACTCCCAGGCCCCAAGCTAACACAGTGCTTCCGGTCTCCTTTTATTCATTCATTCATTCACCCAACAAACTTTCTTTAGGCACCTATGATATTCTGGGCCCAGTGCTAAACCCTGGGAGAATGCTTTTCCAGCAGAGCTAAGCACCCTTCAGAGAAGTCACACGGGGGTGTCCTTTGTCCCGGGGGAGTTCTTAGTCCTGGGGTGGGGCAGATTTTCCCTGGCCAGGGAACAACCCCAGCCCCAGCTAGCAGGAAAGCCTGGGTGTGTTCCTTGTTTACCATCTTCCTTGCCCCAGACTGAACTCTCCATACATGTTGATTTGAAAGAGACAAGAAACCCAGGAGAGTGAGCGATGTTAATCAGAGACCATTCGGCCAACAGAAGCTCCAGCTGAGTCCCAAATGCATCTCTTAAAAGCTTCGCTCAGGCCCTTGCTGCCGCAGCACAGCGGGTCTCTGGGGGCACAAGGGAGTCAGGCAGGAAATCAGGCGCCAGGACTCAGGACACTGGGTCCTGTGGCTCCAACTCCAACTGCAGGAGTCACTGGATTTGTGCAAACCCCCGGGACCCACAAGCCTAGCGTCCCAGCTACACGGGGGCAGGGAAGGGCGAGGGCTCTGCCAATGCCTGGAAAGAAATCTAAGCGGTGGAATGTGCACCTTGAGTGCTCACTCAGTGTCACTGAGCCATTTCCTTTGTTCTCAGCAGCTCATGGGCTCCCTAGGGAGCCATGTTCACTATTTGCTTGCTGCCACTGCTGGAGAAGGGCAAGGCAATTTGTCTGCACCAAACCATTTGCCCAGCAAGCCCAGGACAGGCACGCGCGCGCGCGCACACACACACACACACACACCCCTCTCATGCCAACCCAACAGGCTCTCATGGCATGGTCATCTCCCCTGAGGAGTGCTGGCCTTGGCTACTACCATCATGATGCCTGTCATCTGCGGGGAAAGGATGTGGTCTCCAGCCCAAGGAAGCCATGCCTGCACAAGGCTGTTGCTCGCACGAGCTCAGCATCTGGGAGGTTTCTCTGCAAAACCTCAAGTCCCCACACCACCTAACATGACCATCCACCACCCACCATGACCATCCACCACCCAGTGGAGGCTGGAGCTCGCTCTGCTTCTAATTCCAAACCTTGGGTCTGGGGACTCTAGGAGGGGACGATCCAACCAATTTGCAGTCAAGGCCCCCTCAAGGGGTGGAGGCAAGACATACGGGCACTATCAAGCTTCTCATAGCACTTCAGGGTCTGTCTGGGGAAACCAGGGCTGGGAGGGAACACAAAGGCCTGGCCCAACCCTTGATTCGCAGTCAGAGAAGCTGAAGCCCAGAAAAGGGAAAGAGCCAGCTGAGGTCACTCAGCACGTTAGCGGCAAAGCTGAGCCCAGACCCCAAACAGCTGTTACCCTCGGCTCTTCCACTGCCCCCGTCGCTCCCATCGCAAACCCTACCCAGAGCACAAACAGCGTGAGCCCAGCTTCTTTTCTCTCTCTCCCTTTAGCAGGAGGCTGAGCACTGCCCCCTCCCCCCAGTAAGGTTTCCATTCTATAATCAATCAGCCCACGTTACCTGGCGCTGCCCCCCTAGTACTCCTCACAGCCGACAGGGTCCCAGATTATCTGAGCTGAGGATGGGCAGATACGCAGAGGAAAGGGCTGCACGGTGTTGTGCAGGAGGGTGGGAGGGACACGACAGTGGGCATGTAGGGGAAGCTGGTGTGAGGGAGGGCGGAAAAGACAGAGCAGCAGGAAGCCAAGGGCAGTAGCTCTCACCTGCCCCTCTCCCAAGGGAGGTCCCTGCAATGCCAGGGTCTGAGCTGAACTTGCTCAGAGATCTGCTCCTCACCACTGACTTTAGTCAGATGGAACCCGCCCCGAGGGAGGGGCTGGCCCCAAGCGAGGTGACTTGCTTTTTCCTTTCAGTGGCCGCCCTGGTCAGTGGGCAGGAGAAAGCTAGAGGCAGAGAAGAAGTTGTAAGTACTTCCTGGTTCTCACACTGCCCAGTGTCTAAGGAGGAAGGCCAGCAGGGGCCAAGCGCACAGGTCGGGTTTGCAAACAGGCAGGAAGTTTTCCTGGAGCAAAACCCGTCAAAACAGAATTCTTTCGTTGGGTAATATTTTCCTCCCTGCCCCTGTCACTCATGCTCAAACAGGTCTGTTGTTGTTTTCATAATCTGGGAGAGGAAATCAAGCCCCTTTCAGCAGAGACCTCAGGCGCCAAACCAAACCACTCAACAGATACTCTCCCAGCCGGCTTCCCGTTCCCGAGGGGAGGAGGGCATGATGGAAAGTTTGGGGTTGAGGTTCACTCCGAGCTCCCATGTGTTCCTGCTCGCCAGCCCCCAGCCACATATGCTTCAGATTCCTTGGGCTCTGGCCAGAGCAATGCAGCCGAGAGAGAAGGAGCAGTGGTCTCTTGTTCCGGATATGTGTGGTGAGTGTGGTGGCAAGTAGCATTTATTGGGCACCTGGTGTGGGTCAGGCACTTTGCATATATGACCTAATTTAACCTTCACAACAGCCTTCTGAGATACTATTGCTATCCCACATTTACCTATGAGGAAACGGGTGCAGAGAGGTTGAGTAACTTGCCCAAGGTCACATAAGTAGCGAGGGGCAGGGCCGAGATCCGAACACAGGTCTAAGTCCAAAGCTCTTCACACTCTACTCCCCAGCCTCCCTAAACATCTCTGGAAAAGAAACCTCCCAGCAAAACTCAGGGTGTATGGGAAGTCTGCCAGCCGAGAATGGAACTTAAGTGTCTGAGAGCCCACCAGCCCCGGGACAGGACCGGATGGCACACGCTCAGATGCCTCACTGACAGCTAGCAGCTCAGCACCAGAGGGGCTGGACCCAAACTGAGCCTCTAGAGTGTCCAGGGCAGTGGATTTGGCACAAGTGAGAAGGGGGCCCGGGACATCCTGGGCACACACTTACCTTCCTGCAGCTTCACGCTCTGGAGGTAGAGGGGGTTCCTCAGGACGTTGCAGCGGCCAGGCTCGTCCTCCTTGGTGAAGAGCAGCAGGTCCGAATAGGCGAACAGCGTCACCTACGTCAGGCAAGAGCAAACAGAACTGGTTCTTCAGCTGTCCCAGAGTCCAGGAGCCACAGCCTCTCCTAGAGGTCCAGATAAGGATCCCTCATCATCTCAGGCAGAACCAAGAATGGACTTAGTGTGGCCTCGCCCAAGGGCAGAGACCTGGACTGCCCCTTCATCCTACAGTTTTCTATAGTTCCACACCTCACAGTAGAAAAAAATAATAATAAACGACAGAAATGACCCTCACCCTCCATGGCAGATGGCCCCTGCAAGCCTCTCTGCGGCCTGACACCCCACAGGCCCACCTCTCTGGCCAAAAGCCCCTGGAATCTCCAGCCCGGCACCCTTGGCTTAGAGCCACCCTCGAGCTGCAGGATGTTCCACATCTGCTTGGATTCTCCTCTAAACATCTGGCTGTAAGAGTACTGGATTTGAAATCAAAAGTCATGAGGCTCCTATCCCACTAGGCAGCCATGAAAACTTGGTTAAGTCCCATAAGTTTTCTCATCCGTATGAACAGGGGCAGAGACCCTGCCCAGTTTCCCCACAGGCTCCTTTCACAAGCTCTGTGCAGACTGTGAATTGAAGCATCATGCGGTGTGAGATATTGTGACAACCCAATTCCTTGCAGATAATTTTAACTGCAGTAATGCGCAATCAGTTCAAGAAAAAGCCAGTTACTTATGCTCCAATACAGACGTGTGCATAACTTTTATCCCTTTTATGCACTAGCTGCTCCAAAAATAAAGGCGAAATCTATTTTTAGACATTATAGGTAAACCAACAGGCATGCTCAGCATATTTTTGTGTTAGAAAAATCCCCTTGATCCTCTAATGCCACTAAAGATTACACTATTCTTTGTTTTGTAAATCCTGCAGTGGTCTGTAGTCAAGAGCAATAAAATCCAATTTTAGATTCTCTGAGGAAAACAAAGTATAATTAATTATGTGAATTTCCCTTTGAGGTGTCAAAATTTGACACTTTATCTCTTCTGAAGTAAGAAGAGTCAGCTAGGAGGGCTTGGCATGCACGAGTAAGGGCCACAGTGAGTATGTATTGGATTGTCATTGAAGTTTAAAAAGCCAGTGTGTTAACATTTAGCTATCCGACTGTTAAAAGCGACCTAACGACTTCACCTCTGAGACTATCCAACAGAAATATTTATAAAGCTATATAAATATGAACCTATAAAGATGTTCTTAGCAATATTTTGTGATAAAAGAAAACGTGTATAAACTAATGGAAGTGGGGAATGGGGATGATGTAGAAAAAAGAATGTAATCAAATAAACAAGGGAAGGGTAAAAGAAAAAAAAGAACAAACGCTCATCAAGAGAGGATGGAGAAAATAAATTATGCTACCTTCATATGGTAAAATTTTGTGCAACTATTAAAAGGATAAAGTAGAGCTACGTATAGACGGAAGCTGTAATCTGTCCAACACGAGTCAAAATAGTGCAATATCCAAAAATACCTAGTGGATAATCCAATCTTGTGAAACAAAACTACAAATCTGTCTATATTTAACATTTTTCAAATGTCTAAGATACCACACTCTTCGCTCTGGGGAGTGGATTTTCCTGTATACGTTTCTGCTTAATTTGCATTATTTTGCAACAGGAATCTGTTACTTTTGTGTAATTTAAAAGTATATAAATATTTTCCAAAGGACCACTTGGCTTCTTGAGCGTAAGGCAAACAAGAGATTTGAAGAATGTCAGCCACAGAGATAATACAGGGTGTCCTCGAGCGGGAGGTTCTCAGGGCCTCTAGCTCCCCTAATGGGACCAAAACTTGAGGGCTCTGGAACCCTGGGTTGGCAAAGATCTGGGTGATGACTCTATCCAAACCGCCTCCCACCACGGCCCTGTCCCAACACAGCCCAACAGAAGCCTCCATTTGTTGAGCACTTACTTTCTGCTCAGTGGATCCTCTCTTGAAAATAACGTCATTGCTCTCATTTATAAATGAGGACCCTACAGCTCAGAAAGGTTAAGTGACCTGTCCAAGGCCGCACAGCCAGCGACTATTGCCCAGGTCTGGCTGACACCAAGTGCTCACTATACAGAGAGATAGCAATATACCTTCAGTTGTCTCGTCTCTGATTGTGAAAGAATCCAACAAGGACCAAAAAAAGAGGAGCAAAGGAGACCAAAAAATAAATGAAGTTGGGGCGGGGGGCAGGGGTGACGACCTGAGAGTTCAGAAGAATTTGAGGGGTTGGTTGTCTGAGAGGAAGTCTTCAAAGTTCAAGCAGTAAAAAGAAGAAGGCTCTCAACTAGCCTAACACAAGCAGACCCTGGGCTTCCCGACCCACTCAAGGAAAACCTGGAAGTCACCTGCAGACCCGCAGTGAAGCTAGCAGCATAAGGGGTGGACTAAACAGTCTGTCAGAAGCCTAAAAAAATTTGAAAACAGCCCCAGCCCAGAAAGGGCTGCATAGATGGCAAGCACCCATGGGCAAGGTGAGAAAAGCCCCAGGCTGCCGCTCTGGCCCTGCTTCCCAGAACTGGAAATGTGGTCTAGACAGGAAGTGATTAAGGCATGAACGAAGAATTTCCCCAAAGGTCAGGTCAGGGAAAGAACAGAGCTGGCACACGGCTGGAGGCAGGGCAGAGAGGCAAGCGTGCCAGGGGAAGGCAGCTGAGCCCCTCTCCCATCTCTCCAGCATCCTGCTGGCTTTGCTCCAGCAGGAGCCACAGCAGCCCACAGTGGAGTGACACCCATCTCCATAGCCCAATTACCTGCTGCCTACCAGCTGTCTTCCCTACACTGTTTTCCCAAAGGGTCAAGTGTTGAGGGATCACTTCCTTAGAGAATCCTTGCAACTTGGAGGGTTCCTTCTCCCAAGTAGCCCTAAAGAAGCTTCCTCCGGGAAGCTGGCCTAAGGGCAGGGATTGCAGAAAAGACCTTGGTGCCTTAGTTAATGGTAAACTCAGTGAGTCAGTATGTAAAGTGAGGGTGTGTTTGTCTTGGGCCCCATAGTACTCCTGGAAGCTCAAGCACAGGGCCTGGCTACATTGTAGATGCTCAATAGCTATTATTAAAATGTATAAATGAGGCTACCTTGTTTGGCTGATTTGATTTCAGAGCATATTAATGAAGTCTGTGACTGCTGGGAGGCTGTGTAATGAGGGCGGCTCACAGTGTGGGTCTGGATCAGCTCACAGACATTAGCAAACTGGAGCAGGCTCAGAGCAGAGAAGGAACCAAGAACCAAGAGGGGGAATAAAGACTGCTGTTGAGCTTGAGAGAACTTTCTACAATTTAGCACTCTCCAGCAACAAAACCCATGCCTCAAGGGGCTGCCTCTGCAGACTCAAGAACTGGCTGGAAAACCGTCAGCTAGTAGTCACAGGGAAGAAATCAGAACAGACGGCTCCTGAGGACTAACCAACACCGCAATTCTGCAAATTTATCCAAGCCCCTCTTGGACTGGTTCATAATTCTGGCCTGAATAACATGACAGGACACTAACATGCACATACGTGCTTCCTTGCATACATCAAGAAAGAAATCCATTTATTTTACTCATCTTCAAATTGCTTCTTTTGATCTTCAAAAGGGGTCTCTCAGTTCTAAGGCTCTAAAGAACCATGAAACAAAGAGTTTTTGGACAGATTGTAATCAGGCTATGGCTTCCACTTGTGTTTACTAGTTAGTTTTTAAACAGACAGGCCAGAGGCAGCACAGTATCATGGAAAGCATGCCTGAGCCGGAGATGCGAGTGCTAATCCTGGCTCCATCCCCTACGAGCCTTGAGACCCTCGGGTCCCAGTTAATCTTGCTGGTGCCCCAGTTTCCTCATCTCTAGAGTGAGGACAATTGTGCCTCTGCTTCAAGAGCTAAATGAGATCTAATATGTAAAATGCACATAGAGTAACACAGTAAGTGCTCAAGGTTTGCAGACCTAAAGGTGAGTGGACAAACAAAAGAGCAAATGTAAACATAGGCATATATTTCAGGGTGGCTGCCATTTCTAAATGCCTTCTTGAGAATCTTGTGAACTTATAGCCCCACCTTGCTTTCTGACCCTTGGTCACCCAACTGTATCCACCACACCCTTCTTCACCGAGCACAGCGCCCAGCGATTTCGTGTTCCTAAAACTCAAATCCCCCTCGACAGATGAAGTTACACTCCCCTAGAGGCGATTCAGAAGATATGCCAAGGTTCTTAAGAAAGTTCCCCACGAGGAGGTCCAGAAATGTAGTGAGCAATTCGAGGGTGGTAGAAATAAGAATGCAGTCTCCCCAAGGAGTTCCCTTGAAAGAGACGATGTGCGTTTTGGAATATATGAGTTCTGGTCTGCTTATTCAAAAACAAAATAAAAGCAGCCACTGCTTTAGCCACAATTACGCATACGGTCCCAGAATGCTGAGGCTGGAAGGACCCTTAGAGAGCAACCAACCCCCAGCTGCCTCAGATACACACCCACTGTTCAGATGAGAAGACTGAAGAAGGAGGGAGAAGTCACGAGCGAGCCAGCAGCGGAGCAGGAGCTGGCTAGGTCCGTCCTGCCTTCAAGTTTCCTGATCTTTCCACACTACCTCAAGCTGTCATTCAATGCAGCCAGGCCACACTGGCAGTGTTGAGTGAGGGCCTGATCTACAGCAAGCCCCTTACCCTCAGGTAGTCTTGAAAATCCCAGGGCACCAACTTCTGTGCCCAAGTAGAGTCAAGCTCACAGGACTGAGCTGGAGCCTGGCCAGCACTGGGGACTGTGTGGGTGAGTGAAATTCCTCCAGTCAGACATCAGCGGGGACCAGAACCCAGGAAGGGTGGCAGGATCTCGACACCCCAGACTCTGAAGTCCAGGAGAAATCACAGACTTATTCCTCAGAAGGGGATTTGAGATTTGGCTTAAAACAAACCAGAAAACCTGGGTAACTGGTGCTCCTCTAAAATTCTCACCCACAAGGTCATTCATTAAAGCTGGGGTGAATGGCCTTCTCTTCTGCTCATTGGAGGAAGCTGGGATAGGCCATAAGATGTCTTTACGGGGCTGGGAAAACTTTCCAACTATCAAACGTGGGCTAAACAGCTTTGCAAAGGGGTGAGATCCTCATCACTACAAATATACAAGAAAAAGCTGGGTCACCGTTTGGTAAGGAGGGTATGGAGGGGGATGAAAGACTTTCCACGTTTTTTTCACCCCGAGATTGTATAATTCTAAGACCATCGGGAAGAGGATAGCCAACGAAGCCTCCCAGAAGACCCTGACTGGGAAGCACAAGTGTAAGCCTTACCTCAGAAGCCTTGTTCCTCCCCTCGTACAGCAGCAGCTCCTCTGACAACAGGAGGGTCCGGGCAGGGTTACAGAGATCTAAAGGCTGAAAACAAAGTGTGCAGTTCAAAGAGGCCTGATGGAGATGGCTGTGGGTGGGGGGAGACAGCTTGGCAGAGCCAGACACAGAAAAGACTGCCAGGCCTCCCCACACCCCAAGAACCCACTCGCCCCCTCATACCCAGATGGAAACAGAAAGACAGATACTCTTGTCCTGGGCGGAACTGTTGCTGCCACCTTCACCGCCAGCCCTCACTGTGAGCCTTACGCTCTCTGGCAGGAAGTCCAACCGCATGTTGCAGTCCTCCTCCCCCCAGCTCCCCCACTACTCTGGGCTCCTGGGACTTCCCAGGCCCCACGTGCCCCCATCTGTCCTGTCCATGCCTCCCAGGATGCTCTCTGCTGTAAGGTCCAGGCTCTCAGGATACCTCTGGAGAGGTCTCAGGATACCACACTGTGCCAGATTCGGTCACTTGAGTCCCTTCAAAGCCATGCCATCCCTGCTCTACATTCATAACACATGGTTACTGACTCCTCAGCCATCAGTTCCCAGGGGCCAGTTCTCACCTGAACTCCTTCCCCTACCCCATCACCCTCCCCCACATCCACTGAGGAGCCCCCCCCCCCACCACCACCACCTGGCCCTGCCCAGTTCAGAGAAAGCTCCCTAAAGCTCTGGACTACCCAGCAGGACTTATCCTCATGCATGCATATTTATAATAGGGCTTCTAAGCACCTGACACCAAGCAAAGTGCTGAACAAATGTCAACTACACACAATGACTTAGGTGGATCTTACAAATAATATAGAAGCAGAGGAACCGGGGCCCCAAAGAATATATGCAGTATGGTTTCATTAAATAACATTCAAAAAGAGGCCACACCACACGTGTTATTTAGGAAAGCACACATAGATGGGAAAACTAAAGAAAAGCAAGAAAATGATTATCATCAAGTCACGCTAGCGGGTACTCTGCTGGGGAGGGAGGCATTCCGACCCAGAAGGGATATACGTGGCCTCTGGAGGGATAGCAATGGTCTATTCCTTTTTCCTCGTGGATATCAACTTTAAAATCATTCGTTAAACTGTACATTTAAGTGTCATGCATTTTTTGGTTTATATATTTTACGGTGGAAAAGTTTTCATAACTTTTTAAAAATTAATGTTAATTTTTGTAAAAATTTTGAAAGGAAAAGAAAAAATAACCCCTAGTGGATGCCAAGACCTTTGTGGTTACATCCCAAGAAAGAGAAGAGCCCAAAAGAAAGCCAAAGAGAAATGTGTCACCTGCCAGAGGTGTGCCAGTTCCTAAAAACTGTGAGTCCTACGGTCCACTAGACAATGGCAGGCCTAGAGTGGGGTGCCAGAAACAGCAGACAAGGAAATAATGGTCAGAAACGAAGCCCTTGGGATGGTCACCTCTATGTTGCTGATGACCTCAGGGAAAAACTAATCAAGCCTTTAGGGAAAGTAATTTGTCAATATATTTAAAGAGCCTTTAAAATGCTTATGACCCATAACGCAGTCATTTCACTTCCAGGACTCTCGTCCAAGGAAAATAATCAGAGAGGCAAGTCATACACAAGGGTTTTCATTGCAGAATTATTTACAATAATAGCAAGAGAAGTAGACATAACATAAGCGTCTGCATAGAGGACTGGTTAAATAAATATGGTACAACCATATAATAGAATAGTGTGCGGCCACTACCAAACACGGGCTCAGAAAGTATTTAATAACATGGGAAACATTCCTGCTGCAAACCTTTATTTAAACCTTCATTTAAAAAAAAAAAAAAGCGACAGGATAAAAAATGGATAGTAAGACACCTAAATGCTCACACTGGTTAGATATGGGTGATAGAATAAATGAAGGTTTGGAAATGGGGAGGAAGAGAAAGAAGAGGGAAAAATAGGAGGAGATCTAAGGGAATCTCAGGCCTCCGGCTATTATTGGCCAGACATGTTTGCCAAGACCAAGGAGGCCAGACAAGATATCAGAGTTCGAGGCTCTCCCTTGATCATTTCCAAAGAATGAAACTGGATGGATGAGCCAGGAAGCAGAAGCCTCAGCACAGAGGCCCAGTGACAACACGAGCAGCCGTAGTGTGCCTGGCTTGTCCCCAAAGAAAGGGGAGGTCAGTGGGTACAGGGAGGGCACCCCTTGTTGTGGGGCTTCCCCGCCCCCACCCTCCTAGAGACCTGGGCTCCCTCAGTACAACCCCGAGAATCCTAAGCGTCTGATGCCATTTGTCTTTCCCTAAAAGGGGCCAGGTCCCCAGTCCTGGATTGAGGGACCATCCCTGCGTCCTGAGATGAAGGACCCTCCTCTTTCTCACCTCCCTTGGGGGCACTCACCAGCTCACCTGAACAAAGACAGGAAACACCAAGACCTTGGGGGCCAGCGTGACATAGGTGCCATAGCTTGAGTGTGGGGTGTGCGGCCTCATGACTGGGCAGTTCTGGTAGTTTCCATGGCCCTTCATGGTCTGCACCGTCTTCATCAGCCGGGACTTCTTCCCTAGGCCCGTGTAGGACTTCCCTTTACTGGGACTCCCTGATTCTGTGGAACAGAGATGGGGGACCGTGACGCATTTCCATCACCCCTGCAAAGGCATCCCCTCTGCAGAAATAGGGGACAGACTCAGTCAACAGCCACTGCTGTGAGCATCTGCTATGTGCCAGGCCCTGTGCAAGGTGCTAAGAATACGAGGAGGCCTCAGAAGGCTCTCAGGCCTCAAAGAGTTCTCTCACAATCCGTGAGAGATACTGACACATGAGTAAACAACCCCAAGGCTTGGACGGAGCTGGGAGCGACCGTCTGTGATGGAGACTACAGTCCACACCTGGTGACCCAGGGCCCAAATCGGACGTATCAGTTTGGTCTCATACTTTTAAAAATCAGTAAATCTGACCTCACCAGGACCACAGTTCCACCAAGGACAATCAGTTGGGACAGAGCAGCAACTGCCCAGGTGGCAGAGCACGTGGTCTCCCCTTCACCCCGTCCCCACCATTCCCTGCACGCACCTAGCACAGCTCTCCCATCCCATCTCCTCCTGGGCCCCATGGACAAAAGGACTGGAAACCAGGTCTCTGCAGTGGTAGCAGAGACAGTGGGCTTCCTCGGGATGTATCAGGGTTCTCCCTCCATCAGCCAAAGGAGCTGGAGCGACCTGACTCACTGAAGTCAGTCTAGAACAAGGATCGGCTCCTGCTACTCCCTTTCTCAGGAAAGAGCACCAGCCAGAAGCCAGACGGCTGTGCCCAAATCCCACTGCTCTGCTCACTCGCTTGGTGACCTCCAGCAACTCACTTCCCTCCTCTGAGTCTTGGTTTCCTCAACCGTAATAACAGTTTCAAGCTCACTGGGTTGCCGTGAGGATTAAATGAGATGCTCTAAGCACAGGACCTGGGACCTATAAGTGCACAATAAAAGTCAGCTGCTAACTTATCGTGGTGCTTGTTGTAATTCCTCCACTTGGAAAAGCAAGTCGATCATGTGTCTCAGGGCGTCTGGGGATTCCAGGTTTTATCACAGCCAGGAGTTCCTCCTGGCTTGGCCACCAACTCACAAAATATTCTAATCAGAAAAAGGAAAGAAAGCAGAGTGTGGGAGACACCCCCAGGGAGGAGAGCAGAAAGGATGCAGGGGGTTCCTCTTTAAGAGGATACAGACAGACACACCCCCACACTGAACAGTGGCGTCCTGCAGTTCTTTGTCAATAGAGTCCAATGGGCAGAGAAGCAAAACAGAGAACAGCTCAAAAGTCAGAGATTCTTGGACACAAGCAGGTAGGAGTCATACTCTGCAGCATTCAGGCTCTACCCACTCCTGGCTTCTCCAAGGGTTCCTGCTGCCAGGTGGGCAGCTGACTAACTAGCCATCCCTCACCTGCATGCCCAGCCCATGTCACGGAGCCCAGGCATCTTTCCACCACCCCCTGTCCTTGCAGCCAGGAGGTAAACATGTGGCCTGACCCCAGCTACATTTGGGGGAAGCTCCCCACCAACGCGAGGTCCACAACCTCAGAGGAAAAACTCAACTCAGAAGGTTTCACACCAGTTTCCTCCACCCACCTTGTCCCCCTTCTCACCGAGCAGGGTGAGAAAAACAAGTTGACTCCCCCCCCCCCCCAACACACACACACACACACAAGTGACCACGGATCCCAGCTGTATCTTGGGGCAGCACTCAAACCATAATCATTTAAACCACTTCCTGCCTCTTCGGGGAGGTGCTTCGAGAAAAGTAGAAAGAGCATGAACCCAGGCCAGGGGCAGGGGGAGGGTGGACAGATCCATGGATGTAGTTACACAGCTCATGGTCTGATCTGGCCATGACATATGCCCCAGGGGGTTCCGTGCTGCCAGGCCCTGGCCCCTTGCTGAAAGAACCCATCCTGGGTCTCTCAGGATTCGAGTTGAACAAGACACCTGGACTTGAGCACAGGCTTCCCCAAAGACTGGTCGTGCAACCCCGAACACGTTCCTTCCCCCTCGGAGCCAGTTTTCTCCACTGCAAAGTGTAGAGTAGACAAAACGCTGCCTTGCCTGTCCCAGGGCTGGTGTGTGGGGGGCACACACAAGGGACCCAACGGGAAAGGGCTTGGCGAATGACACCAGAGTGGGAGTGCACGAGGGACTACTACAAACCCCAAGCCGACGAATAATCCAGCCATCAGGGCCGGGTTTAGGACAAAGCTGCTGAGCCTCAGACCATACTGTGAGTCTGCAACCAGGCAGTCTACTTTCACGCAGCCAAGCCTAGACCAGAGACGGCAAAACCACAGAGGACCAACGAGCAGGCGACTACGGCAAAACAGACCAAAATTAAAGAAGGGAACTGTTTGCTTATGCCAAAATCGGGGCCCTGTGCCCCCTAGTCTCAGACTTTTAAAAGAATCCATTTCTTTCCTTCCCTAGCCTAGCTGTACACGGCTGTCACCGAATCTTCACCTTGGGCCTGAAGAGCGATGAATAAGCAACTTGATGTACACCTCTGCCTTCGGGTGGGAAAGATCTGCTCAGCCTCATTTTATAGACAAGACAGTTTAGGCCTGGGGTAGTTGGGTGACTTGCCTAAGATTATTTGGCCAGTAAATGGTACAAGGTGGGATCGGCCCAACCTACATGGCCGTCATGCCCATGGGCCCCATCTCTACACACTCCTAAATAATGTGTGGCTGGCTAGTGGACATGGATCTCCAAAACTGATTTTTTTTTTTAAGTATTTTCTTTAAAACAGTCCAGGTTGCACCCAGCTACTGAGCTCCGTGACGGCAAACTCCTTGATTTCCCACCTGCGACCTCTTATCATCTCCGCTCCCAAACTCCACGTCACTCCTCTTTGCTCTAACACCTGCTTCACTGACCAAACACAGTAATTACTTGGCTTTGCTCCGGCTTCCGAGGCAAATCTTGGCAGCCATCCTGCCCCGGCAGAGGCAAATCTGAGGCCCAGGCCACCTTCACAGGGCACAGGACAATGCCAAGTGCACCAGTGGCCCTGGAAAACATGTCAACCACAGGCAGGCAGGCGCCTCAGGCCCCGGAAGAGCACCAGACCCCCTTCGACTCAGGATGGCTCAAAACTCCCTCCTGAAAGAAGGCCAGGAAGCCCAGCCAGAGAGGGGGAAAGAAGTCAGCACCCTGGTGGCAGCCTAGCCTCGGGAGAACCCCGAGTGCGTCTAAATGAAGCTTGGTGCCCTGAAATCCACCCCTTCCTCTGGACCCCAAGACTGGGAGCTATGAAGAGTTGATCCCTGGTAAAGAACACAGATGTTCTTGGATACCGAAAAGACCGTTATTATGAAGGAAGGTCAAGTTCTTCATATAATGCATTCAAATAGTTATCGTCGTCATTAACATCATCATCATTACCTTTCTCGTCCTACGCCCCACGGCTTAAATGACTGTGCCCTTCTTGGGTCACTAAGTGCTGTGTTCTCAGAGGGGAAGCAAAATGTGGACACAGGTCAGGAGGATGGCAGGGAGACTCAGAGTCATCTCTCGGGTTGAGAGGGAACCAATTGTCAACCACTGGCCCACCACAGGTGACACACCTCTCCCGCCCCCTTACTCAGTGACCAGGCTGCAAACCCTTAGAGGCAACCAGAATCATTCTCCTTCAGTCATCTGAGTAACAGAAATTCTACTGGGTATATTCTGTCTTCTGTCACGCATCCGGCATTGGACACACAGAGCCGACCCAGGCCCTGCTCTTAATGAAATCACCATTCAGTAGTGGCATCTCCACTTGAACCTAATGCACCGGCTAAAAGCTTTTTTTAAAAAAAAGTCAGGGTTGAATCACTATCAGACTCCTCTCCACAAGGAACACAGATTCGTTTCTGACAGAAGAGGCCCCAACACCCAAATGCTTCAGCCTGGAGAGAATGAAGATTTTTCCCATCAGCAGCACTGAGCCTGATAAGAGCCCGTTTCTCCCAAAAAGGCACACGCATTCCTTCAAGTACCCACTCTAAGCAAACATCATCTTCACAGTACCGTTAGAGGGGGAGAGCACAGAAGCAGGTACAAGTGGCTGGGAGAAGGCCACTCTCAAGGAAGGAGGTCCAAGGGAATTCCGCTGGCACTAGGAGAAGGGCTCAGGCACACTCCAGGTAGGCATCACAGACCACCTGGCAGGGCTGGTCTCGGCTTTCTAGGTCCTTGTGTCAGAGGTCTCCCGCAGGCACAGAGGGGGACTAACAGAATGCCCGGCCCACTCCAGCATTAGGACTGATATCTCGGGCTTCCTGAGAGAAGGAATTGATCCGAGTCCGGCTTTTTTCCCCTGCCCCTTAAAAGACAGGGCCGGGATTTGAAGGCCAAAGAAGAATCACTCAAACAGCAGAGACATCCATGCGCTTCAAAGGCAACTACCCTCGGGATACAGGCCACTCCTCACAACCACTGCCCCATTTCATCCTCCCACGGCCCTCTGAGATGAGAATTATCAGCCCCATTTTATAGACGAAGAAACCGAGGCCCAGTGAGGGGACACGAGTTGATCAAAGTCACACGGTTAGAACTCCAACTTGAGATCTCCCAGCTCCAAACTCCATGCCTCCCTTCTATGGAGGCCTGATCGTGTTGCCCACAGCGCCTAATATATATTGGTTGCTCAGTAAAATTGGATAAATCTCAACTGAAAGCCTGAGTCCTAATCACCATGTCTGCGATTGCTCTGGTTAAGATCTCTCTTCCTTCGTAGGCAGACTCCAAGGAAGAAAGACACTAGTTCAGTGAGGGAGAAAATGTACCAAAGGAAACAGAGTCTACGTCAACCAGCAAGGGTATCTTGCCTCTGTTGAGAGGGCCTCCGACCTCCGAGGAGGAGGCTGTCTCTGACCTCCCAGCTGACCTCACAGTCTCTCCAGCGCTTGCGCTTTGGGAGGGCACAGCAGAAGATAGACTCACCTTCAGGGATGGCATCCTCCTGGTACACAGGCCGCAGCAGCTGCAGGGGAAAGACAGGAGAACCACCTCAGCCCCGGGAACGGGGCAGGTCAACTAGACAGGCTGCTCACCCCCAGCCTGGGGATGAGAAGGGAACACCTCAGGTAATGCGGGAAAAACAGCAGTCATGCTACACGCTGAGAGGGGGCTCAGAGGGAACGCAGAGCCCAGAATCCTCCAGAACACTAGAGTCGAACAAGGCTTTCGCTGTCATCCCTTGGCCAAGTTCCCGACTTCCTTGATGGCAGTTTGTTCCAAAGTGCATTCCATGGAACACTGGCACTGCGGGACGCTAACAACCCTGCCACAAAGGGAGCACCAGCAGGGGAGTCTGGGAAATGCTGAGTTAAACAGCGTTAAACCACTCTCTTCACTACAGGATGTCCTCAGAGCCTCAAAGAGGCTAATTTGCATGGCGACTCTCCAGAAAAGGAAGAGTATGGGATATTTCTCAAACTTATTTGACCTCAGAACACTTTATTCCCAGAGTATCTCGTGGGACTAATGTTTTGGGGCATGCACCCCACCAGGCCATCATTCAGCGTCTGCTCTCACACCCCTGTGACAGGGGGCTCCCCACCTACCACGCAGAGCAACCCACTCCACTGGGGAAAAGTGCAGACTGGCACAAAGCTTTTCCTTCTTTTGAGGTGCCATCTCCCCTCTGTGACATCCCCTGGTCCTAAACACCTATGCCCTGAGACCACGAAGACCCACCTGCTCTCTTTACCCAGAACAGCCTTGCGGCAGCAGAGCTAACACACACCCTGCCTCCTAGGTCGACGCTCCCAGCCCCTCTTAGGCGCCTCGCCTCAAGTCTTTTCCTGGCCTCACACAGGGCCCAATGCCCTGCGCCTTCTCCAAACCAGCTGTCCATACCTGGCTCCCAGGGTTCAGCGGGGCCAGGATGATGTAGTTGGGGTCGGTGGGGGCAGTGGCACGGGACAGCGCAGGCAAGGTGTGCTGGCCCCCGCGCTTGGCCACCTCGGTGTAGCGCTCCCAGCCGCCGAGCAGCAGCCCATCGGAGCTGTCACATACCAGGTGGCAGCTGTGGCGCTGCTCAGGCCGTGCCTGGGCCCCATGGGTGCAGTTCTTCTCCCGCTTGTTAGGGGGCGACTGGAGGTCATGGGTGGACTTGCAAGAGGCCCGCCTCAGGACCCCGCCATCTGGCCCCGGCTTGACCTGGGGGACCATGCGCCACACGAGCAGGATGATCTCACTGGGGCAGCTCCTGGAAGTTGGTGGGGGGAGGGAGTTACATAAAGAAATTGAGTCTGGGGGAGACCGGGAAATCAGCCAGGGTAGGGGCCTTCAGGGGAAGAGAAGAAGAGTAGTGAAGAGTAGTAATGTCAGGGCAGAAGGGGGATAGAGGCCACGTAAGGCAGAGACAGCGCGGGGATCCCTTAAGTCACTCTGACTGGCAGAGACTGAGAAAGATGCTGAGACCAAAGCCAGGGTAAACAAGGAGTATCAAATTCAACTAGTGACCGTCCGCCGTGAGCAAAGTATAAGCAAAGAGGAGTAAACAAACCACCTACACGCAACCCCTACAATGGGCCATGAGGGTTCTACCCCAGTAGGTCAACATTTAGAGAACCTCAACATTTTAAAGAGTAACTTTTTAATCGTGCAATTGAAACAGCTGCAACATCTACACATCTTTTAAAAACAATGGGCTTAGCTCTGAGGTATCAGCAATAATTAGCTAAATAAGTACTAAAGTGGAAAGGCACCCCCTGGAGTCCCATTGGGAACCACGGGGGTCTGTTTGAGAGCTTCTTCCTGCTATTGGCTCTGGGATCCACAATTGCTCTGAGCCTGAACCTTCCATTTTCAGGCCAAGAAACTGATTCCCTGAGGTGTGAAGTGAATTGCTAACAGCTAGACAAAGGAGGAAAGGGTAAGGCCCCGTGCCCAAGGTTGGGGAAGAAAGGTGTGCCACCACCCTGAGGCCCCGGGCTGCCCCCTGCCCGTCTCACCGAATCTCATGGGCCAGCTCTACGCATTTCCAATGCTCCACAGGCCTCTCATTCAACTGTAGCACCGTGTCCAGCTGCTGCAGCCCTGCCCGCTCTGCCGGGCCCCCTGTAGGGATCAAAAGAAAAAGCCACTCAGAGGCTCCTGAAGCCCACAACCCACTTAGAGGACCTGGGATACTTTGTTTCTCCAGCGACCTCAAACGAGGACTGCCTCTGTCTGTTTCTTCATCTGTGAACTGAGGGGCTGACCTTGGTGGTTCTCAGGGGCCTTGAAGGAACACACCCTTTACCCTCATCTCCTCCCTACCTGCTCCTACCTCTCTGCTGTCCACCCTTCCAGCCAGCCCCGTGCCCCCACCCCCCGGGGCTCCCACCTCACTAAGAACCCTCCCTTGTCAGCAGGCTCGCACATTTCATTCATTCCTTCAACACCATTCATTGAGCACCGACCTCATGCCTCACTCTCGGGCGGGCACTGGGGGTTACCCAGATCACTGGGCCCTGGCTTCTCCTCTGAAGATGTTCACTCTATGATTAGGAGAAGTCTTTTCTTTGTGAAAAATGGGGAAGGAATGCCTATTTTTAAGTTTTAATCAGTCTTAGAATAGGATAAAATACTGACTCCGGAGTTCAGAAATGACTCATTTTCCCATGCAGCCGTTATTGAAAATATAGGTTTAGTTCCTGTTTGAAATGCTTGGGAAACAAAATATAAAAATCTATTTTCGTTTTGATAAAAACAATAAAAAAAAAAAAAGAATGGGTATATTTTCATAAGCCTCAGTTTTATCTGTAGTTACTTAAAAATATTATTCTTTTCATTTTGAAAAATGAGGAGACACTTTGCTCCAGTGTGGGGCACCCCTTCCAGTTCTAAGGTCGGGTCTGCAGAGCCCAGGTGCATGGCAGGCGAGCAGGGCTGGCATTGCCCGAGACACTCACCGGAATCCACAGCCTGGACTCGGACCGGAGAATCGCAGCAGATGGTGAAGCCAAAGCCGTCCTTCCCCCTCGGGATGGTGATCTAGGACACAGCCCAACCCAGTTACTCCTAGAAGCTGCTCCAAGGTCTAGAAGCTCACAGGCCCCACCCCAGAGCCACCCTCCTTTCCAAGGGAACTATGCCAAAAAGGAGTCCGGCCAGCCCCTCGCCATCCCTATCTCGGCCTGGGCATCTTGAGCACTGGGTTGTGGGCCAAGCAGGAAGGCTGGGAGCTCAGGAGGCAAACCCTGGCCAGTGTGGGAGGCCAGGACTCACAGAGTCTTGGAAGGGCAAAACCTCACCTTCCTCAGCCCAGGCTGACATGCAGTCCTTTGCCAACGGGCTTACTGGACCTGCACGTAGCCACTCTGCCCGTGATCCACTGCCTGCTCTGTCCCTTCCTCTTCCCCCCCAAGGGTCACAGAACTCAGAGATGAAGCCAACTTGGTCGCCGCTCTCCCAGAGAACAGAGAAAAGAAGACACGGGCGCACGCACGCACGCACGCACGCACTCACAACCTCAAACCAAAGGTCAGGGAACGAGAGCGAGGGTGCTCAGGGCAGTCCACAAGGCATCCAGCGAAGGCTGCCAGCTAGAAGGGCAGTGAGAACACTGACCCTGAGCTTTGCCGCTGACCTCACTGTGCCTGCAGAGGTCCACATGTATGGCAACTCCACAACCCCTTTCAGAAATCCCCTGAAAGGGATCTGCCGTCTGGATGCTCTTTACAAAGCGACAGTCAATTATGAAGCTCCTATTCATGCTAGACTCTGCTGAAGTACCAAAACATGAGGCCTCGGTCTCTGCCTCCCAGAGGGACAGGAGGGTACACGGATCTCTCCAAAGCAAAGAAAGACATGACAAGCATTAGAGCAAAACACGAGGACAGTGTTAGGATCAGTCCTTTGCGCTTGGTTTCGAGCAGGGCAGGAACTCGGCAAGTGCTAAGTTCATGAGGACAGCCCAGGAGCATCGCACCGGCAGCAGGGAGCTGCAGGGTGCAGTGCAGCCCGCTGGCCCAGTTCGGTTCAGCCTTGCTATGCTCCCTTTCTATGTACCCTTAATTAGGCTTTGGGCGGGGTACAGAGACCCAGCTCTGCCCACCCAAAGAGCAATTCCAGGCTGCTAGGAGCAGGTGTATGAGAGCAACAGACCGAAGGGAGCGAAAATCAGAAAAGAGGTTTAGTGGAGTCCCAAGAGACTCCCCTGGAAGTGGCTGTGAAGTGGGCCCTGGTGAGGCACAGGGAAGGCATCCCAGGTAGACTAAGAAAGAAGCCAGTGCAGCAATCCTGAAGAAAGGTCAAGGGCCAGCAGCCTTGTCAAGAGATCCTGTCTCCTTCATTCACAGTTGTTTCTTCAAGGCTGGGTGCCTGGCACTCGCCTGCCAGCTGTTCCAAAGGCCAGGCGGGTGTGAGGAAGGGGAGGGCCAGGGGGCCCAGGGCGATCAAGGCCTGTGGAAGCTGCCGGGAGGCCCCTGAGGCTCTGCTTCCCACCAGCCCTGGGCCTGGATTCAAAGCGAGTTTGTAAAACAGGAAATCTAACAGACAAGGGGAAGGGGGAGGGGGCAGGAAAATACCCCATTCCCATAAGAATTCTGGGAAAACACGTAGCTAAGACAGGAAGAGAAAATAATGAAAAGAAAGAAAGAAAAACAAACTCTGGAGTGAGTGCGGAAAGCCCAGGCTGAGGCCGAGGGAAGCTGTCAGGAGCCCCGTCTACTCCATAAGACCAGCAGGGATTTTAGGGGCCTGGTGACCCACCCTCCATCCGAGCAGACACTGGGATTCCAAAGTCTTACCAGCACTTCTCCAGTCCTACCCCACAAGGACCACAGCCCCTCTGGCCCACACGCCTGCTCTGGAAACAGTTCCCGGCACCCGTGGGCTCCATGTTAACAGTTTGGGGACTGGCCCCACAGTCGAATACGAAGAAAAGGCATGTGCTCCAGCTAAACAGCCTCCCGCACCCACGCCCTGGTCCCCTCACCCAGGTGAAACTGTGGCCTGGTGCTCCCTCTGCCTTCCTGGGCACCAACCTATGAGGAGCCAGCCGGACAACAGTCCAAACCAGCTGGGGGGGTGGGCAAGGGAGGGAAGAGGAGATTGTATCAGGAAGCAAGCTCCTCTCCTGGCTCCGTGTGATGGGGTGGGACCACGTGAAAAAAGCAGAATTACATCATGAGCAAAGGCCACATTTAAGTAAGTGTCCAAAGAACCTGATCATCCCTGCAGCCCTGAGCCGAATGCAGGGTTTGTTTAGTACGTCCATTTTGCAGAGAAAGAAACTGAGGCCTGAGAAAGTAAGTGGCCACCTCCAGCTCTCGGCCCTCCTCTCTGACCTCAGGTCTCAGGGTCAGGAGGTAAGGAGAGCCCTGCCCTGAGTCCTGGACCTTGAGGGCTCCTGGCAGAGGCTATCCTTCCTGGGGGTGGTTCTTGCTCTTTCCTGTCCGGGGCAGCAACTGCCAGTGCTCTCAGATCTCGCCCATGCCGGCACCTCACTTACGCCTTCCGTTGTGGTTTCTGGTCCTCTGTCATGCCTAGACTTCCATCTCCAACTGCCACCATTTATTGAACCCCTCCCACAGGTACACCCCAGGCGCCGAACCAAGCACTGCATATACGCCATTCCATTTACCCTCCCGGCATCGTCATTGGACATTATCAGCCCTATTCCCCTGACAGGGAGACTGAGGCTCAGGGAGGTAAAGGGACGAGCAGAAGAGCCACAGATAAAGAAGAGCAGGGCTCAAGTCCGACAAAAAGCTGGTGCTCTCACCCCTGCACTGGTTACTAGTGTAGGATCTACCTTGAACTTGAGTCGCAGAGCCCCAAGCCCAGCCTACACTCATGACTGGCCTCACTCACACTGAAGTGTGACCCTATCTTCTGGCCCATAGTCCCAAGGTGACCAAGGACTTATGAACCTCGCATTCAGTGCCCTCTCGGCCTCACCACTCTGCCACCCAGATGTTGGTGTGGCAGGAGCTGCTCTGCCTGGCTGCATGAGGGTGGGGGCGGGGGGCAGGGTGGGGCTGTGCAGGGCTGGGCCATGCAGGGGAGCTGAGAGCTGGGAAGAACGAAAGGGAGAATATGTGGATCCCATAGCTGTGGGGCCGGAGCGCAGGAGGCCCCTCTGGGCACCTCCGTGGGATGCCTGTCCGAAGGAGTCAGGACAGTTTCTGGTCTCATCATCAAAACATACAGAGGGATTTTTCTATAAGAATGAAATCAGAACCATTCCTGAGCTCTCTTCCATTCCCCGAATCTAGACATCCCTTGCTTTTGTCCTCCCTGACCCCATGCCTATTTTTATAAGGAAAAAATGTCTATCATAGTTCCCGAAGAAGCTCAGAGGCTAACGGCTCATCACTCCCACTCTGCCCCACATCCTAAGACTGGAGGCCGAGCGGCCAGACCCTCTCAGTGAAACTGGGCTCCACAGCCAGAGGACTCTGGATCTGCAGCAAGGCACGACTGGGGAGAAAAAAAAATCGTGTGTGCATATCCATGTGCGATCACGTACACGGAAAATCACATCTGTGTACATATACATAGAAACGTCCTGTCTCACATATAAGCACACACCAAAGCAGGCAGAAACGCTCACGCAATCACACACACAATGCAGGACAGGTACTGCCATCCCATCAGAAGTAGGGAAAGTTAGCAAAAAATACAAAGTTAGCAAAAATAAACAGAAAACCTAGCTGCTTTGCAAACTAGCCATGTCCATTCTCAGCCTTGGGATGCTTTTTTAACACACACTCCCCCAAAATAAAAATCACAGAAAATAGACAGATAGTCTCACTGTGACAATACCCAGCCAGTGGCTAGGGCAACACAGAATTGGGCCTCGTCTGCCCCTAGAGAGAGGTGGTGGATAAAGGCTGGACCTCTGGTCCAGCTCCTGCTTCTATACTCCGCCTGGATCAAAATGAGCCAGTAAGGAGCAGGACGGGGCAAAGAAGGCCTTGCGGGGAGAGAAGTCCCGCTAGGGTGAACTCCCAACCCTGACCTCCAACGATAACCCCACGCAGCCCCCCAAGGGGCCAAGCACCCACCTGGCGGTAGCGTCGCTCCGAGCACACCTTGCAGAGCCCATTGAAGCGGTTCATGGCTGCGGGTCCTGCCTCGGCTGCCGCCCCATGAAAACCCAGCTCTCCCCCCCAGCAGTGGGAGCCCGCACTGCGCCCCGTCAGCCTGGCATGACCGCCCTGGGAAGCCCGCCCCGCAGAAGAATGGCAGGAAATCACCTCTCACCTCCCCAAGCCCTGTCTGTGCTGTGTGCCTCTGCACGATAAGCCCGAAGGCTTCCTGAAACCTCAGAATGACAAGGAAGAGGGAGAGTTTTATATTAAAATTCTTGTCAACTAGTTAGTATTCCCCGGGCCCTGCGGGGAGAGGGCGCCTTTGTTCTGGCTGCATTCTCCGCCACGGGCCACTTTGTGATTCCAATGTTCTCACAAACACCCCTGGCCAGAGGAGAACCCGGCAGAAAACACAGCCCACTCCATAACAACACCGCCTCCCCCTGCAAATCCCAGGGTCCCTATAGCAAATCCAGGGGACTAACTCAGCCTAAAGAATGCAAGGATTCCTTGGGGGGTTGTACCCACAGACATCCTACCTCATGACAGGGAACATGAAACATTTGAATTCTGAGGACCTGCCTGCCACTCAGCAGCAACTTAAAAGTCAGTTTCCTCACTCATGTTAGTGGGCTGCTTTAGGATCTGATGACATCTAGTCCATAAAGACAAGGCAAAAAAGGATGACCCAGCCTCCTAGGGCCATTAGGTCACACAGCAGGGTAGGATGGAGCTGAAACCAGAATCCCATTCTTGTCCACTGCCTCATACAGCAGTAGCTAGTGAGCTCAGGCCCCCTTACGCCCACCTTGGAGCCCCTGGGGAAACCGACCCACCCACATCTTTGAGGACAGAGAGTGTCCCTTGGTCCAGCCCAGCTCTGGGTGCCATGACAATGGGCCGGTCACCCAGGTTCTGGGCCTCCATCTCCCCATCTGCACGACGGGCGAGTTGAACAGGTAACCTCTGGGGTCTCTCCCCCTGCCCCAACCAAGCCTCTGACAATCACTGCCACTTAGCTGAGTGCTATGGACAGCTCTAAGTGGGTAAGCCCAGGAAAAATCAAATGCACCTCACAACAATGCCCCCTGCACCGAGGACCTGTGTGCAAAAGCAGGAATTTCCCAAGCCACAGAGAAACCTGTGGTGTTGCTCTCCCTGTAATTCCCACAAATCACCAACTAGGCTCCCTGCTCACTGTCCTCTGTGCTCTGCAAGTACAGAGAGAAGGAAGAGGGGTTTTGCAGCTCCCCAGCTAATGCTAGAGGACAGTTTAAACTCCTAATGAAGCCACAGAAAACAGTAACTGGTAAGTTACCCTAATACCGTGCTATGCAATATAGTAGCAACTAGACACACGTGCAAGGTAAATTTAAATTAATTAAAATTAAATAAACGTTTAGGACCTCAGTCATACTAGCCACATTTGATAGCCGCAGGTGGCCAGTGGCTCTCTCATTGGGCCACGTGGCTCTAAACTGTACCCTCCAGGAGGGCAGGGACTTTGATTTGTTCACAGCTGTATCCCAGGACCCAGCACAAGGCCCGAGCCATGTAGATAGTCAATAAATATTTAAAGAATGAATGAGTGAGGGAATGAGTGGAGTAAATGAAAGGGAAAGTGTTTCGTAGATTATCATACAACTATACATAAGATATTATTATGTAAAATATCACCGTCGTATCTTCCCGACTGAGCCGCAATCAGGAAGTGGTGTGGCACAGCGCACCAAGGGGGCGGCCAGACCTTGCTTCACATCCTGCCTCCGCCACTTGCTGGCTGTACGGCCGTGGAAAGTGGCCTAACATCTCTGAACCTTCCGTGTCCCCCGCGTCTACGAGATTGGGAAGTAACAACCACCTCGGAGGTGACAGTGAGGATTAAACCCAATAACTACGGCGCCGGACACAGAGGGGCCGCTCGATCTCTGGGAGTTTGTTTGTCCCTCTCTGAGTTGCTGGAGAAAATCGTGGATCACCTACGGTGTCCTGCGAAGAGATGGAATGAATTTGGGGAAATTCTCCAATCCCTACGTGAAGCTCCTCCCTAGATGCAAAGCCCTGATGGAGTCAGAACCATTGGTCTCGGGTTCAGACTCGAGGCTGCTCCCTAATATCCAGTGGGCCTAACCTGAGAGGCTGATTGGACCACAGTGCCGGGGGAAGCAAAGAATCTGAGGGGACCCGTGGGAAAGGGAGGACTCGGCCTCAAGAGACCGAAAGTCAGGAAGACCCAGACTCCTCCATGTCCAGGTCCAGGATCTAGCTCTCCCCACCTCTGCCCCACGCATGAGCAACACTAGAAAAGTACAAAAAATAATCCCTCACAAATGCATGACTTGCTGAGTTTCCAAGCACCAAGTAAACGCGAGTCTCGGGCACCGAACGCTGCCCTGTTTAGGGGTCTCCTGGGCCAATGAGCTAACCTGGAGCAGGTCAGAGCCCACGGCAGCGCTCAGGTCCCGTGAGTCCTGCCCAGGCTGGTCCCACCTACCTTGAGTTTCTCCCCATTCTCAGTGTCCCCACCTCCTGGCATTCTCAGCAGCGGGTCTAGAAGGTGAAAGAGCAGCGTCAAAAAGTTTCTGCTGGCAGATAAGGGTCCTTTCCACAGATCGCCTGGAGGACGAGTCCAGGGCACCAGGCCCATGTGGCTGCCCAGGTCACTCCTGGCCCCTAGAATGTGGGGACGCCTGAGCTCGGGCCGGACAAAGGGCTCGAGAGCCAGCACTGCATGTGGGAAGGATAGAATAGAGGGGCCACGAAATCCAAGTTCTGAGCCTCAGAACTGTCCACAGAGGCAGGCGGCCCAAGGTCAGCAAGGAGGCCAAAAGGGATCCTGAGATCACTGACCCTGGGAAGAGGCCACGCAGGAAGCTCCTGAAACCCAGCCCTCCATGAGCTAGGGGTGGGGGAAGCTAAACCACATAGGGTCAGTCCTATCACTCTCTCCAAGGGAAGTCCCACCAAATAAAGATATTGTGGGCAAGAGGCTGCCTACAGGTTACATTCTAGCAGGTGTTCATGAGAAGTCCCTGGCCCCACGGTCTGGGTTGCAGTCTGGGGTGAAGCGTGCCACAAAACGCAGGGATTGATGCTACTACCCGGGAAGGGAGGGGTGGGGGAAGCCTTAGGGGGACAGTGTGTCTGGGCAGAAGCCAAAGGTGGTGTGCACCTACCTCTCAGGGGCCGCAGTCGCCGCCTGGCCACCTTCAGGTGTTTGGTCCGACCCAGGGCCTCCCCCAGAAGGTAGTACCAGCCGCTGATCTCCTGTCACAAGAGAAGTGATAGGTTCAAAGGAGGCAGAGAGCACAGGTCAGGCAGCCACCAATCCCCCACCAAAAAGCAGCAACTGGAAAGACTCCCTTGGAAGCAGCATCTCTGCAGAGACAGACGTTCCAGCCTCCCTGCCCCAAAGGGCACTGCCATGCCTGAACCTCCAGGAAGCCTTCCCTGATACTCCTGGCAGAGCTGGTCTGCCTTTCTACCGAACTCCCACAGCTTCCGATCCCCAGAGAACAGTCTATTTGCATGGCTGCCGCCCCCACTAGACTGTACACAGACTCTTTTATGTGCCCAGCCCTGTGCCTGGTATACAGAAGGAGCCAGACAAATGTAGACAGAAAGGAGTGAGGGCAGCCTGAGGCTCCTGAGCAGTCGGCAGAGGGGAACATCTTCTCCCAGGAGGGAATAAAGCTGAGGCTGCAGTCAAGACGTTTGGGACCCACGTGCAGGATAAGAGGTCCTCAGCCACCTACTCTAGACTTCACTTCCAGGGCCACCTGGCAAAACCATGCAGCAGGCCACTAGGACATCCCCAAGGATGTGCAAAAAGAATATGTCCCTTCCTTGCTCAAAAGCCTTCGGGTGTAATGCAGAGTAGAAAGGATGGTGCCTCTAGACCCCAAAGAGTCCCCAGCTAACTGGAAAGAAAGGTCCACAGAGGATGCTCGGTCCATCCGCTATGCACCTGCTAGGCCCAGAAACACGAGGCCTGGCAGACGATGATGACCCCTGGAACAGACCACAGGAAGCGCCCGGCCCTCCTCCTGAGGGCAGGCCCAGGAGTGCTCTGCATTCCAAAGGACCTGCCAGTGTCTTTAACAGCAGACTCCAGACCCAGAGCTTCCTGGGAGGATTTGGGGCTGCCGAACAACTGCTCTCTGACAAGATCAAACCAAGAAGGGGGCTCGACCCCTTGGTCACGCAGGTGACAAATACAGTGTTATTCGGGCCACATGGCACTTGTCTCAGTGGAGCACCATCTCAAAGACGGAAACACCACTTGAGGGCTTCCAGACAAAGGCCCCACCTGTACCAACCCTGGCCTAGGTGGGATGACCCTCCCAGAAGCTTCCCTAGGACCTACCTTGTCCGGAGTCAGGAGGGACTTCACCCCAAAGCTCATGCAGCCAATGAGTGCACTCTGTCTGGGAGAGCAAGAGGCCTGAGTCAGCACCATTTCACTGGGCATTATTGAGGGGTCTATTATCAAGTGTAACATAGGTTTGCTCGATGCACTGTGGTTTACAAAGTGCTTTTACGTGCCTCATTTCATTTGATCTTTACAATTGTCAGGCTGAAGAGGAATTATTTCTCTATTTCACAGAGGAAAAAACTGAGGCTTAGAGTTGGTCCCCTCCCAAGGCAACCTGACTCATAAGTAGCAGAGTCCCACGGGAAACCCAGGTGTCCTAGGCCATGAGGCAGCACGCCCTCCATCACCCACAGAAGCCCAGAGCTACCTCATAGGTTTTAACTGGTCTGGTCCAGGCAAATCTGAAGAGCTGGTCCCCAGAGGGAATTTCAATCAAGGAGGAAAGTTATAGGACCTCAAGCTCAAGAAGCTCTGTCTGAGGTCCAGGCAGGACCCGGCAGTCTTCGGACAGTTTCAGATCAAGGTTCAAACCAGCACAAAAGTCTCCAAGACCAGTCTGACCTGGGGGTCGAGCTGGACAAGTAGCCATAAACCAGGGCCAGGCCTTGCAGGGATGTCACACCGTGGCAACGGGCTGGAGAGTTTGGTCAGGTCCTTTTTGGCTAAGAGTAACTCAAAGTTCCTGAAGACTGTCCCACTGTCCCAAAGTCAGGGACTGATTGACACTTGGCAGCTTTCACTAATGACGGTACAGATCAATATCAATAAAATGCAAAAGATATTCTCCCTACTGTGAGAGAAAAGGAAATTTACAAATCTGTAGTATAATGAGAAAGACTCCCACAAAAATATTCACCGTGGTCGTTCATGAGAGAGACACCCACAAAAATTTTAAGAATGGTTGTATCTGGTAGGCAAGATTAGAGAGGGTTTTGTTTTTTCTTCAGGTTTTCAGTGTTTTCAAATTTTCATAGGGAACAAGCAGTACTTTTGTAATCAGGAGAAGAAAAACAGTGTAAATGTATTTGAAAGTATTTCTGTTCCACCACATTTTTCTCTACCCTAACACTAGATAGAGGTGGTTTTTTTTTTTTTTTTTTTTCTCTTCTCTCTTAGCACATCCCCAACTCAGACTCCATCAGAGATTGGCTTACTGTTAATCAAGAAACAACAGGGGTATTTAGACTGGAGCATAACCCTGATGGTTGACCTCAATATCTGAGGGACCCGCGTAAATCTGGCACGTTCTGTGGAAAGCACAATATCAGAGCCAAAGATGGAATGAGCTCCTGGATGGGTAGTGAACTCCCTGGAGATGTGCCTCCCTGGAACCCTGCTTAAGGGGCCCCGAGCAGGCCTGAAGCTCTAGCCAAGGTTGTACCACAGCACCCCCCCCCTCCCCGAAAAGCCTGTCCCAGTCCTGTGCCCCAGAGCCTGCTCCCAGGAATCCAGACGCAGCAGATCCGAGGCAGGGTCCAGGCTTGTGAATCTGGAGAATGCACCCGCCCATGCCTGCCCCAGTCAAGGACCAGTGGTCTAGAAAGCCTCTATAAATACATATTGTTTGGATTCTCCGGAAAGGGTGGCAGCTCACCACCTGATAGTCCTAAGGAAAACAAAACCGGCTTCTTAAGAGCACCCAAGCCAAGTGAGGGGTGGGGATGCAGAATGCTGGGGCCTGGTCCTCAGAACAGGTGTGGCCGCCCTGCAGACAAACATTCTGCACTTGGCAGGGTCCCACCAGCAGTCACTCTCACTCTGCTCCTCTCCCTGCTCGCACTCATGCTCGCTCACTCGCTCTCTCTCTCTCTCTCTCCACCCGCCCCCCCCCCCATTTCCTACAGCCTGGCCTCTACCTACTCCCCCCTCCTCCTCACCCCCTCGCATCATACAAGGCCATATTAATAATCTACCCAGAGGACAGTGTGGTCGACCCAGTAAAGCAACCCTTCCACAACCACCTCCCCAGCCCACCACAGAAACATACTCCTCCCTCCTGGCAAGTAGCCAAGTCAGCACTAAGGGGAAAGGGTAGTCACAAGGACCATCAGGAGCGCAGACACTGATATGAGATGCCACTGTCGAGACACTGCCAAAGTCCTCATTGCCGATTTAATTGCTGTCAACACATTCAAGAGAGAGCCAGCTGGGATCCAGGTGCCTGCACTGCCTGGCTACATGCTTTTCTTCTACACTCAGTATGGCTGTAACTTTCTAAATCTCCAGGCGCAATGCCTTAGCTGTGACAAAGTCTGCCTCTCTTTGCTCCTCAGTAAGTAGAATTTTCATTTCCTAGTGCTTAGAGAATGCTAAATGGTTAATGGCCTCCTGTGAACTTCGCCTCCTGCTAAGGGGCCTCCAATGACTTCAAGGTAATTCAGGCAGAGTAAATCCTCACAATCCATAATCAGAACCCTCTCTCTAAGTGTTCTTCAGTTAGCTACTTCTTGAGCCTGCCTTTGAAAAACCTTTGGAGGAAGAAAGACTTCTTTTACATGCAGCCTGAGTACCCCGCAATACACCAGTCAGCTTATAAACTTGGAAACTGCTCTCGCCCTGGGGAATGCCTGAAATTTCGCTAGGCACAAAGCCTCAGGGGCTAAGCCTTGGTTACTTCTGAATGCCGAACCCTGAGCTCGGGGCTTGGTGCACTCAGTGAAGGCTTGACAAATGGATGAATCCATCATGCCCATGGTTGGCAGGCACTGGGCAAGGAGCCCAGCATTAAGGAAACAAGATAAACATGCAGGAATTTAAATAGCAGTTCAAGACAGCAATACAGGGGATGTCACTAGACAGGGTGAGATTGACAGATGAACAGTGCAGGCAACAAATGCTGAAAGCTCAGGGAAGCAAGAGGTAGCTTAGGGCCAAAGCGCTTGAGGAAGGCCTGAAGAGTTAAGCCAGAGAGAACGAGAGGAAGAGCATTCCGGGCAGGGGGAACAGCCAGTACAAAGGCTCGGAGGTAAGGCTTCATGGGGAACAGTACTCGGCTCACTTTACTTTTGAGCATAAAGCAGGAGACACACTGCAAAAAGAAAAGGCATTATTTTGAGGGAAGGCACTTTACTTCTCTCTTTCTCTCTCTCTCTCTCTCTCTCTCTCTCTCTCTCTCTCTCTCTCTCTCTCAGGGACTTTAAACCATTCCTGTTGCAGGGTTACTCCATTTCATCTCAATTTATTTTTAATTTGATGGCTTAAAATAAATCGGACACATTTTTCCACTCGGTTTTTCTTTCCTTAGGTTCAGCTGCCATCTCTAGTCACAAACTTTCTAACATTACGGCACTCTACTTGGCACCGAGGACCTGTTTATAAAGTAGGTTATGAGAGAGCGCAGTACACTGAGAACGCCCAGGACAGTAAGTGACATGTCGCATGCGGCTGCTCCACAAATGTAGGTACTGTCGGCACACTACTTGCTTCAAACATGTGTGTGTGTGTGTGTGTGTGTGTGTGTGTGTGTGTGTGTGTGTGTGTGTCGTGATCGTTTTATAACTCGGTGCGTAACATCATAATTCCGAGATTGTTCTCTGGCCACGAGTTCTGAAAACACTACGACTGACACCAGAAGCTTCAGTTCGGCTTTCACCACATTATCAAACAAAACTTTTAAATAGCTCGGTTCCATAGTCGGTGACATTAAGGAATTACTGTTAAGTTTTAAACGTGATGATGGCATCGTGGTTGTTTTTTTTAAGCCATCTTTTGTAGAGATATAGAGATGAGTTGAGATGAGATGTTTGGGATTTTCTTAAAAATAATCCATTGAAGGTGGAGAAAGTGGGTGGGGACATAGATAAAATGAGATTGGCCAAATGTTGATAATTGATTAAGCTAGTCTGAGTATATGAGGGTTTATTATACATTTGCTACCTTTCCATACATCTGAAAATGTCTATAATTTCTTAACAACTCATAGAACCTTAAAGCTGAAAGTAACCTTTGACGTCGGTGCATTTTACAGATGAGGAAACTGAGGCCCAGCACAGGGAAGGGAATTAATTATTCATGGTCTCACAGAGTTGAGAGCTAAGCTAAACTCAACTGCTCTGAGCCCAGTTCTCCTCAGCTCCTACTACGATCACCATGATGAGCTGACATGATCCAGCCCTTCCCCGGAACTTCTTCGCAGATCATCTTGCTTTCCTAATACGAGTTTATAGGCATCACTGAAAGGGTCGAGAGAATTCATGAAACAGATTCTCCCTTTCTATCTCCTGTCAGTTTCAAAATGCAGCTGCCCCATATTCATCCAGGCGACTTATATACAACGACATTATAAATGCTCTGGGAAGTAGTCTGAGGCCTGAGGAGCACGTGTGCTGACACGGAAAGAGTATGGCCGTGGAGTCATTTCTCACCCGTACGGGACGGGACGGTCAAGGGCACTGGGATGTGATTACAGGTACGCAGCTCTGGTGCCAGACTGCCTCGATTTGCATCTGGTTTCCACTGTATCCTGCTGTGTCGCCATGGGCAAGTTACTTAACCTCTTTGTGCCTCTGTTTCCTCACCTGTACATGAGCGATAATAGTAATGCCTACTTTACATAATTTCGTGGGGAGGAAATTAGATAGTGCATGAAATACGCTTAATGTCCACACATAGTGGACAGTAAGTGCTTAATAAATATGAGCTTTTATATAAGCTCAGGCAAGTTCCTGGGCCTTCGTGAGCTTCAGTTTCCTCTTCTCTGAAGAGAGGGACAATAATAATTCCTACCTCTCAGAGTTGTTATGTGAATTAAAGGAGATAATGTATGTAAAGTGCTTGGCATACAGAAGAGTTCAATAAATGTTTGTTTCCTTCCTTCCTTAATTGTCTTTCATGTGGATAAGTTGAATGTCCATCCTTCAGAAAAACACAATTTGATTTGAAAGCGTTGAGCAAGACAGAAGTTCCCTGCAATCCCTCTGTCTGCCTCCTTCAGCTCAGAGGCTAGTTCAGGCAGAGTTGATGGATCAATACTGTGTCTCTCACCGGCTGAGCTGGTCTCTGTGGTGCCAGCCGCTAAGGCAGGGCCCTCTGTTCTGAAAGCAGGCCTGTCTGAGCCTGATCTGTCCCTTTGGAGCTTTAGGTTGGGACTATGACCACGAGTTCAACTGTGTTTTGTTTAGTAAGGAATCTCACTTTCCCAAAATAGGCAACAAGTGGAGACACTCACTGCCTCTGTCACACTGCCTCGCGGGGCGCTGACTCATTCTCCCTGGCTTCACTTTCTTTCCCAAAAACCTTGAAATGCATTGTTGGCTTCTCCTCCAGCAGCTCTCTCAGCTTGCTCTGGTCTAGCAGGAGGGCGGATCACAGTGGAGCGAGCGGAAGCTCCCAGTTTGGTGTCTGCCTACAGCACCTGCTCCACTCCTTGCCTCCACGCAGTGGGCTGGCCAGCTGTTTCTCTGACACTCTCCTCTGGCTCCTTCAGAGCTTTCCCTTCAAGACAAGATTCTGACCCTGAATCCTTGGCACCTGGGCAGCCTCACCTGCTCAGAATTTCACCCACTGCCTTGGTGGTCATGGTTCCCACAGACATCTCTCTCCCCTGAGCTCCAGGTCAGCAAAGGCAGATCTCCTCACAGTTCGCCCCTGGCTGTTTTCCAGGTACCTCCATCTCGCCGTATCCAGAGCTGGTTTCTCCTCCCTTCCAAGACACTGTGGCTCTGTAGGGGACACCATCTAATCCCAGGAGTCCTCCTTGACTTCTCCCACTGCTCTCACAGCAAAATCACTGCTCAGTACTTTTGATTTAATCCCCTAAATATGTCCTGGGTCTCTTTCCCTCTTCTCTAACCCTAAATCTTCTTTCTCACAGATCACCAAGAGTCTCTTAGCTCCTCCCCAACCTTTCAAAGAGCTAACAGAATGATAGATCTAGAATCCACATCTGTCATGTTCTTACTCAACACCCTTCAGCATCTCCCCATTGCCAAATTCCCAAACACCAGCTGGCTCCATGAGGTTCACCCTGAGAATTGTGTAAATGCAGATTCCTAGGCCCTCCCCATGAAGATTCAGATATGGCACCTGGGCACCTGTGTTCCTTACAAGCACCTCGGATGATTCTAATGCATATCCAGGACTGACTACCATTGGCCCTTAGGAGAAAACCCACAGTCCAAAGAAAACCTATAGAATAATCGGACTAGGCTCCTATCAACTTCTTTATCTTATCCCTAGCCAGTCCCTACTTTATATTGGACCCTCCGGCAACACTGCTGAGTTTGCAGATCCCTCCCCACTCCTGCCCTGCCCTGCCTTCTACACTCTACTGGTTCTTTCTTCTGTCCTTTTACTCACACATCCAGGAGGCAATATAGTTCTGAGAGTGGAGACTCTGGGATCTAACCGCCTGGGTTCCCTTTCTGTCTCTGCTCCTCACTAGCTGTGTGGCCTTGGGCAAGTTACTCCTTTCTTAGCTCCGGTCTTCTTTTCTAAAAACTTAAGACAAAAACATACTCTTCTCAGAGTCGTCTTAAGAATTAAATGAGATAATCCACTGTTAACACCTGGCTTGTGTCAACACCAGGTAAGTTGTTGCTCCTATCGATGTGACGATGTGACGTCCTCCCCTCACCCACACCCCCAAGTCTCTATCAGCGATCTTTGCAAGAGGAGGACAGTCTCTCACTGCCCCATGTGTCCCCAGCACTTACAATGATGTTGCCACACTGGCACCCAGGAAATGGCAGCTCAATCAATGAGGTCTACGCAACTGTAAGCACCATTCCCTGATAAAAAGTAGATGCTCTTTTAAAAGATAACTCCTTCATTATGAAGGCTGAATAAGGCTCAACTTTAAAAAGCATAGTAGCTATAAAATTCAGGGTATTAAAAAGCATTCAACCCAAAAATGTTCTCTAGGTCTAAGCTAGTGAGTTGAGCCCATTTTCATTTATCTCGACCCTTTTTCAGTCACTATCTGGCTCTCTGATTGCTTGACAAATATTAAGGGCCACAGCGTCTCTCAGATTTCTTGAGCTACACCAGGTAAATGAGCCCCTGCTGCTCGTAGTCAAGTGCCATGGCCATCGGTGGAGTGCTTTTCCCCCCTTTCCTGAGCGGCTAATCCTCACCCTTACCCCCCTAGCACCCCTCCTCTGCCTTGTGTTAAATGCTATAAGTAATGACCACAGCTGGCCTCCTGTGTTTGGGCCGCCTGCAGGATCAGGCCGTTTGGAATTCTCCCACACGAAACTTCCGCACCTCCTACACTGGCCTCCTCACGGCAGTCTGAGCCCCCAAGGGAGATCCCTGCTCCCTTGCCTTTGCTCATGCTATGCGCTGCCTGGAATGCCCTTTCTAACCTTCTCTCCTTCTCTTATTCTCGGTCTCCGCCCCGAGTTCAGAATCCTCCTTTCTGCATGAAGGCTTCCTTGATTACCTTAGCCGACAACGAATGCTCCCTCTTACCACGTTTGCTGCCCTATTACACGTTTTCATTCTCGTATTCGTTGAACCAATACTCGCTAAACATCTCTGTGTTAGGCACTGGGTCCGGTGGTGATTAAGAGAAGAGTGGGCCTACTTTCCATGGCGTTTCTCCTCCTATGGGACCGGGCCTGCGTGCGTTGTTACTGTAATGTGTCTCCCAGCAGTGTCTGGTGTCCCTTCCTGAAAGCAGGTGCCTTGAGAGCAGAACTCATATGCGGGCTGGTTGTCATCCCCGTGGCCAACGCAGTGTCTTGCTCAACAAAGGCTCCTTGATAACACAATCCTTGGCGTCATCGAGAGTGACAAGGTCTCAGGGAGTAGCAAACTTAGCATTGCCACCACCACTCACGGTTGTGCTCTGTGCTGGCCGCCCGACTGCCACCCACACACAGGCCTAGAGCATGAATTCTCCTCCTGCTCGGCAGCTCCACTCACCTGGAGTCACCTGCCCTGTTCCACACAGTGACCAGGAGGCGTTTCCGTTCATCTTCCTCTTGGACGGGACTGCAAAGCAAACCAGATGGTCAGAGTGTTTGCAGGGCCAAGCACTAGGCCAGACCCACGGTGTCTGACATAATCGCAACATTTGGAAATAACCTATACATCCAACCATAAGGAGGTGGTTAAAAAACTTAAGCACAAAGAGCATGGGAGGTGAGTATTGACACGTAAAAGAGTACACATTATGTTGTTAAGGACAAAAGGGAGGTTAACATACAACGTTATATAATAATTCCATTTTTCTAAACACACACACACACGCACAAATTCAGAGATCTGAAAAGAAATAAACCAAGGCATATCAGTGAGTAGTAGGGCTAAAGGTGTTTTTTCTTCTCTTTGCTTATCTGTATTTTCCATTATTGCCTTGTATAGTTTGAAAAACAACAAAATAATAACTTTCATTAATGGGAAAATATAAAATGCCCATTACCTTCACATCGGCCCCAGAGTTCAGGGATGGAGGAAAGAAATAGTAGTAATAATAATAATAATAATAATAATAACGACAATAACAGCTTACGTTAGGTGTCTCATTTACACCTCAGCTCTCCCAGGTTGGCACTATTATTAGCCACATTTTACAAATAAAAAAGCCAGGACTCGAAGAGGTTAGCAAGTTTTTAAAGCGGGGTGAGAGACAAGCAGGGAGGCAAAACATCCCTCAGTTTGGAAATTCCTTCAGCTGGAGATTGCTTGGCCTGAGGCACAGTGGGAAATTGCCTACTCCTCAGGGGCTGCCAGCCTCAGGCTGGGCACTTCAGTTATGAGAACCAGCCAAGTGAGACCTTATCTCTGTGGACCTCACCACTGGGAGGGGTGCCAGCGATGCAAGGACACAAGTGAATGAGAAAACAAAGACATCCTTTAGAAGTCACTGTGTTTCTGCTTAGATCTAGTTCTAGATTTGGCAAACAGAGCTGTTTCCAGATAAACACTCCTTCCCTCTCCTCTGGCACCAGACTTACAAGAAGAAGTGCTCATGGAAGACTGGGTCTCTGCAGCTTGGAATGGTCTGCGTCTTCTGATGGCGTAGTCGATTATCCTCGGGGATCAAAGAAATCTTGAATTGGAGAAGAGTAAGCAGTTAGATGATTACTCCTGGCTAGGTTGTTAAATAAGCTCAGGGGCTGACTCTGAGTTGAAGTCTCTCTGGGTGTCCTTCACACCAGCCTCTGCACAGGACAGGGTGGAGTCCTTAGTCAGATGCTGGGAAAGAAGGAGAAGCCCCAGGCCAGAGGCGTTGGAGTCAGATGCCTGGACAGGGCCCCTTAGTAGGTGGGACCAAGAAGGTAGTCACCGGCCGAGCCAGAGATGGGTACAACCTGACCATCTCTGCTCTTCCTCCAAGCACAGAGGTTACTCCCAAAGCACAAGTCTCCTCTCTTCTAAGTTCCCAGCAGCTGCTGAGTGCCCCCTTCACCAGAGGCTCTAGGTCAGCCTCTGCCAAGGCCCCCAATCCATGCTCTCACCCTAGTGCACTTGTCCCCTGCCTCAGGATCCCACCCTGCTCTGACCAAGTCCTTGCCCACAGGGATCTCTGACAGCCTGGGAGCTTTGGAAAGATTGCAGAGGGATGGATCAGGGCTTGGCATCCCGACTCCCACCACTCCGCATGCCTGGCCTTTGGTTCTGGCTGGAAGTAGGCGCCTGACCCATGGGGCCTCTGCCGGATCTTCCAGGCCTCAGGGACGCTCCTTCACTCTGCCACTCAAACCTGGACATCCTGCCTCTGGTTTGAGGGAGGAGAGGGGTGAAGGTATTGCTTGTTATGAGAGGAACTGGGATTATCTGCGGATTTACACCACCCACACGCTCATGATGCTCACCTAAGTGGATGACCAACACCACCTGTAAGATTCCTGCTCCTACAGAAAGCCCTAAAGACCAAGCCAGGCTAAAAGAAGGGGTCTATCCTAGCTCGGGTCCCCATTCCTGGGCCTAATTAGTGACTACTGGCCAAATGAAGAGGCAGTCACTACCACCGGAAATGGCCCCAGGCCGACAGATTGCTGGGATCTTGGGCCCCTCATCCCACCCCACCCCACCCATACCCACCCCCACCTCCAGTTCATCATCTACCTTCACGTAAGGATCACAGTTGCCAGGATATTTGCTCATCAGACCTTTGCATTCTATGACTAAACAGAGAATTAAAATGTTGGGGTCAGTGGGTGGGAAAGATTATTACCACGCCTTTAATCTGCATAAGCACCATTGGATATTAACCCCTCTCTGGTCTAGTCCATTCCCACCGTCTCCCACACTCAGGCAGCACCCTCACCAAGACGTTATAAGGTATAGTCAATCCCCTGAATCTTAACACCTATAAGAGAGCATAAAACTTATTGAGTCCAACCCCTCGTTTAACGAGGAAGATGAGGTTATGAGGGGGGCCCAAAGACAGTAAGAAACTCATCCAAAGTCACAGAGCAATGGAGTGACTGATATGGGTTTTGATCCATGTCTATTGACTCCCAGGCCAGTGTTCTTTCCATCACACAAGAAAATCTCCTGGGAATGGAGGGGCCAGGCCAGAGAACGTACCCTGCACAGTGACCTGCGCTGTCACTGACGGACAGTGTAGCACAGCAGGCAAAAAGCTTGTGTCCAGAGGTAGACAGACACGAGCATGAATCCCGGCCCCACACTAACTGGCCATGCGAGCCAGAGCAAGTCCCTTTGCCTCTCTGAGACGGAATTTGCAATTGTTAAAATGGATTTGTGATAATAATATCCACTTCACAGGGTAGTTGTGTTAATTAAATGAGATAATGTGTTGAAAGTGATTAGTAGACAGCCTGGCAAACAAATAACTGCTCAACAAAGTGTAGTTAAAGAAAAGAATAATAAATAAAGACAAGGGGTAGGTGGGGGTGGGCTGCAGGTCTGGCCCTGAAGGCGAGCATGGCCCGTTTGCCTGAAGTCTGCAGAAATCAGACAACAGACCTCACAGAAACTGAGCCTCTTTTCTATTTTCTTTCATGTTTAGTTTTGATGGAGCCCTGGGGTTTGGCCTAGATGGAGCTCCCGTAGTCTGTGTCGTGAGGCCGGGAAAGCAAAGGAGAGAGAGGAACGGGCTGGACGGGATGAAGGCCTCAGACTGGGGCGAAGCCAAAGAAAACTGTGCAGGACAAATGGAGTGATGGAGGCCAACATGCATTTTGCAAAAACTGTTTGCACAGCTGGAGTCAGGCTCTGGCAGGCAAAGAACCCCCCTCTGTTGGTCCTTGGGAACTTCACCTTGGGCCCCCCAAGGCCAGGACCACAGGACCTCAGGCGCCTGCTGGTCTAGCTGCCTGGTATCCTAGTTACTGTTCCTGGCACATGCTTCCCCTTGAGGGTGTGGTCCCTAAGGGCAGGATCCAGGCCTGATGAGCCCAGAGTCTCCCTGGCTCTCAGGGGATGCACTGCCATTGTAGTGGGGAAGAAAAGACCCTGGACAGACCAGGGTGACACAGTGTACTCAGGGCTGTGATGAAGACACGGAGGAAGAAGCAACAAACGGCCCAGGCAGGTAGGTCAGGGGGTGATTCCTAGAAGGAAAAACATGAGGCAAAATGAGCCTTCCGTCCTGAGTCTGGATGATGAAAGCAGGCATAGTTCTTGTAAAATCAGAGGAAGGGAGACTTATTTTTCAAAAGGACTTCAAACAGAAGGCAAGCTATTCCAGATGCAAGGAACAGAGGGTGCAAAGGCACAGAGGCACGAGCGAGCATGATGCATTCAAGGGGCAGGAGGTACACAAAACTGGATAGAACAGGGGGTGAAGAGTGTCTTTAGTGGCAAGAGACAGGGAGGCCAGAGAGATAGGCAAAACCTCTGGGGCCGAAGAGAAGAGTTCTGGCAGCGGGGGACATGACAGAAGCTCAGTGACTCTTTGTATGGTGGATAGAAGGCTGAACAAATGGGTAAATGGACAGGTAAAGTGTAAAATCCTCTGGGTGACACCAGAGGACCATGATCACCTGGCCCCAGGTTACCCTTCCTCTCATCTTGTGCTGTGCCCAGTCATATTAGACCGTTCTTCAAATGCATCTCTCTGACTCCTGGGCCTTTGCACATGCTACTCTCCCTGCATGGAACAGTAACTAGGATACCAGGCAGCTAGACCAGGCAGCCTTCCTGCTCCCTTCTGCCTGGCTCAGGCCTGTTCCTCCATCACTGTTTTTGGAATTTACACCTTTCTATCTTATTTAACAAACCCTAAAATACGGCTTACTACATGTCGGGTACTGTCTCAAGTGTTTTACAAATATTAACTCCTTTAATCTTTATAACAGCCCACAAGACAGGTACTGAGCTTGCCTAAGGTCACTCGGCAGTAAGGTATTAGAGAGGGAGGATGGAGAAGTCTCCTGTGGCCCTGCTTCCCTGGAGCCAGGGACAGCTCCAGCCTGCGGGGAAGAAAGGCCCACTGTGTAGACTCCACCATCATATCAGGAACAGGACCAAGGAGGTGTCCCTAGAAAGAGTCCCAAGTGAATACCCTCTTCTTTTTAATGGGTACATAACAGGACACTATAAAAAGATGAGAGAAGAAGCCATGGCCCATGGTAACACCATCTCCAGGAGGGAAGCTGAGTGGCCCGTCCTCTTCCGGTAGGCCTGGCACACAGCCATACTCACTGTGGAGAAGCAGAACCCCGTCCTGGGCATCGATCGACAGCTTCAGCTGACCTAAGGAAACAAGAACAGAAACAACATCACGGGAGTAATGGTGATGGGAAAGCTCTTTGCTCACGTGAAGAGATTCAAAGATTCGGGCAGTCTCCGGGTTGGAAGGGAGCTCGGAAGCCATCTAGTTCAGCCTCCTCAACCCATCAGGAGTCTCTTCTATAGTACCTTCAGCAGTAGTTCTCCAGCCTAGGTTGACATCCGTCTGGTGATGGGGAGCTCGTTACTTTACAACGCAGCCCAAAACAAAACACCAGGTCATCCATCCTCACAGATACCCAGTGGCCCTCCAGCATTGACAGAGGAGCGAGAAGTCCGCACTCGTCTTCCTCAACGACATGTTGAAAAATCCCCTTAGTCCAATACATTCTTCCTGGAACCTCAAAAAGCTACTGAACCCAATCCATCTAGTGGACACGCACTGGAGACATGCGAGAAGGGCGGGGCGGGGCCTCCCAGCCTACGGCGACCCCGCACACCAACTGCAAAGTCCTCACATCTTCTCCATCCATGACAGCTGTGTCTGGCAGTCATCTGCTTCTGCCCGATCACCTCAAGTGATGGGGAGCTCGCTTCTTCAAATGGGAGCCCTTTTGCTTTTGACATAGCTCTGATTGCTCACTGCTCCACCTTTACCGAGCCAAAAGCGGCCTCTCAGTAACTTTCATTGACTGGCTCTCACCCTGCGGTCTGAAATCTCTCCTCTAGACCAAAGTCAACACTTCTTCCACTGTTCCTCGTGGCACGGCGCAACATTCCTCGTCATCCCAAACTGTTCATCTCTGGACACGCCCCACGGAACCGGGATGATGCCTGGGGCTTGTGCTCTGCTGCTGGCCGGAGGAAGGCTATACACGGTTTGGCGAACGGGAGAGCAGGAAGCTTTGCCGCAGCCCACCAACCACTGCGATGTGGCAACCCCTTGCTCCTCGCTACACGCCCAAGCAATCCGGGCTCCAGCAGACTCTAGCCTAGCTCTCCACCCAGCGGAAATTCCCGCTGCTCTCCTGCCCGGGACGCTGATCTCAGAAGCCGGGAGACCTGTTCCAGTTCCGGACCCAACTAATCTCCTGTTTCAGAGCCACAGTGTCCAACGGCTGTGAAATGGCGCTAATAATAGGGATTATCACACTCTCTGCTGTGTGGGGTTCAGGTAACGCTGGAGGGTGAGGAGGTCCTTGGATGAAAGGCGCCAGGAGAATCCACGGTGTTATTAACTCAAGGGCTGAGCAATTACTACTTTGGGGCTGAGAAACCTCCTACGAAAACTGTGCCCCGTCCAGTGTGAGGTAGGAAAGGGAGGATGGAAACAGATAAACAGGGCCAAGCAGTCGCTGATCCAGTCTCATTGACCCAAAGGCCTCTCTCTATGTTTAACATGAAACATTTTTTTCTGAAACTGGCACCAGTGCAGCAACCCCACACATCAGCCGGAAAGCCGGCTCTGGCCTCAACACATTTGCTTTCCAAAGCCATGGGAATGACGGTGCTGCACATCGCCTACCACCTGCAATGGCCCTTTCCCAGAAATCGAGATCGAGAAATCTCCCAACACAAATGTCACTAATCCCATCTGACAAACATACACTTGTCCGGCACTTGCACAAGCCCTGAGTGAGGAAGGGCAGATGGGAACAGCCTGGTGCCTGTCCCCAGAAAGCTCACAACGCAGGAACTAGGACTTGGGCGTGGGCAAGGCCAAGGGCGAAACTGGAGCGGAAAATGGGCCTGGGGCGAAGACTGGCTCAGAGGTCAGGTGAGTCTGTGCAGCTCCCCTCCAGGCCCCGCCAAACAGGACTCCTCTCCTCAGTGAGGGCCCGGGTGCCCTATACCCTGTTACAGCAGAGGAACCAAACTCAGCAGGCCAGGCTGCAGGCCCCAGCACAGGACACACCCTTTCACAGCCCATCCTCAGGCTCACTGATGAAGGCAGGATGGAAAATGAGACCTTTCCCCTGGCCATGCCTGTCCCCTGTCTTCCTCTCTTAGGCCATTCCATCAAATGACTGAGGCTTATGATGGCATTTTGTCCAACCTCTTCATTTGTTAGTCAAAACAGTCATGCCCAGCAATGGAAGATGACTTGCCCTGAGCCCAGAGTGACCAGAGTAGACCAAGCCAGAACTGAAGACCAGAACTCTGCCCTGACTCCAGCACCATTTCCTGTGCACTGAGCCAGTCTCCTACAATACTCACAGCCCTCTGATGTGCACCATTGCACCTGCCAATGCAGCCCTGGGGTTCAGGGGCAAAGAGAGCCATCAGGCACAGGATAAGGTGCCACAGCTTTGCTAGAGAATCCAGGAGGAAGCCAAAAGAGGGCAGGCTCCAAGAAATGTCCCCAAGTCTAGAGAAATAAACCACCAGGAGAAGAGAAGTCAGCTGAATCCCTGGGTACCAGCTAATCAGGCCCCTCATAGATACCATCTAATCAAGCTCCTCAAATCTCTGGTCTTGTCAATATCCTCTCTTTCTCCCCAGGCTGAGAGTGTGGCCTATGGGAGTACCCAGGAATGTTCAGGGTAAAAGGTCTGAAGTCATCCTTTTTGGGGGCACTGGAGAGGCTATGTTCCCAGTTTTCATGGAGCTGCAGTAGGGCACTGACTCTACCTGCAAAGGGTGGTAGTGACAGGTGTCTAGAGAAGGTACAGGAGTGCACCAGAGACCTGGGGCCCAGAGGCAAAGGGAGCTGGTTAAAGAAATTCAATTTGGCAGTCCTTCCTCGGTAGAGGACCACAGGAAGATGAACTCTGACTCTTAGGACATAGGAAGAGACATACTCAGAAAACGAAGTAAGAAGATAGGGCTGTACACCAGCCCTACTGGACTCGGGTCAGCAGGAATGCGTCCTGGAAAGACCCCACGCCACCCCAGGGTGTGCAGAGAATACACCTATGAAGAAATTATCTGGCTAGCATAAAGCAAAAGTCAAGTCAAAACCCAATCCAACCCAAAAGCGATTCCCATTTAAGAACTGTCATGTGTTGAAAGCCACAGGAAGAAGGATGATTTCAGGCCAAGTGAACAAAGGAGACTGAGTTTATATGAAGCCTAACCAGCCACTAACACTTACAGATTTTCCCTCCATCTGTGGGGACAAGTCTGACCCTCCAGCTGTGAGTGCAGGAGGGTGGGAGGGAGCCTAGCCAGGTGCCAGGCACTTCCCTCCACTGTGGTCCCCAGCTGCTTCACCCACAGAGCAGCCTGACTGAGGCTCAGTGAGGGTTATGCATGTTTGTCAATTTTACTTTCTGCCCTCCAAGGGAGAAATGGTAGGTAGGCTGCAGCCTGGTGGGGAGCTGGGAGCCACAAAGCTCTTAGAATGTAGCCCTGGAGAATTTCAGGTGCCTGTTGCTTTGAAGAGAGAGAATCTTGAGGTGCTTTTGGAGAAGCAGCTCTGGCTTTCGATGGTGCCCACTGGCAGAAGGAGACCCGCAGAGCAAAAGTAAGCAGGGAGCTGCTGTGGTAGGATAAAAATGATGATGGCTCAATTCAACCCCTTTCATTTGACTCTCTGCTTCCTGTGAAACCTGATATTACTGTGGTTTCTCAAGCTGTTGTTCCTTCCAGGAATAGACTGCTCTAGCCAGCAATCTATAAGGCAGCTAGCGTCCTGACTACACCCCTGTGAGAGACCCTGAGCAAAAACTGCCCAAACTAAGCCATTCCCAAATTCCTGGCTCACAGAAACAGTGAGATAACAGGTGCTTGTTTTTTAAGCCAATAGACATCAGGATAATTTGTGATGAAGCAGTGTGGAACTGATACAAACCCATATCGCCTCTGCAGTCGGGTGACATCAATTTGATCAATTCTGAGGCAACTGTCAATTTTAGAATTTAAAAAAATACCGTTTTAAGGTAAATCAGTATTAGGACTAAGGAAACGGAAGATCTGCTTTTGAGAACCTTAGTTTTTAATAAAGAATTTTGATAGATTTAAACCTCACTATTTACCACTAAACTGCAAAATCTGGAATTGTCCCACGTTAACTCAATCATGTGCCTGAAAATGCTTCACCTACAGAGCAAACACTTTCTTTTTATATATGTTTGTGTGCAATGCTATAAGATATAAAAATTCACATTACTCTGCCTTTCGCAATTTTCCTTTAGATTTTATTGTAATTAATTTTAAGTCAGATATAAAGTCATATAATTCTAATGCCAAATTATCAGTTTTACCTCATTTTATAAATTACTCAGCCTCCTTATCTTTTTCATAGTACAGACTTTTTCTCCATAGTTAAATATGTTATTTTACAATGACAAATGTCGACTATGTGCTTGCAGGTAGCTTTAAGTCACACAATGGAGTCAATTATTTATTTTCATTATGTTTTATATTTGTGTTACTTTTTTCATGGTCAGATAAAGTTTTCTAGAAGAATAAGTTTAATATATAAAACACAAGAGAAGAAGCATGGAACCATGTGCGACGTGTGGATTTTGGAGTCAGTAAGACTTGGTTTGGATCCTGGTTCCACCACTGATGATCCTAACGACTACATGTTTGGTTCCCTCATTTGTACAATGGAAAGAATAATAATAATACAGTTCTAATAGGGCTGTTGTAAAACCAAGAACTAACTCTTAGTTCTCAGTTTAGCACCTGGAAAATAGAAGGTACTCCCACTGAATGTGGGAAGGGAGGAAGGGAGGAAGGGAGGAAGGGAGGAAGGGAGGAAGGAAGGAAGGAAGGAAGGAAGGAAGGAAGGAAGATAAAAAACTCAGAAAAATTAGAAAACATATTAGAAGATTTTTATTTCTGGGATGACAGACCCACTGAGGAAATCTAGAAAAACTAGATAAAATATTTAAAACCAGCATCTTAGAGATGTAACGAGGCAGTGGAAAACTATAAAGCAGGATGTGGGGGAATGGAGGTCCGTGGAATTTAGTTAAATGTTTTCCAGAGCTAATTTTCTCCTGGGGGTGTTTTAAAATTCCAGAGAGGTGACCGAAAGGCTGAGAGGCTGAGCAGAGTTTCTCTCTGGCTCACAGCGCTAGAAGAACAGGAGGTGGAGATTCGGCCTGCACAGAAGTGGGATCCTTCTGACCCTCTACCTTTTGAGCTAGAACCCTCAAGGGTTGCTCTGTTCTAGGAACAGAGTAAACCATGATCAGACACAGTTCCTCAAGGGACTGCAGCTCAACTTCAAACAATCTCAATCCATAACATTTAATTAAGGTTATCCCAGATTGCTAAGTGACCTCAAGCACCTGACAGAAGCAAATAAAGATCTTTTTGAAGGAAGATATCCTAGGTGTAAATTAAGGAGAAAATCAACTCTGTACCTACCATTTGTAATAGACACAGCCACATACAACATAAAGAAACAAAAAGATTGAAAGAAATAGGGTGGAAAAAGTTATGCCTCACAATTATTAACTAAAAGAAAGCTGGGCAGGTTAACGTCAGTAAAAGCAGAATTTATCTCCATTAGAAATAAAAAAGGCTTCTAACAATAAAAGAAGACTTCATAATAATAAAAGTCTTAATTCACCAGAAAGATAATAATTCTAAATGTGTGTGCTTTTAATACTGCTTCAAAATATATAAAGGAAAAACTGACATAACTATAATGAGAAATAAACAAATTTACAATCACAGTGGGAATTTTAACACACCTCTCTCGGTAACTGATAGAACAAATAGGGAATAAAAATCAGCAAGGATGTAGAATATTTTAACAACATAATTAGCAAACCTGACCTAAACCTGACACATACAAAGAACACTACACGCAATCACTATGCAATCTTTTCAAGTATACACAGAACATTTATAAAAAACTGACCAGTTGCTGAGCTATCAAAGGACTAAAAATATGCAGAGCATGTATTCTGAGAAAAAAGTAAGATAAGGAATAAAAATATTACTAGAAAATTCCAAATATTTGGAAATTAATAAATATACTTCTAAATAACCCATGGAGTCAAGAAGAAATGACTATGAAAACTGGAAAATATTTTTAGCTGAATGATAAAAGGAAAAAAAGGGCTACACACCTTCAAACATGAGGCTTCTGGACACTGTCAATGTCCTTTCTATTTTTGACCCCATCGACAGTTACACAGGGCTTTGCTTGTGATAAATAACTGAACTGCACATCATTTGGGGGGAAATTTTTCTGTATGTGTGTTATATTTCATAATAAAAAGGTTTTCTAAAAAGAATATATAGAGCAGAATTGGAAAAGCAAACAAAGGGCCAACAAAAGGCCAGAAATAGAATTTCTGAACGCTCCCAAGCAGATGGACTCCAAAGGACAGAAAAGCCAATAAATGCTCAGGACTCTGACCAATAAATGATGAGCTCTTGAGAAATAGTTGGATGGCTGTCCCAGTCAAGCCTAGGGAATGTCTCAGGCGCAGAGCAGCAGGTGAGCAGCTGGCAGGAGCCTCCGGTTCAGAGCCTGCCTTCGCACTGCCCAACACACCAAGCAGGTGGCTGGCATCTGTTCCCAAGCTTCATTCTCACTACAGAAAAATGGATTTTTTAAAAATTCTCTGTGGCCTCTATTGTGAGGCAGAGAAGAGAGTGGGATAGGGCCCCAGCTAACATTATGCTTCCACAACAAACAGAAAATGCCCAGCACATTGATGTCATTCCTTAGTCTACTCTGCCTGAAGAACCACATCTTCCTGACTTTCCTCTGACAAACCAAAGATTCCAGGCACTCTGCTACAGCCTACACACACAGCTGCTTCCCATGGCCTTCACCTTGCTGGTTCCTTGGGAATAACAGTTCTAGAAAGAGAAGGGTTGTATCACCCAACGTCCACAGCTCCCTGTAGCCTTCAGAACATGGCCAGCCTGCTTGTCTCCTCCTCCCCCAGTCACCTTGGAGGAAAGGCAACCTGTTCTCTCCCATGACCACTTACTACATCCTGGCCCCAGACCAAAAGTTCTAGGCAGGTTAATAATATGTTGCCTCAGGTAACCTACTAAGTTGGTATACCGTCAAGAAGATATTCTTTAAATACTTATCAGATGTTTTTGTGAACTTGGGAGTATATTTTCTATATAAAATACCATGCCTAAAGTTCATGTGGAAACTCAAGGAAACCAGGATAGCCAAAACAATTTTGAAAAAGAAAAATAAAATTGAAGTCACACTTCCCAATTTCAAAACTACAAAGCAACAGTATGGTATTGGCCTTAGAAAAGACACATAGAATTAAGAGTCCAGAAATTAACTCATGTATACATGGTCAATTAATTTTTGAAAAGGGTGCCAAGATCTTTTAATGATGACATAATAGTATTTTCAACAAATGATGCCAAGGCAACTACATAGTCACATACAAGATTGAAACTAGACCCTTTCCTCACATCATATACAAAAGTTAACTCAAAATAGATCAGAGACATAAATGTAAGAGTCAAAACTATAAAACTCCTGGAAGAAAACATAACGGTAAATCTTCATGGATTTGACAATGGATGCTGAAATATGACACCAAAAGCACAAGCAACGAAAGAAAAAATAGATAATTTGGACTTCATCACAATAAAAACATTTGAGCTTCAAAGAACACTATTAAGAAAGTGGATCAAAAGACCCAGAGATTGAGAGAAAATATCTGTAAATCATATATCTGATAAGGAACTTGTTACTAGAATATATATATAGAATACATAAAACTCAACAATAAAAAGATAAATAGCCTAATTTAAAAATGATGCATAGGATCTTAAAAATGGGCAAAGAATCTGAATAAACTTTTCTCCAAAGACAATATACGAATAGCCAATAAATACATGAAAAGATGTCCAATGTCACTGATCATCAGGGAAATTTAAATCAAAACCACAGTGAAGTACCACTTTACACCCATAGGATAGCTAGAATCAAAAAGTCAGATAACAGCAAGTGTTGATGAATAAAAACCCACATACACTGCTGATGGAAATGTAAAATGGTGCATCTACTTTGGAAAAGAGTTTGGCCGTTCTTCAAACAGTTAAACCTAGAGTTCCCCCATTGACCTAGTGATTCCACTCCTAGGTATATAGGCCAAGAATTGAAAACATATGTCCACACGAAAACTTGTACATGCATGTTCATATCAGAGCATTATTCATAATAGTCAAAAGACAGAAACAATCCAAATGTCCATCAACTAATGGGTAAGTAAACAAAATGTGGTATATCTATATAATAAAATATTATTCGTAAAATGAATAAAAATGAAGTGCTGACGCTTCATTGTTACAACATGAGTTCACCTTTAAAACATTACGCTAAGCAAAAGAAGCCAGTCACAAAAATATATACATATAACTCCACTCAAATAAAATGTCCAGAATAGGCATATTTATAGAGACAGAAAGTAGATTCGTGATTATTTAGGATCAGCCGAAAGGGGAGACTAAGAATTGGGGATAATAAGTTCAGGGGTACAGTGTTTCTTTTTGGGGTGATAAAAATGTTCTAAAATTGACTGTGGTAATGATTACAAAACTCTGTCAATATACTAAAACCCATTCAATTATACAGTCTAAATGAATGAATTGTATATATGTGAATATATCTCAAAAAAGCTATTTTTAAAAAACATGTCAGCAAATATACTAATAAAATTAAAAGATATAATCCTGAAGGAAAAAAAAACTTGCATACACTTACCGGGACTTATTCAAATTACATTATTTCTCATAAATAAAAATCCTTCTGGAGTAGTTGGGTTCTAGCCCCAGTTTACATACTCTCACCCCTGAGGCCAGGTCACCTCCTTAGAAGGTAATGTATTGCCAATTAATGTTACTTGACTATGTCCCTCATTGGGGGTAAGGGGTTATATTCAGGTGCGCATGTGCACACACACACACACACACACACACACACACAATACATAAACCACAACTTATACTACATAGTACTCTCCCTGAAAGGAATTCTATTCAAAACAATTTTGTCTCCATAGTTTCAGAGATGCTGGAAATTTAACTCCCTTTAAAAGTTTGGTCTTAGCAATACTTATATCAAATAGACTTTAAAATAAAGGCTATAAAAGTGACAAGAACATTTTATATACAATAGCCAAGATATGGAAGCAATATAAGTGCCCATCAATAGACAATTGGATAAAGAAGAGGTGGTACATACATACAATGGAATATTACCCAGTCATAAAAAAGAATGAAATCTTACCATTTGCAACAACATGGATGAACCTAGAGGATATTACATTAAGTGAAATAACTAAGACATAGAAAGACAAAAACCATATGATTTCACTTAGGTGTAGAAACTAAAAAACAAAATAAAAGATAATCAAAACAGAAACAAACTCACAGATAGAGAGAACAAACCGATGGTCGCCAGAAGGGAAGGGAGTTAGCGGGCTCGGTAAAAAAAATGGAGGGATTAAGAAGTACAAAGTGGCAGTTACAAAATAGTCATGAGATGTGAAGCACAGCACAGGGAATATAGTCAATGATATTGTAATAACTACGTATGGAACCAGGTGGGTATTAGGCTTATCGGGAGATCCCTTCATAAATTATATAAATGTCTACCCACTATGCTATACGCCTAAAACTAATATAATATTAAATGCCAACTATAATCGAAAATAAATAAATAAAAATAAAAATCAATTTAAATGGTTATGCTCAGGGAACTACCAGCTAGGCAGCACTTCATCTAGTTCTACCAGGACAAAGCCCACTGCTTAAGGCCAGGGGCTACCTGCCATGCTGCGGAGAGGCCAGCGAACTGAAGAAAACTTAGCAAAGACCTTCTCATTAGGGGAGCTGACTGCCAAAATTGACTCTGAATCCAAAATTTCCAAACCTGCCTGATGGTCAAAATACTTCTGCGGCGTCTTAAAATTAGATTCTCAGGTCCCATCCCAGACCTATTAAACTATGATGTCTGGGAGAAGATCCTAGGAATCTGTGTTTTTAACAGGCTCCCAGGTGCTTCTGATAATTGGCCAGGTTGGTAACCACCGATATGAATCTTCGTTCATGAGGAGACAAGCAAAGATCATTCAGTGTGTGAAGAAAGTCATCGGCCCGGAGGAGAGGTGGCATATGTCAAGAAAACAATTAATGCAAGAAACAAGAACTTCCCCAGTGTCAATCAATGTCCTCGGATTTAAGAGGGGACTGCATACAAAAGAGCGGGAGGCTCCCCACCCCACCAGGTTCCTGCCTGCCCACTGCATACTCAGGTCACAGTCACTGGTTCAAGCAGCAACCTTCCCTGACACCCACCCAACCCATGGCTGGGCAGGGTATCCACTGCCTGCTGTACTGGACACCCCTCTACTTCCCAGATCTGGCAGGGAAATTAAGTCAACAGAAGAATGTAGAACTGATAGGAAATAATCACATCACAACAATAAGGAAATGAAATGCTATAATTTATAAAATTGTAGTTACAATATGATCTCGATTTTGTTAAAATTAGACACAACACTCCCACACACAGAAACAAAGAGTCTGGAAGGATATAAACCAAAATATCAACAATGGTCTTTTCTGGGGAGTCAAATTACAGATTACAGGTGATTCTTACTTCCTTCTTTTCACTAAGTTTTCAACAATGAATACATCTCACCATGATAATAGAGAGGAAAAAAACCAATGAAACATATTTTCATTTTTCAATCAGGACACAGCTAAGGTACAGGGGCTCACAGCTCCCTGACACTCTTTCCAGCCCCACCAACTTAGACCATCCCAAACACCTCCCTTGTCTGGTACAGTTCCACATCCCAGTAGAGTTAACAGGAATTGCCTCTAAGTGTTGGGAGAATTAAATGAGGTAATGCAGGTAACGCACGTGGTACAAGGCACGGCACATGGTAAGGGCCCAACCAATGGTGGCTAGTTAATTACTCTCATTGTTATCGTCCACCAACTGGACCATTGAACTCCAGGATGCCAGACCACAGGCCATTTCTGCTTTCCCATTACTTCCCTACCCCTAGAGAAAAAGGCAGGTTGTGAAGAGTCAAGTGTGCTGACAGAGGTAGAGTAGGGGGGCCCGAACCCGAGGGAGGGCCTAGTTCTTCGGTGCTATGTCTTTGAATTCTGGACAAAGTCCAATTATGTTACAGTAACTGCCCAAACCTTCATACATAAAATGGCATACAAATTCAAAAAAAAAAAAATTGTACTGGACAGGTCGTTTCCAAAGGCTTGAGCTCAAGTTCCAACTCTGCAACTGGCTCACTAGGAATACTTCCCCTCGCTGGATCTCAAGTCTTCACAGAGGAAATATAACCCCCTCTTCACAAGGTGTTGCAGAACCCATGAGGAAACAAATGGAGAGCTGTAGAAGGCTGTATCTTTAGTAGGGCTACTTGGAAGGCTGGGTTTGCCTAGACGGTTGGGGAGCTGCTGCCCAGCTATTATTTGGGGGAACCCAGTTCTGTTATCTAGGCACTTGGGAGCAAGAGCCTACTGCCCATTTCTTTCCACCGCAAGCCCCTAGGGTAGACCTGGGACCTTTCTGAGAGCCTAGTCACTCTTGAAGGAGAGAATTCTCCCATCTCTGCTGTGGGTCAGCGATCCCCTGAAGCAGTCACAATGCAGCTTCCCAAGTGAGCCGGGGAGGAGGCAAGGCCAGTGGGCCAACCTGGCACCTGCACTGTTCCTGCTCAAAGGAAAGAGGACCTGGGAGACGCTCAGCCGGGGTAGTAATAAGACTTTGATTTAAGCCTGAGCTGCTTGCTAATGGGAAACTCAGTGGTGACAAACCAAGTCTCTGAAAGATTAACTGGGGCATGATTATTCCAGCCCAGTGAGGCAGAACCAACTGCACTTGGCACCAGTGGCCAGGCAGCAGGTGGTGCCCGGCGGCTTGCTTGGCCTGAGCCTGTGCTTGAGCCCTTGCTCTGAGCCCGTCCTGGGCAACCACAGGAGGAAAGAGCCCGAGAAGGTGTCCCCATACAGAAGGCTCACCTGCGCCCTTCCTGGGCGCTGAGTGCAGGGCGCAGCAGCCTTGGAAGCCAGCCCAAGGCACACTTACCAAAGGTGGTGAGGTAGAAGGACAAGCCCGGGTGGGCACGCCGGCTCCCCAGAGAGACGCGGTGCAGAGAGTGCTCCATGGCCGCCCCGCTCCGGGCCGGGAGGGTGCGCCTGTAACCCGAGGCGTCTGTGTTGCTCCACGGTAACCGAGGCAGCAGGTTCACCCGCCCCCAACGCAGGGTCTCGGAGGCCGGCGCTGAAGCCCCGCTGAAGCACGCATTTGAACTGGCGGGCGCGCCGGGCTCTGATTGGCCCGCGCAAGTTTGAATGGGGAGGTTTCCACCTGACCGAGCAGACGCTGGTTAAAGGCGGGGACGCGCTGGTGCCCCAACTGCGAGGACAGTCCTCGCGGCCTGGACGGCAGTCCTCCCCAGAAGCTCGCAGGACCGGGCTGTCACACCAGGGCTTCTGACTCTGAGACCGTTCCAGGCTAGGGGCGCCATCCCCACGAGAGGCCCTCAGCCCCTGGGCTGCACACTCGGGCGGGCTAGGCCTGCTCGTCCAGTTTCCCCAGGCCAGCAATTAGCCAGGTTTGTAACATGTTTTGAAGCTCAGACCTGTAATCGCTGGACCGAACATAGGCAAAAGAGCACCCTTCCGGCCCAGGTCGGGGGGCTTTGGGAAAGTGTTCTCCACACATGGACGGGCCCACCCACCAGGCTGCAGCCCCTTCCCAAACCCTGCCCTCTCCATCTCCCTCTTGAGGCTCCTTTTAGATGAGAGCAGCCTGGGATAGGTCCAGACCAGAGCAGCTTGCTCCAGCCAGCCTCATAGCCCCGCATCTGCCCTGGGAGAAGAGGACAGGCCCCCAGCATCTGAGGGGACAGAAATGCACCGTATGCAGAGGTGGTAGATGCCTTCGGTCTCCAGAGCCTGATGCAAGGAGGCAGAGCTAGAAAGAAGGTCGGCCCCTGTGCTGCTTTGTCGGCAAACATTCACAGGACGCCTCCTGGGAGCAGTTTCACACCAAGACATCTGCTCTACCAGTCTCTGACTGCTGCTGCTGTGGGAGGGAAAGCTGCTGGTCTTATGTAAGTCTAAAAATGGGAAGTGTTGGAAGTTGCCAAATGGGTATTTGTGGCTCAGTGATCCACTCAAGACAGGAGTGGGGGACGCAACAGAGAACGTGGAGGGAAGAGTTGTATGTATTGAGTATCGTGTGCCAGAGGCTGTACTGGGCAATTTGTACACATCGTCTCGTTTAATTTTCACAGTAACCCTAGAAAGCATTAGCCCCAATTTACCAAGGGTAAATCCGAACCTCAGGCAGAGAGAGTAAACTTTTCCAAGGTTGGCAGAGCTAAAATTTGAACTCAGTTCTGTCTGCCCTTAAGGGCATCCTCCTTCTGTTCTTCCTTGGCCTCCATACCTGATTCATGGCCAACAGCAGGTGGAAGTAGCAGACCTGCCTTCTTGAGGCAGGTAAGGAAACTAGATCCCATAGGGCCAGCTGGCCACCAGCAGGGAGCAGAAACTGGAGAAGGTGCCCCGAAATTAGCAAACTAGTGGTCAAGTGCAAATAAGTCATATAAAGGTCAGTGAATTGTTTGAATCCTAGCACTTCATGAGACTCTGCTCTTCAGCCAGCCCTCAAACCATGAGTACTACCCTTAGCAGGGGCAAGCCTACTCCTCTGGCCCCAACCCAGTGGCAGACTTACCTGCACCCTGGATTTTAGTGTGCCCGATCCTCCTTCTGGCTGGGGAAGTCTGAGTCCAGGCATCCTTTCTGGTTAGGGAGGTATCCCACCTCTGAGACTCCATCCAGCCAGGGAAAATGGGCAACCTCAGGCTCAAGCCACAGGATGAAGACAGGACTCTGAGGCCGAAGGTGGTATAGACCTGCAGGAGCAAGATGGGAACGTGGTTAGGCATGGCCTAAGGATGCCCCCTGAGAGGGCTGTTCTCTCCCAGTAGGAATTAGAGGAGGTCCACAGGGAAGGGGAGAGTGATGAGCCCAAGGTCACGGTGGCCCCTTCACAGCTCTGCCAGGGACCACTGTAGAGTCCACACTGAAGAAGACCACCCTGAACTCAGGAAGCTGTGAACAACCTGTAAATACACCCTCAGGAGAGTAGGACCCAGCAAAAGAGCAGGGCAGAGTTGCGGTATGTGGCCTGGGTGAGAAAAGCCTGAGAACCACACTGGGCACCTCACCCCCACAAAGTCTCACAGCCTTGTAAGTTCCTGTGAGACCCCTGCAGTAGCACCACCTCCACCACCTTTACCACCAACAGTAAGGCCCCTTACTCAGTAGAACACTAGAAGCTTCCTTCTCTTAAAGGAGCAGATCACTCTTTTCTCAGGAGAAAGAGGAAAGAAATGAGTGGGAACCCAGGCAGTGCCATTGCAGGAGAGACTTGTCCTATTAACCCATACTGCTGGCCACAGGAGACATCAGAAAGGGTCATGGTTACGGCCTTCCTTTCCCCAAGAAGGCAAGGAGTTCGAGAACCAAGCCAGGCTTTCTGACATGCCCTAAGCACTCTAGCACCCCCTGGCCTTGGGCCTCAGTGTCTCTCTTCCTCCTCGCACACCCCACACATACATAAGCATACTATACACACAATATAAACACACTGCACACACAAGCATACATTCCACAATACTTCCCATGTACAAACACAAATATACCACACACCATATTCACATACACACCAGATACACACAATCAAACACACTACATATGTACCTCACACATTACACAAACACACCCCATACACTATACATACATCCTATGCACATACACACATACACACAAACACCTAAATACACATAGACACGCAAACACACACAAACACTTAAATACAGCACATTCACGTGCAAAAATTGATTACAGGCATTTTTTTAAGACTGACTCTATCTAGAGGAATAAGGGCTACTTGGGTTTGAAGGGAAGGGACTAAAGGGATTTATTTGGGTGCATTTTCACCTTAGCTATTAAAGAATCTTAGTGCCTATAACTATCTTCTGGCCCAATAGCCAAATGACTTTTGAAAAATAATAATAAAGGGGATATGGACTACCAAATGTAAAACAGTATTATAATAATGTAGTACTAGAAAGAAGACAAACAGATCAATGGAATAGAATAGAAAGTTCACAGAGGAAAATGATTTTATTTAGAATAGAAGAAAATTTTCAAAAAATATTTAAACTAAAGATTCATTTCAAGAAGTTAGAAGAGGAACTTTCCTTTTATTATTTAAAAGGAAATAATAAAGTTACAGTCTATTTAAAAAAACAAAACAAAATCAAAGCCTGGTTCTTTCAAAAAAACAATACAATAGAACTCTGCTAAAACAAAGAAAACTACAAATAAACAAATTTAAGAAAGAGAAAGACACCCAAGATACAAAGATAATTCTTTAAATTATAAGAGAGAATCATTGTAACCTTATTGATAAATTTTAAAATCTGGCGTGGGGTGGAAAATGAATGATTTTTTTCTAGAAAGTATTAATTACTAAAATTGGTACAAGAGCCTGAAATTTTTAATAGCTCACTAACCATAGATAAACTACAAAAGGAAATCGAAACTCTACCTGACAAAATTATAGAAAACCCAGATAGTTTTAGAGGTCAATTCTATAAGACCTTCAAGAAACAGATAATGCCAATGTAATTTAAACTGTTTCAGAACTAGGAAAAACTGAAAGATTTTTCAGTGCTAAGTACAAGTCTAGGCAAAGACAAAAACTAGATAAGGTTAGCAACAGAAAACTATAGAGCAAAGTTCAAAGATAAAAATAAGAGTAGAAATTAATGAAATAGAAAACATACATAGATAAGAGCTATTAAAAATGTGACTAAACTGGGTCCACATTCTCCCAGTTTTGACGTTCCATTTTTTTAAAGAAAAACCAGAAATTTCTAATTTTTAATAGAATATCTCCCAATTGCTTAATATTGGCTATTCATTCAAAAATTTAAAAATATTATGTAGGCCAAAGAAAATGAATCTCTGCCCAGGAATGAGTTTAAAATCTCTGCCATACCTATCCGACTTATGAATATAAACACAAAAATCCTAAATAAAATATTAGCATATTAAAACCAGCAGTAAAATCACGATCAAATGGTATTTGTTCCAGGAATGTAGATATGGTTCAAATTTAATGAATACTTTAGCGTAGACGAACTATGCCTACAAGACCAAATCTGGCCCACTATCTATTTTTGTGCAGCAAGTGAGCTAAGAATGGATATCATATTTTAAAATATGAAAAATCCAAAAAATTAAAAGCTTTTTTATGTACATAAAAAATTAAGATTTTTAAATTTAAAAAATGAATTTAAAATATTTTTAAAATATGTATATATGTACAAAGAAGACTTACAAATTAGTGAGAAAAATATACATGTACCAAAGGACAGGAATAATCATTGCACAAAAGAGAAAAATAATTGACTAATGCATAAAATACTAGCAACCGAAGAAAGAAAAAAGAAAAAAATCATCTGGTCCCATCATTTGCCTTCAGAAAATTCAAGCACTTGTATTCATTAATGAGGGTAGTAAAGTTCAGAGTTATTAAATGGATCAAGTTGCTAAAGTAGTAAATAAGTAGTGAAGAAAAAAGAATCCAGCCAAAGAACCACTATGAACGTTATCTTTCACACAGCTCCTCCTATTCAGAGTGGTTAGGCTACAAACCCATAGCACTGAGACTTCCATGGCTACTGACACATTCAAATTCAATTCAGCAAATGTTTGCCAGTCTAAGCCCTCATGTTGTGATGAGCTTTATACTTAGTGTTGGGGATATAGGAGTGAGCAAGATGGGGCTTACAATCTAGTGAGACACTGGATGACTGTTACGATAGAGGAAACAAGGCAACCTGCAAAAACACAGATTAACATCTCAGTCTGGGGAGTTTGGCAGAACAGGATGATAAAGGAAGTCAGAGAAGACTTCTCTAAGAAAGTGACCTGGTGTAGTCAAGCAAAGGAGGTGAAGGAAGGGTTACAGGCAGAAAGAACAAAATATGCAAAGGTCAGAAAATGAGATCATTGTATGTTTGTGGAACTGAACAATGCATGGCAGGGAACTTATAGTGCGAGGGAGGAAGTAATATGCAAAGAGGTAGAGTCAACAGGACTTGGTGATTGATTGGAAGATAAAATGCAAGGAATCCTGGCTTGAGAAATTAAATGTTTGAAAGTGTCCTTTACAGAAATGGGGAACATGGGAGGAAGAGCTGAAGGGAGACCTGATGAGTTCAACTATGAGCTTACTGAGGTTGAGTTACCTATGTGCTGTACAAATGCAGGTGTCAAGTGACCTGCTGAATGTACTGGGGAGAAGTTCAGAAAAAATACTCAGGCTAGAAATATAGATTTAGGAATTCTCAATCACTCTCTCTCTCTCAATAAGAGAGCCCAAGGAGAATGTTTAACATGAGAAGGCGGCTCAGGAAAGAGCCAAGAAGAGTACCAGCTGAAAAGACAGGCAGAGGAAGAAAGGCTAGAAAGGGAGAAGGAAAGCCAGAGAGTGTATTAAGAAGGAGATTATAGTCAACCATGTCAAATTGAGAGGTCAAGTAGGTTAATAACTGAGAAGTGTCCGTTGGATTTAGCAACAAAGCAATGATTGTTAACCTTCCATCCCAGAATGAAATTCTGGGAAGCAACAGCTCCACATGAATGAAAATGTACCAAATTCACTCTAAAAGGAAAAATACCCTGGGCTCAAAGCCAGAGAATATTCTTGGGTCAGGTTTTTTTCTCGTCCTAAATTTAACCAGCTGGAATGCTTTGTTAAGTGGTATTTTATTCACCCTTGATATGCAGGATTTGCTTTTAAGAGTATGTCTGCAATTCATCCTCAAGTTAGAATGCAGTATCTTTAGGGTAGTGGTTCTCTGCAGAAGCAGATGCTGGTTGCTGTAAATACCACTGAGAAACTTTCATTTGCTTCAGATGTAGAAGCCTTTGGTGACCTAAATACACAAACAAAACCTATGGGAATCAAGTAAAAAATTCAAGGTTTTGAGTGAGCTGAGAGATGTTATTTCAAAGTAGAAGAGACCAAAACCTTCACTGCCACAAAGATGTGAAATAGTAAGTTGAGTCCAAAGATAAAAGCCAAAGAGCTAGAAAGAAAAGGGCAGAGTCCTCTGTCTCTCTTAGAATGGCTCAGTGTCCTTGTAGTTATCTTGGAAGCCCTTTTGGCCTCTTCAGGAAGCACCCCCTTTCCTGACCTGATAACAGGCAGCTTGGGTTGGCTTAGTCAAAGGCTCCAAATGCCCACAAAAAGTTTTCAAGCACAAAAATTTCTGGCTCCAGCTGAGATGGACAAATATCTTGGGACTGGATCCAATCCAGAAACTGGATTTTCCCTCTCACCTGAAACAACTAAAAGACTGGACAAAATATATGAAAAGATATTGGACATCAACCAACAAAGGGCAGTTATCCCTGAAAAACAGAAAACCAACAAGGTGAGCCCTGTGATTGCCCCAGCTTATTGCCTGGATAGACTTTCTGAATAGGACAGGGAACAGAGGCCAACTCCAAATCCTTGAGTTGAGGAGTTCAGGAGGCCAAGGCAGCTAGAGCTCATAGGACAGAGTATCAAAAAGGAAAGAGCTCCACAAAGAGAGAACTTGGGGAGCTGCAAAGGGTCTTTGCTCAAATCTTCAAGTAAGTGCTGATGAGCTCATGGATATAAGAAAAGTACCCTGAGGAAAGAACCCTCCCCCCCTCCCCAAAATATTAAAAGGAACAATCTTTCAAGCTCCTGAAAGACCAGGAATAATTCTTATTCTCTTAAACCAGAGTAGAAAGACTTTCTAATTTCGTGGGGCATTGGGTAGGTACTCTGAAGGGATTTTGCCTCTGTTGTGGGGAATAATTAGCCCTAGACTAAACAATGCTCTATCCCGTCCAAAAAAAAGAAAGCTTAAAAGCAAGACCCAAGAGGATCAAAATGTTTATAAGTAAATTAACTGCATCCCAGAACAAGCTCAAGAATATTTATAGAAGTACAAAAATATCCAACACCCAAGGTAAAATTCACAGTGTCTGCTATCCAATAAAAAGTTACCAGGCATGTAAAGAAGCAGGAAAATGTGACCTCTAATGAGGAGAAAAATCAATAGAACCAATCCAGGAATGACACAGATGACAGAATTAGTAGACAACACATTAAAATAGTTATTACAACTGTTTTCCATATGTTCAAAAAGCATTCAAGAGTATTTTAAATAGAGACATGGAAGATATTTAAAAAGGCCGAATTGAACACCTAGAGGTGAAAAATATAATGTCTGAGATAATATATATGTGTATGTATACACACACACATACACACATATGTACCTACAGGATGGGACTAACAGCAGATTAGACTAAACACTGCAGGAAAGAGAAAAAGATTAGTGAAATTGAAGACATCGCAATAGAAATCATCCAAAATAAAACACAAAGAAAAAAAGGAACCAAAAAAAAAGGAGGGGAGGATAACACAGAGCATCCTTGAGCTGCGGCAGCCTAATAAATACATAATTGGAATCCTTAAAGGAAGTAAAGGACAGAAAATATATTTTAAGAAATAATGGGTGAAAATTTCTCAAATTTGATGAAAATTATAAACCCAAAAATCCAAAAAGCTCAATGAACTCCAAGCAGAAAGACATAAAGAAACCCATACCAAAGCATATCATGATCAAATTGCTTAAAATCAGCGATTAAGAAAAAATCTTAAGAGTGGCCAGAAAAAAAAAAAAAAACACATTACATACAGAAGAACAAAGAAAGACATTGGACTTCTATTAGAAATATGTACCAAAAGACAGTAAAGCAACATCTTTAAAGTATTGAAAGGAAAAAAAACTGCCAACCTAGAATCCTTTACCCAGTAAAAATATCTTTCAAATATGAAGGCAAAAATAAAGATTTTCTCAGACTTACAAAAGCTGAATGAATTCAACATCGACAAACCAGCACTGTTTACCTTATGGAAGATTTGATCTACTCAGAGGAATGAAGAGAACACCAGAAATGGTAACTACGTGGGTACATATGAAAGAGTTTTTTATTATTATTTAAATCTCCTTAAAAGAACAATATAACTAGGAACCATTGGTTAAAAAAACACCCAGAGCTCCCTGCATCTTGGAATAAATTGTTATATATTGCCTTTTCTAAATTCTGATGAGGTAATTGCAAGAAGCAAACTCCAGGGAAGCTGTTAGCAAGTTAGCATTTGCAATCATGTGGAATGTGGATTCTACTTATGGAAGAAAATAATATAGTTATGTTTAGTATAAAATGCAACGACCACAGCTGAGATCTGTAGCTCAGCTGGATTCCACTCAGGCTTAAAAATAAGGCTTATGTAGCGCAAAGCCAATTTCTGGATCAGTAAACTGTGATGATAAAGTGCCCTGCCAGTGGACAGATCGTACAGAAACAGAGGTCATAGCATCCAGAGGTCACAAATATTCTCCAGGGAAATTTCATTGAGAACTGTGGACTAGATCTAGGTTGGTTTTACTGGAGCTATAATTGAGAGAGGGGGCAAGTATTCCCTTTGCTTCCAAATTTGTACCAATCACTCTTGGACCTCTTTTTCTACCCACAACTCTACTGAAACTGTCCACTAAGAGGTCAACATTGACTTCCTAATTATGAAAATCATGTGGGTCTCCTCGGTCCTCATCCACCTTTCCTTAGTTTTCCTCCCACTTCTCTGATAATTCCTTTTTTATGGCTCTTCCTTCTAGTGAGAGTATACTACCTAGTTGTGCCCTTTGTCTCCTTCTTCTCCAATATTCTCCCCCTCTGAGATCTCATCTACTCTTATTGCTACTTTTATCCGTTCTGATGATGACCCAGATCTCTCTCTACCCCAGGACCCAGGGTCACTCTGCTTTGACACATTAACCAACAAACCCCTTCCTTTCAGCATTCATCTCTAACTGCTCACATAGTCTGTATCCCTAATTGTCTGCTTCCACATCTTTCTATCCAGCTAGACTGCAGGCAAATCTAGTGCAGTAACTGAGATATGTCTTCTTTGTAGCTGCCTACTGCCCAGCCTAGTGTTTGGCGCACATTAAAAAAAAAAAAAAAAAAAAAAAAAAAAAGCCCAATCTTGCTGGGGAATTCGGATCTAAAATCAGTATATAAGACATAGATTGCGAATAGCCAAAATTACCCTCAAATAAGCCATTAGTCATCCATAAAATGCACGGGGCATTGTAAATCAAAAGAGGAACAGCAAATTTACCTTCCCTACCTCGCACTCCCTCTGGGATGTACTTTCGCTGAGTGGCAGAGCTGGAACAGCCCCCACCACTTGCATTATATTCTCTCTGTCATTCCCTCCCACTTGTGCTTCATTTTTAGGCCCTGCACATTGATTGAATTCCCATACGTGAAAATCATATATAGCAGTAACTCCATTGTAAAAGTTTGATGTTCAGAGATTCCAACTACATCAAAGGCTGATCTTTCTTGAACCTGGCTCTTCCTTTTGACTTCGCAGTTCCTAATGACAGCACTTCACGGAATCAGGCTGAAAATTCTTTAACTCCTCCTTCTCCCTCTCTTTCCAGTTTCCAGGTTTCTATTAATTCTTCCTTTGACAATTCCTCTTTGTCTCCATTCCTACCGCTGAATACATAAGCCACACCCTGATCACTTCCCATTTTGACTTCTACGATAGCCTCCTGACTGATTTCGCTGGTTTTGCCCATCTCTAATTCATGTTTCACTGACATTAGATTAACATTTTCTAAAGCACTAATTTAGTCCTATAACTCCCCTATTCAAAAGCCATCGATGGCTATCAAATAGAGTCTGCTTTCTCTAGCCTGACATTCAAGGCCCTGGACAACTAGCCACAAGCCAGCTCTAGCCCTACTATCTACTCTTCCCAGACAGGAACTCAACACTCCTTACCTATCCTCCAAACTTTTCCCACCTGTGTCACTTCGCTCCACCTAAAGGCCACCTCCACAAACATCTCCACTTGCCAAAACCTAACTCAGCTTCAGATGGTAGCATCCAAAGTGCCCCCTCCTTCTTCTCATCTCTATAACTCCTTTTCACCACTTGGCTCATTCTCCTTCATTGTTATGTGCTCTGAAGAAAGGAGATATGTCATATGTTTTTTATTCATTGCTCACTCAGCATATATTACTGAGCATTTACAATGTATCAGGCATTCAACTAGATGCTAAAGATATTCAGTGAATTCAGATAGCACTCACAGAACTCAGCGAGATCAGCCGTGGACAGTAGCAACAAATAAGCTGTGAAGTCCATAGAGGCTATGAGAGAAGTGAAAGAGGGGAGCCTCACCCTGATATTGGTCAGAAAAAGCTTCCCCAAATAGGTAGCATGGAAGCTGAGACCTAAAGAATGAGTATGAAGTAGCTAGGCAGATCAGGGAAGAAAAGAATTTTACAAATCGAGGGAAAGTACAGAAAGAAAAAAGTCTGAAGAGAGGACAGGACTCATTAGAAGGAGCAAAAAAATATATCATTGCTGAATCACATAGAACAAGGTGAGAGTGGGGGAAATGGGGGTGAGGGGGGACAAGCAGGGCCCAGCTAAGTCACAGCATTTACTTGTAAGTCTTGTGAAACAAGTAAAAGAGGTTGGGTCTGATCCTGAGGGCAAGGGAGAGTTTTAAGGAGAGGAGTATCAGGATTATATTTGCATGTTGGAAAGCTGGGCGCATGGATGGCAGCAGTAAAGAAAGGGGGCTAACGCAGTAATCCTGATGAATGAAGATGGAGACCTGGACGAGAGTAGGAGCAGAAGGAACAGAGGAGCATGGATTTGGAAACTTCAGCTAATACGATTTGGTGATTAATTGAACTCAAAGGGGCCACAAGAGAAAAAGGTCGGAGATGATCACATAGCCCAGATGAGTGCTTTGCACATAATAGGTGCTCGATATTTGTGGAAGGAAGAACTTAATAACAAATAAATGATTGAATGAACAAAGGTACTAATGAATGAGAGGCTCAGAAAAGTAGAGTACATTATTTTTGGAGCTCTTTTCCAAGATAGAGCCATCCTGAGAAGTAATACAGACTCAAGAAAAATAACTTGAATGTGTTGGTTTACACCCTCCCTGTATTTTTAAACAGGTAAAATCTGATCAAGATAAGTTTAGGAGATACAAAGCAGTAGAGCCTCAGATTGCTTTTGATATTTTTACCTTTCCAAGTGCCGCTTCCTTAAATCTCTGCCCAACCTCTGTCAGGATCATCAATAGCTCCCAAATTCCCTAAATCCTAGGCCACTGGGCATGTTCTAGAATTTTCCACACTCTTAAAATAGTTCTTCCAATGACAATCTAAACTGTTCAAAGATTAATTCATTTATTTGTCAAGTATTGATTGAGGAGCTACAACATGCTAGGGCTTGAACCTGCATGACAATATACACAGCCCCCATCCCTCCAGGAGCTACTAGTCCCCTAAAGCATTTACATTGGATCACATATGCAAATGGTGAAATGTAGATTTTTCTCCATTTACTCACAAAGTCTCTTTAACTGTGTAGACATTGGCCTCAGAAATAAGCAGAGGCCTCCAGTCTGTGAAGGATGTCATTTTCATAACATAATATCGCCACCTAGTGGTCCCCAATAACTTTACAGATTGATCCAGGAAATTTTCAAGCTATATTCCTGGGAATGACTCTCCACTGTCCCCTCCAGATCGTCTCTTTTCTCTAACAAGATAATCTAGGAGTTGATTCTCTAATATATAATAGGTACCCTATATTTGTTAAGCAAATGTATAAACAGAAGGACAGATTCATTTCATACCCTAATACCTTCTGGCAACTGAAAGAGAAAATGTATAAATTCTTCCCCAGATTTCCCTGGACACCAAAGGGCCTCCAATCATTTGTATCTAAAGGCTAAAGTTATTTCTGTCCTTAATTTAGCAAACAATTCCTTAGGTGCATTAATAAACTGATTTTTCTAAGGGTTACTGCTGTCATGGATGAAACCTTGATTCCCTCCCACTCAAGGGAGCTTTCTGTAATCCAAAAACAATGAAAGACAGAGTCTGTTACCCCAGATGTCAGGACCAATACCGACACAAAAGATGACTGGCTCTGCAAGGAGGCAGGTGTGGACATGGAAAATCTGAAAATGCTTTCATTAACTATGCTTCTACACACAGGTCAAACTGGGGCAGGTGTCATCGGGAAGAGTGCCTAGAAAACCATGGTGACCCAAACGAAGTGGCCTATACCTAGTAGGGATCACAAAGAAAGTAAAAAACAGAGATGAGTTTCTCAGGAATATAAGCCTCCTAGGATATTATTTCAATAGGCTAAGTCTTAAGTCCTCTTGCCTGCTTAAGTGTGTAAAGCGCATCTCTGTGGGATTCTGGCTGGAGCCTTCTGGCTATTGGGCCTTAATTCCCCTAGGTCCTGTGACCCAGAGGATGGGGAAATGGCAGTTAGCAACAGTTACCTGGCTCCTCCTCTCTTAGAACACAGGGAGGCTGAAGCAAAGGGTTCATGAGGGCTCCTCTCCCTCCATCAGTTCTTTTCTACATGGCCTCATCCTTCCTTTCTGATTAAGACTGTTGACTATACGCTAAAAAGAAGGACTCAGAGAGGTATTGGAATCCAGTAGACGAGATAGTGAGGTCCCAGGTTCTAGGTCCAACCCCCTTCACTGACTGGCCTTTGACTTTCAGCAAATTATTTAACTAATCCAGCAAAGCCACCAGAAACTGTTGTGAAGGTTGTGGACAAACTCTAGAGGTGCTGCTCATGTTGTAATCACCATAGATTTCTATACTGATCAAGATATTTTTCAGCAGTTGGTAAAAAGTGTCTTAAAGGGTATCTTTTTTCTAATTCACTCAAAGGCCCCAAATGGGCTATCATCAGCCCTGTATTCTGAGCCTTGCTTTCCTAATCTAGAAAACAGAGACAATCCACATTTATCTAGAGCTGGCCAGAGAACCAACCAAAATAGTGGATGTAAAGAACTCTGAAAACTGTGGTATGTTTTCCTAAATTCTATTTATGATTATCCAAATTTGAGGAATTGGTATAACAAAAATGAAACAAGTTCCAGCCTGCCAATGTTTTCTCTCCCTTTGAAAATAGAAGCACAAGCCAGTGTTCAGATGGCAAATATCTTCTCACTCAAAATATGTCATGATTTTTTTTTGTTTTTAGGCAAGGCAACCCTTGATTGACCTCACAGATTACAAGAACCTTATCAGCTTACAATCCCTTATTTTTTCAATTTTTACACCTACAGCACCTGGTCTTTCTAGGTGGTCTCCCATCCAAGTATTAACCAGGCCCAACCCTGCTTAGTTTCCGAGATCAGATGGGATCGGGCTTGTTCAGGGTAGCATGGCTATAGATAAAACATGTCATGATTTAAAAGGTGACTTTATGCTCATTAAGAGGACTTAAAAGAATGTGCCAATTTCTGGGAGATGCTTTACTAATTAAAGTAATTGAATTAATTATAAAACAGACTTTCTCAGCCTTCAGATAAAAGAGCAAATGAAAGCTAAGCCCTTCCCCATCCTCAACTCCACTACCGACCACTGAAAATCGGGTTTGCTCAGGAGGACAGGTCTGAGGGTAGGCTAAGGAAAAGTGAAAAAGTTGTAGATTTTTTCATTAGCCCACAGAAGTCATTCTGCGATGTACATTAATGCCTCTCAGATTTCTCTTACTATGAAGATTCAGCTCAGTTCAGTCTAGTAACACAAATGATGTCACATAATTTTGATTTGGCTTGGAAAAGAGGAATGGGTAGGCAGCAGTTTGAGCCTTCTAATTTAGTCTTGTTTTGAGACAATGTTAAGGAGTTGAACATTTAATCTGGCTTTCTTGCATGAACTGTACTTAGGGTAACCAAATAACTGATGAGGAATAAGTTTCTCTTTATAAAAAGACCTTAGGCCCAACCCAGGGTTCCACTTCTGGCATAATTGTCTAAGGAGCTCCATGGAATGCTCTCTAGTGAAAATTGGGGACATTTTTATTTTTATTTTTTAAGTCTCTGGAAATGACCCTAAGAATATACAGCAAACTGAAGAAACACTTGTTCAAGAAAATCTGTAAAAGAACTGCAGGAGTCTATGGTGACCCTGGACCTAAGCCTTCCCTCTCCCCAACCCCGCCCCACTTCAGTGAGACAAACTCTACTGCAGGCTGCTGCAGCCTGAGAACACAGGGCTTCCTCTCCCCTCAGCTCCAAGTCAGAGAGCTGTCTTCCCAGGAGGGACAGAATATTGTCATTTCTCATCTTAATCCCAGCTACCTGTTGCAAAGGCTAAGTTCTTGCTAGTACGTCCTATAGGTGAGGGCTCTCTTCTTCTACCCAGCCCCCACTTGTGGGAAGGAAGCTTGACCTTGGGTACAGAACTGTTGAAAATGCCTGGGCCCCAACTGCCCCTGGCCCAGCTCATGGGGCATAGGGCTCAGGGCTTTTATTGGGTGCACAAGAACATTATATAATTGTTTACTTTTATGCAATTTTGTAAATTTTCTGTATTAAAAAGTTTTAAGAAAAAAACATTTAAAAAAAAAATTCTTCCAAAAATCAAGTTCAAGCAATACTGAGACTGACATTCTCAGTCTTCATGAGCATCAGTGAAACTCCCCTGGAGATTCAGCAGCTTAGAAGCTAGAGCTTCACACTCTTTCAGGTTAATACGAGTCCTGTGCCACATGCACAGGAATATTACACATAATGCATATACACATAACACAATGAATATTATTGGATAATGACGTGGATGCCATCCTCAAAAGAAACCATTTCCAGAGAATGAGGAAAAGCTAGGAACATAGAAGGGGTTCCCACAGGTCAAATTCATCTTCCTACAACTGGAAACCTTTCAGAGCTTCAGAGAGGAGATAAAGGTGACTCAGAAAACAGATGCCAAGAAATATTTCCCCCCTCCTCTCAGAAACAAGAATGAGTCTTTTGATTAAGCAGCAGCTGTGTTTTATCCCCAAACCTATTTTGGCCCTAATGGAAGAGAAAAAAAATTTAAGTTTCTCCCTTATTTATTTTAGAGGCAAGTAGAAGTGAGTGAAGCAAATAGAATCCCTAAGCTCAGGCCCTGGTAAAGGTTCCAGGGAGCAGAAGTCCTCTCTCCTTTCAGTCCTTGTGTCCAGGGTCACTGTCCTCAGCATTCTAAGCATCCTGCTGTAAAATAAGGCCACCCCAATGATGTCTTCTGTCTATGCCTCCACAGACGCTTCACTCTGTATCCCAGAGGCCTGGTTCTCCTCGTCTTCATAATCAGTGCCCTGAAGAATCTTCAGGAGTTTGAGCTCAGGGTTCCAATTTGCTCTAGACGTACTGGCTGAAAGGTGCTTTGGGGTATTCTCTAGGGCTTCCTGCACAACCTCCATCTGAGTACCGATGTCCTCGTTAGTGGCTTCTTCCTGGGATAGTTCAGTATCTAAAAGAAGATACAGCCATTAATTGTACCTGTAGCCTTTTCCCAACTATGACAAATGGAGGACAGAAAAGGAAGGGCTGGAGTGTCTTTAAAACCCTTCTAAGGGATGAGGACTGTGTCATCCAGGGAGGTGAACCATCCTGGTCCACACAGGTTCAGCTCTCCCTGTCCTCAGGTACTTCCTAAGGCTCATCTACTGTGGCAACTTACTCTGTTCACTGGAGAAGGAATCCAGGGAGTTCTCAGCATAGTCTACCTGTGGTCTCTCTGTGGAATCCTGGAATTCATTAGAGTAAGTGTGAGGAAACTTGAAACTTTGGAAAACAAAAGATTTTTCTAAATGATGCTTTTCTTGGAGAAATTAACATCCAATGACAGGAGAAAATCCCACCCACTGAGACTGAAGAGAAGTCTGTACCACATCCCTGGCCCTCCAGGCTGACCAGATGAAGCTAGAATCCACTCTTCCCCCTTCCCAGCCATCAGCTAAGGGCAGATTGCCTCCAAAGGTGGTTGCCAAAAATCCTTCCCGTTCCTGTATGCACATACTATTCCTCCCATTAAGAGATGGAGTCGATTTCCTCTCCTCTAGAATCTGGGCTGGACTTATCATTTTTGACCAAAAAAAAAAGGTGATGGACATACACTGTTACAGTTCCAGGCCCATCCCTTAAGAAAGTGCTTGCATGAGATTACTGTGCTGTCAAGAAGCCCAAACTAGCCACATGGAGAGGCCTCACAGAAGAAATAACTAATGCAATTCAATCAACAGCCCCAGGCCAGCCTCCAGATGAAATCTGGCTGCATGAGTGACATCAGGCAAGATCTGACAAACTGTCCAGTCAACCCACAGAACGATGAGAAATAACAAACCACTATGGCTTCAGCTTTGGGGTAGTTTGTTATGTAGTACTGGATAACAGTGGGGTCCTAGCAGAATGTCCCTCATACACTCTCACCTGTTTGAAAGTGGGGTCATTTATCTTCATCAGCTGCTGCTGCTTTTTGTCACTCTCACAACCTGGTAGAGTTCTGGGACCTAGTGACCACAAAGTCAACTCAGTTCTCTTCTTATTGGTTTATCATATCCCATTGCTGGGCTTCTTGTTGACCCCTAGTCTACAAATGACTCCCCATCCAGGACAAGACAGGACCTCAGAGGCATGTTAAGGGGAGATAGGCCTTCTGAGTTCTATTTGTGATTCGGTTCACCTAGGACTATACCCATATCTATTACAGATTTAGAGGTTAAGGTAAAGTGTATGTTAAAAGATCTAGGATTCCTCCAAGAAAACTAAGGGGCAGGAACCTGAACAGCGTAGCAGCAAAAGAAGCCCTAACTCTACCTTTTCTGCCTTTGAATACTCCTCTGACCTTCTTGCTCTATCTCTAATGTACCCAATATTGGGTTCTGAAAATGAAGCCCCTCCCCCCCAAAAAGCTCTAGTTCTAGGGTTCTTTTGCTTCAGCTGTATGCCCAGTTAGTCCCGAAATGCATTCATTCTTTCCATTATCATTTTTCTAAATGAACATCTTCTAAGCAGCCACCAGAGGTATTATGCTAAAAGGCAAAGCAAGTTAAGGAACTCCCTCGCTCAACACTTGGATTGACTCCCTGACAATGCTGGTTCCCACCTTAGCTGCACATTGGAAGCACTGGGGAGCTTTAAAAAACACTGAGGCCTGGGTCCCAATACCAGAAATTCTGATTTAATAGGTCTAGGGTGCAGCCCAGGAATGAGGGTTGTCAAAGCTCCTCGGTTGACTTCAATATGCAATCAAGATGGAACACCATTGATGTGGAGAATAAAGGTCAAAAATCTTAGCCTATACAAGCCCTTACCTACCTCTTAAAGACCTAACTCCAAAGCCATAATGGACAACTCAGTGTTCCCTGAGCAGCTATGCTGCTCCAAGATGCCTTTGTACAGGCTATTTCCACTTTCAGGAATTCTCTTCCATATCAGGTAAATTCTTACACATATTCAAGATACAATGCAAAAATCACCTCTTCCATAAGGCCTGTCTCAACTCAGTGAGGACAGGCCACTGCTCTAAGAACATGATTCAAAGGGGCATGTCAATCACCCAAGCAAAACTGCTCCTATTGGAGGCATCAGGAAGAGAACCTAAATGCACCATAGTAGAATTTGGGAGAGTTTTGATCACCTGGATGGGGTATCAACCTTGGACAAGTCACCTCTCACCCTGGACCCAGCCCTGGTTCCATCTACCTCCCATGTAAAGGTCGGAAGTCTTCTTAGATCCTTGAGTTAGAGGTCACCACTGCTATCAGAGAGTTCAGTGGGATAGGAAATAAACCAAGAGAGCAGCATTCTTCCCAGGCAACACCTCACCTGAACCCTCCCAATGCCCCAGGATTAGACAGTGAATTCTGATGATTAAACAGTTATTTTCACATTACAGTCAGCAGTGTCCAGTCTGAGTAAGGCAGAAGAATCTTCTAAAGTTTAAGAGGATTCCTTCTCCCGCCTTCCTTCCCATTCTGCACACAAGCTGAGAAATATCAGAGGGACTGGGGTAAATATATCCTTCAGCTCAGACATGATAAGGATTCCAAAAAGGTGAGACACCCATTCTTGTCTCCAGCATGAACACTAGAGGAAAAGGATCACCTGTCAAGAAATGGCTACCTGTCTCCTACATGGGGCTAGACAGTATGTTGATTTTGGCCTAAGGCTGCAGAGATTAACTTGTGTCAGAAGTGGAGAGCCCTGGACTCTGCTTCCTTAGAACTCTCTCAGGGCTCTAGCGAAGGACCCCAGCTCCCCACTGCGTCACTAGCCAACAGGCCTTCAGGAGTCTTCACTTCAGTAACCTGGGCTTGCTTATCTTCCTCAATCCACTCTGCCTTTTCTATAGTAGAAACTGAGGGAAAATGGCTCTGATTCGTGCTCGTGGTCCTCTCTCAAATCCCATGTGAAGCAGACATCTGGCCCAGCTTGCCTGCTTAATAAATATTTGATAGAAGAATGATACATGGAAGTTCAGCCAAAACAAAGCACTCCAAGGAGAATTCTAAGTGCCTGACAAGGCGGGTCCTCAAATGACAAACATATTCAGTTTTTCCTGCCCTCAGATACATGCTGGGATTCTGTCACTCCCAACCCATATTCTCCTTACAATAGCACAGGTCATACGCCATGGCACCGACATGTTTATGCGAAGGGCTTTGGGTCCCTAGATCACTCTTGGGTTTCTTTTTAGCCTCCTGAAACACACATGAAGAGGAACTAAATTAGGACTTTTGGAAATTAAGGTAAGTTTTTTTTAAGAAGTCTTAAAAAGGAAGTTAACATCTACAACCAGACAGGAACTTTGTATCTATAACCAGTCAGAGAACAGGGAGAATGCCACCTCTCATACATCCCTTCCCGTCCCGGGCTGCACCCACTTGTCCCAGTCCCAGCAGGTCCTAAGGGTCCTCTCACTGCCGCTCTACCTGTTTCTTAGTAGGTGTCTTCGCCTTCCTCTGTTGCTGCTTCTGCTGCCGCTGCCACTGCTGCTGTGGTGGCTTCTTATGACCTGGTAACCAGTCGGCCAGCTCAATCCTCTTCTCCCTGACAGCTCCCACCCTCCCCTGGGCTACTTGCTGTGCCCTGCTCCACCATGGTGGAACTTTCTCCCTGGTCAGGACCAAGCCGGGCAGCCAGAGGGTACAAGGTGGCTGCTTCTTAAAACTGCAGTTTCTTGAGTTCTACATGTGACCCTGTATGACTGTGGCCACAAATATAACTGAACTGGCACCAATATCAAGTATGAGAAATGTAGTTGAGGGGGAATGGTACCTGGAGACCTGGCAGCAGCAGACCTGCCTTCTGTCTTCAGGTTATAATGTAATTTCCTAAAATATTCAGGATATCTCAATGCTGGTCTCTGCAGAAAAAGAAGAAAAGCTCTACTATAGGTCTTTTTCTTTCCCAAAATGTATCCCCATCCACCCCCCCACCCCCCACCCCCCGCCCAGTGCATTTATAGTCAACAAGCACTTTTCGAGAACTCGGTGTGTGTGTTACTGTACCAGGGGCTCTGGAGAGGGAAAAGTTGTGGGGAACAAAATGCAGAAGAAATAGAGAATGTTCTTCTCTTCAGACCCCTCCCCATACATTTGCTTTCACCTACATACAGCCCAGCCCTTCTGTGGGGCTTGGGTCCAGAGTAGAAAGATAGAAGAGAAAGAAAAATTAAAAAGTCAACCATTACAGCCTGGAAGAGAGATAAGTTTAGGCTTGCATGCAGACATCTTGCTCTGAGGCTCCCCAGCTCTTACTTGCAGGGTGAGACGGTGTACAGATAAAAACATCTTAGCAGAAATGGCACTGTCAGGTCGGCTCTTTTCCAATGGAGGTTTCTTTTTCATCATGGCCAATTGTGTCTTCATCTCTGGACTAAGGTTAGTTTTCCCTTCATCTGACAAAAGACTGAAGGGAACAAAGACAGCCAGACAGTCAGCAACAGCTCTTTTAGGATAATGTGGTTAAGGAGAAAAAGATGAGAAGGGCTCTAAATTTGAAGAAATGTCCACTCGGGGTCTAAAAATGATCATTCACTAAAAGCTTTCGGATGCAACTACGATCATTACAGCTATATAGATTAAGTGTTTACTATATGTCAGGCTCATGTGCTCTATACCACTGAATCCTTACAACACCCTGCAAATGAGGAAAATGAAGCCTGAAGAGGCTATATAAATTACCAAAATTCATAAAGCCAGTATATGTTTCAATATAAAATGCAAAGTTTGTCTCACACCAAATCATATATCCATTCTGCCTCCTATTTACCAAAACTCAGCTATAGAAAGAAGAGTGTAATTAGGGCGACCTCCTAGTGGAAGTTTAAATGAGAGAATATGTATAATGTGCTTACTTAGCATTGGGCCTGGCAGATAGTAAGTACTTGATAAATGGTGGTGATTACTGTCACCATTGCATATTGGTAAGTCTAAGAACTCAGTAAACAAAAAGTGTGACAGTTTTCTCTCCTCCCTACTCAGAAAGAGCACACTGCCTAGACCCTCCTCAGCTTTAACGAAAAGCAGGCTTACATAATACTTACTTCTTCAGCAGTTCCTGAGGTAACATGTCAAATTGGTTCCAGAAAGGAATGAATTCTGAATTTAGTTGCTCAAACGTGTGTACTGGGGAGGAGGGAGGCACGATTATCCCTGGAGGTCTCAACCGTGTTTCTGTGTTCTGCTTTCTAGAGAGAACCCAAGGTGGCTTGTCTTTCTGGAAGAGAAACCATGGGAAGAACTAACTACCTGAAGCACTCTCTTCAATGCCACTTCTTCCCACCCACCTTCCAGCCTCAACGCAACCCAGATATGTGAAGCTCCTTGTTTCCAGCCTACCCCAGCAGCAGCGCCCTCCTTAGACTGCACTATGAGGGACACCACATTCTCCTCTCTTCTGCTCCCCAATCCTATTGTTGAATTCAGACCACATGGAGATTAGCTGTTTTGTTAGGGTTTTTTCCCCAAAAGGTTATTAATTTATTCACTGAACAAACGGAACAAATATTTATTGGCCAACAATGTGTCAAGCATAGGACTAAGGCTGGGATTCAGCAATGGACAAAATGGACCAAGACACCATTCTCATGGACGTAGAAACTTACCAGTACTGTAACGCATCCAAGGCTATAAATGCTAGAATTCAAATTAGAAGCCCAGGTCTATTCTGACTCCTAGTCCATTGAAACTCTATTTCAGTAATACTGGGAATTAGTTTCTAATTGACTAAAAATTCCCTCTGAATACCCAACAGTTCCTCCTAACATCTCAAGGTGCTCTTCACTTTCCTACAGGGAAGAAATAGGGAAAGAGTCTCAGAATAGAAAATGACTTGGGAATTATTTCTTAACAAGGGTTTCCTTTTGCAGATTTTGTTCATTTAAAGAGAGAACAGGGGAAGGGGGCAGGTATCTAAAAGGAAAACAAGAGTCAATTCTACAGAGTAATATCATAAAGCTTTGGCCACAACATCAAACTGACCGCTGTAGATGTCTTTCTTTTCTTCTTCCCGTCCTGGCTGGGAACCATACACTTCTCAGCTGGACTTGAAATAAGAATAACCACAACTTATTCCCAGACATCTTAAACAACAGAGTGATGACCATAAAGATTTCTATCGTCTATTCAGTACTCAAAGATGGGAGGTTGGGAGCCCAGCGGTACCTGTTGCTCAGAGGCTGCTAAAAACAAGACCCCCGCCCTCACTTCTAAATTAGGTTCCCCACCATTCTCTCATATAATCTACTTATTTATTTTCACAGTGTTAATCCAAATTAGTAATTATATCCTTAGGTGTGGTGATGTTTGTAATGTCTGAATTCTCCCCAGCACCACCACCACCATAAGACTCCAGGAGGACAGGGACCAGGTCTATTTGGTTCTCCACTGAATTCTCACTGCCTAGCATGTGAAGATGCTTAAGTATTTTTGCTCTGTCATCTTCCTCCCCTTCTTATAATGGCTAGAGCCCTAGCAGCCTCTGAGACCTTAAAAGCCCCCATGAAGCACCTTTGAAGATGGAAGCCATGGCTAAGGATAATGACCCGGAAAGCTAGAAGGAACTCTGGTTTCTGACTACCTCATAGACCTGACATACTAGCCTTGGCCCGCCTACACCTGGGCTTCTTTTGCATGAAAGGAAATGAACTCTTACGTTTTTGTTTTTTACACTATATATTTATATATGATACGTACATACACACACATATATATACACATATATGTGTGTGTGTGTATATGTGTGTGTGTGTGTGTGTATATATATATACACACCATACATACAAAAATGCATATCTAAAGAAGTAGTCACATGATCATTAAAAAATTAAATTAAATTTTTTAAATCTCATCATCTCTAAACAGTGACTTAACAAAATCTGAAAGCCTCAGCAGTGCCCCCCTCCAAAAAAAAAAAAACAAAAAAAAAACACTTTCTTTTAAAGGCTGTCAATATTAGCAAGTCTTCAGGCCTTTGCTTTTGTCATATTTTGTTTTATACACAAGTTCCATATGCTATTGATTTTGTCACTGTACTAAGCCTTGGGATTGAAACCAAAGAATCATGTACTTCACTGAAAACTGTTTTACTGGTTGCTGATGGATAATAAGAAAAACTAAGTCAGAAAGGATTTGTTTCTTAATCAAACTTCACAAATACATTAGCCCTATCTCGTATGCTATTTAGTGCTACATAGAATTTGATGTAGAGAAGTCCCCAGGCACAAATCTCAAAGTGTATCAAAATAGAATTCCACTGTAGCAAGAGGCAGATGCAAGAGACTATGACTTTCTCTGCTTGGCCTCCTGCTACTTGCAGTGAGGTGGCTAAAAACATCACAAAAAAGAGGCCTGCAGAGGACAGTAGGGATTTGTAGAACATAAGAGTTAAGATCTCTAAGTTCTAGATATGATACTCACCTCACATGCTTCTCTGGTTCTTCAGGGATCCAGATTACAATCATATTTCCAACACCTTGAGGGCAAGGAAGTTGTGTTTCATTCAAATTCAGCACAGGAAGCTAACAGGAAGATAAAATGCCTATGTATGGCTTAAAGGTACCAGCTCCTGATGGTATTCAGTACGAGACTAAGGACTGAATTATCATGCTAACCAAAAGGGTACGGTGGTTCACAAGATGATGAAAAGACACTTCTCATCCCAAGAAACCAGATATTAGTACGGGTACTGTAAGAGTGAGCATTTTTAAGTGCATAGTCTCCCTGCCTCCCTGTGGCATTAGAGTGGCATTTAGCAACTCTCAACCCCATCCCATATGAGGGTACATTGGGACTTACCTACGGGAACACTACTCATTCTGCCCATTCCACTCCAAAGACTTAGAGCCTCTGGAGAGAATGCAATACAATTTCGGAGCAGGGAAGGGAAGTGATAGAGATGAAAGCAAGTTTTCTACTTTTAGAGCCTGTCTACAATTATAGGTGTCTACATAAAAGTTAAAGTCTTAACTCTTTTCACACTTAGGATACTAAAACACTGATGCTCAAGGACACCTTACAAATCACCTAGTCCATAACCCTAGTAGGAAAAGGAGGGTGGTTAAAAATAAGAAAAGGAACTGATTGGCTCAGGGGAACAGGGTATATTTCTTTGTACTGTAAACCTTTTTATGCCTTTTTAATTTAGAACCATGTGTATGTATCATCTATTCAAATAATTAATTTAAAACTAATTTAATCTAACCCTCTTGTTCTGAAGTGGTCAGAGAGAAAAATGCTTTGTTCATTCAACCATCCAAACCCATATACCCTCTCTTAGTCCCTGACATTCTCCACCTAACGTTGAAAAGTGAAGTTTCCCATGAAAAAAATAAAAGGCATCAATAGTAGGACTGCAAAAACAGCAGATCTCTCTTACTGTGGATAAGTAGAAGGATTTTTCTTCCTAAACTCTAATTTAGCTCTGCCTATAACTAGTAACTGCTTTAGCAAATCACTTCCTATCTGGGCCTCAGTTTCCTCAACTGTAAAATATATGAGATAGACCACAGTAATGTTATTCAAACTATAATTGCAACGTATTCATGGGTCATAAAATCAAATTGTGTGAACTGTAGCCTACGTTGTTTAAAAGTGAAATAGAATAAAATAGAACACAACAGAAAATATCAGAGTATATCACATACAGTTAAAGGTAAGGATTGTTCCATGACACTTTTGTTCTAAAATGTATTTCTTACTGTAGGTAATAGCTAAAAACATTTGAAAGTCATCAGAGTAGATGACTTCAAGGCCCAATTTAGATCTGACATTCCAGTATTCTAATTCCCCTGTATTATGAGATGACAATGTGTATTTAGTAGCTGAACACGTTCTATGTAGGATAGGAACAGAAAATTCCCACCTATGCCAAATGTCAGAAATCAAAACCACTGAGTCTGAGATTTCTGGAAACAGTATAGCATGTAAAGCCATTAGCACTGAGCCTAGCATATAGTTAGGGCCCAATGTTAGATAATTATCATCATCATCATCACCACCACCACCACCACCACCACCACCACCACCACCACCATGATCATCACCATCATCATTCAGATTACAGTAATCCCAAGGAAGAATGCTAAATAAAGGAAAATATTTTATTCCCACTAATAAAGAGAAAATGCTGAGGAAGTACCTTTCTCAATCCGTGACCTATTTTTGGAGGTCTGATGAAATCTCTGTCAGGTAAATCCTTTTGAGGCCTAAAAAAAAATGAGTTTCCAAACATGAAACAGAGACACAAAGAACTTCTTAGGATGACAAAGTCAGTGCCATAAAGAAAAGCCTTCTACTTATCTGTGAAAACCTTGGGCTTAATACTTACCAAATGAATGCAGGGGCTCACCATCTTCTTAAGTTTTGTTTGTTTTTCCTAGAACAGCTCCCAAATAGACATTGCACATTGCAAATACTTTACAACTATTTGTTGCATCAAACTGAATTCATTGCCAATGCTTCTTTCTCTCTATATATATACAGTTACATCCAAAGTTTAAGTACCTTTGATGCAGATGTTCAAAAACATGTTAAATAAACAAAATGTAGTATATACACAAAAAGGACTATTTCTCAGCCTTAAAAAGGAGTGTAGTTCTGGTACATGCTACTATGTAGATGAACTTTGAAGACATTATGCTAGGTGAAAAAAATCACACACAAAAGGACAAATATTGTATGATTCCACTTATATGAGGTAACTAGAATAGACAAATTCATAGACAGAAAATATAATAGAGATTATCAGAAGCTGGAGGGAGAAGGGAATGAAGAAGTATTGTTTAATAGGTATAGCGTTCCTGTTTGAGATGATGAAAAAGTTCTAGAAATGGTTAATGGTGATGGGTGCACAACACTGTGAATGTACTTAATGCCACTAAATTGTACAATTAAAAATGGTTAAAATGGTAAATTTTATTTTATATATAGTTACCATAATAAAAAAAATAATATCATCCATCCCCTTACATTTTCATATTGCTTGCAATATTTTTAAAAAACAAGTTAAATCTATAAATGAATGAATATTGCAAAGAAGTGTAAGATAAAGACCCAACTCTTACATAATGTAGGCCCCTGCTTTTGACTCCAGCTCCCCAGCCTCATCTCTGACCATCTCCCATCCCTGGTCTATGTTCCAAACACAATGAACTATTTTCCTGATACCTAAAGAATTTCCTCTTGCTTCCCAGATTTACATGTGCTATTTCTGTAGTCTGAAGTTGAAGAGTCTATAACTCTTCTTGTCCACATCCCACCTGCAACCCCTACTTCACTAAACTGCTCTAATTTCAGGTCTAGGCACAAATGCCACCTATACAGAAGACACTGTCCTCCCTGGGTTAGGAACCCTTCCTGTGTGCCTCCATACACGTAGGTGGCACTCCTCTCACCACACTCATCACAATGAATGGTTCTTTGCTAAAAGCCCCCTGAGGGTAAAAACCATATCTTGTTTACCATTGCATTGTATCCTCAGTGCCCAGTAAAGCGGCCCCCACTACAATATACCTGTGAATTCAATGAGTGACTAAACAAATGATACCATGGTCTTTACCTTCATAGGCCCTAATGGGGAGAAGTTGCTGTTTTCCCAGGGCTCAAGTCCTAGACAACCTGAAAGTAGTCCTACTCTTTCATATACTATCTTTAGCCTAAGAGAAGTCATTAGAGGCTCCTCAAATAGAACAGGAGACAAGAAACCCTACAAGAGCCACCATTAGTGCTTTGATGCCAGATAACAGGGTCTTCGAATTTTAAAAGTCTGAGTTTTCTACAGATACTTTTCCCTTAGGTTCACGTATCAGCAAGCACTAACTGGGCACCTAAGCTTTGTAGGAGATTCAAAAGAAAAAGCCATTGCTTCCGCCTTCAGGAGCTTACAAATAGTTTCATACCTAAAAATAAAAGATAAGAAAGACAGTATGTGCAGAGTTTTCTGATGACCTATAGAAGTTGATAAGATATTCACTGATATGGGCTGAACTGTGTCCATCAAAATTCAGTTGATGTCCTAAACCCAGTAGCTTAGATTTTGACTGTATTTGAACATAGGTTCTTTAAAGAGGTAACTAAGGTAAAATGAGGGCATATAGATGGGCCCTCATCCAACATGGTTGATGTGCTTATAAGAGATTAGGACATAGACACAAACAGAGGGAAGACGATGTTAAGACTTCGGAAGAAGATGACACCTACAAGCCAAGGCGAGAGGCCTCAGCAGAAAACAGATCTGCCAACACCTTAATCTTGGACTTCTAACATCCAGAATTTTGAGAAAATAAATTTCTGTTATTTAAGCTACCAAGTCTGTGGTACTTTGTTACAGTAACCCTAGCAAACTAAGACCCTCCCCCGCCCCCGTTTTAACCAACTCCTAGAACACAATAAAAATGTTTTCTTTTAATTTCCCACTGTATATTCACCACTTTTAACCCAACTGGTGTTTTATTTTCAATCTAGCTTCCCCAAAGTCTACTACATACATAAAAGAAGTCAACCTAGAATTTTGAGATAGTAGGCTCCTAAAAGAAGATTCCATGATAATTTACCTGCCTTGAAATTTGGAGTAAAACTTTGAACACTGATACAATAAAGAGCGAGGCTTAGTGAAGGTAAATCCTGATAAATGATGAGGAGCACGTCTCTTGGCCCGGAAGAAGGAATCTGAGATGTTTACAGTGGTGAGCACCGGGAGTTTCTCTGAGAAAGCAGACCAAAGAAAACATGTAACATGTCAAAAGGGAGCCAAACAGAAACAGTTCAAAGATCTTATAAGGAAGGAGACAGGGACTGGCTAATTCACCATTAGCATCCAGAGAAGTTTTGCAAGGTGAGCCCAGGATTCGAGGGTGGCCCCTCTCAATCCGGCGGATAGTTGCCCAACACTGTGGATGCTGACAAACAGCTAAGTCACAGGTGGTTTCATCCCACTGGCTGTCATCCGGCAAGTCCATGGTTACAAATGGTTTAGGACAAAAGCAAACTTTGCAGCTTTCTAGCCCTCTGCAGAAACAGTAACCACATAATTATGGAGTATTACACACTAGCCATGCAGTCTAGATCTTAATTTGGACTCAAAGCATAAAACCAGGTCTGTTCTATTCAAGTGGAATTTTCCCACCAGAACCTACAGTTTCGGTTGCCATTTATCCTTAAATTGCTGTTGCTTTTCTCATAATAGGGAAATATTTCTCTATACTCATTATCAAAAGCAGGAAAACAAAAGGGTCACTTGAGACGTTTCAAGGAAAATAAAGAATTAGTACTCAGTGGGAATGAGGACTATTTGTATGTACATAATATGAAAATATACAACTTAAAAAGCCACTGTAAAGCTATGGTAATGTTTTTAACTGGTAAAGATCTTTGATGAACAATTTAATGAACTAAATAATATTTTAACAGGGTTTGTTTTCGAACGCGAATGTGATGTATTATTCTTAGAAACAGCTGCCTGGCGCCCTTCATCAGCTAACCAGCCCGAATTGATCCCCGAGGTCTAGCATGTTCATCTCTACGTTGCCAGCACTGACGCTGTGCTGGCAACTTTTGCATTCAAAAATTCTACTAACTGTTATTCTTAACTATTATTACCAAGTTGGGAGGGGAATGATTAAGGATGGGAATTCAGCTCCGGTAAGCGCTGAAAGAGTCTCCACTTCGTTCTGGAAAAGACAAGTGGGAGAATCTGGCCTCGAAGGGCTGCAGTTACGCGGAATCAAATCAGGCGCCGCACCACTGGAGTCCAAAGCCCACTGGAAAACCTCGCTCCTCCAGGGGCTGGGAGGTCTGTAGGTCCCTCCCCCAGGCCCCGCCTCTCAAGCAAAGGAGCCCCGCCCCAGCAGCTCGGTCTTCGCTTCCGTCTCCCAAGCTAGCCGCCAGGCTGCGCCGTCGCTAGGCAGCGGCGCACAGCACTATGGGGAAGGGACGGAAGCCCCAGTGAGCCCTACTTAATTTCGTGAGAAAGTTCCAGACGCGATGGTGGCTTGAAGCAGACAAACGACTTGAGGAAGGGAAGCCGGATGTCAGCGGGGCCGGACAGAAATCTCGGCGGCCCGAAACCACATCGGCATGGAACGGTCAGATGCACCGGCAACTCGAGGTGGAGGCGGAGCTGCTGGAAGAGGGAGGCTGTAGCGCGCGGGGCAGTATGGGACACAATGTGGGCAACGTGGGGCGGGACGGAAGCCTCTTTGGGTCAGACCGTGGCGACGCGGGAAGTCCGGACTCGGTAGCTGCTTGAAGAAGAGGCCTGGGGAGGAGGGCCGGCCCCAGCGGCGACAATGGCGGAGAGGCCCGAGGACCTAAATCTACCCAATGCCGTCATCACAAGGATCATCAAGGAGGCGGTGAGCATCTGGACTGACAGATGGGCCAGGGGCGGACGAACGGACAGTGGGAGGGAAGCTGGTCTTGGGCTGGCAGCTTTTCTCACCCCCGCTCTTTTCACAGCTCCCGGACGGTGTTAACATCTCCAAGGAGGCCCGGAGCGCCATCTCCCGCGCCGCCAGCGTCTTCGTGCTTTACGCCACATCCTGGTGAGGCGGGCAGAGCTAGCTAGAGCTTAGCTGGGACTGTGGCATAAGGGAGATGCAAAGAGAACCCCTGGGTCGGAGTTTGTTGGCTTTTAGTTCACACCCCGACCCCCCCCCCCCGCCCCTTCCCCCCGTAATGTGACCTACTTCAGTGGCGGGAGGTTCACAGCTCTCATCCAGTTTTTGCAAGTTCTGAAGCAAGTAAAACACCGAAATAACTTTGCTTTAATCTTTTTGTACAGGAAAGGAGAGAGTTACCATGTCACATAAATCCATGCATCTAAGACATGAGCTTTCCCATTCCATCTCTGGGTGCTTCTTTTTCCACCCATTCTCTAGGCGGCAAGACAGGGTCTGATGGCCCTTAATATTTTTTGTTGTTTCAGTGCCAACAACTTTGCAATGAAAGGGAAACGCAAGACACTGAATGCCAGTGATGTGCTCTCAGCCATGGAGGAGATGGAGTTCCAGCGGTTCATTACCCCGTTAAAAGAAGCTCTGGAAGGTAATGACCTATTTATTTTCTGCGTCAAGTGGATGCTCATCCTGTGTTACCTGTTCACCTGGTCCTAAGTCTTTTCACCTTGGGTCCCTTTAAGTCCACTAAGCAAGTATTAGATGTGACTCAGAACCAATTCAGTTGGCACCACCTTAGGTCTGTTTTATAATACTGGGCAGGTTATTTTTCCCTCTTTGTCTCAGCTTTTCCAGTTATTGAGTCGAATTAGTGGTGGCAATCCATTTGGTTCAACCCTGCCTACCTCCTTCCTCCTTTACAGCCTATAGGAGGGAACAGAAAGGCAAGAAGGAAGCCTCAGAGCAAAAGAAGAAAGACAAAGACAAAAAAACAGATTCAGAAGAGCAAGACAAGAGTAGGGATGAGGACAATGATGAAGATGAGGAAAGACTGGAAGAAGAAGAACAGAATGAGGACGAGGAAGTAGACAACTGAATAGGGTGAGGAGACTGGCACCTTGAAAGGTACTACTCTGAAATGTGGTATATGTTTATATGAAGCTTTTTCCTACTGGACAGAGCAGCCTGAGGCTGAAGAGCCTAAGAAGATCGAAATGAAAACTGGCTAGAATTATCAAAACCAGCGCTTCCCAGACTCAGATCATCTGAGTAGCAGAATCCTGTTATGCTTAATCAGTCTAAAGGTTATGACTTTTTAGCAAGAGGGATTCTGAATGGATAATTTAATCAATTGGTTTGATCTCTTGTTTACTTATATTATGATTAGGCAGTTTTTGATTCCCAGTTCCCTCCCACTTGCTGTGTTCCAGATCACCGAGGCAGTCAAAAGCTCAGGAAAGATTGAGGTTTAGATCATGGTCAGCCTGTTTGCACAGTATTTGGCAATACTAGCTTATTACAAGTGGTCAGAATGGCCTAACTTTAGGAAACTACTAAAAAGCTGTGGTCTCTTCACTTGACAATTGAATATTGGTTTTACAGACCCACTTGGCTTGGGGCCCTTCTGTATTACCTACAGGCATTTGACCTGTGCGGTGGCTGCACTCTGGGCACATATGCTTTTAAATCGGCAGTGTAGAGTGGAATTAGTCAAGAAGTATGCCAGTGTCTTACTCTTAGAAGATGGTTTAGTTTTATATGCACTTCACTGTCTGCTGCTATATAGCTTTAGGATTTTTCGTCACCTGGAAGGTATAAAATTCCAGGCTTTGTCATCTTGTAATCCATCTCCTAGACTTGTGACGATGGCTTTTCATTCTTCCAATTTATGACAGGTTCCAAACTTTATTTCTTCTAGGCATAGCTTTCTCCTGTGCTGCTCATTTGTCTCTCTTCTGCCTCTCTTCTCCCCATTCCCACTTTCTCCCTCCTTTTCTCACTTCTGCCAGTCCAGAAACTTTGTTCACCTACTTAATATCCCGAAGTTCAGGTTCCTCTGATTTTTTAATTCCAATCTCATGTCTTTTAAAAATGATTTTGTAAAACTCACTGAACCTTAAGAGAAATCCAATGGCACTCAGGAATCTAATCCCTCCCCCCCCACACACACACACACCAACTGTCTTTTTTAACTGCTTCTCAAGTATCTCTGTTGTCCTTTCTTAGTTTTTTCTTTCCATTTAGTGCTCCAAGCACATATTTGTCTCTAAGGCGGTTGACAGGTAGTGTAGTTTGACACTTAATTTGTTTAATGAATACAGTGAAGATTGTTGAAATGAGTGAAGAATGTTGAGAAAATTATAGTGCTTTGTACAAATAAAGAGCATTCTTGTTCAAAGCAATGACTACTGTTTCATCCTGCTTGTTTGTAGTGTGCTTTTGGGAAAGACCCACTGATCATGCCCTTTACAATGTTTGTTTGGATTATGAACTGGGCCAGACCTTTGTAAGTATGGGATCCTGCATCACCTTGGATGACCAGCAGATGCTGCTCTTTCACAGGCAAGGGCGCTGCTCTTCTGTAACAGCAAGAGCTTTCCATGGCTCTGCTCAGCACCCTGTACATACAGATGCTTAGCAACTCCAGACATTTACTGAGTTCCTCCTTTCTGCCTGGCACTCTTCCCAATGCTTTCAAGTATTAACTCGTAAACCCTATGAAGGCGTACTGCTCTTATCCCCAGGATCTCAACTATAACACTGTATTACCTCTCTAATCTACATAGATTTCTCAAATCATGAATTTACAAATAACATTTCACAAAGATAGAACTCCAAGAATCATTAGACCCAGTGGCTTTTTCTTTCTCCACAGCAGAAATATCATGTATTTCCCATGAATGCCACTCAGCTAAGTCCTCTAGTCCTATCTGGACTCATGTGGCTTCCTTTGAGCTCAGTTTCCTGCCTCATCTCAGCTTCCCCTAGCTCCCCCTGTGTTCTGCTTGCCAAGTGGATCTTCCTGGAACATTGCTTTGTTACAGTCCCTTACCGTTTCCTACTAAATCAAATCTCTACTTAAACCTGTTATTCAAAGCCTGCTTAAACGGACTCACCTTGCCATCTATTCTAATCCGCTTCTACTCTTACACAAGGCTCTAATCAAAAATGAATCCTCCAAAAAAAACTCCTACATGGCTTTAGTTCTTAACCAAACTTTGACTACTCAAGAAAAGTTATGTTTCCTAAGAGTGAAAAGTCAGAATTTAAAAACTGGAAAGAATTTTTGAGGTCATCCATCGGTTTTCTCACTTCTGTCATCCCTGTAGTGGTATCTGGATTTCGAAGATTCCTCAGTAGGCTAAGGTAATGTTTCTCATTGTTTTTAATCACAGCTCTTCATGCCTGGAGATTCTGACCTGGATTTGGAGGGACATTGGGATACCATCCTTACCCATGCAAAATTACTCACGTAGCCTAATCTGTTTTTGCTGCAGAGAAGCAACTTGCTCAAGATCGTATCACTAATTTATGCAAGCTAGGCTCCTGTTACAGTGGCCAACAGCCTTTTTATTTTTTTTATTTTATTTTATTTTTAATTTTTGTTTTGGAACAATTTTATATTTACAAAAAAATTGCGTAGTGCAGTATTCCCATATAACCGTCACCCAACTTTTCCTCATGTTAACATCTTACATAACTGTGGTACATTTCTCAAAACAGGAAAAAAAACTATGAATAAAATTGGCCAAACTATTGTATTTCACCAGTTTTTCTACTAACATCCTTTTTCTGTTCCAAGATCCACCCCCAGAATACTATGGGGCATTTGGTGAACCAATTTTCTTTTTTAATTGAGATCAATTTCACAGAATATAAAATTAACCATTTTAAAATGAGCAAGTCAGTAGCATTTAGCACAGTCATAATGATGTACAGCCACCACTTCTATGTGGTTCCAAAACATGTTCATTATTCCAAAATTCCATACTCGTCAAAGCAGTTATTCCCCATGTTTCCCTCCCCAGTGTCTGGCAACTCCTAATCTTTGTTTCTTTTTATGCTCTTCACAGCATTTAGCAAAATCCCATGTACCTATGTGGGAGGCACAATAGTTAAATGGGGTTTTTGGTTTTTTTGTTGGTTGTTTACTTTTTTAAAAAAATTACATACTGAAAGGTACAGGTAAGTGTAGAGCTTGATGAATTTTCATAAACATCAGCACATTCATATAGTTCACCCTTACATCAATAAATAAAACCAGCACCCTAAGAAGCCCTTTTGGTCTCCTTTCTAGTCACTCTCTCCCCAGTGGTAATTGCTGTCTTGACTTCCAACAGCACAGATTAATTTTGCTTGTTTGTATTTCATGTAAACAAAATCATAAAATACGTACTCTTGTGTCTGAATCCTTTTGCTCAACATTGTTTCAAGACATATTCATGTTGTTGCATTCACAATACTCTTATGGATCAGAGTGAAAAATTAAGGTAAAATTAGTGGGAGTTGGGGGTAGGAACAAGTCTTTCTATCAAGAATGAGAGACAGGAAAAATAGATTACACCAAACAGCAACATTTAAAATTTTTTGACTCTGGGATCTTAGATAGTCCTAATTATTTTCAGTTATCAATAAACTCAGACATGGAACAGGTGTCATGAAAGAAATGTTGGGCCCGGGATCTAAATGGAATGGGGGGATGAGCAGTAATTATCCCTAGAGTTGAAGGAGCATGATCATTTAGCAGGCACTGCAGAAAAAGCCCAGTGTAATGTGGGGCAAATTATTTATCCCTAATAATTACTTTCCCAATATATAAAATGAGGATATTGTCATCAAAATTAGGTAAGTGAATGTGAAATATATGGTACTGTCTCTGACTCCAGTGCACACATACACAACACATTACTTCCTGTCAACTGTGTGTAAATGAATCAGGAGGCTTTGCTAAAATTAAAAGGAAAGTTTTATTCAAGGGTCTTAGGGTTTGCAAACTGGAAACAGGAAACACAACTAGGCAATACCCAAAGTATTCAGAAGAAGAAACGTTTTATAATAAAAAGTACATTTTCGAGAAGAACCAGTCCCACATTCTTAGCCTCTGACTTGATCCAAGGTGATACTCTTCCAGGTATCCAGTGGTCCGGTTAATGGGATATTCTTTCCTGAGTTGTTCAGATGGTTCTCTGTGGCGTTAATATATGTCCAGGCATTGATGCACACTAAAAAGTTTAAGTTCCCAGGCTAGTCAAAGCAAGAATAGAATCATTTCCTCTTGCCTCAGCCTTACTTGATTTTAACAATTTAGCAGCTTGATCACAGTGACTTCATTTTATTTCTTCACTCTTCCTCCTTCCTTCCCACCGCCTTTCTTATTTAAACACAGATCAGAACTCCAGTAGCTGGAAATTAAGCAGTGTCATATTTCCATAGCATTAAGTCTCTCTACCTCTTTAACTTGGAATATAAAGAGGTATAAAACAGGTTTCGGTTAAAGATTTTGAAAAGCAAAGCTGAGAATAAGTGTAGTACAATTCACTGGCATCCTCTACAGATTAAAGTCAACTTTTCAATAATCTCTTATTCACCTTTATAAAGGCATTCCATCACTAGGGCATTGATTCAGAACCATACTTACCAGTTCACCCAAGCCCCCAAAGCCTCAGTAGGTTCCCCCTGCGCCTGCATATAGCCTGCCTCAACCCTCTGGTCAGAACTCCCATTGTAACCGTCATAGGTCTGATGCCCAAAGTATCCCTGTCATTCACATCACATCTCCCAAAACATGACACACAGTAGACCCTGAGCAAGTACACTGGAATAAATTCTCTCTGAAAACTTGGAAGGCAGCCTGCTGCTGAACTCAACTTTAAAATGCTCAGTCTGCAAAAAATGGACTTAGCTATTGTGTTAGACATTATGGTGTTGTTTTAATGTCTTTGACGTCCAATTATTCTTTCAACAAATAATTAACCAACCACCAAGTATGAGCTAGGCTGGGGAGAGGACTGCAAGACAGGTTCACTCGTAGGATCCCCTGCGCCTCTCTTGTGCCCCTCAGGTGGGCTCCTTCGGGCTTTCCCCACCCATGAGCGGGCACCAGCGTGGGGAGGGGCAGGCTCTCCAGCCCTTCGGCACACTCGATTGGCCAGGCCTCACGTCTAACGTGCGCGTGCGAGGCCGCGGCTGGCGGGGACCAGCCCGCCGGCAAAGTGCCCCAGGGGGCGTGGCCTCCCTGTTGGTGAGGCGGAGGAGGGGCCTGTTTCCGGGAGAGCCGCCCCGCCCCCACGTGGGCCCAGGGAGTGCACGACTCCGGTGGCGGGACCGTCTCTTCGGAGCCCTTAGGGAGGCAGGTGAGCTGGGTCCGGACTCGGGGAGATGGCGGACTTGGAGGCGGGGGCTGTAGCACCAAGAATCCAGCTTCCCCAGACCTAAATTGTGCTGAAGCGCTGGCAGTGCAGCGAGGTATCCATCCTGTGGGGCCGGTGTTTGGTCTCTTAGAGGTAGAATGTCGTGCTGCAGCCGGGGTCGGGGTCTCCACGTGGCCGTAGCCCTTGGGGGCCTCGGTTCGGGTTCCGCGTTTACTCTCTAAGGTCCACTCCCTTGGAGACTGCTGGTGCGGGCTGTATATAAATAAATAAGGAGCGCGCGGTGCCATCGCTGATGTAGGAGGGAGGTGGTAATAATAACAGTCGCTTTGTACTATACTTGTACGTACGTTACAGGCATTGGTCTATTCAGTCTTAACAGCCCATTGAAGGCGGTTTGAGTCCTCATTTACCAGATGAGGAAACTGAAGTCACACAGCTGGAAAGTGACAGAACTAAGATTTGAACCCATGAGTACAAACTCCAAAACCCACACACTTTACCGTTATGCTGCCAGCTGCAGCCTCGTCCAAAGTCACCAATCTATTTACTTCTCTCCCCCAACCCCTTCACCCAGAGCTCTCCACAACCCAATTCTGCTGTGAGCTTTGAAATCTGTACTTAAAGTATCAAGGGGTAATAGTGGCCATTGGGAACTGGGCTGCTGGAGTCCAGAATTCTAGTCCTAGATCTGCCACTGACCCCCTGTGTGATTTTGGGCCTGTGTCTGTTCTTCTCTGAGCTCAGTTTCACCATCATTTCTATGATGTAATCAACAAGCTTTAAAGATCCTCTTAGCCAAGAAGTTTTAGGAGTCTGTGGACCTGCAAATTCTCTTCATAGCTCCAAATAGCTAAGCTCAGAGGAAATTGAGTTCTTCAAAGCCCTAGGTCAAGGCCTGGGTCTCACTCTTCTTTTTAATTCCTGTATGTAGCACTGAGCAGGTCCAGAGTAGAGACTCAGGAAATGAGAGTTGAATAAACAAGTTGGTTCCTTTTCAGTACTGCCTGACAGCTGCTGTTCTGGGCCCCTCTGGGGCTTTGGATTTCTCAGCCCTGGCCACCTTCTACCTAGCTGGCCCTCCTGACTGCCTCCTCCCCAACTAATGGCACAGCTTGCCAGAGCTGGCAACAGCTCCCACCTGTCTATGCCAAGACCACAGCCTCTGGTATCCTCAACCAAGAATAACATGGAAGGTTCTGGTACTGCAGCTCTTTCTCAGCCCCTGGTAGTGGCAGCTCTTGGATGCCAACAGGTTACTCTCAGGTTGGGGAAGTTGCCTTCAAAGGAAGGAGATTACCTCAATCAGTATGAAAAGCTACTTATCCCTCAGTGTCCCCTCTTCCATGAAGCTATCCTTGACTTCCAGAGACACAGGTTCCTCTCATAGCACCTGGTCCACCCCTCTACTATAGCATCTGTGTGCTGATTATTTCTCCTCTCCCCACATAAGCTGCTGGAAGGCAGGGGACCCCCCCACACACACTATCCTTGGATATTTTGGAAGACGCTGTGGCCTACACAGGTATAGTGAAAATTTATCCTTCTGGGTGTGGTGCAGAAGGCACAGCTATGATGGCACTCCAGGAGCATGCCAAGAGACCTAGTTTTAGCCTAGTTCTAATATAAAAGTAGCTACATGTTTACTGTGCAGCTAGGCATGTACCTCTTCCCTATCTAATCTTCTCTGCAGCTTTGCTAGTTTGATAGTATCACTCCCACTTTATAGATTACAAAATAAAGACTTTCAAAGGCCAGGAACCTTACTCAAAGGCACGCACAGAGCACAGACCTGGGACTATTTGACCTTGAAACATGGTTCTTTCTGCACCACTGTATACTGCCTTCCAGTTAAGCTAACCTGTTCTAACATGGGCAACCGTAGGTGCTGTGTCCCCTGGTGACTTGCTCTCAACCTCAGTGTGGTATAATAGGATTTAAGCTGTGACTTGCAAGCTCCTTTGATTTGGGAGAAGTGCCCTCCCAAGTGTGTGAAAATCTCCCAGTCTTCAAAGGACTTTTTGGAAAGCCAAACCTCCACCTGGCTTTGGCTCTGCAAACAGAACTACAACTCTGTTAGTCGGGTGTTTTTCTACTTCACGGATATTAAGCACCTGTTGTACTAGAATGGCCGTGTGTGGTATAGGTCACAGGGCACTGGGCTAGAAGCCGGAAGACCCCGTGGTCAACCCCAGCTTTGTACCTGACTTGCTGCGTGATGTCAGACAAGTCCTGTCACCTCTCTGCACCCAATTTTCCACATCGGAATGTAAGATATAAACAGGATTGATGATTTTCAACTTTTTAACTTTTTCATTACTGACACTCATTTCTCAAATCAAATCTCTCTATGAACCCTAAAATTTAAAAAAAAAAAAGTATAAAGTGGAACTGCCCTAGTGAGTCCTCCCCATCACCACTCTCACCCTCCTCCCTTGTCCCCTACCCCCAACCCCCAGTCTCCCTGGGGTGAAATTCAGACTGCAAAGCTCCTAGGCAGCCCTGCCCTGTTGCTTCTGATAAACAGAAGGTATTTTGTTCCCTCAGCCTTCTAAAGGAGCTGCAGAGCTAAGGACAGTGGAATGCAGCTTTGGATTCCAGAAGCCAGGGGCCTACTACAAATGTTGTTCTCTGAAAATTGAATCAGAGATGTGTAGACCCAGCTTCACAATCTGACTTGACTTCAGAATAACAGTGAGCAAGTCACTACCCTAACCTCTCTGAGCCTCCATTTCCTTATTGCGAAAAGTTAGAATGCTTTTCTGCAATTAAATGAAATAATGTATACAGTATATATAAAGTACCTAGTCCAGTGCCCAGCACATGACACACATGGTATATTTTCTCTTGTTGCCTCCATCTCTCTAGCCTCCAACGCAAAGATAGTAGAGGAAGAGAGATACCTACTGAATCAAGTCTTTACCAGTACTATGGAGTATAGTAGACAAAACCCTGCACTCATTATCTAGGACAAATTCAAATTTTAGCTCGATTACTAACTAGCTGTGTAGTCTTGGGTAAGCGACTTAACCTCTCTGATTTAGGCCAATCCTTGGCAGACCTGAGAGTAAAATCTTACACAAAATGAGCACTCAGAACTTTGTAACTGTTGAACGATTGCTCATTTGGTGGTTGGGGTATCTTTAGGAAGGCTTGGCTTACTCCTGCATCATGATGTGGCGGGCTCAAGGGCGGGGTGGTAGGGTGGGTTCCTGTGTGGGTGCAGATAACCCCAGCACTGCCAGAGAAGAGAATCCGATAAAATGGGCCCCAGAGCTGATTGGGAGGGAGCTAAAGGTGCCTGGAAGACAGCCATCATCAGTGTCCTAAAGCACCCACCCCACCCCCCACCCCACCCCCAGGCCCAGGGAGTGTGTGAACCTCTCTGGACCTTCAGGTTCCATTTACACAGAAGAGATTGGTGGCTCTTTTTTTTTTTTTTTTTTTTCCACCTACTCAGCTAATGGATGTTCCCCTAGGCACCTTGTTTGAAGGTAGAATGGAGGTATAGTGACCACTGAACTATAAAGGTGTCTTAAAACTGAAAAACGAAGCAGACAAGTCCATTGAATAACAGAATTTATTACAGGGTAATTTACTTACAAGAAGATTAGATTGAAGTAAAAGAGAGGACCCAGCAGCAGCCTGCACAGATTATTCTTGGATGCTAGGTAGTTGTTACAGGAAACATTTTATAGTATAACTGAACTACTAATGATTGACAAGAGAAGGGGACAAAGAATGCAGTACAAGACAGGAATGCAGTATAAGACAGGTGGTCTTATAATGGATAATTGTTTAGAATTGATGCCGACACTAGTTTGATATTTATCTCAGTTGCTATGCCATTCTGGCCGTTTACTGACAGGAATCTTCAAGGTTAATTTTGTAAGCTTACAGGACACAGCTAATCATTAACTGAGACTTTGGTACTGGCTGAGACGAGTTAGGTCAGAGTTCTCAGCATGGAAAAACAAAAGCAGGCATACAAAGATGGAGTCGGTTTTGTTCACATCAACATCTATACACACCTCTAAAAGAAAGTGTCTGAAATGGAGCTCTCCACCCCCTCTCCAAGTCTGCTCTCCCCCTTGCCCCCTTCCTGCCTTGTCCCTGTCTCCGTCACCCTCCAGGTCAAACAAACTTCGACCATCCACCCCAAGAGACTGCCTCTTGGCAGCCTTATGATGGCCCTTCCTTCTCCGCCCCTCTGACCCCACAGCCTCTATGCTTCCCTCTTCCAATCTGCTGTACTCAGGCTGTGAGAATTTTCTTCCAAAAGCTCTGACCACTCCCACACCCCCTAGTCAGAAATCTCCCCTGTCCTCAGCCTGGCCCCGTCTCATCCTCTCCCCTCCACACTTGGCTTGATTACCTGGTCAGGTCCTGAGAAGAGTCCACGACCATCCCCCCTTCCCCACCTTTACTTCCTTCTTCCTTTGCTGAGGAAATGTTCTCCCCCTTTTCACTGCCTAGCTGAACCCACTCAGCCTGCGAAACCAAGTTCAAGTCCTCATCTTTCAACGAGCTCCTTCTGGCCTCCAGACTCACATTGGAACGCACGACTCTTTTTCGGTAGGCTCCGCCTTTCCTAGGTGCACTCAGTCAGCCCTCCCTCTCAGGACTGTAGTACCAACTTGATGAGTAATATGTGCCAATGTCCTGTGTGGCCTGGCACACAGTAGGTGCTCAAGAAACAAATGATAATGCCCCAGCTTCCTTCTGTCTTTTATCCCATACTTGTTTGGCATTAGGGAACACTGTCTGGTATTTCCTGTAATTAAATATTTACTATGTGGCAGAGTGTATGGAGGAGGCAAAAATTGATTCACTATGGACCCTGCTCTGCAAAAAGCTCAGTCTACTGGAACGAGATAAGGCGGGTCCACAAAGAACTGTTATATAAGAGAGAATGTGATCTGGGCAAAAAGAGAAGCTTTCGTGGGAGAGGGAAGTAGGGGGTGCCCTGTGGAGAACCAGATAGGCCCTGGGGTGGGGAGGTTGCAGAGAGAACACAGCCTTCTAGATAAAGGAACACGGAGTGCAGACCCAGACGCTCGCCAAACGTGGCTTGTGTTTGGGGAGCAGCAGGAGGCTCTAGGGATGGAAAAGACTGTGGTCAGTGGCTACTCCTCGGGGCGTCTGTCTGTCTGCCAGGTATGGTGGTATTTAATCCTCTCAGTGTATGTCTTGCTTGACAAGAAGTCCATGTTCCAAGGGGTTAACAGTGCTTTTCTCTAGAGGTAGAGTTACAGGAGATTTTTCTCCTTTGGCTTATCTAAAATTTCTGCCAAGCATATGGACATTTTTCATGGAATAAACAAAGTTTAAATGTTGGCTAGATCATTGTTCCTCATTCTAATTTCCAGTCCATCACAGATTGATTGTTTGATAAAATAAAATAAACATTAGTTACTGGAAAAATGTTACTTAAAATAAAGAAGAGAGATCATCTCAAGTACAAACCTAAATTTTATATTACCAGGTTCAAATTGCCATGAAAGTTTCTTAAGGCCTGCTTTCAGTTTTCCACTTACAGACTGGCAGGGATTGGTGACCCACACTCAAAGGGGTACTCGGGTAGAGCACAGGGGAGGCAGGAATCTCGAAGAGCCTGGACGTAGAGGACCACCTCCTGGGGACAAGGATCATGTCTCACGTGTCTCTCATTGTCCCCACAGAGCTGAGCACGCAGCAGATACTTCAGGAGCCCTCCAGCTGGCTGCCCTGCGCCCCCACTGCCCGCCATGCAGCCCCAGTCGGTTCTGCACAGCGGCTACTTCCACCCACTTCTTCGGACCTGGCAGGCAGCTGCCACCACCCTCCATGCCTCCAACCTCATCTACCCTATCTTTGTCACGTGAGTCCCCAGAATGAGCCAGATCTCTGATGCAGGGGCGGGTCGGCGGGTGTGTATGTGACGAAAGCAGGCGTCTGTGTTGTTTTGGGAGGTAAAATGAGCCGTCGGCTTGGAGCTCAAGGTATTGGAAGTGGCTGCAGGTTTAAGGACAGCCATCTTAGGAACAAAACAAACCTGAAAAGAACACGATCTTCCCAGTAAGAGAATAAGAATAACCCTTACCTGCCATCCCTCCTGAGCTTTTACAAGAAGACGAAAGCCGAGAAGGTGTTCTGTGGATTATAAACTGCTGTGTGCGTGTAGGAGATGGCAGTCATGACTGTTAATAATAGCAATGGCTGACATTTATTGAGCACTTACTGTGTACTAGGTGCTATGCTAAGCACGTCCATCTATTATCTCATTCAGTCCTGACAGCATCTATATAAAAACGCTATGGACATTATCCCCTAGAACGTCATCTCCACAAGGGCAGGCATTTTTGTCTCTGTTGTTCACTGTTGTATCACCAGAGCCTAACACAGTACCTGGCATATAATAAGCGCTCAGTAAATATTTGTTGACTGAATGAATGGATCCACCCAGGATATATAGATAAAGGGCCTGAGACTCGAAGAGATGGTGTGGCTTGGCCAAGGTCATTCAGTCTGTAAGTGGCTACGATAACAAGTGAAGACCTTGTGGCTTCAGAGTCCAATTTATTAACTACTTTACTGCTCTCTGGGATTACTCAGTATAGTTGCTCTTATCGTTCATTGTTTCGTTGTTGTTGTTCCTATTATTTCAGACCCTGGGCTTGGCTAGGCAAGGGAACCAGACACTGGACCCCCATCCTCTTTCCACCATCTCTACTTACATATTCCTTTCCAGCTCCCCAACCGTCCCCACCACCCCCCTAGTCACTCTCTCACCATGGGCCCTTCCTGCCACTACCAATCCATAGCTCACCCCCGCTCTTGCAGGGATGTTCCTGATGACGTACAGCCTATCGCCAGCCTCCCAGGAGTGGCCAGGTAGGAGACATGGTGGGGAAAGCAGGGGGATAATGAAGGGAGAGGTGTCGCAGGTGGAGGTGCCAGGAAGCAGAAGCGGACCCAGAAGGTAGACGATCCAGAGAGTCTGACTTCAGCTCATTAGAGAGAAGGGTTTTTTCAGGGTCAGAGTTGTTCCACAACAGAAGAGGCAGCCTCATGAAGTAAGAGATGTCATAGCGGTCTTGCGGAGGAGATCTGAACTTTGAATGGGAATTCAATAAGAACATTGGAGGGACCTTCCACAGCTGAATTCCATAGCTCCTCTGCTCGGGGCCTCAGTTTCCCCATCTATTTGGTGGATGCATTCCTGCCCCTCCCTATACTATGGTGCTTGAGTCCTCCTGGCGCCATGTCCAGCTTGGCTCTTCACAGAGACACAGTATGGCAGAATGGGGTGGGCCCTTGCCTGGGATCCACCTCACTTCAGCCCCTCCACCCCACTTCCAGGTATGGTGTGAACCGGCTAGAAGAGATGCTGAGGCCCCTGGTGGAAGAGGGCCTGCGCTGTGTCCTGGTATTTGGAGTCCCCAGCAGCGTTCCCAAGGTGAAGAATCAGAGGATGAGTTAGAGGGGAGTGGAAGGGGAGGTTGGGTGAGGGCGAGCTAAGGTGCCACAGTGACCACACCTTCGTTCCAGTCCTGTGCTGGCCTTACAGCCACAAGTGAATGGACAAGGCACCTGCTGTTATGACAGCACCCATGTAGGGTCAGGAAACCAAGTAGGGGACAAGTCAAGTCCCTTTGCAGAATGGGGGCAGTCCTCACTGCGCCTCCTTGTCCACAGTCTGAGGTGATAAAAGGAGAGGGCTAGAGCTGCGCTCTGTGAGGGCTGTTCTGCCTCCCGAAGGCTTCATGTGACAGACACACTGCTTTGTCCTTCCCCTGCCACTAGGATGAGCGGGGCTCTGCAGCCGATGCCGACGACTCCCCAACTATCAGGGCAATCTGTCTGTTGCGCAAGACCTTCCCCAGCCTCCTGGTGGCCTGTGATGTCTGCCTGTGCCCCTACACCTCCCATGGTCACTGCGGTGAGTTCCCTCCTGCCACCTGAACTCCCACTGCCCAGTGCTCCCCATGGCGGGGACAAGCCAGGGCCTAAATTGCTCCCTAAAACCCAGCTGTCTGACCTGCAGGGCTTCTGAGTGAAAATGGGGCTTTCCGGGCCGAGGAGAGTCGGCAGCGGCTGGCGGAGGTGGCACTGGCTTATGCCAAGGCAGGTGAGTGAGACTCCAGCAGGGATGCGCACCTCTGGGAGGTGGTGGCAAGGTGGATAGGAGGTGGCAAGGTGGATAGGAGGGCCCAAGAGTCCTGAAGACCACCCTTTGCCCCTTAGGATGTCAGGTGGTAGCCCCATCGGACATGATGGATGGACGCGTGGAAGCCATCAAGGAGGCTCTGATGGCACATGGACTTGGCAACAGGGTAGGGGCAGGGAGTACGCGGAGGGGTGTTGGGGAGGTGAGCGAGCCTGAGCCTGGACCAGCCCCACCCCTACATCTGCCAATAATCAAGGAACTGAAGACAGCACTGTAGAAAGGCCTTTGAGATCTCTCTCAACCTCTGTACCTCAGATGGAGAAATTAAGGCCCAGAGCTCCAAAGGGGCTGGAACACAGGCACTCTAGTTCCCAGCCTGGGTCCTTTTCCTGCCACATCCCCTAGGGGCATCTGGAAAGTGCTGACTGAGCCTCGACCTTCATTGTCTCCCCATAGGTATCAGTGATGAGCTATAGTGCCAAATTTGCTTCTTGTTTCTATGGACCTTTCCGGTGAGTGGGAACTGGCAGGGGTCTTCTGTTAAATCCTTGACCCGTTAACCCAAAACTGGAGCCCACCTTGATGTCTCTGCTTCCAGGGACGCGGCTCAATCAAGCCCAGCTTTTGGAGACCGCCGCTGCTACCAGCTGCCACCCGGAGCACGAGGCTTGGCCCTCCGAGCAGTGGTAAGTGACCATAGCTTGAGCCTCACCCAGCTTGTCTCCCTCTCGCCTCACCTCCCAGGTACCGCTCACATCATACCTTATCCCTTAGGACCGGGATGTGCGGGAAGGAGCTGACATGCTCATGGTGAAGCCGGGGATGCCCTACCTGGACATTGTGCGGGAGGTGAAGGACAAGGTAAGCACAGCAGAGACAAAGGGGGAATCAGGGAGTCGAGAGGGTGTGTCCATAGACGCTGGCACCTTAGATTAAGGGACTGCAGAATCTCAGAGTTGGAAGCAATCTGCCCCTAAATAGGAATCCTCCCCTCCCTGCTCCTGCCCAGAACCACCAGTGGGCAGGAGCCTTTAACAGCTCTGCTCTAATAGTTCAAGAATGGGCCAGGCTGCCAGCATCAGTTCCTCAAAGTATGGGGCTCAAGATGGTCACAGATTGGGCGGAGAGGAAGGGACACTCCCAGAGGCACACCCACCCCCCACTTTTGCCTACTGCTGCCTCTCTGCAGCACCCTGAGCTTCCTCTCGCTGTGTACCATGTTTCTGGAGAGTTTGCTATGCTGTGGCACGGAGCCCAAGCTGGGGCATTCGATCTCAAGGCTGCTGTACTGGAGGCCATGACCGCCTTCCGCAGGGCAGGTAAGCTGGCCGAGGTGGGGTTTTTGACCTGTGCCGCATGGACTAATAGGTACTTCGTTTAGAGAGAGGGAATTGAAGTCATGAGACAGCCCAGGGTCTTAGGCCTGGAAACAACAGTGATCTAAACAGACACAGGCTGACGAAGAGACATGGAACTAGAACAGGACATGGAGCATTGAAGAAAGCAGAGCCCCCTTTTTTGCTTTCGAGACCTTGGCCCAGCCACTTCTCCGAACCTCAGTACCTGTAACTGGGATAAGATACCTGATCCATGGTTGTTATGTGGATTAAATGAGAGATATATGTAATTGGCATCTGCTTGTCACTCCATAATTGGGAGCTGGTTTTGCTGGTGGAAAGGAAACTTACAGCTTACCTGTTTCCCCAACCGAAGCCCACAAAGAGAAAATGATTTGCCCACAGTTCATACAGAGTTAGAACCAACAAGAGTCGGGCTCAGTCTTGTGTCTCCCACTGACTCCCTTTTCATAGTAGCCTTCTTCCCTCGCTGGCCCTCAGCTCCCAGGAACTGTGCCCAGAGCTGATGTCCTGCCCCTCCCCTGCTTCTCTCCCCACACAGGTGCCGACGTCATCATCACCTACTACACACCTCAGCTATTGCAGTGGCTGAAGGAATGACAGAGAGAGTGTGCAACAACCAAGAACTAGAACTTGAAAAAGGTCCAGGGACCTTGGAGAAGTGAAAACCAAAGTAAATCCTGCTTTTCAAACTTTGCCATCCTTCCCTCTTCGTGCTCACACGCTGGCAGGTGCCCAGCACTGCTGGGTGTTTTCTGCCGGCATGCCAAATCTTACCACTCACAGCCACATCTTCATGGGCTCCCCCAGCATCCCCACACTCCCCTGGGTCAGCTCTGAGACTACCTCTGTCACTCCAGCTCCTTCCTCTGGTGTGGCTTCGACTTGAAAGTTCCCAGGAGTGTTGGCACCGCCTCAGTGGAGCCTGGGAGAGGGGCTTGGAACATTAGGGGAAGAGGAAGTTGTTGTATCGAGGACCCTCAGACGCTCTGGAAAGCCCGAGTCCTCTGGCAGCATTGCTGGGTGCTGAGACTGAGGCCTAGAATGACATCCCTGGGTTTAGAGTTGAGATCTGCTGTGATTCCACTGAAAGATGATTCCCACACAGGCCAGGGGCTGCCAGGCTGCCTGAGATTTCCTATTCTGCCCTGAGCCATAAACCTGGAAGATAATTACTCATTAATGAACAGAAACATTGCCTGAGGATCAAAATTCCGAAGCAAAGAGAATTCCTGACTGTTGGAAATGTCGCCATCGAAAAGGCTTTTTATTAAAGAGATATTTTTTGAGAACATGTGCTCTGTGCCCAGGCACGGTGCTGTGTACTTCTTGAGCATCTACCAGGACAGACCTCAGCTTGTCTCTCTGCAAGAAAGCTGTACAAGGAGAATGGGAGAGACAGACAACAACAAGAAAACAGACGAAGCAGTTAAAAATTGTATTAAGTGCTTTGAAGGAAAGAAAGGGTGTGAGACAGATAACAGATGAGGAAGCCTCTCTTGAGAGGGTGGTTGAAAAGCCCTGAGGCTGACAAGGAAAGAGCCTTCAGAGAGCAGAAGGAAGCTTACCAGAAGCTGCAGGAGTGACGCGGAGTGTGCAAAGATCATGCAGTGAGAGGAGCTTGGCAGTGCTGAGTCAAGAGGAAGGTGGGCGACAGGACTGGAGGCTGGAAAGGTAGATCCTGCACCATTTAGGAAGCTTGGATTTTATTTTGCATCTGCTACAAAGCCATCTGAAGGATCTTAACCAGTTATATATGGTTCAGTTTCCCATATCCTGCTGCTGTAGGGAAAATGGAAAGGTTAGAGAGAGCCTGGTTGGGAGGCTGCTGCAGACTCCAGAGAGCAGTGATAGTGGCCCAGACCATGGTGGTGGCAGTGGAGGTAGGAGAAAGCAAATGTATTCGGGATACATTTTAGAGACAGAAGTAGCAGATCTTGCCGATGCTTTAAATCGGAAGGGTCAAAGATGAGGCAGTAAGAAGAGATAAGGATGCCTTCCCTGGTTTCTGACGTGAGCAACTGGATGAATGGTTTCAATTTTCTTCTGAGTCTGACAGGACATAATGTTTCCCTCTAGCTTAAGTTAAGGCCCAGCAAGGGAGGGGCCCGTTTGCAAGTCTACCTTCCCATCTGCAAAATGACAGGGAATCCCAACTCCAGGCCCAACACAAGTTCAATTTGGACCATAAAGCAGTACAACCCATTTTAAAATTTAGAATTATAAACTCCTGGCAGCTCCTGCAGTCAGACCAACCTCCTCTGACTCCTGGTAGTCCTTCCTAGAGCTGTGGCCAACTTAACTGAAGACCTACTCTCAGCCAATAGAAAGTGGCCAGCCAAAATCAGGGCTTGAAGAGTCACAAAGCTTCTAAGGAGCTTGAGTGTATTTACCACCTAGGGGCAAATCCCCTGAGGCACTCATTGGAGGTGAGTCATTGATGGGCCTTGGGACTTAGCTCAGACCAGAACCTGTGACTATCATAGCTTCTTGGCTTCCTGTCTCCTGGCCCCTAGCCTCTGAGCTCATTTCTGGTTAAAATGACTAGCGTGATGAAAGAGAAGGTTCTTCAAGGGCATCGCAGATTCATCATTGCCAAACGAGTACAAGTGCTGACCCTGTTCTAGATGCAGAGAGACATAGGAAGCAAACGACTCTCTGTATCCAGACCCCCTACCAAGGGGTAACATTAAGTGGAATGAGTGTCCCTGGGGACCAGGTGGCACACATGTCACCAGTGACATGATAGGTGCTATGAAGGTTTCCAGGACCTGACCTAATTTGAAGGATCAGAAAATGCTTCCCTGAGGGACTGACAACCTAGACCTGAAAGGGGAGCCACCAAGTGAAGACATGTCTGGGGAAGAGCATTCCTGGCAGAGGGAATCCTGGAGCTGAAGCTCAGGGAAGGCCCCAGGAAGAAGTGGCCTAAACTGAGTGAAGAGACCAGGGCCAAACCATGCAGGGGCTCAACAGCCATGGCAGCCTTTTCAAACTCTATTCCAAGAGGAAGGAAAGCCAGTAGAAGCCGTTTAAGCTGGGGGATGACTCACTCTGTTTGTATTTTATAAAAGCATTTTGACAGCACTGTAGCAAATGAGAAATTTCGTGACCGAGACTGCAGTAGTAACAGGATGGAGAAGGAATGGATTTAGGAGGTAGATTAGATATGAAGGACAAACTTGGCTTGAGCTCCTGGGTAGCTGATGGACCATTTCCTGAGACAGAAAAGATTGGAAGAGGGTCAGGGTGGAGGGGGAATCCTACAATCTATGGGATTTGAATGAAGAAGCTAGATCTAGAAAGATTGTATGTCTCACCCAAGGCTACTCAAAAGTTTGTGACAGTGCTGGGTCTAGAACTCTACTTACCAAAAACAGCAGAGCTGAGATTTCAACCCATATAGCCAAATTCCAAGGCCTTTAACCTTAACCATTATACCATACCATCTCCCAATAAACAGCAACATTATGGATCTAACATGATGCTTTTGTTAACTCCAGTAGTGGGCCAGACTGAGGGATTAAGTTGCCTTCAGGCATTGTGGTTTATGTGAATGGCGCCTCTAGAGTCAGGACTTGTCTCCTGGGGTGCCAGCCTGGTGTCCCTTTCAGCAACTCCATGCTTTATCTACAGAGGCAATAATGACCAGGCAGGTAGCTGGAGGGGTTTGGGTGGTCCTCGGGCAGTCTGACTCCTGCACAGTTCTTCTGCTGTGTTTCCTGCTCTTACTAGTAGTAATTTTATCCCTGGGCAGAGAACTCAGCCTTCACCATCGGTATGGCATATTATTCTCAGGCTTCCCGGCATCACAGCCTGTTGTATTCCATTTTTATACAGTTCAAAAACAAGTCAATATGCAATCAGGAATCAGGCTAGTGGTTACCCTTTTGGGGGTAAGCGACCGGAATATGACAGGGGCTCCAGGGTTCTGGAAATGTTCTTTTTCTTGGTCTTGGTATTGGTTGCATAGGTATGTTCAACTTGTAAAAATTCAAGGACATTTATACTTTGTACCGTTCTCTATGTGTGATATATTTTAATTAAAATTAATTTTTAAATAAGTAGATGAAAATTTAAGAGAGAGAGACATATGTCTGATGTGCCAAGCCTGGGTTTATTCAGTGCTATCAATGTGAAAATCTCAAGGGAAAAACGCTCATGTAAGAAACTTGTTTTCTCAAAGAGAAATAATTTAGACCAACATCCAGTGTAGTGACATGTCGGGTGTCTCCAGAAGCAATCACCAGGCCAGGACACACAGAAGAGATCAATGAAACCCTCTGAGGAGTTCTGTCACCTGATTAGGGAAGACACTACACCCATTAAGTGTACCCATTTTGAATTGGCAAATCAGAAAGAAGCTTTTTTCAGAATAGCAGGGACCTGTCATTAGCTTTCCTGTGACACACAAGGCTCCTTTTTCTCTGCTAAAAAAGTTAATAGGCAGAACCTAGAGGGCAGTTAAGTCAGGGCCATAACTCCAGGGGGCGCTTTCACATGGATTGTAATGGAAATAAGCCCCTTGTGCAATGGGTGCCCTGAGTTGAAATACTTATGTAATCAGATGAAACCCTAATGGCTCAGTAGACTCAATTATTTCAACAGAAAAGAATCATCTTCTATTTCTCAAAGAGTTTTTCCATGTGCTTTTGTTTGATCCTGAAGTAAACATGCTCTATTAATATAAGGAGAAACTGAGGGTTCCATAGGCAAAGTTAACGAACTTGGAAATTTAATTTTTAAGTGAAACTGGACTTCAACAGGAAGTTATTTTGTCCAATCCCCCTAGTTTGCATACTGTGAGACGGAGGGTCAGAGAGGAAAAGGATTTAATGGAGGGCTCACAGAGGGTCAGACGGCAGAGCTGGGAGTAGAACCTAAGGGGCTGGGTTTTAGGTGACTGAAAAGTGGACAATCTCAGACATGGTTGGATTCTGTGAAATGCAGATGGATCTCTGGCCTCCCAATCACACTTCCCACTCTTGCTTCTAGAAATCATGCTTGCGACACATAACGATGTTTACTAGGAAGTCTCTGGAATCAGGCTCTCCTTTGAGGCCCAAGGTCTGTGACTCTGCACTTTGTATTCCCTCCCAGGCCTGAGTCCAGTGAAGGCAAGGCAGTTCTAAATGAAGTGAACAGACCAGCCCTGGAATACAGAAGGAAGTTTTGTTAAAAAAAAAAAAGGGGGGGGGGGCTGGGGGGATTATATGCATGTTTATGTGCTCCAGAAAAACGTCTGATCACGTAATAACCAAAACTGCCACTGCAATTTCCCTTGGGTTGTGAGCAGGGAGGCCTCCTTCTTCCTCCCCACCCCCAAGGCCACTGCCCTTGCTCAGTAAGCAGGTTAGGCCCCCAGCACCTTTGCACTTGCTCCTTGTCCCTTAATCTTCACCTGGCTGCCATTCAGATCTTTGCTCCTCCCCTAACCACCTCATCCAAAGAGGCTCCCTGTCACTGTTCATGAAACCATTGTTTGATTGCCTCCATAGCGCTCATCGCTATCTGAAATCTTGTTAATTTCCTTGATTTGTGTCTGCTCCTCCAATGTTCCATGAAGGTAGAAAGTCTTTTTGTTTCCCACTGTATCCTCAGCGAAGCACAGCGTCAAACACAGCAGAAGACAGATGCTCAGTGAATACTTAATGAATAAGATTGGGCTTTTGGTTTTTACTTCGTACACTTTGTATTTTTAAATACTTTTGAGATGAGCATGAATACTTTTTGACTTTTATCAAAAACAAACAAACAATCAAACAAACCAGCTAAGTTGTACTGCGGAGGACTCTAGCCTCAGCAAATTGTCTTGCGTTAGACAAGTTTCCAACTGAAAGCACTTCCCTCCTGGTGCTGACTGAAGACTCTCACCAGAGAGGGGCATTGCCTTGCCCAAGCCCACACAGCACTCAGGAAGCCAAGCCGGGACCCAAATCCCCCTCTTCCCAAGTCATCTTGGGCCCCTCCCAGGAGTGTCCGGACCCAAGGGAGGAGAAGGGGCTTGCAAGAGGGAAAGGGGGAGCGGAGAGAGGGCAGAAAGGAGATTAAGGCGGGAGACGGAGAGGACAGGGTACGCAGGGAGACGGAAAGGGTGCAAGGTGACCGTGAGAGGCGAGGCGAGGGGCGGAAGGGCGCGGGATGGGGAACTGAGAGGGTGTCTCACGACAAGGCGGAGAACGGACCAAGGAGCGCGGTGAGAACTGGTGACAGAGGGCGCCGGAGACGGGTAGGGGTGGGGAGGAGCGAGGTCAAGGTGCGGAGGCTGCGGGAGGAGGGCGCGGAGGGCAGCAGAGAGGAGCGGCGTAGGGGGCGGAGCCGGCGGGAGGCGGGACGGAGCAGCGAGGGGCCTAGCGAGGGGCCTAGCGACGGGCGGATTTTGGCTCCGTGGGACCGTGGGACATCAGCTTTTGTCTCTTGAGCTGGCGAGCGGCTGCAGATTCCTTCTCGATCGGCTTCCCTGCGAGGCAGGTGGGTCCTAGGCCCCGGGGTTGGGCTGAGCGGTCAGAGTGCGCTAGAGCTGAGAAGGGGTACCCAGGATTGCGGCCGCAGCTGCGACCAGTGTCCCTAAGACTCTCCCGCCCCAGGTCACGCTGTAGAGGTTTCTCTCTAATGGCAGGCTTACGTGGACTTCGCCGCCACCAAGCCCTGAAGGTAGGGAAGAAGGGGGAGCCGTTCAGGCCTGTAGCCTAGAGTCCCCAGCTCCGGCTTCCAAAAATGGAAATACGTTAGGTCGGGATCCAGAGCCTTTTGTCCCAGTCTTAGCTGTACCAGTGGCTGGCTCCCTGCGTGACTTTGAGCGAGTTCTGCCCCTCACTGGGCTTCTTCCATCTCTCCACCTACAAAGTGAGAGGGTCTTTGGGTGGGTCCCTCTAAGTTCTAGACAGATTTAAATTCATTTTCTTGACCAACTTCTCCTAAGACACACCCCCAGATTCACCAGCCACTTCCCTCCCTGTGCAAGCACGCGGCTGCACTCTGATCTCGGGCCCCCAGGGGTTTTTACTGGAAGCCTGAATCAACTCTGGGGTGAAAAGCTGCATCCAGCCTCTGGTAAGCAGGCTGAGGAATTTGATTTCTGTGCATGAGTCACTAATCCTTTCACCGAGTTTAGAAGTTTGGGTTCTAGTCCTGGCTTTGACCATAGGCGAGTTTCTGTCTTTGCCGTCGCTAACAATGGGAATAGCAATTGTGATTGTTTCCTTACCTTGTCCTACAAAGCCCTGCCTGAGCCGGTCCCTGTCTACCCAAAGCCCCAGACTCCTCGCCCTGCCACAGGGCCTTTACACTTGCTGCTCCCAATGCCAGGAACACTTAACCATCTCCTTTTCCCTTATAGCCATTCTTCAGATCCCCACTGAAACTTCCCTTGCCTAGGAAGTTCCCGGAGGAAGACTAGATCCAGTCCCTGGATTTAGAACCTCATGGTTCATGCTGTCTTCATTACCCATGTTTGTGTAGTTCTTTGTCTAATGTCTGTATCCCTTATTATTTAATGCCTGCAAATGCCATGAGGGCTGGAAACCTGTACTGTCCCCAGCATCTAGCACCTAAGAGGTGCTCAGAAATTTGTTGTGACATGAACAGATGATCTCATTTAGTTCAACAACCTTGTGAGATTGGGTCAGTGTGTCCCTCTTATACATGAGGAGACAGGGCTTCAAAGAGTGACACTCCTAGGGTTGCCAGGGCCAGAATTTGAACCCAGTCTATATGACTCTAAAGCCTGAACTTCCACTTCACCTGCCATCTCATTCCAGGATCTTCTGCTGTGAAGACATTACCCAAGTCCCAGCAAATTTGACCCACGGGTCCTGGAAAGAGAAGAGGGGTGCTCTTCTCCAGGTCGGTTTCCCCTTGGCCCTTGGGACCTTAGGTGGAGCTGGAGTAGACTTGGCCCCCTCCTACAGACCCATGGCACACCGGCTACAGATGCGACTGCTGACGTGGGACGTGAAGGACACACTGCTCAGAGTCCGCCGCCCCATTGGAGAGGAATATGCCTCCAAGGCCCAGGCCCACGGGCTGGAGGTGGAGGCTGCGGCCCTGGAACAAGCCTTCAGACAGGCGTACAGGGCTCAGAGCCACAGCTTCCCCAACTATGGCCTGAGCCGCGGCCTCACCTCCCGCCAGTGGTGGCTGGATGTGGTCCTACAGACTTTCCACCTGGCGGGTGTCCGGGATGCCCAGGCTGTGGCCCCTATCGCTGACCAGCTGTACAAGGACTTCAGCAGCCCCTCCACCTGGCAGGTGTTGGAAGGGGCTGAGGCCACCCTGAAGGGGTGCCGAAAGCGAGGGTTAAGACTGGCAGTGGTCTCCAACTTTGATCGGCGACTAGAGGACATCCTGGTGGGTCTTGGCCTACGAGAACACTTCGACTTTGTGCTGACCTCCGAGGCTACTGGCTGGCCCAAGCCAGACCCCCGCATTTTCCATGAGGCCTTACGGCTTGCTCATGTGGAACCGGCAGTGGCAGCCCATATTGGGGACAGTTACCAATGTGATTACAGGGGGGCACGGGCTGTAGGCATGCACAGCTTCCTGGTGATTGGTCCAGGGCCTTTAGACTCTGAAGTCAAGGATTCTGTACCCCAAGAACATATACTCCCCTCACTGCCCCATCTCCTGCCTGCCCTTGACCGCCTGGAGGGCTCACCCCCGGGCCTATGAGTCTGGTGAGGGAAGTGGCTGGACCCAGCAAACAGTAGAGACAGGGAGCCCTTTCCTTCCCAAGACCTGGCCTTTGCCTCCTCCCTGCAGTCTTTATACAACGCATTCTGACTATAAAGCGGTGAGTGTGGGGCTTTCAGCCCTGCCCCACTGGCCAGCTGCTGGTCTCTGAGATGGTTCATTCATCACACCTGTGTCCCTTTTCTACCACGAGTCCCCCTCACCTCCAGCAAGATTCACTAAGGGCACAATTAGCTTCAAAACCAGGTACTTTCGAACTTTGTTTTAGCAGCCGGGCCCTTTTGTTGTGCGAGATCTTATGTGGAACCTCAATATGCGAAACAGGAAAAAAAAGAGAAACTGGTAGGGTTGAAGCAGAGGTCCTGAAGCCCCTCCACACCCCCAAAACCTGAGGTCAGAGGAACATAGTTTGAAAATCAGGGCGATAAGCTGTACTGTAGCGATGTGTCGTCCTCTAGGACCACACAGACTACACAGATTTTAGACAAGGAACACCATAATTACAATCATGAGAAGAAACTACCGATTTATGCCTGCCATGTGTTAGGTACTCTGCTAGTCCTTTATTTGCATATAAAATCCTCAAAGCTATCTAGTGGGTATGGGTAATGTGACCTCCACTTTATGTCAGACAGATTCAGAGGGGAAGTAGCCTGCCTGAGGTCGCAGCTAGTACCTAAGGGAGCCGGGATTCCAACTTAGGCATGTCTGACTCTAAAGCCCATGGGCTTGACCAGTAGTTTGCAAGTAGAAAGGGATCCACGTCACATGAGACATAGTGCAGTGGAGATCCTGGGAGAAAAGGTGAGATGTCCTACAGGATGTCAGTTTTGAAGGACACCCCCAGTCATAAGTGGGACAAGAAAACACAGAATGGGGACCGGAGCCCCAGGTGGCAGTATTGGGAATATGGGGGGGAAAAATCACTGGAGATTGAAGAAGTAGGTTGGGTTTTTTAAATTCCGTGTCTCTTCCTGCCTCTCCCCTTTATACACACACGTCTCTCTCTTTGGCATTTACATCTGTGCACTACCCAGGGCCAAGCACAGGAGCTACCATAGGTGAAAAGCACACAGACACATACACAGTGTATGTTCTGGTGCCAACAGCCAGAGAGGCCTCTGGAATGGACCTTGAACTGGGGCTGCTATTCAGATGGGCAGAAGGATAAGAAGTTCCTCCCTAGCAGGAGGCCTGTGAACTGTGGACTGAGGGCTGCTGTGGGGAGTTGGGCTGGCGGTTTGAGGAGCATGGCATAGCGGCCTTTGAGTGCTGTGTGGAAGAATTTGGCTTGGGCCCCAGTTTTTTGCCCAGGCGAAAGTGAGGAAGGTCTTCTCAGACACCTTCCTAGTGTCAGGCGGTGAGGACGGGGGCGCGAGCTGTGGTCTCAGTACTGCAAAGGCCTCAGCAGTCGTTGCAAACAAAAAAGTTGCCAGTAGGTTTGTGAACTAGATTTATCTTCCCATTGTTCCAAGTGAGTGACTGAGCAAACTTAAGAGTGGGGAGGGCTCTGGCCCCCATCTTTGAGCCCAAGAGCCTGAAGTTATAGGTAAGATTGCCTTTGAACTGTGTTCCCTGAAGAAACAAAAAGGTGAGGACCACTATTCTAATGTGACCTCCTTGGAGAACAGGAAAACACTGGCCTGGGGCCCGAGTGGAGCAGGGCACAGAACCATCTCCAAGCTCTCTGCTGTGTATGCAGGTGAGGAAGACATCGATTTCCCAGCAAACATACCTCTAGATCTGAGCTGCCACTTGGGGGATTTACCCAATTACCAACAAAAAACATGGAAGAAATTTTTCAGTCTTTTAAAACCTTTAATAAGGTACACGTTCCCTAAGGCCGGCTCTCTTACTCCCTTAGCTCTTTCTGGCCTAAAGGCCCTCAGGTCTCTACATTATGTCAGAAGGGGCCATCAGGTGGGGTACTCATCAGCTGCAGGTGGTGGGAGGCTAGAGGGACGGGAGTTCACCCCAGTCACCATGGTGGAATCCTCTGTTTTCTGAGAGGCCAGACAGGCCTGAGGGAGGACACAGCTCCCCAGGCCAGAGTCCTCTGACTAGGAACAGCCTGGGAGGAGTTCTAAATCCCTTCCAAGTTGTCCTTGTATGCTAGAAAAATATTATTTTCTCTATGTGCCATGTCATGAAAAGGACTGAGAAGCACTGAATTGAGAGGATGAAAGGGTTTCCGACACAGGCTGTTCTACCAGAGAACCACTTCTATGTGCTCGAAGCTGGGGCAGATGCCTGAAGAGTCAACAGGCCCCCAGAAGAGTCAACCAATCACCCGTCCACCCACCTACCCACTCACCACCAAACATTTACTGCACACTCACCAGGCACCATGCTGGATGCCAGAGATAAAGTGGTGAACAAGACACCCTCAGAGGGTGGATTTGGGAGACTAAGGCCAGGAGGTAGCAAGCTCCCCACAGATATCCAGCACTTAACAGTTGTACCAGATCTGAAACGGATCCCTACCCCTCCTTAAGCTGCCCAGTGGGCATAGGCAACATTCGGCAAAAGGACGCTGGGTAGAAATGTGGTCTAAAAGGGTAGTAGAGAGGTAGATCTGGGACAAAGGTCAGTGTACGATGGAAATGGTCTGGTCAGCCACAGCGAAGACCGGGAAGAGGGGCCCAGGGAAGGACGCGTGGTGGGTGTGGAGCACCATGCCTGAGGCTGGCTCGTAGAACAGCAGCTCCTGGGCCTGCAAGTCCAGCAGCACGCCCAGCTGGGCTGGGCAACGCAGCAGCCCCAGGGGCTCGTGCTGGCCATTGTGTGAGAAACAAAACTCCTGGTCGTAGCGGGAGAAGACCCAGGAGAAGATGTTGTGGCCCAGACGAGAGTCACTGCCAGAACCCTTGCGGGGCAGCTGGCCTAAGGCCACGCCCACCTTATAGGCACAACTGTTCTGCACGTTCACCATCCAGACGTGCATCCCAGCCAGGAAGGAGGTGGTGGCCAGGGCATTGGGCCAGTGGTCAAAGCGCTCTGGGCCATCTGCACAGGACTTGGACTTCTTAGCATTGAAGGTCAGGGTCCTTCGGTCATCTGACAATTGCAGGAAGGGACTGACAGTCTTCTCGTCAATACGCACATCCTCCGTGCCTGCCAGAAAGAATTCTCAGAGTTGCCCAAGGCCCACCCTCAGCCCTACATTGGTCCCGCCAGTTAGCAAAGGGCTTCTTTACCATTTACTGGCAGTGTGACCTCAGACAAGCCATTTACTCTCTCTGAGCCTCAGTTTCCTCACCTGTAAAATGAGGATCAAAGTAGGTCTTCCCACAGGGTGGACATGAGGATCAAATGAGATGATACATGGAAAGTGCATAGCAATAATATGTGCTCAATAAATTGTGGCTGTGACAACAGTAGTTATTGTTATCTAAGACACTCGTCTGTAAACTCTGATAGAAATAAGGCCCAGAGAAGAGAAGCAAGTTGCCCAAGGTCACAACAAGCTGATGGCAGGGGCAAAATTAAGACTCAGCATTTTGTTCCTACATCTAGCACCTAGCAGTAATCATACTGCATTCCAGTTGTGCAAATTTGTGGCTTCCAGATCAGACTTGTCCTAGGGACATGGCCCCTGGAAGCTCGGAAGCATCAGATATGCAGTTTCCAACAACTAAATGGAACTGCTGGTAAATCAGGCACTGATACCAGATTCTAGAGAAGACAAGCTCTAGCTTGTACTAACATTTTAAGGATAACAGGGGCTGGGGAAAGGGAGGATTAAAATTGAGGGGGAAAAAAATAGATCTATTAATTAACCTAACTTTTCTGTGAATTTTGCAAAAACCAAAACTGGGAGTATGGAAGCTTCCATCCAGCTTGGGGGAAGCCTGCTTTGAGAACCCCCACATTAAGTGGGAATTCATGGAGGCGGGAGACCACGTGACATTCACCTCTGTGGCCCCGGCATGCAGCACAAGGCCAGGCCCACAGTCAGCCTGAGTCACTGTTTGTTAAGGGAGGTGAATTCAGGCAGCTTAATTCTCATTCCAGATGCCCTCCTGTTGGCCATCTATTTTATCTTCTTAAACAGAAACTAGTTTTCCAAGAAATAATACTGAACTGTCCCAGCAGGGCAGGACATAAGGAGGTCATTATGTACAGGAACAAGATTTATCTTAGACCCAGCCACAGAGTGGAGTGGTCTGGAAACAAGAAGGACCTGGCCCAGGTGCTCCAGGCCTGTCCAGAACCTTGGCTCCACTGACAAGCCTGCATCCAGCATCACTGGTTGTTTAAGCTACCATCCCACATGCACTGATCCCCAGTGTTGACCCCATTGCAAATCACAGACAGACAGACAGGCAGAAGCCCAGCTGCTTCCACTGGTGCTGGGCTCTTGCAGCTGCTAACCTGAGAGGGACCCGAAAACTGCTGTCGCCCAGAGTTGGGTCACCAGTGGGCTCCGGGCACACTTCTCATTAAAGTTTAACCTTTTTGACTCTTGTGGATCCAAAATGCCCTCTGCTTCCTCGGTCCTTACACAGAAAAAAAAAAAAAAAAAAGAAAAGAAAAAAAGATTAAATAAGGTTCTGGAAGTGTATCTGGATCAATACACAGTGACAGGAGAGAGACAGAAGGAAAATCCCTTTCCCAAAATTGCTCCCAGGCCTCACACAGGAGCCCTCTAAAGGGGTCTGGAGCCAAAAGGGAAGGTGGACATTCCTCCCACCTTATCCCACCCCAAGGAGCCTCAATTCCAGTAAGGCAAACAATTTACAGGCAAGTAAACATCTGGTGCATGAGGACATGGAGTTGGTGTGCTCCGTCGGGGAAACAACCCGCCAGTGTCTCCAGTAAGTGAGCAGCAGAGCTGGGACTAGGACCTGGGCGCCTTGGACCTCTGCGGCAGTCTTTCTACTTCACTATGCTGCCCAGAGAAAATCTCGCCTCCCCCCAAAACCTGCTGCAGCAGTTATGTTACCCTCGGTTTAATCAAAAGGTACAGCCAGTTTCTCTGATCTTAAAATGCAAACGCCCATTGGAAGGGACTATCAGTTATCTCCCCAACTATAAATTATTCACAGCACTTTGCTCCCAATAATCACCTCTCCTCAGCTCACAGTGGACCCTGGGATTTGGCTGCAGAGAGAATCTGGGAACAAGGAGAGCTGCCATTTATTAAGCAGCCAGGCTCTGAGCTTGCTATTTTCTGTGCAGAATCTCACAGCGTCTTTGCTATAACCTGGGAGATAATTGTTAGCCATTTGACAGGAGAGAACAGAGATTTCTAGAAGGCACTCAGCTAAAAAGGGGAGCTGGATTCAAGTCCTGCCTCCATAAAAAAAAAAAAAAAAGAACAAAGCTAGGCTAGAGTCCAGACTCCATTCAACATAATTCTTCCCTTGACCTGAAATGAAATCTCAAAGGGTTGTAGAGCAAAGTGAGGTTTCAACACAGAGCTTTGCAGACCTCTGAACTGGGATCCAACTAAGAGCTTCCAACCACCTCTGATTGGAAAGATGGCCTTGAGATCAGGCAGCAGTTCTGAGAATACGCACTCTCTTCCCCAAACCTCATGGCTCTTCCCATTAATAAGGGAGCAGGGAGAAAGGTGAGGCACGTCTCCTCATGGGTGCCAGCTCTTTGCGAGACTATCTTTTACTCTGCTGGCTTGGGAGGAACAAAGTGAGCAGAGCCCTAGAAAAGCCGAGAGTGGGCTCTAGTAACAAAGGCTCTTTGTGGACAACAGCGGATCTGCTGCCACCTTCCCAAAGCACCGAGGCTGGGTCTGGAGGAGCCCCAGCTCTCAGGTGGGGAGGAATGAGGAGCCAATATCAGCAGGGCTAAGCTGTCATCCCAGGGCAAATATGAGGCCAATTTTAGACACTCGAATCTAGAGAACCAGCTGATCCAGGTACTTCATGGTACAGAAGAGAAAACTCATGACTCCAAAGGAGTGGGAGTGAACTGGGGTTCAAACACAGCAGGGCACTGGCTGGAATCAGAATGCCTGGTCTGTGCAGCAGGTCCTCTTGCCATAACAGGCCAGAGCTGAGCCCAGATGGGGACATGGAAACAAAATCGGAGCCAGCAAAGGCATTTCTCAGACAAGCGAGTTCCCAGCTAGAACGCGCTTGACAACGCTTTTGAACACGGTACTTTGAGAGCACATACCCTCAACCTAAAGGCACAAAGAACTACAAACAAATCTTGACCTCTACTAATAGGTTTGTCAATAGTAGTACGAGTTTGGCAATTCTCCAACAACTATGTGTGTACTGTAAGAGTAAACAAATGAATCACTCTATCGCTGTTTTCGAGAGCTGGGTTTTCACTGTGAAAGAATAAAGATATAAACAGAGAAAGAGAAGGGAAAGGAAAAATGCTGTGGTGTTCCACTGAAATTAGAAGTTGTGATACAGACTCACGAATAAAAGGACCAGACCACACACAAACTTCCCAGCTCTGTCTGCTGTCTACTGAAAAGGCCTGGAAGCAATGACACATCAGTTGCAATGCACAGCTAATGCCCAGATCTCGGTTTCTATATATTATTATATATTACTCCCTACTAAAAAGAACCAAGATCCCCTGGAGAAATAGCGGAATCCAGGTCTGAGGCAGAAAAAGAACAATTTGATTCTGGGACATATTGTTGTTCCAGAATGCAAGAAAATGCTCTAAGAATGATGGGGACTTGTCAAAGGATACTAGGACAGTTTGAAGATCAAAATTAATAATAGTATAACAGATTATAATGCACTGAGTAAACTAAGAACCCATGAGTTTATATTGATCCTAAATAAGTGAATGAACAAGCAAGCAAATAAATAAATGAATAATTCAGGAAGAAATTTAGCATTAATCGATGCTAAAACTATTAGATGAAAGTTTGAAGGTAAATAGACTATTTACACACAAAAAAAAAATCTCCTCAAATTGCTTAGTAATTACAAAATGGAAGATATAATTTTATAACGAAGAATAAACCTGGTAGGCACCACTTTAGTTATCAAAATTAGTATACCTGATAATGGGACAAAGTGACATCATGTGCCCCTGATTTAATAGACTGAGGACACATCGCTTATGATATATTCTTGCCAAAAGTGTATACCATGAACCTAATCAGATGAACTCAAATTGAGGAATATTTTATAAAACGATAGTCCTAGACCCATTAGAAATGTAAAACAAAGAAAAAGAAAACACAGAAATAAAAAAAAGAAGAAGAAGAAAAAGGCTAAGAAACAATTCCACCAGAATAAAAGACTAGATAGAACCGGCAAAAAGAAAAAAGAAAAAAACGCCAAACACTGTTAAGAACTTTTTGGACATAATTGGCGACACTTGACTATGGGTCGTATATTGGATCATAGTATTATATCAATGTTAAACTACTGGACTTTGTAATTATACTATGGTTACGTAGGAGAATGTCTTTGTTCTTAGGACAGAAATGCTGAAATATTTAAGGATAAAAGGTGATGCTGTCTGCAACTTACTCTCAGGTCAAAAAAAAATAAGTTTTTAATATACACACTTGATAAATAGATAATTTAAAAAGGAGTGGGAAAGAGCAAATCTGGCAAAATGTTAACAATTAGTATTTCTAGGTGAAGCTCATTATACTATTTTTTCAACTTTCCCATAAGTTTGAAATATTTCAAAACAAACAAACAAAAAAATTGAAGATCAAAGTTGTTTTCAAAAGTCACATCAGCCTGATATTGAAGACAGACTGTGTTAGAGGAAGATGGTGAAGATAAAGGAGAAAGAGAAGACTAACAGAACTGTGGAAAGGTTATAGGATGCAAAAAGTAGGAACAAGCCAAAACACATTAAAAGGAGTAAATGAATGTGGGTGCATCTACACCGTGGAATACTTTGCAGGCTTTCCAAGAAGTGAGGTAAGTCTACGTGTACTGACATGGAAAGATTCCAAGAAAGCCTGATAAGGTAAAGTAACGAATAGAAAGTATAAAATGATCCCATCAGTGTTTAAACAACATTTTTTTATTATTATTTTAAAGAGCAGGGGGAACCCAACCTGCATATTCTCCTATGACTATATATAGGAAAGTCCAAAATACACCTATCTGTTCAAATTGATCACCTCTAGGGAATGGGATTGGAAAGGGGTAATTCATTTTAAATTTTAATAGTTTTACATTGGTGGAATATTTTTTACCACTCATACACATGTATTGCTATTGAGACTTAAACACAAAAACAGATAAGAAGAATGGGCTGTGCTTTCTAAGAATAGACCTGAAATCTTGCATGGAAGATTATAAATTTAATTCTTTGCCTGGCAAATTACATCTTCATGGCTACTTTCTCAGGCTCTTGGCTCTCAGCCTTTTGGGACCCAAGTAGGACCTGGTGAAATTCTTTTATTATTGAATAATTAAAAATGCACATTTTGAATGGTAATGAAGATTTGTTTCAAAGATTCTTTCATCAAAGAAAGGGGAGTGAGGTAGAGAAGACAGTATCATGACGGGTGTCAAGTGCGGGTCCCAGTCCGAGCTCTGAAGCTTAAGCAAGTCCCTTCCCCTCTTCAAGCCTCAGCATTCTCATCTGTAGATGGGGGTGTAAAACCCTCCAACAGGGTGACTGTACAGTTTTTAATAGGATAATGTTAGAAAGCCCCTGGCAGGCCCCTGAATAGTAAGTGTTTATTTCACTGCCTTTCTACACGGGTCTAAAGCAGTTCTCCAAGCAAGGGCCAGGAAGACCCCTGTCCATCGAGCCTGGTGCCAGAGAAGTCACTCAGCTGCATGTCCTCGGCTTTCTCCCAGGAGCAACAGGGCCTGAATGCAATGAACTAGGTAGAGGCCTAAGAGCCATGGTTTCTGTGACTGCCCAAGCAAATTACTGAGCCATACTCACCTCTCAAAAATCTCTTGCTCCTTCTGCTGTGAGAAAAGAAAACAGAGTTAGGCTTGGCACCAGAACCCTAGCAGGCAGTCAAGACACAAATATATGCCACTGGCGTGGAGGGCTCCACGTGAACAGAGACCCCAAAATAAAAAAAAAAATTTACTTCTTTAAGACATAGCACAAAGCTTGTATGGTTCTTCACATACCTCCCCCATCCTGCACACTCATAATGAATCACTGTCCCTTTTCCCCAGGGAGTCCTGAGTTTCCCTCAACTACACTTCAGGACAATCACATATTTACCCAACATTTCACGCCCCCATCAAGACTGTCAGCAACTAGATGGCTGGGACTCTTTTTGAATCTTCTATTGTGACTGTCCCAGTGTTTGGGACAGAATGTGCTCTGTACGTGGAAGCTGTGTGACTGAATGAATGCACAATCTAGGACAGTCATGGAAACTGTCCTACTTGAATTGCAGTGGGACAGTTCAGTTGTTCTGCATTCTCATTTCTCTGCTTGGCATATTTATTCAGACATCACGCTGTCCCTTAAAACTGCAGGTATCTGCAAATCTACATAAAATACTTTGAAAGGATGTGCAACAAAATATTAATCACTGTAATTTCCAGGTGGTAGGATTAAAGGTGAGCTCTATATCTTCATATGGCACCCTTGTCAGCTCTCCCAAGTGCAGAGTTCTCTCTGTGTGCTTCAAAACTCTCACCGCCTCCCCTCTTCCTTTAACATAGCTGCAACTCTTATCTTTCAGGTATCAGCTTCTAAGTCACTTCATCCAGGAAGCCTTCCCTGACCACCACCCACTCCCTCAAGACTGGCTTGTGGGGTCCCCAGCTCCTAGGAATGTTATATACCACAGCACATATCCCTCTATACACTATAAATTTATGTATTTGTCTCCTCTATAAGGCTGTAAGTCACCGACAGCTGTATCCTGTAACTCCATTCCACAGCACAATGCTTACCATATAGTAAGTACTCAGTAAATATTTGCTCACTATTAAAAGAATAATTATTGGGTGCAGAAAAAAAAATCTGCATAATTTTATTCCCCTGCCTCATCCCCTGCTCCAAATTATTATTATCTATCCACCTCCTATCAGTAAACATACTCAACGTTTTCAGATTTTTTTGGAAAGACTGGCCAACTGGTCATGCCCTTGCCCTTGCCTGACTTACAATCAGCTGGAGGTCATCCACATGGGTGAGCACGTCCACCAGGCTGGTGCGGATGGCGTCGAGCTTCTGGAGTGCTTCGGCCCAGTGCGCTCGTTGCGTCAGGATACTCTGGTGGGCCCGCTCCTCTTCGCCATGCACGCGCTCCAGCAACCGCTGCTCCTCGGTCTCACACAGACCCCTCACCAGACCCAGCCGCTGGATGACCAGTTCCCGCGCGGCGCTGGCGGTGCTCTAACAAGGGATCAGACAAGGAGTCGGGTCCTGGCAAAGCCCCACGCAAAGTCAGGAGGCTTTGGGCTCGGCCGGAAGGAGAGCTGAGGTCTGCCATGGGTCCTGTAACAGGAGTAATGGTGCCTAAGCCATCCCAGCCAGCCCTAAGAGTTCATGAATATGGTTCAGGGTAAAGAAATGTGAGATCCAGACATCCAGGCCATACCTCGTGGAAGCAGGATCACAGAATCAAAGAGCTAGAGATCCACTGGAATCACCGGCTTATTTCACAGATGCGAAGGAACCAAAGTCAGAGATCACAGAATTGCAGAGCAGGAGCACCTACAAAGTCATCCCCATCAACAGGATCTGTACTCACAGTGGTCCAGTTAATATTTTTGACCAAGTCTGAGGGGAAAAACCTCATTATTTCTTAATCTGTCCAACCCAACTGCTTCCATGGTAGAATTTTTTTCTACAACACAGGAGGCCTGAAATCAGTTCTCAGCCAGTGACGTTAATAGGTGTCCCCTAGCAACTAGCACAGTGTTTGGCACACAGTAGGCACTTAAATATCTACTGAATAACTGTTGGGAAAATTTTTTCTGACTTAGTCAAAAATCTCTTGGTAGCACTCACATGCCAAGCTAGTGATAGAGCTGGGACCAGAACCCAGTTCCCTTGACGCTCAGTCCAACACTATTTCCTTACACCAATGCCATCAGGTAACCAATCCTCCCCGAAGGTGTCTGTTGTATGAAGCACCTACACTGTTGCCGGACAAGTGAGAACAGTCTCCTTCACCCAGAAAATCAGAGATGGCCAGCAGCTTCCCTGTGCCTTGCCCTTGAAGACCCGCTTTGCTCGGTGCGGGGGAAATTATCCCTGATGAATGGGAGAAACTGTGACCCGCAATTTCCCCAATGGGGAAGAGAGAGTGCGAAGTAGATGGCCATGTGAACCCAGGAGTTCAGACCCCAACTTCAGTGCTCTCTTGAGGCAATATGACAGAGTGCTTAGAAAATTAGGCTTTAGAGACAATGTCAAGGTTTTACTCTTGCTGCTTCACTTACTGTGGAACTTTAAGCATGTTACTTATCTTCCCTGTGCCTCAGTTTTCTAATCTGTCAACTGAGGGCAATAATAGTACCTACCTCATAAGGCTACTATGATGGATTAAATGAGTTAATATGTATATAGTAAATAGAACAGAGCCAGCACATGACTATTGAATAACATCAGCTACGGCTCTCCTCTCTGTACTTCCTTAATGCCTTACCCACGGTGGTGGGTCTCTGCAGCCATGTTTGTACTGTGTGATCAGGATCAAGAACTGACCTTGATCCAAGAGGCATCGGATACTCCGTGACTAGAAGATGTCAGTTTTAACACACTTCTTGATTCATTCCCAGAAATAAATAGAAAAGAAAAAAAAAGTTCCCTTTCCGAAGATATGACAGAATAAACTGAAAATCCTCCTAGAACAAAAACATAGAAATGCTAGAAAAAGAGCCCAAAACTTGAAAGTGAAGCTGCTTTGGTGGCTAAATAAAGAAAATCCCCTGGGGTTCAAAAGTAGAAAGGAAACTGAAAACCAGTATAATCAAGAACTGAGTTCATTAGCTATTAGAGAAATGCAAATCAAAACCACAATGAGATACTATCTCACACCTGTTAGAATGGCTATCATCAACAATACAAGTAATAACAAGTGTTGGAGAGGTTGTTGGGAAAGAAGGAACCCTCACACACTGCTGGTGGGAATGTAAATAGGTACAGCCACTATGTAAAACAGTATGGAGGTTCCACAAAAAAATTAAGAAGAGAATTCCCATATGACCCAGCAATCCCTCTTCTGGGCACTTACCTGAAAAACTTGAAAACATTTATTTGTAAAGATTTTTGTACCCCTGTGTTCACAGTGGCCAAGACATGGAAACAACCAAAGTGTCCTTCAATAGATGATTGGATAAAGATGTGAGATACACACACACACACACACACACACACACACACACACACACCACATCATATATATAATGGAATATTACTCAGCCATAGGAAAAGATGAAATATTACCATTTGCAACAACATGGATGGATCTTCAGAATATCAAACTAAGCGAAATAAGTCAGAAAGAAAAATGAAGAACCATATGATTTCACTCAAATGTGGGATATAAAACTGAATGCAACAAACAAACAAAACAAATAAAAACTCATAGACACAAACAACAGTTTAGTGGTTACCAGAGGGAAAGTGGGGAGTGAGTGAGGTAGAAACGAATAAAGGGGATCAAATAATATGTTGACAGAAGGAGATTCGACTTTGAGTGGTAAACATACAATGCAATATACGGATGATGTATTATTGAATTATACACTTGAAATCTATATAATTTTATTAACCAATGGCACCCCAACAAATTTAATTAAAAATAAAAAAGAGCTGAGGATTCAATTGTCCAGGATAGAGCCTATGATTTACTTTAAAATTGTATACTCATCTAAACCATCATACAGAAAAGAGAGCAATAAAATGTCTCTAATCAAAAATGGAATATTTCCTATATATAGAAAGGATTTATTGAAAGATGTACTTTAACTAAAATATTGGGCAACAATATGTAAGACCAGAAGGGTCGCTGGATTAAAACATTTTTATGGTATTTGTATTATTCTAGTTGACTGATTTTAGACATTGTTAAGTATTTGTGTTAAAATTTTTAAGGATACCAAAAAAAGGCCTTAAATAGACTAAATATCTTTCAGACTAGGAAAGAAGAGGGAGGTGGTGTTGATTAACCCAAAAGAAGGCAGGAAATAAAGAAAAAAAAGCATAGAAAAAGTATACTATATAGAAAACATAATTGAATGACAGTTATAAATCCAAGTATATTAGCAATCACAATAGTGATAAATTGATTTAACACCCTAGTTAAAAAAAAACAGCAACTATCAGATTGAATTTTTTAAAAAGAAAGCAAAATCCAGTTATAAGACACAACCAAAACATGAGATCATATAGAAGTTGAAAGTAAAAGGAAAGAAAATGATACACCAGGAAAATATTGTTGATATAGTAATAAATAAAGGATGAAATAGACTTTAAGGCAAAAAGAATTCCTGGGCATAAAAGGCCACTCTAAAGTGATAAACGAAATGGTTTACCAAGAATAGGTAACAAACCTAAATTACACAAATAGCATAAAAATATAAAAAGGATAACTGACAGAATTATTCTTTAAGGAAAGAATTATTAAGGAAAAACAGACAAGTCCACAGCATGATATGAAAATGTAAATGTCCTTTGCTGGTAGTCAACAAATCTGACAGATAAAAAATTAGTAAGTATAGAAAAGATTCGGGCCAATTAATAAGCTTAATTAATAGACATATATAGAACCCTACACATTTTCTCAAGTGTATGTGAAACATTCACCCAAATTGAAACATTCACCAAATTGAATATGGCATGGAGCAAGCCTCAACAAATTCCGAACAATTCACATCATACAGACTACAACGTAGTTAAGTTAGAAATCAGTAAAACATAATAATAATAATAATCCTAATAATAAGATTTTTAAAAGTAAACTGACACACATATAGAGTAATTTCTCTGCAATTCACTGTATGTGAATGTACAATTATCTCAAAGTCATCTATGGATATTTAACTGTTCACACTCTTACATTTGGATATTTAAAAGCCTATTTCTGATAACTCGTAGTAAAAGAGCAAATTATAATGAAAATTTAGAAATATGTATAACTGAATGAATATGAAAAAAAGACATCAAATTTATATGATGTACCTATATCAACACCTAGAAGAAAATATATGGTTTAAATGCTCACCTTGAGAAATAAGAAGCAAGGACTAAAGTAACAGACTGGTTCAACTCAGGAAGATGAACCACAACAGATATGTAAAAACGAAAACTAAAAGAAAAATTTATAAAGAGGAAATAATTTTTTAAAGGCAAAAAAGAAAGGATTAAAATACTAAAAGCTGATTCTTTGATAAGACTAACATGGTAGACAAACCTGTGACAACTTTGATCAAGATTAAGAACAACATTATGCCATTAAATTTAAAAACAGACAAAATAGATCATTTTTCCAGAAAGGATTTACTAAAACCAAAAAAGAAAAAGAAAAAGAAAGAACAGGAATAATCCTATAGTTGTGGAAAATAAATCAGTAGTTAAAAATCTACCAAAAGAAATACCATCAAGTCCAGATAGTGTTACAGAGGAAGTTACCAAACAAGTGATAAATTGATTTAACATCCTAGTCAAAAAAACAGCACAGATAATTCCTATCTTATACAAACTCCACCAGTGAAAATAGAGTTCTGTTTCTCAGTTCATTGAATAAGGCTTACATAACCTCGATACCAAAATCCGATAAGGACTATAAAATGAAATTCATAGGCTAATCCTACTCTTGAGCATAGATGCAAAAATTCTTTTTTAAAATGCTAAATGAAGATATCAATCCAAACCCAGAAATTCTGTGTAACAATAATATAAGGGGAAGGAGGAGGGGTGGCGTAGCTATAAAAGTGTAGCCCAAAGGATCCTTGTGATGAAACTGTTCTGTATATTGATTGTGGTGGAAGTCACATGAATCTATACATGTGATAAAATTGCATAGAATACACACACACACACACACACACACACACAAATGAATGCATGTAAAACTGGTGAAATCTGAATAATGTGTCCTATCAATGTCAGTTTCCTGGTTATGACATTATGCCATAGTCAGGCAAGATGGTACCATTATACGTGAATCTGCAATTATCTCAAAATTAAAAGTTAAAAAAATACATTTTGATCAAGTCTGGTCAGTTTCCCCCAGAAATTCAAGGATGGTTTGGCATTAGAAACTCTACTAAAACATTACCATATTCGCAGATTGACAGAGTACAAAATATATCTATAAACTGACAAACAGCATCATTAAGAAACTACAGAAAAGGTAACATATAATGGAAAATAGGAGCAATCGGAAAAGAACTTCCACGAGCTCTACCCATCACCTACCTATCTACCTGCACCTGTGCTCTGACTCTCTGTGGATAAACTGTCCGTGCTTTTCCACTTGTTTGCTAGATCCTACCTTCTTTGCTGTACCAAATTTTCCCCTTTCTCTTACGTCATTAATTTCCCCCTTTCTCCTGGACAATTCCCATCAGCATACACACATAGAGTAATTTCTACCACCATCTAATAAACAAAACAAACAAACAAAGCTCCCCTCAATCCCACAGCCCCTCTACTACTATCCTATTTCTCAGCTCCCTTCTACAGCAAAGCTCCCCAGGAGTTGTCTGTGTCAACCACCCCAAACTGCTCTTCTATTTTCTCTTAAACCCACTCCAATCCACCACTCTACAAAACTCCTCTTGTCAGGATCTCCAATGTTGTGTGTGTTACTAAATCCAAAGGTCCATTCTCAGGTACTATGGGGGAAGGAAAGAGGGAATGTGCAGAAGAAAATTCATAGCTCCTGCCCCTGAAAGGCGTACTTGAGGAATGTAGCCATGGCAATGAGTCAACTGAATAAAGGATCAGCAGTGGAATGTAGCAGAAGGAGCACTGGCCTTGGAGTCACAAGATCCAGGTCATAAAATTGACTCTGGCAGGAAACTGTGGGACCTTGCAGAAGTCAATTAACCTTTATGGGTTTCCACATCTGTAAACAGGGATGTTACTGCCACCTACTGCATAAGACTGTCATAAAGAATACTCAATGTACAAGTCCCTAGGTTATTTCATAATTCTCAGGCTGAGCACAAAATAATTACATAATAGAAGAATGCTGCCCTTCTTGATCCCTTACCCCCCACGAAGTTATCTTCTAGCAGAGTCTTTGCACCCAGTGTTTTACTATGCCCAGAGTAAAACGAAGGCTCAGAGAAATAGGAAATCATCCCTCCGGGGTATCCAGCTTTGTTAGCAGCACAATGAGTCTGTGAGGCTGAGAAGAAACCCTAGACTGGTTCAAGCCCCTAAGGCTGGGGTCTTATCCTAGGAGGGGGTCCAGAGTAGAGAAGAATGGGAAAGAATTACATACCACTACTCCCTGGTTCTTCCCTGGCAGGACCTCGGTCACATACTTGGTGATGCTGGCACTCTGTAACTGCAGTTTCTCACACTGGTCCACAATCTTGTTCTGCAACACAAATGACACCCATGGTGTCTTGATCCATTCACTCTATTCCATTGAGTTTTCCCTTTTACCCCACCTCTGCCATCCACACCCTCTGTCGTATGCCAGACCTCATCATTATTGAAAACTATACCACCTCCAAAATCTTCATTTCAATGATCCCCACACCCTGTCTACCACTTCCTACCCTTCTGGACCACTCACTCTAGAATTTCCATTCCAACAATTCTTCGGTTCAGTTGGAGCTACCAATACATTAGTCTTAACCACTTTTCGCCAACCGTCATTCTCTTTTGTGGCCTCGTTTCCATCTTTCTCCTGAAATCCGGTGGCCTATCATTATAATCATTTTCCTGCAAGTACTCTCAGTCCTTCTTCATACCCACTTCTCTGACCCACCATACCTGCACCTGAGCAGACGAGCATGGCTTCTCAAGCTTCTCTTCCTCAAATATTCTCCCCATTAAATGACACCATCAATCATTAACCTCATTACTCAGAAAAAAGAAAAAAAAAAAACCAGCAGAATCTCTTCTCTCCTCTGGGCACTTCTGCTCACCTCCACTCCTGCTGTTCTACCATAATCTACCAGATCACCATTATCTCTCACAATGACCACTGTTAGAGCCTCCTAACTGGGCTTCCATTCTTGAACCCCACAGCTAGACACTGCCACCTTTGTAAGAAAATCAGATCAGGTCACTCACTGTCCCTGCTCAAAACTTTCCAATGACTTTGCAAAACACCCACAGTGAGATGAGATCAAGCTTTTTACCTTAGCCAACAAGGCCCTACCTCATGCGACTCTGTACCTCTGCTTTTACCACTCTCCACACTGGCCTTCTTTCTGTCCCATAAACACACCAAATTTATCCAACCTCAGTGCCCTTGCACCTGCTGTTTCTTCCCTATACCTCTTCTTCCATATACCTCTGTCTCGCTCCTCCCATCCATTCACATGTCACTTATTCAGAAACATTCCCTGACCACCCCACATCCCATTCCCTTAATTTTGCCTATTTTTCTCCCTGGGGCCGTCACTCTCTGACTGTATATTATGTGTTTGTTTACCCTTTTTTTTGCCCTCTTCCCTCCACCACTGGAACATAGGCACCATGACTTTGACTTACTCTCCTTGTTCCACTACCTAAAAGAGAGTTCCTACACATAGAAGGCCCTGAATAAATATTTGTTGAATAAATGAAACTCACTTCCTTGACACAAGAAGTTCAGCAGTTTACAGCTGCCAAAGCTGTAAGTATCGCCCATGAGAGCAGGGGAGAGTTTTAGAAATGAAGAAGCTGAGGCCCACAGGGAACTGACTTGCCCGAGGAGATATGGCCAGGTCCCTGCTTTTTCACTCCATTTCTCCTTATAACAACCAGAGCCTTTCTAAGCAGCAGCCCCTCCACGATCTCTCCTAAGAGCATTGCCCTAGTTTCGTCTGCCAGAAGGCAACTCAGCTACCTCTTCTAGGAAGACCTTGTAAATCCTTACCTCCTTCCACCCCCCACCCCCACACCGCCCCAATCAGGAATTAGACTGACACCTCACCAGTCCGAAATACAAAGTCATAGAATTGAGCTGATTGGGAAGAAGCTGAGTTCCTTCAACACGGGACTGAAGGAACTGAGACTAGCTTCTGAAAAGCTACAGGGGCAGAAATCCAGAAGGTAAGTGAGAAGTTGTTTGAAAGGCTGCTGTTTTTTGTCCAGTTCAGAAACAATCTTGCCCTGGGGTGAAATTTCTTTGCTGGCTGAAGGGATAGGGAAAGGGGCACAAAAAAAAGTCACGATCTAATCAAAATTGGAGGGAGAAAGGACAAGACGAACCTCCCTCCAGGCAAAGCACTGAATATGCTTAGTAGGGTCCAGGGAAGGCTCCCCAGGTAGAGTGCATTCCAACACAAGCACCAGGCCCGCCACCCTGCCCCAGGCTTCACCTCTTCCACCATTCGAATTCAGCCCCAAAGGGCAACTTTTTAAAGGTTTTCATTAAACTCTCACTCCCATTAGCTTCACTTCCTCCCTCCAACCACTGAAGCAAAGTGGTAGTGGTTTCCTCTGGCCTAGTCAATGACTGCCCTGGTCCAGCCTCTGAACAGTGGGAACCTTGAAGGAGTTACTGCCCTGTTCTGGGCCTCCACTTTCTCATCTGTAAAATGTGGATAGGACTACCACTTCAAAGGCTTGGTCTGGATGAAATGAAATGATGATATTTAAGTGCTTTGGAACTTGTAAAGTTTCTATGCATTATGCAAGTTTATTAAACCACATTATCCAAGTTTCTTTCCATTCGCTACTGTGGATAATGGAGACAAGTAAGACCAACCAGGAGCTTACAGGTGTCATTGAATACCTGAATCCCTCCTGGTCCCAGCACCCTGTCAGATGTGTTTGATACAGTCTAGACGGTAGGCAAGTCCCCAGCTAGAGTCCTCAGCCTCACAGCTGGGCAAACTCCAGGGAGAAGTTGGGAAAATTAACTTTTAATCATACTGCAAGGAAATCCCCAGGGGCCACAGGTAGGGTAGGAGGAAGAAGGAAGCCCCAAGGTGACTTCGACTCTCCAATCTCAGCAGCTCAGGGCAGGGGTGTTGATAGAAAGGTGACCAGCCTGGAGCCAAGTGGAGGGTGGAGACGGGGAGAAACCCTAGGGTTCCAGGAGGAACCTCCTGATATCCTCCTCCGCTCCCCCATTTACTTGGGTGACACCAGCTTCAAGTACATACAGTCAAGGCCAATCCTGAAAAGGAAAAGAAATCGCCTCACCAGGAAACCTGAAGGGCGGGTGAGGAGAGGGGTTTTGAACAGATGGGCTGAGGAGTGAGGAGGGGCTGGATTTTTAACCAGAGGTCAGCTTCCCCCCGGGTGGAAGTTGGGGCAACTGGAACAGCAGAGCCCTTTATTGCCCAAGCCCAGGCCCAGCTCCCAACCGGTTCAACAGAGCAACGGAGAAACGGCAGCTGAATCCACCAGTATGTGATCTCACAATCTTATTTCTATCGTATAACTCTATTAAATGCGTGCAATTTGTTGCCACCAAACTACAGATGAGGACACTGAGATTCAGGGAGTTGCTAGACTCAGGAGAAGGACAGACAGAGGCGGGATCCAAATTCAGGTCTGCCCGACCCCGGCCGCCACACCCTTAACCGCCTCGTTCTACCGTCAGTACCACTGCGGAGGCAGGGCTCCTGGCCCCGCCGCGCGGTCAGCCTGGCCCCAGGCTCTCGGGGCCCCGCCGGGTCTCGCCCAGCACGCCTGCCTCCGGCGCGCCCTCCCTCCGGAACCCCCGCCTTGTGGCGCCCACGCCCGCTCACCCGCAGCTCTTCTGCGCGCTCTTGCGCCGGGCGGATGCGGTGTCCCTGGCAGCGGCCGCCCGGCTCCGCGCAGGCGGCGCACACCGGCCGTCGCTCGGAGCAGCAGAACCACCTCAGAGCCTGGCCATGCTCGGGACAGAGCGGTTCCGACTCGGACCCCGACCCAGGTTCTGGTCTCGGACCCAGACCCTGCCCCACGCTCTCCGCTGACATGGCCGAGCGCCCGCCGGGCGCCGCGCGCTCCACCTGTCGCAGGTGGCTGCTGGGCGGGGCCTCGATGACCCCGCCCCGGGGCCCCGACGGGCGTCCCCGCGCGCGGTCACCGCGCTTCCTCCCCACCGCTCACCGCCCCGTGGGTGGGCGCCGCGAATCCGCGTCGGGACACTGGCCCAGATCCCGCCCTCTTCGGCAGTTATTTTTATTTTTTTAATTATTATTTTTTTTTGCTGAAACACCAGATATTAATGTAACGTTGAAAACTTAGTTGAGCACTTGTAAGTACCAGACTTTTGCTAAGCGCTTTGTAAGAGTTCTATCAGGTAATACAACGGCTTTCTTTGAGAGGCAGCTTTAGACAAGTGCTAGCTTGAAGGTAGGTTCTGTTATCAAACTATCTGGGCTCCAGTCCCGTATAGCTGCCCATTGGCTGAATACTCTCCAGGGCCTCAGCTGTAAAAGGAGGATAAGGAAGGTACCTACCTCACAGATTTGTGCTGAGGATTAAATGAGTTAAAACACTTAAAACAGTATCTGGAGCACGGACAGGGCTGCAATTAAGCGTCTGCTGATAGTACAAGGGAAGTACTATGATTTCCATTTTTATAGAGTTTAAGTAACTTGCCAGGGGTCACATTAATAATTGATAGCAATGAGATTGGAAACCAGGCAGTTTGACATATGGTTAATATGATTGATAATTTTAATCGCGTATTAAAGCCTAATGAGGAACTTCTATGTTAGGCCGATTTCCCCCAAAGAATTTACATTCAAATTTTAATTTGAAAAAATTCTGAACTAGAACTGAAAAAAAATTAATGCATGTTTATTGAAGAAATTAGACTATGCAAATAAGTACCAGGATGAAAAACCCATCCCCAGGGGGGGGAAAAACCCAACAGCACTGCTAATATGTATGTGACCTGTCTTGAAGCTTTTTTTCTTAGGATCTGATTAATCAGTCTAAGCCCAAATTGAACCCTCTGCTGGGGCTCCAGCCCAGTCTTTCTGGGCACACAAGAAGAGCACTGCTCCCCAACCCCCAAATTATATTTTAGGAGGTCTTGGCAGAGGGCTGAGGAGAGAACTCAGCCAAAGCAAGAAGGAGCCAGGCCTTCGACTTCAAAGAGTATCCTGAGTTCATAAGAACTGGGCACTTGTGAGAGCAAAATCAGAAAGAGAAACATCACTGCATCCTGCAACTTGTTGGAGCTCAAGCACCTCTACCCTGAGGTGCCTCTGAGTGGCCGCTACACAAAAGAGAAACTTTCCCTTCTCTCAGTCCCTACAGCTTCAGCCCCTGAGGGTAAGAACAGCTAACAGACCAGAGCTGTGTCACTTAACAGCTAAGGGATCTTAATCAGATTATTTGGTCCTGCTGTGTCTCAGTTTTCTCATCTCTAAAATGGGGGTGTAGTAGTATCTATCTCTGAGGGCTGCTTCAAGAATTAAACGACATCTTGTCTGCAAAGATCTATTAGCTTGGGTGTATGGCATACACTTAGGGACTAATAAATATTTTATTATACATGTAAGGATCAGTAAGTATACTTGTAGCAGTTTTTTAGAACGTAAATTGTGTGACGTTCTTTGGTGGGGGCTGGGAATGCAGCATTACTGGTATCAAAAGAAGTTTCTAATGCAATCCCAATAGGGGGATGAAGACTGCGTAACGGCATTTTCCCTCCTCTAGGGGTGGGGAAGGAAATGAGCCACCGTAATTAGAGATTGTGGTTAGAAATTTTTGTTCTAAGGACTGAGGGTAGGGAGGGCTATTTGCTCTTATGGTAAAAACAAAGAAAACAAAGAAGTGATTTTGTGTGATGGGAAAAGAGACTGTGGCGGGCAGGGGGAAGATGAAAGGGTTAAGGTCCGTGGGGAGAGTGGGGCTTCTCTTCAATGAGTGTAACCCTGGAGCAGTCAGTGGCCCTAGAAGGGCAGAAGCAGCAGCAGCAGCAAAATCACCAGAAGTCCTTCCACACAGAGGGACTAGGAAGTGCAAGGAGCTTAGGAGGTGGGAGTGGATTTGCTTTCATAAAATTGGGATCATCTGTTCCACCATTCAGAGGCCCTTCCTTTAATGTGCACGAGGCCGACCCATGTCCCCACATGAGGCCTCAGGACACTCATAAACCCCCACATGGTGGCTCTGAAGCTTTATCGGGCTTCAGGATCACCCTGGCGGGCATGTAGACTTTCTAGTAAGATTCTCCTTTGTCAATCCTGGGGGGAAGCCAGGAACACACATTTGTAGCAGTTGCACTGACACTAGGATACAAATGACCCCTCTGACTACCAAAAACACTCCTTAAGGCAGTGGCCACCCTTTAATAGGTGGTGAAATCAATTTAAGGGGTGGAGACCAGCATCTTAGGAAAAAAAAAAAAAGAAGAAGAAGAAGAAAAGAAAAAAGGGAAAAAAGAGAAAACATTGCTCATACTAAGAGTTTTTTGTTTCAGTTAAATATAGTACATATACATTTATGAACACTGGGGATCGAATGTATTTCTTACTGAGGGTCATGGTCAGAAAAGTTTGAAAGGTGACCTCAGGAGCATTGGTGGGAGTGGGGAAGGTTGTGCTTGAACTTTAAAGCTTGCCTAAGCAGGATCCCCTGAGCTGGGGACAGAAAAGAATGGACACCTTTGTTACATTTTAATCATTCAACAGATTTTATTGAGCACCTATCTATGTGTCAGCCGTATTTAAAACACTGAGCATACTGCCGTAAAGAACAAAGTCTACTCTCCTGGACAAATAAAACAAATGAAAGTGTAATATAACATCGGTAAGCGATAAGAGCTGTGAAAAAGACTCAGACATTGGAGAGAAGAGAGCTGGATGGAGGTGCTGATCTAGAGAGGATGATCTAGGAGATCGCTTAGATGAGTGCCACTGGAACTGTGCCCTGGATAAAGACAGCAAGCGTGCCTTGAATAACTGGAAAAGGAGCTTTCCAGACAGAGGGACCAGCAAGGGCAAAATTTCTTTTTATGCCATAAACTCTGCTCTGCACTCACCAAAGAATCATACAGAATTCATATTCTGAAAAGGTGCTACAGGTATATTTACACACCCTCACTTATTCATTATCCCCTGACTGTATGGCATAGAGGGGAAAGTATTTTTCAAAAATTGGGATTATCTTTACATTCTGCTCTGTAACCTGCCTTTTCACTTGCTCATTTATGACATTTGGCTTTGTATTTTTTTTTTCACCTTTTTGATAATGAGTACTTGGGAAATTCTATCATAAAGGACTGTTTTTCCCCAGCCTTTACTGTGCCTCAGGCCTGCTCTTCAACCGGGAACCCAGCCCTCTTCTGCTTGCCAGGTGGGGCTCTTGGTTAATCTCTGGCCCCGCCTCACCCTGTGCCTCCTTCCTCCTCAGACCCTGATCCAACCACCGTCTCTGGTGTTGGGGCTGGAAATCATCTGACTGGGGTTTGCATGGTTTCCAGGAGTGGCAAGAAAACTGTCAATTCTGCGGCTTCTTTTGTGACGTTTTCACAGCACAACCAGCTTCAACTGTCACCTTTAAGAATCTGGCAGCCTGCCAGGGCAGACAGACTCAGACCACATGGGTTCCATGTGATGAAGTCCAGGCCCCCAAGAAGAGAGAATCCTTTCTGCCCTGGCCAGACCAGACTAGACTCGATGAGACAAGGTCTCATTTCCAGAGGACTCTTAGGATCACCACACTTCAGAGGAGGGACGATGTCAAACTGGGCAAGTCCAGGAGAGAATAACCAGTTCAGGCAGTAAAGAGCTAAGAACTAGGATTATATTTCTATAAGGCAGAATTGGAGGCACTGGTAGTGTTAGGTTGACAGGATGAAGGGTGAAGAGGAACAAGAGGGGACATGAAATGGTTGCTTACACTAAGAGTTTTCTATCCTGTATCCTAATTGGTTGTCCATGACTATCTTCCCCTTTTATTCTTTATTCAGAAATACTCATTGAAGATCTACTGTGTGATAGACCTGTGCTGTCCAATACCATATCCACTAGCCACATGTGACTACTTAAAGTTAAAATTAAAGACAATTTAAAATGCAGTTCTTAAGTTGCACTAGATAAATTTCAGATGTTCAATAGCCACATGTGGCTCAGAGCTGGCATATTGGACAGTGCAGATATAGAACACTTTCATCATGGTAAATGTTTTATCACAGTGCTGTGATTGACCCTGGGTTAGAGACCAGCAATAAATAGAGGTGTATATAAGACTTAGTCACTGCTCACATGGAGCTCACAGGCAAGTGAGAGATAAGCAAATGAAAAATTATGTTATATAGGGAAAAGTGTGCTGGCTTTGGAAGCATAAAGGAAGGATAGCTAACTCAGTTTGAAGGAGGAGAGGAGTGATTAGGAAAGATGAGGGTAGAGAGGGGACTGGTCTCTAAGCTAAGGATAGTTATCCAGACAAAGATAGGTGAGGGGATATAAGGAGATGCTCTGAACAGAGACAACACCATGTACAAGGATTCAAAGAGGACAGCAAAATGAGCCAGGGAGCCGCAAGTAATTTAGACCATTGAAGTGTGGGTAGCAGAGGCAGAAGATGAGGCTAAAGATATATAGCCAACCTGATAGACCTAATGAAGGAATTTGGACTTCGCCTTGGATATCAGTTATTTACTATGTATAACAAGCCCCCCCCCCCAGAACTTAGTGGCTTAAAATAACAACTGTTTATTTGCTCACAATTCTGTGCATTGAAAAATTGAGCTGGGCTCAGATGGGCTGTCCTTCTGACGGTTACTCATGTGGTTGCAGTTATCTAATGACTCAGCTAGAGCGATGGTCTAAAATGGTCTCTCTCGCATATCTGACATATGGTACTAGTTATTGGATGGGCCATGTCTTAAACAGTCTAGCCTGGGCTGCTTCTTATGGTGGCAGTGTTCCAAGAAAATGAGAGCAGAAACTACAAGGCTTTTGAGGCTTAAACTCAGAAATAGCACAATGTGACTTTCACCACATTCTATGATCAAAACAAGTTACAAGGCCAGTCCTGATGGGAGAAGCTACAAAGAATATGTGATAATTTTTAATCTATCACACCTTAACTGAGGTGATTGGTAAAGAGATTTTTATTTTTAGGATATTTAGGAGGTAAAATCGAGAAGTCTTGGGGATTGTTCTGGAACAAGGAAGATAGGGTGAAGTTACAAATGACTCTTAGATCCTTGCGTGGGTGATTGGTGAATGGTAGTGCCCCGCATTCAGAAAGAAAAGAGGAAGAACAGGTTTGGGGGGAAGATAATGTTTCCAGTGAGTCACGTCAAGGATGAGGTGTATTTTACATAGCCAGATGGAAATGGGAAGGAAGCAGGTGGATATACAGGTCTGAGAAAAGTCTAGCTAGATATACTAGTTTGGAAGTCTCAGGTGCCTTAAGCCTAAAGCATCTTCCAGGGGCTATATCCCCAGAGCTGAAGCATCTTGAGGTTATGGACCTCATAAGTCAACTCCGTGGCTGTACTTAGCCTAGCCTGATTCCCCAAGGCAAAGCAATCCGTCTCTCCTGCTTGAAGGTTGTTGTGGGAAAGAGGGATTAAGCTTTTATAGAGAGCCCTCAGCTCTGACTAAGATCAGTGTTGCAAGTGGCATGGAGGTATATCCCAGCCCCTGACAGGAGGAGTCTAACGACAAGCCACTGAGTGGGGAAAGTAATGAGTACATCACATCATTACCAAGGGAATGTCAACAGGGGCTAGAAGAAACCTCTTTAGGGATGCTGTGGAGGGGACTCCTTCTCTGGGTTGGAAGAGAGACCCAGTCGTCAGCCTTGATATTCTATAAAGGTAAATAGTAAATGTCCCTCACCACCCTTCCCCTCATTCCCACAGGCACCTACCTAACTTTCAGAAACTTCACCGAAGGCAGTTCTGCTCGGAGATCAGCAGGGCAGGAGACACTTACTAGAGTGCAAAAGAAATGTCGGCTAGGATCCCTGTATTCATTCATTCATTCATTCATTCATTCACTCGACAAACATTCCACAAGCCTCTACTGTACACCAAGCCCTGTGCTATGCTCTAGAATACAGAAACCAATGGACTCTAGTGTGGAAGCAATGAGACTGCAGCTGCAAAAACTTGATCTTGTAGCTGCTACTAGTTTCCAGAACTGTCTTCCCACTGGATCTCAAGAAGGTATTGAGTGATCCCTTTGCCATGGTAGTGGGCTGTAGAAGTTTGATGAAAGAAACAGTGAAAAGAATGAAGGAATGGGGTCTCTGGGGAAGTGTTCAAATGAGGTTTCTCTGCCTGGGTGGAATCAGAGAACATTCCAAAGAAATAAAGCAACACCGCTATGTGGGCGAATAACAATTTAAAGGGCGACTTTTGTTAAGTTTTTTTCTCCGTGAATATTATGGTGGTACCCGATTTCCTTTTTTTATATAGATTCTCTGGCAGCGTGGTCTTGGGCACATCTGTCCTCTTCTCTGGAACCTTATCAACGCATTATTGCAGTAAGAAAGCAGGGCGGGGCGCTCTCGGCTCGGCCTCTGGGAAACGTCAGGAAAGCGGAACCACAATTCAGCAGCAGGCGAGGACGCCCGGAGGCTTTTCGCCCGGACTCCTACCCTAGCGACGCGCGCCTCGTTGCTAGGGGTGGAGGTACCTGAGGCTGTGCAGCGCGGAGGCTGCGGTAGACCTTTGGCTCCGCGCCCCCGCCGGCCTCAGCTCCGGGCTGAGTAGCCTGCCGATGGGTATGGAGCCTGACGGGGGAGGAGGGACTCAGCGGGCGGGCGACAAAGTGGAAGTCCTCACGCTCTCCATCCGCAGACGCCTACCTGGCCGAAGCAAGGAGAGAATTCCGAGGGCTGGTCTTGGGTTGGGTGGCGCTAGATTCCCATCCTAAATACACATCAAAAATAAGTTTTGGCCGTCCGTATGGACTGGGTGAAGGACATTAGTAATCTGAAGAGCCAGAAAGGAAAAACCGCACACGGGTTGTCCTCAAAGCTTGGGGCAATCTTGAGATTCTGGCCTAGTACTGACTCCCTGTGTGACTCTGGGAAAGACCCTATTATTTTCTGGGTCTCTATTCCCCCTATCTGTACTATTAGAGATTCGAATTAGACCATCTCCAATGTGCTTCTATTATGATTTTTATTTGAGTTTTGGTTTACATGCCTCAGTCTCACAGAGTGTACGTTAAATGTGTATAGAGGGAGATAAGGGGAGAGGGAGGGTAATGTGAAATCAACATTTACATACATAGTGGACCAAGAGTCCAGGGAAATAAGGTCTGGTTCCCCACTTCTGTCCATGTGTGATCTTCAGCAAGACACAACCCTCTGAGTCCCGGTTTCTTCATGGAAAATAATAGCTGGGTGTATGCTGGAGTGTATCAACGCATGTGGCACTGGAGAGCTAAAAGAGAATTTTCTGAGTTATATTTGGGGTGACCAGTGTGTATCTCAAGGTTTTTGGAAAGCAAATTGAGGCAGAAATGGATCCTAGGATTCAGATTTAGGCCTGGTTCCATGAAGAACCGAAATGAACTTCCAGAGCCATAATTGAATTTATGGTTTGCCCAAGTTCTCACCATCCTTTCCAGGCCTGAAATTGGATGGGGCAGGGTAAGTGCTCCCTGAAGGATTTGCCTTTGTGGCGTTTTAAAGGACTCATAAGTTGTTGGGTCCATAAAAATCTTCTTGCTAAGCAAAATCTTCACTTTAATATACTATTCATTCATTCGTTCATTCATTCATTCATTCATTCAGCAGATATTTGCTTTGCATCCATTCTCCCAGGCTATGATTAAAGCACATATATAAAAATGAACAAGACACTATCCCTCCTTTCAAGTATAGTGCTGTTCACAATATAAATAGTCGAACATAACTGAATAGTATTTTCATTTCTAAGGTTAGTCAACTCATAATAAATTACAACATGGACTTTATCTAACTACCTATTCTTTGTTCTCAATATTTTAAATTGCCTTGGAGTATATGATATAATACATTCTTAGCCTTAGTGTAATCAATCACTCTGGTAAGGGGACAAAATTGGCTTCGGTTTAATATTCTCGACTCACATATCCATTTGTATATGTTCTCTGTGTGTATGTGTTATGTATGTTTAATATATGTGTATTAAGAGCAATAGTAAAGGTGGAATTGCTACTTTCAATACTGCAATCACTGTTAATCTAGTAATCATGTTAGTAACCATCATTTACCTTCAACAGTTTTCCAGGCGGAATTGAGAGCTTTCTATGCACTACCTTTTGTAGAGATGCTATAGTATGCTGGTCAAGAGCAAGGCCTCTGGAGTCAGACTGTCTAGATTCAGGTTTCAGCTCTTCCACTTATTTGCAATATATTTGTAAACTTGGGCAATTTATTTAACGTCTCTGTGTCTCAATTTCTCATCTGTAAAATGAGGATAGTAACTATTTCAAAGGCTTGTGGAATAGATTAAATGAGTTAAATATAAATCACTTAAAATAGTCCTTGGCACATCTTAAGTGCTATTTTTACTCTTCACAGAAGGCCAGTTATAGAGTTATCCTCCCATTTTGCACATAGGAAACTGAGACTTAGATTCAATTTATCTAAGGTCATAGTAGAACTGTAATTTAGACCTAGCCCTAATAGTGATGCCAATGCACTTAGTCAAATGTTATTCTGATTTTTCTGTGCTGCTCTTAATTCTTAGAATATGCTACACTGTCAATCGATAATTAAAATTTATTTGAATTCTTAAGATAGAGTTGTTAAAGTGCAGTAAAACCAGTTTCTTCTTTGTAGATGTTTATAATGGAAAATCTGGACTAGAAGTCAAGAGGTCTACCTAGATATAATTTTGAGTAATACTTCTGTTCTCATTCTCCAGATCTTTAAAGAAAGGGTTTATATGTGATTTGGAAAAGCTCTTTCATCTCAAATTCTGTGATTCATACTTATTAAAATATTATTTTAAAAGGAGAAATTGCCTTTCTCACAAAAACAGTAAGCTCTGAAGTAAGCAGTCACCTCTGAAGATTTTTGATGAACAGAAGTACTATGAGTAAAATAAAAATATTTTATGATGCATTAGAATATATTCTATTTTGCATATTTAAATATTATAGTATGCTTTCCCTAATTATTGAAATGTGAGACTTGTAAAATTTTGGAATTTTCTAAGATAGCTCTTTGTGAGGGAAAATACTTAATCTCTTTAATTAAAAAGGTCTTTATTTACCTTATAAATCTCCTTTCTGTGCAAACATATGCTTACAGAGAAGAGATTAATTTAAGCATCTTTTCACTAATTACAGAGATTAAGAAGTGGCCACCTGAACTATTTTCCAAAGGATAAACATTGCAAGGCATTGAATACAGCAGTTCACCAAGAAGATCCTATAGGTTTGGGGGTAAGTCATTCTAAAAGTTATCTTTTCCTTAGAATGTCCCATGAACTCTTCAGTTCAGGTGGGTTGTATGGCTCTCTGAAGATACCAGTTAAGAATCTAATCAGTTTTCATCAGAGCCAATCCATTTATAGCATCTGCAGTTTCCAGTGACCTAGATCTATGGATGGCATCTGTCCTTAGTTTGATGACAATGTTGAAAAATGGGTTAGGCTGGCAGATAGGACACCCTGCAACCTCTTTCTATTTACAAACAGTACAACTTCCCAAACTTTTTGCAAACTATCCTGTCAGCCCATCTCTTGCTTAAAATAGTGAATTCTAGAATGTCTGAACTGGAAGGGACCTTAGATTCACTACTTCACAACAAATGTTTTTATACCGTGCAAGCCACTTGAGGTACAAAGATGGATAAGACAGTCCTCTTCGAGAAAACGTAGTCTACTAAACATTTAATCTGATTTCACATTTTATCAATGAGAAGACTGAAGTATAGAGTGAGGAATGGAGGAACTCGAGGACACATAGTGACATGAGGCAGAGCTGGGGCTAGAGCCCGGGGCTCTTCATGTCACACAGTGTTCTTTCTACTGCATCGTTTCTGTACTGGTTACCTCTTCTTGTCAGGAAGTCAGTTCTGGCAACTTCTCAAAATGTAGGTTGAAATTCTTCTGGAACACTATTTGTTAATAGTAATGAAGAGATCAAGAATACTTGGTGAGTTATAGCTGCTGTTCTCCCTGTAGACTGTTCTTCTTAGAACTAGGCTGGTCATGCCCTTAAGAAACTCATCTTCTAGTATTTCTTTAAGCAAAACCCCAGAAGAGATGGGAACTGGGTACTCCCACCTCCCCACTAACTTCCCTCCACCCTCTGGTATCTCAGGCAGAGAAAACAGAGTAACTGAGAATGGCCCCTAGTCACATGCCTTTAGTCCAAGCATGTATCCACGCTGGCCACATCTTCCGGTTTCTCTTTTTTCTCCATCTGTTTAAGCAGTATAGACCCACATAAATTAATTGCTTGGGAAGTATTTCCTGAATGAGTGTAGGGATGAGCATCTCTCTTTCTCTTTTACTCTAGCCTTGACAGTTGTTGGGGACAATACAAGTAAATCTAGAAAACATTTAATAATTCTTTCTATTTTAATATACCATATTATCCACTATTGACATTATTTAAGTTCTAGGTTAGTGGTTTTCAAATTTTTTGGCCTCAGGACTCCCTTTAACTCTTAAAAATTATTGGAGACCTCAAAGAGCTTTCATATTAGTTTAGTTATGTTTTTGTTTATCTGATAATGTTTTATTGTAGGGTACATTCCCAGGACCATGAGAGTGAAGCACAGAAAGGAGGAAAAGCATAAAATTAGTCTTTTTCAAAAAAAAGGATGTGTTTTTATATGACCATTGTTGGGGAAGAACAAACTTTCCTCTGTCCTCAAGGTTCTTTGGGATGGTCTAATAATCAAATTGACATGAGGCTGATTAGCAAGAGAAAATAACCAAATGTAATACATACATATGTGTGGGAAACCCACATATATGAGAGAGTCAGAGACCCACATGCATGAGACGTTCAGAGATAGAAAGGGGGATTGAGGTACATCCTGAGCCAGGGACCAGGTAACACACCATGGGGGCTTCTAAGGGTCATCGTGGGATGATAAGAAGAGCAAATATTTATTTAATAAGAGTTTTCCCTGACATATAGGTGAGTCAAAAAGATTATCACATATAATCTCTTATTATGTAAGGCCCCTGATTCAAGTTCTTCTTGGTAGTTAAATTGGGGTGGAAAGCAGAAGTTTCTCTTGAGTCTGAAGTTAAAATTGTCTTTAGCTCAAAATAATCTACATACCGCAGAAGCGCATCTTGGGGTGACTTGTTCTTAACCCCCACATCATACTACCACCATCGTGCCTAACAAAATTAACAGTTTGTATTCTTTTTACGGAACAGGGAACACAACTTCCAGCAGCCACAAGGGATGCTACTACTCAGGTGCCAACTGAAACGAGCTCTTCCACAGAAGGTTTTGTGTGAGTTCTGTGCTGTGATGGGGAAACTGCAAAGCAAACTCAAGCACAGCACTTATAAATATAGGTACAGCAATCCTGCCTTGGGATCCCAAGTTTTATCGCACTCTGTTAAAATTCTCCACTTAAGAAAGAGAAGGCCCAGAGCAAGTATTGATGACCTTTCCTGAACAGTTTGGTCTAGTTTTTTGGGGGGATGAGGGATAAGAAACAGTCGGCTTAGTAGCTAGTGTCTGCAGCCACACAGAGAGGGACCCTGCATCTTAGGAATGATCTCTAGAATGAGTAAAGACTCCTAGATTCTTGGCATCAGGATTCCTTTTTATCAGATTCAGTCATTCTGAGAATTTACAGGGTTAATAATACCACTTCTGGCAATGCCAGTGGATCTCTCTTCTCACTCCTTTTCCATCTTTCTCCTCGGCCTGGTCTGAATCGTTGCCTTCACTCACACATACTCTTCTTCCCGTTGCTCCACTGTGCACTCCCATACCTCTGGGAGGCTCATTTTTTTATCCTCTCTTTAGCAGGCCAGATGGAATTATAGAAGAGAGAATTCAAACCAAAGCTTTTCAAGAATATAGCCCAGCTCATGTGGATACTGTCTCTGTCGTTGCTGCTCTGAACTCAGACCTTTGTGTCTCTGGAGGAAAAGATAAGGTGAGATTTGCAGTGTATCCCAGGGAACCAACTTTTGGCAGAGGAGGGAAGATGTTTGGGAAGGAAGCGCTGGTTTTGCATTTCTGGCAGCAGTGTTGAGTAGTATAAGTTTCAGCTTTAGAGTTAGACTGGGTTTAAATCCCTGCTCTACCACTTCCTACTACTTTGAGCAAGTCTTTTAATTTTCTTGCGCTTCAGTCTCTTATCTATTAAATGGGGATAATAATGCCAACCTCACAGGACATGAGGATTAAATGATAAGATCCTTAGCATTATTCCAGGCCATCTATGTGCTTTTTATAAATGACAAGTATTATTATTTCAGCCATCTATTTTTACACTTACTCAAAGACAGGAGTTATTCATCAGCAAAAGGAGCTTTGTAGTCTCTTCTTTAATGCTGCTCTTTTGCCAGAATCTCTGCCTTAGTATGCATAGTCCTTCTTCCCACTGTCACTTTGAATCTGGTTGCTTTCTCTCTCTCATATTTGGATCTGTCAGCACTCACAGCTAGGATATTGATAGCAAAAATATTGATTCTCTTGTAGTAGATAATGCCTCTCATTTTAATGGCCTTTTGGAATCTTTAAATTCCATTTTCAAACTATTTTACTGATTCTCAGATGCACGTCTTCACATTTTAACACTTCTGAAATCAGTATGCATCTAAAAATTGATAATAAAGCATAGTATCATAATTTAATTGGCAGCATTTTATCTTAAAATCTATATCATCTTAGAGATATGAAATTTTATTTATATGATCCTCACCTGTGAGGGGTAAATGAGCAAGGATGAGTGTCTCCATTTTGCAGATTAAGAAACAGATTTAAGTAGATCAAGTGCTAATATGCTTCTAACCTCTAGCAACAAACTACAGAGACTGAGCCAGAGAATGCTTTTGAAATCCTGCTTACAACAAAATATTGAAGTATATACCTGGAAAAAAGATGGAAAAAATTTAAACAATAATTCTTTCTGGCAGATGGGATATGGGTGAGGTTTTTTGAAATAATATATATATATATTAAAAAAAGTGCAATCTGTTTCACACTAATGTGAATATATATACCTAATACTGCTGAACTGTACACCTAAAAATGATTAAGATGACAAATTAAAAAAGAAAACTAAAATAAAAGTATGGTATAGTTAGTGGGAAAAATCTAATCCCATGTAGGGTTCTCTCTCCTTCAGTATCTATAACCAGAGCCTCAACCTGAATTAATCAATTCCTCTTGGGGAGTGTTATCCCAAACCCATCAGTAAGTCTCAGAGGAGCTGGGGAGTAAGCCCAGGAGCTGGGGAGAGACAGAGGAACGATCAGTAGGAAGCAAAGAAACTCAGAATAGGGGGATAATGAAGAGGAGCACGATAGAGCCCTAGTGCTTGATGCAAGTCTTTTGACAGAAAGGAAGAAATTTGATAGACAATGAAGTAAAGACTTACTGTTTCAATTAAAAATTCAGGTAAACTAAAATGTACTAATGACTCTTTACAGGCAGTTGTGGTCTATAATTGGAAAACTGGAAATGTGGTGAAAAGGTTCAGAGGACATGACCGTGAAATCACCAAGGTAATTGTCAAATGATTATCATCATGGAGGGAATTTGGAACAGCATAAAGGAATATCTAATAGGTTTAGATAGTAAGAGTGATTGAATATTCAGTCGTAAGGGGAAAATGCAAGGGCTTTATTTGATGCTGTGAAGTCCTACTCCAGGAAAAGCAGAGCAAACCATTCTCTTGGCTACTGGTACAGGTGTATTAGACACATTTGTTGTTGTTGTTGTTAACCCCTTAATAGCTCAGGTGGTAAATAGAAAGTGACTCTCCCTGATCAGTCCTAACTCAACAGGGACGTGTATTGAAGGCTTACTGTGTGTTTACTATAGTTAGAAAAATGATAAAATCACCATGCTTAGGAATCTTTTAGTCTAGTTGGGGAAATTTTTTAAAAGCCAACAATAAATAAAAATTAATTTGTTAAATAGCTTTACAAAGTAGAGTTTCCAGCAAATCATAGAGAATGCCAATTTGTATAACGTCTCTCTCTGAAGTCCACCTTAAATGAACCAAAAATTTGCTGCGAACTCCATCGTATTGGAACTCAGCATCAGCCAGAATCCCGTAACACAGAATAGGATAGTTACCTGTTAGATACAGTGCATTTTGAACCATACCGAGGACATCAGGCTCTAACACACTTATCTTCAGGTCCTTTCCCCATTTTAAAGTCCAGTCAAAGGAGCACACCACAGCTTTTTTTTCTTAAGCAGATAGCCTGTTTTCCCAAATCAAACCAGTTCTTCAGCGGCTCTCGGGACAAGACGGTCATGATGTGGGACTTGCATGGTCCCTCACAACCAAGACAGCAGTTTTCCGGCCATGCCATGGTGGTCACTGGGTTGGCTGTGAATCCAGGTAAAGTGGAGCTCTTCCCGTTGCCATTGTACTTTCTGAGAAGGCCCGCTCCAAGCCCCATCTCATGGACCATCATCTTGCCATTGTTTCCAAAGACTCATCACAGCTGTGCACTGGGTCTCGGGATAACACCCTGCTTCTGTGGGACGTGGGAACCGGACAGTGTGTGGAGAAAGCGTCCGTCTCCAGGAACTTGGTATGACTTCAAACTTGCCTCGAGCAGGGTAGGAGAAGGGAGCATAGGGTGAGGGAAAGGGCCTGGGCGAGAGATCGGGGGACCCACAGCTAGACATTAGAAGCTTGGGTCCTTGTTACTGCTCACCCCTAACTCTCTGTCAGACCCTGGCCTCTCAGGGTTATCAAATTAAACAATCTCTTAAGGTCTTCTGCCCCAGAGAACAAGTCCATTAGTTTTTATTGAGATTTTAAATGGTGTCCTTACTTAATCTTTCAAAAACGTAGGGATTCTATATCTTCTGTGGGCCAGACCCTGTGCTAGGAGCAGGGTTAGTGACTAAGGACACAGTCCCTGTCCTCCAGGAGCTCACAGCTTATACACTGTGTTCTGTATATATAACATTATACAGAGAAATAAGTAATACCTTTTGCTTTCATTGTATTTTGCTGTGTTTTCTGGTAGCATACTGGTATATAAACTCCATAGCCTTTGGGGTCGGTCATACCTGGGTTCAAATCATGGATCCATCACCTTCTCACTGTGTTATCTTGAGAAAGTTAGAGTCTCAGTGTCTCCATTTATAAAATGAGGAGAACTGTATCACCTGATATGGTAGATGTTCCTTTAGTGGTCATCAAATATCAGTCATAGTTATCTTTTCCAATTTCGAAGACAACTGTCAGTGGCAAAATGAGCTTGCCCATGCCCTCCATGTTTGTGGAGGTTCCTGGAAGAAAAGGAAGTCCTGCTACATTGAGTTGTTTTGCAAACTGATTCATGCCTGTCCAGCAGGGGGCTGCGGAGATAAAGAGAAAGAAGCTTCCTGAACCCACTGTGGTCTTAGACTAGGGTTTCAGTGGTCCAGCTTTAGAACAGGGGCTGCTCCCCTTCGCTGCTACCAGCCAAGAGTTCTTTACTGCCCATTTGGGGCTCGGGCACTCTAAGAGAGCCTGTGTGCGTTTGAGTACCCGTGACTGCCCAGCTGCCAACGTTGGTGCCAATAACCAGGGAGATGCAAGTAGAACATGACTGGTTGGCACCTGCAAAACATAAAAATGACTTTTAGTCAAATTTTCTAGTTCAGCAGTCTTGAGAAGTGGTTCAGAGATGCTATTTAGCACAGTTTACAGAAATTCCAGGAAGGCAGTGATTTGGTGTGGAGACCGTTTTGAGAATTTTGCTTCTTCTAGGTCACTCACCTATGCTGGGTCCCCAGAGAACCATATATACTACAGACTTCTGAAGATAAAACCATCAGGTGAGCTCACTGAGAAGCAGTGAAGGTGTTTCTGGTTAAGGTTTGTGGCTCCCATGCCTACATGACTGATTCCCCCTCTGCTTCCCTACACTGCTATGCCTGTCCCAGGGCTTTCTGCCCCTCTGCCCCTTGCTGGTGCTGGGGCCTCTCTGATCTTGCCCCACAGATCCTCTGGGTAGAAGTTGAAAGCCAAGAAGTTGAGCCAGGAAGAGCCCCTGTTCTGATTGGTTTCGAAGCAGCTGATTCTGCCCGCTCACGCTGCTCAAACTGTTAACCTCAGGATCAGTCACTTGCTTGTCCACCCCTTCAAGCCTCCTGGCTCTACTTGCTACCCTTGCTCGGCTACTGCTGTTCTCAAGCGCCCAGCCCTCTGGTGAAGCCCTCCCTGGAAAAGCAGGGTCAGAATCGCCATCACGGGGGTCAAATAAAGTAAATCGTTCTTAGAGTAGAAAGCATGACTAGAAACTTTGGATCTCAGAAGAGATTCTACTTAGAAAATGGTAGGAATGAGACAGGGTAAAATAAAACACTCCCCACTGGACTCCATGGCCCAGGTCGGCCAAGGCCTGTAAATCATTTGTATCTGATTCTGGCACGATGACTGTTCCTCTGTGTCATAATAAGTATCTTAAAAAAAAAAAAAATTAAAACCACGGGTACAGAAATGTCCTCTTGTCCATTGAAAGCAGTATCCCAAAGGACCAAATTAACAAATTAACTGAATAATTTAGATGCTTGGTCTAAATTCCTATTAACTAGATCTCAAAATAGAAAGAACTCAGATGTCATTCGGTTATTTCCTGCCAGCTTTGGAGTCACTGAGATTGATCTGGTTCATGCTGCTGTTTTTAGGTAAATCATGCCATTCTATTCTGACTGGCCAAAGCAGCAAAGAGCCAAGTCTATTTTTGTTCACAGGCAATTATAGGTGTATTTCAGAGACATTTATTACAAACTCATTTCCTGCTGTAATTTCTTTCAGATTATGGGACAGTCGGGGGCTGCAGGTGGCTCATATATTTCCCATAAAGCAACACATTCAAACCTACTGCGAAGTCAGTGAGGATGGTAACAGGTGTATCTCCTGCAGCAGTGGCTTTGGAGGGGAAGGCTGCGAAGCCACGGTGAGAGCTCGTGTGGGGTCCAGGTGTCTGGCTGCCGATGAGCAAATAACTTACTGACTTACTCTGGCTTCATGCCTGTTCTGGACTGTCTATACAGGCAGGTTTACTTATGGCCCAGGTCTATTCCAAGTGCGTGCTGTCAGTGATCCTTTGCATTCCAGATGCTTCTTTCAAGAAATATCCATTAGCATAGGGCTCTCTGAACTGGTCGTAGGAACGAGAAATGTAATGAGAGTCAAGACAGGAAGGTGCTGTCACAGAACCAGCCTGCTAATGTCCCTCCTCCCAGAAGAGCTTAGAAAGAGGAAGGACTATTTGAAGAACCAAGTGTTTCCTGTTATACATGTGGTCATGACTGAGGTTCAAGCTCCTTAGGAGGGTTGGAGCTCCAGCGTTGGTTGAGGGTCCACCCCACCCCTTACCCATATACCTTTCCTTACAGTTAATGTTGGAATAGATTGCCTAGGCACCTCCAAGGTACCTTGGATTCCTAAGGAATAGCAGTTAAAAGGGTTATCTAGCATCCAAATAGAAAATTACAGCTCCCATTTTATCAAAAGTTTATTATGTGCTAGACAGTGGGCTCTGAGCACATTGCATACATTATCTCATTTAATCCTTAAAACAACTGGATGAGTTGAGTTCTGTTATGATTCCCATTTTATAGATGAGGAAATAGAGGCATGGGAGTTGAAATCTCTTGTACGTCTCTAGTAAGTGGTAGGTCAAAGTGTTAAATCCCGGGCTGTTGATGTTGCATCACTTCTCCAAACTAAGCATTTCCAGTTCCTACAGCTGTTTCTTAGATGACGTAGTGTCCAGTGATTTTGTTATTCTTTGGATGCAATTCAGATCGCTCTCCTCCCTAAATATTATTCTCCAGGTGTGGTCTGATCTATATCAGAAAGAGTGGAACTGGCATCTCCCTTGTAGACTCTAGTCTTTATTTCCAAGGTTCAGTGACTAGGCATTAAATCAGAAGGTCTGTGCCTGTAACTACTTATAGGAAGATGCTCCTAACTCTGGGGTCCCTATAGGATCCACAGATAGCACAAGGCAGCTTTCGAGCCTTACTCCCCTAACCATGATGTTATGAGGAAGACAACAACTCTTCTAGCACATTCTTAACCAGGGCTGTCTGAGTCATAGTTAATGCCTAAAATAATCATTAGATGAGTGAATGGCCGGGTGTGCGGATGGGATGGCTGAAGATAAGCAGTGGCTACATGAGTAGGCAAGTAGAGAGAATAGGTGGGTCATGAGAGGGTGGGAAGATGGGTATCAATGCATGAAATGTGGGAAGCGGGAGGAATGTGTGTGTATGAGCTAGCCTATGTCATTACTTTGCAGTTGTGGGACCTAAGGCAGACACGGAACAGAATATGTGAGTATAAGGGGCATTTCCAGACTGTTGCATCCTGTGTCTTTCTACCAAGAGCACTGGCCTTGATGCCTGTAATTGCTACCTCATCACATGACTGCAAAGTGAAGGTTTGGAACCAAGATACTGGAGGTAAGGAGCCTGCTCAAATACCCGAAATCCTAAAGCCTCCCTTAAAACTTTCTTTCCATTGCTCAGCAAAGCCATCCATGTCCTGTCCCTGTCCAGTCCCCTAGCAGTTAAGAGATGACACAAAGATACCAGAATCTCTGCTCAACGTCTGGGTAAAAACCATCACCACATCACCCCTGGTACCATGTTGTACAGACTTGTTTCTGAGAGCTCAAATATATTTAGCTCTTATATTCTTTCTACCTGAAGTTCCTCATCAGGTTTTAACCTGTGATGCTCAAAATGCCTGGAGAAGAAAACAGTAATTGCCATTTTAAATTTTATTTTTTTAAGGACCGAAATGAGAGCCTCACTTTTGGTGGGGTGAGGTGGAGTAAGGATAGTTTCAGAAAGACCCTGCCCTGTTCTGACTCTGCTGCTAAGGTTTGAGATTGCAGTAAGGTCATGACACTTAAAGGCACCAGAGAAAAAGATGTTTTAGGGAACACAACTCCTCGGAGTTCTCAAAGCAGTGCTGTGCTGGATCCAGCTCCTTCTGGGAAAGATAGGGTAGCTCCCTCAGAGAAAAGATGTGGGATCATGTCATGTGGCACACATGCCAGGTTTCCATAGTAAGGCCAGCCCTGCCGCACCCTTCCCTGGAGTGGCCTTCTCCAGCCAGGCGTGACACTGGTGGGAGGTAAGGGGAACAGCTTTTTAGATTCAATGATCATAAGCCCAAGACCAGGGAGAACAAGGTTGAAGCGCTGCCCTGCCCGCCAGATGTGCACCTGCAGTTCTGAGAAGGCTTCTAGATGCAAATGAAAAGGGATGGAAGCCACCAGACTGCTTTTCAGTATCCCCTATTATCCTTTGTCTTGAAGGGAACAAGACACGGGGAAGCCAGCAACTGAAGATCAGTATCCCTGTCTGTTCTCCTGTGTCCTGGCCCTGCTTTGTTCTACGAACAAGTAATTGAGGGCAAGTTTTTAGCATGTCCTTCCTGGTGAGGCCCAAGTATCTGAACACACTTCTCAGTGGTACATATCTATCCTGTTAGGTCCATGCATCATTCTCCACAGTTGAAGTCTTAGGGTTCACCCAAGATCTCACTTCCCTGCTGGTGCATGTTCCTTAGCAGCATGCAGTGTCTCTCTTGTCTGGGTTAGATACATATAGCTCATGCTTTAATTATGCAGGTTTCTCATAAAAAGTTTGAATATCATGATATTGCACCCTTGGCCTAAGTTGTTGGTTCCCCCTTCCTCCCCCAGCTTGCTTATTCACCTTGTGCCTGGATGGATCAGGACCTTTGACTTCTCTGGCCATTGGTGACACCATATCCTTATTGTGTGCAAGTTTCAGCAGAGGAATTCACTTACTCAGAGTGGACCACAGCCAAGGGCTGCAACTGCGGGAAGTGGCAGCATTCTGAGGCCAAGAGACATTTGCTCGACAATATCAAACTGTGGCCCTTCCGATCTCAGTGTGGCTTTGTGTTTTTCCATATTAGCTTGGGGGGAGTATGATGTGGGGCTGACATTCTTTGCTTAGTTTCACTTAGAAGGTATGTCAGTGTTAGAAGTCAATTTAAGTCCAGTGGTTCCAAATCAGGTGCAGAGTTTAGAAACATGGTCTAAACATAAGGTTCTTAATCTATGTCAAATCCAAATGCAATTTTTAGTGAGCTTTTCAGACCGCTCTTCCAAAAGAAAGGAAAAGTTTGGCTCAAAATGATGACCTGTAGGTATAAGGATGATAGGCTCTGCCTGTGAGAGCCAGAACACAGGGTCTGAGTCTATTGAACTGACCTTTTGATGTCTTCACAAAAGAAAAAAATGCAAGGAAGAGAGAAACTCCGTTTTGGTTGCACCAGAATGATCTAGATGGGAAAGAATAGTGCAGCTCCCTGGAAGACATAGGTTGCGGATAAGAGCCTCAGTAAGCTCCAGTTACCACCTCTCAGCAACGTGAAGAATCAAAGTTAGGACAAGAAAGCAAAATCTTTGGCTTCTACTCATAGCAGCAGAGAGGGAGGTGGCAAGTCCCTGCCAGTTCTCAGTATCTTCCTGAACCAGTGCAGAGGTTGCATGAAAATAAGGCCTGAGGAGGCGTGAAGAGGCTGATAACCACAGGGCCCTGTCCAGAATTATAGGAGCTATCGAACTGGTTCTGTGGATAAGAAAATGGAGAGGTTGCGAGGTTAAGGCTTAAAAAATTCATTTGTACATTTTAATATTTTTATTTAGTTTTCTATAAACTCTTTCCAGGACTGGCCAGAGTGAGGCAAAGGGAATGTCTGCTGTCACAACAGAACATCTAGAAAAATGTGGAGACACGGACTCAACCGTGCCGGCCATTGAGCCCTCATCGAGTGAGGAGGGGCAGGGTGCTCCTGTGCAGCCCCCAGATCAGTCCCCACCTGGTGCTCACAGGGAAAATAGAGTTCCTCCTGCCTTCATGCCCACATGGTAGGCACGTAATGCTGGGGGATTCCCTTTCTGTGGAGTCCCAGCCAAGGAAAGATTTTGCGTTTTTTTTCTCTGGCTCCTGCCTCTCCCTGATACTAGCAGCTGACAGCCATCTTCCTGCCTCCCTCTTGTTCCTCTTTGGAGCCAGCTCTCCAATGCCATTTCCACTGACGGGGGAGGAGAACCTTAAGCTACTGCAAAGCGTCGGGCCTGAGTTTGAATCTCCACTTTTCCATTTAGTTGGGTGATCTTGGGCAAGTTATAAAATCTCAGTTCCTCTCTTATTATGTGGGGCTCATAATCTTATGTTCCTCACAGGGCTGATCTAAGTACTGAACAGAACTGTATTTAATGCCAAGCAAAGTAGTAGGTGCCTGGAAATGGTAGCCATTGTTATATACTGCCATCTCTGTCCAAACTAAACACTCTCTTTTCCACAGGCCACATTCACCATTTCTTCATCCATTCTCCTTAGATGTTATTTTCTAAGCCGTTAGTCATCGTTCAGCCTCCCTTTGATTCCTTAAGTTATGGATCTTTGCACTTTGGAGGGACAAAGGGGTAGTGGGAGTGGAAGTTTCTCCATTGAGTACCTACAGATGTCTGAATACATTTATTCTCCTTTCATTCTTATTATTTCCATTTCACAGATGAGGAAGCTGAGGCCCAGGGACATCCAGGCCTGTGCCCAAGGTTATATACGTAGGTAGGAAGGGAAAGAACAGATCTGGACCTGGGGCTGCCTGACTCCAAGCTGGAATACTCTCCTCCCATTTTCTTTGCCTTTTCATGATGTCACAAAGTTCATTTTAGAAATGTATAGACCACAAATGACATTGCTCTTGTATTTTCTAGACCAGTTATTAACTTTTTGGCTCGAAGGAGATTCTCCTGGCCAGGCTGCCCAGGATCAGTAGACAGGTGTCTCAGGGAAAGTCCTAGAGTATCATGGACTATTAGTGCTACAGCTGATCTTTTCTTCTAGAAGGAAGGTGGTCAGTAAGTCAGAAAATTCAAGGGAGTGAGTTGGGAGAGGATCACAGGGAAGGGGAACAGGCTGCTGTGAGGAGGCACAAAGCTGTCAGAAAATGATGATGGATTAGCCTCTGATGAATTACCAGGGCTCTATCACCAATAAAATTGTTTTCCTAAACTCGACATATGTGCTTGGTGTGTAAATTCCCTTATTTGTGCATTTTAAGTGGAAAATAGATTAATAAATGCAAATATTTTCATAAAACTTTTTAATGTTATATGCCCTAAACAGGTACTCTCAACTCCTAAAATACAGGATGCATTCATTTGTTCATTTGAACACTTCGTTTCAGAGGCTGCCCCTCAAAAATCACCTCAAGAAATTTTCTCAAGATAGTTGACTATTTTCCAGGAAAGTGTATAAGTCCTTGGAATCTGGCCAATATGTATCTAAAATTTAAGTAAATTTGTATATTCACCTACATAGTTAAAGAAATGAATGATCATTATTAACAGCCTTCATTTTGATAGGAATTTTAAGTATAAAACTCAGGTTACTTGGTGTTTTTAATCTTTTAACACTGAGAAAAGGGAACTTAGCTATTTCTGAGTGGGCTTTGGAAATGTAATTATTGAAGAACAACTTTATTATGAAAAATGCAGCAGACTGCTATTTCTCAAAATTGGCATTTCTCCTTGGCACAGGCTGCCCAGCTGAGTCTGCCCAGCGAGGCATGGCCATGAGAATAAGTTCTCGTCAGTGGGTGGTGAGTGGAAGTAACGTGTGTAACTTCCGCTTTATTAGCGTGAAAGAAACGTTTTTGCCCCGGGTTAGCCCTCTGCGTCCTTTCCCCACGAGCTGGAATGCAGACTGCCAGTAACGGCTTCAACGATTCAGGGCAGGATGATGAAACAGCAAGAGAGAAGGAACCCGGGGCTCCAAATAGCTTCAAGGGGCTGAGCTGCTCCAACGGCCTGACCAGCTGGACCGCGGCCCAAAAGAAAATGAACTCGATTTTTTAAATACATATACACAATTTTAACTTTTAATTCAAGTATGCAATCACAAACCATTTCAGATATCTTAAATGTATAGCTTGTTGAATTTTCATAAATCGAACACACTAGTAACCAGTACCTAGATGAAGAAGCAGAATACATCCAGGAACTGAGATGGCCTCCTTCATACTCCCGTCAGGCCTGTCTGCTAAGGAATTTGTAACTGCGTGAATTGGTTTGTCTGCTGTTCCACTTCACGTAAATGGAATCATACCATATTGTAGTAGAGGGAAAATATAGCCACGAATTTCTCCCATCATCTCTTTGATCCTTTACAACGTGACTTATAATCAATAGGTGGGATCTATTTCCCCACCCCTCGAATCAGCACTGATTATTTGACTTGGCTTGACAGACAGAACGCAGGGGAATGAATACTATGCAACTTCAGAGGCCGAACCTTCAGAAGTCTTGCAGTTTCATTTTCACCCACTTGGAATGCCGCTCTGAGATCTCCATGTTGGGGAAGTGACTTAGGCCACATCGAGAAGAAATAAGCACCGCCAGATGAGTGAATGAGGTCACTTTGGACCTCCAGCCCCACCAAATCTGCAGCCAAATGAAGCCATGGATAAAATCAGAAAACAAGCCGCGCACAGCTCTCTCACACAATCATGAAAAATAATAAGCCATTGATTTAAGACACTAAGTTTTGGGGTAGTTTGTTATGCAGCTGCAGATTTAAGTGGAACAAGCATGCGCTCTTATCTTGGTTAGGCTTCTTTTGCTCAAAGTGTTTGTGAGATTGACTCATACCGCTGCATGCAAAGGAATATCATTCCTTCTCATTGCTGTACAGGATTCTGAGACAATATAATTTACCCATTTAACTACTGACATGTCTACCTTCCACTTTGGGGCACTTACAAACAGTGCTGCTAAGAACATTCTAATTATACGTCATTTGGTGAACGTATGCTTGCGTTTGCGTTGCGCTATCGCATGACTTGCACAATCAGCTTTGGTAGATACCACCTCTTTTCCAAAAAGGTGGTCCCAGTTCACCTCCCCACCCACGGTGCAGGGGTGTTAGCAGAGTTCAGTTGTTCCTTGCCAACATCCTGTGCTCTTAAACTTTGCAGCCCTCAGTTTTAAAGATGAGTGTGTAGGAGCTGAAGAGTGCAGCAGGGAAGTATTAGCTTACTGAGTCAACGTGAGACAGAAGCGGGACCAACTGGTTTTGACAGCTGCCTTTCCCCCCGACACTTCTAGTGAAAAGGCCAGAATTGAACACTAAAACCTTATAAGTACATCATGCTCTATATTTTATATCTTTTCTCAACCATAATTTCATCTGAATCTTCCAGGAAAATAACATGTAAAATAGGCAGCGTGCAGATCATTACTCTGTTCTGCATAGAAGGCAAGGGACTTGACAAAGGTCACACAGTTTTTGGCAGAGCCCAGATAGGAGCCCAGGTCTTTGACCATGCAGATGGTTCTTTTCATCCAAGCCCTCTATTATCTTCGGCATTGTCCTGGTGGTGGTGGGCACAAAAGCTGAGGGGAGGGGGCAGGTAGGAGGTATTTGTATCTATGGAATAAATGATACAGGTTAAACATCACAGATAGAAGGAATGTCCAATTCGTTCCCAGATGTTATCTCCCCAGGGTCTGGAACACAGCATCCTGTTTATTCCAGGTCTTGCACATGGCACATTGAAAAGCTCTGATTGGAGGTGATAGGGATCGATGCCAGCTAGCACTGCATATTCACATGCTGGACTCCGTCAGCCCATCCAGAAACAGCCTTTGGGAAACTAGCCAACTTCACATTACTGATAACCACGCAGAAAATGAGACTGCACAGAATATTGTCCTTCATTCGCCCAAAGTGAAAAACATAGGTAATAAAACAGCACCATACAGTCTCGTCCCATTTTGGTAAAAATATATCTGCACATATGTCTATATATTCATAGATAAATGTCTGGGAAAAAAATAGAACAAAAATGTTAGCCTTGTTATTCTTGGGTATTAACTTCAAGATCAATTTATTTTTTACTTTATGCCTTTCTGTATCTTTTTTGCAATGAGGGGGAATCATTTTCATTTTCAAAACTTGCTTACTTTTGAAATAGATAATGCATTCCCATAGTCACAAGAACACAAAAGGTTATATACTAGTCTCCCTCTTCATCCATATCTCTTTTCTAACTGGCTCCCTCCTGAGGTAGCAAGTGTTACCAGCACCTAGTGTATGCTTTCAGAGACATTTTATGCATGTACAATACTCACATTTATTTCCTTTACCACTTTTACAATCAAAAAGCAATACTACTTTTATTTTTTAATTTTAAAAAAATGTTCAGTTACAGTTCACCTTCAATATTGTATTAGTTTCGTGAGTACAGCACAGAAGACTACTTCTGAAAAAATGGTTGTAGAAGACTATTTTATAATTTATCAAGATATGTGGGGAAAAGGCTACAAAACAGTACATCAACTGATATATTTTTAAACAATTTATGAAAAATTGTGTTTCAAGTTTAAAATATTATACTTATAAATAAAAGACTGAAAGGCTATCACCTAAATGTATTGGCAGTTATCTCTGCATATAGGATTTTGGGTGAGTTTATGCTCTCCTTATAGATGGCAGTGTGCCTGATGGCTTAGAATGTGGACTCGGACCCCAGGCTGTCAGGTTCAAATCTCAGTCTGCCACCTCTTAGCTCTGTGACCTTGGGCGAGTAAGTTAATGTCATGTTTTAGTGTCCTCACCCGTAAGGTGGAGAAGATTGCATCTACCCATAGAGTTGAGCTGTCACCAGGGATGTTATAATATTTAGGTAGAGCCCTTAGAATAGTGCCTAGCATTGCTCCTAAGTGTCAGTAATTATTATATCCATTTGAGTTTCCTAATTTTTTTTTTATTGGACATGTATTATAAGTTAAATAATAAACCCCCACGAGAGAAGGGAAACTATATAGACATAGAGAGGAGCAGACATGAGAGTAGCCCAGGAGCCTCCTCTCCTGGCATCTGGAGACTGCTTTTGAGATCTTCAGAGAAACTCCCTGGACCTTCCTGCACAATAGTCTTTGGCTAACACTTTGCCACTATTTTCCTGGCAGAGCTCATGTAGAAAGTTTTCAAAATAAGTGTGAGAACTCCTGGTTGTGCCCGGACAAACTCAAACCAAAGAACTTCTGAGGGTCGGTTAATGCTACCCTGACTTGGCTGAAAGTCCAGGGGGTTGAAAGACAAGACGCTTTATTCACAGCCAAGCTGGAGAAAGAGCTGCCCAGTTTCAGTTTTGTGTTTCTAAACATATCAGGCAGCATGTGCAGGAAGCATTTTGTCCTTTGGCCTTTAGCTGGAGCCTGCCCTCTGCAGACACAGCATAGGGATCAAGAAAGGAGAAGGCTGCCCACGAGTTCACATACTGTGCTTGGGAAACAGGCAGGAGAGAGAAAGCATGGGACCGGAAGGTGGATGCCCTGGGTTCCAGCCTCACCCCTGACATTGCACGTCTATGTTAGCTGGGATGAATTCTTAATTCCACGAAAATCCAATTGTTCCTCATAGAACCTCTTGAGTTAATGTGGGAATAACCATGCCAGATGTGATCTGCTTGATGGGATGAAGTATGGAACTACTTTATATTTGAAAGATCTAGATCTTATAGTTCTTGGTAAGTTTGAGGTAAACAAGGGCTGGAAAATAGTACCATATCAGTGTTTCTAACTTTAATCAATTGACATTCTACAAACAAAATAATAAAATAGCTGCTAACCCTTATCCACAATTCTAAAATTCCACACTCTGCAGACAAAGATCTTTCATTGAATTTGGTGCCAAAATTGACCTGACCTTATAGTGGGTTTTTTTTTGGGGGGGGGGTGCTAATATTCATAATAAATCACAGAACATTCATTTGATGGCAGGGTGCTGGGAGCAAATACGAAAAATTCCAAAACCCATCTGGCCCCAGGGGTTTTTCACAAGGAATTGTGACCTTGGAAATAAAACAAATTCAGATGTCACATAAAGATGATTCCGGGGGTGCCCACTCCCAGGGTGGGATTCACCCAGTCCCGTCTTCAATTTCTTCTTCCGGGTGGCAAGTCCTTGGGAAATCTTCATGAATTTGAAGACAAATGTAATTGGCATGAGTCAAGGAATTTACATCGGGCTATTTCTCCTACATCAGTGCTCCTCATATTTTAATGTTTTTCTGAATCTGCTAGGTATCTTGTAAAAATGCAAATTCTGACTCCGTCTCTGGAATGGGCCTGAGGTTTTGCATTCCTAATATTCTCCAGGTGATGCCTGTGCTGCTGGGAAGGTCCTGAATTCTGGAAAGCCCTAAAACAAGGTTCTGAGTAATGACAAATTGGTGCCCCACAGGGAGAGTTGCCCCTTGCCCTTCCTTGGAGGGGATGCTGGCTAAAAACTGATCATCACCTGACCAAACCCTGACTCCTCATGTCCTTTTCTCCATCCTCCACTGCTTTTTACTGCCTCTTCTGCCCCAGAGGTTTCAACCACCTTCCCTTCCACTCCAGGCCTTGGCTGGGTTCCACCAAGTCTCATGACTCTTCACTTACCCAGTTCCAAGGTACTGTTTGGATGAGGTGCTTTTCCGGCTGGCTGATCTCCCTGCTCCCTGCTTCCCCCCAAGCATGAACTAAATTAATTCAACTCTCAAATTCCTGAGATGACTCACTATCTCTCCTGGGTATATCCCCAGAAAATTTTTCCATTGTTTGCAAGGTACTCCCTAGCCCCGACCACCCAGAGACGTGATAATAATGTATTTATTTGCTCACTAGACAATTAGTGACCCGGAAAGGGCCATGGTTTATTTTTATATCAATGATTGCAGTGCTTTAAACTGATTCCTTATACACCCTCTCTGCTTTTCTTTTTAAATTCTAGATTTCCTGGTTCAGAAAACTCAGATTTACTTACATTCTAAGTGAATTTTCCTATTACAAAAGTAATACATATTTATTAATGGAAATTTAGAAAATACAGATAAGAAGAAAATGAGAACACCAGTAAGCCCATCACCCAGAGATAATCATTGTAACGTTTGCCTCATGGCCTTTCAGTCTTTATATATAAATCTTGTTTTACAACATGTGGCTCATACTACGTAAACCATCTTTTAAACTGCTTCCTCCCCCAATTTACAGTATATTGTGACCATTTACACAAGTTAATAAAAATTCTTCTGCACATCAATTTTAAATGATTATGTAGTTTGCCACTTAATTGATATGCAGCAGTTGGACTTTTACATTTTTTTCTAGTCATTTATGGTTAAAATAAAACTGTGATGAACATCCTCATTTGACAAAAGATATAGGCATATTCCAGTTCTGACTCTAATTCCAGTATGTGTGTAATTTTCAACACCACCAAGCAATTCTCCAACACTAACAAGGTATACTACAGTTCAACTCAATACTGACACTACCTACCTGAAGATAGCATTGGATTGATTCCACAGGTTAATGGTTCAGTCCCACAAGAATGTCTCCTATCCACACACAATCCAGACACCAACTGCAAGTCTAGGTTTTCACCTGTGCTTCTAACCAACTGGCTATATATCAGAGGTTCCCACCATCCCCTCGATTCATTTGATAGCGCAGCTCACAGAACTCAGAGAAACATTTACTTACGTTTACCACCTTATTATAAAGAATATTATAAAGGATACAGATGAAGAGCCAGATGAAAAAGATGCATAGGGCGGGTTTATGGGAAGGGGTGTGTGAAGTCTGCATGTCCTCTCCAAGCACTCCATTCTCCTGGCACTTTTATCTGTTCAGCAATCCAGAAGCTCTCCGAACCCCATCCTTCTGAATTTTTATGAAGGCCTCATTACATAGGCATGCTAGTTGTTTTGTTTAGTTTGGGGGAGGCAGCAAAGTTATACTCAGAGATTTATTTCTATCTTTGCCAGCAATTTATTTAGCACTAATTCCCTGTGGGAATTATAATTTCACAAGCGAATAGCATACAGGATAATATCCCTTAGGCTGAATAAAGAAATAACATATTGCGGGGGGGGGGGGGTGTTAATCACATTATTGTTCCAGGCAAGGGGAGGTGAGGAATAAAATAGGAGGTGTACCTTTTCATACAAAGTAGGAGAGTCAGTGACCAACCAAAGAGCTGATTTCCAGCTGCCAGTGCAAAAAGTTTCCTGTTGCTAAGGAACAGAGACGCTAGTGTTGGTGGTGGGCTGATCTCTTTCATGGGCCTCTACTCGGTTTCTCACCACTGTCTTCTAGGAAAGCCTTGCCAAGATGAGAGGGAGGGAGTGCCCCAAGGGCCTCTGAAGAATTTTTGGGTTAGCTAAGAGTCAAAGAGTTGCCTCGCCCAAACCAAAACACTCAAATAGTCCTCACAAATGCTCAGCTAAACATCTCCTTGCCATAGTTGCTTCTCCACACATACTTATTGATAAGCCCCAGCAGGGTCTGTCAGCTGATGGGCTGCTGACTGCTTATCGCCAGCAGTTGTAGAACGATGACGTGTTTGCATGACTTATTTCATTCTTGTAACAAGTAGTTTTTTCTTTGTCATAAACAGGTGGATTAAAACAACTTAAGTCATGAACTAGTGGACCCGAAATCATCTTAAACCTATACATAACACTAACAAGTAGAGTCTGGATTCTAAGTGAGGACTTGCCTCTGACCCAGAAGTCTGACTTGATTGAGAACACAGGCTCTTCATGCTATGCTTAAATACCTCTCCCTGACTGTTTTCTGTTGGATTATTTGCCTTTTAATTAATATTTTGCAAGAGCCCTTAGTAATTTGGTTGTAGAGGCTCAGAGCTGAGAATTGTCCATCTGGGCTGAGAGATACCTCAGCTCAGAGATACGTCACCTTCGTGTCAAGGCAGTCAGCACGTTGAGGGCAAGCACAATCAGAGGTGAGGGCGGGTGACCAACCCAATGCAACACAGAGGCCTGCAAGATCGGTGGACTTCGACCTTCTTTGAGAAAAAGCAAGTGTCTCATTGGAAGATGAAGAAACCAAAGCTTGTAGGCTGTCCTCTGTGAACACAGATGGTGGAAAGTTATCAGAAGGAAAAAGAAAATCTGAAACAAGAAGCTAGCCAGGAGCTGCCCAAAGACTCATGCAAATGAGCCCCACCCACAACTGCCTGGAAACCATGCCAGAAGTCAGAGCACTTGCTGCAGAGCCTCATTCTGGAAAGAAGGAGGAGGAAAAGGAGGAGGAAGGAAACTCTGAGGGAGCAGGTAAGGAGCCACAGGGGGTCATGGAGGCAGCTCAGTTCAGCTGAATACTTTCTTTCTGGGATCATCTTTCAAGTTCAGCCATTCTTCAGCTGTGAAGCCTTGGGCAAGTTACTTCACTATTCTGAGCTTTGGCTTCCCCCATCTAACTAGGTATCTGAGCACATGCTGTGCCTTGCTGAGAACGTTACACACATTATTCCTTCCTCACAGTAACCATGTAAAGTGGGATTATTAGCCTATTTTACAGAAGAAAATGAAGCTCAGAGAGGTTAAGCCATTAGTCAAAGACCTCACAGCAAATAAGTCTGGTTCCAAAGTCTGCACACTTTCTACTCCCTGCCTCCTACACAGGGTGCTTTTAAAGAATCAAATGGCCTTGTGCAAATGAAAAAAAAATTGTAAGACACATTTATACTATCTACATGTGAGTCACCACACTTAGATCCTAGCACAGATTGGGGCTCTTTGTAAACTGTGAAGTACTATAAAAATGTTCTCTCTCTTGAGGTTGAAAACAGTGGGGTGATGCTACAGACAATATCTGGCAAACTGACTTAGTCATAGATAGAGACCATGCCTTAGGGGTCATGTTTAGGACTTGCAGCTGAGATGTCCTGGCTTGAGGGTGAGTGGTAGGTGGCAGATAAGGGCCACAATGCTGATGCCACTGTGATCTTCCTTCCTCTTTACAGTTTGGCCATGGAACTTCAGAAAATGTAGGTTGGCTTTGAGGGGAAGGGAAGAGCCTTAAGAGTAGTAATACATGCTTACTGCAGGAAAAGAATTCTCAGATAAAAACAAACATAAACACCTATAATCTTACCCCCAGAGATAACCATTGTTGACATTTTGATGTTTGTCATTCCATGTTTTTTTTCCATTGCACACGTTGGAAAATTGGATTATATTCTAATATGGTTTTATTACTAGTTCTTTTCATGTAATGGTATATCATGAACAAATTTCCATATTAATAGGTGTTTTATCACATCATTTTAAAGGCTGCAGAATGTCTCTTCATGGAGCAGAATTTATTTAATCAATGTCCCACTGTTAGGTAATTAGGTAGTTTCAATTCTTCAAGTTCAAAGCAGAACTCTGATGGGTATCTCTGTAACCTGATGGGTATTTCTGTAACCAAATTTTTGTATAAGCCCTTGATTATTTCCATGGGATAAATTCCTAGTGGAGTAACTGATGATTCAAGGCTACATACATTTTAAGGATTTTGATCAGTACTAAAGGTCTGCTTCTGACACACTCTGGAATTCAGGGGCTCCTCAAAGCTCAGTGCAGAAAAGTTTATAGGACTTTGACCCTTCCTATCTTTCAAATCCATTTGCAGTGATAAGGCTAACCACCTCATATATGGTCTTTACCAGGTACCAGGCTCTTATCTAAGAGCTTTCCCCTCTGATGTACTACTTTTAGTTTCCTTTACAGAAGGAAAAAATGAGGCACAGAAAGGTTAAATAATTCACCCAGAATTATGGCCCTAATAAAGCAGTGGATTTGGGGTCATGGGCCTTGACAGGGTGGTGCCAGATCTATGCTGTCCAGTTTTCTTGGGAAGTGCTTTGATTCCATCTTTGATGTTCCCTGCCATCTTCTGACCTATGTCAAGCACCATTATCCTAGCCTGGAGTTCCGCTGGAGTCCCCAACTGGTCTTCTGTTTCCACACTGTTCCCTGCTCTGCAGTGGAATGGCTTTTAAAATGAAAAGAGGATCAGGTAACTTTCCCCTCAGCACCCCACACCCCCCAGAATAAAACTCAGCTGCATCCCAGCTTCCAGGGACCACCTCCTTTCTCTCTGTATTAACCCTGAGCCCTTTCCCACCCCAGCTCTGCTGGTTACAGCTCAGTCACCCTGGATTCATTTCACTTCCTCCATTTGGCAGACCTTTTATCACATTAGGACTTTGGTACATGCTGTTCTCTTGACCTGGAATGTTCTTCTTCCGCTCTGCACTGTCGGAGTCTTCTCAAACTTCAGTTTCAGCTTTCGTGTCGCCTCTTCGAAAAAACCCCTGGTGGTTTCATCTGAAGCAGCCAATGCTCTAAGCCCTATTTTTCTTTTTTGTCCATTATAGTGTTCATTAAAATTATATATGTATTTATTGCCCATTCTCACCAAATGTCTCTTCCCCTCACTAGACTTTAAAGACTTTGATGAAGTCAATGACCATGTCTATTTTGTTCATCGTTATTGACCCAATGCCTCACACAGTGCCTGGCATATCGTGAGCACTAGATGATAATTCAATAACTATAGAAAGGATGGATTGTCCACAGAAGAAGGTGTTCATTAGAAAGGATGCTCGGTAAACTATCCCAGTTTTGGTCAGAGCTGTTCCATACTCCTTCCGTGGATCTTCATTTCCTCTTTCCTATACAAAGCAGTTAACAAAGTCTAGAAGAAAACCAGGGAGTCATGAGTGAGAGAGTATAAGCAGGTTTTGCTTCAGGTATCAACTCAGTCAGGGTAGGAGAGGTCATTCCAGGGACACAAGGAAGACTCACTGCCCCCAAATTCCCCTTGTACAGTTCCTGGATTCCTACCACAAGAGATTTATGACCATGAGGAATTTCCTGAGAATACACAAACACTATCTAGGTAATAACACACATCCAGCAGGTAACTGAATGGACGCATGCTCTGCCTTTATGATTGTACATGGTAGTAGCCTGGAAGTCCCAGGGTCTCCAGTAACTAGCTTGGATGAGTCATTTCTTGCCTTCTATCTGCAAAGTATGTGGTTAGGTCAGAGAAGTAGTTTTTTAAACTTATTATTTTTTTCCTCAGCACTTCAACTCTTCTCTTATTCATATAATCAATATGAGAACAGCTAAGTGTTTTGGTTGAAGTGGGGTAGTAGGGCTGAAGCCCTCCTCCTTCCTGACTCCCCTTTAAAGTCCCCAAGGGTGGTGGGATGGCAAACCCTTGGACTCTAAGATCACTGTGCTCAGTGCTGCCAGGGTGGCCATCTGTGTTCTGGTTGCAGCTTCTTGGGCACATGCAATGACCAGAAGGGGACCAGAGAGAAATTGCCGAATCTGATATCTGAGGTTTTAGGCTGTGTAGTACATGAATTGAATAGCAATTGGCATGCAGCGCAGGTAGCCCCTTTATGAAGGTTTCAGCCATTTTAGAAAAGAATGAGGGCCCAGAAGAGAAGAGGCCCAGAAGGCTCACTTACTCTCTCCACAATCTAGAAAAAAAAAATTGCCTCCCCTACCCTTCTAGCCAGTAATCCTGGGTCTTGAAGGGACCTCCAACTCACATACTTGGCTTCCAGGGTTGGTGGGTTGTCAAGCCCTGGGGAAACTCCCCACCCCACCATCAGCTGGGCAACTCTCTAGCCTTTGCTGCACGCAGGTGTGCTTAAGAGGCTGCAGCCTGGGCCACCTGGCAGCTCCAGGTGCTCTGTGTGCGCTGCCATGGAGATGGGCCCCAGGGTTGGTAGTGAGAAAGCAGTCTTCCAAAGCTCCTCGGATTCAGAAGAGAGACTGAAGCCTCAGGCCCTTCAGGGTAGTCTGCTGACCACATTATTGCCAACGTGGCCCAGGTGGGTGCCTGGGGGGTGGGGGTGTTCCTGGGACGAAAGGAGGGAGGAGGAGCTAGGGGAGGCCAAGTATTGGGAGGAGGGTCTGGAATTGCTGATCTGTGGACCAGGGCACGAGCGCCTCTCCAAGCTCCCAGGTCAAGGGGAGAGACCTTGGCCCCCTTACCAGGCCAGTGAGTGCCCTGCTCAGACTGGGCAAATGTGCTCTAGAGGGTTGGCCCTGTAGACCAGTGGGAGGAGGAAAAGAGGTCCTGGCGTTGGTTACCAGAGGGACAGACCAGGGGATTCACAAAGCTCATCTCTGCACTAGTTGGAGATAGTGGCAACAGGGGTGGAAATAGTCAACCTGTAACACAAACCACTGACAGTGGCTCCCCTCCCCCTCCCTGGAGTTTAAGCCGAGGGCAGTCACAGGGTGTTTTTATCTATTTCCAAAGCTAGAATGCAGTCTTCTCTAGTGGCAGCTCATTAATAGTGGGGTGGCTCAGGCCTTCACTGATAGAGGGGATACTGCTGGAGTACGACTTAATTCTATGGCTCAGCAACTGGGTAATCTGGAACCAATTGTTTCATCTTTTTGAATCTAAGATTTTTCATCTGTGAAAGGTGGGTGCTGACACTTTTTAACAACTCACAGAACATGGCTTAGGACCAAACACAGGGACAGCATTTAATGGGTGTTCTTTTACTTCTTTTCCTCCTCTGCCAGGACATCTCTTGCCAGGCCTCCTAGCGTCTGGTGTGAGGATGGCCGAGCAGCAGAGCCGGGAGCCTGAGTGCCCTGTCTGCTGGAACCCCTTCAACAACATGTTCCACACCCCAAAAGTGCTGGATTGCTGCCACTCCTTCTGCGTGGAGTGCCTGGCCCACCTCAGCCTGGTGACTCCAGCCCGGCGCCGGTTGCTGTGTCCACTCTGTCGCCAGCCCACTGTGCTGGCCTCCGGGCAGCCTGTCACTGACTTGCCCACGGATACTGCTATGCTCACCCTGCTCCGCCTGGAGCCCCACCACGTCATCCTGGAAGGCCATCAGCTCTGTCTCAAAGACCAGCCCAAGAGCCGCTACTTCCTGCGGCAGCCCCGGGTCTACACGCTAGACCTAGGCCCGGAGCCTGGAAGCCAGACTGAGGCCCGCCAGGCCATGACCCCTACCACCACGCCCATTCCCATCCCCAGCCACTACTCTCTGAGGGAGTGTTTCCAAAACCCTCAGTTCCGGATCTTTGCCTACCTGATGGCCGTCATCCTCAGTGTCACTCTGTTGCTTCTCTTCTCTGTCTTTTGGACCAAGGAGTTCTTTGGGGGTATGGGGTGAACATCTGTTCAGGATGAGGAACCAAGCCCTTCTTGGTTGCTGCTGGGTGTGAGGGCTGCAGAACCTCATGTGGGATTGTCTTCCTTTGTAGTATTGTTTGTTTACAATCCACGGATCAGTTAGACCATGTGTTTGCTTCTGGGAGTCTTATTTTGAGAACCTCTGAAAGCTAAAGGTCTGGGAAAAGATGTGAAGAAACCTCCGGGTGTGAACCACGGGGTCATGGAAGGGTGAAGATCTTAAGAGTGCTACACAGCAAGTTGTGCCAAAGGACTGCGTGTCTCCAGGAACCTGACCGGCCCAAATATCAAGCTGAATTTCTCACTGGAGCTGCTTTGAACTTTGTTCATTTTTTTTTACTATGTTGCTAAAAAATTTGGAAAGCAAGCTTCAATTCTATGGACAAATATGTCTTCCCCTCGCAGTTTTCTCTTTGGATGTCTTTACCAGTCCCAGTAAAAATGGTCTGCTTTCATCCACTCATTTCTCCTGGTAGGTGCACAGGCCTTGATAAGTTGTGCAAAGTAGAGATGACTCCGCGCTACCAAGCACTGAAATTTTGGCCTCAAGAGGTAAGGCATAAACCCTGGATAGAGTAAAAGCCCTAGCTCCCACCAGAGGCCGTGCAGGCAGGGGGCCCTGGTTTTCTTTTTCATGACAAAACCTAGGGATAAAAATAATTCAGTAGAATTTGAATGCTCTGGCTGCTGCTTGACTACAAGTTGCCACCTCTGCAAGTCTAAAACCCTGATTTCTGCTTCTGCAGTTTTAATATTGCCTAGTGGCCCAGGGCTCTAGGACAATCTCAAAATGGTTAAAACATCATTGCAATTATGAAGAGAAGACAGTTTGAGGGTTTTTTTTTTTTTTGATTTGTAGAATAAACTTTCAGAGACCGAAAATTGGTTTAATTTGCACTAAATAACATTCTTAGTGGAACTAGCTTCTATAAATTCTTAGGGATCTTAATGTACAAGATATTCCAAAATAGCCGACATGCATTTTACATTTAGTAAAACCAAACGGTCGTAAGATGTGAAGAAAAAGTTCTCCATTACAAAATTGGAAAGTTGCCGACGTTATCCCATCAGGGGACTCAGCGACCTTTCCATTTGCGCCATTGAAGATAATTACTCTAAAGCTGGGACTCAAGCTCTCCCCACTGACTTCATTTCTTTACACATCCTTGCTCCTTTACCTTGTGGTAAGTTAGGCAATGAGTTCACCATGTTCTCAGAGCCATGAGGAACAGGGAGAAGAGCTGGAGGAAGCTCAGGGAGAAACACTTCCCTGTGCACTAGGGCCTACTGCTCTGAGTAAACTCATCCCTATTAATAACTGAAGCTGAGCCTCCACAAATTTATAGCAGCTACTTTGTTCAGATCACCCAGCTAGTAAGTGGTAGAATCTTTAAAAAAATATAGAAATTATACTCTTTAAGTGGCTGATATGCCAGCCAAATAAAACGTGTTTGATTTTTTTTTTTTTTTGAACAGGGCAACATTTTAGTATCTTCTATTCTTACATTCAGTAGTTCTAACCTTGGAGCCATTCCATCCTCCTAGGGAGCACCTGGAAATATGTGGGAGCATCTTTGGTACTCCAATGAAGGGGGGGGGGGGTTGTTTCTGGCTTGTAGTACTCCAGCGGTCAGCCATGCTGCAATGTTAAAAACAGTTCCACAAAACGAAATATCATCTATCCCAAAATGCAAATTATTTCCTGTTTAACACTATAGGCTCCTCATAAGTTCATGAGGTCGAAGTGGTGAAATTAACTCCTTTAGGGATGAAGTCAGAGTAAGAGATGCAGGGACTTATCAAAAGGGCAGTATAAACAGAAGAGTGGTTAAAAAGCTCAGGCATTGTACAGGAATCAGGCCATGCTGGCTGGTCTTTCTGTCTGGCCAGTGTTGCCAACATACTCAATAAAACCCTATGAAATCTCTTCATAAGGTCATACAGACAGACCAGGATCCACTGTTTACTAACTGGGTAACCTTGAGCGAGTTATTTAACTTGAGCTTCAGTTTTGTCTATAAAAAGGAATAATTAACTCCTCAGATTTTAAGGATTAAATGATACCGGAAGGTCCGTGGCACACTGTTTAGACAGAGTAAGCGTCCTGTTAAGTGGAGGTTACACATTATCACAAAACGCCACACTCGATTTATGCTCAACTGCTTTCTTACAATGACATTTCCAGTAAAGAAATGTTCTACATTTGTTTTGCCAAAGCTTAAATAAAATGTTTTCACCTAGTTGCTATCTCTAAATCTCTTGGAAGCCCCTCCCCCTGCTACCAAAAGACAAGATTAACTAATAAAATTTAAACTTTGGAACCAAAAACCTTAATACATTTATACACTACACCCAAACTGCATGCTAATACACTAATATTCATTATTAGTTTACACATACTACAAAGGTAGTAATGAAGATAATTTCTTTTCATGGCCAATTATAGAAGAAATAGAGTCCACTAATATTTAAATAACAGTGACGTGCCCAACAGAGGGTAAGACCAAGAATTCATGAGCTTAACAGGTACTAGAATATACAATTTGGTTATAACTGAAATCAGATTAAACAGAATATTTCACTATACATCACACAATTGAATATAGATAAGCCACTCTCAGCCTCTCTGGAATACCAAGTCAAAAGTGTTTTAAAGACATCATATGCCCCTCTTGAATTTCCTATACACAATCCTTTCTTCCAAATTCCTTATTTTTGTATGAATTTACTGTGTACTTTCAGAGTTCAGTGGTTGTATATGTGGCGTGGAAAGAGGTGAAGGTAACTCTGAATGGCCAATGAGTAAGATTATAGAGTCCAGATACAGTTCACTGGTAGTCTGGCCCATAATGCGATAGCCCTCTATTTCTTAAAAAATTAACTAAATGCTTATTAAGACAACAGAAATTGGAGCAAACCATACTTGAGATTATGTCTCAAACCCCCAAGAAAGGAGAGATCTCCATGGATCAAAGGCTAGGATTAACTATGCAAAATAATTCTTTGAAGGAGTTTTTATAATAGGATTTTACTCTAGCGAGTAATAATAAAGTTTACATTTAAGAATACCCTTTAGAGATTTTTTTCCAGACTTACCTTGACATGAGGGGTATATCCTTTAAATAACTAACAGAAAAGAGGTTGTACAATAAAGACATCATAATTGTTTTCTAAAAATTTCATTGACTCGACACAATGGCCTAGCTTTGGGCTAACACGAAGGAGACGCCAATTACAAAGCTAAATGGAAGACATTTTCTGACATGGCAACTGTTCAGCCTGAGCTTCGTGATGCAGGAAGCATTCCAAATGAACCCAACAGAAAGAGGTTAAAAATATTCTCTACTGCATAGCCCTGAACACAGCTGTGGGTCTACCTCTTCACCTCCCATTCTCAAGGTGAGGTCTCTCTGTCAGGCATTGTTTACCCAGTGCGTGGGGGAGATGTGCCCCTTTACTTGAGGGCTTTCAGACTACAGTCCAGCCACCTTGCTCTCCAGGTCACATGTAGTCCTGAAGTACGTACCATGTAATGAAAAGGCAAGTTTCAAGAATTAAAAATGGAGTCAGTCACAATCCTGAGTTCTGTGAGGAAGGCAACAGGGCATTTAAAAGAAAGATTAATAAAAACGTCTACACGGTTCTTGGCAGGGTGTGAAGATGAAATTAAAATGGCAACCACGAGAGGGGTCTCCAGCACCCAGGGACTGGGCCACCTGACTAGAGTGGAGACTGACAAGGAAATTCAATCTACTGAGAGTCCACACATGGTCATTGGCAAAACACATGATATAACAAAACTTGTCAATCCTTTCTTTTGGAAATGGCTCTTAAGAGAGAGCCTGAGATTAGAGTCCTTTTTCCATGGTCCTGCCTATTCAGCCATCCATAGCTTGAAGGTCCTGTCATATGAGCAAGTGGCTATAAGCTGCCCATCAGAAGAAATGTCTAGGCCCATAACTTTGCCTTCATGGCCAGCCAGAGTCTTCAGTGGGGACCAGCCTGGGTGGGTCCAGATCTTGGCTGTGTTATCATAGGCACCAGTGAGCAAGAAATTCCCATGGATAGCTACAAGAGAAAAGAAGGGAAAGTTGCCAGGGGAATTCAAGTATTCAAGAGCATAAGAAAAGAAAAGCACAAAAATCTGCCAGACAATACTCTTTTGAAAAAGAAGGTATTTCCACATTCAGAAAAACTCAACACTCTGATCTATTTTCCTACTAGGCCTCCAGAAAAAAGGGACAACTACAGGCAGACTTAGGGAAACAAATAACATTATAAGGGTCTTCTGGCTCTTTCCCCAACAGCCTGTTCAGAACATTAAGGAGTCAGTGCTTACAATTTCCATGTAGAAAAAGGTGAAGCACTCAAGAAGTCTTCTTTACTTTCTAGCAACAAAAAAAGGACACTGTGCCATAGTTGTCGGAAAGTATAGTAGAAGGAGGGAAACTAAAGTATGCGCCATCAACAGAGTCCCAATTCTCTCCCATTCCACTTCCAAGTTAAGCTAAAGCCTGGCCTGCATTCCATGTAAGTACAATCTGTCTGTCTCATAATTAGGCCTAAAACAGAAGGAAAGCTTACGCTCGAACTTGACACCAGTCACCAAGTTCTGATGGGCAGGGATGGTATAGACACAACGCCGCTGTCGAAGGTCCCACACTTTGCAGGTGTTGTCACCACTGCCAGTTGCAATGTGGTAGCTGTGGATCAGGCATCGTAATGAAGTTAGAAACAAAGAGTACTTCCTGACCAAGAACACTCTCCACCCCTCATTCAGTGAGCTTTGTTTACCCATTGGGGGAGAAATTAATTCCATAGATTTCCTTCAGGTGCCCTTCTAGGAACATGATACAACGTCCTGTGCGCAGGTCCCAAACTCGACCAAATGCATCCAGTCCCCTGATAAAACAATTTACAAATGAACATTCTGAATCCAGTTCTCTTTGGAAGCAGGCACACATGAGGTGAGACTAGTAAGCTGCCCCTGGCTATGTGGAAGAAGCCTTACCCAGTGCCAGCCAAAGAGCCATCTTGATGGAAGGCAATGTCATACACACCCATGCTGTGGCCTTCCTGATGCAGGATCTCCTCTTGAGCCTCCAAGTCCCATAAGCGCCATGAGCGGTCATAACTAAAAAATTAAACTAGTAATTAACCAGAAGATATTTATTCGCTTTTTACAATATGCAAGGTACTATAAATAGTCGTGGCTTCAGTAATGCTTCTGAAACTATTCATATAACCACATTAACTAGAAATTCTTTTCTGGCACAAATGACGTCTCAATAACTAGGCATATATGTCTTGGGTGCTACCTGGGAAACCACGACTTACTATAAAACTCATTCGATGTCTATTTTAAGAGCAGAATTCCCCAAGAATGGCCCACCAAAGATTCTGTTGCCTTCTTTCTCCCCCAATTCCACTGTTATGTCCTTTCGGTCATGGAGCATTTATATATTTACTAAGCCCTAAATTGGTGCCGGGAATACAAAAGTCAATCATAGACACACAGATCAAAGGAACCAAGTAAAAAAAGAGCCATATATATATTATGGTCCAATTATTTTCAATGAGGATGCCAAAGCAATTTCAACAGGGAAAGGAAAGTCTCTTCAATAAATGGTGGCAGAATTGTCTACATATACTGAAACAAAGACCAAAAAAGGACAGACATTAAAAAACTGAGTAAAACTCCTGGACACTGCACAAAAGATATACAAATGTTCAATAAGTATATGACAAAGTACTCAACACCTAGTCATTAGGATAACAAAAATGAAAACTGAGATTTCAGGACACACTTGCTAGACTGGGAAGAATGCTAAGACTGACAACACAAAATGTTGGCAAGGATGTGAAACCACCGGAATTCTGGGATTGTAAAATGGTACAACCACTTGTAAGTTTTTTAAAAGTTAAATATATATCTACCTTATGACCTAGCATTTCTGGGTATTTATTCTAGAGAAAAGAAAAAAAACACATCCACAAGAAGCTCTATATAAAAATATTTGTGGCAGCTTTAATCTGACTAGCCAAAACTTGGAAAGAGCCCAACCGCCCATCAATAAGGAGATGGATAAACTGTGGCTCAGCAGTACAACTGACTACTCCTCAGCAATAAAAAGGAACTAGTGACACCCGCCAACAACACGAATCTTTAAAATGTTTGCCGAGTGCAAGAAGCCAGACACAAACGAGGTCATACAGTAGGAACAGACAGAATTTATGGTGATAGATACCAGCTCAGTGGTTGCTTTGGAAAGGGGAACTGACTGGGAAGGGGCATGAGGGAACTTTGTGGGGTGATGCAAATGTTCTATTGACAAGAATATGTGTCACATGAGCATATGCATTGTCAAGATTGACTGAATTGTACACTTAAAATAAATCCACTCCACTGCATGTAAATGGTATCTTAATTAAAAAGTTCTTTAGCAGATTCTGGGTTCATAAAACTTGTAGAACCAGAAAGGGAGACCAATATGCAAGCAGAGAGGTTGACTTTAAAATTTCAGATTAATTACAATTTAAAAGCAAATACACTTAGCCCTAACTATATCATACATCCTCTTCTGATTCTGATTCACTGCCAAACAAGAAAATCCTATTTGAAGATCTCTGTTTTAAAAATTTATTTGGCAGTTAGCCATAAAGGGTTAACAAGATGCCATAATCCCATGTGGATAGAACAGTAACAGGAAGGCTTACCAGGTGGTACCCAAGAAACGTCCTGATGGATGCCACATTACCCGGGCCACACGTACTGTGTGCCCTTCGATATCTGCCACTGGTTCATCACTGAAAAGGAATCAAACATATGTGAGTAAATTATTTTATACTCATGAAAATATTTTCTGAACTTATTAACTGTTATGCACAGATGCACCTATGATTTGAAGAGCCAAATTGTAGCATTTATAATTTGTTAAAATTTTAGGGCTAACAAAAATTTAAGTCACTTGCCAAGGATTTAAGATTTGGGACTTCATATGCCTACAAGGCGAAACTGCCCATATTATTTTAACAAACACTCTTTCTACTTCAATTCACTATGTTAATAAACTCCTAATGCTATGCCACTCATAATTAGAGAAAAATAAAAGATAAGCAAGTCTCTCTGCACCAAAGGAGCACTGAGATTCTAGAAGAGAGCATAGTTTGACAGAGAGGTGGGGCAACAGAAATCAATCAGTTTCGGTGCAAGTGGATCGATTAAAATTTTCTCAAACTTTAGCTTGTTGAAGGAACCAACAGGAAAAAGGATGTCCTAAATAGACAGGCTTAGTTTCCTTTTGGTGGCCATTAAATTCTACCACTCAGCAACAGAAAGATCTGAAACATCAGTGAAAGAAAATAAATATGAACTCTAAAGAGGGCAATTAAAAAGGGAACTTTGTCAATGTGCATACATAGAACTAACCAAAGCCCTAGGGGAAGAAATATTGCTAAGTATTACCAAAGCCAATTAAAACTTGCTGTGCTCATAGGTAAGATCCTGTCTGGTAAAGAGCAGAGACACTAATTAGCTTTTCACAAAACCCTCGAATAAAAGCCTCATATACTTTCCCAAAGAAGGAAAACTAAGCAACTGAATTAAGATGTCTTTTAGCCAACAACGGGCTTCTAAAAATTTCTTGGAAAACAATAATAATAAACACATAAAGAAAAACTCTTGTAACTGGAGATAACAGTCTAGGTAAAGGTAATGCTACTGGGAAGAGACTACCTTGGCACTACTGCCAGACAGAACTTCGCTTTTCTCTCCCCTGCAAACACGTTGCCAAGAATATTTTATTTAGTCAGTCTACCAAACAGTGTACTTCTCCAATGTCGATCTATTGCACAGGAGGTAAAATGGATCTTTCCAGAATAACTGGAACCAAGAAACAGTGGCCACTATGTCAGATGCAAAAATTAAGTTAACAAACAAGAAAAAAATCTGTTACAACTCCTTTGGTAAGAAAGGGTTTAAGAAAGAAATCCTCCATTTTATTTTCATACCAAGTTACCTTGACTCTTAGACCATCTCTGGGGTTAAATGCCGTATCTGCAGGTGCCAACAGCCAACCAATCAACTATTTAGTGACTGCAGTAGAGAGAACAACAGTATTCACCTGTCAAGGCTCCAAAGCTTCACAGACCCATCAGCAGCACAAGAAGCCAGATTAACATCTTTTTGGTCCAAGGAGACAGTGGATTTTGGATGAAACACAATTGCTCCTACATTTGTGTTATGGCCTGAAAGAGTGTTTAAGAAATGAAAGTTAAAGGGTTCCCACCCTCTTATAACTTATGTGCAAATATAGACTATGATGAACGATATAGGTATATATCAGGGAACATGTGGACAGATAGAGAATTAAAGTATTCAACTATTTACTTATATTTTTTATTTTATTTTATCTTTTAGGCGAGGCAACCCTCAGTTACTCTCACAGATTGTAAGAACCTTGTCAGCTTACGATCCTTTATATTTTACTTTTTACACCTATAGCACCTAGTCTTCCCAGGTGGTCTCCCATCCAACTACTACTAACCAGGCCTGACCCTGCTTAGCTTCCAAGATCAGACAGGATCAGGTTTGTTCACGGTAACATGGTCATAGACAGTATTCAACTATTTAAAAAAAATTAACTATTTTAATTTAAACTATTATTTAAATCACGTTAAAAAAAGCAAAACACACAAAAAAACTTTGTTTTTTGGGTCAGAGATTGGACATGAGAGAAAAGTGATGTGCGTATGAAGTCATTACCATCTAGCCTTGTGGTCAGAGAAAACCAAGTCAAATAAGAATGAATCCTCTGTGTACTGAGACTTAGTATCAGGCAGAGTTTTAGAGTTTTACTGCTTGATAGAGGTCACACTGGGAAAAAGACGCAGATTTAAACAAGATTCTAACTCACCTCGAAGAGTGTGAAGGAGGTTGCAATCAGGAACAGACCACAGCTTGCAAAGTCCACTCCTATCAAACACAAAGGAAAGCATCTCAGCCAGGGTTGGTCTGGGAAGGAAAAGGTACCTTGGTAACATTACTAAAGGACAATTTCTTCTCACCCCAACAAACTTTACAGTGACAGACAGGAAAAGAGAAATAAAAGGCTTATCATTTGCAGCATTAGAGAAGAAAGCTACATCCAGGTCTCATGCAACCAGGGGGTTCCACCAGATTGTACTTAATATAGCATAAGTTGCTATTCTCTTGGATCAACTTGTGAGGGAAGGTAGAACAAATTAAATTATCTAATAATATTATTACTACCTCCTTAAATATGAATAGCATTTTGCTGCTTACAAAGCACTTACATTTTTAAAAAAGACTTATTTCAGAATATCTCCAACAATTACTTTTATATCCATTGTCTCAAATGATCCATATAAACAGATCTGTGGGGTACATAAAACAGGTATGATAATTTCTGCTTTATAATGAAGGTAACTGAAGCTTAGAAAGGCGGAGAGATTTGTAGAGGTCCTTGGCTTTCTCTGAATCAGTCTCAAATTCTGTCTAAGTAGTTTCTATGCATATAATGTACGGAAGTTCTCCTACTAGATGGCATGTCCCACAAAAATAACTAAATAGAACAAAAGTTATCACATCCTAAGAGTTTCCTGCAAATGTGGCGTAAGTAAACAATAAAGATTAAGAACAATAATTCGTGTTTACTGAGTCCTTACCACATACGAAGCATTATTAAGGCAAAATGTTTTACACACATCTCACCCTACTTTACAGAAAAGGAAATTGAAGCTTACAGAGATTAAGTATCTTGCCTAGGTCACATAACTGAAAAATAAAAGATATACTGAGGTGTAGATACTGATTAAGTCTATTAAGTTCACATGACCTGTTCCAAAATATTAGTGTCAAAAACATGACAGACTGCTATATGTCATAGATCTCTGGGGTTCCTTGTAAATAGTCAGAATTGTTCACAAATATTTTACTGTATAATAGAATGGGTAGAGCAGTAGCATCTCTAGTTTGGTATGATCATGAAAACCAGAGGAAGAGGATATAGAAATAGACATCTAAGACAAATGCTGATTTTCCCCTCTCCCCCTGAACCTGTTCTCCCCATTTAGGAGGGGGGAAAAAAAAGTCACAGTGAAATATAACTTACCAACAAGCTGTGGCCAACATTTTGGAATTGGGACTAAAGTGACAGTAGGAGATAGGCCGATCGTCTCCAATCTGACTGCAGAAATTATTCAAAGACTTAAAAAAAAAAAAAAGAGACAAATATAGATCAAAAGGCTAATCCATGAGTTTATTGCTGTATAAAAAAGATACTTTATAGTTTTAATACCACCCAAGATTCTTTTACACTGTGTGTGTGTGTGTGTTAGGAGACACTTATATTAATAAATGAATGGAGTCAAGGTGTATCTGGAACCCCAGCATGCTGTCTTCTACAGTCTTGGTATCTTCTGTGTCTGCTAAATATAAACAGTAAACACGTGGAGAGATCTACAGTACAATGTTGACACATTAAAAGAATTAAAGAGTAGAACCACAGACCTCTGCTGAGTACAAAGTATAGTAGGTTTCTGCCACCTAAACCATTGGCTCCTCCCGAATGGTGACAGTGTAAGCAGGGAGGAATAATTATAGCTGCCTCTACCCCCCTAGAGGTGGGATGAAGTAGAAAATCCAAGAAATATTTAAAAATCTTTAAGATATTGGACAACTGCTGAGCACATCTTACTCGGAGAGATTTGTGGAGCTCTTGCATCTGTGAAGTCCTAGTTGTCTCAGGAATCTCTTTGTGGAGACGGGCCTCTTCCAAGCGTTTCATTGCCCTGTGACACACAAACATTACCATCATGAGCAAATGGGTACACACAAAGGGTTCACAGAAGTATCGTACCACTATATTTCATTTAACAACCACAGTCATGATAAAGCACATCCTCAGTCTTTGAGAAGAAACAAGAAAAAATATGCTTCTTTCTCCTTCTAGGGGTTCTCCTTACCTGGGCAGTGAATAATTAGCAATCCATAGTCTAGCAACCTTCAGGCTATTTGGTCCTTCATGGTACCAGGTTTGCTGATACTGAAAGTTAAATTAAGAGCAGAAATATTAAGTCTGAAGCATTCTTGCCTCGTAGTTAATAATTCTCTACTTTAACTGCCTGGAAAAAAGGTGAATTAGTTCAGTAACAGGATGAAATAAAATATATGTGCTTTCTATTGTTTTTATTTTTTTTTCCTGTTAGGTCTTTTTAGACAGTTTCTGGTTCTTTGTTAAAAGTTACAAATGCTATGGTTCTTTCCTGAATGGGAAATTCACTTATCTCCACTTATACCTACACAGGAACCACAACCCACTACCAACAACTACTCCTAAACACTACATTCTTCAACCTCCACCCCTTACACGCACAAACCATTGAAAGGTGAAAATGAGAGAACTATGCCCTCATTTCCTTCGTGTTTATATGATGAAGGCAAAGACGTATTTTACCTCTTCTTTGGACTTCTTAGATTTCTCATCATCTTTCTTGGTCTTTTTTAAGGCATCAGTACCAACCACTGAGAGGATATTTCTTAACCTGTAACATAAAAGAGAAAAATTTAAACAGAGTTGTGACGAGATTTTGAAAAGTACATCTAAGAAGAGAGATAAGCTTCCCCTATTCTCTCACCTTTCAAATTCCAAGAAACCTTCTTTAAGAGTCAAGATGTCATGCCTAAACTGCCAGTGATTTCTTTCCCTCAATCTTCTTTATATGAAGATTCCCTAAATTAACTGTAATTATCATACTCAATTTAAAATTAACTAGCCAAAAAGCTGCTACCACTTGGTCTGTGAAGACAGCCAACCTTCACTTAATGTCACACGTGCTGGCTACTGACTCAGGTGCTCAATATACAACAATAACTAAAAAACAGTTTTTGATTTCAAATAGCATAGTCCCAGAGCATTTGACTGCAAACAGCATAGTCCGGGGAAGGGGGGTGGGGTAGGAATGGGGACAGAAATTAACAGGGAACTACAGTACATTATACTAAGTATTATGACAGTAGTGAATATAGGGTGCTAAGGGGGAACATAAAAGGAGTATCTAACCTAAGTTTGGAGGGAGAATCAAGATCAGTTTCCTAACCCAAATTATCATTTCGTCAGGTCAATAGGTCAAGAATGGGAGAAGACTGCTGAGGCAGAAGGTTTAACAAGTATAAAAGTCTAGGGGTAAGAAAAGCAGGTTGAGCTTGGGATCACAAATAGTTCAGTATAGCTGGAGCATGGAGTACAAGAAAAGTGGTATTTTTTCCTTGTCATGGAAACAGGCCTGACATTGTTGGTTCTATTTAATGGACATGAGATACTGTTAAAGGTTTTAAAGTGATTAAACACAGACTGTGCAAACCAAGGGGAAAAAATGATGAAGTAAGTTGGACAGTAGATAGGTAAGTGGAGGGCCTTATAACTGCATACAACTAACCTGCCTCTAAGAGCTTTACAAATTTAAAATTAGAGAAGAATTATATGAGAACAGTGCCCCTTTTCAATAATAGCCAAAAAAAAAAAAAATACATTGTTTACCCAACTCAAAATTCCACACTGGAGAGAAAAGGAGAAGGAGCATATTAACATCCTCTTCACAGTGTATAAAGAAAAATTAGTAGTGAAGTAAAAATTGGCTCAAGACTCAGATTATGAGTTAAACTATATAGACACAACTTAAGATATTCTGTTAACAATATCTGAGACATTCTATTAAAGTTTTTGCTACAAATACCAATGGAGCTAGAATCCTGTAATTTAAAAAGAGAAGAGTAGATATTCAGAAAGGGCACCTTTCTCTTCTTTCAGCAGGACCCTCTCCAAAAAGTGTGATGGGCTCCCCCAAGGCTCTAAGGCAAGCTTTGACCTCTGAGTCGTCTGTGGAAACATTGATTTGCCGGGCTCGCTTCCTCCTCTCAAACTCGGCTAATACTTCAGCTTGCCGTTCACTGATGTGCTCTTCAATTTCAAACACTTCTCCTACAAAGAGAACGGGCAACGTAAGCATAATCACCAGATATTCTTCAAATAGGAAAAAAGAAGTAACTTCTTACAATTGGAGTCTGTGTATGCCATTAGTGAAAGTTAACTGTCTAATCCATTACATACATAGTTTACTTTTTCTCGATTTATTAACTTATGCACGCACAGAAAACTAAATGGCACAGCTTTAAAAGGCAGCAAATTAGTTCAAATCATCTTGTTTCATTTGGCAACATTACACCTATATTCACCTATATAAACACATAGTTGAGATGAGGTGAGAAAGTAAAGAGTATGGCGCATCTTTAGCAAATGAGTTAACTAGGTCTTCTATCCAGGAGATAAAGAAATATTATTTTAACAACTCCCAAAGCTATTGTCTACAACAGTCCCAGTATGAAGACACTTAAAAATGAAACTAGTAAAATGGAAATAATTACCATGAAAATGATATACCTTGATTATAAGGCTTTTTGGATAATCTAGCAGCTAGTTAAAAAACCTACACCAAATACAAGCATTTGGATGAAAGAAGTAAGTATAGTGGTGATGCAGTTATGTTTTAAAAAGCATAAAAAGTTAAAAAAAGTCACTAACATGCATGTGTATAGAAAAAAATGTGAGAGGAACAATGAGAAACTTGACAGAAGTCCTTTCTGCAAAGAAGTCTTTTCATTTTATACCCTTCTGTACTGTCTGAATTTCTAATTACAAACATGTACAACTTTATTTTTAAAATATAGTAGACCACTAGCTACTGACACGAAAGAGTCCTAATAGCATATAGCGTGAAAAATACACATTACAAAATAATTCACATATCATGGCTTCATTATGGGGAAAAAATTATTTTTATAGGTTTATTAAATTCTCAAAAAGATATAGACCTAATTAATAAAGATTAATTTATCTACTTCGCACATTTCTACAATGATTTTTTTCAAAATAAAAATAACTAATATCTTCCTAACAAAAATATATTTCATTTTGGGAGAAAAATAATTGGAAACTAAAAACAGGAGAATATTAAAAACCACAGTAATTCTAAACCAATGCCAGAACTGTGCTAGATTTCCAAAAGACAAATGGAATCAAGCTGAATCCAAATACAGTGAACCTTTAAATGACGTAGTGGAGGGAGTGTCAATCCCCTGTGCAGTTTAAAATCCGCATAGAACTTTTGACTTCTCCCAAAACTTACTAACAGCTTACTGCTGACTAGAAGCCTTACCAATAATTAAGACATATTTTGTACATGTATTATATACTGTATTCTTCAAAGAGACTGGATAAAGAAAATGTTGAGAAAATCATAAGGTAAATACATTTACAGTAATTTATTGAAAAAAATCTGTGTATAAATGGACCCGCACAATTCAAACCCATATTATCCTATGGTCAGTTATACACACTAAATAAATTCCTGGTAAAATCACTAACAATTCATGGAAGGAAAACTGTTTAAAAGGTTTTAAACAAAAAGACTATCTGGATGATGCTAAAAAGGGTAGGCAAAGTATGGCCATATGTAGATGTAAGTTTAAAAACAAACATTTTGGCACTATAAAATTAGTGATATTTAAGTTTAGGAAGGTATTCATTGCAGAAAATTTGAGTGCCAAAAATAAAGATGGACTCACAGTTTGCATCTTACCAGAAGTTATGTTAATATTTCCTGCTTCGATTCCTGCTTTAAGTCCTTCTTTTCCCAAAATCCCAGACTCTCCTTTGGCCAGACGCTCCCTCTCCTTCTCTTCCAAACTTCCATAATAAATGTGTGGTTTCTTCACAACAGGAGCGACTAAGTCATCAGGTGCTTTAGTTTTGGTTGCCTGCTAAATCAAAGACCTGGATTAACCTAAGGCTTAATCTTTGTGATTTACTAGGCTTCCCCAAAGGACGAAGGTCATTTTGGGCTTCAATTATATTTCCTCCCCTAAAGAAAGGACAAGGATGGGACCAATTAAGATGCGTCTTCACTGATGGGGGTTGGGATGGGGGTGTTGTCGCTCAGACAAGAGGTTGACAAGTTGGCAAAACTATTGAATTTCTCTAGATGATTCTATCAAACGTTTGCTTTGATTTATTCGGTTAATTTATTAGGTTGGAAGTACAACTTCTTCTTGGGTTTTACGAAACTTCCAGGGTTACTGCTCATCACAGAGAAAATATAAAGGATAACCAATGGAAATTACCAATGCCAACGGGTAACAGGTTACAGAGTTACCAGTCTACACATTTCCAACGTTTTAAAACGAGAGGCACTGCACAGACGAAAGGACATGCCTTTCGTCTCAAATTGTAACTGTAATTAAGAGGCCTTATTATAATTAAGAGACCTGATATAAATCTTGACCAGGACACTACTCCTTTCAGAGCTCCATTTCTGGACCAGTCCGAAGAGGTATTTAGTTCGTGGCTGTACGCGAGATGGAAACGAGCTTAAAGCTCATGAAAGCTCTTAGGAATAAGGAAAATGCCGCACGGGAAACGCAAGACCGAATCTCACGGCCTTCCTCCTCAGTCCCGCCACCGCCTTAGCCCGTCCTCTAACGGCTCCATTCCGCAGGGGCCTCCCCGACCCCCTCCGCGCTCCCCAGGGTGAGCTCAGATCTGTACCGTGGAAGTGGCTCGTGAGGCAGCCATGCTAGGATCCGGAGCCGCGAAGCTCCAGCAAAGCCGAGATCTCAGTTTCAGACAATTAACCGCGCGCCGAGCGAAGCGGAACTGCGTCACCGACCGGAAGTGGCCCTAGCGTGACGCAACGTCCAGGGAGGCGTGGAGCACGATGGGAATTGTAGTAGGAACGATTGTGGGCGCGTCGAGAGGTGTGACCCGGACAACCTTGGAGAAAAGCACGCGAAGGTCGAGGTTCCGCCAGGAGACAAGCTCAGAGCAGTCTGGGAAGTGTAGTTCAGTTGGCTTATATTCATGGTGGGCATCGTGCTTCCGGGAAGGGGCTGAGCAGGATTGAAAAGAGGTAGGTGGGTCGATTCGCTCGACTCTGGGCTAAACTCCTGAGCGAATCGAGGGCTTCTGGGGCGTGCAGGCCCTTCCGGCCCTACGAGCGGTTTACGTTGTCTTAGAGCCGGGGACCACGTTGCCATGGAAGCCGTTGCTCTAGACCTACGGGTGCTGTCCTGGAGTTGTGGTGGGAGACCTGTTCTCTGCTGTCGGGAGGTGCTCTCCTTGGGGCTCTCTCTAAGCTTGGTGAATTTAAGGTGGATTTGGGCAGCAACAAGAAATTAAGCTTCCAGAGCCCTCTAGCGCCAAAGTAAAGACCTGAAGGAGCCACGGCCTGATTTTATTGTTTTGAGCCCCGTCTTTGTATCAGATTCTGAATGAGATTATGGATGCGCAGGTACACGCAGACACTCTGCCATGACCTTGTTGTCCCCTGGGTGCTGGAGGATCGGAGATAAACAAGACAAGGTTTTTGCCCTCATGGTGGGGGGTGGAGAGGCTGAAAATATTGGTGTTTCCCGCTCCTCTCTGCAAGAACAGTTACAATAATAATGGCTGTTATTTATTGAGCGTTTACTAAATGCCAAGTTCTAGTCCGGGAACTTACTCCGCATTACGTCATTCAGTGCAAACAAAAACACAGTATAAATACGGAAACTAAGGACCAGTGAAAGATGATGCTAATTGTTCAAGGTAAGCAATGGATGGTATTAGAACTACTTTCTCCCTCTAGTCTCCAGAGCAAGCACTTTTTATCCATTACCCTTTCGTCTTAAATTGTAATTGCAATTGTAATTAAGAGGCCTCATTATAATTAAGAGACCTGATATAAATAGAAATCTTGACCAGGACATTACTCCCTTTCAGAGCTCCATTTTTGGACCAGTCCGAATTGGTATTTACAGTTCGCGGCTGTACACGAGATGCAAACGAGCTTAAAGCTCATGAAAGCTCTTAGAAATGAGGAAAATGCTGCAAGGGAAAGACAAGATCGAATCTACTTCCTGGTTGCTAGCTTTTCAATTTGCACGAAAGTTAAGACAGTGCAAAGCAGTGTTTTTCTTTTAAGCATCTCTCCCCCCTAATGTACCATTTATCTACATCGGAATCAAAATAGTATCTTATTTAGTACAAAACAATTTGAAATGTGATGTGGTTGTATGTTGGTTTGATAATATCACCTGTATCTATCCCAAGATTCATGGGAGAGAGAAGGAAACATTTCTTTTGTATATGTCGCAGTCCTACCTACATCTTAGATACATGTAATAATAATGATAATAATAATAATAGATAAAGGAGATTTCACTTATTCCCATTTATTAACCAAACTGACGTTTGTTAAAAACTGAACAACTTTACTTCATCTGTAAAATAGGGGTAATTTTGCCGATGTTACAGGGTTTCTGTGTTATAATGTTAAGAATGGGAATGCAAAAGCATAGTCAGTGCTCAAGTAAAGCTCATTTCACTTTATTTGGATCTCTGGTTTATTCATCGAAACATTTACTGCCTGGTTATTATATTTATACTCTACCGGATGCTATGGAGAATATAAAGATGGTGACATCTACAGATTTTAAACTTGAGGAATTTTATTTTTCCCTCTAAAAAATGTTTTTCTTAGCATAAGAATTACCTAGGTTTTCAGACTGGTGTGTTTTCTTGAGCCACTTTTCGTCCTTCTCTCTGCACGGAATACCCTTACTTCCCTTTCTCTGCCTGCCCTTCACAAGTTAACTAAGACATCGTCTCCTCCAGGAAGTCTTTCATGTCCCTGTCCACCCCGTGCTCAGCCCAGAGTGGATTGGGCCTGTGTGATGCCATTACATTATCCTCATCGGAGTTCTTAGTACACTAAATGAAATTTTCTGTCTCCACAGATTGTGACTGTATCTTTTAACTCTGCAGCTGGAGCACAAGAAGTGTTTGTTTAATGAATAACCTATCCATTTAGGACCTTTTTAGACCGTGAGGATAATCCTGTGAATTGGTGAGTTAGAGGGAGTTTTCACAAGATTTAGTAAACTGATTTTAGCATTCAGGAGGGATCACAGATAGCTCATAATTCTCATGTAGAGTTGATCAAATTTAATGGCTTGTATGTTTGCCCGCTAACACTACTCAATTTAGATGTGATATTTTAACGTTATTCTCTTAGCTAGAATATGTCTTTGTGACCGTAGCATGAGATTAAAGTGATTGTTGCTTAGAATTTTCTTTCATTTGCAGCTCATTATTTTAAGTTTTTGAAGAAAGAGTTTTTTGGAATTATAGAGTTGTGGATCTCCATCATGTAGTAAAAATGTAATACTCAGACACCTAAAGACTTAGAAGTCTATGTGTGAATCCAGATGAGTCTTCTGCAGTGCCATTCATTTTAGTGTGCATGCTTACAAACTGATCCCTATTTGTAGCTGAGATTCATCCCCTTCAGTGTTTCCTCTTCTCTGCCATTTTTAACAGTTAATAGTTCACTGGGTCTGGTCCTTAGTGTTGACTTCAGTATGCTGCGACGAAAACCAACCCGCCTGGAGCTGAAGCTTGATGATATTGAGGAGTTTGAGAACATTCGAAAAGACCTGGAGGTAAGAGTACAACTTTCATAGCCTTAGGAATGTTTAAAACAATAACTAACTTTCAAACTCCAGACTCTTAAACCAACAGTTTATTTGAAATCTCTATCTAGATGCTTTATAGGCATCTCCAATTTAACACATTAGTTTCCTGTGGCTGCCGTAACAGATTACCACAAACTTGGTGGTTTAAGACTACAGAAATTTATTCTTTCACATATCTATAGGCCAGAAATCTGAAATCAGTATCACTGGACCAAAATCAGGGTGTTGACAGGACCACGCTCCTTCCAGAGGCTCTAGGGGAGAATCTGTTCCTTGACTCTTCCAGCTTCTGGTGGCTGCTGGCATTGCTTGACTTGTGGTCACATTACTCGCATCTCTGCCTCCATGATCACACTGCTTTCTCCCCCTATGTCTGTGAGATCTCCCCCTGCCCTTTCTTATAAGGATACATGTGATAGCATTTAGGGACCAATCAGATAGTCCAGGATAATGCCCCCATCTCAAGATCCTGAATTTAATCACATCTACGAAGGACCTTTTTCCCATATAAAACAACATTTACAGATTCCTGGGGTAGCTTTGGGGGACATTATTCAGTCTATTCCACTTAACATTTTAAAACAAAAAACTCTTGATTTCTTTCTCAAGCCAGTTTCACCTCAGTGTTCCCCATGTCATTACCTATTCAGGTGCCCAAGCCAGAAACCTAGGAGTCACTACTGAGTGCTTCCTTTCTCCCACCCTTTGTATGCAACCCTTTGATTCTACCTCCAGAACCTATCCATACCTTTTTATCTCCAGAGTTATAACCCTAGTCCAAATAACCATCATATCTGCCTATACAATTTTAGTAGCATCCTCAGTGGTCTTTCTATTTCCATTTTTGTTCTTTAATCCATTCTCCATCAGATACCTAGAATGATCTTTAACAATTTTAAGATCATGTCATTCCTCTGCTTAAAATTCTTTCATGATTTGTTGCACTAAGAATAAAATCTCAATTCCTTGTCATGGCCTACATGATTTTGTATGTCCTGGCCCCTTTCAGTTTTCACTTCCTGTCACTTGCTACCTTGCCCTCTGTACCCCAGACACACTGGCTTTCTTACATTTCCTTGAACATGTGAAACTATCACTCATGGCCTTTGCATGTGTTATTTTCCTTTGCCTGGAGCGCTTTCTCTTTCTTTATGTCTCAGTTTAAATGTCACTTCCTCAACCTGAGAGGCCTCTTCTGACCCTGCCCATTTAGGCGTGCCATTCTTATCCATGCTGTCTCCCTCTCATTAGGGTCTCTCAAAGCACTTTATTCTTTGATTCTGTAGCATTTATTGTAATTTACAATGTTTTTGTTTGTTTGTTTGTTTATTGTAAAACCATTTACATTAAGAACCTTGATTATAGGTTCATCTATAATCTGTTGCATCTGGTACATAGTTGGAGCTCCGTATATATTTTTAGGTGTAGCCTTACCCTACATTAATAAAATTCTTCAGTGGCCTTCAGAATAAAGTTGAAATTCCTTAGGGTGGCATACACGGCCCTTTGTGACCTGGTCCTTGCTCATCTACTTTATCTTCTGCTGCTGAGTTATCTTAACTTTAACCTTTAGTGCCTGTGCACACTCTGTCCGCTTTACTTGAAATGCCCTTTGCCTTACTTTGCCAGGCTAACTCCTACTCATCTTTTGACTCAGCTCCTTCCAGAAGTCTACTTTGACTACCTGCCCTTGGCTGGGTTAGATTCAGCCTCTTCCCTCTCTGCTGACCTCTCTCATAGGTATTATTACTCTTTGTTGTAATTTTCTGTTTTTCTGCTCCCCCTCCTCCATATGCTCCTTAAAGGCAGGAATTAGTATATTCTTCTTTACATCCATTCCCTGCAATTCCAGGCCCAACAGGAGTGCTCAGTAGAAGTCTGTTTTCATTTGCCATCTTAGTAGATATTTTTTACTGTATGGTAGAGGACATTACATCTTGTACACATCGTGAACATGTTGGCTTTACAGTGTATTGTATATGCTTCTTATTAAGAAAGATAACTTGGATTTCTTTTCCCTCTTCCACACTTCAGGAGACTTTAGTGTTCTCTAAGCTTTGTGATATTTTTGCTTTTTAAAAGCTCATATTAATAGTCTCATTAAGGATGAATGTTAATGTGGTTAAGTTCAATTGTAATGAGTGTCAAAAGTGCTAGCATATGGAACTCTTACTCTGCAATCAGCTCACTATTGAGTTAGTCTCTCAGTGGGTTTGACTTGTTTTAGAGCAGCTTAGGAGAGAAGGATAATTTTCCCCCTGAACTAAAACGAAACCAGTAGAAAACTGGTATTCCATTTGTTATTGAAATTAGTTTGATTACATTTTGCTGACTGGATTCTGAAACAATCAGCAGTTTCTCACAGTAGGAAGCCTTTTATTTTTTTTTATATCTTTTTTTTATTAACAAAATTGATCAACAATCCAGTGTTTCAGTTTTTAATATTTTTTTAGTTAACAAAATTGATTAACATAATCCAGTACTTTTCAGGGAAGCCTTGAATAATTTGATTCCATTTGGATATTCTCAGAGTTTCTCATGAACACATCCTTTGCCTTTTAGAACTTTTGGTCACAAAGTTATTTGGGGAGAACTTTTTAATTTTACTTATTGGTAGTATAGACTGACTAAAGAGTAACTCAGGAAAGTCATTTTACATATATAGTAATATAGTATTACTATTTATATAGTAATATAAAGTCTATATTTATATGTATATGTAGTAATACCTTATTTGATTCTTTATGATACTTTGACATTTGCATTTAAATGCTCACAGTTTAGCAGTAAATGGTACAGTGTGGCGGAAATTCTAGTGATTAGAGTAGTCAAGCTATTCTTCTAGTATGTTACTCTAGATAAAACATCTTCACTCTCAAAGAAAGTTATCATCTGATATCTTTACAATTAGACCGTCATAGTTATGGGATCTCTTTTTTGAAAATGATCAAACCAAGACAGACTTTGTGAATTCCGTAGCCACTTGTGATTTAAAAGCCAAACCTTTTTTTATCTGAAAATAAAATAAAACCCCAGACTTAATAAGATAGCACAAAACCTTCTATTTCTGTGTTACGTTTAATCTCATGGTATCCATGAAGTAAAGCTGTTAATTTCTGGTGGTTATTGTTTTATCAGTCCCTTTATTTTTCCATCTGTTCTCAGTGATATATTTACTGAACCACTCTTCTCTCCTCCTTTTCTGCCAGTTCTTTATCTAATTGCAGCTTTCTGCTCTGAACTTCCACTCCTCACCTTATTCCTCACTTCTTCTTTGTGTCTCTTTGGTAGTGTGGGCTTTCCTCTGTCATAGCTCTGATCACCCTATGTTGTAATTCTCTTTGTACCTGTGTCTCTGGTAGACCATGACACCCTGAAGAGTAAGGGTTCTATCTTTTATCATTATACAGCGTTTCCTCCTTTTCTGAGTAGGATATGTTCCAAGATGCCTACTGGATGCCTGAAACCAGGGATAGTACTGGACCCTATATATACAGTGTTTTCTCCTATACATATATACCTATGATCGTTTAACTTACAGAAAGAGATTTACAACAGTAATAAAATAGAGCAGTTATAACAGTGTTACTATACTGTGTGATATGAGATGATACAGTGCCTACGTGATAAGATGAGGTGAGATGAATGACATAGGCATTGTGACAGTATTAGGCTTTATAAAGGTGACTGAACTCAATCACTGTGATATTGCAACAGTTACTCTGATAATTGAGACGGCTAACCAAGTAACTAATGTGCGGGAAGTGTCTACAGCACAGAGACACTGTACAAAGAGATGAGTTACGTTCTAAGTGGTACGGAACAAGATTTCATCACACTACTCAGAACAGCATGCAATTTAAAACATGAATTATTTATTTCTGGAATTTTTCATTTAATATTTTTGGATCTCGGTAGACTGCGGTTAACTGAAACCTCAGAAAGCAAAACCATAGATAAAGGGGGACTGTATCCCTAACCACCCAAACCTAGGATTTCAGTTTATTGTTTTATAGAAGCTAATCCTGTCCTTTACTCTATGCCAAGTACATGGTAGGCGCCAAATAAATATTTGCTAGTGGAAAGAATGTGGCGTTAATCCTAAAACTTTCCTACTTTCAGACTCGTAAGAAACAAAAGGAAGATGTGGATGTTGTAGGAGGCAGTGATGGCGAAGGTGCCATTGGGCTCAGCAGTGACCCCAAGAGCCGGGAACAGATGATTAATGATCGAATTGGTTATAAACCCCAAGCCAAGCCCAACAATCGTTCGTCTCAATTTGGAAGTTTTGAATTTTAGAGGTGGATAATCTTGTGCGCCAGAGCCCTAGAATGAAGTAATGGCAGTAATACAAACAAGATGTAGGGAATTGAGTGCTGTCAGCAAGCAGGATACTTTACCTCTTGCAGAGAGAAATACTTCTGCATGAGATTACTGATGCTTAACTTTCACTCTAAGCTAAAAGACAGACTCTGGTTTGTCTGTGGAAAATTTGGCTCTAAAAAACTCGTCTGATTTTTGTTTTTAAAAATAAATATATTTTTGGAAAAGTGTGAGACATCCTTGATGAAATATAATATCACTGTTAACCCCAGACTTTAAAAGGTAATTGCTACGTGAAGTAACATCATTCTTCTCGTCTTTATTAAAAGATCTTAAGCATAGTACACTTTCAGTTGGTCCTTGTCACAAACTTTCATTTAATTCATTTGGCAAATTTTATTGAGTGCCTACTATGTGCCAGGTACCATTCTGGGCACTTGGTAACATCAATGAACAAAACAAAGATCCCAGCCCTTAGGAAGAATACACAAAATTTAGTGGTTTTGTGTAAACTTGATCAAGTTGTGGGTTTCCAGAATCTGTTTACAGGTTGGCTTTGTGACTGTTTGGGTATAATTTGGGGAGGACAGGCAGTAGAGGGAAACATAATAGGAATGCTCCTAAACAGTGTTATCATCATTCCAATTTACCTTCCTTTCCCAACTTGCCTAAAAAATTTTCCCACCAGGAGCCAATCTGAGAGGCAGCTCAGAGGGTAGTTTAGAATCATGTTGTCCTATTGTTTACACTATTTAATTCAACTACAGGGAACCACCAACTGGTAGAACCTTGGAATCATCTGTTCTAAAGAGAAATCTTGGCAGGATTTTACCCAGCCTTTCTAGGGTAGTTTAAGGACGTGGGAAAGATCTACGGTCATCCCACCCTGAACAAGCCCGATCCCATATGATCTCGGAAGTTAAACAGGGTTGAGCATGGGTAATACTTAGATGGGAGATCACCAGGTGCTGTAGGTGTTAAAAAAAAAAATGTGGGAAAGGCAGGGATAGAAGGGAGAGAAGAGGATAGTGTCTCTTCTCCCTTCAGCCATTCTTTAAAAACCTTTATTTCAGTTTTACCTAAGACCTTCAATTCTGATATCTTACTGTCTCAAAAATACAGCAAGTCAGCCTCCAGATAGGGAAGGTTATATTATCCTGAAGCCTGCAAAGTCAATGACAAAAGGCAGAAACAAGACTCTGCTTCAGCCTCTGTCACTGACTTCCCAGCATTAATAGGCACAGAAGCATAAAAACGTGCCTTCTGAATTTCTTCCCTTTCCCTCTTATACTCAGAGGGCTCTGTGTATAAGACACTGTACCTAGTGCTTCATGCAGGTTATCTCATTTAAACTTCAGTCCCTATGAGGAGAGCACTTTATTCTAATTTTACAAAAGGTAAAATGATGCTCAGCCATTTGGGTATAGCTGAGATTTGAACCCAGGGAGATTGATTTCTGAACCCATGCTTCTAAACTCACTACAAATTAAGCACGGACACTTAACAAATTGAGTTCTTATGCAGTTTTCCTTGGATCAGGACTCACACATCCTGAGCATAGGATCAGGAACAGAACAGGAACTGAGCACTCCATCCCCTTGGGCCTCATGTGAAGCCTGGTGAGCAGCCGGTGAGGAGGAGAGTTTAACCAAAGCACCAGACCTCATGAAGCCTTTCTCAACCACTCCCATGGGTAGATTTCTGCTTTTCTTCTGCTAAGTAAATTTCCTATTCCACTTATTTTATCAGATAGCAAGTGGTTAAGATCATGGACTCTGGGAACCAGGTTGGTCATGGATTTATCACTGTTGGTTGAAGCTGAGTGGTAATGGCCAAGACTCTATGTGGACAATGAGAAGACCACTTATTCTGATATCACTCTGGATAGAAAGACATGAGTTGAATCACAAAATCAAAATATTTATTTTGTTCTTTTGTACATGACACTGTTAAAACATTCCTACTACAGCAATACTGCTCTCCAGGAGCTTACAATCTAAAACAGTCAATGTTAATTATAGACCCAGTGATTAAGGCATTATGTCAAATGTAGACCTTGTATCTTTAGATGAATTTTTTTAAAGAAGCAGCTGGAGAGGATAGGATCAAAATCAAATGACATGAAGATGTACCCCCTGCCTTCTCCCCTTCCAGCTCCTTATAGGGAACCTTTGTAGCCAGAACTCAAGACTAGTGCCTCATAGCCTAGAAGGGAATTCCAGACTACCCTACCATAGTAGTGAAGAAATGTGAACTTCTAATTCCCTGGTGGACAGAGAAGATTCCCTGTTTGTGGGTAATGGGGGTGCTGAGTGTTCCTCCAGCATAGACTGGAGAGAGCACCTAAGATTTTATAACTGCAGATGGTACTAAGTAGCCTTTACCTAACCTTATAGAAAGTCCAGTAGGACAACTGCTCCTTGAAATGTGCTTAAGTCTCTACCAAGTGTTACAACGTCTGGTTGGTATCTATATCCACTGCATAGTAATGTCTACTGCATCATGAGGGCTGGGGAGATTTAATAAACTAGACATATGAGATAAAAGACATTATCTTTTAGATATGAAAGACATAAAGGGAAAAGAGCAGGATAAGGGGCCAAAGAACTGGAGATACAGGCTTCTAATAGCTTTGCAGGGAAGGAGGAAGAGATTTGGATCCAGAATGAACGAAGAAGTCAGGCACTAAAATCCGACGGAACAGGGGTACAGAAATGAAAGTCAACAAGATCATTATATCATCACAAATCTAAGAGCACGAGAGAAAAAAATTAAACTTTAATTTTCCTTTTTCACTAGCTTCTTCCTTTGGCAACCTAGTCTAAGAATTGCTGAAATTCAGGTTTTTCAGGAGACTATCCTGAATACCTGAAAACCTATCCAAAACCAATATTTCTCTTTGGGAGTTTCAAATTCATAGCACTTTGTCTTAACTGGCCTTGATTTTTTTACATTGGTGATAAGGTATTGTTCTTTAAAAAATTATTTTATATAGCAGCTCATGCCAAGATTTCTAGAGAGCACCAGGGTTACTACTAAACATTATTTTCTCATGGTTTTATTATTCCTTGGCTTCTGAGACAATAACAAGCTATTTATACCTTAATGTTGGACTCTGTCAGTACCTGTTATTTACTCTGCTCATACTAAGTATCAGCACTATAAGGAGTGGAATGGGAGCAAAGCATAAAACTCTAAATGTTGGTTCTTAGATTTTAACCTCGATCCAGCAAGCTCATAACCCTCTCTTGGTTCAAAGCCATGAAAGTACACATTCCTCGCTCTGCAATATTTAACTGCACCTACAGAGAAAGTACAAATTTCAAAACCACAACAGAGGCCAACAGAATAGCTGTATTTTGTCTCTTCTGCCTGGAGGCACGATTGGAGTCTAGCACCAAGGAGGGTAGGATTTAAGACTAGCACAGGAGAGTCACTTTACAGAGGTAGTTTGGACTGGGAACAAAACTTCAGTGTAGACTAACAACTGGACAGATAAAAACACAATGTGATTCTTTATTGAGAAAAGGTTTTGGCCACTTATGAGCTCATTAAGCCCCCAAAAGTAAGAAGAGCAGCTGTCTCGACCCTCCTTGGCACCAGGGGCCGGTACTCTTAATGTCTGATCTAAGGTGGAGCTGAGGCAGTGACACCAGCACTGGGGAGCAGCTGCAAATACAGATGAAGCTTTGCTCACTCACCTGCTACTCATATCCTGCTGTGTGGCCTGGTTCCTAACAGGCCATGGACTGGTACTGGTCTGTGGCCAGGAGATTGGAGCCCCCTGATGTAGAGGATGACGTTCTGCCTGGTGTGAGCATAGATGTCAGGGGCTGAGGAAAATCTGTCCATCAGCAGATGACACACTAAGCCTCTCCAAAGACAGGGCTAGACTTTTGCCCTTCTGGCCTATGACTGGCTGATTTATACTGCATATCAAAGGTCTTTTCAACGTTCAAGCTAATTCCAAGAAATTACAGATCTTTAAAAATAAGGACACATGCTGATAAGTTACTTTGGCTACAGCCCTTTGTGCATGTGCACTTGGGCACACACATAAAGTTGGAGCTGAATAAATTTCTGTGGAATGATTAAGTATTGACCAGCAGTATTTATTACACGAGTTAAACCCAGACATACCACCTACCAATCAGCAATTCAAATTCCCATGCTCACTCCACTAGGAGATATTCCCTTAGTTTAAAGCAGAGATTCTCAAAGTGTACTGCCCTGACGATCACCTGGGAACTTGTTAGAAATGCCAATTTTTGGCTCTGGGTTGAAGCCCAGCAACTAGTGTTTTTAACAAGCCCTCAAGGTGATTCTGATGCATGCTAAAGTTTGAAAACCACGGTTTAGTGGCAGACATGTGAAAACAATAATGGGAGATAATGATTCAAGCTCTTCTGCGTCATTCAGCTGTGACAAACCAAGGCACCAAGTCAAAGTAAAATGTCAACGGTTTTATTTCAAAATATCTATTTCTAATTGATTGTCATCATTTTTGATTGACAAATTCATTCTAATCAAAATGTTAAGTGGGAACACAATTGATGAGTCAGCCGCCCAAGAATGCACACTTCTGCAAGCTCCTGGCCTGTATTTAGTCTCAGGCCACCCCTCTGCCCACTTTAAAGATTTCAGTGCAACACACCACACCTAGGGAAAGGCACAATGTATTTCCCACTCACTGAGTCCAAAGACTGGAACTTATTTTTTAATGTTAAGTTTGGGTTCTGTGTTTAGTTGGGCAAGCATTTCCCTCTGTTGCCATATATCCTGGCTGAAGTTAATCCTTTTCCATCCCTGACCCAGAAAAAACCCATCGAATTCACAGATTGTTAAACAAATAAAAACAGAAGACTAAAAAAGGAAACAAGTGATCGAGTCATTAAATAGAAAGCCACCTGGATTAGACCAGAATGTATGACTTGGATCTAAGATAATGGTGGAGGAGGGAATATCTCATGGGTGGCTTCACTTTAAGAGATACAGGAATTTCAGCTCAGGAAAAAGAAGAGTCAGGAGGTTTCCACTTTAGCTCCAAGACTGTAAGCTAAACCTCTGCTGAGCAGGTGTCTGTGTGCGTGTGTGCGTGCGTGTGTCTGTGTGTGTATGTGTGTGTGTGTAAGGAGATAAGGAACAAGAAGGGAAGATATGAAGAAAAATCATGTCTTCCAGTTTTGAACTGCTTCCCACTGCAATCAATAAGGCAACACCATGGAGTTTGACGTTAATGACAATGCTCTGTGATGTCCACAACGACTGCCTTTTTCCAGCTGAAGAGAAAGTACCCCATGCCAGCCCCTGCTGCTACAGCAATGCAGAGGTACCCATTGTAGGTCATGAAGATGAGCATGAGGAAGTAGCTGATGACCACCTGGATGATATGCAGCACTGTCTGCAGGAGGTGAGGAAAGCTCAGCATCTGCTGCCTGGGGAGTAAATAGGGAAACAATAATCAAAGACTTCAGGAAAGTTCTGCAGCTCTGGAGAAAAGAGGAACAGTTGTCACAAGCTCAGCTTGAACTAGACTCCCTCACAGTCACCCTGAAAACTCATGGGTACTTGTGTGTATGTTGTTGTTTATTGATCCCTGGAAATGAAACATGATAGTGCTGTCAGGTTTATAAGCAATGGCTAGTTACTGTTATGTCAACGGGAGGAATCCTCTTGGGAGTTGGGGAAAGGAAGGCCTAATCCTCTGACTTACTTCCACCTTGGATCCTGAAAGGGAAGCCTAAACCCTCTCATACCTATTTGCCTGAACATTTTCAGGCCTTCTACCTTTGCAAAGTTCACATTCTTAAAAAACGGAAATAGAATTGAGCTTTGGGTGGTATAGTAGAAAGTACTTAATTAGGAATCAGAAACCTGGCTATTTATTCCCTCTGTCACTTACTCATTCTGTCACCTTAGGTAAGCCACAACCAGTTTGGGGCCTCAATAAGTTCATCGGTACAATGGGAACAAGTAATATCGTTACTTGAGAGCAGGATATTGGTCTATAGGATTGCTTGAATTTCAATTTAGTTTTAATATCTACATTTCTATTAAAGCTGAATTTCAAAAGCATTTGTCAATCTCTAGGGAAAAGCGATAGTCATCCCAATACTTACTGAGACGGAATGCAGAAATTTCTAGTCTGATACTCTAAACAAACTGAGAAAAGCTGGGTAGGTCCAACTTTTTATATAAAGGAATCAATTGGATTCTGCCGTTCTTCTATATCCTGACCTGAATTTCTTTGCTTAACTTATTATTATTTTGGTAAATATTTTACGATATGGATTCCTTACCTTCTTCCAAAGTGACCAATACTTACGATTAAGAACATTGATTTTTGCAAAAGAGTTCCTAGCATTCCTCCTTTGGCCTGCTCATAACCCACGATCTTAAGCCTCTACAGACAGTTTTGATGAAGGTCATATAGAATCACTAACTCGAGGAGGCTGTTGTACATAAAATAGCTGCTTTGCTGCTTAGGTAACCTAGATCCCCAGAACTTTTCAACCTAGTCTGCTCGATCTTCTTACCCAACGGTTTTGTGTGTCTCCATAAGAATGGTTCCATTTGGTCCTGGGACAGGCATGGAATTGTAGCGAATGCTGACTTGTGACTTGCGCAGCAGGCTCTCTCGGGCTATCTTGAGTCCTTCATAAAACATTGCTAGTAAAAACACTCCCACAAAAGCTCCAGCCATTTCTAAGTAGGAAAGGAAAAGATGGTGGCACTGTCAAACATGTGCAAAAACATTAGCTGGTATGCTGTCTGAGCTAGAAACGTAACACAGAAAAGGTGGTCTTCTTAATTTCTGAGTACAGTATACAAAAGGGGAATAACACAACTTATTTTTTAAATGCTATTTCTTGAACAGTATTTCAATTTTAAGTCTTTCACATTGGAAAGCATTGGTAATGCTATGAAGGTATTCAAACTTCTAATTGAACATACTACCTGAAATAAAAACTCCCTTTCTTCCCAGAACAAATTAATTTTGTGGCTCCAAAGATTTAACTGCATCTTAAGCAGTCCAATTGACTATTGAGCTTGTGCAATTTGAACTTAAAGCACACCTCAACATTATAGACACAAAACAGTGGGTAATTAGTTACCCAAAAATCTAGGGCTGACACTGAGATGGGCCGGAATCAGAAATGATGTAGAGCACAATTTGGTATACTAGAAAAGCAGTGGACCAGGTAGGTCTAGAAGGTATGGGTTCCTGTCCTTGCTCTGACATACTAATTCTATGTGATTTAGGGCTAATCATTTTACTATTTGAAGCTTAATTTATCTGTAAAATGGCATATCATACTAGATCAGCAATTTTTAACACAGGGTTATTTTAACCTGACTATGGTCTTATGTCCATGACCAATAACTTATCAAGCAAGGAAGCACTCTGGGAAAAGATGATGGGAAATGGATTACAAAAGACTCCTATCTGTTATTTCAGGAATTCTAAAATAAGCATTGTGCATGCTTACCTTCTAGGTAGGAAATAGGAAGCAAGATGGTTATGTATCATAACCAGAATGATTTAGTAATTCTGACAGTTGCTGGGTTTCCAGATTATTATCTCTCAAACACTACTTGATGGCTTACTCACCTCCAGCTGTGTTGATCACCAAGCCAGAAAACAATAGTTCCACATTCTTAAAGCCAAAGTAGAAGGTCATGTGCTATTAGAAAACAAAAACAAGTCAATTAGAGATGAGTGAAGATTCTAAATGAGAATTTCAGGTAAGGAACCTTAAAACACTTAACAGTAGCAGATCTGGGTAATAAGAGACATTCACCGAATTAGGAGGCTTTCTCATTTTAGCATTACTACCACAGTACTCTCCTTTGCCCCTGCCATCAACTTTTGTCTTTTTCTCTTTTTTATACAAAGCAGAAAGACCAGAACTTAATTCAGAAAAGGATAAATTTTGAAAGAAAGGAATACAGAAGAATGGACCCTAGAAATCTTGGTTTTGGTGTGGCTCTGTAATTAACTTGCCACATGATCTTGGGCAAATCACTTGACTTGTGATTTGCCCAAGATCATCTGGCAAGTTAATTACAGAGCCACACCAAAACCAAGTCTGTAAAGCAGACTGAGTCTGCTTTAGCTTTTCCATATTGATAAACTGACCTTTAAATAACAACCTTCCAGTCCTAAAATTCAATTATTTCTATTACCCAAGTGTGTGAGAAAGGGACTGGGCTGCTTTTCCCATAGTACTCACCATCATCATCATCATGTGGCCAGCTCCCCCGCCATGGGAGTGGGAGGCTGAGGTGGTTGGGTGATGGTGAGGTGCCATGGTACTGTTGTGGTCCATATGGTTCATCCCCATATGGTGGGAATGGTCCATTTTTCCAGGAAAAGTTGTGAGTCAGCAGAAGTGTCTAAGAAAAAGGATGATATATAATAAGGATATGAAATCTTAAGTATATAAAAATCTTGATGATGAATGCTTTCCTAACATCTTTCCTCAGAATATTTTTCATAATCTACAGATAAAGAGAGAAGTAACCATGCTCACAGGGATCATCTTTGGAAATTGTGGCTGAAAGGATTTGCACCTAGAGTTTCAGAAACTTAACTCTTATTCTACAGAACCATTCCTTAAAAAAATAGGTTCGATATACGTTCAAATTTAAATATGAGATAAGGAGAAGAAAAGTAGCTTCTTCGGGCTGTAGGAAGCAGGCAATTTTTGTAACAATGGACAAATTGATGTTATTAATGAAATTTAACTGCTCTTAGGCTTTCTAATCATCTCTAATAAATGTCAGTAGTAAAAGCAAGCACTTCGGTTAATTCACCTAATTGGATGGCCTGTGTGTAATCAGGATATTAAAAATACATTTTCACAGATAGGACAACCAGCCTTCAGTTGATTTAAATTTGAAGAAAAGGTCTCCTACTGCCCAAGGCAAGTAGTGTGCTCAGAATTTAGATACAATTTCAATCCTAGCAGGGCAATAGAGCTAAGAACACTGAAAACAAGATATAAATTGGCTTTTCTATATTAAATTAAGTCTAGACAATGGCAAAGTCAGCCTTGTATCTTTACTACCATATATCATAGCTTTCCTGCAAAAGTCCATCTGGGACATAAACCAAGAAGCAAAACTGCTGCAGGTGGGGGTGGGGAGTGGGAAGTTGGACATTGAGGAGAGCGCTGAGAAGGGTGTTGATGGAGTCTCTTTAAGCTCCCTCAATTCCTGTCTGTGGAAGAGAGTGTGTTAGAAATTCCAAGTAGGTATTCATATTCATGAGCTCAAGTGTGCCTCTCATTATCCATTCGATCAATGAATATTTACAAAACTCCTACTATGTGCCAATCTCTGAGCTAAGTGCTAGTCATTTAATAGTGAATAAGAAAAACAAGGTATCTGATATGGAGAAAAACAATTAAGTAAAAAGAATCAATTTCCTGTGAAGGAAATAAACAGGGCAATATGCATTAGTAAGAGACAGAGAAAAGGCATACTTTCAAGAGGAATTAGATTCAGGGAGTCATGAATGTCTAACTCAAAAGCACAAATATTCAACTTTGAACTTAAATTAACTTTCATGTCACACACTATATTAATTTAGAATTACGGAGCTTGACAATCTGGAATTAACACCATTACCATAAAGGGATTGGATTGGATTGGAGGTACAAATAGATATATAACAAGATTTTTGTCCATAAAGTTTTTATATTAGAAGTTAAAAAATAAAATATACACAAAAATATCAACAAGAGAGTACAAAAAATTTCAATTACAGGACAAATGGTTAAGTGGGGGCAGTTTTCAGATAGAATTATGGTAGGATGGAGAGATCACTGGTACCTGAGTGATCACAAATTATGATTTTGAACTAAGCAAATGAAGTGAAATAAGAATGAAAAGACTTTTGCTAGCCAGGAAGACTGATAACGTATCCTTACATAAAGAGATTGAAGAAGTCACAAATTTTGTTCTTTTCCAATAGGAGTCTTGAAAGTGATTGGAGCATAAGAAAACCACAAAAGATAATTTCACTCCATATTATCAACATAAATACTGGCCATCAATTTGGTGAATATTTGTGAAGTGCCTTCTGGTGTAAGAAACACAGAGATACAGAGATGAACCAGAGTCTTTCCTGAAGGAACTTTAAGGCTAAAAGCTAGAAGGGGAAACCTTATAGTCATAATTTTCATTTTGGGGCATAATATGACATGTAAAGGACAGTTTAAAAAGCAAGAACACAGAATCACAGACTATTTAAGACTCATACCCTTGACTTCCTTGATGAACTTTTATATATTCTTCTCATCAACATTTTTTGAAGACCCGCAGGTTCCTAACTGTTCAGGTGCCTCATTACCAATTAGAGTAAAACCTGCTCCATTAAGATATGTAATCAAACCTCTCTGGACACATCAGCGACTCAGTAATTCATATGTTCAAATCTGAAGAACATCTTTTAAAGTATGCACCTGTTATGAAGTGTCGTCTTTGTAGGATATGTTTCACATTCAAATACACTAAGAAGTAGAGGAGGAAAAGAATTTATTTCCTTTCTTCATCAGTGGACAATGGATTTCTTATAATGGAATCCTATGCAATGGTATATAAATTGGAAGGTATAATTCTAGTGGAAATTAATATATGAACACATACTGTAAGCATAAACTCAAGTCAATCCTGGCAAGTCTTTATGCTCACTAAAAGTTTTGTTCTAGAAAAAATCCCATGGGAACATATCAAACACAAATGATATCAAAAAAAGAAAAACTTAGAAATTTATCATTAAAGTATAATAAATAAAATCGATTACATTCTTATCATTTAGCTACTTGACTTTTCAGTGATGTGCCATATGTATTTGGATAACTCATCTTCTAAAGCAACCAAACACACCTAATCTGTTTTCCCTAGAAGAGAAATTCTACTTACAAGAGGTAAATTGGCAGTTGGTTAGTGTCAGTGTTAGAATAAAAATGGGTACGAATATAAGAATAAACCAAAGAACAGCAATATAACAATAAATTTGTTGACTTAATTTGTAATCTGAAGAAAATGGCTTAATCTTGAGCTGTGCTGTTTTGCCTTTGGTTTATTCAAGTTTCTTTCAACTCCACAGCCAACTTCAATTACTTGATCCTTCAGAACTGTTTTCTCTTAGTTCCACCTTGCTGTCTCCTTCTAAGAACTGAGTTCAAGGTTCACAAAGTAGCTGTACTATATACTTTTATGGAACCAAGTTTTTTTTTTTTTTAATTTTATATTAGTTTTAGGTATACAGTGTATTGGTTAGACATTTATATAATTTATGAAGTGATCCCCTGATTACTCTATCATCCATCTGGTTCTACACATAGCCATTTCTAAACTATTGACTACATTCCCTATGCTGTACTCTACATCACTGCGACTAATTTGTAACTACTAATTTGTACTTCTTCATCCCTTCACCTATTTCTCCCAGACTCCCAACCCGTCACCCCTGGCAATCACCGGACTGTCCTCTGTATCTTAAAATCAAGTGTTTTGATTTGTAACATAATTACAATGAATGGAACTTGTAGAAGAGTTGGTAATGATGAATGGAACCTTGGCTAAGTTTCCTTACTGATTCACTGGATTTTTTAGGACAATCTATATGCATATGTTAATTCCTGGCTAACACTCCTGCTCTTATTTAAAACCACTACTGTTCGCTTTTCTTCTTATCCTTATTCTTCTACTTCATCAAATCTACAAATTATTTATAAAGAATACTAAAAAAAAAAAATCTTAATATACAACTCAAGGATAGAGCTGAAAAACAACAAAAAAAATCTTAGGATTCCTAACTTTCAATCTATGAAAAAATCCACCTATAGTATTTTATTTACCAAGTTGAATTTATAACTAGGTAGAAAGATTAGGAATACTGTATTTCTACTTACACTTTTGCCCATGCAGGCAAACTAGTTTTCTCTGATAGAATCCAAGAGGGACTCATACTGGATAAGCACCTTTACATTACATAATAGAGTAACAAGCTCAACTAGATAGCTAGAAACCATCTTTAGAAGAATTTGAAAGGTGCTCTGATTTTATGACCTGGAAAAATTACTTAGTCTCTCTGGAGCTGGTTTCTGGCTTGTAGAACTGGGAGAGCTGCTGGGACGCTGAACTGAGATAACAGACATAAAGCATCTACCAAAGTGCATGATGAATGGTAGCTATTATCATTATGTGGACTATGAGGCAATAAAAGACTGTAGATAGGGAAAATCCAATGAATGAACTTTGTGCCAAAGTAGCTTCTCTTCTACGAAGTGTTCTAGCCAAGACCTCTTTCAAGCCATTTTGCCTAACCTGTCTCCTGAGACCACAAAGTGGCTATCAACACTCACGTGGATAGGTCATTAATAGTTTTTTCTTCTATCATAGAAAACTTCTTGGATCTTTAAGGAAATACAAGAGAAATTATCTAGAAATAGATTATAGGGGGGAAAAAATTAAGCATGAGTTTCTATAAAATAGTTAAGTTTAATTTTTAGGAAGGCTTTAGGCTATTCAGTTCCTAGGGAGCATTTATCTTATTTTCAGTTAGGTACTTAAAGTTGGCTATATGTCAACTTGTTTCTATTGCCTCGAATACTATTAGATATGGGAAATGAAATTCAACATTGAATGTCATATAGCTTTAGATTTCTATGCATTTAATAAGCATAAGTATTTATAAAAACAGGTTTCAAAACTGCCTTGTATTCAAGGATCTAATACTTTCTCAGTCTTCTTCTGAGTAGACTGAGATCATCAAAAAAGAAGTTTCCTCTATTCCTGCCCACCCCACACAACACACACACACATTGTAAAGCTTAACTAGAGGGCGAGATTCTTTGCAAAATCTAGCATCTCTAGCAAAATAAACAGGAATTTATGGACATAAGTTAAGAAATTAGTGAGAAGGCTAAATTCTGATGCCTATTCTGAGTCTTAGCACTGACATTACTTCTAATAGGTTTAGTTTAAACTTCAATTCTCTTTTATTTTCCTGGTATTGCACAATGATTAGTAAGGAACAATAATCCATAGGGGCTATGGAGATTAGACTCCACAGAAAGATTACACAGAAGTGATCATATATCTGCCACATGGTCCTTCTTCTCCAGCTTAGACAGATATAATCTGGAGCCTCGGACAATTCTTTTGGAGACTGACTTCTATGATAAAGAAGATAAGGAAGAAAGTTTTTATTCTTAAAACGATTAGGGTCATGTTCCTTTTTAGATTTGTAAAAACACTAAACAAAGAGAAATCTATCTAGTTGGGCTTCTGCTTTCTGCAGTCATTATTTATGATTGGTGGCATAAACTTTAACCAAGCACAGACATGGGCAATTCAAGGTCAAAGATAGTAAACCACCCAAAACAGGGATTCATGTTTATGGACTATGTTCACATGATCAAGCAACCAGTTTAACTGGGCTAATCCTGCCTTCTGGTGACCTGTACATACATAGTAGATTTTTTGAGAAGTGACTCAGGTTTTGTTCCAAGTGTCCCTATAGGTACACTTTATAATTCTCTTAATACCTTTTTGAATTCCACACTTAGGTTGTCCTTTTTGGTGAGGGAGGAGGTAAAGGAGATATAGGAATGATGAGGAGACCTCGATATAATGCAATAATAATTAGGGCTTAGGGGGTCTCTCTGAAACCTGGCATTCCAGGCCAATATATTGGAGTTGTTTAGAAAAAACACAGTACCTCCCAGTAAATGGGAATGGGAAATACAATTTGATGAATGTATTGGGGAAGATGTTTCCCCTTGAAGGTTATGATGTTTTTCCACTCATCCCCGAGGCCCTGGCCTCACATTCCTATTCCAAATTGACTGGTAGAAATGTGACTGGTAGAAACTATATGACTATAACCATGCAATTCGTGAGATATTTTAGTTGCCTTTCCTTGGCTTGTGTCCTTCTTGAGGTGCAGTGATCATAAGGATCCTTAACTTTACCAATTCATTCACAAAGGATATTAGGCTTGAGTAAATCACAGGTTTATACAGGCTTTGACCCAGAACTGGCAAAAACTTAGGATTCCCAAAATTTCTGCCATATCAAAGTACTAAATACAGTAAGTAAAATGATACAGTGGAGGCAAAAAGAAAATAGGTTAGGTCAATAAGAAAAAAAGAAATGTAAAAGACCTTAAAATTATACACACACACGCAGAGAGAGAGAGAGAGAGAGAGAGAGAGAGAGAGAGAGAGAGAGAGAGATTGAGAGAGATTTCCTCGGATTAAGTCTGGCAGATAGTGGGAGTTGTTAGGCCACTTGCTACACTTATAGGTTTATAAAGACAGAACTCAGGAGAATAATTGCCCGAAACTCACCACACACACACACACACACACACACACACACACACACACACACACCCTTGGATTTTATCCTTTTAAAAATTCTTCAGTAAAACAAAGGCTATTGTTTTCCCTTCTTCTTGCTTTTGTTAATAATAAAATAACTCCAATGGATCATCTACAGCAAATTCTCACTTGCTTTTCCTTCACGGCAATGGCTGGGCTAAGATGAGAAAGATATAGATAGAACTAGCAAGAAATTAATTTGGTGATTATTTGCAGATTTCAATATTATTTTCTCTTTCTTCACCATATACCAAAGTGAGCTTTACTACTTCAGATAATCTGCACAGGATTCCCTAAAAGCACTTTTCATGGGAAGAAACCAAACTATGCATAGTATACATACTCTAATAGCAGAGTCATACACCAGACTAATGGGCTGCATCAAAAGTAACCAACTGCCAGAGACATAAAAGGGAAAATTACTTCAAACAATTACACTTAAAACTTAGCCTTGATTTATGAGTGGCCAGTGATCTAGGCAAACAAGAAATGCTGCATGGACTGACATGTTTTTAGAAGAATAAAAGAGCACCTATGAATTAGTGGGAGTAGCTCTTTTACTCAGAAATCCTTGGCTAAGAATATCTATTTTAGTAAAAGGGATGATAACTCAAGAACTGCTCCGAGAATACCATTCTAACTATCTATGAAAAAGACAGAAAGCAAACCTGTGATTTGATTCCAATCAACAGTGTTTCAAGATACGGGTTCAAGGTCATTCCCTTCTATCATAAATTTCATCTTTCCACAGCTCCACTCTACCTTACTAAGCTGCTCAGGCTGAGCAAAGATGAGAAACCTGTTGGGGCAAGACAGATCCTGGAGGTACTGATTACAAGGAGAATTATACAGTGATGGAGGGCTATCATTTTCAAGAGGAAGCATGCTAAAGACAAACTTAATTTTTTAAATGACTATTGTCCAACTTCTAGATCACCTATGGCTTCTGGGCAAACATGAATAGACCATGTCATTACTATACAAGTAACAAAATGTAGAGGACAGAGAACTAATTAAACGTGAAAGAGATGCAGGTGATTAATACTATATCGGGCAAGCCATTTTATATGTTAGAGCTTCATTTTCCTTAACTGTATAAACACTAAATTACATGATTAATGAAGTTCCACACAGAGCTAAAACTTAATTCTACATTTTTCACAGTTTAGTTTCCAGGATACAGAATGCTTCTCTATTCTTATCCTTACTATTGAACTGTAATTTCTATGAGGACCTTGTCTTATTTATCTATGAATCTCCTGCATTTTCTAATATGCTGCTTATAGTACTAGATTACAATAACTGTTTGCTGAAATAAGTTACTTTTCTCTGCATTTCTCCTTTGGCAACTTAGATATAAACCAGACAAATTAATTCCTTAATCCATTAATGGCACACTGGGCAAAACTTAGTCTGAAATGCTATATAATATTTGATAGCTATGTTTACGAATTATTCAATAGCTCCATATCAAGTAGCAAAATATAGGTGATATAGAAGCAACACAGATACAATGAACCTTTTAAAAATTGGAAGGTATTACAAATTCATCTAATTTTATGTATGTACTTCACAGAAGCCTACAGTATAAACCACAAGCCTCTGTAAATCTAACATTCTCATATTCTGGCATAATCTGCCTTTATAAATACTTTTATAAAATATTTGTTTTGTGACAAATGTGAGGAGACTGTAAAAAAACTCACACCTGTTTCTGAAAGTGGAAGAGAAGAGAATACACTGTCTGCTACTGACCTTTAAGTAGTCTGAAATGCCAAATCCAGATCCTTTATATAAATTAAATTCTAGGGCACTCAGCCTTGATGAAGGCCACATAAAAGGACAGTCGAGAAAACAGAGCAAACTGTAAGATAAGATTAACTTAAAAAATGTTTTTACTCTGTATATTCACCAAATGAATGATTGCATGGAACCTGAACAAATGACATGTATGAAACAATGGCATTTCCTTCTTGTAAATCGAACTCTGTTATCTTATTCTATGCTCACAGAATCTCTTCTTGGTTAAGAAGAACTAAGGCACAGGGAGCTTAAGAAACCTGTTCAATGTTATACTAGCAGAAAGCTGTGGAGAGACTTTGGCTAGAACCTAGGTATCTTCTTTCCTGGCCTAGGGCTTACTCTCTATTAAACCTTCCTTACTAGTAACCCAATGTCACAATTTTGTAACCATAAATGTCACAATGTTGGTCACTTTTCCTAATCCGGAGTAAATTAGAAGATTCACCCAGCCTGTCTCTGGTTTTCATCAGCAGCAGCTCTATTACAAACATGGGTTTTCCTAACAGCACCCCTCACCCTCCATTCATACTATGTGACACATCAGTGACAAATTAATCTACCTAAGGCATGGCCCTACTTATCTGCTGAAAAATTCCACTGCCTACTAACCTCTCCATTGGCTATTAACCACCTTGTTCTGAGAGCACAGATCTCTAAAATATTGGCCCCAACCTGACTTTCTACCTACATGTACTTTGTGTTTCAGCCAAACAAGTCCAATTGCCAACGTTTCCTAGGACATACCCACACTTCTGTCTGGTATCTTTGCTCACATTGTTTCTTCAGTCCGGAATGCCGATCCTTACAATTTCTAATGCAACAAATCCTCCTCATCTTCCAAGGTCTAGTTCTAAGAACTGCAAACATTCACAGCACATTCTGCCTTTCCTAATAACTCCAACTGGGACTGGGTCTAAAATATTTTTATGACCTTTTCAATCTGTGCCTATTTCTGTCATCACGCTGATAGAACAGTATTAAAAAAGGTTGGACAAACAATTGAATGAGGGAATTTCTCCAAAATTCCTTTTCATCTTCATCAACTGCAAACATTTAATGAGCTCTTCTTGGACACTTCTCCTTCTTGATCCAGCTAAGGAGAGAAGTCTGGCTCCAACAATTAGGCCTGAAAAGAGAGGAAAAGCCATTTCTTCATCTATATGTAGACCACCTGAAATGGAGACCTGAGTGTCCTGTCTCTTCATTTGTGGGCCACTGAAATCTCACTAAGAATTGGAAGGACCTTAGAAGTCATTGCATGGAGCTCCTCAGTAATACACAATTTCTATAACAACTATTCAAACATCCCTAGGGTTTTCTCAGGTTGTGTTGCTCCCTTTCAGGAAAATAAGGAAACACTCTTTTCAGCCAAGCCAAATACAGGAATCTAAATATTGTGGTGATTATGCTGATAATAGAACCAGTACTCCTAGCTTAATTAGTGTTTGTACTCCAGATACCACTTACATGTATTTCTCAAGCTGTAATTTGCATTTTAGGCTGTACTCCCAGAAACTAACTCCTGTCTGCAAAGAGAAACCTAATCATCTTCACATCTAACTTCTGATACTCATACACTTATTTTATGCTCACTATCTGTCATTTATGTCTATCTATTACAGACTAACTTCTAACCTTATCTCAATGTAATCCCCTTTACATTCAAATATTCCACTGAAACTAATTTCACTTTTCCTTAATAAATTTAGCACTTTGGCACTTGTATGCCTCTTTGGCTTGTGTAATTCCTTTCCCTTCTCCTCCATTTTCTGTATATGTGCAAATCCTGCTATTATTTATTCAACATTTATTATGCACTTAAAATTTGTAAGAATTAAAACACGACCCTTGCTCTTTTGAGTTTACAGTTCAGCTCATTCTCTCTTTTCTTTTTACAGTGAGGAATTTTTATAGTTAGAATTAGCCAGCTGGACTCAGTTTAGATGATCCCAATTTTGTCGGCAACATCCAAAGCGTCGTAGTTAGGAGCCAGCCAACCATATGCCTTCTTCTCTCCATCAACCCTGACCGGGGTGTTCACTTTGGCTATGTCAATGTTATAGAGCTTCTTCATAGCCTGTGTGATCTCTGGTTCATCTACAATGAACAAAAGTGTATTGTTGTCTTCTAGCTTCTTCACGGCTGACTCAGCAGCAAGGGGGAACTTGATGATGGCACTATGGTCAAGCTTGTTTCTCTGGGGGGCACTCTTCTGAGGATATTTGGGTTGCTTCTGGAGCTGCAGGGTCTTGGGCTATCGGAAGGTGGGTGACATGCATATCGTTTTGTGGCTGTAGACACCTTTTAGCACTACTTACTTGGCCTTCAAAGTGTTTGCTTTGGCTTCAGCTTTGGGAGGGGCAGGGACTTCCTTCTTTGCTTTTGGCGCCATCTTTGTGAAAAGGCTAGCTCATTCTTTAAGGCTAGTTACCTTTACCATGAAGTTTTCCTTAATTCTTAACCAAAAAAATCTATTTCCCTAGTAATCTTATCTTATGGCAATTTTGACTCACAGTTCTTAAGATACAAGATAAAATGTGCCATAATGTATATCGCAAGTTCTTTGAGGGCAAGTAATTAATTTCTACCTTGTTATTGAATCTGAAAGCACAATCAACAAATATTCATTCATTCAAAAAGTTATTTAATTCTTACAAAATCCATGAAGGCTTCATTATCTGCTTATAAGGAGCCAGGTGCAAAAAAATAAGATTCTTGCCTTTGTAGAACTTAAAGGTCATCTTAAGGACTCTAAATTTTATTCCAAAGGCAACTGGAAGCTATTTACAGATAATAAGTAGGGAAGTGATATGATCAGCTTATATTTTAATAGAGTACTTTAGCTGCTGTGTAGCATAAATGGCATTTGTTCTTCTCTAATATTTCCTGCTCAAGTTCTGTGAGGCATTCAAAGAAGGGAAAAAATTTCTTACAGAGTCATGAGCTATAATTCTCTAATTTGCCAGAATCCAAAAAGACACCTGTTAAAACTTTAGAATGATTAGGAGAATCTTCTACCTTCTGGGTTATAAAATGGTTTGAAGGGTAAAACTTAAGAATATTCTACAAGAACTATCCCAGATTCTAAGAGCTTCTAAAGTCACATGCCACCCTTTGTAAGTAAAAGTTAAGCTTACAGAATATTGTTTCAAGCATGGGTTTGGAGCCAAGGGGTATTAAGTCCTGGCTTTGTTAATTTCTAGCTGAGAATCCTAGTGATATTTCCTATAAAAGTTCCATGAGTCTTTAGATTGGCAGTAGGTACTATGTATAGAGGCAGCTAAAGGGGCTGTGCCCAAATTTCAATGGCACTTGGGTAAATGACTCAGATTTGGTAGTTGCTCAATAAATTTTTTTTAAAATGATGAAAGTAGACAAAGTTCCCTGTGGGACATGGATGACAGACTGTAAGACACACTGCAAATACTTAATAGATTTTCATGGGATTATACAATCTGTACTATACGTGAAAATCTTCAACAACGATATCAACAAACCCCACTTTTCACTCATACCCCTTTCAAAACATTAGCAATAAATCCAGAATTTATGTGACTCAATTTTTTAATGCCCTGTTTTAGGTATGGTGGAAAACACACTAGACTGAATCCAAGATCTGGATTCTGGTCCATCCAACTCCATTACTTTGTATTCTTTTGGGTAAAATGCCTATGTCAGAGTTTCTTAATCTTAGCATTATTATCATTTGGGGCTGAATAATTCTTTGTTGTATGAGCTAGCCTGTGCATTGTAAAATGTTTAACAGTACCCCAAGCCTTTACTCACTAAATGCCGGTAGCACCATCCCAGTTGTGAACACCAAAAATTTCTCCAGACACTGCCAAATTCCCCTGGGGGACAAAATCACCCTACCTGAGAATCACTTTTGATCTCTGGGTTTCAGTTTCATCCAAAACTCAGGGAAACATGGAGATTATATCTGTTTTACTCTCCTTAAGGGTTGTTATATGATTCAAATAATATAATGAATGGGAAGAACTATTGAAAGAAAAAAAAGACCACATGAGATATACAAAAGCATTATTAATATTCTGTTACTATGATTATGCTCTGTGAGTGCTCAATCTCAAAGCTGAAGAATAATATTCATATCTTGTTTACAGATGTATTGTAAAGTTTAGGTTAAGGCTACTACAGTTTTGTATACCCTTTAGGTAGGTATTCAATAAATATTTGTTGACGGAGTGATTCTAAGTGTGGGTTCAATAGTAACTTCGTTTACTTTTGTGACATGTTCTCAGGTTTTTCTGCTGACCTACAACAATGTAGTAAGTTTCTAAACCTACTGTACTAGAAGGACAAGCCTAGATTAAACAAGAATGACCAGTCGTTTTGCAGACGGAAAATCGTAGTGCAGAATGTTAACTGACTAGCTAAGGACACGTGGCAGTCTAGTGGCATGCCGTAATTAGAACCCAGATTCTGACCTCAAGTCCAGTGCTCTTTCTATTACTTGTATCAAGGTACTTTCATTCAACCATCTTGCAACCCTGTTTCAACACAAAGTTAGCTATTTTGCTTTCTGGGAGCAACCCAAAAAAACTGAGATAAGGAAACAGAGTTGTAGTTTTGAGAGAAGCTTAGAAAGAAATGTAGACCTATTTCTATTTGGGAAGCACAAGGGGATATTCCCTACATTTGGGGTAAACCAATGTCAAGTTATTCAAGCACCCTGTCAAGTCTATGAAGTCCTTGCCCTTTAAGTTGTGCAAGAGGAGCTAACTCTACTTGTTACCCACCTCCAGAGTAGCTGTGTCTTGCAGTCCTTTAAACCATGTTAAGGCATCCAATTTATGCTAAAACTGTTACCGGCAGTATTCTTGGCTGCTCCACCTCTATGTGGCTCTAAGTAAGGTGAGAATGGACTTCCATATAACCTAGCTCCAGGTCACATTTCGGCATTTTGTTAAAATTCACAAATGCCCCAACGACCATTCTCCTACATGTTTTCAGTGTTAGAAAAAGAAATTTTAAAGAATAACCCATAAAAATGTCATGATTTTTTCTAATCCTTTAAAATACCAGATCTCCTCTCATTATTATGTCTCTGTGTGAACTTTCAAATGCTGATTATTGTCACAGAGAGTCATCACTCCCAACCACTGATTTAACGGTCTTCTGGATAATTCTCAAGCAACATATGGATTGGAGCCCACCTTAACCTTTATCATTATTACAGTTTGAAAGAACATAAAACTAGAAATCAAGAGATTCTGATTCCAGCCTGGTTCTTCCAAAGTGTTAGGTAATTATCTTTATGGTCACAGTTTCCTTAGTAAAGAGACAGAATAACTCATCTTTGGGGCCTGTTTCAATTAGAAAAGTTTAGGTATGTAATATATTGTTTCAATGACAAACAAATGCATACTCGTCTTCTCTAAATGTATTCTGAATGTCAGATGATATGCTTTAGACATTCTAACATTTCAGTAGCTTTAACATTTACTTATCGAGCACATTTCAGAGCATAGTGATCATATCACTTTCTGACAATTTCCAAATTACCAACCTTAAAATCATTATCTCTTCTGAGAGATACCTTTCCATAGCAGAAATAGTAAGAGCAAGAGCCTTCCTGGTTCTTGGAGTCAGACTGCTGTCATAAGGCTATGCCATCTTTGGAACTCAGAACAAGCTGCTAAAACTTTGAGGGGATAATACATATACATAAAACTAAGATAATAAAATCTCACCGTATTTCAAATATGAAATGTCAAAATACATATAAAAGTGACTGGTACATTGATAACACACATTATAAATAATAAATATTAATTACTTTCCTCCCAACTCAAGAGTTTCTCAAAGTGTACTCTAAGGACCAGAATCAGAATCATCTGAGATGTCTGGCTAAAAATGAAAAATATAGACCCCACTCCAGACTACTGAATCTTCTCTTAGGAAATGAGGCTTCAGTATCTAGATATTTATCAAACTATACAGGCAATTCTTCTGCACTTTAAAATTTGAGAATCTCAGTTCTGAATTAAAAATATGTACAATATAAATATATAGTACAAAGAGTTTAAGAACTGGATGTTTAACAAGTTAGAGCTTAAAAAAAAAAGAAGTAATGATTCAACCAGGATCTAAAATAAAGCATTTATTTTGATATTCCAAAAGGTCGCAGAGCTAATCTCACTTAAAATTTATACATACTACCACCTAATAATCAAAGAGTCTTCTTGACTAACACTGAATTACCAATGGCTCATTTCTGGGATTTGAGAAAGGTTTTTTCACACACTCTGATATAAAATATTTGAGTTCCAGATGAAAGAGAAATTATATATTTTCTGTAGTTTTATTTTTCTAGATTAATTGTGAAATAGGACTTAAACCACCAGAAACACAAACCTCAAATGCATTGTTTCGTATGATGAAATTGTTGGATGTTAGTTCCCAACATGATTAATGAAATTTAAGATTTGCTCCAAGTTTAGCACTCTAGGGTCTGTCTCTAACCACCAACTCCTGCCTTTTTGAGATTGAGAATTCCTTGGAAACCCTGAATAGGTCGCTAAAAACAAACAAACAAATAAAAAACCAAGAGGAGACTGTGGGCAGAAAAGATAATTCTTCCTTTTTTATGGTGACTCTCCAAGTACACAGGGAGCTATACTCATTCTCTAACTGGTAAAACTGTACCTTTTGGTTGTGGGCCCTAAGCAAATTACTTGACAACTCTCTGGCTCCACTCTAAAATCAGGAAAATAAACACAGCCTACCCCATAGAATGGTTTTAAGGAGTTCAGTTAGTAGTTAAGAGAGCAAGGTAGTTTCCCCTAAAATGGGGATGACAATAGCATGTACCTCATGACAGTGTGCACCTAAACACTTAGCACACTGCCTAAGCACCATTAAGCTTTGATAAATATTCATTATTATTACTTTTAATCTACTGTTTTTTCTAAACTTGGCATAGGCACAATTCCCCAAGTTTTTTTATTTTTCCTTCACCCATTACTCCATAGCTAACCTTTCTTTCTAACCACTGCTGTTCTCCATTTAGGAGTTTTCAAGGTGTGCTAGCTAGTGAATCCTACCCACTTAACTTCACAGGCAGGGACACCCTTCACCTATATTATATCAGGTGGTCAGCAATTGCTTCAATTTGATTCCAATTTGCATCCACTTTCTTTGAAACATCTCAAAGCTTCAGGCTTCTTACTTCCTCTTTTCTAATTATACAAGACGTTTTTTTTGTTTGTTTGTTTTTTTTATGGGGGGAGGATGTTTCACAATCACCAAGCAATTCTCCAGTATTGGCTGGTTGTCCAACAATTCAATGAGATTCTTTACACTATCTACCCGGAGATATCATCAGATTCTACAGGTTGAGGGCTCAGTCCCACGAGACTGCCCTTCACTTCAGATGCCAGTAATAATCTCGGATTGTTACCCATGCTTCTGACCAACTGGCTATGTATATCAGAGGTTCTCACTACCTTCTCTCCTTGGGTTCTGTTAATTTGCTAGAGCAGCTCACAGAACTCAGGAAACCCATTTACTCATCGGAGTACCCATACACTACAAAGGATATTAAAGGCTATAGATCAACAGATTAAGAGATACATAGGATGAGGTCCTGAACAAAAGAGCTTCTGTCCTTCTAGAGCCTGGGGCCCAGCACAGTGGCCTAAGGAAGCACTCGAGTTCCCCAAGAAGCAAGCTCTCTGAACCCTATTGTTTTGGGTTTTTAGGGAGGCTTCATTATGTAGGCATGATTGATTAAATAATTGGCCATTGGAGACTGAACCCAATCTCCAGCCTCTCGCCCCCCCAGATGTCGGGGTGGCACTGAACATTCCAACCCTCTAATCACTAGTTAGGATTCACTGGCAACCAGCCCCAATCCTTAGAAGACCCTGGGGGCTTTCTTGCCCTTTTCACTTAGGAAATCCCAAGAGTTTTAGGAGCTCTGTGCCAGAAATGGGATGAAAACGAAATATATTTTATTATAAATCTTAATATCACATTCTTATTTTTACATTTCTATAGTTATTTCATTAGGATTTTGTATATGTGCTGCTGAAGCAAGCACATTTCATTAGGATTTTGGAAAGGAAAAGAGATGTGCTCAAAATGCCATACTGAAATAAATGAAAATATGATACATTATATTGTTTTTGCCCATCTTATCTTTTCTACATTTTAGTTTCTTAAGAGTAAGTAAAGAGAAGTTCTGCCCCTTAATACTAAGCCATACAATGGCACCATGCACTTTGTGATGTTTCTAAAAAAATAATAAAGAAAACTCTTTTCACAGTCAGTTTCTAGAAAGTTCATGGGCCTTTTACAAGCTGTCTAAATGTAGAAAGAAGCCTAGTGACACATCTAGTTTGAGCTACTCAGCAGTAATTTACCCTGGGAATCTGGCACTAAAGAAAGCTTATATTTGGAAAGTTGGGACTTACCTGGATGAGCTGCATATTAAGCCCTATCATCCTGTCATCCATAACTGTAAGGAGTAATAGCCCACGAATGGGCCTGGTTTTCTCCTGTCCCACAGAGTTTATTAGAGTTATCTCACAGAGAGTCCATGAGAGCTTAAAGCATGGCCAAGCTTGAAGCATAGTCAAGTTTCTTTATTCTAAAATCAAGAGTCAACACTAATCAAACTGTCTCTTCTAAATGTACAACATCCATTTATAAGCCAGAGTTTGTATTTATCTAATAGTCACTATGATCTTTATAACTTTATACATAAAATGAGATTTGTGGGAATAAAAAGATAACGTTTATTTTTAAATGCATATTCCTAGGTTATCCCTACTGAGTATGTCTAACTCCATAGCTACCACTAGTGTGTAGCTAAATAAATAAGGTTCCAAATTTTCAACTGTAGCACAAAGACTGGCAATGGGAGCAAACAGAATATGTGTGACTATTTACTTAAACATACACAGACACATACTCCTCTTCAAGATAATCTACTTGGCCTTCTGCCCCTTCCTGAATCACATTAGGTGTGCATAGGGATGGGCTGGAAGGTGTGCCATGCTGCACAGGGAAAAGGAAGGATAACTTGAGAGAGTAGCCAAGTAGAGACTATAGTACTCTGACATCTACCCAAACTCAATTCAACAAGTATTAAGTACTCTATATCCCAAAGGCTATAGGAAATTTGGAAATGAAGAGGATGGAGGCTTTGGTTGAAACCAGTTATTTAGAATAAATTTCACAAATGGCTTAAAGCACCTAGGGAGAGAATGATGGAGGTGTGAAAAGGAGGGAAAGAAGGTTAGCAGGTATGGTAAAAAAAAAAAAAAAAGTATGAAGGGATGATATTAATTCTGATTTGCTTATGGTCCCTAGCACCTCAAAAAAACACAGGTGATTGTTATGGCATCCATCACCCATTTCACAAAATTATCACACATCCTACAATCATCAAAAAACTGGGGAAGCCAATAAAAAATACACAGACAGATATTAGTTAGGCTCTCTATTAATCTTTCCATTTTAATTTCTTGTGATAACCAGCTAATCTTCAGAATCCTCTATGTGGTAAGTACTGGTAAAAGTAGATGGGAGACAGTTCTTTTTTGTCCTAAGTTTATAACATTCACCTTTCAAATTAGCTCTTGAGTAATAAATATCACAACAAACGGAACTAGACAAATCTATGGGATCACAATAGAGGTGACTTTTGGTGAGGCTGCTTATACTTGGTATTTAAGATGTAGTCTCTGAATAAGAAGAGATAGAAATCAAGATGTTTTCAAGAAAATAATACCTTCTCATCTTTTTCACTGTTCATTTATAATTAAAATCTCATAGAATATCAGAACTAAAAGTCTTTATCAGTATGATGCAGACTTTAAGCTAGCAATTCCACTAAATATCTGTCCTACAGATATACTGACACATGTGAAATGTCAGACAAATTTTCTTCATAGGACTGTAAAAGCAAAATATAGAAAATACAACCTAAATGTTCACTGATAGAGCACTGATGAAATAAATGATCATGTCCATAAAATGGAATACTTCACCACCATAAACTAGAATAAAGAAGCTGTTTTTATATACTAATATAGAATGATCTCCAAAGTATGATTTAAAAAGCAAGTGTGCTGTATGCTATCATTTGCAAATTTTAAAGGGGAAAAAGTACATACATATTGTTTGTAAACACTTTTACTACCTCTAGGGGTAGGGGTACAAAAAAGTGGTGACATTGTGATCCATAGGAGGGGAACTAACTGGTCAGATGTCAGTTATGAGTAGAAGGAACATTTTCCACTAAATATCCATGTGTACTTTTTGAATTCTGAACCACATGAATATATTTCCTATTTTGAAAAGATTAAAACTTTAAGTCCAACTCCTTTATTTTATAGATGGGCAAACTGAGGCCCATGTTATTGAATAATGATGCTAATATACTCATTAGTCAACTGAACCCATAACATTTGCTTCTCATATAAGGCTTCAGTAACAGTAGGCTAACCACTTTCCCCAACTCTCCCATTTCTCCAGACGGTTTGCTGGGAAGCAGCTAAGCAGAAGGGGTTTCTGAGCTTTACAAATCCTGTTTTAGTGGCAAATAACACAGAAGTTCCTGTTTCTCTTGCCCACTCTCACCTTTCTGTACCACTCTCACCTTTCTGTACAAATAAGATCAAGTGTACAACTACAATTTTCACAAAGCCTTTAGAAAAGCTTTTATTTGCCTGGTCTGAATAGGACAACTCAAATTTGATATGTCAAACAAACAAATGAAAAGGTCTTTTAGTTATGCAATGATAGAAGGGCCTAAGTCCAATGGGGAGTGGATCTCCCAGCTACTATACTCCATTTCTCTGATACCTTTTGTTGTTGGCTAAGCCACACACTGGAATAAAGCAATCACAAGATGCACCCTTTCACTCTTCTCTTACTGGATCCTTTCGTAATCTTGACACATTTCCAATGTGTTAACCATGGGTTCTTTAGTATGACTTATATAATAAGTTTTTAGACTGTTTTATAGATGCTGTGATAAGAGTGTAGAAAGCACTGGACTAGGCATCAGAGGCTCTGAGCTATAGACACAAGTTTCCGTTATTAGCCTTGTATCATTAAGCAAATCACCAAAACCCAGAAAGTACTAGTTTCTTTATTGCAAAATGGATATAAAAATACCTCCCCTGACAATCTCACAGGTTTGCAAGGCTCAAATAAAATGTCCAAATACTTTAATTCTAAGGTATGGTAAGTATGAAATATTATCAGTAACAGCTTACTCATTAGATGACAAAATTAATCTCTTAAAGGAGATGTCCAAGTCACAAGCAGAGACCACTTTCATGTCACTTAAAGTATATGGCCCTTACAGTTTGATTTAAAGAATACGTATACATACATATATGCAGTTGACCTTGAACAATGTGGGGGTTAGGTGCACTGACCCCTGTGTAATTGAAAATCTGTAACTTTTCACTCCCCAAAAACTTAACTACAGTTGTTCCTCAATATTGGTTCCAGAACTTCTACAGATATCAAAATCCATGGATGCTCAAGTCCCTTGTATAAAATGGCATAGAACAATGCATACAGTCAGCCCTCTACATTCAAGAAAATGCTGTATTTGATCTGCAGTTGGTTGACTATGCAGATGCAAAATCCAGGAATACGGAGAACTGTATATTTATTGAAAAAATCCACCTATAAGTGGACCTTCACAGTTCGAATCCATATTGTTTAAGGGTCAACTCTATCACCAAAGCATTGCTTGAACTGTCTTCTCGTTACAATCAAAGGCAGGCAAAAGTACTTCATTTAAACTTTTCTTTAGTTGCAGTAGATAGGATTTCAATTGTCTCTAGATCACAATGTTGTGGGTTTGCTTGTAAAGAATACTGGGAATTAATTTGGTGTGAGGCAGAAACTAGAAACCATCTTAACTGTTCCTTTTTTACTCTTCCCTCTTTTTAATTAATAAAGGATGATTTAATGAAAATGCACAGAGACTCTAAATGAAAATGAGAAAAGTTAATCGATACCTCAGACAGAAGCTGAATGGTGCGGTGGAAAAGTACTAGGCCAGGAATCAGAAGATCTGGGTTCTAGATTTGGCTCTTGGGGCTTATCATTTGTGTGACCCAAGAACTCAGTCTCTTCATTCATTCATTCATTCATTCAAATTTATTGTGCACCTATTGAGTGACAGTACCATGATGAATCCTTAACTTAGAGAAGCCTAGTCTGTAGAGAAGGGATACATACAAATACAATAAGTGAAATAATTAAGATACAATATGAGATGTATAAAGATATAGACTGTGCACAGGGTTGTGTGGGAGCTGATAAAAAGCCATCAGAAAAGGTAGGAGAGAGGAATGGGGGCCTGTAGGTGCATAGTTAGCAGCATTCCTCTGCCTTCCATTTCATAAATTGAATGATTACGTTCTCTAAATTGCTTTAAAATTATTTAAACACTCAGCATAGTTCTATAATAACTCTATTACATATTTAGGGAAAGACTCGACTTGGCTAAAATGATCCTCTAATATTTCACTGGTTGCTAGAGTTTTGCTCTTTATCAGTTCCCTCCAAATCATTCCTCATATTTACTTTTGCAATGCAGGTTTCCATCTCATTTCGCTGTACTTGCATAATGTCCTCAGCCTACAAAAGCATGTTGTAGACAAAAACCTAGGGCCTTTGTATAAAGGAAAAGAGGTAGGGTGGACCCGCCTCAACCCTTTCCTTCTCTGCAGGGCTTTGCATTCCTAAGGATGGGCCCCTCCTCTGCTTGGGGATGTTACCTAAATTATGAAATATTACTCAAAGCAATAGAACTTCAAAAGCATTTCCTTCCCAGTCCTTACCATAAGATTTCTTTTGGCATAAGCTGCTCATTTTAATGTAGTAAGTATCAGATTCTTGGTGACTTCTCATTCTTTGTCATAAACTATAGAAAACCTGATTTTTTCAATAGGTCTATTATGATAAAATCTGCATGTGGGAGTGGAGGTTATCAACAACCTGCCTTCTCACCTCTCTCCCTTACCTCTAATTATGCCCAGCCTGCCAATTTTATATGGGAGAGATATCTGGGTGCCCTGTGGTCACTGATTTATCTGACATCTTCCACTAGCCGAAGTCATCTTGTCACTATAAACACTTGATTTTCCAGTGATAATTACGTCATCTTTTTCTCTTTTATAGCACTTCTGGTGAGGATGTCATAAAGGAATTAATAGCACAGCCAAATTAGAACAAGGAGAAGAACTTAATGATTGTAGACTCTCAAGAGTGTGGTATAAATTACCACCTTTAGAACAGTCATTTAATTTTATTCACATTGAGTGTATGTGCTAATACTTTCCTCAATTCGAAATTAAGATTATAATCCAAAAAAACTGGATTGAGGTTTTTAATAGATTAATACCAGTACCCCAAGTAGTGTTTACCATGCTTTATTTCATTCAATCCGCATACAACTCCACATTCTAAGGAGTATTAGAAAAATGAAATGGCTACTCATAAAGTGGGGCTAGAAAAACTTACTTTTTACTTCATACACTCCTAAACCATTTGAATTTTTTTACATCACTATGTCATTTGGAATACAAAATTCTATTTCCTACTAGGCTAAGTATAAACTTGTCACCTTTCCCTTCCAGGTATTTGATAAATATGGCCTTGGTCTCTTTTTCCATTTTAATCCACTACTTCCCTGTGAATACTGTTGTCTTATACTCTTAGCAAAACTATCCCACTAAACTCTCTTAACCAACTTAACAGATAACACACTAGGCTAGGCTATTCTCCAATGTCATAGAAGCAACACTTTTCTCCCTCTCAATGAAGTTATGTGCTAATAAAGGGTGTTAGTTGTGTCTGTTCACAAACCAACTTGTGCTTATTATCATAAATATGTAATTAATAAGGTATTATGTAAAGCAATTTAGTATAAATGAGAAGAGTGAGACAACAGCAGCACTAATATTGTGTACTTACTAACTGTAATGTACTACAGGCACTGTTCTATGTGCTGTGATTTAACTCATATAATCTTCACAAGAATTCTAGGAACCAGATACTTTTATTGTTCCTCTTTTATAAAGGAGGAAGCTGAGCAACTTGCCTTAGGTCCACAGAACTAATACGTGGCAAAATAAGTTGGCTCCAGAGCTTAAGAATTTAACTACTATGCTACAGACTTTCTAGTAGTTGTTCCTTTGAAAACCAAGTCGAAAGCTTTGGAGGGACTATATGTAGTTATACATATAACTACACATAACTACTCAACTCTTCTTTGTATGTGAAAGTAGCCACAGATAATATATAAACAAATAAGCGTGGCTGTGTTCCAATAAAACTTTATTTACAGAAACAGACAGTAGGTTAGGACGTGACTTGGCCCTCACACTGTAGTTTTCAGGTCCCTGAGACCCACACTCTAAGAAGAGACTGTGTTAAAAGAATGGCAAAAAGATGTTTATATTTTAGGTTAAAATAAAATGTTTAAGGTCTGCATGTAATTAATACCTGTATGAATCCCTGCTTTCACGTACTTTTCATCAAACAATGACTGACCCTAATTGTATTAGATAAGAGGGCAACTTTTATCTTGTAGGAAATTTGTGCCTTCTTTCCTGCCTTTGTGTTTTTGCCAAAGCCACCCCTTCAATTTGGGAAGGCTTACTTGCTCACTTCCACTTAGAATCCCACTCATCTCCAAAACCCATATCTAACTCTACTCCCTCCTCCAAATTGGATATGATCACTTCTTTCCTTGAAATCTTACAATAATTAATTTCTACATAGGGGACTTGCTTTGATATATCTTCTGTTATGGCTATTTGTATAATTCAATTATCCCCACTACGCAACTATTAATATTAAGTAATTTGAAGACAAGCACGACTAACTCATCTTCCTATCCTAGGCAAAACCCTGCACAGTACCTTAAACATAGCAGATTTTCAGATAATAGTTCTTGAATTGTGTTCTACCATTCTTCTGTTTTCAATGACTAAACACTATACTGCATTCATCAGTACAGATTGGGATGGGTGTGCCTGTATATTAAAGTTGTCATTTCTATAGCAAAATTGCTGATTTTGAAAGGAATTGTTAAAACTGCTGCTTCCTGATTAATTTTCAGGGGGTCGGTACATTTTATAAACACATCTAAAAGCTGTATAATTAAGCAAAACAAACAAAAACGCTTAATTCAACCGGAGGTTAGGGTTGTGCCTTATTTAACTGTGTGTCCCCAGCAGTACTTAATAGATAGATGTCTGGATCTAATCCACTCCTTTTACAAAGTGTTTAAGGGACCTGGCCCAAGCTCAGAGTAAGTTGAAGGGCCTGGGACAGGAATTCAGGTTTCCTGATTTCTAGTCTCATAGTCTAATTCAGGAAGACAGTGGCTTTTTAAGTGCACTCAATCCTGCAGTTCAAAGGCTGAGGAACCCTCACCACTACCTTCCACTTTCTTATACTGCCAATCAGAACCAACAACTGTGTTCCCACAGTATGATCTGGGCAGGCATATTTGTGGTGTTCCAATCACCAAAAAGTCTAATCCAGATTTTAGGATTACTGCCTAACTAAAAAGGTTACTTACACACCCTAAATAAAAACACCCCTACTCAAGAATGCAGATTAACACTCAAATGATCTTTCACTATTTTTTAAAAGCACTATTCAGATGTTTCAGAGACCAGTCCTGGGGAGAAGGGTTAAAAAGAGCTATATAACTTATGTAGTTCATTATTTTATTTCCTGAAAAGTAGCCAAATTCATATTCTAAACAGCTAATGCAAAGGGTTCCTGTTCTAGTGTTTAGATTCCAGTTGCATCATTGCTTTAACACTGTCAACCTTCACTGCTTTAACCACCTTAATCTGTAAAATAAACACCGAAGCATGCAATAGCCCTATCCTTCATTCTGACAGAGGAATTCTTTACTAACAAAAATTAAAGTTATATATAATATTTCTAGCTATCTTATTTCCCTCTTTCCCCTCCCTCAGAGTTTTAAACAATAGTCAAATCATCTTCAATTAATAAAAGAGACTAAGCAACCCAGACAGTTCAATAGCATTTTTATCTTTTTGGAAGCTACCTACAAAAGGCAAGAGCCACTACTGGGCTCTCTGGGTTACATGGGGAAAAAAATCCCAAGGGAGTAAATTAAGGAATAAGAAAACAGGGATTAATTCCATTACTCAATCTAACAAAAAAATAAGAAGAACCCATTATGGGAAAGAAAGCATTGTGCTCTGTGACACAGGAGACATTGAGATGAATAAAATGGTCCCTGTCCTTGAGGAGCTTACAATTTAGAAGTACACAAACTACAATAAAAAGCATAAGCAAAGTGCCTAGAGGTTCAATGTTCTCTGGGAGGAGGTACCCATCACTCGACTTCAATTTTATGTTAACAGATTAAAACATTCAGGAAAGGGATACCTGTTGTACTAACCTGATTGAAAGAAGCCCAGAGTGAAAAAACTCCAGTGAGATCTATGGAAATGGATGCTACAGTGGGACACTATCTGCTTATCCACATCTCGGCTAAGCCAAGAGTACCTGAAGATTGTTCCAAAAATTATAACAGGTTAACCAAAGACATATAAGATACAGAGGGTGGAACCCGGAGGCAAAGAAGTCGGCAACAACTGATATTAACTTAGGTGTATGGCAGGGAGACTAAGCAAAACCAAGGCCAAGGTTGGGGCTGGGGATTTTCAGCTTCTAAAGTTTCCTCCTTTCCATCACCCACTCCCAGAATATCCCAGCTCTCTTGCATCTAACCCGCATTGCTGGACTCCAGAGAGGGGACTTCTCTCAAGATGTATGCCAGTAGCCATAACCACTCCGTATGCGCACACAGTGCTTACCGGATTCATGTTCACCCTTCAGCTCACTAAATCCTGAATCAAGAGACCAGGGTTCCAGGTCCAGTCTGCCCTTTACTGTGTGACCTCAGCCTAGTCATTCAAGTGTTTGGTTCCTTCTTCCCCTATTTGAAAATTCTGGGATTATGAGGAGAATGGGATTGTATTTAATGACCTCCTAGGTCTAAAAGCTTCTTGACCAACCGGCACACCGAAGCACTGGGCAAATAGACCGTTGAATGAATATCGACATAGGCCACAGGGGTCTAGCGGCTGGGGCGTCAAGCCCGTTTTACAGACGGGGATACTGAGGTACCGAACATCCTGTCTCAAGGTCACTCCAGCTATGTCACTGTAGGGGCCGTGCCGAAAGCTCAGGTCTCCAGACTGCCAATCCCGGGCCCTTTCTCCTTTTGCCAAGCTTAAAAGAGTGGCGTGGAAAGTACTTGTCCCGGAGGGGAAAAGACTGTGCTTGCGCCAGGGTTGAGAGAGGGAGGGAGGAGACCTTACCTTCCCAGATCGAGAGCCGCAACCGGTGTCTCCCTTTCAGAAGCTTAACCCGTCACCTCCTCAAGACACTTCGAAAGCCCCCTCCACTCCTGCCCGGCTCGACGTGTCCACGACCGCCACCGAGGCCGCCGATTCCCGCCCCCTGCCCCGCCCCCGCCCCGCCCCCTGCCTCGTTAGCCAATCCCTGCGCAGGACTTCAGACCTCCCGCGGGTTTCACCGCCTCTGCAGGCTAGAGAAGCCTTACGTCAGGCGGCGCGCGTGCCCCGAGGCTCTTTCATTTGCCTTTGCCCCCCCTCCTCCAGAGTGCAGTGTCCAGAAACCGTGCGAGAGTTCGTCCTGCCGGAAAGCAGCAAGCTGTCGCGGCATTTCACGACGTTGGCGGCTAACGGCCTTGGAAACGCTCCGACTTCCTGCCTGCTGCGGGGCGAAAGCCAGCGCGATGTTCGGTGCGGGCGATGAAGACGACGCAGACTTCCTCTCGCCTAGTGGCGGGTGAGTGACCGAGAAGCGTGGGACAGAGGGCGTGGCTGAGGAAGCCGCACAAACGGTTGGAGGGGTTGCTCTCTTATCAAACCTCTTCCCAACTTCCGGGTCCACACCTTTTACCGCATTCCAGTGCTCTACAGCTCAGAATACAGGCAGAGCTCTAAACTGTGCTGTGTCAACTTTCATTCTGGACCTGGCATCTCCCTTGGCACGCAGTATGACCCAGGGGTTCGCTTTTTGCTTTATGGGTCACGGTTTCTCCTGTGAAATGCAGATGGTTGCTGATGAGACTACGTGCTTTTTCAGAGTTTTTATAGGGCTTTCTCTTCTCCGTGGACAAGGGGGTGACACTTAAGAATTGGCCTTGGTGTGAGCTCCAGCTCAAATACTACTTTTTTGGTGCTTTCTGTTCTCCCACAGCCCTAGGCAGAAGGAATTGCTTTCTCTTCCTTATTCTCATAGAGACAAGCTTTACCTCTCTCTATGCACACGGAACCTACTAAATTATGAACCCTGAGAGGACAGGGACCTCTTATCTCAGCCTAGTTAGACAAAGACGAGCCTATTTCTGCTCATCTCTGCCTATCGCTCAGAAAGTACCTGGCACTTGGTGAGTGCTCAGAAAGTGAATAAAGCTGTGAAATTGCACTCTAAATCTTAAAACCAGTCGAAGAGACTGCAGTCACTATCTTCTACTCACCCCAGTCGTATATACTATCTTGGAGGTACAAGTCTTCAGTTAATCAGTTTAGCCATTTCCCTTGTGTCAATAGACAGCATGACTCCCCTCAAACTTGTGAGCCGCAAGTTCTGATCCTGGCGGAGCCTTTCTTTGAACATCCGTTCATTAAGGAATGTACTGAATGATGAATACACCAACATATATCCCTCGTTCTGCTAAATCCTAAGAGGTCGTAAAGATGATTAAGCTGTTGTACTTGCTCTCAAGTTGCTTTCAGTCCTGGTGGAGATTTCAATACATGAATGGCCATAAAATGACACTGGCTCTCTTTTGTTCTTAACTAGGACCTTTTGAGTTAGTGTGACAAGCTATGTATTACCTATTCTTAAGTCCTCTTCACACTTACCACCCTGTTCTACCCCTACACACACTTAAGATGGCCTCTTTCTACTTATTTCCACATTGGGTTTTTTCAGTTGCTCAGTTATTTTAGAGATAAGCTGTGCTTTGATTCCTTTTTGCCCTGTTCCACCCAAAACATTCACTTAAATTTCCACGCAATCCAGCCTGCTGCTGTTGACTGTGTAGTAAGCCCTTTGAATTAATGTTTCTTCATACAAACCTGTTTTATATATGGCTGTGCCTTGTGAAAATTTGCAAGATATACTTTAAATTCACATTCTTCACTAGGTGAAAGTATTTGGGGAAGTCTACAAATGAATGTTAGGGCTCCCAACTTTCATGCAACAAGCAATCCAGTACTGACTTAAAATTACAGGGTAAGTAATGACAGTCATGTGCTCTTTTCCAGATTCCTGGCCTGAGATAAGTTCTTGGTGGCTCAGCTATGCTGTTTTCCTGAGCGGGCTCATCAAGGACCTGAAATGCTTTAGTTTTTAGTCATATGACTGTGCTCTTAAACACAGACAACAGCCAATTGAATGATAAGAGGCTTGGTAAACAAGTTATACAGATAACTTATTTTTTGTTCCCAGTAATAACCAGAAAATCCAAATCAAATTTAAGCTTGAGAATATAGAAAGTTTCATCATTATTCTCTGATTCAGCTCTTCCGTCTTTGGTGTCTCTAAGGAAGTAGAACATATGACAGTAAGCACTGCAGCTGTTTTCACTCCTCTTTTATAACTGTAATTTACTGTAAATATACTTATTAACTTTTAAGTATCTTGACTTAAATATATGACTGACTTGATTCCATTTAGGATATTCAAACCAAATAGAAAAGAGAATATTGGTGCCTACGATGGCTACGGTGATAATCTGTGTTCCAAGTTTCTAGGCCTCTTAAAGTCCATGGTTAATCTAGAAGTAGTAGTCAGGTTTGATTTTTTTTATTTATTTATTTTTTTTGTCTTAGCCCTTTCCTCACCATTGTGACTTTGAAATGAAATATGTGAATGCCTACTAAGTATACGGTACTTGGCTTCAGCTACTACATATAGAGATAAGGCACAGTTTCTGCACCTAAGAAACTTCCAGTTTAGTCGTAGAATAAAAATCAATCCAGTGTTAATCACAAAGCATTTTTAAGGGCCAGTTATATATATACTTGTGTTTTAGATTATGTAAAAGGTATATGAAAGCAAATCTGATTAGCGTAGTAATGATAAATCACCAGTATAGAGGTAGAAAATCATCATCTGGAACTGATCATCAGTACTTTTAAATTCCATAAAAGAAACATTAAAGCCTAGGTTATAATATTGGTTCTGCCCCTAGTTAGGAGTGTAACTTGGGACAAGTCACTTATCATTGGCTCTTCATACTATTAAACAATAGAGTTTGTCCTAGGTGATCTTTGAGACCTTTCTCAGATCTGTATTTTTGCCAGTATATCAGTTTATAGTTGCAGGAGGAGGAAGAGGAAAAGGAGATGGAGGAGATAGGATATGTGCACATGAATATAAAACATATATAGTATATTTACTCAGTGCCAGGCATTGTGTTAAGTAATATATATAGTTCTCCCTACTCCTCCATGAGGTAGTTTTTACCATTATACTCATTTTACAAATGGGAAATTAAGGCTCAGAGAGGTAAGTTGCCCAAGGTCACACAGCTAAAAAGTAAAAGAGCCTAGATTTGAAATCAGGCAAGCAGATAACCACCAGTCTGCCCATGTGCCATTATTATTATTATTTTATAAGTAAATGATTGTTGCCGCAGTTCAGAAAAGAAGTACTTTAACCATAAAAGGAACCCCTGGTTGTTAAAATATATTGATGTAGCACAAATGCATCTGTTACTATTTATGATGAGAAAAGAAAAGAAGTTTAAAACTAAGGTTGGGTGAAGACTTTGGCAATTAAGTTCATAAAAAGCATTTATTTTTAAGATGTAATTAATGCTGTAATGACTTTTCCCATGAATTATAAACATAGAGAGTCAAGTCCAGAGTTAGCAAACCCATACTTGCTAACATAGGTATGGAGAACACTTTAGAAGTGGAAAATATAATAATTTATAAGTTTATATATATTCATTTTAAAATAATAATAGATAATAGAATTAACCTGAAAGATAATTGGGTTGACCTAGCATTTGGATTGATTTTACAGTTATTAATTGGCTGGCCTTTAGAGCATCTGTGGAAATATTGTTTATCTATGATACTTCTGTTTTTCCCTTGGGGAAAAAATGCAAATTAAAACAGCAAATCCAATACCCATAGTTTACCTAAGGTAACAAGAATAGTGCATAAGCTCTTATTATATCTTAACTAGTATCTAAACTTTGTAAAGTTTTTACTATGTTAAAGGTACTGCTCAACTCTCTCAGAATCTTGTTCTTGCAGGAATTCTGTCCAGATTGCTCTGGCTAAAAGGAGAAATCTTGGTCTCTTCTAAATTTTATTAGCATCCATTGATGTCTTATTTGCACTAGCACTGCTCTCTCTACTTGCAATCTCATTTAAACTGCGTAGTCCTTTTAAGTCAGCATTGTTGGCCGCATTTACAGAGAACTGAAATGAAGCTAATAGTACACTACCTTGAGAAAACAAGGTAACAATTTCAAATCATTTTAAATTTATTTTGCAAAATGCTAGTCTATAGTATACATTAAAATTATTGGGGGAAAAGCCAAAAAAAGTTTTAATATTCACTTCATCTAAACTAAGGATGTCTTTGGAGAAGACAAGCTCAGAGGTAGACTAGACTTGGAATTCATTTATTGAGTCAACCTATTAGATACTAGACCCTAGGGGAAATATACAGTCAAGTGGTGATTATAATAATCAGTTATCATGTTGTATGATAACTGATCGAATAACTTTCATTAATCTGTGGAGCATAACTCCATATAACAGTTGCCAGTTCTAGATCTCGTTACAGCTTTCAATTATATATTATGTAATATCTCATTCCTTTATTTCAAGTACAGAAGATCCTTGAAAATAGAACCCAGTTTTGCTTACCAGTGTATACCTAGCGCTTAGCACAGTGTCTGATACCCATTTCTTGAATAAATGAAGTATAGAGTTCTATAGGAACCTCCTGGCAGTAGCAGTGAAGATGGGGAGAAGTGAATGGGTTTGAGAAATGTTTAGCAAATGAAATCAAATGGACTTGGGCATTGATTATGAACACTGGGGGGGGGGGGGCGGAGGGAAATCAAGGGCGATGCCCAAATTTCAGTTTCATTATGGATGTTTTCAGAAATGAGCTAACACAGTAGACCTGATACCATTATCTTTAGAAAGTCCTGTTTACAAGGTTGGCACTTGGCTGGCATCTGGGAACTTCATTGGTAAACAGTTCCCTGCACTGATATAAAGCTTTCCGTAAATGATGAGTGGCTCACTCGTCTGAACTGTACAAACAGTATGATTTATGACCCTTGCCCTCTTTTTGGAAGTCTAGAATTTTGGTACATGCTAGAGGGTTTCTATTTATCAGCCCCCAATAAAAAACGGACACTGAGTCTCTTAATGAGCCTCCCTGGTAGGCCATACTTCACACGTTACAACTCATTGCTGGAGAAGCTCGCTCCTGGTTTCCTCTGGATTTTGTCCCAATGTACCTTTTCCTGTTGCTCGTGTTGCTGTGTATCTTTTCATTGTAATAGACCTTAGCCATGAATACAACTCTATGCCGAGTCTGTGAGTCCTAGAGAATCACTGAACCTGGAGGCAGTCTGGGGACCACAACACAAAATGTCATTCACCAGGAGAGAGAGAGAGCACAGAGTAGGAACAGATTTTGCGGGGGCAGTGGAGATTGGAAGATAAGAGTTCTGGTTTGAATATATTGCATCTGTGTTGCCTGTGAGGTATCTGTGTTGTCTGGCACTCAAGAGCAAATTCTGGGTTGGGGATACAGATTTGAGCATCATCAGCATTAGGATAGCACTTGATAGAAAAGTAAATAAATTAGATTGCCAAGGGAGGGAGTGTATAAAATCCTGGGAGCATGGACATTTAAAAGTTGGGTGAAGGAAGAAGAGTCCAGGAAGTTAAATGAGGACCCAGAAAGATGGGAAGACAACAAGAAATGGATCCCACTAACATTAATCAATGTCTTATTTGGGCCAGTCCTTTTTCCCACTCCCACAGGTATCCTCACAGAAGTCAAGGGAAGTTTGAAGAACAATTTAGTTGACAGTGTAAAACGATGGCACAAAATCCAAATAAGATAAAAACTGATAAACTGTTTAGTAACAAAGAGGTTGTAGGTGACTTTAACAAGAGCAATTTTAGTGTAATGGTTAGGGCATAAGATTCATTGCAAGGGATGATAAAAGAATGGATCCTCCTGGTAGGTGAAATGATAGATGGGACCATGTCTGCTGAAGTGTAGTACAGTTTTATTTTGACTTAAACTAGTAAAAAGTAGGAAAGTATAACTAGCTAAAGGTAAGAATTTACAGTTAGAGAAGACTATGGAGAGCATCTGGACCAACCACCTCAGTTTATACATGCAGAAACCAAGGTCCAGACAGAAGAAATGGCCAAAGTCCTATGGATGGGTAAGGTCAGCTGATGCTGTTCAGATCAGAAATACAATCTTGATTTCAAAGACACTTAGCTGCCACTTCCAGTATTGAATGGTTGGAGGTGAGCAGTATTTATAACGACTCCAGGTTTGAGGTATGTCAAATGAAATGTTATTTTCATTTTTTATTAACAGTGCCAGATTGGCCTCACTTTTTGGACTGGATCAGGCAGCTGCTGGCCATGGAAATGAATTCTTCCAGTACACAGCCCCAAAGCAGCCTAAGAAAGGCCAGGGAACAGCAGCAACAGGTAAGTTAAGAGGTTAGGATTGGCCCTTACCAAGTTAGTTGAGAGGATAAAATAGCCTTCTCAAAATGACATGCGAGGTTGTCCCTCCTTGATCAGTCTGGCCAAGCTCACCACCAGTGGCACTTGCCTCTCTAAGCTCTGGAATATGAGTTCTGGTGGGTAGATAGTAAGCCCTTTGTTGGAAACTGATGGAGGAAGGTCTGCCCTATGCGGACACCACTCTCAAAAACTGCCCAGGGCACTCTAGGTACTATCCAGTGTTTTAGTGAGAAGGAAGAGCTGCTTTTCACTTCTTTCTCACCTGGATGGGTTAGAGGTATGGTGACAGTGAATTTTTCCCGATTAGACAGTGATGCTCAGTGCTGTATCCCCTATGTCTTTCATCATGATGAACACAAGAAAATTGAATGAACATTTGTTGAACGAAAGGAGAGAACGGGGACAACTATTTCTAAAAAGCCTGCTGTGTGTATGGTTTCAGGTGCTTTACTTAGATGTTCTTATTTTAATTCTCACAACAATTCTGCAAAATAGGTGAGACTACCACCATTTTAGAGGCTCAGAGAGGTTTAGGGACCTGATCAAGGTCATACATCAGTAAGTGACAGAGTTGAAATTTGACCCCTGACCTGATTCACTCCAAAGATTTTCTTCCCTCTCCTACATTTTGCTGTCTTTGTGTAAGAACCTAAAGAGGAGTGAGGGACTAATAGAAACAGCCCTAAGCTACTAGTCCTGAACAGGTGGTGAGAGACATTAAATATTTGTTGAATGAAGATGAAAGTATTGAGTGCCTCTTACATGCCATACATAACTTGGCCAGATTTCTAGGAGGCTGTGCCTTTACATTTCCTCTGACGTGTCTCTTCATCAGCAGTGTGCTTCTGACTACATTTAAAGTGATTGAGTTAATGGGTGTGGGTAAAAGTAAACAACCTGAGTCCCCATCCAATGAAGTAACTTGATTTTTTTAAATCAGAAAATAATAACTATGAGTTAATTATACTTTCAAAGAGGAATCGTAAAGGCATTTCAGCTTAATTACCTATACAATCTTATGTAGGTATTTACAAATAAAAAATAAAGTAGCAGTATAGGAGAACTTTCTGTTCAAGGAATATTTATATAAGCAGTCTTTGTGGGGAAAGATAGTGCAGCATAGTTCTTGAATCTCTTTAGATTTCGATATAAAAACAGACAGCAACTAGATAAAAAGGACAAACCTATGGATTACATTTACAACAAAACCAATCAAAGAAGTATCCTCATAAATCCCAAATATAAGCAGGTATGGACAAACCACTAACAGCCACAAGCCTTGCATGGTGTCAACATTTGCATGGGAGAAACTGCAAAGTGTCTTGCCCACTCTAGTGGTGGTTGACCATGGGAACTAATAAAGAACTGGAGCATTCTTGCTCTTATGAACTTGTGAAACTTACTGTGGTGACCTTCCAGGACAGGTCCGCACACTGAGTTAGTAGTGAAGGAGAGAAGATTCAGATAAGAATAGGAATAGAAATAGTGTCAAGAAGTATCAGGCGGAAGCCACCCTATTTTTGAACTCTATAGAAAAAGACCGGAAGAGGGAGCTCTATGAAGTTAGGAAAGTCACCCTGAACCTCTTAAAAAGTTCAGAAAAGCAAATTTCACACAAGAATGAGTAATAAAGTATCAGAGTCAAACTCTATACAAAGTTATAAGAACAAAGAGAGCAAGGAACAGAATAATATCCCTACAGACAGTGAGAGCTCTCTTTTGTGAGAATGTTTCTTATAGAATAGATCAAAACTACAACCACTTATTAACATTAAGAACGTAACATAAGACAAGATGAGAACATAAAAGCAAATTAGAAAATTTCAGAAGTCAGTCACAGAACTCAGGCAAGAATTAGAGATGTAAGGAAAAATACTTCCGAAGTGAACACTAAAAGGAACACAAGAATGAATAAACACAACAGCTTATGCCTCAAGAGAAATAGAAGGTTAATAGACATTTTTTAAAACTAAAAATTAAAAAATTAAGATTTCAAAAGAAAGTGACAAATACTGAAGATAACTAAGAAGATCCAACATATGAATGTACACATACTTATATATGTGTGTGTGTGTATTCCTGAAGGAGGAAAAAAAAAGGGAAAAAACTCACTGAAAACAAAGAACTTTGCTCAAAAAAAAATTTGGAACTACATACTAGTAAAAAAAGAAATGTCCTTGTGAGTGGGTAATTCAAGAATCTGTACAATACTGATTTCAGAGAGGAAGAACTGCTAAGCCATTGAGAAGATCTGACTCACTTATCTTTCTAGCAAGTCCATTAACGGCCTTTCATTTGCAGAGCATTAGATAGGGAGATAAGAGTGTGCTGGGAGAAGTTAAACTAACCTGAAGGAGGATGCTAAGCTAACCTTCCTGCTTATGAGGGAAAAAAAGTTTATTGTAGTATTACATACACTTGGAAAGTGCTGATTGAATTAAAAACTAGTTGTAGGTTTTTACTAAATAACAGGGAAAACGTGAACACCAGACTAGAAAAATAAACAAACAACATAAATGGACAATTCATGAGAATAAAACAAATGGCCAGTATAAATCTATAGAAAATGTTAAATTTGTGCTTCCCTATAATCAATAAATGCAAATGAAAGCAACAATGAGATGGCATGTCTCTTTTCATACTGCCTCCCTCAAATTGGTAAAGATTTAAAAAGCTAATTCCCTCTTATTAGCAGGGATGCAAAGCTGACAGACTCATGCTGGTGGGACTGACTATAAACTGGTATGGCATTTCACAAGGGCATTTTGTTAGGATGTAACTAAACCTTACAATTTTTTATACTCCTTCACTCCACAGTTCCATTTTTAGAAATTTATTCTAAAAAAGTAATTAGAAGTACACACAAAAATGTATATTTTAAGGATGTTCACCACAGTATTATTTATATTAGAGAAAAATTGGAGACAGCCCAGAGAAATATCAAACAATAGGAAATGCGATACATTTTGGTAGACTCATAATATGGTATTTTATGTAATCACTAAAAAACATTTTTAGGACTATTCTGTCTTTGTTTTGGAGACTGTATTGAAGAATATAAGAAAATGCCCATACTAAATGAGAAAAGAAGAATGTCAAATCATATTATTAATTTCGTTTAAAAAAAGATTAAAAAGCTGCAAAGTTTGTGTGTAGAAAAAGGACTAGGAATAAATACATCAAATTATCAACATGTGTTTTTGAATGGTGAGATTGCAGGTCATTTTTATTTTTTTAATGTGTTTCTATGTTTACTAAGTTTTCTACAATGTATATGTATGTACAATCAGAAAAAAATGGATCAATACTGTTTACAAATAAAACTAACTGAGTAAATTTCAAAAGATCTTACTGGCTTTATTCAATACTTTATGAATCATGCAGCATCCAACCTAGCAGATAGAAAGGGCTCTGAGGAGCAGGAACAAAGAAGTTATATTAGGCAACAAAGTGGGTTGGTTATTTCAGGGCCACCTTCCTTTCGGGCATAGCAGGGATTTGTCAGGGAAATTACCTAACTAGTGCTAATCAGGCAATTCCTGATTGACTGGTTTAAGATTCCATTTCTGGGAGAGCCAAAATTGTAATTAGGTCTCCATTTGATAATGTGGTCCTTAGCCTAAGCAATTTTATTTTGGGCCTCTTGTTTTTATCAATACAAAATAAAAAAAATTTTTTTTAATTAAACAGGGATGCTTTTGAAAATAAATTTTTGGTTGTTATGTCAATTCTAATGTTCTTACTCTTATTCTGTCAACACATTCATGAGGTGAGTGTAAATATGCGATTTACTCTAAATATACTATTTTAAGACATTCATGTTACTCCATACCACTGCATTAGTAATGGGTGTGATTTAAATATAAATTTTTTACTCTAAGTAAGGAAAGTGGAAATAACTTTACTTTTACTTATAGATATCAAAATATCGAAGGGAGAAAAGAAAGTAGATGGAATATGACCTTGCTTTCTAACTAAGGCTTGTTTGGAATGGAGTCGGAGTCCTGGGTTCTAGTCCCAGGCTTGCTACTATCATTGGGTAAGGCACTTGGGTGCCTAGAGCCTCACTTTCCTCATCCCCAGATGAAGTTATAGGGCTTTTTCATGGATGAGAAGAGGATAATGGTCATGAAACCATTGTAACACTAAGGCGTAAAGAAGAATTTTGAAGCTCTTTAATATTAAAAATCAATTTCAAGCAAGAAATGAATGACAACTGTGGTTTTTATCTTTAGGAAATCAGGCAGCACCAAGAACAGCACCCACCACAACAGGCACTTCCACAGTATTGGTTGCAACAGCAGTCCATGCATATCAATAGTAAGTAGCTGAGAAGGAATGCTTTCTGAAGTTGGGAAGTGTCTTTTTTCAGTAAGCCTCTGTTCATTGCAAAATAGCTATTAAGCCTTTCTGTAGAGAAGTATCAGTAATGTTTTTAAACTTTTCATGGGGAGAATTCTGCTCATAGAACTTTGAAGAGCCATTGTGTTGTTTTCTCTCAAAAAATGTTTGTACATTCAACAGTTGCTTTTCCAAGTACTCAAAGAAAGCTACTCCACTGAGATAGGAATAGTAGATATTTAAAAAGTAAAGAAGTTGTATAAGAGCCTTAAATTATAAACTGCTCACCTCCATTTCTTTCTAGAGGCCAAATACCTAGAATCCCCACTTTTATATGGAAGAAAAGAAAGCTGGTTCTTAGTTTAAAGAAAGTATTAATACCTTTTTTTCCCTTTGCTTCTATAGCACAAACGGTCAATATGTAAAGCAGGGCAAATTTGGTGCTGCAGTCCTGGGGAATCACGCAGCCAAAGAGGTGAGATTGCCCCGTCTCATGTACAGTCAAGCGTCCCAAAGCATACTGACGAGCTGGTTTTTATCTGGGCTTGTCCAGTGTCTCTCTTGTATCAGAGGATTAGAATGATTGTTTGTATTGAATGTGAATTTTTAATATTAGGTATACAGTAACATTTATATTCACATTTTGCTTACTGTTATGCATTAAAACAAATCCAACCACTCAAAATCTTTAAGTTTGACTTTTGTGATATGGACCCAGCTTAAGAATTTGGGGAGTTTCAGAGTAAAGCATTTACCAGGGACATACACCCCTCTGTTAGGTGATGAACAACATTTAATGTACTACTTAGAGCAATATGTCTTTATGCCTCCGTTAAGGACCAGTGTTTATCCTTTGAAAAATTGATGAGATAGACAGCTGATCACATGGTAAAATATTGGTTTGGGTCAAAAAGAAGATATGGTTAGAAGCCCTGAGACTGATTTCTTTGTGTGGATTGCTCCAGAAGGTTTTGAACATTGTTGAAATTATAAAATTTCAGAGGTCCTGAGAGCATGGGGTCCATGTTTCTCAGAGAGTCTTAGACATAGAGAGATAAGACGACCTGTTCAGAATAACTAATATAATAGACAACACTCATTTGTATTAAAAACACACAAACAAAACACTTATAATATGGAAATTTAGAAACATATAAAAATAGTAGGACTACAATAATGAACTCCTTAGATACCCATTACTAGGCTCTAAGTTATTAATCTTATTTTACCTTAACCCTAGCCTGTCTTCCTCCTTCCCCTGCTCATATTATTTTGAAAAAATCTCCAGCATACAATTTTAGCTGTCAATATTTTCGTATATATCTCTGAAAGATAAGAATTTTTTAAAACATAACCATTACGCCATTATTACACCAAAAAAAAAAAAAACCCACAATAATTCTTTGATATTCACTGCCAGCTAGTATTCAGATTTTCCCAATTGTTTCTTCTCTTTTTTTTTAGTTTGTTTTAATCTAATAAGTTCGTATATTGCAGTTAGCTACTGTGTCCTTTAAACCTTTTATTTTACTATTTCGAGGTAGAGAAAGTCTTATTGTGTCTGATTTTGTTATGTTAGCAGCTATCGACGATTATTATCTAGACCTATCATTATGGGTTGCCATTTGGATCATAAAAATCTGGCATCGGGACTTTACCACTCTTCACAACTAGATAGGATGTAGCAGGTTGTGGCTGGTAACATTCGTACTGTAACAATTATAAAAAAGGAGGTAAATAGCAAATATTACATTTTAAAATTTATTGGAGGAAATGAATATTCCTGTGGAAATTATGAGATCTAGATGAACTAAAATTTCAGAGACGGAGAAACCAGTCAACTGAGTATTTCCTTCCCTTGTGACTTTTCCTTAACAACTAAGACTAGACTAAGCATCAGGTGTGGCCCAAGCAAGAGACATTGGCAAAAACTAGAGGACCTCCAAACTCAAGATTGTTTTTATCCCCTGGGACAGTGGTGAGTTCTGGGATGGTGTGGAGGAAGTCCAAGGGCTGTGCCAGAACAGCAGAGGGAAATTTCTGCAGTCTTGTGGTACATAGGAGATAGAGTCCTACTAATAGAGTGAGGACCTGTAACAAGCAACAAACATCAACCTTTCTCTCAACACATGTGCTAAATTTTGAACTTCATAGAGAAGAGGCTAAAGAACTCAGCTCAGAATCTGGGATTGAATTTTAATCATTTGTTTAACTGGTTTTATGTGTATGTTTTTGTGTGTATAAACATATATGAAACAGAAAATTTGCCATTTTCACCATTTTAAAGTGTATAATTTAGTGGCATTAATTACATTCATAATATTGAACAACCATCATCACTATCCATTTCCACTTTTTCATCACCCCAAATAGAAAATCTGTAACCATTAAGCAACTTCTCATCCCTTTCTCCCTTATCCTCTGGTAACCTGTAACCTACTTCCTGTGTCTATTAATGCCTGTTCTAGATATTTTACATAAGTAGAATCATAAAATATTTGTCGTTTTGTGTCTAGCTTATTTCACTTAGCAAAACGTTTTCAAGATTCATCCATGTTGTATCAGAATCATCCATGTTGTAGCATGTATCAGAACTTCATTCTTTTTTTACGGCTAAATAATATTTCTTTGTATATATAGAATACATTTCCTTTATCCATTCATCAGTTGATGGTCACTTGGTCATTTCTACCTTTTGGCTATTATGAATAATGGTGCAGTGATCATTGATGTACAAGTATTTGTTTGAATTCCTGTTTTCAGCTTTTTGGCGTATATACTAGGAGTGAAATTGCTGTATCACATGGTAATGATATTTTTAACTTTTTGAAGAACTGCCAGACTGTTTCCACAGAGACTCTACTGTTTTATATTTCCACAGCAATATATGAGGGTTCCAGTTTCTCCACTACCTTGCCAATACTTCATTATTTTTTCACTTTTTTAATAGCCATTTTAGTAGGTGTGAAGTGGTACCTTATTGTGGTTTTAATTTGCATGATGAGCATCTTTTCATGTTACCTGTTGGCCATGTGTATATCTCTTAGTCACCCTCATACAAATGGAAACACCAACAAAATAAAGACATTGCTAATTACTAATTAGAGAGTAAGGTCAAAATGAAGAAATTAAAATGAATAGTGAGAAGATATTTTAAATCTAAGCTTTAAGGGATGAACTGAGTTTTGAGTTTTATGCCTGTATGAAGCACAGCCCTTGACACCTTTCTGCTATTATTTTTGTATTGGTTTTTAACTTCTGTTCTCTCTCTTTTTTCTGCCCATCTTTGCTTGAGTACAGTATAGGATTCTTCTTTATATCAGTCAACAACAGCCAGTTACTGTTGCCAGAATTCATCTCAACTTCGAGCTAATGGTAAGACTATCCACATTAAAATCATTTATTCCTTTGTGATAGGTTTATAGAAGATATTGGTCTGTGCATACCTGGTGGTAATTAGATATACTACTTCAACCTTGGATGCCAGAGTGGGTGTCTTAACAGATGCTTTTAGAAAGTATCTTGGCTGCCTTCTGGGGATATAGACTCAAGGATGATTGGTGGAGGGTGGCAGGGAGGAAGAAAGTTCCTTGGCACCTTTCTTTGGGTCCACCTGAGTCAAGGCACTTCTGTATGATTTTAGACAGTCAGATTTATCTGCCTTGCTGTCTGTGGTTGAGTTAGTCCAACATTTCTCTGTTTCCCAGGTTCGGCCCAATAACTATAGCACCTTTTATGATGACCAGAGACAAAACTGGTCCATCATGTTTGAGTCAGAAAAGGCTGCTGTGGAGTTCAATAAACAGGTAATACCATTTTGTTCTTCCTGTGAAAAGCCAAATACTAGTCTGGATTGCCCTTAATTTTGAGAAAATAGATGGAAAACCTATAACCTGCTATATTTTGTTAGTGGCAAGCATAAAAAACCCACTAAATTTGTCATGAGCTTATCGAATTTCAGGTAAATAATAGGAATACTTACTGAAATTGTTTGAAAATGAGACTTTAAGAAAAAAAGGCTAAATGGAAACTTAGTTTTTAAAAACAGTTCTACTTCATAAATTATCTTAAGGAATGAATAAAACTGTCTTTTAAAGATAGTGTTTTAAAGGAATTTAAAGAAGTTACTACATGATCATTGTAGAAAATTTAGAAAAGCATTTTTTTAAAAAATCAGTCATAATCTTACTACCCAAAGAAATCACTATTAACATGTTGTTTCTTTTTTCCAACCCGTAATATATATAAGTAGATAGACTCCTTTAAGAGTTCTATATTTTGCTTGTTTTATTTAACAGTATACAATGCATCTTTTCCCTCCTCAGGAAAAATTATTTAAAAACATTTTTGAAAGCTGCGTAATATGAATTTTTTTTATTTAGTCATTTTCTTGCTTTTAGGCATTTAGATTGTTTTCTGTCTCTGAAATAAATGATACTATAGTGAGCATTTTTGTATATAAGTCTGTCTTTTTCCCCTCCTCTCCCTCCATCCCTTGATTGTTTCCTTAAGCTAGAGTTCTAGAAGTAAAAGATTGGGTCAGAGGGTTCAAATATTTTCAGGTTCTGTATACACTTGGGCACACTGCTTTTTAGAGAGCTTGTACTACACATTCCTATCAGTTCTCTATATCTTTGGTAACATTTACAGTTTTTTTTTTCTTTTGGTCTCGTTTGCTTGGTAAAATGATACCTTATTGTTTTAGCATTTATTTGATTACAATAACGAAACTTTTAAAGAAGATGAGTAGCAAGTTTCTAATGTATACTATATTAAAACATTGACTAAAATGCTGTGCCACAAAAACTAACTATAGAATAATATTCATAAAGATGTATCTGGCTTCTTTGTCTAAGATCTGTCTGTGCCGAGATAATATGGCTAAATCTGTGGGTGGTAGAGATAAGAATTCTGGGAATGCAACATGTTTTTTGTAAAGGGCCTTTTTTTTTCCCCTGGTTTATTGTCTTTAAAAATGCTTTTCGAAAATTTTTTAGAAGCTCCTTTTCTTTCATAGGTTCTTAAACACTGAAGCAGTAAATCAGCATGGTAGTGATAACTAACGTTTATTATGTACTTACTATTATTTGCCAGGCACTGCGCTAAGTATTCTACTTGTATTAGCTCAATCTTCATAACTACCCTAGGAGATATACAAAGCTTTTATCTCCATTTTACAAAAAAATTTCTATGAAATAAGGTTTGCATAGGTTGTTTGGCTGAGGTCACAAGTTAATAAGTGGCAGCTAATAAACCCAGGTCTGTACCCAGACAGTCTGACTTCAAAGCAATATTCTTAGACACTTTTGATTCCTGGCAAGATTCCTGACTTTGAAATGGTTTATTTCTAAACATAATCTGTTTTGTTAGTGGGCACCACTGTTTGGAAAAGAACATTAGCAATAATGGAATGAGCACTTACTGAGTTTAAACTAAGTTTATGCAGCTTCGGTTTTGTCTGGCAGGTGTGCATTGCCAAGTGCAACAGCACCTCTTCCCTGGATGTGGTGCTTTCACAGGACCTCATTGTAGCAGAGGGCCCTGCTGTAGAAGTTGGAGATTCTTTGGAAGTGGCCTATACCAGCTGGCTCTTTCAGAATCATGTGCTGGGCCAGGTAAGAAAGTATGCCCTGAAAGTTCTTTTATCATTGAAATAGCATGAGGTCTATTAAAATGTAAGGTGGTATTACTATAAATTGCTTCCGTTGGCAAATAGAAATATTTTAGGAGCCCCGCTTTAGTCACTATGACTGCTTTGGGGACATAGTCATGAAATGCTAGTGTGTTAAATCCACTCAGTGCCATAATGTCTCTTCTACTTAGAAAAAATAGAAACCAGCTTCTCAAGAATTATTTTTGGTAATTGTTCACTTGTATGTCTTGTCCTTCTATACCACTTTTAAATTTGAATATATTCGTATGAGATTAGTTTTGAAAACTTTTTAGATCTTCCTCACAGTTGTTTCTTTTCTTCTTATAGTAGATATTGTAAATAGGTTGGACTTGTTGTGTTTTAATATTATTAAGCCTTCAAAAGCAGTATGGTATGATGAAAAAACTTGAGACTGAATCAAAAAAGTGGATTCAAGCCGCAGTTTTACCCTAACTTCACCTTGTTGAGTCATTTAAGTTTTTAAATGTTTTTCTCCCATTGGTGGATGGAGGTTAGTGGTCAGTGGCAGGATTGGTGTCAGCATTAAATAAGATAATTTATTTGAAAAAAAGTTTTTTAAATTTTTAAATTTTTTAATGTTTAGTTTTGAAAATTTTTTATAGATGAAAAATTCTTTTAAGTATATGGTGATAGAAGTTAATTTTTTTTTCTTGACCTATAAAATCAATGCCTTAGAGATACTTAGTGTGATAATAACACCCTTTAGAGCCATGATGTGATCCTGTCTTTCACATCTCTTAAGAGCTATTTTTCCCAGTATATTCGATATTCCCTATTCCAAAAATACTATGTTGGTATGTAGTAAGTTGCTTATCATAATTATTATTATTTTTTTAATCTAAGACCCCAACCTCAGTTATCATTTACTTTGACCAAATTGCTTATCATAATTATTATTTTTTTTTAATTGTTCTAAGACCCCCAACCTCAGTTATCATTTACTTTGACCAAATTGTAGGTTTTTGACTCCACTGCTAACAAAGATAAGCTGCTTCGCCTGAAATTAGGATCTGGAAAAGTCATCAAGGTAAAGGCTTAACTATGTTCTTACATGGCTTTATCAGTTGTAGTGAGCTTAATTTACGTTAAATTTTGTGAACTTTCTAACCTGGGTATTCTTCCGAGAGTCTGGAAAGGCATGGTTAAAAAGTAAAAGGGGGAAAATGTGTTATGTTATCTGCATTTAGGAGATTTTTACTTATGAGACAATATACTATAGTCCCCATCCTTGCTTTCCATGATTTCAGTTACCTACAGTTAACTTGAGTCTGAAAATATTAAATGGAAAATTTCAGAAATAAACAATTCATAAGTTTTAAGTTACTTGTCATTTTGAGAAATGTGATGAAATTTCTCTCTGTCCTGCCCTGGATGTGAATTATATTTACCCAGCATATCTACACTGTAAACACTACCTGCCTGGTAGTCACTTAGTGGCCACCTCAGTTATCAGATCTGCTGTCACAGTATCATAGTGCTTATTTTGAAGTAAACTTTATTTTACTTAATAATGAATGGCCCCAGAGCCATTCCATTTACATAACTTCTATTATAGTACAATGCTACAGTTGTTTCATTTTATTATTATTGTTGGTAATGTATTACTGTGTCTAATTTGTAAATTAAACTTTATCATGGGTGTGTATGTATAGGAAAAAACATAGTATGTATAGGGTTCAGTACTATTTGTGGTTCGGGCATCTGCTGGGGTCTTAGAACATATCTCCCACAGATAAGGGTCAGGGGAACCACTATATTAAAGACATTTCTCTATCTTTTACTCTTTCATCCTGTGACTCTGAGGAAATTTTTAAATCTTCCTTATAGCCTAATAGGGAAAGATATGAAACCGTTTCTTCTAGAAGTGTGTCATGTGGGTCGACTCTTATCTGTCAGAGCTGCTTTGAATCAGCACTTCCTAGTCATTGTGGAAAGCAGCTATGACATAGCAGGAGCACTGGGATGGGCATACAAGGACCCAGAGTCACATTGTGAATTTTTTCTTTAACCGTGTAATTGTGTTATAACATAAAGAGTATTTTACATATGTGGGCTATTATTATTATGTCAGGACATACTGATGCATCATAAAGTACTCATTTATCCATGTGGCAAAGAGGTTTTCTTCATAGCTTTGTTTATGACTCCTTTTCCTAGAATTCTTTGGAGACTTTTTCCCTGTAGATCATAGCAGTAAAGGCATGACCCTTGAAACTAGACAGATCTGGGCTTTACAACATACTGTCTGATATTGGGCTAGTTATTTAGCCTCCCTAAGTCTCAGTTTTCTCATCTGTAAAATGGTTATACTACTACTAACCTAATGAGGTTATTTTGGGGATTAAACAACCTATTGCAACTAAGGCACTTGCCAGAGTACTTGGAAAACTGTGTTTAATAAATAATAGCTTTTATTTCTCTTTTAATGCCATTCTTCAATTCCTCCCAGTTTTTCTCATCATCTAAGTATATTTCATCCATCTCCAGATGTGCTGGCATTTACAAGTGAATTTAGAAACAGTATTCTAGATATTCTTATAACTAATGTGCTCTGTCCAGAGGTTTAAACCTGAAAGTGTAGATGAATGTAACCTGATGATCCTGTGCTTCATTTTTTTTTTTTTTTTAGATGAGGCAACCCTTGGTTGACCTCACAGATTGCAAGGACCTTGTCAGTTTACAATCCCTTTTGGTTTTTTTTGTTTTTTTCTGTTTTTAACGCCTACGGCACCTGGTCTTCCTAGGTGGTCTTCCATCCAAGAATTAACCAGGCCCTGCTTAGCTTCCAGGATCAGACGGGATCAGGCTTGTTCAGGGTGTCATGGCCGTAGACTCATTTTTTCTTAGGAAGAGGATTGTGTCTGATGAGCTTTTCCCCTTCTCTGATTCCTAAAGGGCTGGGAAGATGGAATGCTGGGCATGAAAAAAGGAGGGAAGCGGTTGCTTATCATCCCTCCAGCCTGTGCTACTGGCTCTGAAGGGGTGATAGGATGGACTCAATCAGCAGACTCAATCCTGGTGTTTGAGGTGGAGATTAGGCGGGTGAGTGAAATTGTGCTGTGATGTGTTTGATGAGTCCTCTTTGCTAGTTAAGTAAAATGAATAAGTATGTTTGAAATCCAGGTTCTGAAGGCTTTTTTTTTTTTTTTTTTTTTTTAAATAGAAATGGTATAGTTGGAAAGAGCAAGAGCTTTGGAATCTAACAACCAAGGGTTATATCCTTCCTGGCTCTGTATTCATAGTCTGGGAGAGGTTGTGACTGAGCAAATCACTTCTCTACACTAATCTTTCTATTTAGTCCTTAAAATAGTGATTCCTACACTACACGGTGAGCATACTTTTTGACTTAGTACTTCCATGGCTACAAATTTATCCTGTCAGTATGTTTACTTAAGTATTTAAAGATAGCTATATATTGATAGATATATAGTTTCCTCCTTCTGCCACATTGTAATAGTAAAAACCTGGAAACAACAAGTGTCCATTATTAAGAGACTAGTTAAGTTATGGTTTTTTCATAGAGTGGACTTTTATGTAGCTCTTAAAAGAATACCCCAAATCTCTTGCTAAGTGAAAAAGGAAATTGCAGAGTAGTACGGATAGTATGGTCTTTGTGTGTATGTATGTTTGTGTGTATACATGCACATAAATGTATACCCAAATGTACATATATTTACACAGTCATACACAGGTACATATGTGTGTGTGTGTGTATGCCCATATAGTCATAGAAAATTTCTGGAATCATTAAAAGGAGTTATTCAAAGTGATTTTCTCTGGAGAATGAAAATGGAATTCAGAGACTTTCACTTTTTTACATTTTACCCTTTTGTACAATTTAAAATTTTTATGAATATGTATAATTTCTACAATGAAATTTATAACAAATTGTGGTTAATTAAATTAATGCTACTTCCCTCCTCCCAAGAAAAAAAAGACCCTATTTGCTTTACACTGTGATTGTTAAGTCCAGATATGATCTGATCATACTTGTGACCATAAAACACAACACAAATAATAAACATCATGGTCACCTTTATTATAGCTATAATTCTTGCTACTACAGAGGAAGGATATGCTTTTCATCTTAACGGCTCTTTCCTAACTGGACACCCTTATATCTGCTGCATCATTTTAGCCCTCTTTCGCTGACATGCTTCCAGCTGCTTTTTCACAGCTGTTATAGTCTCAATTTTCCTTTGAGTTTGAAGAAATCATGTCTGGAGATAGATAACAAACCACTTCATATCTATCAAGACTGACATTTTTGTAAACATAAGAAAAAAATATTTTTTACCAATAATCAAACAGTTACAAGTTGATGGCTTCTTAAATTGACAACGCTGATACAAAATGATTATGCCCGGTGTGGCAAGAGTGTTGAGAAAGATTTATACACTACTTGTAGAGTATAAAGTAGTTTACCCTTACTGGTATGAAATTTAATGGTATAATCAGAAGTCATAAAATGAGCATTCCTTTCATCCAGCAATTTAACACCTGGGAAGTTATTTTTTATTTTTTATTTTTTTTTATTTTTTAAAGATATATACATTTATCTATCTATCTATCAATCATCTATCTATCATCTATCTCCTACAGCACCTGGTATTCCTAGGTGGTCTCCCACCCAAGTACTAACCAAGCCTGACCCTGCTTAGCTTCTGAGATCAGACAAGACCAGGCACGTTAAGGGTGGCATGGCTGTAGACTCCTGGGAAGTTGTACTTTGGAAATATTTAAGATACATGCAAAGATATAGATATAAAGCTATTCGTAGAAGTATTGTTTGCAATAGGAAAAATTAGAAATAAACTGAATGTTCAACATCTAGGAATTGGTGAAATATATTTTGTAATAGTATAGATATTTATATCTTCTGTTCCCAAAATCTTTTGGAGTTTTTTTTGTTTTGTTTTTGTTTTTGGTAGATAAGACAGTTAAGGGCATGACCCTTGAAGTTAGACATACTCTTTAGTAGTTAAAAGTGATGTTATAGATCAACAATTTAGCAACATGGAAATATATTGATATATCAGTGAGTGAGCAAAGCATATTATAGAACAGATTGGCCCCATTTTTGTAAAAAATACCTTCTTACATACACAGTTAATATAAATGTGAAATGTTACATCCAGAATTCTTACAATGTTATTGTTTAGTAGTTGCAGGTGATTTTTTTTTTCCTGCTTATCTACATTTTCTGATTTGCCTACAGTGAATAGGTAGTGACTTGTATAATGAAGATTAAGTAAAATACAAGGAGGATGGAGGGGGAAGAGTGCCTTTGTGGTGGCCTATTCTACTTGTGGGTTCTTTCCCTAGGTGAAGTTTGCCAGAGATTCCGGCTCTGACGGGCACAGTGTTAATTCCCGGGATTCTGTGGCCCCTTCTCCCATACCTGGTGCTGACAACCTCCCTGCTGATCCTGTTGTATCACCACCCACATCAGTGCCTTTCAAATCAGGGTAAGATATTGAGGTTATATCAAGCTCTTTTATTATCCTTAAAAATTGTTCTTAAAGGGGTTCAGAAATAGGGATATAGTTGAAAACTTTTTAAATAAAAATGAGATGAAGGAAATGGGGAAAATACTTGCATTGGATTTTTCTGACAAAGGATTAATATTCATAGTCTATAAAAGCACTAACTCAGATATTTAAAAATACCTGCAAAACTCTGGGAGAAAGTTGGACAAAAGGCATAATCACAAAATATTTTCCCAAGGAAAAATATGTAAATAGTGGATGGAAAATTATTCATCTTCACTGGCTTTCAGAGGTTATGCAACTAAAAAGTTAAAATTCTGTTTTACAGCTAATAAATTGGCAAACATTTTCAAAAACAATTAGTTTATCCAGTATAATCTGGACTCGTGATAAGGGATTTTATTTTCATCTCAAGATATGCTCTGCTTGCTTTCAGGGAGCCAGCTCTTCATACCAAATCTAACTCCCTCAGTGAACAGCTTACAATAAATACAGTAAGTTTATGACTCTATCTCCTTCTCCCCAAATTTGGTGTAAAAGTTTCAGGTGCCTAGGGTATGGTAGGGTAGAGGAAAAAAATGTTGAGAACTATAGATTTATGTAGAAATCGATGGTTACTTTATTCATTTCTTCCTACTTGGGAGTCAGTATAAATTCTCCTGGGCTTCTACATAGACCGACATGGGTTCAGATCTTTATTATAATCATGTGGACTAGAGAAGATTATCCAAATTCTCTGATTCTCAGCTTCTTCATTATTAAAAAGGAAATAATTCTCCCAGCCCCCTTATTAGGGTTCTTATAAGGACTAGAGATATGTTTATAAAACACTAAGTTCAGAGCCGACTTATATAGTATGTCTTCTACAATGTCTCAAGAGATTTTTATGAGTTGTAAATGAAGTAATAATGGCTGTGGAGTTTTTAGTATTATGTCTGGCATATTGTAAAAGCTCCATTAATATTGGCTCTTATAATTACTGCTAACATTACATATCTTCATCTCTTCATTCTCTCAGAGGAATTCTGCACTAATTCATCAGCTAGTTGATTTTGAGTAGGTCACTGGGCCTCTGTGTTTCCTCAACTGTAAGATGAGAAGAACAGCATACTGTTGTAGTAGAATTTGGATTTGAATGTCTTTCGGAGGATGTATTCTTTAGTTTGCTGCTACCCTGTCAGGTCCCTGAAGGCTCTCAGTTTTCTACATGTGGATGAGATAATAGCTAAAGTATTTCATGTTCTAAAGTCCTGTGGCCTTCACCTGTCACATTGGGAGACAGGATAATTGTGTGAAGTGAAATTGATAAATGATTACTCTCCAACCCTAGTTAACGTGTTTATATTCAGCTTAAAGCAGGAATTTTTAAGCAGACAATTGATATGTGTAAAAAGTAATCTTATAAACCCAGAAGGTTGAGCCAGAGAATCAAAAGAAAATTAAAAACAATTATAATCTCAGATCTTTGAACAGCCACAAAAAATTATCCAGTACTGATTCCATTATACTCTGTAGACACAGCTAGTTTTGTCACCTATTTCTAAGCTTCAGTAACTTCTGGTAGACTGCTGGTCTCCAGCCTTTTTTTTCCCCTTTTTTTATAGTTTTTTTTTTTTTCTAATTGAGGCAGAATTCACACAACATAAAATTTACCATCTTTTGTTTTTACATTTAAGTTTTTTTTTGTTTTGAGTAGGTAATTACATTCATAAGGTATAGTTATCAAAACAATATAACAATATAACAAGATATACATTGAGAAGACTCACTCCCACCCCTGTCCCTATTTACCCCAGTCCATCTCACCCACCTCAGGTAACTGCTTTTATTAATTTTTTATACTTTCAGTGTTTCTCTATGCAGATGCAAACAAATAGGAATGCATATTTTTTTTCTCCCCTTCTTTCCCAAAAAATAACATACAATATATATTCTCTGCCTTGCTTTTTGCATGTTACCATATATATAACAACATTTTCCCATGTTAGTGTATGAAAAGTTTTCTTACTCCTGTTCTGTCTCTAGATCACAATATTCCATTGTGCAGATATGGTTATATAATTAGTCCTCTTTCGATGGATCCAACTTTTTGGTTATGTGTCTCCATCAATTAAGAAATAATTAAGAACATTTATGTAATCTACAAAATTTATATACATAATTAAGAGAAATGAGCACACATTCTCAGTCTACATCTATTTATAAATTATATACATAAAGTACTGTCAACCCCTGTAAATTGGCTTAATGTCTTGTTACTGTAGCTTAAACTGATTTAAAAATGCAGGTTATGATCATTTCTTTCTGTACTCAGTAGATCATCTTGTGCACCCTCAGAGGTATGTACTCTCCACTCTGAAAAATGTGCTTTGGACTAGTTAATGGATACAGAGGCTTCTAGCATAGGAGCTAGTGTGTAGTCCGTGTGACTACGCTGGTGTGTAGTGGGTAATCAGTGCAGAGTTAAATGTACCTGAGTTTAGAACAGAGAGCTCCTGTTTCCTGCTCTACCTAGATCTCTTCTGATATCTGTGTACTGAATTGCTCCCAGGCTTTTGAGAGGGTACTATCATCTAAAATGCCTCCCTCGCTCAATCTACACTTTAGTTTTTCATCTGTAAGATGAGAGTAATTATGGCTGGTGGGAAATTTGATTGAAATGAAGTAATCCATATGAAACCACTTTGTCCATTACAAACATTGGGGATTATTTTTACTGCTATTGTATATGACCCATTTATGCTTCTAGGCAAGAAAACTTTCTCATTTTCTAGAAGAAGTGGTTTCAAATAGATATGGCAGAGAGACTTATTGGATGTGATACAAAAGCCAAAGACAGAGCTGACTGAAGATTGGATGTGATACAAAAGCCAAAGACAGAGCTGACTGAAGGTAACACCTTGATTACAGTGATTTTTATGACTTTTCCTCTTTTTAGAATCCTGCTACAGTCAAGGCCAAGTTGATCTCTCGAATGGCTAAAATGGGCCAGCCCATGTTGCCCATCTTTGCACCACAGCTGGATTCCAATGATTCAGAAATCGAGGTATGTTTCCCTGGCTGTATTAGAAAGAATAGTGTAGACGTTGCTATCTTCTGTTCCTTTGGTTGAAATTATTGCCTTTTTTTTTTTTTGCCTCTAACCCAGAATCATTATTTAGAGACCTTATATTCAAAATGATATAGTTGGGTATTGGTATACACGTTTCTCCTATGATTAGCACTTCTTCAGAGAACTGGGAGCAATTTCATACATCTACAATGAGAACTGAGCAGTTTTAAGTAGGTAATTTAGTCTTCTACTAAAAACTCTATTGTCAGTAAAAATCACTCTTTAGGCAGCATGACGCCCAACCCATAAAAGATGCTGAACTCATATTTGTTGATTAAATGTTTAGGACCTCATGGTAAATGTTAATCTTCCCACTTATGTTACCCACAACTAAAAATCACCCTATTGTGTCTTTTGGCATTGTATGTGGTATGATTTTTTGAAGTTTAAGAATTTTATTGCAATCCATTTTTTCCATGTTTTTTGCTTTTCACTTTATGCTTACAAAGCTTTCCCTCTTTCAGATGTAAACATCATATGTGGTTTTGTTGTCATTGTTGTTGTTTACAACAGAAAAGAAAAACTTTATTAGAAGGGAAAGTACAGTTCCAGGCGTAGAAGTAGGCCTGAACAAGAGAAGCGTGGCTCAAAAGGCCCACATGTGTTTTTAAGAAATATTTATTATTTTATATTTAGATCTAAAATTTTAAGTCATCTGGAATTTGATATATGATATGAAATAATTTAATTCTATTTTAATTCTTTTCTTGTTGGTTAGTTGCTTATTGAATAAATCCATCCTTTCTCAATTGAATTAAAATGCTTACTAGAGCTTTGGATTCTTAACGTAAAACAAAGCAAAGGTCATACTCCTAAGAAAAATTTTCCAAAATAAGCTTTATTTTTCACAATTTTGTTTTATTTCTTTTTGGAAAAGCTCTAGGTAGTTTTAACATTTAAAGGAGGATGGGATCTGTGACCAGTTGTTATAGGATTGATTTTTATCTGGTCTCTGGAAACGAAATTTGGATAAGATAATACTCTTATTAAATGTTTTAAGTGCTATTTTTTGTAGAATAAATTACAAATAAATATATTTAACAAAAAGAGCATTCTTTATATATTGCTTTGTAATGATTTTTGAAGTTGATGTCATATCAGGAACATTTACATTACTATCAATAATATAATGTAAATAAGGCAAAGCATTTTTTTTTAAAGTCAACCCAATGCTCTCTTGTATTGATTTATTATATTTTTTTCACTCTGTTTTTAGACATTTAGGTTAATTTAGAGCTGTAGTGATATAAAACTGGGATGCTTTTCTAGAAATGCATAATTTCTGAGAATATCAGAGACAAGAGGAAGTAAAAGAACGTTAAAGAGATTTCAGCCCTTGAACTGTAGCATAGCAGATCACAGTCATTGTATTTGCACCTCAGGTTTTTCTCTTCCTATAAATAAGGAAGATGTTTGTAAGAAAACTTTGTTTAGAGTTACAGTAGGGACCAACATTGCCTCAATTTTTATGAAAAGAAAAAATGGGGGAAAAACACTCTAAAACTATATTATCCCAAAACATCATGGTAACGAGGTACAGTGAATCCTACTCTATTTGATTTTCACTGAGTACCGTGAAGTCTATGGAAATTATTTGGAATAAATGAAGAGGCTGGATTATTCTCAGGGTTTTCTTGCAGGAGACCCCTCTTCTGTGGGAACACACTAGATCAGTCTTAAGGTAACTGCTGGTTTGGTAAATGATACATTCTGGAGAACATTCACTTTAGCTGCTTCAGAGAGTAAAACATCAACAACTTAGATGTTTGAGAAAATTATATTTAATTATTTGATATGATTTACAGGGAAAAAGGATCTTACTTTATTACATAAGAGTACTTTTTCCCCACAATCCCACACCCTAAACTTGTGACTTCCTGCTTGCCTTTCCTTCCTCTTTCCCTAGAAACCCTGTGTTGTAAGCAAGTTTAGGGTGGATAGTCAGCCTTAGTCTTTAAGGACCCATACATAGTAACCAAAATGTTTGTGCTATTTCAGGAAGTGAGTTCTCTACGAGGAGGAGCTGGGCAACCCATGGTGACTCCATCCATCCAGCCCTCTCTTCAGCCAGCCCATCCAGTGCTACCACAGATGGCTTCACAAGGTAAGGAAGCTCTCGTAGGCTCTGTGGCCTTGAATTGCATCAGCACCAAAGTTATCATCACTGTACCTTAAGTGATTAGGCTGCATCATTTTAGTACAAAGAACTGGACTAGAGTGTAAAACTTTTCAGTTTATCCCTGGTTAGGATATTTTTGCTGTGTCCTCTGGTGTTTTACATTGTCAGTTTTGGACACCTTCACCCAGCTAATGAGATATCTCCCTCCGTGTAATTCCGCATTTCCTGATAGCTGATAGAATGTCGGTCTGAGTCATAGGCACCCAAGAATACCCACTTTCCTATCATTGACCCATTGCTGAGACTTTAGTAGAGTCGGTTTTAGAAGAAAATGGTGAGGAGAGTGGTCAAGTCTGAAACCTGACCATATGTAAGGTGCTAGTCCACACTTGTACCAAGAAACAAGGGAAAATAATGCTGAAAATTTCTTGCTTTATCTTAGCACCTCAGCCATCTGTTTCTGGGCTCCAAGCACCCTCTTCTGCCTTAAAGCAAATTGCATCTCTTTTTCCTCACTCAACTGAATCTGGAAATACCCAGTCCTTTCAGGTAACAATGTTTTAAAACCATATTAGTTGTAAGCTATAATTTATTATGGTTCTAGTCTGTCTCTTCTCTTCTTCCTGCACAATTCATACAGTAGCAGCCTCAATCAGAGATTGTAATTTTTCCCCTTTTCTGAACCACTACTTTTTTTATCTCTAAACCAGTCAGAGGATTACCTTGCTTATGGGTTGTCGTAAAGGTTAAAATGTAAGAACAAGCAAAGCACCTGTTACAAGGTCTGGCATATATAATCCAGGCCCAATCCATGTTTGTCTCCTTTCCTTTTCACACACATCTGGTTGGGGGGTATATATTTACATCTTCTATCAAATAGCTGATAGGCTAAGATTCTGCACTATACTTAAAGGTTGAAAGTGGAGGCTACATAGAAAATATAGCTGTCTTGTGCCTTGTATCCAGCTGTCTAGTTATCCTCCAAAAGTGATCCCTTAAAATATATTTTTCCAGTTTTTACAGAAGGCAGTGGAAGCAGCCTGTCTGCCTTTGCTAACCGTTTGCCAGGATAGTGCACTCTTTTTTTTGTCCCAGTACATTTGATGGATAAGACATACTCCCAATAATAGCAGGGTCTCACTTCCTTTGGTGATTAATGGAGAGGTGGGAGTAATGATGGGTGGACTCTTGTCTCATTAGGACAGAGTATATCAGAATTGAAAAAAGTTCTACTTGTTCTCTTTCTACTCCCTGATGGAGAATTACTATCCTGTAGACTAAGTTTTTATTTGTTTGTTTGTTTGTTTGTCTTTATGTATAATGAATGGGTACCTGTCCCTGGAAATGAGCTGGATTTCCTAAATTCAAGGGAGAATAACTGGCATAATTAAAATGATAGCTGCTGTTTATTGAGCATTTACTATCTGCCAGATGCTTAACTTACCAGCTGTTTGGAACTTTACCTGTTTATCACTTCATTTAGTCCACACAACAACCCTAAGAAGTGGTATTATTTTCATTTTACAGTTAAGGTGACTGAGGCTCAGAGGAAAATGAGGGCTCTTGGTTGCACAGATAAGCACTTGAATCTGGTGGGCTTGAGGCATCCTTTGGAAACTGGTGGATTTGGTTTGGCTTCTCAGGGAACACCTCTCCTTTTACCGCAATGGAACCTAAGCAAAGTTTTCTTAGTTTTAACATTTCTTAGACAATTGATAGGCCCAATGGCTGAGGAAGAATTCCTACTTAATTCAATCATATCACCAGAGGATTGGAGAATAACCAGAGGATTGGAGGATTGGAGACACTCTTTCCTCACTTTCTGGGTAGGACTTTATAGTGACCAGGTACCACTGGGTTACATAGCTAACCCTTCTGCTGTAATTCTTGCCCAGTTCCAAATCCTGGTCACATCCATCTCGAGCTTCACTTTATTCCATCAAAGACAAATTAAGCTAAAAAGAGAGACATGACTCTTTTATAAACCAGCTGTAACTTGGCATTTTCTCAGCCCTATACAGGTATGCCCGCCTATGCTTACCCCCAGGCATCAAGCATCACCTCCCAGCTGCAGCCTCTTCAGGCCTTGTACCCAGCACCACTCTCTCATTCTCCCCATTTTCAAGGTAAGGGGTGATCCCCTAAGTTTCTCATCTTCTGCTCTTGCTATGCTCTCCTTCCTCCCATCCCCTTTTCATGATTAGTCCATTTTTTTTTCTTTTTTAAACAGCTTTGTTGAAGTATCATTTACACACCATTCAATTCACTCATTTTAACTGTATAATTCAGCATTTTTTTAAGTAAGTTTATAGAGTTGTGCAGCTGTCACAATTCAATTTTAGAACATTTCCATAATCCCCCAAAAAACCCTCATTATATTTTTTGGGTTTTGTTTCTTGCATTTTTTTTCCCTCCATCCCATTTTAATTCCTCTGTCAGAGTGGTTCTGTATAGAAACTAGTAAAACATTGGAGGAAATTGGGAGAAAGCATGATGACTGTGGATATTCAGTATCTCAAATGAAAGCTACTTAGTTAAAATTTTTAAATTATGAAAATAATATACTTTTATTAAAAAGTCAAACAGCACAAAAGAGTATAAAGTAAAAAGTACTGTGTCTCCATTATTAAAACCTCCTGACCATAGGAAACTGTTATTAATAGTTGCCTGGATAACTTTAACTTTATATGCATGTATAATATGATTATCTCATATAAAAAACAAAACAAAATGTAAGTAGCTTGAATGGTGTCCTCCCTTTTTCTGCAGCTTGCCTTTTGCATAGTAATCACCTTTGGTATTAGGACAGTGGTAGGAAGAAACAAATATATCCTCCAACATAATTCATGGTCCTGAAGTGGTGAGGGTTTCCTCGATGCAACCTTTGTCGGGAATCCCTGCCCCTTCTCCATCTAGGAAACCATCAGATCTGTGTAGCCTTCCCTGATTCTACCATCCTTCCCTCCTCTCCTCCCACAGACATAATTATGTATGTGTATCACCAAAGAGTTAATCTTGCTTTTCTCTGCTCCTTTTGTACCTTGTACATGGCCCATTTGATGCACTTAAAACATTCCGTTGTAATAATCTGTTTACATGTAAGTCCCTCCCCACCAGTCTGTGAGCTTGCCAAGGGTAGGAACCATGTTTTATTCATTGCTGTATCCCTGGTACCTGGTACAGTGTCTGGCATGCAGTTAGATGAATGAATCTGAGCTGCTAGCTGCTATGGCAGACCCAAGTGGGCATAATTATGCCTTGGACCAGACTGTATCCCTCAATGCACTTTGCAGGGGCCTAGCTTAGTTATTGTTAGCTTTGAAGCCCTTCTGCCTCTGTCTGCTCTACATCTTCTCCTGACAGTGTGAATCGTCTACAGCATCCACTTATATTTGGAAATATTAATTTCTTTTTTTCTTCTGCTGAAAGAGCTGTTGGTTTTTCCTCATACAGTATCATCTGCCCCAGTTTCATAAGTTTCCTTTTGGCTTATTTCTGTTTAGGATCAGGTGACATGGCTTCATTTCTCCTGACTGAAGCCCGACAACATAACACTGAAATTCGAATGGCAGTCAGCAAAGTGGCTGATAAAATGGATCATCTCATGGCTAAGGTGACCAAATCGGTGGGAGTTATATTGAAAGTGAGGTATAAGCAGGGGATACAAACGGAGAACAACTAAGGCTGTAGGTAAACTATTCCTTGGTTTCCTGTATTCATTCATAACAGTAATTATTTCCCTAGAAGGATAGTTATTATTTGGGGATCCAGTTAGTAAAAGAAAACTCTAGTTTACGTTAAAGATTATCTCAGAAATCCATTAAGCTCCTCAAAAAAGTGGCCCTATCTTGGGTACATTATATTTCTTCATTTAAAAATTTCTCACAAAGTCTTTCTGACACCACTTTTGTAGGTTGAAGAGTTACAGAAGGATAGGGCTGGCAAGCCCCTGCTCATTCCTAGAATGTCAGTTTCAATGGAAACAAACACAACCATGAACGACATCCAGAGAATTATTCAGGTGAGAGCATCTGGGCACAGAACACTCACCCAGCCTGGAGGTCTTGCTCCTGGTGTCTCTCAAGATGTACTACCCTTTAAAACCTCCACTCTGGAAGTCAAGAGCTTGTGATAAATGCTACCCTAAGTTGGGAAAATCTGGAAAATCCATATGGCTTAATTTGGTCCAAGTGACTTATCACCATATAGTCAGGAGGAAACATTTCTTTTTTGACCATGTTTCAGAATTTCACTTTATTTTATGGCCATTTATATGTTCATTCTATTGGTCATAGTGATTTGTATCCATCAGGAATAATTTGTTGTTTTTAGTGTTATTTCTATCTGGACATAAATTCTAGTTTTTTTATCTCAAAATATGTAACAGTGTCACTGTCAGTTCCAGTCGATTCTTTTTATCTAGCTCTTTTCCCTTAAAAGCTTAAGTTATACATCATATATTTTGAATTTAGGAAAATGAAAGATTGAAGCAAGAGATCCTTGAAAAGAGCAGTCGGATAGAAGAACAGAATGACAAGATTAGTGAACTAATTGAACGAAATCAGAGGTAATGGCAGGTATGGGGCAGTAGCTTGGTTGTACAAAAGGGTTTAATTTGTAAAAGCCCAAGTTAAATAAACATGTTTGTTTAGGGCAGTTTATCTGTATTTCTGCTATTTCTGTTTCCTGCCTGTCTTGTGAATTATTGCTTGTTTTCTGGGAGACATTTCAGTAGAAAGAGTTCAGTAGGCTGTAATATAAAGCAGCCGTGTTTTGAATCCTGGTTCTACTCCCCATTTGTTACCTGGCTTTGGGCATGTTAGCTGTTCCTACCAGCTCTAGTTTCCTTATCTATCAAAGTGGTAGTAATACTTAGAAAACTGATATCAACTCTGCTCTCTTTTGTGTAGGCTGACTGTTTAATCAACCAGAACTTCACTGATTTCCATATTAAATCAAAGCATTTTGTAATTTTCTAGATCCTCTGAAGATTTAGGTGAGGTGGAGGTGGGTCAGGGGTACATGTCACAGCATATAGCATTTTATTTTTAAAAAATCATTCTCCCGTATTCCTCTTCTTCAGTGTCTCATCTCATGTGGAATAGCTTTTTTTTTCTTATCTCCTTGCAGCTTCCTTATTCCAGTCTCTTTCCCCTCTCATTCTCCCCCACCATACACCCTTCCCCTTCAAATTCCTCTCCTCTTCATTATGCACATTCGAAGCAATTCATGTTGGCTCCCAGGTTCCTGCCTCCAAATTTGATTGCTGCAGATCTAAGGGAAACAAAGTGCTTTCAGATTGTTTTTCATGAAAGTATAGAGCAATGTTGTGAGGACTGAATGTGCATTGGATTGCACATTTGGTGCTCGATAAATGTTTTCTTTTTTCCTTTTTATTTCATAGGTACATTGAGCAGAGTAATCTGATGATGGAGAAGAGGAATGACTCACTTCAAACAGCCACAGAAAACACATGGGCAAAAGTATTGCATGCTGAGCAAGAGAAGGTAAAGTAACTGGGGAGAGAAAAGCCCAAGTTAGGATATGTAGAGCTAAGGAGTGTTCAGCAGAATTTTTTCATCCTTGGGAAGAAAAAAACCTTCCAATAGATTTTAATAAATCTGTCATTGAGATTTCTGTTTTATAATTTGCCTTGTAATAATTTGAGTCAGAAACAATTACTGATCTTAGTAATTTAAGGTAAGAATGACACTGCTTATTAGAAACTAAATTTATTCTGTTGACAAAATCAATAGAAAATTCCTATAATGCCATCTAACAAATGTTTTAGTGAAATATAAGATTGTTCAGTTTGCTCCTTCATCTGTGTCTGCCAGAGCGTTTTGAAGCATTGCCCTTTAACCTCAGTCAGTTCAGAATTAGGAATTTCGACCTGTTCCTGGAGTAGCTGTATGGAAGACTCTAGTGGGTCTTGGCTTGGGATTGACTGATTCTCAAGCCCTTCCTCCTTTCCTTGCTCCAGTGGCACTTTACCTGGAGTGGATTCCTTCTTGTTCGGGCTCCCACTTCTCAGCTGGGAGCTCTTAACTCTTTCTTCTGCTATTTTCTCAGAGGTTTGAGAAATAGTTTATATTTTGTATTTGAATTTTTCTTAAAAACTTGAAAAATTGGACAGAATGCACTTTATAACCTGTGGAGTTTACTCATTTTCTCAAATTCTGATAACGATGGGGATTCCTTATGTCTCATGCTGTTATTTTTTTGGTTATGCTGCTTTAGCTTTCTTTCATTTTGTCACTTTCCTCCCCTCTCCTCCTCCCTTCCCTTCCCTTCCCCTCCCTTTTTCTTTCTTTCTTTTTTTTTTCTTTTCTCTTTTCTTTTTTTCCCCTTCTTTTCTTTCTTTCTTTTTCTTTATTTAACCCTTAGGCCTCACAGGGCATTCAGATGTATTTGGTATCACAATTCAGATCAAAATTATTACTATAACTTGTTCTAGATCAGTGGTTCCCAAACTAGTCTGGTTGCCTCTGAATAACTTGAGTAGCTTGATTAAGATACATATTCTTAAGCCTCACCTAGAGATTCTAATTAAGCATATTTAGCTGAGGTCTGAATCTGAACTTTTAAAAAGATCCCCTTGATTCTGATACACAGGCAGGTAGGAATCAGTGCTTTTGTTAGTAATTTATTTTGCCACAGCCTCTGGAGGTGGCAGCTGCACACCTTTGTTTTTGATAAGTTTACTGTGTGTTTTTCATGTTGAATATCAGAGTGAGTGAGTGAGTGAGTGAGTGTGTGTGTGTGTGTGTGTGTGTGTGTGTTCGTTCCAATAAAATTTAATTTACAAAAAAATAGGCAGCACATCAGTTTGGCCTACAGATCGTAGTTTGACAACCCCTGAATCCACCTAGATGTTTCATTTTGGTAAACTCCAAAAGTGTCTGGCATGGTACATTGATCCTGATAGCATCTGTCAAATACCTACTAGGTTGTAGGCACTCTGCTTTTACACACAGATCTGTTTGAGGGCATCTCCTGGGCTGACTATCACTGTTTTTGATGAGTCAGGTACCAAATACCACATGCTTCACTTGGTCACCTTTATTTCAGTGAAACTTTTCAAGGCTTGACCCTTTTCTGTTTTTCTTGTGATCTACTTTCTTTCATAACAGTCTTCCCTGTGATATCTTTCCTCTTAAAGGGAGGTAATCAAGGTTCTTTCATTTCTGGAGGCAGGTTTTCCCCTTCAGATGCAACTCAGGAAGTTATGGTTAAATATTCAATGAATATTTGGTAAATAAAATAAATTATTTTTTCTATGACAGTATTACCATTACCACATAAAGCCGTGGAATGATGCTCAACACTGGAAGAGCTGTAAGAGGTCATTTAGTTTAAGCTTCTTTACAAGAGCAAACTGAGGCCTGGCGAAAGTAAAAGACTTGCCTAGGGTCTTATTTCCAGATACCTATGTTCTTTTTTCCTTTGCCAAATTACCATCTTTTTTTCGTACTATTTTTCTCTTTCTAACTTGAATGTTTTTTTCATCTGTTTTTCTGAATTCTTGGTTCTTCCTGTCATTGCTTTCTTTTCCCAGCTCTCCATGTCAACAGCAGAATTTGATCCAGGGTGGGAGCCAGGGAGCCATTCCATGCACCATGTAGGTTTTTGATGTTTTCCTTTCTTGCTTGATATTGTAAACCCTTACTTAAAAAGAGAATTATAATACACACACACATATGCACATATATGCACATGCATACATGTATTTATGCATACTTTTTTCTCATAAGAAAAGTTGCATCTGTTCATTCTAGAAAATTTTAAAAATATGGATAAGCATAAAATATAATTCACTCATTATCTTCCCACTCTGAAAAGGTAACCATTATTAATGTATTATTCATTCCTTCATTGTTTTCTCTATGCATGTATATGTATGTTTGGGTGAGAATATTACCTTTCATGCTTCTAATAGGCCTTTCTGTATAAGTTCATGAGTTAAAAAGAGCTTTTGAGTGACCTTTCACTCTGCTTATCCTTTTGTTAGAGAGCAACCATCTATCCCACTGCTTTCCCTCCAGGGGTCTTAGCTGCTGCAGGGCTTGTGTGAGTCATCCTCACTCTAATATTAGTGAACTGTCAAGCCACAGATAAATGCAGAGCCCTCTGAGCATTGTTTAAATAAGTTTACCATTGCAGTGGACACAGCGAACACCATAAGAAAGGACAAGTAATAAGAAAGTAGTTTAAGAGGAATAATGGTTGTAGCAATATAATAGTACAGAGGAGAAAGTCCAACCCCATAAATACATTGCTATCCCAAGATCAAGGCTAGTCACCAGCAGAGCAACCACTCACTGTGTTTTCTGTCATCTGATTTCTCCTAATGTTTATAGGAGCACATCATTTGAGGTGAAATTAATGTGGTATTTGTCATTTGTTCACCATTCCTTTTTGTTGACATTCTTTTAATCATTTTTGTCATCACCCTTAATACACAGAATATCATTAGAGGGTTTTCCCGGGTAGTCATTTTGGTTTCATGAGATGTTACTCGAGAATATTTTGCTCCCGTTTGGCTAGTACATTGAACAATCAAAAAAATTGAAGTGTTCCTTCCTTTATTTATTAGGTCTTTTCTTCCAAAAGCTCCCCAAAGCAGTAACTCTAATGAGACTGATCTTTACATTATAGTACTACTAGTATACAGTATTACTGTGGAAAAATTAGACTCAGAGGTTGATTGCCATTGAAGACATTCAGTTTAAATTTTTAAAATATCTTTTTATTTTTAAAAATACGTTTATTGTAGAAAAGTTAGAAAATGGCAGAAATATCATTTTTCATGTATCAGATCAGTAACATTTAATGGTAGTCTAGGACTACATCCCGTGCCACTAACTATTCTTTTATAACGCCATTCTTCATAGTTGCCTGGAAGATAGATATACCATAATTTGCTTAATCAAGCCCATTTTTAGCATTTTATTTTTCCGTTCTTTTGCAGCTATAAACAATGCTGCATTATACCTCCATGTAGCAAAATTTTGTAATCTTGCGTAGTGTTTCCTAGAGACAAATTTCTGCAAGGGAATTCCTGAGTCAGAGACCTTGCACATTCTGAAGGCTTGGTTTTAGTTTAATGCAAGTTGAAAGTAGACTTTGCTCGCTTTCTACCAGTTCAGTCAGCATAGAATATGTGAGGTTGGGTCATCACTGAGAGTGATGTCACCCATGTTTGGAGTGATGTCATACTTTGTTACTGTTCAGGCCAAGGTGACAGAAGAGTTAGCAGCAGCCACCGCACAAGTCTCTCATCTGCAACTGAAAATGACTGCTCACCAAAAGAAAGAAACAGAACTGCAGATGCAGCTGACAGAAAGCTTAAAGGAGACGGACCTCCTCAAGGCCAAACTCAGCAAACTGCAAGCAGAGGTCTCAGGTATGTCCTTGGTAGAACAGCCTGAGACTTTGACCATTTATACTTAAGGATATAACTATTTCCTTCTTCCCAATGCATTTGGCATAATGCTCATGAAGTTTGTGAAGGACTCAGCCAAAAATTAAGGTGGATCAGTATAAACCTACATTATTGCTTGACATAAAAGGCAACAGAAGAACTGACTGTTCCTTTAGTTGATCACTGGCCACAGTTCCACTTTGGGCAGGTGTTGCCTTCAATATCTTCAGTAGGCCTGGAAGAGTTAATGTGTTCCTCTAACTCATGGCAGTGGAATTGTATGAAAGAAGTGCTTCCCGTACTAGTTGCCTCTTTCCTAGAGGATGGATTGCAACTCTTCAGCCAGCACTCAAGGCCCCTCCTGCTTGGCTTATTTTCCATTATGTTGTTCAGTTCATCCTGGTTCTGGACATACCAGCCTGCCTGCTGCTACTCTTCAGCATGTCCTGTACTTGTCTTTTCTTTTTATCTATGCTGTTTTCTGGACTTGGTGTGCCCACAATCATATATATTTGCCTCCATTTCTTTCTAAAATCTGTGTCTTTCAGGAGTTTTCCTAGTTTTTTTTTTTTCTAGAAGATTTAGTCTCCTTTAAAATCTTTAATCTCTGACATTATTATGACCACTATCACATGTTGTCTTTGATCAGCACTGTTTATGTCTGCTTTCCCCTCTAGAATGCAAGCCCTTGGAGGATAAGGATGTTGTCTTGCTCATCTTTGTAAAGTTATTTCCTCCAAATTAGTGTTAACTGAGTGCCCGGTACAAAGGTGGTACTCAAGACATGGTGACTTGAGTAGAAGATCTGGGGAGACTAGCATGTCGATTCATCTCTGCCAGTGTATAGAAACAAATGTGGAAGGCACAGATGGGACCAGTGAGTGGGGTGTAGCTGGAGCAGCAGCAGAGACAGGAAGAAGCAAAGTTTACTTGCCTGATAGAGAGCTAAAAAACACTGATGTCAGTTAGTAAAGTGATGCCTTGAAGATAAATCCCTTTTATTTTAGAGCAGGGGTCACCAAGCCCTGAGCCATGGACTGGTACTAGTTTGTGGCCTGTTAGGAACTGGCCTCCACAGCAGGAGGTGAGTGGTGGGCAAGTGAGCAAAGTTTCATCTGTATTTGCAGCTGCTCCCTAGCACTAGCATCACTGCCTCAGCTCCACCTCAGATCATCAGGAGTTAGATTCTCATTGGAGCACTGATCCCTGATGCCAAAAAGGTTGGGGACCACTGTTTAGAGCATAATCTGGGCAATCATGAGAAACAACCTTAGATTTGAATGTCCTACCTATACCTTCTTTAATGCTTTTGTGCCATTACGGTCTCAAGAGTTTTCCAAAAAAAGTAAATTTTGATGTATTTTAATAAAGATTTCAAATAATTTTATTTGAGAAGGGATTTTTTGAAAGCAAACTCTTGGTACAATGTCCCAGCTACTAAGAAACTTGAGACTACCTTACCCAGGCAGTGAGAAAGGGCTGGACCAATACCAAGGATCTGTCCGGTGTGTTGAGATGGTGACTAAAATGGCATTATGGAAGTGATGTATTTTGAGGTTGTCTCTGACTGCTTGGAACTTTTCCATTTTATATGTGTGTAAAGTGACATATACATAGAGATAAATACGGGTTGGTGGAGGAGTCTGTTTATGGCTTGATAAACCTGCTGGTGATGCTGAAAGAAGTAAGGGGAAGATGCTTGTGTGGTAGGATTGGGAGATCACAGAATGCAGCTTCGAAGAAGCTTCTGGGATGCCAAATAGTTTGCTACAGTTCTGCTTCTGCAGCCAAGTCTCTCTGCCGTTACTTTCCAGAGCTCCAAGAAACCTCTGAGCAAGCACAGTCCAAATTCAAAAGTGAAAAGCAAAGCCGGAGGCAACTAGAACTCAAGGCGACAGCCCTGGAGGAAGAACTGACTGATCTTCGAGCAGAGAAGGAATCTCTGGAAAGGGTAAATTCTACAACTGAAGTTTCTCTGTTGAACTCAAGTGGCCAGGAACCACTATTTAATAAACATTTTAATTTTTCTTTTAAAGATTACAATAGGATGTGCTCATTGTAACAAAATACAAATAAGACAGAAAAGTATATTCTTCCCCTTTCTGATCTTATGCATTAGAGGTAACAGCTATAAGTGATGTGTGGTTATTCTTCCTCTATGTTTTTTGTGTATATAAAACATACAGACACACTCACTTACCCATATATATAGCTACATTGACACCACTTTTTTTTTTTTTTTTTTTTTTTACCAATAATGGGATCATGTTTAATGTTTTTTTTTAAGTATCGTGGACATTGCACTAATAAAAATGAGAACTTGCTCATTTTTTTAACTACTGCAAAATAGTCTGCTACGAGACTGTATCATAATTTAACTATTCACCTATATCAATGGATATTTCTGTTTTCATTTTTTCACTATTTCTAGCATTGCCACTTTGGACATTCTTGTACTATACAACTAGTTTTGCATAATCGTTTGTGCATTCCCATAAAATGAATTATTTGAATTAGAATTGCTGGATTAGAGGAAGTGCTACACATCTCAATTTTTAAAATAAATATTGCCAGATTATCCAAAAGAAGAGTATGCTAGTTTACACTTCCAGCACTATTGAGCAAGCCCATTTCTTCATACTTTTTCCAACTCTCCATATATCAGTTTTTCTAATCTATATAAGTCTGATAGGTGAAATATGCTGGTTTATTTTAATATGTATTTTGTTAGTAGTAAAGCTTTCATATATTTAACACTTATTTGTATTTCTTCTGTGAATTGTCTTTTTAATGTCTTTTTGCTCTCTTTCCTATTGTAATATTAGTTTGATTTGTAAATACTGTTAAGGGTATTAATCCTTTGCCAGTCATAGGTGTCACAAATACCTTTCAAGTCTGTTGTTTTTAAACTTTATAGTATCTTGTGTTGTGTTAAAATTTTCATATCAGTGTTATATAGGCCCCATTGAACAAAGTGGAATATTTCTATTTTCTGGGATAGTTAAAATATAACAATAACAAATTCTTTCTGAGGTTTTAGTAAAACTCTCTAGTAAAGCCCTTTTAGACTAGTGCCTTTTTAGGGGCTAAATCTTAGGTTACATTTTTAGTTTCTTCAATGAATTTATCAATTTTTTTTTAACCAAATTCATTCTGTTTTTTGGCTATTTCCAGTTTTTCATTATTATAGATACCACTACATTGACCATCCTTGTAACACACAGTCTTTATGAACATGATTTATTGCTTCCTTAAGACAAATTAGAATTCGTGGAATTTCTGGGTATGCATATTTTGTAAGTATTTTCACCAGACTGACAAATTGCCATCTACAGAGAGTATACCAATTTATTTTCCTACCAGTAGGGTTGAAAGTGTCCACTTCCCTGTACCATTATCACTGTTCAACGATATTCCATCTCTTAATAGAATGGTAGATAAAGCCCTTCTTGGTTTCCTTCTTGTCACAATTTTTCTCCCTCAGTAACCAAGAATGTTAAATATATAGGAAAAATTAAAATAAAGAATGCATTGTTTCCAGAAATGAAGTAAGGACCCAGCGAGGTCATTGACCATCACTACCACTCTCTCTGCTTATCCTCTATTAGAGCTGATGATGATTCTCTTGTTCCTAAGAACCTCTCAGAAAGAAAAAAGAAGTCCGCTCAAGAGCGATGTCAGGCTGAGGAGGAGATAGATGGAATTCGCAAGTCATACCAGGAGGAATTGGACAAACTACAACAGCTTTTGAAGAAAGCTCATGTGTCCACAGACCAAGTAGCTGCAGAGCAGGTAATGGGGAAACTGAACACTTTCAAAATAAAAGCAAGGCATGAAGGACTTAGAAAAACTTCTAGTTTCTTCCTTATCCTTTATGATGAGATTTCTCATTGTTGGTAACCTCACTTTGGAGAAAGATGGAAGAACACAATCCTAATGTATGCAGAAGAGCCAGGAATCAGATGTTAATCTTTCCATTTTTAAACTTTAATGAAGATTTAACTATGTAAGTAAAACATGAAAAATAAAAAGTCTTTATAAAACATTCCAAACACAGTTAAGTCCAGAGTCCTCAACCATCAGACACCATCTTTGAGACACATTATCACCCTTGAAAAGAAGGGATTTATTTAGGTAATCAGACAGGGAAACCAGAGACAATGGCAGGACATAGCTGGATAGGTAGTTCATTTGACAGGGACCTTTCTCCTTGTAAGTTCATGAATTCATATTTATATGTCCATTTGGAGTGAATTGGTACCCTCAATTTGATCACCTCTGGGAATTTTGACAAAGAGTTTCTGAACCTATAAAGTTTAGGGCTTGGACTCTGAAAAGTATGATTACATAATGGCCCTGCCCTCTAGTAATCTATCTAGACAGTCTCACCTTTATTTGATTGGAGTACCTTTTAGAGTCCTGACAAACAATAATATCTTCCTACCTACCTTAAAAAAATAAATTACTCTCAAAGTAATCAAGATCTTTCAAACAGTGTTTCCCTAAGAATCTGGGCTGTTGGCATATTCGTTTTGCCTTATAAAAGATGGGCTCCCCTACATGCAACTGGACCGCCCAGGATATGGTGATTACTTTTTCTTGGCAGCTGTCTCTAGTACAGGCTGAGCTACAGACCCAGTGGGAAGCAAAATGTGAACATCTGTTGGCCTCCGCCAAGGATGAACACCTGCAACTATATCAGGAGGTGTGTGCTCAGAGAGATGCCAACCAGCAGAAACTGCTCCAGCTTCAGGAAAAGGTAGGCGTTTTCCCTGAGCCAAACAGCTTAGGTAGCCCAGTTAAATGAGGCAAGCAGGTTGTTTGTTAATAGCTTGAAAGCAAAACTACACTTGTTCAACTTTCCACAGTAATCTTCCACATCCTTCTTTGGGATGACAAGTGAGTGACTTAGTAAAAGAAAAAGCAGCAGTAGTGTTCTGGAATGTGCTTTCCATTACCATTTGATCCTTCATTTATTAAGCGAGTATTTATTGAGTGCAAAACACTGTGTTAGGGAGAGAGCTTACAAAGAACTCTGCTCTCAAGAATCTCACAGTCAAGAAGGGGAGACTGAGAGAAGCAAAGATGAATATTAAGTGCTGTGAGGCCCAGGCCCAGAAGAGGAAGTGTCTAGGGGAGCAGAGCCTAGGACAAGTAGCTTGGTTAGGTGAAGAGGCAACAGAACATCCTGGGAAAAGGCACTGAGATAGGATAGAGCATGGGCATGGAGGATCATCGGGCATAAAAAACAAAGAGAGATGGCTTAGGGTCATGGTATGAAAAAAGTTCCCATATCTGGAGGTCAGTTTCTTTCCTTAAAATACCCAGTTGAAAATCTTTGACTCAAAGATGGTGAAGGCAGTCTTATACGTGAATAGGTTGCTTTAGTGCCCAGTGTTCATATGCCTGTGTGACTAGAGTTATACCCCCCTTTTTTCATTATATTCTTAACCCGATTAGGAACAAGGCAACAACCTTGTTGGGAAAGAGGAGGCGAAATTGTGAGCTGAGATCGAGTGATGGGGAAATAGATACCCTGAGTCAGCCAGCCACCCAGGGGTGGGGTGGAGGGTGTGGACACCAGCAGACCTGCGCGAGGTTAACCTCTGATGCTTAGGACGGTTCCCCTGCTGGGTTTCCTGACTTCCACCTGGTAGGTAGTTCAGGTTCTCGGGCCCACAGCCATAGTGTGTTCGTTTTGCAGTGTTTAGCTCTCCAGGCCCAAGTTACAGCCCTGACAGAGCAAAATGAACAGCACATCAAGGACCTGGACAAAAATAAGTCCCAGATGTCTGGGGTTGAAGCTACTGCTACTGACCCATCAGAGAAGGTAAGCTGGTAATTTGAAGAAGCAAACCATGTTCTATCGGGCATTCAGGAAGAATATGGTCAATTTTTGCTAGCTTTTTTCCCTATCTTTAAGGATGTTCCACCTGCCTTTCTGAAGTAAAAATTAACCCTTTGGAACTTGTCACTTTGGTGGCAAACCCAAAGGGCCCTATCCTGAGGTTTTGGGAGATACGGGCAGTGCCTATAAATCACAGGAGAAGAGTGAGGGTGGAGGAGCATGCCCAGCATCTGCTAGCCACCAATCCTAGTAGCCCAGAGCAGCTTTAGTGGTGGCCACTGTGGGAGGGAGGCAACAACAAACAGTCTTTAAGCAGTCTCAGTGCACATGCTACCATTTACCTGTCCTTGATAGCCCTTCCATCAAGTGCAGCTCATTATTTTACATTGTCCTCTCCACGTCCGAGTTCATGATCAGTTGTATCCCTCTGTACAATTCTAAGGGGACTTCATTTTAGCCTTCCAAACCCATTTCTAGAATTGACATGCATTCCTTAATCACTTGATTTTAGAAGCATACCTTTTGACACTGTTTTTCTCTCCTCACATCTTCACACAGGTCAAGAAGATCATGAACCGGGTGTTTCAGTCCTTGCGAGGAGAGTTTGAGCTGGAGGAATCTTACAATGGCAGGATCATTCTGGGGACCATCATGAATACCATCAAGGTATAGCCAGCTGTTGATTGTTTCACCGAAATGGGTATCTTGTTGCTTAAGTACCTTCGAAGGAATCATGAATAAAAAATTATTTAATACTGTTCATCAGTAATTCAGATGCCTGGAATGACTCTTATTTGGACAGAGATGGGAAGCCTCCCATGAGAGGAAGAAGCAAAGTCATTTGACCTAGATGACCAGTTGTGTTACTAAGAACCAAAGAACTAGGGGTGCCTGCTGATTTCCTCTTGATGATCATCTCCTCCTCCTTGGCTTTTGAACAGATGGTGACTCTTCAGCTGTTAAACCAACATGAGGGAGAAGAGGAAGAGAGCAGCAGTGAAGAAGAGGAAAAGGAAGAAGAGCAACCTCAGAGACCTTCCCAGGAGCAATCAGTCTTGGCCAGTCCGGAACCATCTCACACACCCCTGAGTAGGGAGAGGCAAGAGTCCCCCATGGTGCCATTGGAGCAGGTAGTCAAGGAAGCTGACCCTTTGCCTCCTCAGGTCCTCCCCGCCCTTCAGGATGACATACAGAGAAGGGTCGGGGAACTCGCAGAAGCAGAGACACTCTCAGAAATAAAAGATGATTCCTTCCCACCTAAAGTGGCTCGCATCCCCTCCCAAAGAGCTCTGAAGCCCCCGACTTCAATTCCCCCTAAGCCTCCAGGCCCTATAACGGTGGACTCTGAGTGTGAGGAGACACTTGCTGCCAGCCCATTAGAGAATATCTGTGTTGAGGAGCAAGAAAGCACCATTAGACTGTCCCTGACTTCAGATTCTAAAATGGGGGACCCACTGGGCTTTGGGCCCAAAAGTCCAGGCGGAGAGCCTCAGTCTCCAGAGCTCAAGAATGGTGAAGATGTCGCTAGCTCCACTGGTCCCTCCAAGGAGCTGTTGAGCACAGAGGCAGGTTCTACAGGTACAGGAGCAGCACTTGGACCCAAGCACTGTTCTCAGCATTCCAGGTAAGTCCCCTTGAGCACAGTTTCAGGGACAAGGTGGTTGAATATAGAGGTTGTCTCTTTTTTCCAGGGCTGGCAACTCATCCATCAGAGACTGACTGACTAGTTCACTTATTCACTCATTCATTCATGTCTTTATTCAGTGATACCCAGTATGTAAAAGGCTCTGTGGTAGGTATAATAGGCAAGGCATATTTGGTTCTTGAGTTAAGCTTACAGTCTAGTGGGGACTCTTATAAAAGTATAAAAGTATAGTAAGTACTAAAAAAAAAAAACCTAGAATATATGATAGAGAATGAAGGGGAGTTATTTTACGTTTGATAGAGTGGTTAGGGAAGGATTCTGAGAATGTAACATTTAAACTGAGACCTGAAGAATGGAAAGGGGACTTCCATGCCAGGAGTGAGAAGAAGATATTGTAGAAGGCAGCACATGGAAAGGCCTGCGATTGGAGGGGACGTGACACAGTTAAAGAACTAAAAGGCGGCATGGTAATTAGGAGGAGAGGGGTATTAACCTGATGCTAGAAAACTATATAGGGGATCTCTGACTGTAGGTTATGGAGGGAGCCAGGAATGCTAGGAGGGCCATGTGGAGATGGGAAGAATTCCTGGGTGGTTAAAGCTGTTGGATTCTTATCCCAGAACCTGTGGGCATTGTGGCTTGGAGTAGAAATAGCATTTTCTGTGACTCGATTTTTCTTTCAGTCTCTCTGGGGATGAAGAAGATGAACTGTTTAAAGGGGCAACTCTGAAAATTCCAAAGCCCAAGGTGCAGTCTGAGGAGGAGGATGAAGATGAGGTGGTAAGGAGATCCCAGGCACTGCTACATCCTCACTCCACTACCTGGGGGCCCTTCCCCGCTGTCTCCGAGAAGAGAAATGGACTCTGTTGGTGGCCCACTCCCTGGGCTCTGTGTGCAGGGCCCTGTGGGAGCAGGCTTGGGGCTGGCAGGGGGCAGCTCTGTAAGCATAGTGGGGATGGTCAGATACCACTTTATTCTTAAAAAGGGACCGCAACCTCTCTCTATGCAGGAATGATTATAATTTTAAGTGAAGAAAGCTGGACCAGTTCTACATTATAATGCTGAAGCCTCAGGTTTCCTCAAATTGGCTAGGATATTATTTATGTTTTAGAATTGGAAAGCACTTGGGAGATTGTCTTATCTGGCATCATATTCAGAGACAAACTGAGGCTCAGGAGCATGATTTACTAAAGCCACAGAGTGAGTTAATGACAGAGCTAGGACTAAACTCTCAAACTTGTACTAGGACCACCTTTTTCTGAGCACTTTCTGCTTCCTCAGCCTGCTTTCCAGCGTGCTTCCTTGTTATGTCCTCGTAGCACCCCTGCACTGGAAATGGGTTAAGTACTAATGGCATAGCCTTGTTTTACAACACTCCAGAGTGAAGGCCAGGAAGGTGAGTTGCTGATAGAGCTTGAATCAGAGCCCTGATTCTTGCATTCATTGTCTCCAGTGTGCTAAAGTAAAGCATTTTTGGCCATCACTAGGACATTTTGACTGCTATGATGGGAATTTCACTAGAGTGAAATGTTGGTGGAGAACATACATCAACTTCAGGCTCAGTCTATCCCAAGGTCAGAAATATGAGGTGAATGAGGGTAAGTTCTCTCCCTTAATGCATCAACCAGGGTAGGTTTTGTCTTTTGCCCAAACCTTGATAAAATTGCTGTGACAGAGTTTGGATCCTGCTCCCATGTGCAAGAACCCTTCCTTCTTCCCTGCATTTCTTTGGAGAAATGCAGTCCAGTGACTACCCTAAATATAGTTGGATTTTTTTTTATTCCAACTATATAATAAGCAGTTTATTATTAGTATTAGTACTAATACCATCAAGTTAACTTCTAATACTTGGGTGCTCTGAAAACTAGTTCACAGACATTCTCATTTAATCCTCTATAACCCAATGAGGTAAGCACTTTTATTCCATTTTATAGAAAAGAGGACTGAGTCTCAGGAAGATTAAGTAATATGTCCAAGGTTATATAGCTTGTCCAAACTTATACAACTGGTAAATATAGAGCCAGAGCTTTAGCTGGAACAAAACAACTGTGTGCCACATTAAAATCTTGTACTGTCAGAATTTAGAGATCACTTGATTGATGCCCAGAGAGAGGTACAGGTCTGTTTGTTGGTGGTGGGGATGGGATTAGCCCAGAGACCTCTAACTACAGCATACTTTTTTCCCTTTGGCTGCCCCGGGGAAGTCAGATCCTGAGCCAGAGTAGCTTCCCAGAGCAGAAGGTATTCAGTGTGTGCCTGTCTCTTGTGTCAGTCCCTACTATCCCCATGGGACCTGTTCCCTGCCAATCCAGAAGAAAAAGGCCAGGAGTTCAAGTCATGAAAAGCAGAGAGAGTCTCTTCCATGGCTCATTAATCCCTCTTCACCCCCTACGTGGTTGGAAGGAGTGAGGGAGGAGCCAGTAAGATCAGGGATAGGGGAGGTTGTTGCCCTGTGTTCTTGGGATTCTCCACTTGGTAATGTGGCCAGACCTCTACATTTGACTCTCTCAAAGGTTGAGGCCATGTTCAGAGCCAGCCAGGCCACCTTAGGCCACAGCGTTTTTTCAAATGTGATTGTATTCTTCCCTTCCACCCTTCATCCTCCTGCATCCTCTTTCCATAGAGCTGCTCAATCTACTTCTGTTTTTTTCTCTTCTACTCCCATCTCTCCCCTTCAACCGTTCTTTTCCCAGACAAAATATGTAAGTTACCGCATGAGAAGAAGCCTGTCAAATCAATACATGTGTTTCACAATAAATGACAAAACTAGCTAAACAAAGTTGGTCTTCTTGTCTCTGTGTTAAAAATTGCTTCCTTTCTCTGCTTGCCTGTTTCTGCTTTATGTGGAAATCTAGGTTTGCTGGCCTCAGAGTTATTCTTTTCAGTAAAACCCTAACCAGCCACTTCCTTTCCAACCTGGAGTTGGAGCCGATGTCGGCTCACTTCACCTTACATAGGTGGGAAGTCCATTTGGTACAGGAACAAGTGAGGACTGACTACTGTTTCCTGTTTTGTCAGAGCATGAAGGGACGCCCGCCCCCAGCACCGCTTTTTGGAGATGATGATGATGACGACATTGACTGGCTGGGATGAAGACCCAGGAAACTGATACAAAGGTTTCTCGACTGAACCTTCCCTAAGCATGATTTTGCACAGTCAACCCTGGGTCTAGGTGAGCCACAGGGAGAGGTGAAGGTGAGCATTCTGAGGACAATAGTTCATATATCTGAGTTAGCCAACTTCTGGCCCCCCCCCCCCCACACCTGGCCAGGTGAAGAGGATTGTGGGCCTGTCTTCAATCCATAGGGGATGTCAACATCTGACCACGTTTCTGCCTCAGAGTCTCACTTGGAGGAAGGGCTGGTAGGTTCCCCTTCAGCCAATCACTTACAAGAATCCTGCCCTCTTCCAAGCCTTTTATTCTCTTCACGAGCTCTCAGATGGTTGTGGGGAACCCTCCTTTATCGTCTCCTGTTGCTCAACTGTGGCCCAGCAATAGGACCTATCACCTGGGGTGAGGGTCTAGTGGAACCTAGGGTGTGGATTATACTATCTAAACCCCAGTTAACAGCCTTGCCTGCAGTCCTGTTATACATGTTTTCTCTGCCTTAAATCTTTGAAACTAAAATAAATGTTTCTAATGAACCCTGACTCGAGGTCTCGGGGAGAAATTAAACTTGGTTCTAAGGGCTGTCTAGCTCCTCTCTGGGAATCTAAAGGTAGGGGTGGTAACATCTGGGCCTGTTAACATGCATAAAATGTGACATATTCCCCTTGGTACCTAACCTTGGAACTTTAGGCTTTCAAAGAAAGTCACCGTTCTTGCTGTCCCAGCTTATCCCAGCTGCATTAAAGCTTAGGGCATCATGGTTATCTGAGGACCGGTATTCTTGTTCTGTTACTCAGCAGGCTTGGTTCTACACCCCAGAAAGCCATGACGAGATGGGAAGGTCCCTACAAAACATTGTCATTCATCATGGTACCTAAAAGATTCTCCACTTTGAGAGCAAGTTCCATTCCCTCTGAACTCAGGGCCAGGACTAATGAAGAAAACAGTAGTGAGAAAATATTTGTGGTCATCTTCTAGGGTCTTCCAAAGACCATGCATCCAGTCTTCAGAAAGTAGAATAATTTTAATAAAAAATGTTCCAGGTTTGAAATGTTTATAAGATGGGAACCTGAATTCCTCTTTATTTGGCCTGACATCATCTTTTGTGATGACAGTTTTGGGCCTGTCTCCCATATGTGGGGTCAGGAGGCAGTAAGAACTACCATTTACTAAACTTTGTTAGTTTAACAAGTAGGCAGTTTGGTTGAGCATTTTACACAGACTTTCATCTCCAGCAACCATTGCAAAAGACAGTTACCCCCATTTAGAAAGGCAGCCAGGCTCCCTGGCTCTGCCACTTATTAGGGTGACTTTAACTTTTGTGCCTCAGCTTCTTCATCTCCGAGACAAGGACAGAAATACTTTCTACCTTGTGAAGATTGAGCTAAAACTATACAATGCTTAGAACACTGCCCGGCAAATAATCAGCACTACATAGGTATTCAATTTTTAAAAATTTAACTAGAGAAAATACCAGCCTTTGTGATTTGGCTTTGAAGAATGTTGAAATGCCTACTGAATCTTACCGTGTGCTCAGTCTGTGTAGGGCATGGTTTTTGGGTTTTTTGTTTTTTTTGTTTTTTTTTTTAAAAAAAAGCCCTCTATCATAAAAGCCTTGAACGTATTACATATGTAGAGACTGTATCAAACTAAAGAGGTTGTAGCACACCCCTGGAGATCTCAGTGATTCCCCAGGGGAGGGAGCCTTAGCTGGTCAGGACATATAAATGGATGCATGAGGCTCCCTCAGCAACTGTACTGGACATTTGAAATCTTACACCTGTTGTGACATTAAGCAGCTTTCCAATTCCCTGCATATGTGGGGAGAGTGTACTGGTCAACCCCGAAGGCATCACATACTAAGAGTTACTTGTTATTGTAAATTAAAACATGGTTTTGATATATTTTTGCTTCTACCCTCAGAGAGAGAGGGTGTTAATAATTGTGCCAACACAGGTATTTATAGTCTCTTTGAGTTATTTTTCTCATGGCACCCGATCAATATTTGTTACATGAACAAAAGAATGTCTCTTGACTAGGCTGGTATTGTGGGTGTCTGCCTGCGAGCAGTGTTTCAGGGCTGGGGTTTCCCTGACCACAGAGTTGTCATCTTCATAGCAGATGGACAGACTCAATCTTTAGACAGCCAGCTCAACAGCCAGCATTGCCGGCTCCATTTGCCCTGCTTAGCTCCTGCAGTTGTTAGAAGGGTTACAGTTGTTTGAAGGGCTTGCTGTGTGAATAAGGGTAAACAGAAGAATGGTCGCACACTGTTTAAAAATATATATATTTATTAAAATATTTCTTTAATTCCCAAAGCTTAAGACCATCTTTCAGCTAGCCTGTGAGGTACTTAAGCGCAGAGATTACAATACACAGCAGTAGTTTGTTTTTTTTTTCTCCCTGGGTCTTTTGTTTCTTTTTCTGTAAAGTGAAGAGGTTCAAATATCTGGAGAGTCTTGTCTGACTCTACAAATGTAATGCTTTGGTTTGACTGTTTATTGCATCTTCAATCACTATCCCCCATGGCATACTCAATATTTTAAGTGAATGAATTATGTTTGCAATAGGTGAACAGTAATAAATAGAAGACATTAAGTGTTGAATATTACTCAATGCAATTCTCTGTTCTGCATAAAAGGATCGGGATAAAAGGAGGCAGTAAGGCCACAAAGAGCTCTAAGACACCTACAGCCATTAGACTGTCTTCCTCGTGCCGGCTGATGGGAGGAGTTCACTCCTTCAGAGGAGCCTGGATAACGGTGCTGCTTCTCTGCCTTTAATCTACTGTCACTTCCTCTCTCCTCAAAAAGGGAAACAGGTCTCAGTAGATGGCTACCATCCATCATGAATAAAATGAACTAATTTCATTAAAATTTTTATATTAATATGCAAAATTGCCAACCAGGAGTTCAATGGGAAAGAATGAAAAAAATCTTAGTTTGTCAACATGATCCATGAAAGAGACAATCTTCATGTGTTCCAAAAGCAGAAAATGAGAAAAAGGAGCCAGTGTGGTGGTCTCTGTCCCCCAAGGACAGAAGAGGTCAGGCAGTCCAGTGGAAGATGCTCTTCTAGATAAGCAAAAATCAGGAGAGCAAAAGGTATCTAGAGTCTGTGCCCTTCACCCAGAACCCATCTCCCTGTCTTGAAGATCTTTGGAAATGAAGTTTTGAGTCACACAGTTAAGTCGTCATAGGCTCAGCAATCCTACCCTCAGATTCTGTTCTCTCCATTCTCCCACTGGTCACAGCAGCCTTCTAAAGCATAAAATTGGGCCTGGGTGGGCTGTCTGAGGAGAAGTAGCTGCCATGGCCTCTGAACTCCAGGAAGCAAGTGTTAGCTTCAGCTGAAAGTTTCCAGGAGCTGGTAGTGAGGTGAAGAATAGCCATCAGAAGAAAAAGATGTTGCGGGGCTGGAAGTACAATGTCTGGAAGAAGGAACCCCAGCTTCCTCTAGCCCTCAGTGCCTGTATAGCCCACATGAGCTAAACAAGGCTGAGAAGTGGGTAGGCTAGGTAGTAGCCCACGGCCGAGCCCAGGACCACACCGAGGAAAATCCAAGTGTTGTAGGACATTACAGCCAACATCATGAAGTAGCCAATGACCACCTGAGCGACATGGATTAGAGACTGGCCAAAGTGATACGAAAACCACCTAGATAAAGAGAGGCAAGTTAATGTTGGTAACAAGCTGAAAGCTAGGAGTTGGTGTCAGGAAGTAAGAACAACAGCTGAGTTTCAGAACCAGCTTATTTATAATCTGTTTGCTTAACCCAGGAGATTTCTTTTTTAAAAGACATGAGACCCACTGATAGGGAAGAGGGGCTTGTACAAGGAGCTTAGGATAATAATCACTTCACCACATTGAGCTCTGAGCTTCCTGGCATCCTAGGCAAAATGAGAACATAAGATAGTAAGCTGTGTCTGATAAAGGATAATACAAAATCATTAGGCAGATTTTTTTTCCCTTAAATCTACTGTGGGAGGCAGTATTACAATGGGAAGAACATGGACTTGGGTGACAGATCAGTTTCTATTTCTGCTGCTTACTGTGTCTTAGTGCAAATGTCTTAACTTCTCTGAACTTAAATTTCTTCATCAGTAAAAGAGGAATAAGAATACTTCCCTTGCAGGGTGGTTGTGAGTATTTGAGACACACATGTGAGGAGCAGACAGGCTGGTTATACAGAGAGTTGGAAAGAGGGCACAATTGGGACCCCAAATGGCTGCTTTACCAGAATGGGAAGGAAAAAAGAGGCTGCTCTCCAACCAAGTTGGAAACATTGCTGACAGCAGTTCTTTCCATTTGTGTAGGGACAGCTGCAGATCCCATCCTGGGTTGGGGAGCTTTAGTGATCTGAGATTTAGGGGAGGGTTGGGTAGACACCTCTGTTGCTAGACAGGCCTGCACCAGAGTTGTAAAGATCTCATCTTCCCAAGTGGCTGTTCATAAGGCCAAGCTCTGGGCTGGGCATCAGGAGACCTGAGCTCAAGTTCACCTCGCTACTTACTAACTTTAGCAAGTCCTGATCCTTCCATGGGCTTCAGTTAACCTTCTGTGAAGTGGGGTTAATGCCCTCTCAGCCTAGCCTACCTCTCAGGGTAAATGTGAGAACTCTGCCTATTCCCCACACCCTGTGCCTGTTACCTGAGACGGGTGCGGGTGCGGGTGCTGCTGACTGGGAGTGACTCTGAACTTGAAGAATCTTGGTCTGTCTCCTCAATGAGCTGCTGGCTGGTGAAGGTGGGCATGCTCACCAGGGCCTGGTGGAGGAGCTTGGCTTTGCCAAACTTGAGGCTTTCATACAACACAGCCAGAAGAAGGACCACCAACACCGAAAGGGCCATGCCTGTCAAAGGAAGCTGTGTTGCAGAGACCTGGCCAGGCAAGCAATGCCCCCTTCAAGCAGCTTCCCTTGGGATGTGGCACAGGTGGCAGAACAGCAATATCCATCCATTCCCTCTTGATCCATTCCATCTACCTCTCACATCTTCACTGTCTCCCCACCCAGCCCTTTCCTGGCAGGGTTGGCCGACTGGAGGGTGGCTTTGAGATCAGGAAGAGTAACTGCCCGGAAAAGCCAGAAGCCAAATACTATGGTCCCCAGCAGCAGGTGGCACAAATCTCTGGTGTGACTTCTTAAGGAAAGAGCATGTATAGCAAGGTCCTGTTTATGTGTATGTACACAAAAAAGTCTGAAAGGAAGGAGATATAGCAAACAAGTCATAATTAAGCAAATTCAGATACAGAAGATATTTATTTTCTTCTCGCCGAATTTTCCAAAGTTTCTACTCTGTATGACTTTTATAATAATGAAAAAAAAAAGTTATTTTTCAGAAAACATTAAGCACTTACTCGAGCCGCTGTGCAAAATTAATGGCCAACTGCCACTTTTATTTTACAGGCAGAGGGATACTAAATGGTGCAGTTATATAGTATTTTATTGGGCTCCCAGAAAGAAATCATCTATAAAAGAAGTGGGTTTTTAAAATATAAAACCACAGGCAATTGTGTGCACATGGTGCAAATCAAACAGTTCAAAAAGGTATACAGTGGAAAGTAAGTCTTCTTCCCAGCCCGGTCTCTCAAACCCCAGTTCCCCTCCCCAGAGCAGCCTCTGTCAGCAATTCCCTGTATAGTCTTCTAGGGATACTCAATGTATATATAAGCCTTTATTTGTCTGAGTGACAGCATCCTATCTGTGCATACTCTTCTGCATCTGAGGATGTCATCCAACTGTACCTCATACATGAGTTCCCCTTAGTTCACACATCTACCTTATTTCTCTGGCTTCACAGTATGTGTAGATTTTATTTTCCAAATAGGGCCACCTCACTATATCCCATCCCATATGCTCTTACAATGTCAACATTCTTGCCATCAAGTGGTGAGGTTCATGTTCCCTCCCCTTTAACCTGAAAAAGCTTTTGTGACTGCCTCAGCCAATAAAGGTGGAAATGACGCTCTGTGACTTCCAAGGCTAGGTCTTAAAAATCCCGTACACTTCCCACTTGTTCTCTTGGGATACTTAATCACTCTTGGAACCCAGCCACCCATCCACAGGAAGCCCAGGCCACAGGAGACACCATATGTAGGTGTTCAGCAAACAACCCCCCGCTGAGGTTCTAGCTAATAACGAGCATCAATCATGTAGACATGAAAGTGAGGAATTCTTCAAGATGACTCCAGTTCTAGCCACTGACTATACCTGCATGTGAGACGTCTGAGTGAAGACTGCTTAGCTGAGCCCAGTCAGCTCAGAACCTTGAGAAAGAATTATAAAATGACAGCTGTTGTTTTAAGCCACTAGGTTAACTCCATAATAGATAACCAGAATGGTAACCCAATATAGGGATGACCATAATTTATTTGATCAGCACCTGTAGTGATGGGCATTTCCAGTGTATTTTTGAGATGCAGTGATTTAAGTTGAAACATGAGTCCATCATGAATTAGTGCCCAACTCTGCTTTTTCAAGTCAAAGGAATACCTTTCTCTTTAAAATTGGTGTCTTACTTCAAGTTCAAGGCCACAGCAGCTGCTCTGGGCTTCTGAGCTAATGCTGGACAGTGAACTCTGGATGAAGGAGGTGATAGGAGGCAACAGGTGGCCTTAATCTAGTTCTAGCTCTGACACTTACTCCTTACTGTGTTACCCTGGACAAATCTCTTCCCTTCTGTGGGCTTCAGTTACTACCCCCCCGTAATAGAGGGAAAAGCTGCATCCCTAGCCTCTCTCTGGGCCTTTGCGAGGATCAGTAAGATACCGGAGTCCTTTGCAATCTGAAGGGCAGTGGTTGCAAATGGAATTATAAACGCAAAGTTCCTGTTCAATGTTTATGCAGGAGGGGTCAAGCTCACTTAAATGTCCACAGGACATACCAATAAAGAGAACCCAAGTTCCCCACTGCCTGGAGCTACAAGGCTTCCAGATTCTTACCTGCAGGACTGTGGACACTCCAGAAATCAAACAGCAGCACCACCTTATCTGAGAAGATGAAATGCATCTAAAAGAGAAGGAAATCTTGTGTTACAGGGGGCTTAGGGCAGTGGAAGCTATGGTCCCTAACACCCTCCAGCAGCTTCCTCTAAAGACCCAGAAAAATGGGGTCACTGGACTTAAGTGCTGAAAGGGCCATTAGTGGTCATCAGGGCCAAATGAAGCCAGACAGGGCAGGGACTTGATCAACGCCCCACAGCGAGTAAGCAGCAGAGCTGTAATTGAGCTGGCCCTGCTCCAGGAAGAAGTGAAGTATGGGGGGTGGCCACTCTCACTGAACCAGCCAGGTCACAGTGTGCTCTCAGGTCATGCTGAGATGTCCCCTCCATGCCCTTCAAACCCAATGGGGACACAACTAGATTGAGGAACAATTGCCTCTTTTTACCCCCTGGGCCCCAGCCATTCTTTTCCAGTAGTGTGTGTCATGGAGGGGCCCTGGGACAATTGTCTTCAATGTGTGCTCCACAACTGTTCACTTATTCACTAAACATTTGCTGAGCCCAATTCTGTGTCTGAAATTATGGACAAAGGTTAATATCTTAATGAGCTCACAGCCCTATAGAAAGAATGAAGTTAGAAGCAATGAACATGCAGTGCCTGTCTAAATGCTCCTCTCAAAAAGCACTTAGTCCATCCTGAGTTCGAGGTGGTTTCAAGCATCTTTCACACATTTCACAAGTTTTCTGTGTGATGCGGACCATTAAGCCCATCACACAGGGAGGAAAAATGGGTAAACTACACTTAGAAAAGTTAAGTAATTTGCTTTAAATTTGCAAAGCTATTAAGATGACAGAGCTGGGATTCAAATCTGGGTCTAGCTGGATGCCAACCTGGTTGCATTCTAGTACACTATGCTGCCTGTGCTATGAGATGGGAACTAGATGGCAATTACAAATGGCCACAACAGGCTTCATGACCATGTTTGGCAAGATTAAAACCAGATGGATCAATCAGTTAGTTCACCCCTTCAGGGAACAGAAGTTCCCCTCTAGTCACCAGGTGAGACCTCGGCCAGCAGAAGCAGCTCTGTAAACACTGTCAGAGCTGACCCAGTCAAGGAGATCCTTGCTGAGTTGGGATAAGCTAGTGGAAGCCTTTGCCTTCTAAGACAATGGCCAATTAGAATCTTCAAATGTCGGAGCTAGAATTCTTTTTCTTTCTTTTTTTTTTTTTTTTTGAGATAATATAATTGACATGTAACATTATGTTGGTTTCAGGTATACTTAATGATGTATGTATATATAATGAAATAATCACCACAATAAGTCTAATTAACATCCATCACTGGTGATACAGTTACACTTTTTTTTTTTCTTGTGATGAGAACTTTAAGATCTATTTTATTCATTTCCTCAGAGTTTTTGGTCCCCTGGTTTTAAACATTTCTTTCAGGGAACACTGGCAAATAAAATCTTCCCTATAACTTTGCTATATAAAACACAGGACTCTGGGTGTAGCAGGGAAAGAGGTCCCAGCTCTACTAAAACTCAGTGTGAAAAACACTGACCTGGTCCAATTCTGGCTCCTCTCTACACCTATCTCATATCCAGGTGACAATGAGTCCCAAGAGGGGAAGGGATTTGTTCAAGGCCTCATAAGAAGAAAATGGAAACCCAGGTCTTTTAAAAATCAGGTTGAAGAATTTATAAACTATCATTTTATTCCCCTCATGTGAAAGTGGTACTTGTTCAATGGAAAAAGCTGAAATAGTAGCAAAAATAACCATCATTTTGAGTCCTACTATGCAGAGATATCCACCCCTCATTAAGATTTCAGAGAGTATTTGTTGACACAACAGAATGTTCACAAAAGATATGCAAAAACAAACAGGTCTAAATAATTCTGTGGAACTCCATTTATGCTGGAGTCACACTCATTCAGCTTCAGTGGGAATGCCAGGCACCAGCTCTGCGGTGGGGATGGGAGGAGATGCAGCACTGTTATCCCTTCTCTAAGTTCATTCAGTCAGGTGGTCAGCATGATTGGAATATCCCAAGTAATCAGAGAGGAGGCTGGGTTCCTTCTATCTTTGGGCCTAGGCCAGCTATCTCGGGTACCCCAAAGTGTTTTTGCTGTAGACGTGACTGAACACTCACAGAACAGTAAAATTAATTCAACCAACAAACATTTACTACTGTTGTGCTAGGGGTGTAGATGCCGGAGATACAGAGATGAGTGAGACAAGTCCTTGGCCCTCATGTAGCTAGAGGTCTATTAGGGGAGAGGGAAGTGAACAGATCATTGCAACAGGATGTACGTGGCTAGCAAAAAGAAGGCACAAGGGAGGCTTCCGGGGTGGTGCTGGGGATAAGGCCCTCTGAGACACCTAACCCAGACAGAGAGATGGCTAGGACATCTAAAACAGGAGGAGCAGGAGATAGCCAGGGGAAGGTGGACAATCCAGTATGTTCCAAGTTGGAAGTGTCCACCCAAAGGGTCTGGTTCTATCTCGCTGGGAGGTGAGGAACCCAAGAGGGACAAAGCCTCACCTACTCTGGTCTTTCACTGGAGAGATTCACATAAACATACTGACTTGGGGCTGCAGTGTTCAATTAAAGGGCCCTGTGGTCAGATATGCAAGGGGCAGGGCTCTAATTTAGGATGAATTTCAGCCTCCAGCAGCTGAGTTTAACTTATCTGTGTGGTATTCAGGGCCCCACCCAGAGTAGGGAAGGGTTGTGGTGAAGAAGAGAGACATCTTGATATGTTTTCTTCTTTATTCTCATTTGGGGTTACTTACACATTGAGAAAAGCTCCCTCGTTTATAAACCAAAGAGTTGAGGAGGAGCTGAACGTCCGTGTTCTGCCAGAGACTGCCTAACTTTTCACAAGCCCTTCCCATCTATTTCCCTTTTTAGAAGGCCGTCAGGAGGTGGGGAGGGCGTTTGACTAAATGACCTGTATTGCCTTCCTGCATCCTAAGCCTACGATATACTTCATGGGATGAAGGAAGTTATGATTTCTTCGAAGACCAGGGTTCTGCAAGCTGTCATTCTCTCCAGCCCGGATGAACCCGACCGAGAAAAACAGTGTATCTGAAACGCTATTTCTAACCCAAGTGTGGGGAGGATGGAAAGTAGATGGGTCGGGTTTTTCCTCTCAAAAGAATCAGACCATGAATTTCCCAAGACAGGGAACCCGCCCGGGATGTGTGTGTGCCCGGTGTGTGAGCGCCCATGCACCAGGGCTTCCCCTCTTTGTTGGAAGCCTTCCCGGAATCTCCCCAAGCCACTACGCCCAGGGCAAGGAAACTCCCGGATTCGCCTGTCTTCATCCATCGAGCTCCCAGTCTCAGCTGCGCCACCGCAGGCGCCCAGTACCTGCTCGTTGAGCCGGACTGACACCCAGCAAAAGGGACAAATAAAAAGCAAACCCCAGAGCCACCGCCAGCTCTCTCTCTCGTGTCCCCTCAACCCTGTTCCCGCTGTTGACGATGCCAACACACCCCCTCACCAGTCCTCCGCCAGGGGCAGGGGTCACCTCGGGGTGCCGGGGACTGCTGCTCGAGGGGCCCCGCCCTGGCTACCAAACCGGCGTCCGCTTCTCTCGGCGGCGCCCGGACTCACCTCCATGGTGAGTGCTCTGAGTGGGCGCCAGGGCCGAGTCCGCTCACTCGGATCTCCAGACTCTGAGTCCGTCCCGCCGCCGCCTCGATCGCAACTCGGGCCGCGCGGTCACGTGGTCTGGGCGAGACAGGCGCGCGCGGGCGCCTGGGAGTTGTGGTCCCCACGGCGCGTCCCACTCCGAGCGGCCTGGGGCTCATCCACCGGTCAGCACGTACCACCCAACCCCAGGTCCCCCCCCACCCGCCCCCGAGCCGCGCCGTGCGACCAGAGTGAAAAACATACTGAGGCTACCCTGCATTCCGTTTAGACACTTAATATTTTGCATTTCTTTGCCTTTTCAGTTATTATAAAATGTTTATTGCTCTTTGTAATAAATCATGTGAAGCTTAATCCACGTTGAATTGAAGATGGAAAGTCCATAATGTGAGATAATAGCAACAAATTAAGAGTGAATTAAAAAAATTATGCCGCCGGCTTTTAATGTAGCTATTTTTAAAAATCTGTCCCAATCTGATTAGCAAAAAGCAAAACTCGGTTATTTTAATTTGTATTTCTTTGATTACTAAGGTGGCAAATTTTGTTCTTATTGGTTTTTCTATTTTTGTATATTGTCTGTCTGTTTCACCCAATCCAGTTTTTTTTTTTTTTTTTTTTTTTTTTTGTGGGGGGAAGTTTTCCACAGGATGAGGAACTTGTAATAGTATTTAACTTTAAAATATGTTTAGTAATCCTTTCTTGGTCATCCTATGAGGAAAGGGGCTTCTAAGAGAAACTTCACCAGAAATAGTACTGATGGACCTTGAGCCTGGAGTATGGCTTTAGTTCAAATCCTGAGCCAGCAACTGGCTTTACATTTCTGAGCCTCAGTTTTCTAGTTAGTAAAACTAAAATAACAAAATATATATCATAGGGATGTAGTAAGGCTTTAATGAAGACTATGTTAAATTCTCAGCACAGAAACTGGCAGTGGGAGCTTGCTCAATAAGTGGTAGCCATTGTCATCGTTAGTGGCAAACATTTTCAGTCTATGAGAGGACAAGAAATGCAACTGCAAGATGTCAAGCCACTTGCTCAAGGTCACACAGCTTCTAAGAGTCTCAATCTGAAAGAGAGTGGAAATGAGAAGAAAGTCAGGGACTTGGGAAGTTCCAGGGGAAGACTATGGGGCCTGGGCACCATCGACTGAAGAGGTCTGGAAGGGAGGCCTGCTTCTGCAGAGGATATGCTAGGCCAATGGGAAGAAGGATCATAGGTTTCTTGAAACATCTGGGTCCCAGGAGCTTGGGAAGGGTTTGGTGACTTGGGTGTAATTTTTCACTCTCTGGGCTTGGGAAGTGGGAGTAAAAAGACTCCACCTTCATACAAGCCGGATCCCATATACCATCCCCCAAACCCTTGCTCCCCATGCATTTGGGTCAAAGGATTTGCAACACAGCTTTATTCATTTGATTGTTTTTGTTGGCTTTGTCACAATCTGATGACCTTCACATTTAGTTCTAACTTTCTTGTGTGTTAATGGTTTTAACACTCAGCCCTAAAGTTCTAAAGCTCCCCTCTTCTTTCTGAGCCACCAGAGATGCCCCTCCACCAGCTCTGAGGCAGAGAACTGGGGGCCAAATACAGCATCCCAGCTCATAAGATCACAGCACAACTAGCCAACCTTGGTCCATGGCAAGACTTTCTTTTCGGATTTTGTATTTTAGCAAACCATGGACTCTCTTTCTCTCCCAAGAACAACAGGGAGTCAGCCCTTGTCCTTTCGGCACACCTAGAGCCCCCAGACAGAATCCACAATCAGGAAAGAAGATGTTGCCTCGAGTTTCACAGAGATTAGCAAAGGACCTTTTACCTTGGACACTCAGCTCATTTGTGGTCAGTTGGCAGAGGGAAAACCCACACAGTTATTTCTCCTTCTGGGCTCAATAGAGGAACTTGGGGTTTCATGAAAAGATCACATGCACAAAACGTTATTCCCGCAGAACACTTGGCCTTGATGTGCAGATAAGGGCACCGCTCTCCCTTTCTGGGCCACAGTGAAGGATATAATCGTGACCTCTAACTGCCCTTTCACATACCGATGATCTGCAATTATAAGTGAGCTTAAGATCAGAGTCAAACGCTTTATGGCTAGCAGGGCTGCATCTTTTCCATATAGCTCCATTCAGCTGGCCTCCTATGTTCTCCCACAAACCTCAGTTATTTTATATTAATGCTATGAGTAGCATCACGTATCTGCCACTGGGTGTGGCACAGGGAGAATGTGCACATTCAAGGTTGGTCAGTGTGGAGACAAGGGCATGTGTGTGTGTGTGTGTGTGTGTGTGTGTGTAGTGGACTTTGTGCTTTGTGCTAGTGAGGCTGGAGAAAGCAGGAGCCAGGTCACGAACAACCCAAAGGCCTTGTTCCCAGTCAGGAATTTATTTCGGGACAAAGAAGAGCCATCAGAGGGTTTTTAATGTACATTTTTCTCCCTGCATTTCTCCCTTCTCTTCCCCAAAGTTACACCTTCAGTGAGGCCTCCCCTGACCACCCTGTTTAAAACTGCAGTCCCCTTCATATCCTTTGCCCTGCATACTCTGCTTTGTGTTTTTCTATAGTACTTATCATCTTGTAGCATGCTATTTAATCTGGTTATTCCTTATGTATTTCTCTCTACTCAAATGGAAGCTCAAGGAGAATGGAGATTTCTGTGGTTTTGTTCAGGAAGGTACGCCCAGGCCCCAGAATAGTTCATGGAACAAAACAGACTGTGAATAAACATTTGTTGAATGAATGAATGAATCCGAGCGGACAGATGCTCTGTGCTTCATTGCTTCAGAGGAAGGAAGTGGTAGAAACAGAAGCAGCCTCTGAGATGTAATGGTTTTGTTTTTCATGAGAGTTGTAGCAGGTTTGGGGCCCTTTGTGGAGAACTGAGAAAATAATTTATGGAGAAGCACGAGGGAAAGCAGAGCTCCCCTCCTCCCCACAACCAAATACCTGAGCCTGGACAAGGGATGGAGAACTGAGGGCCTGGAGCAAGCGGCCCAGGGCCAGCTTTTGGCAGACTTACGGAGAGGGGACGGTGCTGAGCAGACGAGACAGGGGTGCTGTGCCCCAGTATGGGGAAGAAGCCGCTGAGATGCCAAGAGGCCTTGCGGCCTAAGAAAATGATAGCAAACCCAAGTGTGACCGCACCCCCTGAGCTCACAGACCCGGAGCAAGAGATCACCGATTGTACAAATACACATACAATTCACTTAGAGGAAGTTAAAAGAAAAGAGAAAAAAAAAAGGAAAAGTGAGAGCTCCCTCAGGAAGCCCTGGTCTTGAGTCGTGAGGTCTTGGAAAAACTTAAACCGAAGCCAGGCAGGTGGGTGACAAGATCCCAGGAGGGTACCCTATCCTATGGTTCTCTCCCTTTTCACTTTCTGGGCTGTGAATACCTTTCCCTGATCACTTAGGAAGATTAGATCAGCCTGATTCCCCTTGTGTAAACATCGAGCTGGGCCCACCTTGACAATCCCCTCCCGCCCTCCCCGCCCCGCATCATCACCACCACTTTCGCTCTGTTTGCAAAGGCTCTTGCTGTCTTCCTGATTCCTGTAACAATCCAGGGGCCAGAAGGGCAGATGCGTCCACCCAGAGAGAGAGTTTACAGTGAGTCTGTGGCAGACCCAGGCCTCCCAACTTGACCTGGCCCAGCACTGTGGCCAGCACTGTGGCCCAATCCAAAAGCAGCCAACCATTACAGCCTCAGACTAGCATGTGCAGGATGCAAGATGAGGGAGCCCCAGACATTTTATCCAAGTGTACCCGTGATGCTTCCTGGGATAACTCTAAACAAAGCCTGAGATCTCATACCTCACTTGCATGGTGGTTTTAAAACCACAAATTCTTGGATATTTCTCCCATTGAGAGGCCAGGTTCTGTTCTCTCTGGGCCAGCCTTAGCGCCTTGGACCAACAGAATACAGCAGACGTGATGGTTTATAGTTTCTGAGGGTCACAAAATACCGTTTTGAAAGATAAAGAGAGTTCTAGAGATTGGTTACACAGCAAGATAGATGTGCCTAATACTTCTGAACTGTATGCTTAAAATGGTTCAGATGGTAGTAAATTTTATGTCATGTGTATTACACCATTTTTTTTTTTAAAAAAAAAAAAAAAGAACAGGCACCATTCAAACAATTCAATATTATTTGGAAGTAAAAAGGAATGAAGTACTGACACATGCTACAATATATTTGAACCTTGAAAACACTATGCTATATAAAAGAAGCTGATCACAAAAGGCCACATATCATAATTCATCCCTTTGTCCAACTTCTCCATGCTGGATATGTTTCCTGCCCATTAGCCACGTAGTAAGTTATCAAATGGACTTTGCAGTAGTCCAGTACTTGTGTTCAAGTCACCTTTATTTTACTTAATAATGGCCCCAAAGTGCAAGAGCAGTGATGCTGAAACCACACTCATCGGCTTCCGGGCACCCTCCTCTATCACCAAAGCTCCCAGTGTAGCATCTTCGAATCTCACATGACCCTCTCTCTTCTGTGCTGAGTCTCCATCTGCCTCTCTTGTGATGACATTTAAGGCCTAGCAAGATAATCCAGGAAACTCTCCGTCTTGAGACCTTTAACTCAGTTACATGTGCAAAAGTTTCCTTGACCGTATAAATTGACATTCACAGGGTCCAGAAACTAGCACCCGGATATTTTTAATGGCCATTATCCAGCTTCTCACAGGGGGCATCAACATTTACAACTTTCCTGTCTTTATTCAAACCAGAGCAAGCAACGAGACTGCAGACAGAAGAGGAGGAAAATCATAGTTTGTCTGGGCCTCGCTGGGAAGGGAAGGTCTGTGTAGCCGGGGTTGAGGAAGGTGACAGTTCCGGGAATTCTTAGGCGCAGGCTCCCTGCCTGACTCAGGATTTGAGTTGTCCCGACAAGCTTCTGGCACACCTACCGTGAGGTTGTCCACTGCAGCTGCCAGGCCCTGCACACCTGCCTCCTGCAGGAAGACTGAGGGGCCTTGAAGAGTTCCCATCGACGCTGCACTGAGCTCTGAAGGCCAGCCTCTCAGACGGTCCCACATTTGCAGGGTAAAAAGCTCTGAAAAACAGGGTTGTCCATATCCCATTCAGCTGACGACAGTAGATTCACAAATGCTTTTTAAAAATTTGTGGTAAAACACACATAAATAAAATTTGCTTATCTTAACCATTTTTGAGTGTTAAGTACTTTCACATTGTTGTGCAATCAATCTCCAGAACTTTTTCATCTTGCAAAACTGAAATTCTACTTGTTAAACATCTTTCCATTTCCCCTCTTCTCTCAACTTCTGGTAACCACCGTTTTACTCTCTGTTTCTATGAATTCGAGTACTCTAGAGACATCATATAAGTGGAATCATACAATATTTGTCTTTTTGTGACTTGCTTATTTCATAATGTTCTAAACGTTTATCCATGTTGTAACGTGTGTCAGAATTTCCTTCCCTTTTAAGGCTGAATAATATTCCATTGTATGTATATGCCACATTTTGTTTATCCATTCATCTGTTGACGGATACTTGGGTTGTTTCCACCTTCTGGTCTATTGTGAATAGCGATGCTTTGAACATGGTGTACAAACACAAATGTCTTTAAAAAATGAGTGCTTACCAAGACTCTTGACCCTACACTGCCAGTCCTTAAGGAAAGAAGGTGTGACTGACCCTCCCCCATCCCTTCCCTGTGTAGGGTTCATGTTGCTTGAAGTGTCCTGAATGTGTCCTTGAAAAATCTCAATCCGATCCTGACTGTACATTATTCCCTAATCTAGGGGAAGATTAGGTAAAGCAGGTTTCAGCTTGTGTAAAATTTTTCTTCTATAGCAGGTTTTTCTCTTTTTGGTAAGCAAGAAATAAATAGATTTGTGTCCCTACTAACCTAAAACAAGCCAAATAGGCACCTTGTTAATATCTGCCTGTTTGTCTATTATGTATATTTTGGCTCATAATATATCATAAATCAAATAATCACTTGATAACGGGAGGAGGGACTCAACCGGAAAAAAATGTTCAGACTTGTTCACTTTATCTCTTGAAATATGATAAAGTATTCATTTGAACCAGACAAATTGCTGATATTTGACCACTTTTAACCCTCAAAAAACGTCACATAGAGGTCAACCAATAGCTGAGCCAAATGTAGTTAAAACCCTTTTCCTCTGCCGGGGCCTGAGGAGGAAGGCAGCCAATAAGAGAAAACTGCCTGGCTCTGACACCATCGCCTTGCGGAAGACGGAAGCTAGTTCTGCTCTGGTGGTAAAAGATGTTTTCCTGCTTGGGGTGTGTGTGTGTTGGGGACAGGGGGCACCGTAAGAGTCTGAGCTCAGGTCACAGTCCGGGGCAGCAGTGATAAGCGTTATATGCACCCATCAGAATAATGGCTTTGAGACTCAGCCCCATTGCTTGGGTCCTCTCTAGATCTGGAAGATGAGACTCTGGTAGCTAAACAATAGCGCAGGAGGAACCCATTTATGTCCCATCTGTTATGAGCAGCCTCCATCCTACAAGGTGGCATGCCTAGACCTCAACTCTGCCGCTACTCATCAGGGCTTGGGGAGGTGGGGCTGGACAATCAGTGCCATTTCTATCTTTTACTTTGAAGTTGATACTCCTCATGTATCAGCTCTTCTCTTCTAAGTGATTAGTATTAAGGAAGGTACCCACAGATGTCACATCATAACAGTGACTCGGGGGCAAATACGAAGAATCAGACGATAAGAAGTTGATACTTTATTTGTTCGCTCAGCAGAAGCCCTGCATTGTTTGGGTCCCAGATACGTAGGACAAAGAAACACATGGAGGTTTAGAGGTCAGAGAGATTTTTTGTTCTGAGAATCCAGAGGTCCAGGCATCTCTCCAAAACATGCTTGATTATCCATGTCTGAGAAATCACAAGTGATTAGCAGGGAGTGGTCAGCAAAGCATCGTGGATGAGGGGCCACCCGTATGTGGGTGAGGATGTGGATATGTGTCTGGCGAGTGTGCATACATTTTCGAGTGTGTGCGAATGAGCGTGTGTGCAACTGTGCACATGTGTTTCAGAGGATTTATGATTCCGTACTTATGAGTCAGATTGAGTGGCGAGTCTGAGTTTGTGTGAGCTAATGTGTGCGTTGAGAATGTAGATAAATGTCGGAATGACGTATGTGTTTCTGTGTGTGTGTACATGTAGGTCTACATGAGTGTGACACTGCAAATGAAGGGGGAAGGAGGAATGGGTGGATGCTCACTGTTGACTATGAGAAAGTGCCCAGAAGGCGAATCTGGGGCATGAATGCTCTAGGGTTACAGGGTAGTCCACGTCCCTTTGTCCCTAACTTGGCAAAACCCTTCCCAGCACTGCTTCCAGGGGAAGCGCATCACCACTTGCTTTTTTAGGTTCCTACTCTCAGACCAGCTCTCGAAGGTCTTCTTTCCTATAGAGGAGGGGTCCTCTGTAGACTGTCTCTGAAAGCCTCTGCCTAGGTGCAGAGGTGGAGATGGGGTTGTCGCCTTCCGGAAGGCAACCTAGAATTGCTTCTGTATAAAATGGACTGAGCACAGGAACCAGACAAGAGCGCACCTGGCCTGATTCTGAAGTCACTGAGAGAGATGTTTTCAGAAAACTCTATCAGAGCTCTGGGGAATTTGAAGGAGCAAGGATATATGTTTTGGTTTTTTTTGTTTTCTTTCAGAAAGATAAATAGTTGTGGACATTTCCCCACACCCCCCAAGCCTCCATCCTTCCCTACCCCAGGACTGATACTCAGGAGGCCTGACTTCGGACTGTGCTACCACCCAAATTTCTGACATATATTAAGGATGGCAATAGCAATAATGATACCTAACAGTTATTGCACATTCACTAAGCACGCGATTCTACACTGACCACTTCACACAGATTATCTTTTCTACTCCACACAATAACTGATGCCAAGGATGCCTCATCTTTTTAGAGAGGCCAAGTAGCTTGCTGAGGGTACACAACTTGTAAAGGGTAGACCCAAAGCAATATGATTCCACAGGCCCCCTTCTTCGGGGTAAACGAAACAGCCTTCCTTAGAGAGCATATCAAGGGGCTGAATGCGTGAGGACGATATACTGGTTGAATGGAAGAAAGCTGTTCCTTGCGACCGAATCCCTCCCCTTCTCAGCCGGCCAACCCCCATTTCAGAGCTCAGTTTCCCTGATTCGCAGTCAGGACATTGCACTTATGGATACTTTTTTGAACATTTTTTAGTACTACTTTTTTCTCATTCTTACCTCAGCAGTTCTTGCCATATGCCCTGTGGGCTCCTCCAGGATGGGCCAATGTCTTAGTTCTATATTTCTGATTCACTATCTTTAGACATGTTTAGGCATATGGTAAGTATTCGATCCAAGCTGGGTTGACTGACTAGCAAAAAGCTAAGGATCATTTCTGAAAATTCCCTCCAAGTGACCACATAATACATATATATATATATATATATATATACATATATATATATAAAATTTATATATATATAGCAAGATATAATTTTTCCATCACCCCTTTCTAGTGTTTTTTCCACGACCTTTCTTGTCTTCTACAACAACAGTTGCTCTGATTTTTATCACTATTTTGTCTGTTCCAGAAAATCATCTAAATAGAATCATACAGTATATACTCTTTTGTGTCTAGCTCCTTTTGGTAAGTCTAATGTCTCTGAGATTTAGTCATGTCTGTAGTTGTTCCTTTTATTGCCGAGTAGTATTCCACTGTGTGGATACGTTGATTCCTGTCGATACACATTTGGGTTATGTCCAGCTACAATGAATCTTATGTACAAGTGATTCTGGGGACATATGTTTTCCTTTTTCTTGGGCGAATACCTAGAAGTGGAATTTCTGTGTCAGCCTATTTTCTTTGACACCCAGAGGTCCTTGAGCTTGTTAGAAAAAATTATTTTCAGAAATGTGACCCCTTAAAATGGTACATAATTATCACGGGGCCTGGGGATTTCCTGGAGCTCAGACGCTTTGGGGATGTCGAGGTGTTCCATCCCAGAACAACATGCGCTGATTCGGAGCTCAGAATAGACGCAGAAAAAGGAAGAACAAAGAAAGAGGAAGACCTTCGCACAGAACTGTGTGAAGTATCTCTAAGTGTTTATGGTTTGAGCAAAACCATACAAAACTCTAAAATCACTTGGTCAGTACAGTCCGTTGGAGTAAAAACTTGGACAGGACTAAATAGGGACTCAGAGACCATAGTTTATATCTTAGCTAAGCCATGTCCTGGCTGTGTGACCTTATATAAAATTGCACGGCCACCTTTACATCTCAGTTTCTAGCTTGTATATGGAGTTGTAAACCTTGAGACAAGAAGACAGATATTCTCTGCTCCCTGCACAGGGCTACTGTGAGGATGAGCTCAGATAAAATCTGCCTAAGTTTCACCTTGATCGACTGTAAGGTGCCATGCAGTGTGAGACAGCATCACGTGAAGAGAGGCAGGAACACATACAGAGCTTGCTTTGTGCTCCGATGACTGGCACTTAATGCCATGAGGACTCAGCTGCCCTTCCTTCAGGGGACTTCGGGCAAGGTCAGACACAAGTGACAATAACTCTTTGTGATCTGACAGCTGTGTTTGGATGTCCTCTTCATTGTGTTTATCTCTTCAAAGGGAGATTGTTAAGCTGTTTATTGCTTTACGCCTGAAGGAGCATCATTCTCCCAATCAGAGCCACCCCCACCCCACCCCCAGCCTCCACACAGTGCGTCCTCTACTCTTTTGGCCCTCACGGATCTTTCTGGTCCAACTCATTCTCTGTCCAGTGCTGCAGATAACAAAAGGGTGAATGTTTTATGAAAAGTCTCTTTGGGGTGGTTCTAGCCAAAGACGTCATGGATAAATCTTAAATGAAATAAAAGGTGAGTGCAGGCAGCGGTATAGAATAGCTACTGATTGAGAGCTTACGTCTGAGTGCTCACAGTCACCTTGTCAGTTGGGTACTATCATTATCCTCAGTTTATAGAACAGGAAACTGAGGTCCAATATAAAGGGAAGAACACAGGACTAGGAGTCTTGGAACCCTCAGGTTCCACTACCATGGCAACGGGCTGGTCATGTGGTCTAGGGCCTCAGTTTCCCTATCAGTAAAATGACTGTGGAATTCCTTTCATCTCTGATATATTTTCCGGCACTGACATCCTGTGAGTCCAGGTCTGACTCTGGGTGAAGCACATACCCTCTCTGAAACTGTTTTCTCACCTGTAAAGTGGACTGAATCATCACCACCTGGCTAGTCTTCCCCACAGGGCTGTTTGACAGCATCCTGTGAAGAAGGAATTCTGCTGAGATGCTGAGTGCCTCTGTTGTCTCCTCAAGGACCCTGAGCCCCTAGGGACTGGTGGGAACCTGTAATACAAGCAGGCAATCAGGCACTCCCCCCATTCGCTTGGTCAGGAGTAGACAGAAGAAGCAACAAAGATTATGGGACATTTTGACCGGAGAGGGCCTTGAGATCATTTTGTTAACTACTTGCCATTTGATAGAAGAGAGAGCAGATGCCAGCAAAGGTAGTGCTTTCTCTGAGGACACCCGGAGAACAAGGAGAGAGCTAGAACGGCAGCCCTAGCTCACTGATTCCAGATGGGTCATTCCGTAAGCATCAAAGTGCTCAGTGTGCAGAAGAGAATCCTGCACCGCTCCCTGTGCCCCGTTCTCTGCTTCGGTTTGATTCCTGTCTAGCCACATTTCAAGTTAAGAAATCGTCACGTGTGGCTCCTGGCTCCAGTCCTAGACAATGGCGGCTCCAGAGAGAAGTGATGCTGTTTTAACAGAGATTGGCCACTGGGTAGAGCTGGTGTTCATTTTAATCCGCTACTGAGGAACGTCTCAGACACAGAAACAAAGTAATTTATTACCCCACCCTCGGAAAACCCCTTACAAAGAGCTGCAGCTTGGCCCAGGCTACAGACTTCCCAGAAAGTGAGTGATCTCTCATGCCCCCACAGGCCGCAGGGACAACGCCTGTTCAGCTGAGCCAGATGGTGGGTAGAGATGCCAGCTGGAGCCGAATGCTCTCCAGTCCTGTCTAGCGACCAGGTTACACAGGGAGAGACGCTGTCTTAAGGGGCCCTGGGAAATACGTAGAATTTTGCAGAGATTTGGCTGTCCAAGCCGATGTGATCAAAGTTTTATTGGAAAAGGCAAAATATACACCCTGTGACCCATTTCTTACGAAAAAAATTTTGAAAAGAAGCCTGAAGCTAAATCATCTGGTAGGACATTCTAGCTAACCATGAGTGCCCTGGCCACTCCTCCTTTCTCTCCCATCCCGGGACTACACGCAACACCTGGCACCATCTGTAAAAAGAAAATAGCGTGTGGGTTCCTGCAGCCTGCGCTGTAATCCTTCTCTGAGCTTCTTGAGTTTGCTGGGACTCCCTGCACTAGCCGGGTTGTCCGCTAGGGGGCAACCTGTTTCCTGTTTCCTGCATGTGACTCTGTGGAACCGCGGGGGTCATGGCGGGGTGTGGGGGGGAGGGCGGGGAGAGTTCTGGTCAGGGATCTTGCCAAGAACAAAAGTATTATTTGAACATACAAACTTATCTTTGCTTCTTGTAACAACGAAATGCAGGCTTTCAAAGATCAGGTGTCACTGCTCATTGCTTTTCTCCCAGCAATGACTCAGGCATTCCGGTACTCTTGTGTCGATTTGCCGCCGGAAATACATGGCTTCGAATCTTGCTACAGTGCCTGGGCCTCTGCCACTTGTTGTAAAGGGTGAAAAAGCATGTCGCCTCATGTGAGATGTTTTCATGAACCAGGCTGGCATGGGGCAAACATCACTTCTGGTCATAGACTTGGCCGGGACTCATTCACCTGGCCATATCTAAGAGTGAAGAGGCTGTGAAGGGGACTCCAGTTTTGTAACTAAGGAGAACGGGAGAAGACTCTGGTGAATAAGAGCACTACTGATTTTTATACTATGTGCATCAGTACTGTTTTTAGAACTAACACCCAATTTTCTTGCTTGTACACATTTTGTCCAATAAAACTCTGGCTCAAAAATCTGGTTCCATGTATTAAACCCAGGAAGTAGGCTTGATTGAAGAAGGCAAAGATGTCAGTCAATATGGTTCATGGCGTTACTGGTTCTTTAAAAGGGATATTGATATTGATTTCAAGGATATAGATCAAAGTTGAAAAATAAACAAGGCTATTATTGTTGTCTTAAAATAAGAAGGAAGGTAATTAATAGATTTGGTAACATTTAGGTTGGCACTGGTGCCGTCACTCAGTCACAACGTCAAGGGTAGCATATATGTGTGGTGAGTCACTCGGCATGAAGAGAGCTTAGCAGTGGAATAGGCCCTTTCATGTGCTTTCAACACATTGTACTGTCCTTCAGTTTACATATGATCAGTTATGTGGACATGCTGGTTAAGTTCTCTAGTATCTGATTAATTCTTACGAAATGAATGACTGAAAATAATTATTATAGTAATCTTTCAATAATTATTTGGCACCCCATATTGATAGGGATCGTCACATCTTCCTACAAAGTGTATGTGTATGAGAGTGAGAATTAATCCAGGTGTGTGGAAGGCCCTCGTCTCCCATCATCCCAGGGTGACCATTGTGACTGTTTGGGTCCCAGTATTTGGAAATGAATCCTCTAACTGTGCTCATAGTTATTGGCCCAGGTGAAAGTAGGCTTCCCGAAGTATGTATATATGTATGCATGTATTTATATCTTCCTCAAGTTTTAAGATCCTATATAATTCCCAACTGGTTCACTTAGGGAATCAGTTTTCTTCATATTTTGTACAAAATCACCAATTTTATATACCCCAACCCCTACTTGAAAGAACAGTTCTCAAAGTGTGGTCAGTCACAGGACCAGCAGCATCAGCATCACCTGGGAACTTGTTAAAAATGCAAATATTGGTCGCCAGCCCAGACATGACTGGGTCAGAGCAGTGGGGGCAGAGCCATGTAATCTGTGTCTCAGAAAGCACTCCCACCCAAGGGATTCTGATACGGGTTCAAGTTTGAGAAGCTCTGAAGGAAGATATTCAGGTGGAGGTTGGGGGGGTGGGGCTTCATATGCAGTAGGTGATAAGGATCTGAACACAAAGCTCTGGAGTGGGTCATTTTATTATTATTTTTAAATTTTTCAACATAAAATAAAACAAATCATACAATTATCAGAGAGAAAGATAATTACTAAAGAAAGAAAGAAAGAAAGAAAGAAAGAAAGAAAGAAAGAAAGAAAGAGAAAAGAAGAAAGGAAACAGAATCATTTTTTTCTTTTCTGCTATAACAAAAGACTATGGAGTAGTGTTTACAGAGTTCTGAGGTGGGAAACTTGAGACCCTTGATTTTTATAACCAGTCAAAAAATCACTTATATTTAGAAGGAAAAGTAAGGTATTTTAAGCATGTAAGGACTCAAAGTACATGGCCTATGTACTTTAGAAATAGAAAGAAGGAGAGAGGGAGAGCGCAACCTGGAAGGTGGGGGTGGGGAGAAGAGGAGGAGGAGAAGAAAATAAATAATTTTTAAAAGAAGGAAAATTGGATTGGAATTAAGATTTTGGAAAAACTTAATAATATGCTATGAATAATAAAACCGGTAAAATGTCTAGTTACATCCAAGTAACTTAATAATGTTCTTGTGCAATTAATATAAAAGTAACCTTAAAATCGAGAGGTATGATGGAAGAAAAATAAGCAGGACTATAGCTGGTAGGGATTGGGCCCGTGGGAGAAATTAAAGCATGTTAAAGTTCTCTTATTGGAGGGAAGAGGAGAATGACACAGCTATCGGGCAATTTTAATTCTATTGAGTATATGTTCAAACATGTTCGTTTAACATTTAAAGATGACTCCTTCCCTCCACAGACCACCAATCAACTAGCTGCGTGTGTCACCAATCTCTAACCTCACCTACCTATGGTCTCTGACCCCTAATGCTCCCATCATTGATTGTCACTGGTCTCCCAATCACTGAGCTGGGTGGGATAGCCTGCCCTACTCACTAAGCCTATAATCCCCAAATGACGGGTCCCAAAAAGCTTCCTCGTCACTAACAGCAACAGATCTCTCCAATTACCTACCTGCCTTTACAGACACTCCAATCACATGTTTCCACGGGTCACTTGACTATTAATATCCATGCAACACATCAGTTTCTATTTCCGATATGACCCCAAATCCTTTATCCTATCAACTCCCAATCGCTGACACCAACTGAACTCTCAAACGGTGGCTTCCAGAGAATCCTAATCACTGCCAGCAAACTCCACTGCACCCTCAACCTCTTTAGCCATTTCCTTTATCTGCTTGCTTTAACTGAAATCTGTCTCCTGAGGTCCCACTCCCTTACAGCGCTCCCCAGTGGAGGCTGTCTTTTTCTTTCTCCCCACGACCCACCCACTCACATATCTCAGGGCCAGATGAGAACAATGATAACTTGCATTTTTTGATTCACCCTTCCTACTCCTGATCTTGTTGAGAGCATCTCCAGACTTTAACCCATTAACCTTCTGGTTCGATGATTCACTAGGACTCAAGGGCAGCGTATACTTGCACTTGTAGGTATGATTTTGTAAGCAAAAAAAATACAGAGCAAAATCAACTTAAAAAACAACAAAAACAAAAACAAAAACAAGATACATGGGGTGAAGTGCAGAAGAGACCAGGCACAAGTATCCAAGAGTCCTCTCCCAGCAGAGTCACGCTACACACTCCATTCCTCCAGAAACGAGCTGTGAAAACATGTGAAGTTTCGTTTACCAGGGAAGTGTTTCCCAGAAGGAAATCAGGTGTTCAGCATAACCCACATCGCTCGCATAGTTTAGGCACATTTCATTGCTGGGAATCATTCATCACTTCTGGGAATGATGGGAACCTCCTGAAATCTAAGTTCTCAGACGTCAGCCAAAGGTCAACGTTGCAAGCAGGCCTTTCTGAGAACTGCCATTTTAGGCCTCTCATGTCAACTTTCCTGCCCAGTCACCCTGCCTCAATCATTGAAAACTTTAGCACCAAATTCCCTTTCACAGCTCCTGCAACATCTCTACATTAGTGTAAAAGAGCCATTCCATGCTTTGGCCTCTCTCTCTCCTGACTCCAACAACCTTTTCTTCTACCCAAACTCAGCACCTCCTCACTGCGCATCCATTCCTTAGACGGTGCCATCACTACGTGACCTCTAAAATCTCTACTTATAATGTTCTACCAACATTTGCTATTGTATAGCTTACTTTCTCTAGTACTTCCACTCCAGCAATTCTCCAGATGCTTTGAGCCCCCCGATCTATTGATCCTAACTCTTTTTCTCAATCTTCCATGGTCACATACCTTAGTCTCCTTTTACTTATTTAGATTCCCTGTTCTAACCAGAACACTCCACTGAAAACAGCTTTAACTTCCTTGCCCCTCTTCTCCACTGTATTTACCTAACTATCCTCAACCTTGCTCACACCCAACACTCCTCTTAATATCTGCCTGCAACTTTGCAGCTGAAAATTTCTAGAGAAATATCAAGGAACTGTGCTGACTTGGTTGACTTTAAATTTATACCACACATCTCAAATGGGCATCCATTGCTGTGAGCTTCCTATTCCTCTTTCCAAATGATTATTCCAATCATTCTCTTCTTTCTCTTGTAAATCTCCAAAATCTACCTATTCTCCACTGATGAATTTGCCTTATACATATCTCAAGCCAGAAAATGAGAAGTAGAGGAGAGGAAGATGAGAAGAAAATGTTCGGGCAAATAGGATACTTTTATAGGGAGAGAAGACGAATCTTTGAAATGTATGATGCTTTTTCATTTATAAGAACAATGTGAAAAATAAAAAGAAGCAGCAGATTGAGTGAACACATCACTCCTCAGTGAGAATCCAGGTTTGATGGAGATGTTTCATCCAAATAATCAAACGGGAGCAGCAATAATTTCTCAATACACTAGTTCATGTATCAGCATCATCGATTTAACAATTATTTGTTGAGCTATTACTATGTGCAGACCAGGTTGTTGTGCTATGCTGGGTAATGGGGAAAGAGTGGAGACAGGCAGGTATACTTTTATTCACCCTGCTACGGTTTCCAATGAGACAGAAGGCTGGTGAAAATATGTTGTTGTTTTGTTTTTCCCAGCATCAAACATTCCCTGTGTGCACCTCCCACATAGGTGAATAAACGACTGTGTATCCCTCTGTCAGAAGTGGTTGTATCTATTCTTCTTCCCTTCTCAGTCTTTTCTTGAATAGATTCAGTGCATTTTTGCTGAGCTAGTAAGAACAATTCCCTAGGCCGTGCAATCTCAGACACTTTCTGCCTAGTCTCCCCGTCCCGTTACTGACTTTTTTTTTTTAAACAACTAAAAGATTTTTTTGTTTGTTTTTGTCCAACAAATCACAGGAGTATGTTTCCCATTCACTCTCAAACGATGCTTTGCCTAGTCTCCTATCATCAATCGTGCTAAGCAGAATTCCAGCATAGCCCCCGCTATCTCATTCCACCGCGCCCCTGGATATCCTGTTCTACAGATCATACCTCGTTGCCATTCACAGATCAGTAGTGAGAATTTGAGACAAACTGTGGATAATGAGTGCAGGCTTTGGGACGGAAGAATGCCTGACCTGAACCTTATGCTAATTTTTCTGTCATCTTCAGTGTGTAGATAACCTCTCAGAGCCTGTTTTCTCCGTCGTATCGTGGGAGGACATTTCTTGAAGAGAGGCGATGAAAGCCAGAAGAAAAGGCTGCACAATGACAGGTTTAAAAGAGAGAATGTAGCTTTGCTTATCGATTTCACTATGACATGTCGCTGAGAGAGGTAGGACACAGAAGGATTTTTGGTGTGCAATGAAAGTAGAAAAGTTTAAGAGCAAGCACGGTAAAATGAGAAAATGAGATCTAATGCTCAATACAACTGTAAAGAGACATCCTTTGAAAGAAAAAAGCATCCGCTCAGTTTTTGGCAGTGCGGGGTGGGTAGAGATTTGCACAGTGGCATGGTAGGAATATTCTACCTGTGGACTGGAGTGGTAGTCGCAGAGAGTTTACACATTTGTAAGCATTCTATTGATGTGTATGTGAACTTACACCATGTGCCTCGTCGGTACGTCAATGAATCTGTCGACTTGATACAGTGCAAAAGCATGAGGTAAAACAAGGATTATTGACATGAAAAATAAATAAATAAGAGCTTTGAGAGGCTAACAAGTCACCCCCAAGAGTATCTGCTGATTCACAGAGGCAAAGGTTTAAAATATTCAGGCAATCGATTGGGACTTACATAGAAGCTAATGGACTGAGATCCAAAGATGCTTCAACAACAGCACGCCCCCCAGATCACTCAGAGTGCTCATTGGAGGTAAACGCTAGATTCCAGGTGGGTTTCAATGCATTCATCTTGAAGAAATCCATTCTCAAGTAAAAGTAGAAAGGATACAGCTGGATATTTGCACACCGACGTTCACAGCAGCATTGTTCACAGTGCCCAGGACATGGAAGCAACCGAAGTATCCTACGATACATGAGTGGATAAGCAAACTGTGGTACTATATACAGTGGAATATTCCTCAGCCATGAGAAGAGATGCAATACTGCTATTTCCGACATGGATGGACCTCAAGATAAACATGCCAAGCGAGATAATGCCAGACAGAAAATGTTGAAAATCACATATCAATTATATGTGAGATCTAGACCTAAAGGCAACAAGCGAACGGGACAAAGAGAGACTCATGGACGTGGACTATAGATTAGTGGTTACCAGAGGGTAGGGGGTGGGGGAGGATGGGGGAGAAAGATGTGGCAAAGGGGGTCAAATATGTGGTGACAGAAAGAAATCTAACTATGGGAGATGAACACGCAGTGTAAATACGCGCGCGCACGCAGACACACACACACACACACACACACACACGTCTTACTGTTAAAGTGTACAGCTGAAAGTTATTAGATTTTGTTGACCAATGTCATCAAAAAAATTAATTAATTTTTAAAAAAGATACAGCTGCCTAGGAGGCACAGACTGTGACGAAAATAAATAAATGAATACACACAAGCACAGCCCTAGGTTTCCTTTACGGATTTATTTTTCATATAAAACAGGAAAACATTCTATAGGGCAAACGTCCCAATGACAGTTCCAGTCATCTGAGCCCCTGAAAGAAAAGAAGTGTTTCCTCTGCATGTTCTCCCTCCAGGCTGTCTGCTGGAAACCTGGACCTGCGGATCCCGAGCTGGGATTCGCTAGGAGCTGATGTCTGGACCATGCCTAACCCTGTTTCCCGGACAGGTGGTTTCTGCCGCGTCGTGGGGGGAAGCCAGTCGCCTGGGTGTGCAAGATGCTGCCACGGACGCTTGCACGGGCAGTTGGAAGCGAGGAGTCCGGATTGCCACAGGGGCAGAAGGGACTGCGCGAGGGCGCTGACTGGCGCGCGTCCACTAAGGCCACAAAGCACCTGGCATGCAGGGCTGCTGGCACGTGAGCCCGGGCTGCGCAGCCAGCAGGGTGTCGAGCGCGCAGAGCGCCCAGTGCAGGTTGGCCCCCGCGTGCGCCAGCTGCCAGCTGAGCCAGGCGCGCTGCGAGGCCGTGGGCTCCGTGCCGCGGGCGGGCACCCGCAGGAAGGCGCCCCCCGGGGCGCGCAGGTCTTCCAAGGCCACGTCCAGCGCGTCCACTTGGTTGACGAGCCTGGACGTGAGGGCCGTCAGGGACGCGGGGAGACTTCGGGGACTTCGGGCGACGGGTGTCGGCGGCGGCGCTTTGGGGAGGACGGCCTGGCCTCCCGGCTGTCCTGGCTGCGTCCCCGACTGCTGGTCTTCCCTGGCCCTCTGGGCGGGTTTGTCCTGTCCTTGACTTGCGGGGGACGGCGGCCAACACCTGCGTTGGAGGGAAAACAGAAGGTGTTCCGGTGAGTGTGTGCTGCCGGCCGGCCGAGGTCCCCAGGGCCCCTTCCCAGTCCCGACTGCATCACCCCCAACCCCCTCCCCCACTCCCGCCACGCCTGGTTCTGCCGGCCCCTAACAGGATCTGGCAGGAACCACTGCCGAGTCCTGGGCCTCTTTCCCTCGGCCCTTCCCGGCTTTCGGAGCCCCTCACCAGGGGCCGTGTCTGTCCCCAGCCTCCCGCGGATGCTGGCTTGCCATTCAGGACAGGCGTCCACACGCAGCACCCCTACAAAGGCACAGCCCAGAAACCCACCTGCTCTGTCCTGACGTCCCGCTCTGCTGGAGTCAGGCTTGTCCTTTCCTCTCCCTTGGGCTGGGGATGGTCGCCCCCTCGCCGGCTCTTCCGGGTGTCCGTTTTCCTTACTGCGCCTGCAAGGCGAGCCAGCGGGGCTTCTCCACCGCTTGTGCCCGGAGCCCTTGGCCGCCTGGCTCTGCCTGGTGATTGCTGTGGGCGAAGAAAAGGACAGCAGTGAGTGTGAGTGGTCCCTGACCTATCTCTGGGAGCGTGGGGGAGAGTGGATTAGAGGAGGTTCCAAGTCCCACCCAGGTCCTCAAGAGCCCCAGCCCCAAATGCTGCTTACTCCCAGATGCCCACTGCCCCATAGCTCTTCCCGCAGCTATGGATGTGCCTGGCGTACCTGTTCCAGGAAACACGCCGTCAGGACAAGCCCCCCACAGTGGCTCAGCCGGCAGCAACACGACCACCAGGCATCTGGCCTTGGATTGCCCGCGCCACTTTCGGCGGCGTGAACGTCAAACCTTCCAGAACCTGCGGCTTAGCCCACCCAGCCCAATCTCCGTGTCGTCCAAACCCTCCCAACCGTTGCCTTAATCCAAACCACGAGATCCTACCTCCTCTGCTGTTGGAGCCACCTGCAGTCTCCTTCGTCTTCTTTCTCTGTCTCTCACAGCGATGCCAGTCTGCTCTCTCTCTGTAGGAGAGCTGTCCTCTGGAGTAAGCTCTGTCGTATTCCCGGTGGGGGCGACCTCGTCTCCCTGAGTTCTCCTGGACATGCCCCCTGGCCCCCGTCGCGCCTCCCATTTTGTCTCCTACCTGAGCCTCCTACCCGAGCCAGGGGTCTGGAGGCCTGAGGAGTGAATCAGGCAATGACCAGGGGGCCAGAGGGCCTGGCCTTTTATTAGTTTCCCAGCATCCCCTGCTGGGTCATGCCGTCGCTGTGGGGGTGGGGACGGAGTTGAGACTACACCCAAGAGCGAGAAGTGGCATGATGGGACTAGGCACCTGGTGGGGACTCAGCCCACTCTCTTGGTACCTGCGACTCTTCGGCTGCCAATTTCTAGGCATATTTTCCTGCATGGCAGCAAGCAGAGCCACTCAGTCCTGTGCTAAGTGTGGATCTCAAAACAAGTTCAATCTTTGTCCTTTGTTTCTAGTGCCCCTTTTTCCATTTGTGTCTACAGAACAAAGGTTTGCGATTAGGCTCCCAATTAATGCTTTTCGTTTCCAAAACAAGCAGCAGCACCTATTCGGCCAGTGGGCCGTAGTGGCGGAGGACCTCTGTTCTCCACAACACATCGAGCACTAAGTTATCATTCGAACCTTTCTCATCCTATTTCTCTTCACTCTTCTCCATCAAACAAGTACTATCATAGGCTCGTGACAATCCTGCCCGGCTATGCTGCCGTCACTGACGTTTTTCAAAAAGCTTCTTCCTGCCTCAGTAATAAAGGTCGTGCAAAGGATGCAACTCTGGAAAGGACGAAGCAAAAAGTTGTAAGGTAGACGGCAGAATCAGACATGCGAGTCTCAAGCAGTCATCTCTCATGCGACATAAAAGCCGTATCTCAGTAGCTCCATCTCCGAGGACAATATGTAATCTCTCACAAGGGGAAATGTCACAGCTAAAGGACTGGATTTGTTTGGACGCACCGTCTGGATGATTTTATCGAAATCCCAGGCCTTTTCCACATGGTGCTTTCACAGTCCAAACGGTGCGCGGGTTCGTTCTCTAAGACGGAGAGAAGGCCCTCATAATGCAAGCTGTCTGCCTGAGTGTCACCTGCCACGTGCAGAGCGCTTTGTCCAGGGCACAGATGGATTCCCTCTACGCGGCCTCTCTTCATCGGAAAGAAGGCACTATTTGAGACACTCTCAGAATATTATTGCCCTTTCACCTCCTCGCACCTAAGGACCTAAGTGTCAATGAGACTCATTTCCATAATTATCTCCACCTCCCTCCCCCAACTCCACCCCTTAAGCTTACTGTCACTGGAGGCTCTGGAGGCCAGAAACTCCCTGTCTAGGGAACCAGCGACAAGCCCTTTAGGGCTTTGTGTGCATATCACCTGAGTCACTGTTTTCCACTGGGGCTCGGTTTGCCACTCAGGCCTGGTCCCCATCTCTCCACCTCTCCATACAACCCAGCCCCAAAGCTGCCCCTTTTCTCTTCAGTTTAGATATAGCTGAGTCAGCCTATCCCTCCCCCACCCACCTTTTTTCCCTGCCATGTGCTGGGTTAGTGGTCCCTTCAGCTTCTCTCTGTGGTCCATTTCTTGGCCGTTTCGTTGTCTGCAGAAGGTGCCATTGGAGCTTCTTCACCTTTCATGCCTGGAGCCCTTGGCCACCCGGCTATGCCTGGTGAATTCCGTGGGTTGTCAAGAGAGTAGTGAGTGGTCTCTTTGCTCTCTCTGGAATGTGAGTTAATTATACCAGGCTCCACTGCTTTTCAGTGTGATTCATGGCCCCACCCCCAAGGGCCAGCATGCCTACAGGTACCCACTACTTTCAGGCGTAGCTCTGCATCACCTAAACTGTGTCTCATGTCTATTTACACTCTGAGATTCCTGACCCAGAGGAGGCTCAGCTGGCAGAGCACTCTACCGCAAGGATTCTGTTCTGGACTTCACCTTGGGTTTCACTCACTGCAATGGCCGAGTGAAGGTCGAATCCTCTGGAGCCTCTCGTTACTCCCATCTCCACTCCAGTCTCTTCTGGAGCCCTTCTGGTACTCACTGTTCCCTTCTTTCTCCATTTTTCGTAGAGAAGTTAATATTTCCACTTCTCCTCAAAGGACAGATTTTCCTGGGAGCCAATACCTTCATATTCCTTCTCAGAAGGCCCAAAGGGCTCCCTGGGGGGCCCGGCAGTCACCCCTCCCCCAGCATGTGATTTCTCTTTGGTAACACAGGAGTACCTCTACTCACAAGGTTGAAAAAGTAAAGGATTAAAAGAACATATGTTCACGGCTACGCACAATGATGGTCGTATTAAAAAAGAAAGAAAGAGAGAAACTTTACCAGAGGGAATACAGTCAATAATATTGTAATAACTATATGTAATGCCAGGTGGGTAGTCGACTAATCGGGCGGGATCACTTTGTAAATTATGTGTACCCACCACGCAGCACATCTGAAACTAATGCAAAATAAAACGCATGTCAATAATAATTAGTTAATTAAAATAACTAGGTAATTTTAAAAACTAGCTTAGTCATAGGATGACTAGCTTTACCAAGTCATCCTATGACTAAGGGTAAATAAGTTAATGAAGATACCAGAAGGATTGGCGTGCAATGGAAGTAGAAGAAAACTCTGGTAAACAGAAAATGAGATCTGCACCTCAACATAACTCTCAAAATGAATTCCTTTGAAAGAAGAGGCCGGGGTCCGTGTTTTGGTGGTGGGGGTGCAGGTACTGAATGCCCAATGACACACTAGAACTCTCCAGCGTTTTGACTGGTGACTACGTGTGTGGGTACATGTGTGCGGGCATTTACAGGTGCCTTGCGTCTGTGTAAATTAAATGTATAAAGTTGATACAGTTATGAACGTAGGAAAGAGGAATCATCGAAACAGGGAAATAAATGGATAAACGGACGATTCAAGAGGTATCTGAACAATTGCAAGGAAATCATTGACTTACTCATGTGGTAAAGGTTTACAATACTAAACAAATTTACTGGGACCCATAGAAGCTAACAGACCATGAATCAAAACGTGTTTTTATTTCCAACACTAAAATATCTAGTACATACTCCCCAAGTAATTGAGTTTGCTCATTTGATTTAAAGGCAAGTAGGTTTCTGTATTCATTTGCTAGAACTGTGATGAGAAAGCACCGCAAACAAAGCCTAAACGACGGACACTTATTTTCTCATAGTTCTAGAGAGTGGAATTCCTGGATCTATTTGTGGGCAAGGCTGACTTCTTTGGCAGCTTCTCTCTGGCTCTGGATGGGCATCTTCTCCCCGTGTCTTCATACGCTCTTGGCTGTGTCTGTCCAAATTTCCTCTTCTTAGAAGGACACCAGTCATTTCAGAGTAGGATGCACTCTAATGACTTCATCTTAACTTGATGACCTCTTTAAAGATCCTGTCTCCAAATACAGTCACATTCTGAAGTTACAGAGGGTGAGGACTTTAGCGTGTGAATTTTGAGGAGATGCAAGCCAGCCAGCCCGTAACAATTTCTAAGCGTTTGCTTTGAAGAAAGCTAACCTCAAGTAAAACCCAAAAAACAACCACCGTTCTCTGCTGTGCAGGACAAGACAGAAACCAACAGCAAATTATACACGTGTGTGTAATATTATAAATGGCATGCGTGTGAAATAGAAAAGAAATTCATCACTTTCTGTATTTCTATACATCTGTGTAAGGAGTTTTTACCCAAAAGAAACATGAAAACATCCATTGCTGAAAAGGTCCAGATCAATCCAGATCAATTAAAGGCCCCATTAATCTGAGCCCCAGAAGGAAAGATGTGTTTCCCGTTGCGTGTCTATCCCTTCGGATTGTCCCTGAAGAAAGGGACATTAGTGAGTGTCCTCGACTTGTCTGTGAAAGCTTGAGGTGAAGTTGATTAGATCAGGCTGCGAGACAGTTCCAGGGCAACAACGGCCCCACCTCCACGCGACCGGTCTTCCTCCAGCTGCCCCCAGCCTCCAAGGGCAGTCCCCAGGGCCCAGCCTCTGTGGCAACTGTGGATGCGCCTGAGATATCTCGCCTGCTCCCACAAACAGCCCCTCAAGTCCAGACTGAGATGATGGCTCAGCTGGTAGAGCCATGGACACATGTATCTGGCCTTAAGCTCGGCTTCTCTCCGCCATTATTGGGGTCTAGGGATCTGATTTTCTGGAGCTTCCTGCTTTTCTCATCTCCGCTCCAATCTCTCATGTTTCCACCCTGGACCGCTCTTAAAGGACTGTTTGCTTCCTTTCTTCACCAAGGAACAAAATAGTCAAAACAGAAACTACCTGATGACAATTTTTCCTAGGAGAGAAGAGTGCTATTGACATACACTCCAGTAATTTTGTCTCTAAAAACTGAATGGATGTGTTTACTTATTACCGACCTTCTTGAGAACTGGTATTATTCCTGGGAAATCAGTGGAAGAAATACAATTAAAACCCCACACGAAGCCTTGCAAATTAGAAAGCTAATGGAAGGTATTGTTTCAGACCGCAAGGATCGTTCCGGTGTCTTCTGACCGCTTTGAGTGTCCAACGTGGAAAAAACATGAACAATAATCAAATGAATTGTAAAGGAAAGAAATGTAAGATTCAAAACCTGAAAACAAGATAAAAATTAAAAACCTGGAAACAACTCAAGTGTCCATCAACTGGTGACTGTCGTACATCCTAAGGGTACAGCATCCCCCAGCAATAAGTGGCAATGGGCCGCTAATGCATGTGACGGCACGGGCGGCTCGAAGGCGATTCGTGGAGCGGAAGAAGCTAAACAGAAATGACTGCGTATTACAGGATTGGATCTGTGTGGAATTTTCGGAAAACTCAAGACTATTGAGACCGATTGGATGGGTGTTTGCGCTGATCTGGGAATAAGAGTGAGTCCTGACTGCCTGTAGGCATGGGGGAACTTGTCAGCATGATGAAAGTGTTTTAACATGGACTCAGGGTGAAGCTTGCACAACTATATACATTTATTAAAAGTCACTGAATTGTACGCTTACTAGGGATGGTTTTATGTCATTAAATGGTAAAACGTGTAACAACGCATGAACAGAGGAAATGGTCAGTGTTTCAACGCCAAAGGGTCGAATTTTATTCATAGAACGACAGGAAACTATTGAATCATGCAAGTAGTACGACTAGATTGACATTTGCAGACCAAATGTCTATGTTTCCATTCTTGACCCGTGCTGCTTGAAACACTAAGCACGACGTTACTGTGAGTTTCCTTAACAAGGGTCTGTGTGGACTGGGTATGATGGTCACACAGAATTCCTACAGTGTTTCCCTTGAAACAGCTCTCTCCCTCCAAATTCGTAAGTCACCTGCAAAACAGCTTCCTCTCAAGTCCTGTTACCCATGGAACAGACTTAGGTCCCTTTGAAAACACTGAGAGAATGTCCGGGAAAAAAAGTCCATGGAAAGAAGGGTGACTGACTGAGGAGCAGAAGGAGCATGGAGGGGACATGCCGAGCAGCCCAGCACGTGAACCACCCCGGGACCGCCTCCCAAATAGCCACGGAAATCAGGCCCGCAGTCCCGGTCAGGTGTCCGTTCTTCCTTTTGCACGGACTGTACCCAAACTGAACATTTAATACGCTTTTACCTTTATTGCATTTCTTTTCTAAAAGCGGCCGTGTCGGCCCTCTCCCTTCTTTTGTACTGTGTATGGCGAATGCACCAGTCGTCAGCTTGGGCTTTCTGGTGGCAAAGGGATAACAGGATCGTGACAGACAAGCTGAACCCAGCGCGCTCTGAGAGCCTTGTCCCGTGATGATTGTCCGGAGCACGTACGTCATGGACATATCTGTGTGTCTGAGGACGGGGTGGTGGGACGCGGGGTGACTCACGTGGTCGTACCTCTCTGGAAAAGTGTGAATGTGCAGAAGGCTAATGGCCAAATGCCACAGACCCCGAAGCGACAGAGACATACCCCTGCTGCCGCCTTCACACCTCTACCTGGGTCCGGACGCCCCACCTTGGAGAGCTCCCCCAACGGTCCTGCTGCAGAAAAGCACCAGCTTCCTCTTGGGAAAGGCGACCATAGTCTCCTGTGAATTCAGGTGTCCCTCTGCCCACCTCGCCCGCTGAACTCCAGACGCAGCCTGGCCTGCACCGGCAGGAAGGGGCGGCGGAGGCAGGGTTCGAGTGACGGATACGGGGTGCAGTACAGGCAGGGACACGGGGCCGATGCACTTTCCACCGCCCCCCACCCCCGCCCCGTCTCCCGCACACACCAGCACAAGCCTTCTTTGGAAGGCCACCCTCTGGAGCAGTGACAGCAAGATCTCTGCTCTGAGGGCTGTGGCAGAGCAACCACGGATCAGACACTGTGTGTGGGGAGCAGGGAACCCTGTCCTTGTCACCTCGGCACCCACAGAGCCGGTGCCCACTCTGGCTTCCACCCTCTAATGCTCCCCCCACCCCTCACTCGCCATTGTGCCCCTTCCGACACAGGGCCCTCTCTGCCCCTGATCCATTTTAACCACTGGATCCCACACTGTCAGGGCCACCTGTCACCCACACCCCCACCTGCCTCTTCCCTTCTGCCCCTGGACCACAACCAGCTTCTGAATCCGACCCTCCTGCGCTTGCCACCTCATCTTCAGGCCCTCGCCCCTCACTGCCCGCCACCTCCTGCGACCCAGCTTTCACAGGGACGGGCCTATCCCAGGGCCTGCACGGGTTAGGAGGGAGGATGGCCATGGCAGGCCGCTCTGGCTGGGAAGGACTGCAAACAGGTCAAGAATGGATCACCAGTTCAAGAGAGACGGACCCCAGGAGACCCTCAGCAGGACAGGCTGCAAGAAGGGTGGCAGGACTGGGGACCTGCCACCTCAGGAGCGAGAGCCCCTTGCCCGGTCCAGGGCATCAGCAGAGAACCCAGGGCGCGGGGTGCCCCAGGGCCCGTCCCGTGCTCCATTGAAAAGCACGTTCGAAATGCAAGGGCACCTCCGTTCCAGGGCCTTCCCCACTGGAAAGCAGGACAGGCAGGGTCCAGAGGCGGGCGGCACAGAGCCGCGACTGTGTCTGGCCCCGGGCAAGCCCCGGGCCCACCGCAAACCAGAGGTGTTTCCAGGACAAGGCGGGCGTGAAATCTGAAGAACAAGGGGGTCACCGACCGGATTCTAAACACAAAACGCCAGTGGTGTGTGGGGCTAACGCGGCGAGAAAAGTCCACCCAGGGGTGTCCTCACGCACAGGTGTGGACCAAACGCACAGCGTCCCAGTGCTCACGATGCTGCCTCCTTCCCTCGACAGGGCAGGGCACGAATGCCACATTCTGCCACAAAGCAGCCTTGAGGTCAAAATACCCTGCAGCCAGCAACGGGAAGGTCAAAGACGCCGTCACCGATGCCAGGGACTCCGATGTTCCAGGGTCCGCCTGTGTTTCAGGCCACCATCCCCCACGCCAGGGGGTCCCCTGCCTCCGGGACAAGAGTCTCCGAGCCCGGGACCAGGAATCGGCAGAGACGCGTGGGCACGCGAGGCTCGGTTCGCCACAGGTTCCAGACAAGGGTAAACTCAAAGCTGAGAGAGGGCAGGACAAAAAGAGCCACGGCCCCAAACCAAGCCGCGTCAGGCCGCGCGCTGACCCGCAGACTGCGAAACATCAGAGCCGCCTCCGTGGGGCAGACGGAGGTCATCCCCGGCCACCCAGCTTCACCTGACGAGTTCGAAGGATGCTTTCCATCACCATCCTGAATTCATCGTCCACCCCAGGCACCCAGTGTGGCGTCTCTAGGAGACACATTTGCACGCAAGTGACATACTCTGTGGGCCCCCACGCCGGCGGGCCTCTCAAGAGGAGCGGCCTTGCCCGCGCTCAGCAGGGATTCGTAGCAACATCTGTCTCTCTGGCGGCCAAGTGCGGTGAACCCCCGGGGCTCAGTGTGGGGGCGTACATTCATGGCATCCCGCGACGAGGGGCTCGGGGCCTGGAAGGGTCCTCTTCGGTCTCCCTGGGGCCTGCGTGCTGCTCACACGTCACCGGGGAGGCGGTCACAGGGCCGTTCCACACCTGCCCACGTCCAGGTCTCTTCATGCGCCTGCTCATAGGCCCCACTCCCTAAAATCGTCGCGCTTAACACATTTCTAGAAGAACAATAGGAGATACTAGAAAACGTTCGGAAGCTTCCCTGCGTGAGAAGGAGAACTCCGCCCAACGACATAGGTAAGCCAGCCTCGTCCTGCTCCCTTGTCGTCTTTAACGTCACGCGGCGGCGTGGAGGGGGTGCGCGTAAGGACATGGCGAGGGGGGACACGACTGGCCGCCCCACCAGCTCTCGGGACTGGCCACGTGGTCTGCCTGTTGGTGTCCCCCCTCAAACTCCTACGTCGAAACCTAACGCCTCGTGCCACGGCGTTGGGATGCGGGGTCTTCAGGCGGAGCCGTCTCCGATGGGATGGGCGCCCTCGCAAAGCGGCCCAGGCGGCTACAGCGATCCTCCATGCTATGAGGTCAGGGTGGGGCGAACAGGGGCCGTCAGCCGCACGGCCTGAGCCCACTGGCACCCTGATCTTGGAATTTCGTCCTCCAGCACTGCGAGAGCTGAGTTCATGCTGTTTATAGGCCATCGGTTTGGGTTATTTTGTTATAGCAGCCTGAACGGACTAAGACATTGCATAAGGGACAAGTGGCCTCTTATTTCTCAAAATTTGGAGCTAGGGGTTTGGGGCAGCTGGGCCCTGCGCTCAGAGGGGCAGGAGAAACAGAGACGCCGGTGAGGCACAGCGGCCAGCTGTCCCCAAGGGCCCTCCTCGCCCATCCCTGCTGGTGGCGGGTCCACCCGCAGCAGGGCCTCCTCCCCAGGCCTCGTCAGCTCCACGGAAGGGACCGGATACACCAGCGCTGCGGGGAGCCACGGGACGCCGCGGGGAGCCGGCAGGGACGCGGCTGTCAGGCCGCCACCCACCTGGCCCACGGACATGCGTCGCTTACTCAGTGGCCTGTGTAAGGTTCCAGAACATTCTTCCTCACCCAACCCCAGAGACGGCCCAGGCACCCAGCGTGAAGCGCACGAGCTGGGGGGCGCCCAGGGCCAGCTGCGTGACCCCGCGCCCTCGGGCAAGGCCGGGAGAGGGGGAGGCGGGGCGCTCACTCCTCCCTTCCTCTCCCTGGAAACAGGGCCAGGCGAAGGCGGAGCAGAAACGGTCTGGCCAGCCGACCGGAGGGGAGGGGCACGTGGCACGCGCAGCTTTAAACAAGGCACCTGGGTGTCTCCGCCTGGCGTTCGGGCTCCTGGGCTCCTTGCCGGCTCCCGCAGCGGGGCCCTACTTCCGAGCTAGGGACACACTGCTCGACCCCCGCGCGGGCACAGCTCCCGCGGGCCGCAGCCCAGAGCGGCGTCGGGAGCAGCGGCGACGTGGGCGCCTCGCGGCTGGGCGCACACGCGGCTGCTGAGCGCGCAGCGGGAGGTGGGCGCGGCCGCGCGGGCACCGGGCCGACCGGCCCCGCGTCCCGCCAGCAGCCCCGCCGCCGCCGCGTGCGTGTCGCCTCGCCTGTGGCTCCACTCTGAACGCGGCGAGCGGCCTCCCCGCCGAGTGCGCACCTTGGGGAAGCGAAGGCCCTGCCCTGCGCGCCGACTCTTCCCGCCGCGCGGCTCGCTGGCGGTGGCGCTCTCGCAGGTCGAAGGGGCAGGTCGAAGGGGCGATGGTCCCCCTCGCAGCCACAGGGCATCGTGGCCAAATGAGGCAGAGAGTGAGGAAAAGGCTTGGGATGGCCAAGACACCTGCTGGTGAATGACTGCGACACTGTGGAGGGCAGGCTTCCATCCAGGTGACGCGGGAGCGGGTCCTCTCTGGCAGCTTCGGGAGCGTCCCGCAGGGGGCGTTTCGGGCTGGAATATCCCTCTTTGTAAGTGCTCTGCGTCTTCCCCACGCCGACCTTTATGCCATCGTGCAGGAGGACCTTGTCCTCGGTGCGTGCCGTTGGCCTCTAGCGTATTTCAGTCCTTGGATCTTTATGTGCTGATCTGTGTGGGGCCTAGAAGCAGGATAGGGCATGAGTATTTTACCTGTTCTATCTACGGTTTAACTTTGAACTTGACAGTGAGGTCTCCCTATTGAGTGCTTACCTTCATAATGGAAGCTCGTGCCATGGGGACAGTTCACACTGGCTGGCTTGATTGCATTATTAACGGTTAAAAGGCCGCCAGCCATTATTAGTCTATGTTTCATCATGCTTTTCTAAAATAGATTTTTAAGACATTCGACCTTGAATTTTAAAAATGATGCTTTCCAGAAAAATGATAAAATCCGAGAAACAAAAATACCCGAACAACCAGGAGTAATTTTAGATGTCATGTTTTGTGCCAGACATGATTTACTTCTTAGAAGATTACAAGAAAATTGTTTGACCTCAATGCTGTAATGTTTTTAAAATTTATTGTACATATAAGAAGTACAATCTATAAAGCTAATTATATAGTATATGATAGAAAGGGATCTTTGGCTTATTCATGTAATAAAATTCAAAATAAATAGATAATGCTACTAGGAAATCATGTTAGATATGGAATACCAATGTGAATTAAGAAGCATACTTCTGTTTACTTTTCGATTGTATGACAGATGTAGTCCCTCGACAAAAGAAACATTTGAATATTATCTAGCTTCTGAAATTATTATCAATTGGAAAAAAGATGATATTGATATAGAAATGCCGGTGGCCAGCTGTGTGATAAGGCACAGCAGTGGCAGGTGGGCCATAAGGTTGTGGAATCCATTATTTCCATTAAAAAAGTGATCATGTTACACGGTTTCCTGGGTGCAGCCTGTGTCCCCAACTCATTGAACTGGAAAGTCCCAATATTTGTATATTTTGCCCCGATTGTGGATATTTGTTTTCTCCTACTTTGAATTTGTGTTGGTATTTCTCTCCAGAAATAGTCCCTAATATGAAAAATTAGAACAGCATGTAATGGTTTTGAGCCTCAAACCCCTCAAGAAATCGATAGTTTTGTCAAAACGTCTCTCTAAAATGTTCTATTAGAAAGTCAACAATAAAAGGATGGGGAAAGTCCAGAAAATGGGAGGTTCTGTGCTTAGTATTTCAGCAAATTGTCTGGGGAGCTCTCAGCAAGGCCAAGTCCCCACTGGGCAAGTCAGGGCTGGGAAAGGAAGCTTTTCACTCACCATTTCCGCAGCCCCTACAGGGTCGCGAGACCTGGGTGGTGTCCCCTTTGTGCGGCTGGACCTGCAGTAAACGAAGCTCGGTTTCTCACACAGGATGAGGGAGTTTTCCGCACTCCCGAAGCACCAGTTGGTCCTTGAGCGAGTCGGGCGCCCTCTGCTGGCCGTTAATGAGCAGCGAACGAAGGGCCTACGGTTTAGCGATTGCCGCGCGCCCCCTTGTGGCCATCTTCCAAAACCACATGAATTCTTGGAACCCGGGTCTCTGCTGGCGGTCCCCTGTGTGCTCAGCTCCAGTCATGCCTGTTCTCCTTCAGGGTAATTGAGAAGGCTAAAGCAGAGCGGAGAGTGAGGCCTCCAGTAAGAACCACACCTCTCATCCTAATGTTTTAAATATTATAAATCCAATTTTGAAGAAAATTGCTTGTAATCAAATGGCTGGTGTTTTTTAAAATATTACACATGATCATTTACAACTTCTCTTGTAGCCATGAAAAATTATAATGTATGTTTACATCGATTACCTTTCTCTCAAATCACCTGTATCTGGTACATGTTGGTATTATTGTTAGTCCAGTGATTATTAAATTATGTTGATAGTCACCTGAATGGCATGCATGGGCCAGATGCCAAGGAGACAAGTGAGGTATCGTCTCACCCCATAGATATCTTACAGACTCCTCTTTTCTAAGGATTAATCAGATCACCAAAGGCAATATCTCTGGCAGGAAAAAGAGAGTCATACTTAGTGCATAAATAAAAGCGAACACATTAGTGAGCGAATAGGGTGGACTAAACACTCATGTTTCAGTCTCTTGGTTTTCAGTTGGTGTCCAGATTATTACATGCCATAATTTGGGCAATTGAAATGCAAATAGAGCCCACTATGCCATACCATGAGTAGAATGGAGGATGCATGGAAAAAACAAGAAGTGTCTTTATTCATTAACTTTAAAAATATTAGTAGTTTTAGTGATATGTAATTCACAAAGTGCAAAAATATTGTTTCAAGGTGTACAATTCAATAGCTGAATATATTTATAAGGTGTACAATCATCATGGCTATCTAATTTCAGTTCATTGCCATCACTCACAAAGAAACCCCATACCCGTTAAGCAGTCACCTCCCATTCCTCCCTCTCCTTAGCAATAGGCAACCACTAGTATACTTTGTTTTAGGATTTCCTTACTCCGCGTATTTAATATAAACGTGCTCAAAGTCACATCTCAAGAAAGAGAACAGTCAAGGATGGACCCAGCACACAGGGGCCATCATCAAAGACCCGGGCCCCGAGAAATCATGTAGCTCCGTACGACGACCACAAGGGGGCGCGCAACGACCGCTAAACCGTAGGCCCAGAGCCTCGTTTGCTGCTCATCAAACGGCCAGTAGAGGGCGCGCGGCTCGCGCCAGGACCAACTGGCGCCTAAGTGGCTGCGGGAAACGGCCTCATCCTGCATGCTGGTGAGAAGCCAAGAAGCCGAGCTTGGTTGCCGAAGGTCAGGCTGGGTGAAGAGGACGGTGCTCCTGAGCACCCACTGAGGGCAGCAGAAATAGTAAAAAGTTGCCTTTCCCAGCCCTCATTTGCCCAGTGCGAACTTGGCCTGGCTGAGATTGCTCCAGACAAGTCGTGTGCAGATCGTGGTTTCGAACATTTCTATCAGCGGGAACCAGGTCTCCCTGGAGAAGTGACACATACAGGGCCGTGCCAGGGAACATGCACAGTGAATCTGGGAGCGTCTAAGAGACTGCTCACAACATGAGGAGGTGCGGCAGAAGGATACCGGGCAAGTTTGAGCATCAAAATAAAATGACGGTAACGAATTAAAGCATACTACTAAACGAAATAGCAATTCATGAGCCCCCACTGTCTACCTACGTAAATGGGTAGAAGGACGTTTCACTTTGAAGGGGTAACTTACGAATGTAGAAGCAAGGATGTAATTAGCGCTAGGATGATTGCAATGATAATAGGTAATCATAACGACATAACTACAAGGTTAAGCAAGGGTGTTTAATCCCAGTACGAACTCGGGACTAGCTACGCTACCCCCAACTTGGAATAAAGGGCACACCGGCCATCCAGGAGTCGTTTTCTAAACCCATTTCATGGAGACTCAGGACACCGGCGTCTCTTTTTGATAACTCGCTTTCTCGTGGCTCTGCACTTTCAGCAACGCGCCCCTGGGCCGAGCCGGGGCGCTAGGCAAGCGAGGAGGAAGCGCACAGTGTTTTGAATGGCAGGGCCACCTGTGAGCACAAGCTGAGTCCCTGACGACCCAGGAGACCACAGAGGACTTGACCAAGCCCAAGGCCAACGGCACGCACCGAGCACAAGGTCCTCCTGCACGATGGCATAAAGGTCGGCGTGGGGACAACGCAGAGCACTTACAAAGAGGGATATTCCAGCCCGAAACGCCCCCTGCGGGACGCTCCCGAAGCTCCCACAGAGGACCCGCTCCCGCGTCACCTGGATGGAAACCTGCCCTCCACAGTGTCGCAGTCATTCGCCAGCAGGTGTCTTGGCCATCCCAAGCCTTTTCCTCACTCTCTGCCTCATTTGGCCACGATGCCCTGTGGCTGCGAGGGGGACCATCGCCCCTTCGACCTGCCCCTTCGACCTGCGAGAGCGCCACCGCCAGCGAGCCGCGCGGCGGGAAGAGTCGGCGCGCAGGGCAGGGCCTTCGCTTCCCCAAGGTGCGCACTCGGCGGGGAGGCCGCTCGCCGCGTTCAGAGTGGAGCCACAGGCGAGGCGACACGCACGCGGCGGCGGCGGGGCTGCTGGCGGGACGCGGGGCCGGTCGGCCCGGTGCCCGCGCGGCCGCGCCCACCTCCCGCTGCGCGCTCAGCAGCCGCGTGTGCGCCCAGCCGCGAGGCGCCCACGTCGCCGCTGCTCGCGACGCCGCTCTGGGCTGCGGCCCGCGGGAGCTGTGCCCGCGCGGGGGTCGAGCAGTGTGTCCCTAGCTCGGAAGTAGGGCCCCGCTGCGGGAGCCGGCAAGGAGCCCGAACGCCTGGCGGGGACACGCAGGTGCCTTGTTTAAAGCTGCGCGTGCCACGTGCCCCTCCCCTCCGGTCGGCCGGCCAGACCGTTTCTGCTCCGCCTTCGCCTGGCCCTGTTTCCAGGGAGAGGAAGGGAGGAGTGAGCGCCCCGCCTCCCCCTCTCCCGGCCTTGCCCGAGGGCGCGGGGTCACGCAGCTGGCCCTGGGCGCCCCCCAGCTCGTGCGCTTCACGCTGGGTGCCTGGGCCCTCTCTGGGGTTGGGTGAGGAAGAATGTTCTGGAACCTTACACAGGCCACTGAGTAAGCGACGCATGTCCGTGGGCCAGGTGGGTGGCGGCCTGACAGCCTTGTCCCTGCCGGCTCCCCGCGGCGCCCCGCTGCTCCCCGCGGCTCCCCACAGCGCCGGTGTTTCCGGTCCCTTCCGTGGGAGCTGACGAGGCCTGGGGAGGAGGCCCTGCTGCGGGTGGACCCGCCACCAGCAGGGATGGGCGAGGAGGGCCCTTGGGGACAGCTGGCCGCTGTGCCTCACCGGCGTCTCTGTTTCTCCTGCCCCTCTGAGCGCAGGGCCCAGCTGCCCCAAACCCCTAGCTCCAAATTTTGAGAAATAAGAGGCCACTTGTCCCTTATGCAATGTCTTAGTCCGTTCAGGCTGCTATAACAAAATAACCCAGACCGATGGCCTATAAACAGCATGAACTCAGCTCTCGCAGTGCTGGAGGACGAAATTCCAAGATCAGGGTGCCAGTGGGCTCAGGCCGAGCGGCTGACGGCCCCTGTTCGCCCCACCCTGACCTCATAGCATGGAGGATCGCTGTAGCCGCCTGGGCCGCTTTGCGAGGGCGCCGATCCCATCGGAGACGGCTCCGCCTGAAGACCCCGCATCCCAACGCCGTGGCACGAGGCGTTAGGTTTCGACGTAGGAGTTTGAGGGGGGACGCCAACAGGCAGACCACGTGGCCAGTCCCGAGAGCTGGTGGGGCGGCCAGTCGTGTCCCCCCTCGCCATGTCCTTACACGCACCCCCTCCACGCCGCCGCGTGTCGTTAAAGACGACAAGGGAGCAGGACGAGGCTGGCTTACCTATGTCGTTGGGCGGAGTTCTCCTTCTCACGCAGGGAAGCTTCCGAACGTTTTCTAGTATCTCCTATTGTTCTAGAAATGTGTTAAGCGCGACGATTTTAGGGAGTGGGGCCTATGAGCAGGCGCATGAAGAGGCCTGGACGTGGGCAGGTGTGGAACGGCCCTGTGACCGCCTCCCCGGTGACGTGTGAGCAGCACGCAGGCCCCAGGGAGACCGAAGAGGACCCTTCCAGGCCCCGAGCCCCTCGTCGCGGGATGCCATGAATGTACGCCCCCACACCGAGCCGCGGCGGTCCACCGCACTTGGCCGCCAGAGAGACAGATGTTGCTACGAATCCCTGCTGAGCGCGGGCAAGGCCGCTCCTCTTGAGAGGCCCGCCGGCGTGGGGGCCCACAGAGTATGTCACTTGCGTGCAAACGCGTCTCCTAGAGACGCCACACTGGGTGCCTGGGGTGGACGATGAATTCAGGATGGTGATGGAAAGCATCCTTCGAACTCGTCGGGTGAAGCTGGGTGGCCGGGGATGACCTCCGTCTGCCCCACGGAGGCGGCTCTGATGTTTCGCAGTCTGCGGGTCAGCGCGCGGCCTGACGCGGCTTGGTTTGGGGCTGTGGCTCTTTTTGTCCTTCCCTCTCTCAGCGGACGGAAACCCTGAGACGAGGGGCTCCTCCCGCTTTGAGTTTACCCTTGTCTGGAACCTGTGGCGAACCGAGCCTCGCGTGCCCACGCGTCTCTGCCGATTCCTGGTCCCGGGCTCGGAGACTCTTGTCCCGGAGGCAGGGGATCCCCTGGCGTGGGGGATGGTGGCCTGAAACACAGGCGGACCCTGGAACATCGGAGTCCCTGGCATCGGTGACGGCGTCTTTGACCTTCCCGTTGCTGGCTGCAGGGTATTTTGACCTCAAGGCTGCTTTGTGGCAGAATGTGGCAATCGTGCCCTGCCCTGTCGAGGGAAGGAGGCAGCATCGTGAGCACTGGGACGCTGTGCGTTTGGTCCACACCTGTGCGTGAGGACACCCCTGGGTGGACTTTTCTCGCCGCGTTAGCCCCACACACCACTGGCGTTTTGTGTTTAGAATCCGGTCGGTGACCCCCTTGTTCTTCAGATTTCACGCCCGCCTTGTCCTGGAAACACCTCTGGTTTGCGGTGGGCCCGGGGCCTGCCCGGGGCCAGACACAGCCGCGGCTCCCTGCCGCCCGCCTCTGGACCCTGCCTGTCCTGCTTTCCAGTGGGGAAGGCCCTGGAACGGAGGTGCCCTTGCATTTCGAACGTGCTTTTCAATGGAGCACGGGACGGGCACTGGGGCACCCCGCGCCCTGGGTTCTCTGCTGATGCCCTGGACCGGGCAAGGGGCTCTCGCTCCTGAGGTGGCAGGTCCCCAGTCCTGCCTCCCCTCTTGCAGCCTGTCCTGCTGAGGGTCTCCCGGGGTCCGTCTCTCTTGAACTGGTGATCCATTCTTGACCTGTTTGCAGTCCTTCCCAGCCAGAGCGGCCTGCCATGGCCATCCTCCCTCCTAACCCGTGCAGGCCCTGGGATGGGCCCGTCGCTGTGAAAGCTGGGTCGCAGGAGGTGGCGGGCAGTGAGGGGCGAGGGCCTGAAGATGAGGTGGCATGCGCAGGAGGGTCGGATTCAGAAGCTGGTTGTGGTGTCTGGGGGCAGAAGGGAAGAGGCAGGTGGGGGTGTGGGTGACAGGTGGCCCTGACGGTGTGGGATCCAGTGGTTAAAATGGATCAGGGGCAGAGAGGGCCCTGTGTCGGAGGGGGCGCAATGGCGAGTGAGGGGTGGGGGGTGCAGCAGAGGGTGGAAGCCAGAGTGGGCACCGGCTCTGTGGGTGCCGAGGTGACAAGGACAGGGTACCCTGCTCCCCACACACAGTGTCTGATCCGTGGTTGCTCTGCCACAGCCCTCAGAGCAGAGATCTTGCTGTCACTGCTCCAGAGGGTGGCCTTCCAAAGAAGGCTTGTGCTGGTGTGTGCGGGAGACGGGGCGGGGGTGAGGGGCGGTGGAAAGTGCATCGGCCCCCGTGTCCCTGCCTGTACTGCACCCCGTATCCGTCACTCGAACCCTGCCTCCGCCGCCCCTTCCTGCCGGTGCAGGCCAGGCTGCGTCTGGAGTTCAGCGGGCGAGGTGGGCAGAGGGACACCTGAATTCACAGGAGACCATGGTCGCCTTTCCCAAGAGGAAGCTGCTGCTTTTCTGCAGCAGGACCGTTGGGGGAGCTCTCCAAGGTGGGGCGTCCGGACCCAGGTAGAGGTGTGAAGGCGGCAGCAGGGGTATGTCTCTGTCGCTTCGGGGTCTGTGGCATTTGGCCATTAGCCTTCTGCACATTCACACTTTTCCAGAGAGGTACGACCACGTGAGTCACCCCGCGTCCCACCACCCCGTCCTCAGACACACAGATGTGTCCATGACGTACGTGCTCCGGACAATCATCACGCGCCAAGGCTCTCAGAGCGCGCTGGGTTCAGCTTGTCTGTCACGATCCTGTTATCCCTTTGCCACCAGAAAGCCCAAGCTGACGACTGGTGCATTCGCCATACCCAGTACAAAAGAAGAGAGAGGGCCGACACGGCCGCTTTTAGAAAAGAAATGCAATAAAGGTAAAAGCGTATTAAATGTTCAGTTTGGGTACAGTCCGTGCAAAAGGAAGAACGGACACCTGACCGGGACTGCAGGCCTGATTTCCGTGGCTATTTGGGAGGCGGTCCCGGGGTGGTTCACGTGCTGGGCTGCTCGCATGTCCCCTCCACGCTCCTTCTGCTCCTCAGTCAGTCACCCTTCTTTCCATGGTCTTTTTTTCCCGGACATTCTCTCAGTGTTTTCAAAGGGACCTAAGTCTGTTCCGTGGGTAACAGGACTTGAGAGGAAGCTGTTTTGCAGGTGACTTACGAATTTGGAGGGAGAGAGATGTTTCAAGGGAAACACTGTAGGAATTCTGTGTGACCATCATACCCAGTCCACACAGACCCTTGTTAAGGAAACTCACAGTAACGTCGTGCTTAGTGCTTCAAGCAGCACGGGTCAAGAATGGAAACATAGACATTTGGTCTGCAAATGTCAATCTAGTCGTACTACTTGCATGAATCAATTGTTTCCTGTCGTTCTATGAATAAAATTCAACCCTTATGCGTTGAAACACTGACCATTTCCTCTGTTCATGCGTTGTTACACGTTTTACCATTTAATGACATAAAACCATCCCTAGTAAGCGTACAATTCAGTGACTTTTAATAAATGTATATAGTTGTGCAAGCTTCACCCTGAGTCCATGTTAAAACACTTTCATCATGCTGAAAAGTTCCCCCATGCCTACAGGCAGTCAGGACTCACTCTTATCCCCAGATCAGCACAAACACCCATCCAATCGGTCTCAATAGTCTTGAGTTTTCCGAAAATTCCACACAGATCCAATCCTGTAATACGCAGTCTTTTCTGTTTAGCTTCTTCCGCTCCACGAATCGCCTTCGAGCCGCCCGTGCCGTCACATGCATTAGCGGCCCATTGCCACTTATTGCTGGGGGATGCTGTGCCCTTAGGATGTACGACAGTCACCAGTTGATGGACACCTGAGTTGTTTCCAGGTTTTTAATTTATATCTTGTTTTCAGGTTTTGAATCTTACATTTCTTTACAATTCATTTGATTATTGTTCATGTTTTTTCCACGTTGGACACTCAAAGCGGTCAGAAGACACCGGAACGATCCTTGCGGTCAAAACAATACCTTCCATTAGCTTTCTAATTTGCAAGGCTTCGTGTGGGGTTTTAATTGTATTTCTTCCACTGATTTCCCAGGAATAATACCAGTTCTCAAGAAGGTCGGTAATAAGTAAACACATCCATTCAGTTTTTAGAGACAAAATTACTGGAGTGTATGTCAATAGCACTCTTCTCTCCCAGGAAAAATTGTCATCAGGTAGTTTCTGTTTTGACTATTTTGTTGCTTGGTGAAGAAAGGAAGCAAACAGTCCTTTAAGAGCAGTCCAGGGTGGAAACACGAGAGATTGGAGCGGGGATAAGAAAAGCAGGAAGCTCCAGAAAATCAGATCCCTAGACCCCAATAATGGCGGAGGGAAGCCGAGCTTAAGGCCAGATATGTGTGTCCATGGCTCTACCAGCTGAGCCGTCATCTCAGTCTGGACTTGAGGGGCTGTTTGTGGGAGCAGGCGAGATATCTCAGGCGTATCCACAGTTGCCACAGAGGCTGGGCCCTGGGGACTGCCCTTGGAGGCTGGGGGCAGCTGGAGGAAGACCGGTCGCGTGGGGGTGGGGCCGTTGTTGCCCTGGAACTGTCTCGCAGCCTGATCTAATCAACTTCACCTCAAGCTTTCACAGACAAGTCGAGGACACTCACTAATGTCCCTTTCTTCAGGGACAATCCGAAGGGATAGACACGCAACGGGAAACACATCTTTCCTTCTGGGGCTCAGATTAATGGGGCCTTTAATTGATCTGGACCTTTTCAGCAATGGATGTTTTCATGTTTCTTTTGGGTAAAAACTCCTTACACAGATGTATAGAAATACAGAAAGTGATGAATTTCTTTTCTATTTCACACGCATGCCATTTATAATATTACACACACGTGTATAATTTGCTGTTGGTTTCTGTCTTGTCCTGCACAGCAGAGAACGGTGGTTGTTTTTTGGGTTTTACTTGAGGTTAGCTTTCTTCAAAGCAAACGCTTAGAAATTGTTACGGGCTGGCTGGCTTGCATCTCCTCAAAATTCACACGCTAAAGTCCTCACCCTCTGTAACTTCAGAATGTGACTGTATTTGGAGACAGGATCTTTAAAGAGGTCATCAAGTTAAGATGAAGTCATTAGAGTGCATCCTACTCTGAAATGACTGGTGTCCTTCTAAGAAGAGGAAATTTGGACAGACACAGCCAAGAGCGTATGAAGACACGGGGAGAAGATGCCCATCCAGAGCCAGAGAGAAGCTGCCAAAGAAGTCATCCTTGCCCACAAATAGATCCAGGAATTCTACTCTCTAGAACTATGAGAAAATAAGTGTCCGTCATTTAGGCTTTGTTTGCGGTGCTTTCTCATCACAGTTCTAGCAAACGAATACAGAAACCTACTTGCCTTTAAATCAAATGAGCAAACTCAATTACTTGGGGAGTATGTACTAGATATTTTAGTGTTGGAAATAAAAACACGTTTTGATTCATGGTCTGTTAGCTTCTATGGGTCCCAGTAAATTTGTTTAGTATTGTAAACCTTTACCACATGAGTAAGTCAATGATTTCCTTGCAATTGTTCAGATACCTCTTGAATCGTCCGTTTATCCATTTATTTCCCTGTTTCGATGATTCCTCTTTCCTACGTTCATAACTGTATCAACTTTATACATTTAATTTACACAGACGCAAGGCACCTGTAAATGCCCGCACACATGTACCCACGCACGTAGTCACCAGTCAAAACGCTGGAGAGTTCTAGTGTGTCATTGGGCATTCAGTACCTGCACCCCCACCACCAAAACACGGACCCCGGCCTCTTCTTTCAAAGGAATTCATTTTGAGAGTTACGTTGAGGTGCAGATCTCATTTTCTGTTTACCAGAGTTTTCTTCTACTTCCATTGCACGCCAATCCTTCTGGTATCTTCATTAACTTCCTTACCCTTAGTCATAGGATGACTCAGTAAAGCTAGTCATCCTATGACTAAGCTAGTTTTTAAAATTACCTAGTTATGTTAATTAACCAATTATCGTTGACATGCGATTTTATTTTGCATTAGTTTCAGATGTGCTGCGTGGTGGGTATACATAATTTACAAAGTGATCCCGCCCGATTAGTCGACTACCCACCTGGCATTACATATAGTTATTACAATATTATTGACTGTATTCCCTCTGGTAAAGTTTCTCTCTTTCTTTCTTTTTTAATATGACGATCGTTGTGCTTAGCCGTGAACATATGTTCTTTTAATTCTTTACTTTTTCAACCTTGTGAGTAGAGGTACTCCTGTGTTACCAAAGAGAAATCACATGCTGGGGGAGGGGTGACTGCCGGGCCCCCCAGGGAGCCCTTTGGGCCCTCTGAGAAGGAATATGAAGGTATTGGCTCTCGGGAAAATCTGTCCTTTGAGGAGAAGTGGAAATATTAACTTCTCTACGAAAAATGGAGAAAGAAGGGAACAGTGAGTACCAGAAGGGCTCCAGAAGAGACTGGAGTGGAGATGGGAGTAACGAGAGGCTTCAGCCATTGCAGTGAGTGAAACCCAAGGTGAAGTCCAGAACAGAATCCTTGCGGTAGAGTGCTCTGCCAGCTGAGCCTCCTCTGGGTCAGGAATCTCAGAGTGTAAATAGACATGAGACACAGTCTAAGTGATGCAGAGCTACGCTGGAAAGTAGCGGGTACCTGTAGGCATGCTGGCCCTTGGGGATGGGGCCGTGAATCACACTGAAAAGCAGTGGAGCCTGGTATAATTAACTCACATTCCAGAGAGAGCAAAGAGACCACTCACTACTCTCTTGACAACCCACGGAATTCACCAGGCATAGCCAGGTGGCCAAGGGCTCCAGGCACGAAAGGTGAAGAAGCTCCAATGGCACCTTCTGCAGACAACGAAACGGCCAAGAAATAGACCACAGAGAGAAGCTGAAGGGACCACTAACCCAGCACAAGGGAGAAAAAAAAGGATGGGGGGGATAGGCTGACTCAGCTATATCTAAACTGAAGAGAAAAGGGGCAGCTTTGGGGCTGGGTGTATGGAGAGGTGGAGAGATGGGGACCAGGCCTGAGTGGCAAACCGAGCCCAGTGGAAGACAATGACTCAGGTGATATGCACACAAAGACCTAAAGGGCTTGTCGCTGGTTCCCTAGACAGGGAGATTCTGGCCTCCAGAACCTCCAGTGACAGTAAGCTTAAGGGGTGGAGTTGGGGGAGGGAGGTGGAGATAATTATGGAAATGAGTCTCATTGACACTTAGGTCTTTTGGTGGGAGGAGGTGAAAGGGCAATAATATTCTGAGAGTGTCTCAAATAGTGCCTTCTTTCTGATGAAGAGAGGCAGCGTAGAGAGAATCCATCTATGCCCTGGACAGAGCGCTCTGCACGTGGCGGATGACACTCAGGCAGGCAGCTTGCATTATGAGGGCCTTCTCTCCGTCTTAGAGAACGAACCCGCGCACCGTTTGGACTGTGAAAGCACCATGTGGAAAAGGCTTGGGATTTCGATAAAATCATCCAGATGGTCTGTCCAAACAAAACCAGTCCTTTAGCTGTGACATTTCCCCTTGTGAGAGATTACATATCGTCCTCGGAGATGGAGCTACTGAGATACGGCTTTTATGTCGCATGAGAGATGACTGCTTGAGACTCGCACGTCTGATTCTGCTGTCTACCTTACGACTTTTTGCTTCGTCCTTTCCAGAGTTGCATCCTTTGCACGACCTTTATTACTGAGGCAGGAAGAAGCTTTTTGAAAAACGTCAGTGACGGCAGCACAGCCGGGCAGGATTGTCACGAGCCTATGATAGTACTTGTTTGATGGAGAAGAGTGAAGAGAAATAGGATGAGAAAGGTTCGAATGATAATTTAGTGCTTGATGTGTTGTGGAGAACAGAGGTCCTCCGCCACTACGGTCCACTGGCCCAATAGGTGCCGCTGCTTGTTTTGGAAACAAAAAGCATTAATTGGGAGCCTAATCGCAAACCTTTGTTCTGTAGACACAAATGGGAAAAGGGGCACTAGAAACAAAGGACAAAGATTGAACTTGTTTTGAGATCCACACTTAGCACAGGACTGTTTGGCTCTGCTTGCTGCCATGCAGGAAAAAATGCCTGGAAATTGGCAGCCGAAGAGTCGCAGGTACCAAGAGAGTGGGCTGAGTCCCCACCAGGTGCCTAGTCCCATCATGCCACTTCTCGCTCTTGGGTGTAGTCTCAACTCCGTCCCCACCCCCACAGCAACGGCATGACCCAGCAGGGGATGCTGGGAAACTAATAAAAGGCCAGGACCTCTGGCCCCCTGGTCATTGCCTGATTCACTCCTCAGGCCTCCAGACCCCTGGCTCGGGTAGGAGGCTCAGGTAGGAGACAAAATGGGAGGCGCGGCGGGGGCCAGGGGGCATGTCCAGGAGAACTCAGGGAGACGAGGTCGCACCCACCGGGAATACCACAGAGCTTACTCCAGAGGACAGCTCTCCTACAGAGAGAGAGCAGACTGGCATCGCTGTGAGAGACAGAGAAAGAAGACGAAGGAGACTGCAGGTGGCTCCAACAGCAGAGGAGGTAGGATCTCGTGGTTTGGATTAAGGCAACGGTTGGGAGGGTTTGGACGACACGGAGATTGGGCTGGGTGGGCTAAGCCGCAGGTTCTGGAAGGTTTGACGTTCACGCCTCCGAAAGTGGCGCGGGCAATCCAAGGCCAGATGCCTGGTGGTCGTGTTGCTGCCGGCTGAGCCACTGTGGGGGGCTTGTCCTGACGGCGTGTTTCCTGGAACAGGTACGCCAGGCACATCCATAGCTGCGGGAAGAGCTATGGGGCAGTGGGCATCTGGGAGTAAGCAGCATTTGGGGCTGGGGCTCTTGAGGACCTGGGTGGGACTTGGAACCTCCTCTAATCCACTCTCCCCCACGCTCCCAGAGATAGGTCAGGGACCACTCACTCACTGCTGTCCTTTTCTTCGCCCACAGCAATCACCAGGCAGAGCCAGGTGGCCAAGGGCTCCGGGCACAAGCGGTGGAGAAGCCCCGCTGGCTCGCCTTGCAGGCGCAGTAAGAAAAACGGACACCCAGAAGAGCCGGCGAGGGGGCGACCATCCCCAGCCCAAGGGAGAGGAAAGGACAAGCCTGACTCCCGCAGAGCAGGACGTCAGGACAGAGCAGGTGGGTTTCTGGGCTGTGCCTTTGTAGGGGTGCTGCGTGTGGACGCCCGTCCTGAATGGCAAGCCAGCATACGCGGGAGGCTGGGGACAGACACGGCCCCTGGTGAGGGGCTCCGAACGCCGGGAGGGGCCGAGGGAAAGAGGCCCAGGACTCGGCAGTGGTTCCTGCCAGATCCTGTTAGGGGCCAGCAGAACCAGGCGTGGCGGGAGTGGGGGAGGGGGTTGGGGGTGATGCAGTCGGGACTGGGAAGGGGGGCCCTGGGGACCTCGGCCGGCCGGCAGCACACACTCACCGAAACACCTTCTGTTTTCCCTCCAACGCAGGTGTTGGCCGCCGTCCCCCGCAAGTCAAGGACAGGACAAACCCGCCCAGAGGGCCAGGGAAGACCAGCAGTCGGGGACGCAGCCAGGACAGCCGGGAGGCCAGGCCGTCCTCCCCAAAGCGCCGCCGCCGACACCCGTCGCCCGAAGTCCCCGAAGTCTCCGCGTCTCTGACGGCCCTCACGTCCAGGCTCGTCAACCAAGTGGACGCGCTGGACGTGGCCTTGGAAGACCTGCGCGCCCCGGGGGGCGCCTTCCTGCGGGTGCCCGCCCGCGGCACGGAGCCCACGGCCTCGCAGCGCGCCTGGCTCAGCTGGCAGCTGGCGCACGCGGGGGCCAACCTGCACTGGGCGCTCTGCGCGCTCGACACCCTGCTGGCTGCGCAGCCCGGGCTCACGTGCCAGCAGCCCTGCATGCCAGGTGCTTCGTGGCCTTAGTGGACGCGCGCCAGTCAGCGCCCTCGCGCAGTCCCTTCTGCCCCTGTGGCAATCCGGACTCCGCGCTTCCAACTGCCCGTGCAAGCGTCCGTGGCAGCATCTTGCACACCCAGGCGACTGGCTTCCCCCCACGGCGCGGCAGAAACCACCTGTCCGGGAAACAGGGTTAGACATGGACCAGACATCAGCTCCTAGCGAATCCCAGCTTGGGATCCACTGGTCCAGGTTTCCAGCAGACAGCCTGGAGGGAGAACATGCAGAGGAAACACTTCTTTTCTTTTAGGGGCTCAGATGACTGGAACTGTCATTGGGACGTTTGCCCTATAGAATGTTTTCCTGTTTTATATGAAAAATAAATCCGTAAAGGAAACCTAGGGCTGTGCTTGTGTGTATTCATTTATTTATTTTCGTCACAGCCTGTGCCTCCTAGGCAGCTGTATCTTTTTTAAAAATTAATTAATTTTTTTGATGACATTGGTCAACAAAATCTAATAACTTTCAGCTGTACACTTTAACAGTAAGACATGTGTGTGTGTGTGTGTGTGTGTGTGTCTGCGTGCGCGCGCGTATTTACACTGCGTGTTCATCTCCCATAGTTAGATTTCTTTCTGTCACCACATATTTGACCCCCTTTGCCACATCTTTCTCCCCCATCCTCCCCCACCCCCTACCCTCTGGTAACCACTAATCTATAGTCCACGTCCATGAGTCTCTCTTTGTCCCGTTCGCTTGTTGCCTTTAGGTCTAGATCTCACATATAATTGATATGTGATTTTCAACATTTTATGTCTGGCTTATCTCGCTTGGCATGTTTATCTTGAGGTCCATCCATGTCGGAAATAGCAGTATTGCATCTCTTCTCATGGCTGAGGAATATTCCGCTGTATATAGTACCACAGTTTCCTTATCCACTCATGTATCGTAGGACACTTCGGTTGCTTCCATGTCCTGGCCACTGTGAATAATGCTGCTGTGAACGTCGGTGTGCAAATATCCAGCTGTATCCTTTCTACTTTTACTTGAGAATGGATTTCTTCAAGATGAATGCATTGAAACCCACCTGGAATCTAGCGTTTACCTCCAATGAGCACTCTGAGTGATCTGGGGGGCGTGCTGTTGTTGAAGCATCTTTGGATCTCAGTCCATTAGCTTCTATGTAAGTCCCAATCGATTGCCTGAATATTTTAAACCTTTGCCTCTGTGAATCAGCAGATACTCTTGGGGGTGACTTGTTAGCCTCTCAAAGCTCTTATTTATTTATTTTTCATGTCAATAATCCTTGTTTTACCTCATGCGTTTGCACCGTATCAAGTCGACAGATTCATTGATGTACCGACGAGGCACATGGTGTAAGTTCACATACACATCAATAGAATACTTACAAATGTGTAAACTCTCTGCGACTACCACTCCAGTCCACAGGTAGAATATTCCTACCATGCCACTGTGCAAATCTCTACCCACCCCGCACTGCCAAAAACTGAGCGGATGCTTTTTTCTTTCAAAGGATGTCTCTTTACAGTTGTATTGAGCATTAGATCTCATTTTCTCATTTTACCGTGCTTGCTCTTAAACTTTTCTACTTTCATTGCACACCAAAAATCCTTCTGTGTCCTATCTCTCTCAGTGACATGTCATAGTGAAATCGATAAGCAAAGCTACGTTCTCTCTTTTAAACCTGTCATTGTGCAGCCTTTTGATCTAGCTTTCATCGCCTCTCTTCAAGAAATGTCCTCCCACGATACGACGGAGAAAACAGGCTCTGAGAGGTTATCTACACACTGAAGATGACAGAAGAATTAGCATAAGGTCAGTTCAGGCATTCTTCAGTTCCAAAGCCTGCACTCATTATCTACAGTTTGTCTCAAATTCTCACTACTGATCTGTGAATGGCAACGAGGTATGATCTGTAGAACAGGATATCCAGGGGCGCCGTGGAATGAGATAGCGGGGGCTATGCTGGAATTCTGCTTAGCACGATTGATGATAGGAGACTAGGCAAAGCATCGTTTGAGAGTGAATGGGAAACATACTCCTGTGATTTGTTGGACAAAAACAAACAAAAAAATCTTTTAGTTGTTTTAAAAAAAAAAAATCAGTACTGGTACGGGGAGACTAGGCAGAAAGTGTCCTGAGATTGCACGGCCTAGGGAATTGTTCTTACTAGCTCAGCAAAAATGCACTGAATCTATTCAAGAAAAGACTGAGAAGGGAAGAAGAATAGATACAATCACTTCTGACAGAGGGATACACAGTCGTTTATTCACCTAAGTGGGAGGTGCACACAGGGAATGTTTGATTCTGGAAAAAAAGAACAACATATTTTCACCAGCCTTCTGTCCCATTGGAAACCGTAGCAGGGTGAATAAAAGTATACCTGCCTGTCTCCACTCTTTCCCCATTACCCAGCATAGCACAACAACCTGGTCTGCACATAGTAATAGCTCAACAAATAATTGTTAAATCGATGATGCTGATACATGAACTAGTGTATTGAGAAATTATTGCTCCTCCCATTTGATTATTTGGATGAAACGTCTCCATCAAATCTGGATTCTCACTGAGGAGTGAGGTGTTCACTCAATCTGCTGCTTCTTTTTATTTTTCACTTTGTTCTTATAAATGAAAAAGCATCATACATTTCAAAGATTCGTCTTCTCTCCCTATAAAAGTATACTATCTGCCTGAACATTTTCTTCTCATCTTCCTCTCCTCTACTTCTCATTTTCTGGCTTGAGATATGTATAAGGCAAATTCATCAGTGGAGAATAGGTAGATTATGGAGATTTACAAGAGAAAGAAGAGAATGATTGGAATAATCATTTTGGAAAGAGGAATAGGAAGCTCACAGCAATGGATGCCCATTTGAGATGTGTGGTATAAATTTAAAGTCAACCAAGTCAGCACAGTTGCTTGATATTTCTCTAGAAATTTTCAGCTGCAAAGTTGCAGGCAGATATTAAGAGGAGTGTTGGGCGTGAGCAAGGTTGAGGATAGTTAGGTAAATACAGTGGAGAAGAGGGGCAAGGAAGTTAAAGCTGTTTTCAGTGGAGTGTTCTGGTTAGAACAGGGAATCTAAATAAGTTAAAGGAGACTAAGGTATGTGACCATGGAAGATTGAGAAAAAGAGTTAGGATCAATAGATCGGGGGGCTCAAAGCATCTGGAGAATTGTTGGAGTGGAAGTACTAGAGAAAGTAAGCTATACAATAGCAAATGTTGGTAGAACATTATAAGTAGAGATTTTAGAGGTCGCATAGTGATGGCACCGTCTAAGGAATGGATGCGCAGTGAGGAGGTGCTGAGTAGAGGAAAAGGTTGTTGGAGTCAGGAGAGAGAGAGGCCAAAGCATGGAATGGCTCTTTTACACTAATGTAGAGATGGTGCAGGAGCTGTGAAAGGGAATTTGGTGCTAAAGTTTTCAATGATTGAGGCAGGGTGACTGGGCAGGAAAGTTGACATGAGAGGCCTAAAATGGCAGTTCTCAGAAAGGCCTGCTTGCAACGTTGACCTTTGGCTGACGTCTGAGAACTTAGATTTCAGGAGGTTTCCATCATTCCCAGCAGTGATGAATGATTCCCAGCAATGAAATGTGCCTAAACTATGCGAGCGATGTGGGTTATGCTGAACACCTGATTTCCTTCTGGGAAACACTTCCCTGGTAAACGAAACTTCACATGTTATCACAGCTCGTTTCTGGAGGAATGGAGTGTGTAGCGTGACTCTGCTGGGAGAGGACTCTTGGATACTTGTGCCTGGTCTCTTCTGCACTTCGCCCCATGCATCTTGTTTTTGTTTTTGTTTTTGTTGTTTTTCAAGTTGATTTTGCTCTGTATTTTTTTGCTTACAAAATCATACCTACAAGTGCAAGTATTCGCTGCCCTTGAGTCCTAGTGAATCATCGAACCAGAAGGTTAATGGGTTAAAGTCTGGAGATGCTCTCAACAAGATCAGGAGTAGGAAGGGTGAATCAAAAAATGCAAGTTATCATTGTTCTCATCTGGCCCTGAGATACTGTGAGTGGGTGGGTCGTGGGGAGAAAGAAAAAGACAGCCTCCACTGGGGAGCGCTGTAAGGGAGTGGGACCTCAGGAGACAGATTTCAGTTAAAGCAAGCAGATAAAGGAAATGGCTAAAGAGGTTGAGGGTGCAGTGGAGTTTGCTGGCAGTGATTAGGATTCTCTGGAAGCCACCGTTTGAGAGTTCAGTTGGTGTCAGCGATTGGGAGTTGATAGGATAAAGGATTTGGGGTCATATCGGAAATAGAAACTGATGTGTTGCATGGATATTAATAGTCAAGTGACCCGTGGAAACATGTGATTGGAGTGTCTGTAAAGGCAGGTAGGTAATTGGAGAGATCTGTTGCTGTTAGTGACGAGGAAGCTTTTTGGGACCCGTCATTTGGGGATTATAGGCTTAGTGAGTAGGGCAGGCTATCCCAGCTCAGTGATTGGGAGACCAGTGACAATCAATGATGGGAGCATTAGGGGTCAGAGACCATAGGTAGGTGAGGTTAGAGATTGGTGACACACTGCAGCTAGTTGATTGGTGGTCTGTGGAGGGAAGGAGTCATCTTTAAATGTTAAACGAACATGTTTGAACATATACTTAATAGAATTAAAATTGCCCGATAGCTGTGTCATTCTCCTCTTCCCTCCAATAAGAGAACTTTAACATGCTTTAATTTCTCCCACGGGCCCAATCCCTACCAGCTATAGTCCTGCTTATTTTTCTTCCATCATACCTCTTGATTTTAAGGTTACTTTTATATTAATTGCACAAGAACATTATTAAGTTACTTGGATGTAACTAGACATTTTACCGGTTTTATTATTCATAGCATATTATTAAGTTTTTCCAAAATCTTAATTCCAATCCAATTTTCCTTCTTTTAAAAATTTTTTATTTTCTTCTTCTCCCCCCCCCCCCCACCTTCCAGGTTGCGCTCTCCCTCTCTCCTTCTCTTTATTTCTAAAGTACATAGGCCATGTACTTTCTGAGTCCTTACATGCTTAAAATACCTTACTTTTCCTTCTAAATTTAAGTGATTTTTTGACTGGTGATAAAAATCAAGGATCTCAAGTCTCCCACCTCAGAACTCTGTAAACACTACTCCATAGTCTTTTGTTATAGCGGAAAAGAAAAAAATGATTCTGTTTCCTTTCTTCTTTTCTTTTTCTTTCTTTCTTTCTTTTTTTTTTTTGGTAATTATCTTTCTCTCTGATAATTGTATGTTTGTTTTATTTTATGTTGAAAAATTTAAAAATAATAATAAAATGACCCACTCCAGAGCTTTGTGTTCAGATCCTTATCACCTACTGCATATGAAGCTCCCCCCCCCCCAACCTCCACCTGAATATCCTCCTTCAGAGCTTCTCAAACTTGAACCTGTATCAGAATCCCTTCGGTGGGAGTGCTTTCTGAGACACAGATTGCATGGCTCTGCCCCCACTGCTCTGACCCAGTCATGTCTGGGCTGGCGACCAATATTTGCATTTTTAACAAGTTCCCAAGTGATGCTGATGCTGCTGGTCCTGTGACTGACCACACTTTGAGAACTGTTCTTTCAAGTAGGGGTTGGGGTATATAAAATTTGTGATTTTGTACAAAATATGAAGAAAACTGATTCCCTAAGTGAACCAGTTGGGAATTATATAGGTTCTTAAAACTTGAGGAAGATATAAATACATGCATACATATATACATACTTCGGGAAGCCTACTTTCACCTGGGCCAATAACTATGAGCACAGTTAGAGGATTCATTTCCAAATACTGGGACCCAAACAGTCACAATGGCCACCCTGGGATGATGGGAGACGAGGGCCTTCCACACACCTGGATTAATTCTCACTCTCATACACATACACTTTGTAGGAAGATGTGACGATCCCTATCAATATGGGGTGCCAAATAATTATTGAAAGATTACTATAATAATTTTTTTCAGTCATTCATTTCGTAAGAATTAATCAGATACTAGAGAACTTAACCAGCATGTCCACATAACTGATCATATGTAAACTGAAGGACAGTACAATGTGTTGAAAGCACATGAAAGGGCCTATTCCACTGCTAAGCTCTCTTCATGCCGAGTGACTCACCACACATATATGCTACCCTCGACGTTGTGACTGAGTGACGGCACCAGTGCCAACCTAAATGTTACCAAATCTATTAATTACCTTCCTTCTTATTTTAAGACAACAATGATAGCCTTGTTTATTTTTCAACTTTGATCTATATCCTTGAAATCAATATCAATATCCCTTTTAAAGAACCAGTAACGCCATGAACCATATTGACTGACATCTTTGCCTTCTTCAATCAAGCCTACTTCCTGGGTTTAATACATGGAACCAGATTTTTGAGCCAGAGTTTCATTGGACAAAATGTGTACAAGCAAGAAAATTGGGTGTTAGTTCTAAAAACAGTACTGATGCACATAGTATAAAAATCAGTAGCGCTCTTATTCACCAGAGTCTTCTCCCGTTCTCCTTAGTCACAAAACTGGAGTCCCCTTCACAGCCTCTTCACTCTTAGATATGGCCAGGTGAATGAGTCCCGGCCAAGTCTATGACCAGAAGTGATGTTTGCCCCATGCCAGCCTGGTCCATGAAAACATCTCAAACGAGGCGACATGCTTTTTCACCCTTTACAACAAGTGGCAGAGGCCCAGGCACTGTAGCAAGATTCGAAGCCATGTATTTCCGGCGGCAAATCTACACAAGAGTACCGGAATGCCTGAGTCATTGCTGGGAGAAAAGCAATGAGCAGTGACACCTGATCTTTGAAAGCCTGCATTTCGTTGTTACAAGAAGCAAAGATAAGTTTGTATGTTCAAATAATACTTTTGTTCTTGGCAAGATCCCTGGCCAGAACTCTCCCCGCTCCCCCCCCCCCCCGCCCCACACCCCGCCGTGACCCCCGCGGTTCCACAGAGTCACATGCAGGAAACAGGAAACAGGAAACAGGTTGCCCCCTAGCGGACAACCCGGCTAGTGCAGGGAGTCCCAGCAAACTCAAGAAGCTCAGAGAAGGATTACAGCGCAGGCTGCAGGAACCCACACGCTATTTTCTTTTTACAGATGGTGCCAGGTGTTGTGTGTAGTCCCGGGATGGGAGAGAAAGGAGGAGTGGCCAGGGCACTCATGGTTAGCTAGAATGTCCTACCAGATGATTTAGCTTCAGGCTTCTTTTCAAAATTTTTTTCGTAAGAAATGGGTCACAGGGTGTATATTTTGCCTTTTCCAATAAAACTTTGATCACATCGGCTTGGACAGCCAAATCTCTGCAAAATTCTACGTATTTCCCAGGGCCCCTTAAGACAGCGTCTCTCCCTGTGTAACCTGGTCGCTAGACAGGACTGGAGAGCATTCGGCTCCAGCTGGCATCTCTACCCACCATCTGGCTCAGCTGAACAGGCGTTGTCCCCGCGGCCTGTGGGGGCATGAGAGATCACCCACTTTCTGGGAAGTCTGTAGCCTGGGCCAAGCTGCAGCTCTTTGTAAGGGGTTTTCCGAGGGTGGGGTAATAAATTACTTTGTTTCTGTGTCTGAGACGTTCCTCAGTAGCGGATTAAAATGAACACCAGCTCTACCCAGTGGCCAATCTCTGTTAAAACAGCATCACTTCTCTCTGGAGCCGCCATTGTCTAGGACTGGAGCCAGGAGCCACACGTGACGATTTCTTAACTTGAAATGTGGCTAGACAGGAATCAAACCGAAGCAGAGAACGGGGCACAGAGAGCGGTGCAGGATTCTCTTCTGCACACTGAGCACTTTGATGCTTACGGAATGACCCATCTGGAATCAGTGAGCTAGGGCTGCCGTTCTAGCTCTCTCCTTGTTCTCCGGGTGTCCTCAGAGAAAGCACTACCTTTGCTGGCATCTGCTCTCTCTTCTATCAAATGGCAAGTAGTTAACAAAATGATCTCAAGGCCCTCTCCGGTCAAAATGTCCCATAATCTTTGTTGCTTCTTCTGTCTACTCCTGACCAAGCGAATGGGGGAACCCATAAGGGAGTGCCTGATGGCCTGCTTGTATTACAGGTTCCCACCAGTCCCTAGGGGCTCAGGGTCCTTGAGGAGACAACAGAGGCACTCAGCATCTCAGCAGAATTCCTTCTTCACAGGATGCTGTCAAACAGCGCTGTGGGGAAGACTAGCCAGGTGGTGATGATTCAGTCCACTTTACAGGTGAGAAAACAGTTTCAGAGAGGGTATGTGCTTCACCCAGAGTCAGACCTGGACTCACAGGATGTCAGTGCCGGAAAATATATCAGAGATGAAAGGAATTCCACAGTCACTTTACTGATAGGGAAACTGAGGCCCTAGACCACATGACCAGCCCGTTGCCATGGTAGTGGAACCTGAGGGTTCCAAGACTCCTAGTCCTGTGTTCTTCCCTTTATATTGGACCTCAGTTTCCTGTTCTATAAACTGAGGATAATGATAGTACCCAACTGACAAGGTGACTGTGAGCACTCAGACGTAAGCTCTCAATCAGTAGCTATTCTATACCGCTGCCTGCACTCACCTTTTATTTCATTTAAGATTTATCCATGACGTCTTTGGCTAGAACCACCCCAAAGAGACTTTTCATAAAACATTCACCCTTTTGTTATCTGCAGCACTGGACAGAGAATGAGTTGGACCAGAAAGATCCGTGAGGGCCAAAAGAGTAGAGGACGCACTGTGTGGAGGCTGGGGGTGGGGTGGGGTGAGGGTGGCTCTGATTGGAAGAATGATGCTCCTTCAGGCGTAAAGCAATAAACAGCTTAACAATCTCCCTTTGAAGAGGTAAACACAATGAAGAGGACATCCAAACACAGCTGTCAGATCACAAAGAGTTATTGTCACTTGTGTCTGACCTTGCCCGAAGTCCCCTGAAGGAAGGGCAGCTGAGTCCTCATGGCATTAAGTGCCAGTCATCGGAGCACAAAGCAAGCTCTGTCTGTGTTCCTGCCTCTCTTCACGTGATGCTGTCTCACACTGCATGGCACCTTACAGTTGATCAAGGTGAAACTTAGGCAGATTTTATCTGAGCTCATCCTCACAGTATCCCTGTGCAGGGAGCAGAAAATATCTGTCTTCTTGTTTCAAGGTTTACAACTCCATATACAAGCTAGAAACTGAGATGCAAAGGTGGCCGTGCAATTTTATATAAGGTCACACAGCCAGGACATGGTTTAGCTAAGATATAAACTATGGTCTCTGAGTCCCTATTTAGTCCTGTCCAAGTTTTTACTCCAACGGACTGTACTGACCAAGTGATTTTAGAGTTTTGTATGGTTTTGCTCAAACCATAAACACTTAGAGATACTTCACACAGTTCTGTGCGAAGGTCTTCCTCTTTCTTTGTTCTTCCTTTTTCTGCGTCTATTCTGAGCTCCGAATCAGCGCATGTTGTTCCGGGATGGAACACCTCGACATCCCCAAAGCGTCTGAGCTCCAGGAAATCCCCAGGCCCCGTGATAATTATGTACCATTTTAAGGGGTCACATTTCTGAAAATAATTTTTTCTAACAAGCTCAAGGACCTCTGGGTGTCAAAGAAAATAGGCTGACACAGAAATTCCACTTCTAGGTATTCGCCCAAGAAAAAGGAAAACATATGTCCCCAGAATCACTTGTACATAAGATTCATTGTAGCTGGACATAACCCAAATGTGTATCGACAGGAAACAACGTATCCACACAGTGGAATACTACTCGGCAATAAAAGGAACAACTACAGACATGACTAAATCTCAGAGACATTAGACTTACCAAAAGGAGCTAGACACAAAAGAGTATATACTGTATGATTCTATTTAGATGATTTTCTGGAACAGACAAAATAGTGATAAAAATCAGAGCAACTGTTGTTGTAGAAGACAAGAAAGGTCGTGGAAAAAACACTAGAAAGGGGTGATGGAAAAATTATATCTTGCTATATATATATAAATTATATATATATATATATAAATAATATATATATTATATATATATATGTATGTATGTATTATGTGGTCACTTGGAGGGAATTTTCAGAAATGATCCTTAGCTTTTTGCTAGTCAGTCAACCCAGCTTGGATCGAATACTTACCATATGCCTAAACATGTCTAAAGATAGTGAATCAGAAATATAGAACTAAGACATCGGCCCATCCTGGAGGAGCCCACAGGGCATATGGCAAGAACTGCTGAGGTAAGAATGAGAAAAAAGTAGTACTAAAAAATGTTCAAAAAAGTATCCATAAGTGCAATGTCCTGACTGCGAATCAGGGAAACTGAGCTCTGAAATGGGGGTTGGCCGGCTGAGAAGGGGAGGGATTCAGTCGCAAGGAACAGCTTTCTTCCATTCAACCAGTATATCGTCCTCACGCATTCAGCCCCTTGATATGCTCTCTAAGGAAGGCTGTTTCGTTTACCCCGAAGAAGGGGGCCTGTGGAATCATATTGCTTTGGGTCTACCCTTTACAAGTTGTGTACCCTCAGCAAGCTACTTGGCCTCTCTAAAAAGATGAGGCATCCTTGGCATCAGTTATTGTGTGGAGTAGAAAAGATAATCTGTGTGAAGTGGTCAGTGTAGAATCGATGCTTAGTGAATGTGCAATAACTGTTAGGTATCATTATTGCTATTGCCATCCTTAATATATGTCAGAAATTTGGGTGGTAGCACAGTCCGAAGTCAGGCCTCCTGAGTATCAGTCCTGGGGTAGGGAAGGATGGAGGCTTGGGGGGTGTGGGGAAATGTCCACAGCTATTTATCTTTCTGAAAGAAAAGAAAACAAAACAAAACAAATATCCTTGCTCCTTCAAATTCCCCAGAGCTCTGATAGAGTTTTCTGCAAACATCTCTCTCAGTGACTTCAGAATCAGGCCAGGTGCGCTCTTGTCTGGTTCCTGTGCTCAGTCCATTTTATACAGAAGCAATTCTAGGTTGCCTTCCGGAAGGCGACAACCCCATCTCCACCTCTGCAAACTAGGCAGAGGCTTTCAGAGACAGTCTACAGAGGACCCCTCCTCTATAGGAAAGAAGACCTTCGAGAGCTGGTCTGAGAGTAGGAACCTAAAAAAGCAAGTGGTGATGCGCTTCCCCTGGAAGCAGTGCTGGGAAGGGTTTTGCCAAGTTAGGGACAAAGAGATGTGGACTACCCTGTAACCCTAGAGCATTCATGCCCCAGATTTGCCTTCTGGGCACTTTCTCATAGTCAACAGTGAGTATCCACCCATTCCTCCTTCCCCCTTCATTTGCAGTGTCACACTCATGTAGACCTACATGCACACACACAGAAACACATACGTCATTCCGACATTTATCTACATTCTCAACGCACACATTAGCTCACACAAACTCAGACTCGCCACTCAATCTGACTCATAAGTACGGAATCATAAATCCTCTGGAACACATGTGCACAGTTACACACACGCTCATTCGCACACACTCGAAAATGTATGCACACTCGCCAGACACATATCCACATCCTCACCCACATACGGGTGGCCCCTCATCCATGATGCTTTGCTGACCACTCCCTGCTAATCACTTGTGATTTCTCAGACATGGATAATCAAGCATGTTTTGGAGAGATGCCTGGACCTCTGGATTCTCAGAACAAAAAATCTCTCTGACCTCTAAACCTCCATGTGTTTCTTTGTCCTACGTATCTGGGACCCAAACAATGCAGGGCTTCTGCTGAGCGAACAAATAAAGTATCAACTTCTTATCGTCTGATTCTTCGTATTTGCCCCCGAGTCACTGTTATGATGTGACATCCGTGGGTACCTTCCTTAATACTAATCACTTAGAAGAGAAGAGCTGATACATGAGGAGTATCAACTTCAAAGTAAAAGATAGAAATGGCACTGATTGTCCAGCCCCACCTCCCCAAGCCCTGATGAGTAGCGGCAGAGTTGAGGTCTAGGCATGCCACCTTGTAGGATGGAGGCTGCTCATAACAGATGGGACATAAATGGGTTCCTCCTGCGCTATTGTTTAGCTACCAGAGTCTCATCTTCCAGATCTAGAGAGGACCCAAGCAATGGGGCTGAGTCTCAAAGCCATTATTCTGATGGGCACATATAACACTTATCACTGCTGCCCCAGACTGTGACCTGAGCTCAGACTCTTACGGTGCCCCCTGTCCCCAACACACACACCCCAAGCAGGAAAACATCTTTTACCACCAGAGCAGAACTATCTTCCGTCTTCCGCAAGGCGATGGTGTCAGAGCCAGGCAGTTTTCTCTTATTGGCTGCCTTCCCCCTCAGGCCCAGGCAGAGGAAAAGGGTTTTAACTACATTTGGCTCAGCTATTGGTTGACCTCTATGTGACATTTTTTGAGGGTTAAAAGTGGTCAAATATCAGCAATTTGTCTGGCTCAAATGAATACTTTATCATATTTCAAGAGATAAAGTGAACAAGTCTGAACGTTTTTTTCCGGTTGGGTCCCTCCTCCCGTTATCAAGTGATTATTTGATTTACGATATATTATGAGCCAAAATATACATAATAGACAAACAGGCAGATATTAACAAGGTGCCTATTTGGCTTGTTTTAGGTTAGTAGGGACACAAATCTGTTTATTTCTTGCCTACCAAAAAGAGAAAAACCTGCTATAGAAGAAAATTTTTTACACAAGCTGAAACCTGCTTTACCTAATCTTCCCCTAGATTAGGGAATAATGTACAGTCAGGATCAGATTGAGATTTTTCAGGGACACATTCAGGACACTTCAAGCAACATGAACCCTACACAGGGAAGGGATGGGGGAGGGTCAGTCACACCTTCTTTCCTTAAGGACTGGCAGTGTAGGGTCAAGAGTCTTGGTAAGCACTCATTTTTAAAAGACATTTGTGTTTGTACACCATGTTCAAAGCATCGCTATTCACAATAGACCAGAAGGTGGAAACAACCCAAGTATCCATTAACAGATGAATGGATAAACAAAATGTGGCATATACATACAATGGAATATTATTCAGCCTTAAAAGAGAAGGAAATTCTGACACACGTTACAACATGGATAAACGTTTAGAACATTATGAAATAAGCAAGTCACAAAAAGACAAATATTGTATGATTCCACTTATATGATGTCTCTAGAGTACTCGAATTCATAGAAACAGAGAGTAAAACGGTGGTTACCAGAAGTTGAGAGAAGAGGGGAAATGGAAAGATGTTTAACAAGTAGAATTTCAGTTTTGCAAGATGAAAAAGTTCTGGAGATTGATTGCACAACAATGTGAAAGTACTTAACACTCAAAAATGGTTAAGATAAGCAAATTTTGTTTATGTGTGTTTTACCACAATTTTTTAAAAAGCATTTGTGAATCTACTGTCGTCAGCTGAATGGGATATGGACAACCCTGTTTTTCAGAGCTTTTTACCCTGCAAATGTGGGACCGTCTGAGAGGCTGGCCTTCAGAGCTCAGTGCAGCATCGATGGGAACTCTTCAAGGCCCCTCAGTCTTCCTGCAGGAGGCAGGTGTGCAGGGCCTGGCAGCTGCAGTGGACAACCTCACGGTAGGTGTGCCAGAAGCTTGTCGGGACAACTCAAATCCTGAGTCAGGCAGGGAGCCTGCGCCTAAGAATTCCCGGAACTGTCACCTTCCTCAACCCCGGCTACACAGACCTTCCCTTCCCAGCGAGGCCCAGACAAACTATGATTTTCCTCCTCTTCTGTCTGCAGTCCCGTTGCTTGCTCTGGTTTGAATAAAGACAGGAAAGTTGTAAATGTTGATGCCCCCTGTGAGAAGCTGGATAATGGCCATTAAAAATATCCGGGTGCTAGTTTCTGGACCCTGTGAATGTCAATTTATACGGTCAAGGAAACTTTTGCACATGTAACTGAGTTAAAGGTCTCAAGACGGAGAGTTTCCTGGATTATCTTGCTAGGCCTTAAATGTCATCACAAGAGAGGCAGATGGAGACTCAGCACAGAAGAGAGAAGGTCATGTGAGATTCGAAGATGCTACACTGGGAGCTTTGGTGATAGAGGAGGGTGCCCGGAAGCCGATGAGTGTGGTTTCAGCATCACTGCTCTTGCACTTTGGGGCCATTATTAAGTAAAATAAAGGTGACTTGAACACAAGTACTGGACTACTGCAAAGTCCATTTGATAACTTACTACGTGGCTAATGGGCAGGAAACATATCCAGCATGGAGAAGTTGGACAAAGGGATGAATTATGATATGTGGCCTTTTGTGATCAGCTTCTTTTATATAGCATAGTGTTTTCAAGGTTCAAATATATTGTAGCACGTGTCAGTACTTCATTCCTTTTTACTTCCAAATAATATTGAATTGTTTGAGTGGTGCCTGTTCTTTTTTTTTTTCCGAAAAAAAAAATGGTGTAATACACATGACATAAAATTTACTACCATCTGAACCATTTTAAGCATACAGTTCAGAAGTATTAGGCACATCTATCTTGCTGTGTAACCAATCTCTAGAACTCTCTTTATCTTGCAAAACGGTATTTTGTGACCCTCAGAAACTATAAACCATCACGTCTGCTGTATTCTGTTGGTCCAAGGCGCTAAGGCTGGCCCAGAGAGAACAGAACCTGGCCTCTCAATGGGAGAAATATCCAAGAATTTGTGGTTTTAAAACCACCATGCAAGTGAGGTATGAGATCTCAGGCTTTGTTTAGAGTTATCCCAGGAAGCATCACGGGTACACTTGGATAAAATGTCTGGGGCTCCCTCATCTTGCATCCTGCATATGCTAGTCTGAGGCTGTAATGGTTGGCTGCTCACGGCCTTTTGGATTGGGCCACAGTGCTGGCCACAGTGCTGGGCCAGGTCAAGTTGGGAGGCCTGGGTCTGCCACGGACTCACTATAAACTCTCTCTCTGGGTGGACGCATCTGCCCTTCTGGCCCCTGGATTGTTACAGGAATCAGGAAGACAGCAAGAGCCTTTGCAAACAGAGCGAAAGTGGTGGTGATGATGGGGGGCGGGGAGGGCGGGAGGGGATTGTCAAGGTGGGCCCAGCTCGATGTTTACACAAGGGGAATCAGGCTGATCTAATCTTCCTAAGTGATCAGGGAAAGGTATTCACAGCCCAGAAAGTGAAAAGGGAGAGAACCATAGGATAGGGTACCCTCCTGGGATCTTGTCACCCACCTGCCTGGCTTCGGTTTAAGTTTTCCAAGACCTCACGACTCAAGACCAGGGCTTCCTGAGGGAGCTCTCACTTTTCTTTCTTTTTTCTCTTTTCTTTTAACTTCCTCTAAGTGAATTGTATGTGTATTTGTACAATTGGTGGTCTCTTGCCTCCGGGTCTGTGAGTTCAGGGGGCGGGCTCACACTTGGGTTTGCTATCATTTTCTTAGGCCGCAAGGCCTCTTGGCATCTCAGCTGCTTCTTCCCCATACTGGGGCACAGCACCCCTGTCTCGTCTGCTCAGCACCGTCCCCTCTCCGTAAGTCTGCCAAAAGCTGGCCCTGGGCCGCTTGCTCCAGGCCCTCAGTTCTCCATCCCTTGTCCAGGCTCAGGTATTTGGTTGTGGGGAGGAGGGGAGCTCTGCTTTCCCTCGTGCTTCTCCATAAATTATTTTCTCAGTTCTCCACAAAGGGCCCCAAACCTGCTACAACTCTCATGAAAAACAAAACCATTACATGGCTGCTTCTATTTCTACCACTTCCTTCCTCTGAAGCAATGAAGCACAGAGCATCTGTCCGCTCGGATTCATTCATTCATTCAACAAATGTTTATTCACAGTCTGTTTTGTTCCATGAACTATTCTGGGGCCTGGGCGTACCTTCCTGAACAAAACCACAGAAATCTCCATTCTCCTTGAGCTTCCATTCGAGTGGAGAGAAATACATAAGGAATAACCAGATTAAATAGCATGCTACAAGATGATAAGTACTATAGAAAAACACATAGCAGAGTACGCAGGACAAAGGATATGAAGGGGACTGCAGTTTTAAACAGGGTGGTCAGGGGAGGCCTCACTAAGAGAGTAACTTTGGGGAAGAGAAGTGGGAAATGCAGGGAGAAAAATGTACATTAAAAACCCTCTGATGGCTCTTCTTTGTCCCGAAATAAATTCCTGACTGGGAACAAGGCCTTTGGGTTGTTCGTGACCTGGCTCCTGCTTTCTCCAGCCTCACTAGCACAAAGTCCACTACACACACACACACACACACACACACACACAGACACGCACACACGTCCTTGTCTCCACACTGACCAACCTTGAATGTGCACATTCTCCCTGTGCCACACCCAGCAGCAGATACGTGATGCTACTCATAGCATTAATATAAAATAATGGAGGTTTGTGGGAGAACATAGGAGGCCAGCCGAATGGAGCTATATGGAAAAGATGCAGCCCTGCTAGCTGTATCTTTTTTAAAAATTAATTAATTTTTTTGATGACATTGGTTAACAAAATCTAATAACTTTCAGCTGTACACTTTAACAGTAAAGCATATGTGTGTGCGTGTGTGTGTGTGCGTGTGTGTGTGTATTTATACTGTGTGTTCATCTCCTATAGTTAGATTTCTTTCTGTCACCACATATTTGACCCCCTTTGCCACATCTTTCTCCCCCATCCTCCCCCACCCCCTACCCTCTGGTAACCACTAATCTATAGTCCACGTCCATGAGTCTCTCTTTGTCCCGTTCGCTTGTTGCCTTTAGGTCTAGATCTCACATATAATTGATATGTGATTTTCAACATTTTATGTCTGGCTTATCTCGCTTGGCATGTTTATCTTGAGGTCCATCCATGTCGGAAATAGCAGTATTGCATCTCTTCTCATGGCTGAGGAATATTCCACTGTATATAGTACCACAGTTTCCTTATCCACTCATGTATCGTAGGACACTTCGGTTGCTTCCATGTCCTGGGCACTGTGAATAATGCTGCTCTGAACGTCGGTGTGCAAATATCCAGCTGTATCCTTTCTACTTTTACTTGAGAATGGATTTCTTCAAGATGAATGCATTGAAACACACCTGGAATCTAGCGTTTACCTCCAATGAGCACTCTGAGTGATCTGGGGGGCGTGCTGTTGTTGAAGCATCTTTGGATCTCAGTCCATTAGCTTCTATGTAAGTCCCGATCAATTGCCTGAATATTTTAAACCTTTGCCTCTGTGAATCAGCAGATACTCTTGGGGGTGACTTGTTAGCCTCTCAAAGCTCTTATTTATTTATTTTTCATGTCAATAATCCTTGTTTTACCTCATGCTTTGCACCGTATCAAGTCGACAGATTCATTGACGTACCGACGAGGCACATGGTGTAAGTTCACATACACATCAATAGAATGCTTACAAATGTGTAAACTCTCTGCGACTACCACTCCAGTCCACAGGTAGAATATTCCTACCATGCCACTGTGCAAATCTCTACCCACCCCGCACTGCCAAAAACTGAGCGGATGCTTTTTTCTTTCAAAGGATGTCTCTTTACAGTTGTATTGAGCATTAGATCTCATTTTTTCATTTTACCGTGCTTGCTCTTAAACTTTTCTACTTTCATTGCACACCAAAAATCCTTCTGTGTCCTACCTCTCTCAGCGACATGTCATAGTAAAATCAGTAAGCAAAGCTACGTTCTCTCTTTTAAACCTGTCATTGTGCAGCCTTTTCTTCTGGCTTTCATCGCCTCTCTTCAAGAAATGTCCTCCTACGATACGACGGAGAAAACAGGCTCTGAGAGGTTATCTACACACTGAAGATGACAGAAAAATTAGCATAAGGTCAGTTCAGGCATTCTTCAGTCCCAAAGCCTGCGCTCATTATCTACAGTTTGTCTCAAATTCTCAGTACTGATCTGTGAATGGCAGCGAGGTACGATCTGTAGAACAGGATATCCAGGGGCGCCGTGGAATGAGATAGCGGGGGCTATGCTGGAATTCTGCTTAGCACGATTGATGATAGGAGACTAGGCAAAGCATCGTTTGAGAGTCAATGGGAAACATACGCCTGCCATTTGTTGGACAAAAACAAACAAACAAAAAAATCTTTTAGTTGTTTAAAAAAAAAAATCAGTACTGGTACGGGAAGACTAGGCAGAAAGTGTCCTGAGATTGCACGGCCTAGGGAATTGTTCTTACTAGCTCAGCAAAAATGCACTGAATCTATTCAAGAAAAGACTGAGAAGGGAAGAATAGATACAACCACTTCTGACAGAGGGATACACAGTCGTTTATTCACCTAAGTGGGAGGTGCACACAGGGAATGTTTGATTCTGGGGAAAAACAACAACAACATATTTTCACGAGCCTTCTGTCTCATTGGAAACCGTAGCAGGGTGAATAAAAGTATACCTGCCTGTCTCCACTCTTTCCCATTACCCAGCATAGCACAACAACCTGGTCTGCACATAGTAATAGCTCAACAAATAATTGTTAAATCGATGATGCTGATACATGAACTAGTGTATTGAGAAATGATTGCTGCTCCCGTTTGATTATTTGGATGAAACATCTCCATCAAACCTGGATTCTCACTGAGGAGTGATGTGTTCACTCAATCTGCTGCTTAATTCTTTTTTCTCATTGGTCTTATAAAGAAAACATATCATATATTTCAAAGATTAGTCTTCTGTCCCTATAAAAGAATGCTATCTGCCCAAACGGGCTTTTTGTCCTTTCCCTCCCTAATTTCTCTTTTCCTCCTAGCTGTCTGGAGTCCGCGCTAGGCATTGCGATTCCCGGTTTCCTGGCGGTGGCTGAGCTGAGTGATTCGGCAAAGAGACTCCAAAATCTATATTCGCGTAGCGAAAGCCCCGGACGCCGGGGGTAGAGTGTCAGGCACAGTGACGCACTCTGCAGTGAGTCACTGAGCCAGGCTTCTGCTGCTCGCCTCTGACGACTCAGGACGCTCTGAGGAAGCCCCTGGACACCCGCCTCGGAGCCCACCGGCCGCCGCGGGGTCTCCTCTGTACGGCGGGGCCGTGGTCAAGATGGCGGCGCCCACTCATGATCTCCAAGGGCGCCGCCATCGCACCTCCAGGACCATTCGTGGTCTCGCTCGAGTTGGCTGCCATGTCAGCCTCCGCTCGAGACCCGATTGTCACAAAGCCAGAGGCCGCGGACTGGCGGGGGCGTGCGAGGACCACCACAGAGGCCGGGCGTCCGCCAGAGATGGCTGTGTCGGAGCCTGGGGGTAGCGCGGCGGTGAGCTCGATGGTGGGGCCGGGGCGGTCTGGTGGTCAGAGATGGTCTCTTTGGAGGACAGTAAGCGGAACGTTACTGTAGGCTGTAAAGATACGTGGTTTGGGAATCGAAGTCGAAGCTGAAGGGCCTTTTGCGGGGTTAGCTTTCTGAGGCATCGGTGGAGTCGTAATGGGTGGCGGGGAGGGGTCTGTGCGGTCAGTGAGTGCTTCGGTTTTAAGGAATCAGTGTTTTGAGGGATCTGCCGTGACACTAATGGGGCGGGCGGAGTTGGGTCCGTGACAGTCACGGAAAGGTCAGTTTGGAAGGCTGTAGGGATCAGAAATGAGGCTTTGTGGTGTGTCAGAGATTGGGGAAGTCTGTGGGGGTCTGCGATTTGGGATGTCTATGGGAGCCAGGGATTATGGTATCTGTGGTGGTTACAGACTGGATTGTCCCTCTCTGTGTGCAGAGGTGCGGGGAGATCAGCTAGGAAAGTTTATTGCAGTAGTTCAAGAGATGATGATGGTTTGGAAAGGGCTGAAGCAGTGAAATGGAAAATCAGAATCGGAATATATCAGGAGATGAGCCAATAGGGCTTAATGATGAATTGATATGAAACATGGAGGAAGAGAAGAATCAAGATTTACATTTAGACTTTTGGCCTGTGGATCTGGATAGTTGATGGTTCTATCGTCTGAAAAAGGGTTACGTTGGAGAGGACCAGATCTGGTGGATACAAATGGAAGCCAGGGTAGATGACAGTGGTTCTGTTTTGTCCATGTCAAGATGCCCATTACATGTCCAAGTAGAGATGTTGGGTAGTTGGTTAGATATATCAATCTAGAATTTAGGAGAGCTCTGGGCTAGAGAATCCATATATGAAAGGCATCAGCATAAAGATGGTGTTTAAATCCGTAAGATTAGATGAGATAACCTAGGGGAAGAAGGCAGATAGGGAAGAAAAGAGTACCAAGGACAGAGCTCCTAGTCACTGACTTGGGGGTGGGGGGGGGAGAGAGAGAGAGAGAGAGAGAGAGAGAGAGAGAGAGAGAGAGAGAGAGAGGCAGAGAGAGGCAGCCAGGGAGAATATGAGGAGTAGCCAGCCATTGAGGTAGGAGGAAAACTGTGAATGTGGTGTTGAAGAAGCATAGAGAAGAACGTTTTTGGGGACAATGGGAGTAATCAGTTGTGTCACATGCTATTGTGAGTCTTCAGAGAATTTGACTTTAGCAAGATGTAGCCCAATGGTTATTTTGATTTATTATAGATCTTTTAGTGGAATAATGAGGGTAAAATCCTGTTGGGATGAGCTGAAAGAATGGGAGGTAATGACGTAGAGACAGCAAGTATAAACAACATTAGGAGTTTTGCTGGTAAAGGGACCAAAGAAATTGACATTGGATGGGATATGAAATTTAAGAAGGTTTCTTCAGATTGGTGGTAATAAGGCAACTTCATATGTCAATGGGAATGATCCAGTAAAAAGGGGGAAATAGAAGTTACAAAAGAGAACAAGGTTAATTGCAAGGGTGAAGTTCTTGAGGAGGCAGTTGAGGTTGGGATCCAGAGCATAGGTGCACAGAGTGGCCTTGGGTGAGAGAAGGGACAATTTTTCCATTTTAACAGAAGGGAAGACAGATTATATGGGTTTGGAAAGAAGCTGGTGGAATTGGTGGTAAAAAAGGAAAGGTAATTCTCATCCATTTGCATTTATTTTCTCTTTGAAGTATAAGGCAGATTCATCAGCGGAAGGTAGGTAGACGTTGGAGGTTTTAAAGAGAAAGAAGAGAATGTTTGGAGTAATCATCTTGGAAAAAGGAATAGGAAGCTCACAGCACTGGATGCCCATTTGAGATGTGTGGTATACATTTAAAGTGAGCCCAGTCAGCACAGTTGCTTGATTTTTCTCTTGGAATGTTTAGCTGCAAAGTTGCAGGCAGATATTAAGAAGAGAGTTGGTTTTGAGCAAGGTTGAAGCTAGTTAGGTAAATACAGTGGAGAAGAGGGGCAAGGAAGTTAAAGCTGTTTTCAGCAGAGTGTTTTGGTTAGAACAGGGAATCTAAATAAGATAGAAGTAGAATAAGGCTATGTGGCAATGGAAGATTGTGAACAAGAAGTTAGGATCAATATATTGGAGGGCTTGATGTGTTTGGAGAATTGTTGGAGTGGAAGTACTAGAGAAAGTAAGCTATACAATAGCAAATGTTGGTAGAACATTTTAAGTAGAGATTTTAGAGGTCGCGTAGTGATGGCACCGTCTAGGGAATGGATGCGCAGTGAGGAGGCGCTGAGTTTGGGTAGAAGAAAAGGTTGTTGGAGTCAGGAGAGAGAGAGGCCAGGGTGTTGAATGGCTCTTCTGCATTGATGTAGAGAAGATACAGGAGCTGTGAAAGGGAATTTGGTGCTAAAGTTTTCAATGATTGAGGCAGGGTGACTGGGCAGGAAAGTTGACATGAGAGGCCTAAAATGGCAGTTCTCAGAAAGGCCTGCTTGCAACGTTGACCTTTGGCTGATATCTGAGAACTTAGATTTCAGGAGGTTTCCATCATTCCCAGCAGTGATGAATGATTCCCAGCAATGAAATGTGCCTAAACTATGCGAGCGATGTGGGTTATGCTGAACACCTGATTTCCTTCTGGGAAACACTTCCCTGGTAAACGAAACTTCACATGTTATCACAGCTCGTTTCTGGAGGAATGGAATGTGTAGCGTGACTCTGCTGGGAGAGGACTCTTGGATACTTGTGCCTGGTCTCTTCTGCACTTCACCCCATGCATCTTGTTTTTGTTTTTGTTTTTGTTTTTGTTGTTTTTCAAGTTGATTTTGCTCTGTATTTTTTTGCTTACAAAATCATACCTACAAGTGCAAGTATTCGCTGCCCTTGAGTCCTAGTGAATCATCGAACCAGAAGGTTAATGGGTTAAAGTCTGGAGATACTCTCAACAAGATCAGGAGTAGGAAGGGTGAATCAAAAAATGCAAGTTATCATTGTTCTCATCTGGCCCTGAGATACGTGGGTGGGTGGGTCGTGGGGAGAAAGAAAAAGACAGCCTCCACTGGGGAGCGCTGTAAGGGAGTGGGACCTCAGGAGACAGATTTCAGTTAAAGCAAGCAGATAAAGGAAATGGCTAAAGAGGTTGAGGGTGCAGTGGAGTTTGCTGGCAGTGATTAGGATTCTCTGGAAGCCACCGTTTGAGAGTTCAGTTGGTGTCAGCGATTGGGAGTTGATAGGATAAAGGATTTGGGGTCATATCGGAAATAGAAACTGATGTGTTGCATGGATATTAATAGTCAAGTGACCCGTGGAAACATGTGATTGGAGTGTCTGTAAAGGCAGGTAGGTAATTGGAGAGATCTGTTGCTGTTAGTGACGAGGAAGCTTTTTGGGACCCGTCATTTGGGGATTATAGGCTTAGTGAGTAGGGCAGGCTATCCTAGCTCAGTGATTGGGAGACCAGTGACAATCAATGATGGGAGCATTAGGGGTCAGAGACCATAGGTAGGTGAGGTTAGAGATTGGCGACACATGCAGCTAGTTGATTGGTGGTCTGTGGAGGGAAGGAGTCATCTTTAAATGTTAAACGAACATGTTTGAACATATACTCAATAGAATTAAAATTGCCCGATAGCTGTGTCATTCTCCTCTTCCCTCCAATAAGAGAACTTTAACATGCTTTAATTTCTCCCACGGGCCCAATCCCTACCAGCTATAGTCCTGCTTATCTTTCTTCCATCATACCTCTTGATTTTAAGGTTACTTTTATATTAATTGCACAAGAACATTATTAAGTTACTTGGATGTAACTAGACATTTTACCGGTTTTATTATTCATAGCATATTATTAAGTTTTTCCAAAATCTTAATTCCAATCCAATTTTCCTTCTTTTAAAAATTATTTATTTTCTTCTCCTCCCCACCCCCACCTTCCAGGTTGCGCTCTCCCCCTCTCCTCTTTATTTCTAAAGTACATAGGCCATGTACTTTGAGTCCTTACATGCTTAAAATACCTTACTTTTCCTTCTAAATTTAAGTGATTTTTTGACTGGTGATAAAAATCAAGGATCTCAAGTCTCCCACCTCAGAACTCTGTAAACACTACTCCATAGTCTTTTCTTATAGCAGAAAAAAAAACAAAACTGATTCCGTTTCTTTTCTTCTTTTCTTTTTCTTTCTTTTTTTTCCCCTCATTTTTATTTTTTATTTTTGGTAATTGTCTTTCTCTCTGATAATCGTATGATTTTTTTTTTTTTAAATCCTCTTGAACAAACAAATTTACAATAGGGACTATTTTAGTACCAACAAAGTACCATAGACTCAGTACCTTATAAACAACAGAAATGTATTTCTCATACTTCTGGAGGCTAGAAGTTCAAGATCAGGGTGGCAGCATGCTTGGGACTGGTGAGAACCCTCTCCCAGATTACAGACTCCTCATATCCTCACTTGGCAGAAAAAGCAGGGAGAGGAAGCATGGTCTCTTGTGACTCTTACAAGGGCACTAATCCCATTCACGAAGATTTCACCCTCATCTAATCCTAATTACTTCTCAAAGGCCCTGTCTCTTAAAAACATCACACTGAAGGGTAGGGTTTCAACATACCAATTTTGGGGGGACACAAATGTTCAGTCTGTAATAGGCACATTTCTTCATATGTTTTTTGTTTCTCAAAAAAAAAATGCAAAATTGCATAAAGAACAGGTATCCTATATAACATCATGATCGACAGTGAGTGGTCAAGGTAAGAACAAGTCATTATTATCTTGTCCTAATCACTCACTAATGTGGATAACATTAGATTAAACAGGACTATGCTATTACAGGTATCGGTAACATTCAAAGACGTGACTATGGCCTTTACCCAGAAAGAATGGGCGCAACTAGATCCTGCTCAGAGGAACCTGTACAAGGATGTGATGCTGGAGAACTACAGCAACCTTGCCTCAATGGGTAAGGACAGTTTCTTTGTAATTCAAAATATGTCCACTGCGATACTTTCCTCTGGAGCCCTAGCTAAAGTTGACATTGAATTTTTGAGTCGAGGCGTTTTAATCCCTTTTGGGTACTAGGCAGCATACCTGTGCCCCTCCCTCCAGAATAGAAGGTCTGCTCAGATGGGGTACTTGGGCTTCTGCATTGTGGAATTTCAGAAGCCATATATTCTTTATCCTTTAAAGGCTCTGAAGCTTAAATATTGGGGCTTGATTTCTGGGATGTTTGTTGTTCCAACATTCCATGTCTACCATTTCTCATGAGCAGGATATCAAGCTGCCAAACCAGACATGATCTCCAAGTTGGAAAAAGGAGAAGAGCCATGGCTGGGGAAGGGGAAAAAGCCCAGACAGGGTGGTCCAAATGAAATAGCAAGACCCAAGCAAACAGAGGCCAATGGAAGTAAGTTCTAGTTTTTCGGTGGTAACTTTGAAATTTTATTCTTAAATTCTTCTTAAAGATCCCAGGACCTTCGTTCTTAACCAGGAAGTAGCAATAGAGAAATATCGGAGTCTCCTGAGGGAAGAGGAGTTCAAAGTACAAGGATTCTTGAACCTTGGAGGTTCGAATATTTGTTTCTTCTACGAACCTGCCTGTTTGAGAAGTTCTCAGATGAGGTTTATATCCACAAAGCCAGTGTTTCTTACGGGAGTTTGCTTATATCACTTGTATCAGTCAGCTTGGGCTAAGTTATGCTCCATTAAGAATGACCCAAAATTCTTAGTGACTAAAAAAAGAAAGATTTGTTTCTCGCTCAGGCTGCGGCTTATTTCATATCATCTTGTGGACCTACAAGGAAAGAGCAGTGCCTGTTTGGCGAATTCAGGTCTCATGGCAGAAGGAAAGAAGAGTGAGTGGAACCACACGATAACTCTTAAAATCACTGATGGCAAAGTGGTGGATATTTCTTTCTGCTTATGTTTTAGTGGTTCCTTGGTTAGAGCAGATCACCTGACCACTCCTGCATTCAGCAGGGTAGGCATATATAATCCTTCCACGGGGAAGATTCATGTGGCCATGTAGTGGGCCTGGGAGGTGTACTACTTCCATAGGCTGCCACACAGTCACGTTGTGTTAGGAAAAAAGGTGAAAACCAGGACTCTAACTCTTCAGTACTAGCCCCTCAGATGCCTAACTGACCCTTCGTACAGCCATCTTTCCTCATCCATGTTCTCCATTGCTCAGCTTTCAGAAGGAGCTGTTCTCTGAATTCCATTCCTGTTTACCTTATTTAAAGCAGAGCTTTTTAAGAATTATCCTCCCTTTGCCTAATAGCCTTAGTATTTCTCTGAGTATTTCATTCAAACTCTGAGACCCTCATATATGACATTTTCTTATATATTCAGACATACTTCAATCTGTCACAAATCCCTGGCGTGATGCTCCTGACCCTAATTACTTTACATTTTTCTCCTTTCACTGTGAAATGCCCTAAACCTGTGCTCTACAATGCATCAACATTTCATTTTTTTCCCCTTAACCTGTGTCAAATGCCACAGAATTCAAGTCTCTATAAAAATGTCTGACTTTCAAGTGACCACTGCTTACTTTTCAGTGGTTACCTGAAATTCTTGCCCTAGCTCGAATTAGATCACCTGAATCTGATTTTATCATCTAAGTGCTTCTTCACCATTTTCCTCTAGGTTCTCTTCCTTCTCACTTAAGTGTCCCTAAGGTTTTGTCTTCTACTATCTGTTATTTTTTCTCTCATATTTCTCCAAAAGGAATCATCCATCGTGCACATACAAGCTTTTTATTCTACACTGGTGACTTCCAAGATAAATTTATCTTGTTCAAACAAATCTCCAATTCCTTTGTGTTGCACTCATATTTTACTTGCTCACAGGACAGCTCATTCTAAGAGTGTCAGAAATCGAAAGCTTTATCTTTCTTTCTAAATTACAGCATCCTTTTACCTTTCCTAGTTTGATCAGGTTCTACTCTGATTTTAGGCCTGTCTACCATGGAGCTCCTGTGAATCTTTGCTCTCTGCTCTCTTAAGGACTCCCTCTTCAGTTCCTGTTTTTTGTTTTTCTCCTTAATCACTGACATCACCCAAATCAGATTCCTATTACTACATATCTAAATTGTTCCAATTCTTAGGTAGATTTGTTGAATCCCTTTTGAAAATAATTCATCTTAGGTGTTGCCACCAAGCATTAAAACATCCAGTCATTATTTATGTCACTACAGTCCCCAAATTAGCACAATGTCCACGATATCTTTTTAGTTTCCTCCGACCCGGAGACTCCATGAATTTCCTGAGACTAGACGGACCAGTCTCTGAAATGACGAATGAAGATACCTCACGGAGTTTTTGATCCATTCGTCAGTAGCCCTAGTTATGGCCGGCTTCACTTTTCTTGCTGATACTTGGTGTTACAACTGAAAAATAACCCAGAGTTATTTCATACATCTTTGTCATTGCTACAGTGACTCCCTTCTTGATCCAGGTCCTTACGCAGTTCTTGCAGGTTCTTCAAGGAAGGGCCATTCTATTCCCTTTGTGAGTTGCTGGGTCCAGTGAGCTCCATACTTCAGTTTCTGAAGTTATAGTCATTTTCGCTTAAAATTCATGTTTTAGTTACTGTCTCATGTTCAGGACCAGCTTATAGATTTAATCACACGCTCTGCCATGCCCAACTTTCCCCTTACTATCACCCTATTCCACCAGTTCACTAGTTCAGACTCTCCTCCCCTCCCTCATGGTACCTTTCTCTTGTAGTGCTTTATATTGTCTCCTGCTTGCCAGTGTCAGTTGGGACCCGCTACAACCATCATTATAAGGGGTCATTATAATGTTACACCACAAGGGGAAAGGTTTGAGTTCTGATCCCTTTTTTCCCTGAAGGAAATTTGCCTCTATTCTCCCCAGCATCCTCGGGCATTGGAAGATACTGCCGCATAAAAGTTCTTGTATAATTTCTCTCAGAATGCTTGCATCACATAAAATTTGCTAAATGAAAAAGCAGCTAGCAACTTCACTTTTCCTTACTATATCTATATCACCGAGATATCTATACTTATAAAAATTGATCTACTCCATGGGAATTGAAAATTTCAAAGTTCTTCATGAAAGTAATAGTATTTACTGGCTGTGTATTCCAATACCATACATAACTCTCTTATGTTTGAGCCCGGTTTTCACTTTATCCATGTTTTGTTCCTTTACAACACCAAGACGGCTGTTCACTTTTTAGCTCTTTCTTTCTGAAGTCATATGGACTCTTACATCTGTTTCCATCTTTGAGTTTTTGAAGCTTTTTCAACTGATCCATGTACATAGATGAAAAAGGCCACTCTAAAATGGCAGTCCCAACTCTCAAGTTTTTAGTTACGTGCGCAGTGTCCATAACTAGTTAACGGAAGTCTTTGAATTTCAATTCTAAGTTCTTAGGAGAAGAATATTCTTGATATTCTTGGATTAGCTGAAACCTCGTGTTTACCACTGTCAAATCAATTTTTTTCAACCTGAAGTTGAAAAACTGAGACTGCAAAGATTCACAAGAATGTCTCATTGAATTATTTTTTAGAAGAAGTCCTACGAGATGATGACCAGTTAGAGAATTGTATAGTACAAACGTGGCTGCCCATATTCGTCAGTGTGGATGGTGGGCTCAGAGAAGGGAAGTAGGGGTTGTGAAGATATCTCAAAATATATAGTTGTATAATGTGTGGAGGAAAGAATATGAGCAATCACTTAGAGCTGGGGAGAAGCTTAAATTTATAATTAGCAATTAGTAGAGTTACTTGAACAAAGGTATGCTCCAGAGCAAACTGTTGACAAAAGTGTGTGTGTACATTGTAAATCCAAATGATGTAAAATTTGTTTGCCAATCTTGTTACTGTGAATTTTATCATATGGTAAAACCATTAAAGAATTCTGAGAATCTGTAGGATTCTTTTTAGTACAGAAATGTCATTATTATATTGATCATGGATGGTAGCAGTAGAAAACTGTTTCCTGCTTAGTCTCTCTGTCACCTGTAAGGTGTTTAGTACTCCTTGGTGAACTTATCTTATTTTCTCTATTTATGATCTTTGGGGTGCAATAACAAAAATTTACTTGAGGTAGCCTAAGTACGTAGAGGAATTTATTATACGATCCTGGGTATATCTCTTGTTACCTGAAGGTAGATACTTTAGCTAGGCCTTACTAGGGGCTAGAACCAGGACCAAAAAGCCATTAGTTATTGGGATTATGCAAATGGTCTCTTTGAGGGTATATGATCTTATGTCTCTGCTTTTCTGAAGATGTATGCTTCATTCTTTGTACTGATGTATTTTCTGTTTGTACAAGGGATATATGGCTCTATATTACTTGTCTTATACGATTTTTAAATTTGAGAATCCGGTGGAGACTAACTAGAGTTTGAAGTTTTAGGAAGAAGATTCTTATTGGATATCTTGGCTTGAACCAGATGTGTCAACAACTATGTCATGGAGAGTTGGATTAATATAGTACAGGCTCTAGGAGCAAAATACTGTGGGTGGACTGGCAGTTATTAAAGCTGGACAGCGGGGCTAAGAGACCTCGAAAGTGTCAACCTGAATTACAATCTCTTTTAACTTCATCTATTCCCTATTTACTGCTCCTTGTATATATTTCATCTTCTATCTCAATTTGCAAGGTCATATTTATAAACGGTCAAAGCTTTTCCTAATCACTATTGTCTGTTTTCTTTTTTTCCTGTTTTTACTACAGCACTTTATCCCTCAAGTCTAAGAGATAGGGAAATTTGTGCCTGATATTTCATTCACTTTGGGATATTAGACTTGAGTAAAGATTCAGCCCCACAACAAAGTATTTCTTTATAACTTCTATTCTAAAATATGAGACTGCAAAGATTCACAAGAATGTCTCATTGAATTATTTTTTAGAAGAAGTCCTACAAGATGATGACCAGTTAGAGAATCACCAAGAATCTCAAAACCAACTCCTTAGGGAAGTTGCGGTCAAGAAAAAAACTCAGACTAAGAAGAAAGGCCAAGAACGTGGTTCATTGCGGGGGAAACATCTGAGTACAACACAAGTTTCTTCTCCAAAAAGGCATCTTAAATTTAATTCACAGAGAAAGAGTTTAAAACAGAATTTAGACTTACCTGGTCATATAAGAAACTATGCAAAAAATAAACCTGATGTAGCTGAAGAACACAGGAAATCATTCAGCCATAGCTTATCTGATACAAAGACTCAAAACCAAATTCAAACTGGAAAGAAACAGAAATTATCCAACCATAGCTCATCTAATAGGCGTGACAAATCTCAAACTGGCAAGAAACATGAGAAACTAGTTTGTCATGGGCCATCCCATACTAAATGGGACAAAATTAAAACTGGAGGAAAACATGAGAAATCATCCTGCCGTAGCTCATCTATTAAGTGTGGTACAAATCAAGCTAAAGTGAAACCGTATGAATGTAATCAATGTGGAAAGGTTCTTAGCCATAAACAAGGACTCGTTGACCATCAGAGAATTCATACTGGTGAGAAACCATATGAATGTAATGAATGTGGGATAGCCTTTAGTCAAAAGTCACACCTCGTTGTACATCAGAGAACTCACACTGGAGAAAAACCGTATGAATGTATTCAGTGTGGCAAAGCCCATGGTCATAAACATGCCCTTACTGACCATCTAAGAGTTCATACTGGAGAAAAGCCCTATGAATGTGCTGAATGTGGGAAAACCTTCAGACACAGCTCAAATCTTATTCAACATATAAGATCTCACACGGGTGAGAAGCCCTATGAATGTAAGGAATGTGGCAAATCTTTTAGATATAATTCGTCTCTTACAGAACACGTGAGAACACATACAGGTGAAATACCATATGAATGTAATGAATGTGGAAGAGCCTTTAAATATAGCTCATCCCTTACTAAACACATGAGAATTCATACAGGTGAGAAACCCTTTGAATGCAATGAATGTGGGAAGGCTTTCAGCAAGAAATCACACCTTATTATACATCAAAGAACTCATACTAAGGAGAAACCCTATAAATGTAATGAATGTGGAAAAGCTTTTGGACATAGCTCATCTCTTACTTACCACATAAGAACCCATACAGGTGAAAGTCCCTTTGAATGTAATCAGTGTGGGAAGGCCTTCAAACAAATCGAAGGCCTTACTCAACATCAGAGAGTTCATACCGGGGAGAAACCTTATGGATGTGATGATTGTGGGAAAGCCTTTAGCCAAAAGTCACACCTCATTGTACATCAGAGAACTCATACTGGGGAGAAACCCTATGAATGTAATGAGTGTGGAAAAGCCTTCAATGCAAAGTCACAACTTGTCATACACCAGCGATCCCACACTGGAGAGAAACCCTATGAATGTAATGAATGTGGGAAAGCTTTCAAACAAAATGCATCCCTTATTAAACATGTGAAAACCCATTCAGAAGAGAAATCTCATGAGTGAAATAAATGAGGGTAATATTAACTGAACTGAAGGTTTTATTTAACCTTAAGTGTTCTGAATTTAAAGGATGTTAGGAAGCCTTTAACAAGAAGACACACCTCATTAAAATGAATCTTCACATAGAAGCAATAGATAGTTTAAACTTGATATTAAAGCTTTTATTTAAAAACATTGCTTTAAAAATAATTATTGTAAATGATTCTATGTGTTCAAACTGAAATATGAAGTTTTTCAAATTGTTAATAACTTGAATAATCAGAACACTAGAGAAACAAATTACATATGCTGACAATTCCTGAGTGTTGTGTACTTAAGCACCACGTATAAGAATTGAATTTGCCTGTTTATTGCCATGTATAAATGTGTGGCCATTGGTATGAGCTTCATCTTTGATATACCTTGTTATTTCTTAATATCTTTGTTTATTTCTGTGTCAGAAAATTTTATTAAAAGGTTATTTATGTTAAAACTATTAACACAAAATTAAGAAAAAATGAAAAAACAGCTGAGGATACATAAGTGCTAGTAGAAATGATGCTCAAGATACATTATTAAGTGAAAAAATCATTTCGCTGAACTGTGCATATAGTATGTTCCCACTTGTGTACAAAAGTGTGTGTGTTTGTATGTATGTATGTATGTACGTATACCTATATTTGTATGCAAATAGACTTGGTTTGAAAAAATATAGAACTTTAATAGTAGTTGCTATTGGGCACAGGAGTACAGGAATGGGGTCTAGGATAGGAACAAGATCTCTTTATTATATACTGTTTGAACTTTTAAAATCAGGTATATGTCTTACTTTCACAATTAAAATCCTTTTGATATGCATAAATAAACACTAATTAAAATTTCCACCGCACCCACTCCATGATATTGTTTGACAGAATAAAAGTTTCTGTGCCACTTCATGACTGATAATGACTCTGGGGATATGGTATTAAACTTGATATTGAATACATGGATACTTTTCCTATTAAACATGTTCTTTTATTAAAGTAATAAATTACAACTATAACTTGGCACTATATTTCTTCTATTTGCCATTTTTTAAAAAAGGCTGAAGATGAATTGTTACTGGTGAATGAGAGAGATTTTCTGAACAATCATTCTGTTTTTTTTCCTGATATTCAAAACTCTTAAACATAAACACCTCAATCTGGGATTTCAAATGTATTGCAACAAATGGCACAATTCTCTGTTCTTGCCTAAGAGCAGACATTGTTAATGAATCACTGCACCCTGAGTGAATCTAGACTTGGCCTCAGAATCATTCTTAGGTATGCATTCCAGAAGATACTATGAGTCAATATGGGTTTGCAGAGGAAAGTTATTTTCCACTGCATACCCAGGTTTTATTTTTTTTTCTCATGAGTCATAGACAAAAAGTACAGCTGAACTGTTTTAAAATTTACTTGTTACACTAAAAACAGTGATATAAGGACAAAAATAGTTTTGTAATATAAGGTAATACTTGGCATGTATGTCACCTTTTACATTTTTCACAGTACATTCACTGCATTACCTCATTTGTTTTTCAGAATAAACATATGAGTCAGTAAGCAAGAGTTGTCTCATCATGGTCAATACTAAATATTTTACCTGGATACTAGTCTGGCATAAGGGGCTCTCAACAAATATGTGATTAAATGCCATTTTTGCAAATATTTCCCATTTAAGTGCCTGCCTTCTTGACCTCATCTTTTCAGAGAATTAAAAGGTATAAATATTGAGAATGGAATGTATGTGCGTGTGCGTGTGTGTGTGTGTGCATGCGCGCACACGTGCACATGCACGCACATATGTTGAAAGATCAACTCATGGATTTTAGCCATTACCAATTAACTTATTTATTCTCGGGGGGGGGGGGAGGGGAATGCAATGTGAAAGCCATTTCCATCAGTAATTTATTACCAAGTGGAAGTCTGGCACTATACACAGGATGAATCATCACTGTGCAGAGCTGTAGAAAATCTTCACTTTTTAAAAGAATAAACCAGTTCCAGGTTGTGGCTAGATTAAATTTACCATACCTCTTGGAGAACTCATAATAGTGCCACATGCCAAACAGGAATATAGGTATGCCTGAACAGTGGAAATGAATGCTGAAAGCATGGGCAGTAAATAAAAACAAATTAAATGTTAGCATCAATGAATAAGGAAATATTTTTAAATGAATGCTGGTGAACAATTAAAGAAAATTGACGTATTGAGGTAAGTCTAAATCAATGATTCACTAACTTTAGCATGCATCAAAATGGCCTGGAGGGCTTGTTAAAATGTGGACGTTAGAAATGAGTGCTACCCACAGAGTTTCTGGTTCAGTAGGTCTGTGCTGCGGCCTAAAAATTTGCATTTTTAATTAGCTCCCAGGGGATGCTGATGCTGCTTGTCTGGGGAACATACAGAAACACTGATCTAAATTATTGTTTAAAACGACTTTAAATGTTTCTGAGATGTTTCTTTAAAGACGATGAAGAAGCATATATCTATAGAGTAAATTATTAATAGTTTATAAAAGTTTATTCAATATTGATCACCTAATATATGCTGGGCACTACTTGAAATCCTAGGAATATAGCAGTCAAAAAAAGAAAAAAAACAAGAAGAGAAAAACCTTGTCCTCGTAGAGCTTAATGCGAGTGGAAGATAAGCAATAAACAAATAAATAATTAAAATGTAGAGTATGACAGATGGTGACACATGGTATGGCAAAAAACAAAGCAGGGAAGGGGAATGGAAGTGTAGAGGAATGTACAGTAGTGGTGGTGGTGAACTAAGCTTAAGTTCACTTAGATGGTAACACAAAAACTTCAAGAGTGAGGGAGCAAGTCATATAATATCTATGATCAAAGAGCATGCCTGGCATACGTCTTTTAGAATCTGAGTGTGTAGGAAGAGAGAAAGATATTGAGCTCCTCCAACATAAAGAGGAAAAAATAAGAAAAATTTTTATTAAATCAAAATTTAAAAAATAATAAAATTTGCAAAATGATAAAATTAAAAAATAATAAAAGAGGTAGAAAACAAGATCTTTTATGCACTGCTTTTGGTAGTCAAGGTTACACAAATGCTAAAATGTAAGTCTGATAGTATACATCAAAGCTTTAAAATGTCTGGCAACCCTAATTCCAGGAATCTATTCTATAACACATAATCAGAATGTACTATAATATTTATCACAGAACACAAAGAAGTTGGATATAATTTAAATTCTTAATTGATTAAATAAAATATGATACCCTCATAAGATTGAATAATATGACATTAGAAGTCATACTTTCAAATTATATTTAAGGAGATGCAAATGCTGATCCTATATTATTCTTAGGAATGTATTAGACTGATGCACCTTTAGGCATTGATGGAATGATCTAATAATGAAGAAAGTGAAACTTGTTTGCTAAGTCTGCTTATAGCAGACACTATTTCTCACATGTTATTGACCAAAAATGAGTGCCATGACTATCATTAGTTTCAAGAGAGTTTCAGAAATGTAGAATATTTAGCTATTTAATCTTTACAGTAAAGGAATGAAAAGGAAAAGGACATTAGAAAAAGGGCATGGAGCGAACCAATCTATAACATCTGAAATAATAATTAAATAAAAAACATCAGTTTACAAAATATGTACTTTAAGATCTTAATTGTTTTTTACATATGTATCAGTTAAAATTTTTTATTTTTCAATTACAGATGACATTCGATATTAGCTTCAGGTGTATATATGTAATGTTTATACACATAAATAAATATGTTGGAAAATGTAAAATACCACCATAATTATGTGGATAGTGGTTCCTTTATGATTGTGAGTTTAAGAGTTAGTTTTATGTTTTTATAAATAAGTTTTATATATTCATGAATTAATTTTATTTTGTTAGATTCCTACTGAGCCTGACCTTCCCACAGATAAAATTATGAACTCTGGACAACACACACACACACACACACACACAAAATGACCCAAAGAAACTAGAGAGTGGACAAAAGCAGATTATGGAAAGGAGTTGAAACCTGTAAAAAAGTGATTGGTAGGAGTTTAGATCACATTTTTATGGCTTTAAGTCTGATGACATTCTGAAGTTGCTGTGGCAAAAGGGAATAATTTGATAGAAAACATGCAGTCTTTTTGAGATGAAAAACCACAGGACTGAGTTCGGAGCAACTACAGCCACTGGAAAGTGAAGGGAGAATCCCAGAAAACTGAGACTCAAAAAAAAGGCAATCCAAACTATGTAAATAAACTCTGTCCAAATCTCTGGCTCATGCATGTATGGCACAGACTCCTAATCTTTTAACTAAAGACCAAAAAAAAAAAGCTTTCATTTTTGCTGTTGCTCCAGAGACAGAGTTTGAAGTTTGAGTTCAACCATACTAATCACTTGATAAAACAAAAACATTAACACTCCTCAGAGAAATATAACAGAATCAAGAATCTCCACAACTTATCATTCATGATTTCCAGAATACAAGAAAAATTTACTTGACATTCAAAAAATTAGGAAAATACGACCCCATTTTAAGAAAACAGAAATCAGAATGAGCAGATGAAGATATTGATGTAATTATTATAATTATCCTTAATAAAATAGTTTATAATGAATGTAAAGTGTCTTTTTGACTCAGTAAAGAAATAGAAACTACAAAGAAAAATGAGAAGAAAACTTCTAGAACTGAAAGAGACAATGTCTGAAATTTTAAATTCACTAGGTAAGTTTACTAGCAGAATGCAAATGACATGGAGTTATCGAACTTGAAATAGATCAGTAGAAATTATCTAAACAATTGAGAAAAAAAAATGATCAAGAAGACAGTAACAGAACCTCAGTGACCTTTGGGACAACAACAAAATGTCTTGCTTAGGTGTAGTTGAAGTCCCAAAATGAGGAAAAATTTGGACACACAAAACATTCAAATATATAATGGCCAAAACTTCCCCTAAATTTGGTCAATGATATAAATGTACTGACTTGAGAATCTCAGCAAACTCTAAGGATAATAAATGTGTAGAAAACTATGATTAATTGGATCCTAGACAGGCTGCTAGAACCTGAAGATAAAAATAAAATCTTGAAAGCCAGCGGGGAAAAATGCCACATTAATGTGATTTAAAAAATTCAAATGATTGGTGACTTATCATCAAAAACTTTGGAGGCCAGAAAACAGTTGATCAGTATCCTTATATTGCTTTGGAAGAAAACAAAAACTTTCATCATCTAACTCTATATCCCACAAAACTATCCTTCAAGAATGAAGGTGAAATAATGACATCTCGCATAAAAGAATTAAGATAATTTATTCCCAGAAGACCATAAAATTCTTGAGGTTGAAGGAAAATGATATCAGATGGAAACTCAGTTTTTCAGGAAGCATCAAAAACATCAGCAATGGTAAATACACAGGTAAATATAAAAGACTTTTTTAACCTCTTAATTTCTTTAAAATACTTAGGATTGTTTAAAACAAAACTTATAACATTGTCTTATGGTGCAATACACATAACAACTCTAGCATAAAGAGAGGGAGTGGACCTAGATTGTAGAAAGGTTTCTAAGTTTTATGTGGTATGGTACAAATCAATTTCAAGAAGACTGAAAGTCAAAGGTATATAGAGAAATCCCTAGGGAAACCACTAATGAGTAAAGCAAAGAGATATGACCCAAAACACAACAGACCCATTTAAACGAACCTCTAAAAAGTATTTTTAAATTCTTAATAGAAGCAGGGAGATACTGAGGAACAAAATCAAAGGAGATGAAGAATACAAATAATAAGATGGTGGACCTAAATCCAACCATAGCAATAATTAAATTAAATTAAAACTTAATGGATTAAACACTCTGAGATTTAATGAGATTTAAGAAAATCATGGATAAAAAGGCAAGACCCAAGTGTACGCTCTGTATAAGACCCAGACTTGAAAAATACACAGATAAGTTAAAAGTAAATGGATTGAAAATTATATACCATACAAATAGTAAGCATACAAGGGCTGGAATGGCTAAATTAATGACAGATAAAACAGATTTCTTGATAAAAAGTAATAATAGAGATAAAGAGGGCCACTTTTAGACATATCTTGATTGTATTTATTGACAGAAAGCAATATTTAGATTATAAATTTACATTGAAGTATGCGGCATATCACACATCTGTAGCACCTAAGATTCTACACATATTTTTTTTCTCATGTGCATAATGGCATTTCTATGGATTGCCTGGCTCATGCCTCCTCTCACTTTATAAGCCAGCTGAGAGTAGAATGGAATATTGAATAGAACATCACCCCTAAAATGATTAACCTGGAATATTTGCTCAGTAAGAATTATTTTCATTTTTTAAAGGATGACAGGTATCATAAGCTAATGGGACTAACATAAAAATTCACCAGAAAATATTCTTATCTTAATGTATATTGTGTGACTCTAAAGCAAGAGAGTATGCTTATCTGGCTTATAAAAGCATCTTTTAAAATTCTATCTATTTTACTCTATTTTGTGTATCTCTGTTCTTATCTCTAGGGTGACCATACATCTCAGATTGCCCAGGACATGTTTTATACCTGTTGTCCACTTATAGTTATTAATATCGACTCTTTTACTATCAAAACTTTCCTGGGTTGAATGATAAATTATAGTTTTGCCTCTTTACCAAAAGAAATTAACTGGCATTCAAAAGACATTCATTAAAGTGTAGTGTAGTGGTTAGGAGCATAAGCTCTGACACAGACTTTGGGAAATTACATCTTGGCTGCACCACTGACAAGCTGTATGACCTTTATGTTCCTCGGATACCTCCTCTGTAAAAAATTAAAACAAAAATAATAATAATAATTGTTTCTCGTTCGGTCAGGAGTTAGCAAACTTTTAATGTAGAGTGATAGATAGTAAATATTGTAGACTTTGCAGGCCTTATAGTTTCTGTCACAACTATTCAATCTGTCATTATAGCACTGAGCGCAACCAGACAGTATGTAAATGAATGAGGATGGCTGTGTGCCAATAAAAGTTTATCAAAGCAGACAGCAGGCCAAATTTACCCAAGGGCTGAATTACATTATATGTGTAAAAGAACTATTAATTTAGGGCTTCACAAGGCAAAGGAGACTCCCCTAATCTGTGGCAAGGAAGTTTTCCCCAAAACAGGAGAATGTAGGCATTTCCAACAGAAGGAACAAAGATATGGAGGCGGAATCAGTCTGTGCTAAGGTTTGTGAGAAGTGGTTTATACCTATTATTCTTTCAAGACTTCCCTTCTTTACCTAGTTTTCATGATAAACTCCTGCTCCTCTTCCAAGGCTCTGTTTTAAAATCATGTCCTAAGCCTTCCTCAGAGGCCCTTGCCACAACCCCACCACTAGCACCCAGTCCCTGATAGAGTTAGCTACCTCTTACTATGCCCACTCAGCACCTATCATACCCGGTCAGATCACTGATTACACTGCATTATCATTATCAGACTCTGAGCTTTTCTCTTGCATTACGAAGCATGGCAATGATAAATGTGTATGATTGAAGGAATGAATGAGCTTTACATTATAGAGGAAGAATCAGTAGACATAAATATATATATGTAACGAAAAGGCAGGGAAACTAAGCTGATTCTGACAGTCTTGTCCTGAGTATCTGTCAGACCAAAGGGGAGAATGACAGAAACACTGGAAATTCCAGTCCAAGTAACAATGGCTGTAAGGGAGGAAGGCATATGCAGCAGTGCCCATAAAAAGAATAGATGCCAGGAAATTCTGGAAAAACAACTAGAGAGAAGAGGATGCTGTAGTTCAGCTTTGAAGCATGAATAGTAATTTTCCTGGCATATTGTTGAGGAGGATATTCCAGAAGCATGAAGTCCACTGTATTTGGTTTTAAAAAGTCGATGAACCCTGAGAATTAATTCTCGTGTCTTTAGGCATTAGTTAGGGCTAGATACTCTGTAGTAATGTTAAAAGATAAACTGAGGCATATTAAAAGTATTGAGTTTATGTGAGCAAAAATTGAATTGGGCAGCACCAAATGGGAAGTAGTTAGAAGTCTCCACTGATGAGCCTTTTATAGAGAATACCCAGAAGCAAAGCAAGGAAATTATTTGATCAGCTGTAGCTTAAACAGTTGCCTTATTTGGGAAAGCCTCACTGACTGTGATTGGTTGTCCTTAGGTTTTTATTCCTTAACCTTGAGGCATTTACAGGCTTAGGTTTTGATTTGCTTACAAATTGCTAAGGCATTGGAACCACCTTAGTCTAATGGCCTGCTTGTTTAATTAATTTAACAATTATAGCACTAGATGGTATTTATTATTTAAAAAATACTGTATGGATTCTAACGTGCTTTTCACTGACATTGATGCTTGTAAGGCCAGTGCTCCCGGAAAAGGCTCCAAGCACGTCTGGTCCCCGCCCCTAGCTCCCGCCTGCTAGCCACCTGAAACCCATAGACCAATCCGGGGGTGCCAGGACTACACTCGTGGCGCCACACCGCTGCACCAATGAAAGAGCCCAACTCTATGCTTTTGCCTTTTTTGAATCTTCCCCTTCCTGGACTGACCCTTAAAACCCTGCCCCAACCCCGCCCCGGGTGCGACTTCTCTGGCCCCTTTCCTCGGAACCAGGAAACCTCCCCCGGCACCGCTTGCCTTTCAATAAAGGATGCCTGTTAATCATGAGTCAGACTCTGTCTGTTGAGCGGCAGAACCTTACAATGCTGAACTTTTTTATGTCAGCAAACACTGAAGTACCCAAACGAGTATTTCACAACCTTCCTCTATTTTACAAATAAGAGAACTTAAGGAAAGTGGCTGGCCTAAGGCCACAGAGCAAGTTCAAGACCCTGTTGAGAGGAGAATCTAGGGGTCTGAATTATCCCTTGGAGTTTATCCCCAAACACTTTCCTTCTGCTACTATCTGTCTTTAGCAGCGGCACAGTCTTCCCATCCCAATTAGGGAAAGCATTCCTCGGAGAGGACATTTGAATTTCATTTTACAGAATCATTAGCTAGAATTCACCAAATTAAAGGCATTTTGACTTGGCCCTCTCCCAGGGCTATCTCCTAGGGAGAATACTATTGCAACCTGACTTCTCCATCTCAAAACATGAATAACCTACCTCATTACACATAAAGTAAGAGCTCAATAAACAATTACTATTAATATTAGTATACTTCAGATTGGGAAAGTGAGGCAATGGGATAGATAAGATAAAATGACTTAAGCTCTCTGAGACTCATTCTCACCTGCTTGATAACAGGAGGGGCTTCCCCTGCTTTCCAACCCCCACCTCCCCCCCCCCCCCCCACTGTGTGCCCGTTTTCTACACATCTTAGCTAAACTGGTTTCCTGACTCCATCCTCAGATATCTGGAATTATTTTCCAGTTTATGTCGTTGCTCCTGCATTGTTCCCCTACACTTTTCCCATAGCTTCTGTATTCCACTTCTCAACTTTGCTTTTTAGAATTTTTGATGTACGGCACCAACACGTGTTCGAAATATGGCGCCACCCATTCCCCTCAATGGGTACGGCCATATTAACCCTGGGTCCGGGCGGTCTAACAACTCGGAAAATATCGCGATACAGGCGAGTCTGGGGCTGCGCCAACTTCCGCCGTAACTTGGCGAGTCCGGCCGCCCTAGAGGTGGTGGGGGCGAGTTGTAATGCTTAGCTGGGGGACCTGGAGAAGAGGCGGGAAGTTGAGGAGTCCAGTTTCAGAAAAGGATATTTCAGTCACTGGCTGCGGTATTGGGAGTAAGGGTGCTATGTACGATCAACTATTAAGCGTTTGTAGCGTTCTGTAATTTCCGGTCCTGTTGTTAGTAATTAAGGAGACTTGCTCAAGATAGCGATTGCCACCCTATGGAGCTCGGGATTTAGTGATGCTGCTGTAGTGGACTCTGAGTCAGCGATTTATTGAGGATTTGGGAGGCTAGTGATTGGCATGTATGTGAGAGTGATTTTGCGTCTCTCAGGGTTACGGGTTGGGGTTACATAGGAATTAGTGGTTTGGGAGCCTGAAGGTTGGGATCCATCATGAGGGTTTTTTTTGGTCAGTGAGAAGGGGCTGTAATGGGCAAATGTTAGGAGTATGTGTGATAGCTTGGGGACCAGGTGGCTCGTAATCAGTAATTGGGGCTCCAGCCCTGAATTATAACAGTTTGCATTCAGACTTCACACTTATTGTGTGCTGGTGTGTGTGTGTGTGTGTGTGTGTGTGTGTGTGTGTGTGTGTTTATGTTTATGCCTATAATGATGTGAGGGTAGGGGGAGAGTTTACATCCTTGCCTCAGGAGTTCTACTTCGACTCTTGGATCTGACTGGTGAACAGACCTCAGACAGTGTATATTCTCTACTACTATATTGTAGCCAGTACTTCACGCCTAAGTCTCTCAAAAACCCTTCCTCAAAGCTCCTTTACCTTCTCCCTGTCCTTCAGTCTCTTCACTGTCTTTGGACAATTTCAGTCACACTTATGTCAGCTTCAACCTTTAAACTCATGACAAGCTCCAGAGTCACAGTAGTCACCTGTCTCCTACACATCTTTGTGAAGTTTACTCACAGACACCTCAATCTTAACATGGGCAAATAGAGTTTATCATCTTCCTCCTCCATACTTTACCTACTTGTTCTACTATATTCTACATCACTATGAATGGCATCACTTCATCCAGATGACCATAGTAAAAATCCTGGAAATATCTGGTTTTCTCCCTATATTCAATTAATCCTGGTAGTTTTGCCTCCCTGACATCTCTCCAGTTTGTCCTCCCCATTCCCAATGTCATGTTCTTAGTTCAGGCTGCATTATCCCTTGCCTTAAAACTGTATCTGGAAAACCCTGAATCAGTGTTGACTTTCTGGGAAAGTCAGAGGAAGGAGTGGCTGATTCTATCAAGGCATCTGGAAAAGCTTCCTAGATAGAGAAGGTGGCATTTGAACTGAGCCTATGTATTTGAACTAAGGTACTGAGAGTGACTGTTACAGCTTTTTGAACCCTTGTTTGTTTTGTCTTAGCCAAACTGCCTTGTGAATTGTTCCCTTTAGAACTTCCTTGACAGGAGCTTAGGCTAAGAGGTCAGTAGGACAATAGCTGCTAAAAATAACAATCATTTTTGTTTAAAAAATAAGTTTATTCTAGAAAAATTGGTAACTGAAAATGCTAAATGCAACTCAATAAAAGTCACTTGTAATCCTACCACATTACAAGAAAATGTTTCCAAGTCCGTAAATACTTTCTACCATATTTTAAATGACTGCGCAGTATCCTATCCTTTTGATAATTGATTTAATGAATCCCTATTATTGAACATTTAGGTGGTTTCTATATTTTAGATGACAAAGGAGCATTGTGATAAATAACCTTGCAGATATATCTTTGTGTATATCCATGCTTATTTTAAAAAAAATCTAATAATAAAAGTTATCCCCATAATGTCTAGTTACCATCCATGACCATACAAAGTTATTGCATATTATTGACTATATTTCTTCCTACATTCCCATGACTTATTTATTTTATAACTGGAAGTTTGTACCTCTTAATACCCTTCACCTGTTTCACCTGCCCCCTCTCCAAACCCTCCCCTCTCTGGTAACAACCAGTTTGTTTCCTGTTTCTATGAGTATGTTTCTGTTTTTATTTTGTTTTTTAGATTTCACATGTAAGTGAAATCATATAGCATTTGTTTTTCTCTGTTTCACATATTTCACTTAGCAGAATACTCTCTAGGTCCATCATGTGTCAAATGGCAAGGTTTCATCCTTTTTAATAGCTGAATAATATTTCTTTGTACATATATACCATATCTTCTTTATCCAGCACCTATCGATAGACACTTAGGTTGTTTCCATATCTCTTGGCATTTGTAAATAATGTTGCAGCGAACAAAGGGGTGCCTATATCTCTTTGAAATAGTGTTTTAGTTATCTATAGATAAATACCCAGAAGCAGAATTGCTGGATTGTGTGGTAGTTCTACTAATTTTTTAAGGAAACTCCTTACTGTTTTTCATAGTGGCTGCACCATTTTACATTCTTACCAACAGTACGTTCCCTTTTCTCCACATTCTTAGAGCACTTATTTTTTTTTTTTCTTTTTGATAACAGCCATCCTAACAGGTGTTAGGCGATATCTCATTGTGGTTTTGATTTGCATTTCCCTGGTGGGTAGTGATGTTGAGCATCTTTTCTTGTGCCTGTTGGCAATCTGTATGTCTTCTTTGGAAAAACATCCAATTCCTCTTTAAATATTTTGGATATTAACCCCTTATTGGATGTATTATTTGCAAATATCTTCTCCCATTCAGGAGGTTGCCTTTTTATTTTGTGGATGGTTTCCGTCATTGTGCAAAAGCTTTTTGGTTTGATGTAATTTCATTGGTTTATTTTTGGTTTTGTTGCCCTTGCTTGTGAAGACTGGTCCAAAATAAATATTGCTAAGACTGATGTCAAAGCTCACTGCCAATGTTTCCTTTTGGTTTGTATATGGTTTCAGGTCTTACATTCAAGTCTTTAATCCATTTTGAGTATATTTTTGCATATAGTATAATCATTCTTTTGAATGTATCTGTCCAGTTTTCCTAACACTGTTTATTGTAGAGACCGTCTATACCCCATTGTATGTTATTGCCTCCTTTGTTATAGATTAATTGACCATATATGCATGGGCTTATTTCTGGGCTCTCTATTCTATTTCATTGATCTATGTGTCTGTTTTCATGCTAGTGCCATACTGTTGTGATTCCTATAGCTTTGCAATCAGGGAGTGCAGTACCTCCATCTTTGTTCTTCTTTCTCAAGATTGCTTTGGCTCTGGGGTCTTTTGTGATGCCATACAAATTTTAGTATTCTTTCCTTTAGTTCTTTGAAAAATGCCATTGATATTTTGATAGGGATTGCATTGAATCTATAAATTGCTTTGGGTAGTACAGACATTTTAACAATATTAATTTTTCCAATCCCTGAACTGGGTATATCTTTTCACTTATTTGTGTCAACTTTAATTTTTTTCATCAGTGTCTTATAGTTTTCAGAGTACAGGTCTTTCACTCCTTGGTTAAGTTTATTGCTAGGTATTTTATTTTTATTTTTTTGATTCGATTGTAATTGGGATAGTTTTCTTAATTTTTCTTTCTGATAGCTCATTATTAGTAAATACAAATGCAACTAATTTCTGTATATTACTTTTGTATTCTATGACTTTATCGAATTCATTTATTCTAAGTTTTTTTTGGTGGAGTCTTTAGGATTTTCTATATATAGTATGTCATCTGCATATAGTGACAGTTTTGCTTCTTCCTTTTCAATTTGTATGCCTTTTATTTCTTTTACTTGCTTAATTGCTGTGGCTAAGACTTCCAATACTATGTGTAGAATAAAAGTGGTTAGAGTTTCAGTTTTTCACCATTGAATATGATTTTAGCTGTGGGTTTGTCATATGTGGCCTTTATTATGTTGAGGTACATTTCTTCTACATCTTTTTTGTTAAGAGTTTTTTTTTTTATCACAAATAGATGCTGAAGGTCAAAGGTATTTAAACATATAATGCAATATAAACATTTACATTCTCAAAGAAAAACATATCCTGTCCTGATCTTTTCAGAACTGTAAGATAATAGATCAATGTTATCATAGTATAATCCTTTGTGGTCTCTCTGAAAAGCAACTCTGACAGGGGCTGTCTCCAAAGTAGTCTTTTATGTAATTGATCATAGAAATTTCTAGGCTTATGATTCTTAGAATCATAGGGCAGGCCCAGACTCTCAGTGCTGTCTTCTTTTTACCCCCTCCCTACTCATCCAATCCAAGCTCTCTTCTTTAAAGATATCTGCCCCTTCTGAAGAGGAACGGAAAATGACTAAGTCTCAGGTAAGGGAGCTGTTGATACCCCATTTCGTTTTCACTCTATTTGAGTCAGTTTAAAAGAATCCAATTCTGAATTTTTCACTACAATAGGGTTTTAATCTTAGCTGATTATTGTTTCTACCCTCACCTCTGGTCATAAAGGACTAGAATTCTTTTCTAAAAAGGGAAGAGGAAGACTCTTTATATACATATATTTTTAAAAATGCAATAGGTTGAGAGCCTCAAAGTTTATATCAAGTGAGCATTCTTGGTGGATAATGGAGATCAAGTGAATTTGCTCATTTCTGTTGGTTTATCCTTCAGCTAAATACTGCTAGCCAGCATCTTAGTGGTTGTGATTGTCATACAGTTTTAAATGTTTTTATTTGAAAGTATATGTTGTGTAATTTTTATCTATAATCTTCTATTGGTTATACCCACGATGTAGCATATAGCTTCAGTATAGTAGTCTTCACAGTGGGGAGCACACATTTCTTAGATGTACAAGATGATCCACTGGGACATGGGATGAAAAGATGAGAACATCTACTTGTATTTAAATAAAATTTGTTGTTGTTGTTTTTTAAAGGGTATATATTGTTGCATGCATGTCTTTTTTTTTTTTTTAACTGAAAAATATCTCACCAAGAATTGCCTCATGAAGCCAAGCAGGGTCGGGCCTGGTTAGTACTTGGAGACCCCCCAGGAAGCCCAGGTGCTGTAGGTGTAAAAAATAAAAAAATAAGAGATTGTAAGACGACAAGGTCCTTGAAATCTGTGAGATCAACCAAAGGTTGCCTTGCCTAAAAAAAAAAAAAAAAAAATAAGAGTTGCCTCATTAGAACAAAAAACACTCCTAAAACCCAGGAAATTCCGAAGATTATAGGAACTCTGTCAGGAACCAGAATCAAAGACTAAACAGTAGAACAAAAGATATGCCTAGCACATTTATTGCTTAGGAAATTACAAAAGTTCTAAGAACTCTGGCCAAGAGCCAGAGATGAAGACCAAAATAAATATTTCTTATTATATTACAATATCGCAGTCTTGGATTTTAAAGTTTGGGGACTACTGGGTTATGTACTTATATTTCTGCACTCAGTTCTAATGTGTGGGTTTTTTAACTCCATACTACCAAGCAATCCTTCAATACCAGCTGGCTGTTCTACAATTCAACTCAATTTTGACACTACATACCTGGAGATAGTGTCAGATCCCATAGCTTAAGAGCTCAGTCCTACAAAATTGCTCCCCACCCTGCCCACACACTTCAGATGCCAATTGCCAGTCCAGGTTGTTACCTGTGCTTCTGACTGTCTGGCTGGAGGCTCCCTCCTTTGGTTTGATTAATTTGCTAGAGGGCCCCACAGACTCAGGAATTCAGTTTACTTGCTAGATTATCAGTATATTACAAAGGATATTAAAAGATACAATTCAGTAGCTAGGTGAGAGATAGATAGGGTGCAATCTGGAACAAAGGAGCTTCTGTATCCCTGGGATTTGGGGCCTGGCACATAGTACGTGGTATAATTCTGGTTCAGTCTGTAAACTCTCCAGAATCCCTCTTCTTGGGTCTTTATGGAGGCTTTATTACATAAGCATGATCAAGTTATTGGCTGTTGGTGATCAGTTCACCTCTAGCCCCACTTATGTCCCTGAAAATCAGGGAGTGGGAATGCAATTTCCATCCCTCTATTGAGGGTTAATTCCTGCCCCCCCGGGGGTCTTTCTAAGAGTCATCTCATTAACATAACAAAAGACCTTTGTTTTTTTTAATCAGAGGAAATTACAAGGGTGTTAGGAGCTCTCTGCCAGGAATCAGGAACTAGGACAAAGACTATATATATATATATATATATATATATATATATATATATATAAAATTATTTTTTAATCATAAATCATGATAACAGTACCATTAGTACCAGAGTACCTCCTCATTTCCAGAGATCATTTTCGTCTACTCCATCTTGGCCACCAACTTCCATAGTCATATTCTAGATTTATAATCACCTATAACTGTACAACCTCCAAGCAGTTCACTCTGGCCCTTATTTCTGTTTCTAGCTCATTTTTGTAGTATCTTGAGTCCAGTAATTTTTCAGTTCTGTGCGGACCTCTGATCCATCGACCCTCCTTTTTTTTTCACTGTTCATTATTCCACTCTCCCCACTCCTGTTTTTTTTTTTTTTGTTCTGGGCAGCCATCATCTCATTCAGGTCCAACTGCCTACTTATTGCCAATGAATATTTAGTATAATAGATATCTCGAACTTAATTTGGACAACTAGAATTTGTGTGTGTGGCAAAATATATATAATATAAAATTTGCCATTTCTAAGTGTACATTTCAGTGGTGGTATTTTTGCAGTTTGTACATCCATCACCACTATGTATTTCCAAACTTTTTTTATCACCCCAAATAGAATCTCTGTACCCATCAAGCAATAACTCCCCATTCTTTACTCCCACCCACAGCCTCTGGTAACCTGTTTTCCTTTTGTATCTAACTTATTTCACTTAGATATTTTCAAGGTTTGTCTATGCTGTAGTATGTATCAGGACTTCATTCTTTTCTATGGCTAAATAATAGTCCATTATGTAGGTATATCACATTTTGTTTATCCACTCATCTGCTGATGGACACTTGGGTTGTCTCTACCTTTTGGTGAACATTGGCATACAAGTATATGAATACCTGTTTTCAAAGTTTTGGGTATATACCTAGGAGTGGAATTGCTGGGCAGCACAGTCATTCTGTTTAACTTTTGGAGGAACTTACAAAGTGTTTTGCACAGCAGCTACACCATTTTAAATTCCTACCAGCAATGTGTGAGGGTTCCAATTTCAACACATCCTTGCTAACCCTTGTATTTTCCATTTTGTTGATTATAACCGTCCTAGTAGATATAAAGTAGTATCTCATTGTGATTTTGATTTACATTTCTCTAATGATTAATGAGGTTGAGCATGTTTTCATGTGCTGTTATTCATTTGCATATATTCTTTGGAGAAAGAAGTCATTTGCCCGTTTTTTAATGACGCCATTTGTCTTTTATTGTTGGACAAATAGAATTCTTAATTCCACCTCTCTTCTCCACCCAAACCTGCTCTTGTGTTCTTAACTTTAGTAGCATGCCAGTTCCTTAAACCAAAAACCCAAGACTGTTAGTCGGTTTCTCTCCTCTCATACACTGTCTTTTCAGATATATCTTGGTTGGATTTGATTAACATCAAATTTACAAATGGAATTCTCTTATTGAGGTGGAACCTAATAAGGGTTTGAAATGTAACCAACAATGAGCTCAGTAGTACTTTGTTACTAACTTACCATACATTATCCCATTCTCAGTGTTTCTAGTACACATTTAAAGAATTAAATTGATTAGATTAAATATTGCTTATATTTTCTTGATTTTTAATTTAAACTTTAAAGATAGTTTTTATATTTAATTTTCAAAAGATTTTAATGAAAAAATTCAAAGATACATAAAAATTTAGAAAACCGTATAATAAACCCTTGTATGTTCCTCACCTAATTTCAATAATTATCAATATTTTACATATCTCACATCTTTTCTATTTCTCTTCCTTTATTTGTACTCTGGTGTATTTTAAAGCAAACCCTATACATGGAACTTCACCAGTATGTACCTGCTTTGCAGATTTTTGTCATCATCTTCATTTCTGTTTAGTGGTTTCCTTTCAGAATACACTTATTTAAGTTAAAACTATTAAGTCAGTAATAGTTCAGGTGACATGCAGATATGGTAAAAATCATGAATGTGGTCTATGACTAAATGATGTTTGAGAGTATTATTCTGAAGTACTCATGGTTCTTTGAATTCGCCATTCTTTTTCTCATTCCCATGCCTTTTTTCTTACTCCTCCCTCCATTTGGAATGATCTTTCTCCCTCCACATCTTACCAGAGAATACACTATTCAGTTTTTACATTTCAAAAAAATTTTTTTATCTTTTTATAATCTTATTTTTACATTTTCTGTTATCTATTTTACATAACCATACATCTTCTATAAAGCCCAACTCAGTGTCCCAAAATGGAATACTCTTTCCTATTTTCATCATAACCCATTTAACACCTTATAGCATTTATATATTTACTTGTTTGCCTCCATTTACTAGTCTCTAAATTTCCTGTGTTGTGTTTTATTCATATTTGTATTCTGAGTACTAAATAGCACATAGTACACAGGTGTTTAATAAATGCTTATTGTTGGAAAGAGAGAATGAATGGTTTTTGATGGTGCCATTTTTATAATAGGATTTTTTCTTTTCCCCAAATTGGTCTCATAGTAACATCTTTAATTTATTATGATGAACTCTGTATGATCAAAACAGCAATCATTTCTCATACATTTTTTAATATAACATCCAGTGCTTTTCACTATAGATTGAACAAGAGTGTCCTGTTACAGGAGTTTGTGTCATTCAAGGATGTGACTGTGGACTTTACTTGGGAGGAGTGGCAGCAGCTGGACTCTGCTCAAAGAAACCTGTACAGGGATGTGATGCTAGAGAACTATAGCAACCTTGTGTCAGTGGGTAAGGACATCTTCTCTCAGAAAGTACTGCTATTAGTTATCAATTGCCATATAACAGTTACTCCAAAATTAATGGCTTAAAACAAATATTTCTTACTAACAATTTCTGTAGGTCAGGAATCTGCTATACTTTAGCTGGATGGTTCTGGCTTGTGGTCTCCCATGTGATTGTAGTCAAATGTCGGCAGGGGCCGCGGCCATCCGAAAGCCTGACTGGGAGTGTAGGACTCACTTATTCATGTGGATATTGACAGGAACCTTCAGTTCCTTGCTGTCCAGTGGCAGGAGATCTCATTTCCTCACCATGTGATGTGGGTTTGTTCTGCAGACATGGGAAACTTCCCCCAGATAGAGTGATCGAGAGAGAACAAGTAGGACATCCTGGTGCCTTTTATGACCAAGTCTCCAAAATCACACGCTATCACTTTTACCTTATTGTGTTTATTAGAAGTGAGTTATTAAATTTAGCCCATGCTCAAGGGGAGGAGAATTAAGCTCTACCTCTTGAAGGGAAGAGTTTCAAAGAATTTATGGACATTTATTAACCCATCATAGTACCCAAGTGACTGCCTTTCCTTTCTTGTTTACTAAAAGCTATTTGGTCTCTAAATGCTTGATGAGCTTCGTTTCGAGCTGTGTTCAAAAGAATATCAATTTTGAGTACCAAATACCGTGTTTCTACCTCTTCAGTGAATTTGAAAGCAAAGAAAATGGGTCCTGCATCTTGCTCCTGCTTTGGAGACTAAGGACAATGGGCTGGGCTCAAGTTCTTAGTTTTTATATATTGAGATGTAATACATACAGTAAAGTGTTCACATCTTAAGTATACAGCTTAGTGCATTTTTCGTATGTATACATTTATTTAACCACTGCCCAGATCAAGCTATAAAACATTTCTAGCACCCCAGCAGTAGCCTCCCTTGAAACTCTTGCCATTTATCTCCTTTAGAGATAATAACTTGTGGCTTCTATCATCATAAATTTTGTCTGTTCTTAAACTTCATGTACATGTAATAATACACTATGTAAGTTTTTGTTGTTTGATGTCTTTTATTTAACATAATATCTGTTTTTTTTTATGTGACAGTAGTTCGATCCTCATCATTGCATTATATTCCATTTAATGACCGTACAGTAATTCATTAGTTTATCCATGCTAGTAATTCATTAGTTTATCCATGCTACTGTTTATGGTCATTTGGGACATTTAGACTATTATGAATAAAGCTGTTATGAACATTCTTATAGATATCTTCTGGTGGAAATAAGGATTTCATTTCTACTGGGTATATACATAGGAGTGGAATTTCTGGGTCATAGGGCATACGTATATTTAGCTTTAGTAGATGCTATCAGTTTTCCAAAGAGGTTATAGCCATTTATATTCTGCTAGCAATGTATGAGAGTTCCAGCAAGCTTTGATAATACCAGCCATGTTACTTTTAGCCAATACTGTATGTAATGTAGTGGGCTTGAGTTATAGGATGGTGGATTGTCCACTAATGCCCAAATCCTCTATCATTTACCATAAACAGGGTATCCATCTCTGAAGTCAAATAAAATCTTGTTAAAGCAAGGAGAACCATGGACGGAGGAGGGAGAAATCTCAAATTGGGCCTATCCAGGTAAGTGAGAACTTGGCATATGGATGGCAGGGAAATAAGATTACTATTTGAAGCATTCTTTAGGAAATCATTTTTTAAGGCAGAGATATTTAGAAATGGCTGAAGACAGTTGATTGCAGGGGGATTGTTGGATACCTAAATAACACTGTAAAATATCAACCACCTGCATTATGCTTTTTCTTTGCTTGAATTAAGAGAGAGAGAGGTAACCCTCTTACTTGTACTCTGGATCTTATCTATGTCCCTGTCATTTAGGACATTTCTTAGTCTCCTTTTGGCTAACATACTCAGCACCCACTCCCCCCAAATAGAAGAATGCATCCAGGCATTCTTCGATATACTCTCTTTCAAAGTTAGTTACTGAATAAGATTCTTATTTTTTATTAATGCCTTTTGTTTTCCTCTCCCTTTTAGTGTGAAATGTCTTAGAATTATAATCTTTTTAAAAATCTTCAGGACTCTAATAATGGAAATATTTTTATTTGCCTGTCTTTCTTTTCTGTGACCATTTTTAGTTGGTTATTGTTTTGGTTGTTTTTCTTGCCTTTCTTCAATGCTGCGTATTAAATTTTCATTTGTGCATATCCTCCCTTACTTTCATCTTGTAATTTAATCTTCTACCTTTCCCCCCTGCATTTAATCAATTCATTTTCATCTCCCCCTTTTTTCCATTTAATTTTTTAAAGTTCTGTTTTATTGTCATTTTCCATGTCATCAAATGCTTGTTTGAGTGTGTTTAATTCTGATGGAGTTCAGACAAAACTTTTTTCTGCTTCATGGCTAGTTTTTTTTTTATGCTTGGTTTTGTTTCCAGGGGACTACATCCTCTGTCGATTTCTATACAAATTTATTTCCTGAGTTTTCAATAACCCTTCCCTATGAACTTGACTTTTTTTCTGTTCACTTTTATTATATTGTGATATACTTATAAGATTCTAACTTTATTGAGTTCTTTTCTGTTAATATAGTGAAGTCCAGGTACTTTAGCAGCGTCTGGCCTCCCTTCCTACTCTCCTTGCTTTTTGTGATTGGGGAGAGTTTTAAGTTTTCTGGTTTTGTGGTACTCTTTATTTCCAGGGCCCTAAATTTCCCCCTTTTTGTTTCTTTTCCCCATTACCACCACCTAATACCAGAGAATATGTCTTCTTTTTTTGCTTTTTGTCTACCTCAGAAGTGTCCTGTTCTTCTCACTCAGAATTGTCTCCTTTTAAATAGAGCCTGCATCATACCATGCCTTTTTATGTCATCTGACCTTTTTAAACTGCATGTACTTTGAAATCTCTTTCCTGCAGTTGTGCTCTAATCTGCTTACGGTATATTTATATTTAGTGTGGTTTTAATTTTTCCTGCTAGTCACTTTCTCTCAGTTCTTTTCACTAACATCTTTCCTCTGTCTTTCCTGAAATTATTTTTTAGTCTGCCTTTGTTCTTCACAGAGCCTCATGGTGGAGTTGGGGTGGCACAGAGTGTAGGGAATCATATGGGACCATGATAGTGAGTTCATCAACTATTCTTTTCCCATTTCTCCCCTGCTTGCTTTTCTTATGTCTATTTCTTCTTCTATCTTTGGGTTTAAAGATCATAATCTTAAATTTCAGATCTGACCATACTTATCAGATTTCTCTCTACTTCCATTAAAATGAAGAACTATGTTTGTATTTTGTTTTATATTCATCAACGCTCAAGAGCAAAGTAACATCATTTACACTTGGGCTTTCTTTCAGACTTTGAAATTAGACCTAAAATGAAAGAATTAACTCCACAGAAGAGCATTCCTGAAGAAGCGATATTTCATAACGTGATAGTATCCTCAAGTTTTGAAGACTGGAAACTTGGAGTTAAGATAAATCACCAGGAAAACCAAGACAAGTTTTTGAATCAAGTTTCATTCATTAACAGTGTGTCAGTGACAAAGGGAATAGACCGTGAATGTAATACACTGGGGAAGGTATTTCACATGAACACAACTTCTAATGAACATATCAGAGCCTTCATGCAGAAGTCATACTTCTTTGCACAATCAAAAAATCTAACCAGTGAGAAATCATATAAATGTATCCAGTGTGGAAAAGCCTTCAGTGGAAAGTCAGGGCTCATTGTACATCAGAGAATTCATACTGGGGAGAAACCATTCAAATGCAATGAATGTGGAAAAGCCTTTATTCAGAAGTCACAACTCACTATACATCGGAGAACTCATACAGGAGAGAAACCCTATGAATGTAGTGAATGTGGGAAAGCATTCATCCAGAAGTCAAACCTCATTATTCATCAGAGGATTCACACAGGGGAGAAACCTTTTGAATGCAACGAATGTGGGAAAGCTTTTATCAAAAAGTCAACACTTACTGTACATCAAAGATCTCATACAGGGGAGAAACCATATGAATGTAATGAATGTGGTAAAGCTTTCATCTGGCGATCACAGCTTATTGTACATCAGAGAATTCATACAGGGGAGAAACCCCACGGATGTAATGAGTGTGGAAAAGCCTTCAACAGGAAGTCAGAACTAAGAGTACATCACAGAATTCATACTGGGGAGAAACCTTTTGAATGTTATGAGTGTAAAAAAGCCTTCATTCAGAAGTCAGACCTCATTGTACATCAGAGAACTCACACTGGGGACAAAAGGTATCAGTGCAATGAATGTGGGAAAGCCTTTATCCGGAGTTCACAGTTTATTGAACATCAGAGAATTCATACTGGAGAGAAACCCTATGAATGCAGCGAATGCAGAAAAGCCTTTATCCAAAAATCACAACTCATTGTACATCAGAGAATCCATACTGGGATGAAACCATATGAGTGCACGGAGTGTGGAAAAGCCTTTAGCAAGAAGTCACACCTCACTGTACATCATAGGATACACACTGGAGAAAAACCCTATGAATGCAGTGAATGTAGAAAAGCTTTCAGCAAGAAATCTACTCTCATTTGTCATCAGAGAATTCATGTTGAATAGAAACCATTTTAATTGAATGATAAAACTTTAATTCAGTGATCAAAATTTTATTGCCCATCATAGAATTTATATAGGCTAGAAGTGTTATGAATTTACTAAACATGAGAAACCTTCAATAATACCTCCAGGACTATTAAGCACTAGAAAATTCATGCTAACAAGCAAGTTTGAAAAATCATGTTTCCAAAAAAACTACTATATTGGACATCTTAGTTCAGATATAACAGTAAAAGTGTTTTAAAGTGTGCTAGAAAAACCTAAATTCCACATGATTGACTTGGTTCACTGTGAAGGACAGTGTTTTTTTTTTTTTTTTAAATCTGTAGGTAAATTGATTAATCAGAACAACAATGGGGCAACCATATGTAATCTTTCTGCAAATGACATAGGAATGGCATTCAAACCCAATTTCTTAGTTGGAAGTGAATATGAATATTTACATCTATCTTACTTTTCCACACTAAATGACACTATTTCCCTCACATCTTAAAACACAAAGTGTAAATGGATAAATTGTAACTGCAAATACAATATGGATTGTTATTTAATAAGAGTGTAAAAAGTTATATTACATATAACTCTTCCATTACTCTTTCTTGATGTGTATAAAGAGAGAGAAAGCCAGGGTATTTTTAAAGACTCCAAAAGTCAGTAATAGACTTCCAAAATATTGTTTGATGTAAAGTATGCAGAGATAAGAAAGACACTAAATAACACAATACTGAAAGTGGGCAGCAAAGTGGCTGTAGACAGTGTTGGCATACTCAACTCATGACAAAAATAGTCTACACGAGGAATTCCTGTTTATACTCCTGTTAGTTTTTAGTTCAGTCAGTATAGTATTTACACAAGCACTATTATACATAGCTTAGAATCTTTGTATCCTTGTGATCAGAATTGAATTTTCTTTAAAGCTTCCCTTATTGAATGTTTACACTACACAGATGTTCTACTTAGCATTTGATATGTACTTCATTTAATCACCGGCATTATCACCATCTTATAGATGAGGCAAGTAGAACCAAGAGATATTCTCTGACCCAGCTGAGGCCACGTGGCTAGTAAGTAGAGGGTTGGGATTCAGAACAACCTCTTAGCATCCAGACTTCTCTCCTAGTGGAGATGTGGATAGCTTGGTGCCATGTCATTTCATCTCCAGATAGCATAGTGCCGAATAAATTCACATGAAAAACGCATTTGAAAGAGGTTATTAGATTCCAATTTCTTACATATAGATGCTGTGGGATATACTGTGGTTTTTGACATGGGTTCAGGTATATCTGTTTTGCTGCCCTGTGAATTTCGTTGGGACCATCCTATACAATAAAGATTATACTAATATTTTTTTTTGTTTGAAAAAAGAAGTCTTTATTTTGTTGATCTGTCATTTTATCACAACTTTTTAGTTTATTTTTATTTATTTATTTATTTTACAAATTCTGCCATTACCCAAGCTATTATAACAGAGCTCTATGGTTATAATAGCTTCTCCTTTTAACTTCCTCTTTCCCTCTGTAAAATAATTTCCTGCTTTGTTTTGCTGCACTTCTGTGCACATGGCTCACCAAGTCTGCGTATACCAATTGCAATTCTTTTTTTTTTTTTCCAGAATAAATCCTTTTTGCTAATGGAATACCTAGTCAACTGTTTTGGTCAACTCTGCTTTCTACATAAGATCAGAAACAAAACAAAAATATCTGTTCTCATTTTTATTCAAGGTTGTAATAGAAGTCCTGGCCAGTGTAGTAAGAGACAGAAAAAAATGAAAAGCATAGAAACTGGAAAGAAGTAAGTTTCTTTATATTCAACATGATTTTATACATATAAAATTCTAAAGAATTGATAAATATTAACTAAAACATAAAAATGAATTTTAAAAGTTCCCAGAATAAAAGACCAATAATACAAAAAAGATTGTGTTTCTGTATATTGACAACCAAACATTGAAAAGTAAAATTTCAGAATCCATTTACAATAACATAATAAACTATAACATATTTAGAAATAAATCAATCAAAGATAAGCACTGAAAACTACAAAATATTGCTAAGGGAAATTTTAAAACAATAAATGGAGCGATTGATTATTTTCATGGATTGTAAAACCCAATAATGTTATAATGTCATTTGTTCCCACATTGATTTATTCACTTCTGAGTAGAAGCCCAACAGGCTTTTTTGTTTTTTTTTTTGAAGAAATTAATCAGCCAATTCTATACTTATATGGAAGTGCAAACTCTTGGGCTCTCTTTGAGATATTCCTCCCGGAGGATTTATCCCGAAGACATCCTCCAGGCTGCAAACTGGGCAATCACAGAGCTCACCTCATTTTTTTCTCTTAAGGGCCACAGTTCTGAGCTATCTGTTAATCAGTGTCTGAAATCCAATGTTTTCTATGTTTTGCCCAGTTTTCTAGTTATTTAAGATAAGAGGGTAAGTCGAGTCTCTTTTAGTCCATCATGGATGGTTGTAGAATTCTTACCTCCCCCCTACCCTCACCCCCAGTAGGTTTTTTTTAAAAAATGTAGTTGTCACATTTATTTTCAACATCATCTGAAAATGAAAATGCAAAAACAAAAAAAAAGTCCAAAATTTCTTGGCAAAGAACATTCACAGAGGAATTTTCCTATCTGATAAGCTTATTTGGAAAGCTATAATAAAGTATTATGGTATTGGCACAGGAATAGCTCAGTAGTACAAACTGGAGAGTCCAAAAATTATATATATATATATATATATATATATATATATATATATATATTTATTTCAAATCCAAATCCATGAAAGTGAGCGATAGATTTGAATAAATAAAATACTGTGTTCAGAGTTAGAAAAAACAAGACAGACTTGAGGGAAATATTTACAGTGAATACAGAAAATATATTAATATTCATAATATAGCAAAAGTTTTGAGAAATATAACCTATCGAAAAAAATTTTTTAATGATAAAACAAGAACTTGACCAAATAAACATGAATGATACCTCACTTTACTAGTAATCAAATAAACACAAATAAGATGAAAATATCAAATAGGCAAAAATAATTTTTCAAATTGATGTGTAAGTCAGGTCTCAGGAAAACAGGACCTATGCTACAGAGTTCAATAGAGGAACTATTGAACTCAGAGAAGTTGTTGTGAAGGTGTAAGAATACCTAAAATGTGCAAGAAGGGGACAATGAGACACCAAAGATTAGCAACAATAGGTCCTTTCTTACTATCAGAGACTGAATGTGTGCTCTCAAAATTCATATGTTGAAACCTAATCCTCAATGTGATGGTATTTGGAGATGAGGCCTTTTGGAAGTGATTCGGTAATAAGGCCAGAGTCCTCTTAAATAGGATTAGTATCCTGGTAAAAGAGACCTTGGAGAGCTCCCTTTCCCCTTTACCTAGTGAGAATTTGGGATAAGAGGGCAGTCTATAAACAAGAAAGTGGGTCCTTACTAGACAAGTAAATCTGCTGGCACCTTGGTCTTGGATGTCCCAACCTCCATAATGTTATCTATTAGCCACCTAATCTATGGTATGTGTTCTGTTATAAGAGCCCAAATGGACTAAAATACATGCACTGCTGGTGAGAGGATAAATCATTACAAATGTTAGAAAGATAGTTTGACAATATCTAAAAATGCATTAGTTCTCTGATTTTATCCTACCAAGTAAGGGTATGGATAAAGATCTAGCTATAATCATTTAATATTTGTTTATAATAGCAAAAACTGGAGACTGCTAATATTCAAATACTTTATTTAGAATTGGTTTGATAGAAAACTATGCTACCATTAAAATAATAAGAAAAATATTTAAAGATGTGAGGGAATATTTACAAAAAAATCAAGGTTTTCAATACATTGCATGTTCTACTTTTAATTTTAAACTATATATAGTACATACTCAAGCATATGTAGTTATACAATTTGTATTATTTGTGCATAGAAATTATATATTAAAATATAGGGGTTATCATAGAATAGGCTTTTATTTGGTTTTAATTTCGTTCTTATTGCTTTCTTTGCGATCTATATATATTCTTTATATAGATAAAAGTTAGGTATGTACATTCCCTTTAAATTTATTCATTGGACTTTATTCTCAAGAATAGATGTGGAGGAGGGCACAAATTTATCTACAAGGATTCATCAAAGTACTATTTTTGGTAGCATTGAAGTGAACATAACCTAAATTCCTAACAGGCATAAAAAACGCTAGAAGAAAAATTGTACCCCAAAGTATGACTCTCTCTCTCCCTTCCTCTCCACCCCCTCTCACTCCCTCTCTCAGCCTCTCTCCCTCACTGTACACACACACACACACACACACACACACACACACACGCGCGCGCGCGCGACAAAAAAATGGAAATATCAGATTAATTTTTAGAATGCTATGTATACACCACGATGTCAAGTGATTATCTGTTATGGAATTCCATCTAACTTGGATTTTTTTCGTCCTCTTTTGCTTATCTGTTGTATAAAAGGTTATCTGTAAATCATCTATTGATATGTTGATATCATGAATAGGCTTTACTTTTGTGTAAGGGAAAAAGTTTAACGAAAAATTTGTATCCCTTTGGATTCGTATTTGTCCATAGCGAGGTAAAAACCTATTCCCCCCCCTTCTTTCTTTTCATTTAAATAACAAAAGAGAAACCAAGTTTGCGACTCGCAGTATAAGCGAAAGTAACCTGCTGGCTACTTAGCAGCAGATAGGGAACCAGGGTTGCAGCCGTCCTACCTTTGCAGAGCATGCTGGGAAATGTAGTTCCAGGCGGTTGCGTGTGCAGCCTCACTTCCTGGGTTGGAGGGCATCTGAATACTCTGACAGTGTTTTAATTTTCCGTGGAGCTGGTGAGTTTGTTCTTTCCCTTGCTCTCAGGTGGGAGTTGGGGAGGGAGCTTCGCTCAGGACTGCCCCAACTCCGAGGGTGGGGCGGGGCGGGAAGGGCCTGAGAGCGCATTGGCCTGGCTTGGCAGTGGCAGCGGGGGAGGAACGGAGGAAGAAAGGCAGGGATTAGAAGATCCAGGCTGGGATTTGTTTGGCCTTGGAGCGGAGTGCGGGATGGTGACTTGAGCTCCACATCTTGGTTTTGCAAGCTTGAGACCGTCCCCGGTTTAGGGGGTTGCAGAGTCCTTGCTGTGCACCCCAGCCTTAAGTGTTAGGGTTTGGGCTCTCATTTATGGATTGGCGAGTGGGAGATTATAAAGACAAAACTTGGGTCTTTGGGGTCTTTGGCTGTGATGGGATCAGTAGGAGAGAGGCAGCCACTCTAGACCTAGGCATGAAATTGCAAAAACTGATCTAGGAAATTAGTGGCCCTAGAATTTAGGTCTCCTGATACCCAGTTCTTTTTCTTCCGGAATGCACCTCTTCTAGAAATAGCTTTTGTTTGTTTTGGGTTTTTTTTGGAGATTTTGGAAGCCTCTTCTGTAAAGAGCTGTAGAATTGGTTGCCAGCTTTCCATGGGCTACGAAGAACATTTGATCTTTGTTCTCTGACATGGCATTTGTGAATGCGCTTTGAAAAATGTAAAATGCTTTACATGTGTTATTTATGATTTTTATTAATAAATAGGGGGTAGGGTGTTGGCGTACTCGATGTCACCCATCATGGGAGGGAACGCACTTTGGAGTTAACCCTGTGTCTGGATTGCCAGATTGCCCCTGTGTCCCTGAACACTGCAGCAACTGAAGAGAAAGGGTCAGAACTCCAGATAGCAATGTCAGTGGCCTTTCCCTTTGCATGCTGCAGAGAAGGAATCTATTCCTAGACTCATTCAGACCTTAGTTTTAGGGAAGGATATCAGAGAGGGTTCCCAGAAAGACAATCCTGATTTCTCAAAACCCCTTTTCTTTTACAGCTCTGCTTTTCCAGGTCTCTACTTGGTTAGGTAAGATGGCATTAAGAAGGAAAACTTGACTATTGACACCTGACTTACATTGTCTTCGATGAGCAAAACTTTTCAAGGCCTCACACTGGATTTAATTTATAAAGTTACCACTTGAAGTTTGCAAATCTCTTAAGTTGCTCATAATTTTTATGTACGTTACATGTATACAACTATGCAGTAATAAATGTACCCAAAGATGTTCTAAGCCAATTGTCTCCAATTATTTATTGAATTTCCATCCTTCCCCAAATATTTGAATGCACCCTTTATCATATATTAAATCTCTATAAAAGAAAGGATCTATTTTTAGACTTTTTATTCTGTTTTATTATTCTTTCTGTCTATCCTTGTATCAGTACTACCCTCTTTTAATTAACATAGCTATATAATATGTATTGATATCTAGTATGGACAAATCCCTCATTTTCATCTTTTTTCTTTTTCAAAAATGTACATTATAGAGATTAAATGGGGGGGGGGAGGTATATTAGTCTCTTAGGGCTGCTATAACAAAGTGCCACAAACTAGGCGACTTACAACAACAGCAATTTATTGTCACACAGTTCTAGAAACTGAAATCCAGGGGTCAGCAAAGCCATGCTGCTTCTGAAACCTGTAGGGGAATCCTTCCCAGCTTTTGGCAGTTTGACGACAGTCTTTGTTTGGTATTCCTTGATTTACAGCTGTATAACTTTAAACTCTCCTTCATTGTCATGTTGTGTTCACCCTGTGTGTCTCTGTGTCGTCATATGACCATCTTATAAGGACAGAAGTCATTGGATTAGGATCTCACCCTACTCTAGTATTACTTCATCTTAACTAATTATGCAGATTATATGTAGCAAATAATAACCCTATTTCCAAATAAGGTCATATTATGAGTACTGGGGATAGGACGGTTTTCAAAATATTTTTTGGCATTCAACTTAGCAGGAGAGAACTGACTTCTTTAAAATATTGAGTCCTTTCATCCAAAAATGTAGGTTTTCAGTTGATTCTCTTCAATTGTTGAGAAGTCAGAGTGGTGATATTTTCAAGTTACTATGCCTGTTTCATAGACTACATTTAAGATTGTTCCCTTTGTCTCCGATTTTCATAAGTTCGACTGTCCTATCCTGGCTATGCATTTCTTTGTATTTAGTTCTCTTATGATTTGGCGCTTTCTTAATCTATATGTCATCAGTTGGGAAAATTCCAGTCTAATTTCTTTAAGTATTGCATCATTGCTATTCTCTGTTTTGAGACTCTACTTATATGTATGGTTAGACCTTTCAAGTAAGTCATAGAAATTTCTTATGTTCTAATGCTTTTTTAAAGGATATAACCTTATATGAAAAAAAATATGAAAAGAACTATATAAACTGTGTCATCAAGAGGTAAAATATAAAACAAGCTTAAATGGTGCTCAGAAGAAAAACATAAGTTGTAGGAAAATAGTTGAGGTAAGTAGGAGATTAACTGAAATATTTGAGGTATTTTTTTGATTTTATTCTAAACTTTTTATTTTAGAAGAGTTGTCAATTTACTGATTTCCACAGTCAGTTTTCCTTATGTTATATTGTGATTTATGATAAAATTGTGTGTGTGTGTGTGTGTGTGTGTGTGTGTGTGTGTGTGTGTATTTGGCCTTTCTCCTGGTTTCTGAAACAGAGTTATATATATCTTCGATCTTTGTCCTGGTTTCTGATACAGAGATCCTAAAACCCTTGGAAGGTTAGGGGCTGGTCACCAGGAGAACCAACCCTTTGATTGGAAGGTTGGAACTTTAGTCCTATTCACCTGGCCTCCAGGGAGTGGAGAGGGGCAAGAAGGTGAGCTCAGTCATCAGTGGTCAATGATTGAATCAGTCATGCCAGGTAATGAAGCTTCCATAAAAACCTAAAAGGATGGGGTTTGGAGAACTTCTGGAATAATGAACATGTGAAGATTTAGGAAGAGTGGAAGGCTCACAGAGGGCATGGAAGCTCCATGCTGTTTCCCCATACCTTGCCCTATGCATTTCTTCCATCTGGCTATTCCTGAGTTATATCCTCTTGTTAAAAAAAACTAGTGATCTGGTAAGTAAAATGTTTCTCTGAGTTTTGTGAGCCATTCTATCAAATTATTCAAACCTGAGGAGGGGGTTGTGAGAACCTCTGATTTATAGCCAGCCAGTCAGAAGTACAGGTGGTAACCTTGGCTTACTACTGGCTTCTGAAGCAGAGATGGGGAAATCTGTGGGTCTGAACCTGTAACCTGTGGAAACTGATACTCTCTCATGGTAAAGAGTACCAGAACTAAGTTAAATTGTAGGACATCAAGTTGCTTGGTGGTATGGGAACCTCCACCTCTGCCCTACCCTCCCCCCACCACACATATATTGAAATTGGTCTCAGAACCTTTGCCTGTTAACATCTTACAGTAGTTTGGTACATTTGTCATAAATACTGAACCAAGGTAGATACTTACCATTAACTAAAGTCTTTACTTTATTCAAGTTAACTTGATTTTTACCTAATGTCTTTTTTTTTTTTTTTCTGGACCAAGGTTCTATCAAAATACTATGTTACATTTAGTCATCATGTCTCCTTAGCTGTGATATCTTCTAATCTTTTTAAAAAGTATCATTCTTTTTTTTTTAACCTCTGTGCTTCAATTTGGGTATTTTTATTGCTCTGTTTTCTGTTAGCCTAATCTGTTATTATGCCATTCAATTGAGTTCTTAATTGCAGATATTCTCTTCTAAATGCTTTTTTGATTCTTTTTATTTCCAAATTACTATTGTAATTATTCATCCTTATATTTTGTCTGTCCTTGTATTTTCTTTGTTCTTGATTATTGGTCTGTGATACTCGTTAGAAACCAGTGTAGCTTTATGAATCTCATTTTGTAAAAATTTTCTATAGTCAACGTCCATATGTTTTTTTCTTCCTTTTTAAGTTTTAGATTTACTCCTCTACTAAATTCTTACTGGTATTTTCCCAACTCAGGCCCTTATTTATATTATACTTTCTTGCTGATTTTTATAAGCTTATTCTCTCATTATCCATTTTAAATGGAATTAACAAGCCTCTTAATCTAAAATATCACTTATTTATCATGTTGCTAGTATAACAGAAAACTTCAATTTTCTACTGCCTACTACATGACATTGAATGTCTCTTTAATTGTCAGAGTTTTTATTATCCAATCTCATTTCACTTTTTGTTTCTGATTTTTTACCTCCGCTTTCCAAAGACATACATTTGAATTAGTGTTATTGACTTTTTGTCTTTTCACCGTCTTTACCTTTCATTATAGTATGCATTTTATCTGAGTGCTGCTGTTACTTTTTGTCTTTTCACCGTCTTTACCTTTCATTATAGTATGCATTTTATCTGAGTGCTGCTGTTACTTTTTTCCATGCCTATCAATGTTAATCCTTTCCTTCTTTAAACTTACATATCAGTCTGAACCTAAACTGTATAATCTTTCATTTTATATTATCACTGGTTTATTTTTATTATATTTTGTTCTGTAATTGATGATCAAGTTTTGTTTTCCTTCATTATATTCCAGAGGAAAGACATACTGTCTTCTAGTTAATTCCAGATAGTATTCCCAAAATCAGAGTATCAACTCTAGAGCAGAAAGCTTCTGAAAAACAAATAGTGTTATGGCATGATGTTAGAAAATTTTCAAGTGATGGTTTCTAAAACTTCATATTAGAAGAACTGGAGTTTGATAACCAATTTGAGAAACACCAGTAAAACAAAATTACAAGGAAACTCAATTCAAGAGGAAGATCGTGCATATAATAATTGTGGGGAAAAAGTTAATCTGAGCTCAGACCTTTTTAAACAACTGAGAGTTTCTAGATGAGAAAGACCTAATAATTGTAATACAAATGGTAGGAGCTTAAAGCATAAGTCTGCGTCAACTGATTTTTTTAAAAGGCAATTTATAAATGAAAAATGATTTATCTTTTCTTATAATTTATTATAAAGGAGGCATTTATACCTAAAAACTTACTTATTCTAGAAACTATTTAAATGTAAAGCCATAGTTCAGTAGTGATGGAATCTAAGAAAATTTGTGTGAGAGAGAAACATGAATGTACACTTTGCGGGAAAACATTTAACCAGAACACTAATCTTATTCAACATCAAAGAATGCATACTTGAGAGAAACCTTATGAATGTAATGAATGTGGAAAATCTTTTAGAGCAGTAACCTTATTCAACATTAAAGAGTCCATACTCAAGAGAAGCCCTATAAGTGTAATGAATGTGAAAAGACATTTAGTCATATGTCTTCTCTTAGGACTCATGAGAAAATTCATAGTGGAGAAAAACCCTGTCTTTATAATAAATGTGCGAAGGCTTCCAGCCATATATTCAGCCCTTACTCAACATCACAGAATTCATACTGGAAAGAAACCATATGCATGTATTGAATGTGGAAAAACCTTCAGCTGTAGCACATATCTCATTGAACATTGGGGAATTCATTCTGGGGAGAAATCCTACCAGTGTAAGGAGTGTCAGAACGTTTTTTGCCACAGCGCATCACTAATTTGACATCAGAGAATTCACACAGGAGAAAAACCCTATTAATGTAATGAATGTGGGAAAGCCTTTAGCCATACCCCAGCCTTCATCCAACATCAGACGGTTCATACTGGAGAGAAACCCTATGAGTGTAATGAATGTGGAAAGGCCTTCAACAGGAGTGCACATCTTACTCAAAACCAGAGAACTTATACTGGAGAGAACTCTTATGTTTGAAAGGAATATGGAAAAACTTTAGGCCAAAGTACGCTCCTTACTGAACATCTAAAAATTCATTATGGTGAGAAACCCTATCGATGTAACGAAAGTCAAAAACTATTTTGCTATAGAACATCACTAATTCGACATCAAAGAACTCATACAGGAGAGAAACCCTACCAGTGTATTGAACGTGGGAAATCCTTCAGTTTAAGATCAGCCCTTATGAAACATAAGCAAACACATACCAGGGAGAAACCTTATCAATGTAATCAGTGTGGTGATGTTTTTTGCCATAGTATGTCTTTAATCCAACATCAGAGAATTCATTTCGGAAGTGAAATACTATCAGAGTAATGAATGCGGGGAACCCTGTAGCCCAAGGTCATCACTTTAACTGGAGCACTCACAGTGTCAAGAAACCTCAGGATTTGTTATGCAAGAAAAAATTTAGGCAGAATACTCATTCACCCAATATTATAATATTTGTGCTGAGAAGGAAGACTTCTTAATTTGAAAACACTGTGATCTGAAAAATGTGTTAAAAATTGAGAGAAAAACTTACAGTGGAACGATTCATCCCCCAAACAGAAAGGTTTTTTTACACATATTTGAAAAAATTTATTTGCAGTGATATATTTCTTTTTGTGGCTAAATAAAATTATGCACACATTATGCACAAAGTTTCATAATAGAAAAGTAGAGAAAGATAAACTTGTAGGGCTTATGATGACAAAGCTTGTATGCATTTTGTAATGACACCATACACAGGGGCCTATGCCTTATTGTAGAGTCTACAAGTAGGCAGGCACAAGAAGCTGAAGGCATGTATATTCATTTCCTAGGGCCACTGTAACAAGTTACTAAGACTGGGTGGCTTCAAACAACAGAAATGTACTGTCTCACAATTCTGGAGGCCAAGAAGTCTGACATCAAGGCGTTGGCAGGGCCACATTCCCTTTGGAGGCCCTCGGGGACAATCCTTCCTTGTCTCTTTCAACTTCTGCTGCATTACTCTAATGTCTGCCCCTGTCTTCATATATATAGCCTTATGTGTCTGACTGCTCTTCTGTCTCTCATAAGGACACTTGTCTTTGGATTTAGGGCCCACTTGGGTGGTCTGCAGTGATCTCATCTTAAGTCCCTTACTTATAATCGCAAAGATTCTTTTTTCCAAATAAAGTAACATTCACAGGTTCCAGGAGTTTGGACATGGACATACTTTGGGCAGGGAGGAGTACAATTCAACCAACAACAGTACATGAAAACAAGGACAAATCTGAATCATAATTGAGGCAGAATGTGGACAGATGAAGCCATTCTGAGTGTTAGGGTAAGAGGTGAGAGAACTCTTGAGGTCAAAAATCCTGGCTCTGTCTGTAGGTTAGAACATGTAATGAATGTAAAGTTAGGCTAGGACAATGATCCTCAAACAGGAATTCCTGGAAGTAGATGGAAACACAAGTAGATATGGTTTGAATATAATAAATTTCCATATGCCCCTTCCTAAAACTTATTTCCTGAAAATGAACCTGTGTTCATAATAGCTTTTCTCCAGATTTACATAGGGAATGTTATACTCCTCACCCATCTCAAACTTTACTTCTGCATTACCAAACAAATGGAAATCCCTCTCTGGTAATTAATGAAAACACCATAAAGCCCTCTGGCTTCCTCTGTCAGGGTGAAGTATGTGATTCAAACTAGTGTATTTTGGGCAATGTGAGGATTTTTAAAATGAAGTTATGATAGAAGGAGTAGTGGGTGATTAAAGTTCTTAAGAACTTCACTTTTATTTCCCCAACTGTTGCCAAAGAATGTATTGCTCTTGAGGGAAGAGTCCCCGGAGAGAAAATGAACATCTGTAGACATGTTAATGCTAAAAAATGGCCTTCTTCAGATAATTAAACAAATAATTATTTTTATCTGTTCTTAATCTTCATCCTTGGGTGTGTTTTTAGCTGGAAAGAAAAGTATTTTTGAGTCATAGCAGTAAATTGTAACACTACCCTTGGCCATCCACTTTATAGGAGGTGAGAGGTGGTGTGAGGCTCAACAAGGATTCCTGAACAGTGGCGGGTGGTTTGGCTGGTTGGTCAGAGGCCCGGAAGGACTAAGATTGATGTGTGGTGGAAAAGGAAGTGTGGGCGAGAGACATGTGAGATTGTGCAAAGCCTGCAAATCTGTGTGTCTCGGAAAAAATCCTCTGTATAAAGAGGCACTCAACAACTAGGTGTGTACAAGATGACTCAACTAGGAAATGTCAGGCAGGCTCTGTTTCTCTACCACAGTGCTTGCGCTTTGGGCTCATGACTTGAGAAACCATGATTGCAGGGATGGACGTGTCACACGTGCTGCATGAAGGGCCCAACAGCAGGTCTCCTCGATAAGGCTGATCTAACTAACGTTGCTGTCGAATGCCTGAAACCTCAGCAATAGAGACTAGCTCTAAGACTGTGTGGCAAAGGGATCGCTGGCCGCTTGCTGGAAGATGAATTTATAATGGGAACTTTCCACCCCAGAAGAGGCAGTGATTTGTTCTCCCTGTGATTGACAACTAACTTGGATGTGGGTTTACATTCATCATCTGCAGTGACTCTAGCTGCATCAGTAATTGAGAGGTTACTGAAGGCCTAATTTATGGGTGTGAGATCCTACAAATCATTGCTTCAGACCATTGTACCCATTTTATGGTGAAGGATATGTGACAATAGGTATACGATTGTGAAATCCACTGGTTATATCATATGCCATATCACTTAGAAGCTGCCATTCTAATCGAATTTTGGAAAGGCCCCTTTAAGACTCAGCTAAGGCACCAGCTTAGGAATGACACCCTTCAGGGCTAGGGTGCTGTTGTCCAAGTTTTGGTACATGCATGTAAGCTATGCCCCCCAAATCGTTCTCCATCTTTGAGTTAGAAAAACTCGGTTCTTTCCCTCTTGAGTAGGGGAAAACCTAGTTTTCTACCTCCTGTGTCTTTTTTACTCTTGCGCTACTACCACACTCACACAGAACACTTCATTTCTGGTCACCAGATGTGTAAGGCTCCCACAGCCCCTCAGGTTCTACTACTCAATGTTTACCAGTTGATTAAAGGATATGAAAAAAGGATATAGATGAGTATACAGATAAAGAGATACCCTTGGGAGGGTCCCAAGCACAGGAGCTTCTGTCCCTGTGGAGTCAGGGTGTGTCACCCTCCTGCAGTAGATGTGTTCACCATCCCAGAAGCTCTCCAAACCCATATTATTAGGATTTTATGAAGGCTTCCTCATGTAGGGATGATGCATTATTAACATCATTTTTAGGCCCTTTCTCCTCGCTAGAAAATGGATGTGGGGCTGAATAGTCTAATCTAATCATGGCTCGATCTTTCTGGTGGCCAGGCCCCATGCAGGAGCCATCCAGAAGCCCACCCAGCATCACCTCATTAGAATAAAAGATGCTCCTAGTGCTCTTATCACTTAGGAATTTACAAGGGTTTCAGGAACCAGGGGCGGAGACCAGTGTACATTTTCTATTATCTCACAATCCCTAATAGCTATTCTACATGGTTTCAGAAACCAAGGGTAATGTGGAGTTAGCTCCTCTCACCATCACCCCCAGAATCCCACTTGCCCTCCTTTTCCCACGAACTTAGGCTGTGTTGGTTGAGATGTCCTGTTTCCTGGGACAGGAGGGCCACGGAACATGAGGCTATGATTACGACCTGGTCTTTAGTCCCTCATGTCAATAGATGAGCAGCCACAGGAGATACTGGTGGGTAAACTCTGTGGCCCCAGCCAATCAGATGGTTTCTATTTGTCTTTTCCTTGTTCTTTGCCCTATAAAAGCTTCTTGCCTTCTGCCCCATTTTGCAGTAAGTATGGCAAAATGAGACTGTCTCTGAGACTGTCTGCCTGATGAAGGGATGAGTTTGTGTTATCACCTAAATTGTCTTCTTTACTTATTTTAATGGGAGAAGAAGGATCAGGTTAGGAGGGTGCAGGGGTTGTTTCCAGGGGCTTTCGCGATCTTACTCTTTTTCCAAAATGAAAACGTCCACATTGGAAACGTTCCTATTGGTGGAAAACCACTGTCCTGTGAGACTGGGGCCTGAAGGGAACTCTCCCAGCAGTGCCCAGGCACAACTGCTTCACACCCACGAGCGGCCACGTGCCCACCCAACGCCAGAGGCTCTGGCACTACAGTGTTCCCTTCCTGAAAAGAGAATGTACCAGGGCTAGCGCTCTGACATCCAGGGCAGGGCGGGGGCCGGGGTGGGGGCACAAGGGGGCCAAAGAAGGGAAAGCAGTGTAGGCTGTGTTGGCAGCGCCTGTCTCCTCTAATCATTTTGAGTTTACTTTGCTCTTCTATGAGACCTACAAAGTGTAATGTCTGGTCATTGATTTTAGGCTTTTCTTATTTCATAAAAAGTTTTTAAAACCAGATATTTTTTCTAAACACTGCATTAGCTACATTCCACAAATTTTGATATATCTTCATTGTCATTTAACTGACCCGAATATTTTCTAATTTTCTTGCAATTTCCTGTTTGAGCCAGGCTCTAGCTGCCCATCCCTGGCTGTGGTGGCACCTGTGCTGGCCCTGGGTGCCTTCCTCTCAGCCCATTAGGCGGTCAAACCAATATTGCCTTCCTGCAATCCCACCACTATGTGCTTGGCCTTAGAGGCAACTGACTCTCCTTGCAAACGGGCACACACACACACACACACCCTGCCACCACCAATCTCTAAAGCTGAGTGCAGGGCCTGGTCCCTCTGCATTGGCATCTAGCACTCCTGCTCTAATGGGGTCATGTTTACTTTTTCCTTTCCCCTTGATTGGGCGTAGTCTCCATTTTCTTCACAGTGCCTGCAGAAGTTTCTTTTTCTTTTTCTTTTCTCTCTCTCTCTCTCTTTCTCTTTTAAGAGTAAGGCGCACACACACACACACATATACACACATATATATATATGTATATATATGTATTTACACTATGTGTTCACCTCCCATAGTTAGATTTCTTTCTGTCACTACATATTTGATCCCCTTTACCCATTTCACCCTCCCCTACCCCCCTATATTTGACCCCCTTTACCCTGTCTGCCTCCCCCCTCCTCCCCGACTCCCTTCCTTCTGGTAACCACTAGTCCATTGTCCATGTCCATGAGTCTGTTAGTTTGTCCTGCTCATTTGTTGCTTTTAGGTTTTATCCCACATGTAAGTGATGTCATGTGATTTTCAACTTTTTCTGTCTGACTTATTTCGCTTAGCATGATTATCTCGAGGTCCATCCATGTTATTGCAAATGGTGGTATTTCATCTCTTCTTATGGCTGAGTAATAGTCCATTGTATATATGTACCACAGCTTCTTTAGCCAGTCATCTGTCGTAGGACACTTCGGTTGCTTCCATGTCTTGGCCACTGTGAATAATGCTGCTATGAATATCAGTGTGAAAATATCTTTTTGGATATGGGTTTTCATGTCTTTGGGGTAAACATCCAGTAGAAGTATTGCTGGATCATATGGTAGATCAGTTCTTAGTTTTATTTGAGGAACCTCCATACCGTTATTCATAGTGGCTGTACCAATTGCCTGCAGAACTTTCTTGACTAGTCTATTTGGCCTGCTGCCAGGGAAGAGAGGGACTGAAAAAAGCAGGTAGGTAGCCAATCTTGCTGTGGGAGTCTAAGTAATTAGACCCAGCATTCAGTGGCACCAAGAAAACAGCTTCTTTCCCACGTGCTTTGTCTCTGCCTAGCGGCTGTAAGCCTCAACTGCAACTTTCCAGGGCCTTGCATTTCTGCAACTGTCGATGGGTTACTAGAGGAGTTTTGCCTCTCATTTCAGCGTGAAGCCCAGGGCCAGGGAGATTCTGGCGGTGGATGAGGAAGTCAGAATTTAGACTCTGTACTATGCCAATTAGAGAGGGAGAAAATAAGAAATTAATTAAATTCCTAACTCAAAAAGTCAATAAAAATTAGTTAGAAAAAGAAGAAAATAATAAAGATGAAAGAAGATATCACAGATGTATAGAAAGGCGGTAGAACAAATCTTCATTTTTTGGAAAAACTGAAAAAAATATTTAGATGACCACTAGTTAACCTAATCAAAGTGGAAAAGGGAGGGAGAAGGAAGCGCAAATACACCAAAGAAAAATAGTGAGGGAACTGGACTTCAGAAGCAGGGCTGGCTATACACAGTTTGTGGGACCAAGCACAAAATGAAAATGTGGGTATCCTTGTTCAAAATTACAGGGAAAAAAGTGCATTGAAAGGAATGAAAAGATCAGTTCTCCCCCTTCCCCCTTTCTTCTGTGGTCTTAGAGTGTTTTTCCTTTTTATTTAATGCAATTCTAATTAAAAGAAAATTTAAATTATTAGCATAAACCTTACTTTTCATCTCTGTATTGTGCAATGCCAGCTTTAAGCACAATACAACAGCATTTAACCTATATGGAGAATTACCAAAATTAAACAAGTTGTGTTTTGTAATTTACAGATACACATGTATTTCATTCTAGCAGAGCAGTAGAAATGTGGCATAAAATAAAACTACTTGTTATTTCCCTTCTTGATATGAACATATTCTACCAACATCCTACCAACATTCCTGATGAGTAAGGACTGAGAGGAAAAGGAACTATGCATTGCTCTATCATTTCCTTTCCTTCTTCATAATACATTTCAGCATAAGTAAATGCAAGGAAGTAACTCTAGTAAAAAAGGACATGACATGGTTCCTTGGGCATTATTTCCTTCATTCTGAGTTGGAAGCAAGTTGCTGGTTCAAACAGAAAGCATGGCCTGTTGGGGCTGTCAACACCCACACTTGCTCAGTTATAGATATAACACATTTATTTTTCTGAGTCTCACTAAATTCCTACACGTCGTAGGTCCACTGAGATTCTGTATTCATGAAACATTGTGAATGTTATATACAAATAGATGGCAAGGAATAGCAGACATAGAAATTGCATGTACAGCCTCTGCTCATGTACACGCCCTATTGTCCCATCAGATTTTGCTTACAAAACCTAAGCATAAAAATAAAATCATTAAGAATGTCAAACGACAGCAAAGCATTCAACCAAGCACAAGCCCTTTGGAGCACTGGGCTCTGTGTGACTGCATGAGGTGTGCTCAAACTACCCTTGCTCAGAAGCACTTGCACAGCCCTATGAATTAATTTTTCTGTCCATTTACAGATTGATCCCTGCTGCGTAGGAATCAGGCTCCACAGGCCTGGGTGCCGCATGCCTGCATGGTGAGCAGATCATGGAGCATTTGATGACCTAATGCAAGGTCGCCCCAGAGGAGAATCAGCTACCAGCCTGATGCTCATGTCCTTCATGTAGTAGGTGCACTGGAGGTGGTCCTAGATGGGCTGTAGGCTCTGGGGACTCCCACCTATGAGTGTCCACTGGTGGCAATACTCTGCAGTGCACCTGGCTTACATAGTAGCTGACTCTCCCCTTGTGGTTTCGTTTGTCCATTCTGGTTAGTGAGTGGTGTTGGAGCAGAGGTGGAGCAGACAGATGGGCATAGAGGGCAAGGGACATAATGTGACAATTCCACCTGGGAAGATGGGCACCAGGAAGATGAAGCTTGGGAAAGCCGGTCCATGCAGCAGCTAAAACAGGAACATGAGAGGAAGCTCAAGTGCCTCTGATGGCTGTGATAATTACCACATGTAGGAAAGAAAAGACTGGATGCCCAGAGATTATTCAGTTTGAATCATCCGGAGGAGAGTATATTACAGCTCATTATTTCTGATATATAGTTTTCCGAGGTCTTTGGTTATTTTCCACTTTTGAGAAAAGTTGGTAAAATGTTCAATTGAGCGAATGCTAAAAGGTTTGTAAAAAATATAACCAATGACTATCCAGTGCCCTAAAGTGATTGATTTTGTCACTGGTGTGATCTAGGCTACTTACATATTTCCAGAATCGTAATGGGAGTGGATCTTGTTCTATTCCCTCACTGCTCTTGATTTGTTATTAGGAAAAAAAAAGAGTTAAAAAAGTTTTAAACATTTTGTAATGAAACAGTCAAAGCAGGATATTTTGACATGTCACATAGCCAGTGTCTTACCGTTTCTTTATTCAATAGTGTGAGGCACTATTCTGTTCATTAAGAACTCAGCAGAGAACAAGCAGATACAATTCTCCAGTGCTTGGGAGTTTATTATATTCTATTCAGGGAAACAATGAACAATCCAATTTAAAAATTGGCAGAAGAGGGACTTTGGGGAAAACGAGCCTTGCAAAGATGTAGGAGAAACATGGTTTTGGAAGAGGGACCAGCAGTCGGAAAGATTGTGAGATGGAAACAAGCGTGACCTGTTCAGGGAATATCAGAAAGGTCCGCATCAGAGGGGGCAGGCTGGGACCAGAGGCTGGGCTTGGAGAGTCAACATCACCAGCAGTTTGGATGGTTTTTCACGTCACGGGAAGCCGACAGAGGTTTTCGAGCTGTGGAGTAAAGTGATCTCATTTTCATTTTTATAAATTTAGTCTGGAAGCTGTATAGAAAATAAGTTGCACTTGTGAATGGAAATCAACAAAACGAAGATCAGAGCTAATAGCCATTTCTACATTTCTCGGATTTACTAAATAACAGACTTTCCGATTTTAAAGGGGACCAGGATATGTGCCAGGTTTGTATACTGTTGAAATTCTTCAGCTAAAAGTTGAAAATTATATTTTTATGTGTACATGTGACTAAAATAAGCAACCATTTAGTACCCCTGACTACAGAAACCTTTTCACAACGCACAACGGGAGGAAGGAAGCCAAAAGAGACTGCCCTATCGGGTCTGCCCGGCCAGGGGCAGCAGTGTGGCTGGGAGGTGCAGCTTGGGCCTCTTGCTGGCTACCAGGGGGCGACATGGAGCCTTGCTGTGCTTCTGGCCTCTGGTTCTCTCAGACAGATGGTCTCTGGACTAACATCAGTCTTCCTCATTGCCAGTTACAGAGATCTTGGAGAGGCTGATGTCCTGTTGCCCACAGGAACTTGTCTTTCCAAGGTCATCTGTTATCTTCTGGATACTAAATCAAACGTCGTTTTTTTGGGGGTGTGGGGGGGTTCATTTTACATGATTTTTAACCAGTGTTTGACCCGACCCCCTCTCTCCTTTATATTTCTACATACTAAATTAAACTTTATTGGCTAAGTTACACCCTCTAAAACATGACTGGATGGACTACACCACATACAGTTAAGCTGAGCATGACAGTCATGTTCAGGAATGTCATAACAAGGAAAGTCACACAAAATGGTATTTCTCATTGTATCTATTTTATAACAAATGAACTGTATGATACTAGATTTGTAAATAATGTGTTTAAAGAAACTTATAGATTTTTAAAACATATATTTTTAAAAATCTGTTCCATACATGCTATACAAAAACTATTTCACTTTCCTTTGCATTTGATATAATATGTAAATGCCAACATCAAAACTGGTCATATCAGAAAACTGACTCTCAAACTCCTAACAGAATACAAAATCTGAATTAATGTGTGTTAAGTAAATTAGGGCAAAACCCAAGAAATATTAGTTACTGCCAAATTCTCATAGGCACAATTATTAGTCCGGTTTTAAGCATCTCTTTAGGCATTAAAAAAAAGTTTCTCGTATTAATGGTTAAAATGTTTCAAAATCTGTTATTTGAAATCACGTCAGATTTTAAATGTCAAAAAAAGAAAGTCATTAACTTCAGCAGTTAGCATCATTACCATTCAGTTAAACTACATGAAACTGCCAATATTTGACTGTTTTTTGATCTATGAAATGGAAATTTTATATGGTTCAATGTAATATATGTGTTCTTGGCAATTTTCCTTAAAAATAGGCATTTGAACTGATGTGCAAATTTGAGCTGTTCAACTATGTTATCATAATTCACAACAAGCAACTTTCTAAGGGTACAGTTCGGCACTGAACTTTCTTGTAGTTCTTCCAGAGGAAAATAAAATCTCTCTTCTTCTGCCATTTTGTGGCAACTTTATTTTCCCGTTTTGCTAGTTTTTAATAAAAGAATATCAGAGATCTTATGAAGACTTACCTTTTCCAGAAGAAAAATTATTTTGGTTCCTTGGCTCAAAAGACTTGCTTCTTTTCAGGATGTCAGGCAAAAGGGTGAATTGATAGGAAAACTAGATTTGGTTTTTAGGTTGTATATATTTAGTGGCTGCTGTATGCTAAGTCTGGGAAGAAACAAAACAGAACGATGAGACCCAGTTTTTCCTTTGAAACTCAGTGTCCACTTGGAGGAGAGATCAAGGCTGTCATTCGATGAAAGACCATGAGCACAAGAATGAAGAGGAGAGAGGCTTTTTGGAAGGAGATCACTCAGAATGCGCTAGCAGGCCTCAAGCTTTGCCCTGGAGCTCCAGGGCTCCCCGTGTCATAGGTTTGGCTTTTTCCTCCCAATGGTGGGGCCTTGTCTTCAGTTTCCCTGCTATTCTTTGCACCAGGCCTAGGCGGTCAGCAAAAACTAACTGGTTCCCAATAAGGGTGATCAGGAGCCATCTCTTTCCCCAGAAAATAGTTTTTCTCACTGTGGCTAACAGTGAGGTGAAATTTGCAAAGCCCTAAAGATCATTCAATGTTTCCCGATATAGGTGCTATTGATGTGTTGAATGAAATAATTGTACCTTGTGGGAGGCTGACCTCTATTTTGCAGAAGGATTATCATTCTTGGATCCTGGACACCAAATGTCAGCAGGACTCTAGTTAGTGTAAAAACCAAAAATGACATGCATTCCTCCTTCATTTTCAAAACCTCCCCCAGGTGTAGTGCTGCCTTTGGTTAAGAACCACTGAACCTTCTCATTTTTGTCAAAGATCAAATTGAGGCCCAGAGAAGGGAAGGAACCTACCTAAGCCACACACAAGACATAGAAAACAATCAGAGAAGACTGACTGAAACTTACTACACAGAGCTCAGTTATCCTGCTAGAACCTGGCTGGGTCACAGGGCGGAGTGGGGAGAGAACACCAGAAATACAAAACATGGTCTTTACCCTCAAAAGAAGAGAGGAAGTACTATTTTGGGGAAACTTACTACATTCTATTGCTTTCTAGACCTTTTCGTGTTATCTTTGCAACAATTTTGGGAGGAAATTGAGGCTCACAGAAGTTATACGTGGAGTCAGAATTCGAACACAAGTTTTCCTGACCCCAAAGGCAGTTTTCTCTTAACTGTTACCTACCAATGTATGTGCAATCATAGAAACTAGTGTTTTTAAAATTTTTCCAAAAATTGAAAAGAGGTATAAAAGATGACCATCTGTACTTTCAAAGTCATTTGTTATTTAGACAGAGCAAGCAAAAGGGAGATCACATCTTCAGTTAACTTCGAGGTCACCTGCCCCACAGCCTATATGGCAAGCATATCTACAGAAGTAGAACAAAGAGCTGATTATAAGGTTAGCCTTTTGAGTGAAAATTCCTCTTCAAGACTACTGCAGAAGCTCAGTAAGGGCAGGGATTGGAACCATTTTGATCAACTCAGTGTTTGGACATAGTAAGCCAGCGATGACTATTGTTGAATAATTACGTGGATCAAAGTGAAAAAAGATGGTTAGCTTCCATTAATTGACTGCTTACTATGCACCAGGCACTGTGCCAAGCTCTTTACATAAGTAATTGCATCAAATCCTCACACTGATCGTACAAATCAGATTTTCTTATTTCCTGTGTTAGGTCCAGCCTGTGACAAAATGTAGCGTGGGTGATTTTTATCTTCGGGGCTCAGGCCATGACTGAGCAGGACTGTGCCACAAGGTCTTTCCTATCCATCTCTGCCTGACAAAGAAGTCTTCTCCATGCTCCAGGGTTCCCACGGGGCTGACAGAGACTTTGTCAGGTCTTCCTCATGGTCTGGCCACTCTCCTTTCCTAACCTTTTTTCCTTCTTTATCCTTCCAAAGTGTTACTTCTCAATAAATCTTTTATGCATTAAAACCTGTCTCAGCATCTGCTTTCCAGAAGACCCAGCTGACACAGATGAAATATTATTAGCTTCAAGCAATCTTTCCTCGGCAAAAGGAATGGATATTTTAGGACTGGACTTGAGCCAGTATCAACAGGATATGTAATCATCTTGGATGCTGGAGACCAAGCCACACTGGCAGAGGAATCAGTCAAACTTTTATTTCTTGCTATTCTTCTTGGCACTGACTATACCTTGGTATTGTATAACATGGCTTGAATGTTCCCATTGGCTTTCTCAATGAGCTGTTTGTCCAGGGAATCAAGAATGCGGTTGAAGACAAAGTCATGAAATTTGTTTCCAGTCAGCCAGTTAGTTTCGATCAAGTTGCCTTGTTATATATGGACTGTTTCTGATCACACATGGACGGACTGCATAAGCCCCTAACCCGCAAACTGAGTCATGACTTAAGTCAGTCGTATCTGAACCACCTGACAGGCTGCCACCCTTCCCACAGGCCACTGATGAAATGCCCTATATTTGGTATTGGGTAAGGAACTCAATGTGATTGTGTGACCAAGTACTTAACTTGAATCCATGAATAGAAAGAAATAGTTTTTGCTTTTTATCTTGGAAGAATCTCCTAATTCCTTATTAGAAAGGCGATAATCCCTAAATCATCCATCCATCCATTCACCCATCAAATATTTATTCACCAAAAGAGAGTTGTTACTTGCCCTTCGCTTGATTAGACTCTTGCAGCTAGACCCCTGGTGCCACACTTGAAAAGTCTACATGCAGCTTCCTTAGTGGTTACTACCAGACAGTAGCTCAGTAACTCTGAGGTTCTGAAGCATTACTTACTTGTGTTTCATTTGCCCTTCATGTCTTAAACATCAAGCCTCAATTTGTGTAATGGAGTCCATAAGGTGGGGGCTCTCGGATCAGACAATCTTGGGTTCAAATATGGGTTCTCCCACTTACTTCCTGTGTAATCTTGGTATGTTTACCTAACCTCTCTGAGTCTTTGTTCATGTCTCTATAGAGCAGGGTAGTAGTACCTATCATATAGTGTTATTATGAGGATTATATGAAATAATGTTTATAAAACGCTTATCTAACATTGAGTTGTTACTCTGTTTCTGACCTCTGAATGTTATTTATATATATCTGGCCACTGGACAGATGATATTTGTACTGTTGCAAAATACATCCCCATTATACCTATTTGCTTTGGTAAGTAGATTCTGGCACGATCTCATGCTTGAAGAAAGGTGACTTTAAATAAGGTCTTTTTATTTTATATTTTTGATTGCCAGATTGTTTCTAAGTTTGTTAATGTCTGAGGGCCTTAATTACAAAAGTAGCTGATGCAACTTGACTGTAATACAGCAGTTTGGAGTCACGTACTATGTTTGAAATGTGGGAGTATGATTTAATATTAGCTCTTAAAAGATTGGTAGATATTTAAGTCCAGGAAGCTCATCCCTGGGATGACTGACTACTCTTAAGAGCAATCAGAACTATACTTAGTTGGTCCCATAAAAGTGAAAGTCCAAAGGCTAGCTCTCCAGGGCAGTGACAGAAGACAGGATGTACACTTGCTCCATCTGCTACTGTTGCTACTGAGAATAGCTGATCAGAAGTGCTGTTTGTGCCTTGGTAGAAAGGAAGGAGTCAGTTTCCTTGAGGCCCATAGGTTGGAAGAAACACTCAACTCTCACTCCTTCCTCCACAAAAGCTTTACTTCCCAGAAACCACTCCCTGGGCTGCCACCCCTTTCCCTCTCATTGGACCAAGAGAGGACCCACAGTCCACTAAAGCTTGTGTTCTTTACATAAAGTGCCACTAATCTGGACAGAAAAACCTCTTCTGGCTCCATCAGTCTTGAATTGAATCAAATCATGTTTTATTTTTTTTCTCCTTTTATTCTTTTACTTTATTACTACTGGATTCTTTGTTTTTCTGTATAATTTAAAAAACTTCATACCTTATGATTAGACTTCTTTCAAACCATTCTCACAATGGCCAGGAGTTTCTTGCGGGCACAGCCCCTATCTTGTTTATCTCCTTAGCCCTCAAAATGCCTGGTATAGGCCTAGTGTAGAGTAGACATTTGGTAATGGTAGTTGACTTAAGTTGAATCATTATTTTTCAAAAACCCTGTAGTAGCATCATTTTTTAAAGCAACTTGCTACACTACAGACAAAATTACTCTATATTCAAATGTGGTACCTTGTGGATCTGGTATTATACAATAAATGTATTCCCTATTAATGGGTGGCCAAGTGAACTTTTGTAAATTAAATTCTTACTCCATGTACTTACACTATCATCTAGGAGATGCTAATATCAGTGGTTACTTTGTTTTTGTTTTTTGGTCATCTTTCCCTATTTCTAACTCTTCCCATCCTCCCCAAAATAAAAGTCGATAATTCACTTACCTGATATGTATTGCTTATCTACAAGTTGTGAGAGCATTTTTAGATCATTAATTCATAGCTTCTAACAAATATTTAAATGCAGTACAGGACTATTGTGTAATTCCGTTGCAGGAATCCTATTGAAAAGCAAAGTATCACCCCTGATTGATTTAATATTAGCTCAGCTCTGGTTTTGCCTAGATTTTCTTTCACCAAGCCCCTAGCTGGATTGCTCATACTTTTTGGATATTTTTGCAGCCTTGACTTTCCTGTCTTCGTGTTGACAGGCTATCTTGGCAATGCTTATGCTGACCACTGAAAACTTGGCAGGTTCGAAATGGAAGTGAACAATCGGAGTGAGAAACAGTCAACTCAGATCTTAAGAGATAAGAACATGCACGACATAGGATTCTGACTGAAGACGTTACTCCTATGCGCTCTCTCTACTCCTGTGACCCAATAACATAAATTAGGAGGTGACTTCCTCAAAGTAGTATTTCTATTTACAAAACAATTTTCGGTAAAGTCCCTTCTACTAACAAGAATCCCTAATGCCTTTAATATAGGACTGGTGTACAATCATTTTAAAGACGATATTATGTATCAGGTGCTATGGTAGGTACAAAAGTGAACAGGAAAGACATCTCCACCAGAAGCAGAAAAATTATGTAATGGCACTCTGACATGGGTGCAAAGTTAGCAGTGGTGGTGGAATGAGTTTGAGATGGTGTGTGCAGCTGTGGCAGCTGACTCTCTGCTCAGCATCACATCCCAGGAAGAAAGGGGTTCATGTGGCAAACCTGATTACTCATAGGATGCCATCTATTCTTGGAGAAAAATCAAATAGAAAGAATAAATTGCACAGCCTTTGCAACCAATTATCAAGCTCAGTTCCTCTATCTCACATTTAGTACGACCTACAGCCAGCCCATGATGGCTAAAGTTGTATAGACCTCAAAATACTTGTGACTGGATATCGGTTGAGCATGACCTAGGAATAATTGCACAGGAGGCTGGAATGAGTTTATAATGTAGGCCACACACAGAATGCCACAGTGCCTAGGTTCACTGCCTTGTGTCCAGTCCCTCTCTCTGTTTGGTGGGGCCATTAGTACAAGGGTGAAATAAACCATAGCTTTTAACCAGCCAAAACTGGGGACATGGGAGCCAAATTCACAACATTCTTCTCACTGGGAATCCTCTTTCTACATGATCTGCAGATCTCCACACCTGCTCTAACCTTCAAGACCTCCCCCAAGTCCTTCCCTGGGGAAAATTCTGCGAACTCATCAGCCCAACATGGCCCTACATGGGTCTGAAGGTTCTACCCTCCTCATCCCATTGAATCCTTATAGCAGTCTATCGACAGGTAAAATCATCCCATATAAAGGACCATAAGTCTGTAAGAAGTGAAATTCGTCCTTGTGGCTTCAAAATGGCCAAGACAGGAATGAAGGTAAGGTCTACTTGACTCCAAAGCCTGAGATCTTTTTACCTGATGTCACCTCCCCAGCATCACACCCTCTGACCCACAATGGTCTGGACTTGGTCCCACTCAGTTGGTTTGCTTCTTATGCTTGGTGAATCAAGCTTTTATTGGGTGTACAGAGAGCATTTCCCTACCTTCTCTGAAAGTTGCTTGAAGGAAGGAATGACATCTACTTCCCATGTCTTTTGTGTGTCTTTGGTGTCTAGCTAAGGACACATAATGACTAAAAATATGTTCATTTATAGTGGGTCAAGAAAAAGCAGTAGTAGTTCAATTTAGAGAATAATGAAAAAGAATTAAAATGTGCTCCATACTAGACACCCTACTTTCAAGACATTATTCACCCCTATTTTAATCAACTCTGCTTGAATGTTTTTTGATTAGTTCTTTCTTCTTTGATAGAGACCGTTTCTTCATTTTTGAGAGTAGTTATCACGGAGTCAGTAATCTAATTGCTTGCACCGTGTAAAGGGTGGAACTTAGGTGCCCTACGTATTCCATTTCCCGGTTCAACTCTATTCCTGCCACACATAATTGGCTTTCTGATTCCAAGTCTAATGCACAATGAAATCTGATTCCACAAGGCAGCCTTTTATGGCATCCACTATTTTTCTTCAGTACATGTTTTGAGAAATTTAAGGTCATGGTGTAGACTAAAAGAGATGAGTTTGACAAGTACCAAAAGGGCAGGAAAATCTTGGCCCCACCCCAGTGAATATAGACCATCTCATGGAATGGGAGGAGGAAAGGTGGCACCTCATGGACAACAATCTAGACCCAGATGAATATAAAACGGAGGAACTGGAGAGTGGAGCCACTATCAGATAGACTTCTCCAGTGACTATAGCTGAGTCACTACCATTCCCTGCCATGATGAGGCTGCTGCTGCTGCTGTGTCTGGGGCTGAATCTCATCTGTGCCCATGAGGAAGAAAGCAATGATGTTGTGAGAAGCAACTTCGATGCTTCAAAGGTAGCATCAGTGGAACATAGTGACTTTGGACTCTGGGGGGTGGTTTGGAGGATTCTCAAGGCATTTTTACTGGAGGGCAGGAGTTTTTTTTGGTATAGTAGACAAAGGGGGGTGGTGGTTTCTGACCTTGAATTAAAAGCAAGTGTACCATGCGAATAGATGGAAACCCTTGGGGACCTCCAGTCTCACTAGAGGGACGGTGAAAAGAGCCTTACATGTGGTGTCAATTGACCTGAGTTTCAATTCCATCTTCACTTCACCATTAGGAGTCCTGGCCTAGGGGCCAGAGTTCAAGGAGACAAGTGTTCATGTGCTGTTCTCTCTCTGTTTTCCTTACCCAGTCATTTTACCAATTTTTTACAGTTATCGGGGGAGTGGTATACCATTCTCCTGGCCTCAAATGTCAAAGAAAGGATCAAAGAAAATGGTGTCATGAGGGGTTTTTTGAACTATATCCAAGCCTGGGACAATTCTTCTCTGTCAGTTAAAATTCATGTAAAGTAAGTGTTGCCTTTTTTACTTGGAAAAGGAAAAACAGAAGGCTGGGTATGGTCTTGTCCTCTAAACATACACAGATAACACAAGCACATAAACACACATACATGTGCACATGTGCACATATATTCTGGGCCTGTATCCAAATCAGATCCCCTCACTGACACTGATCAAGAACTTGAGGAAACTTTTCTAGATTCAGAGGTAAGAATTGCTGACAGGAATAAATTTAAATGGGATTAGAGGAGAAGAGGGGGAGAGGGTGTTCAGAATCATAAGTAGTGTGACAATAGCATAGGTTAAGAGCATAGGTTGGGGATCAATAGCCTATTTATCTCTAGAATCTATTTCTTACTAGTTGTGTGACCAAGAAAATTAATTTTTTCCCACTCCAATTATCTTTTGGGTAAAAGAGGATGAAAATGATTTTCTCTCTCTCTCTCTCTCTTTTTTTTTTGTGAAGAGCAAGTGATACAATGTCTGTAAAGCACTTATCTAGATCAGGATTTACAACCCCGAGGTCACAGACTAGTAATGTTCTGTGGCCTATTAGGAACCGGGCCACACAGCAGGTGAGCGGTGGTCAAGCTAGCGAAGCTTCATCTGTATTTGTAGCCACTTTCCAGCGCTAGCATCACCGCCTCAGCTCCACCTCGAATCATCAGGTATTCAATTCTCATAGGAGCACCAGTCTCTGGTGCCAAAAAGGTTGGGGACTACTAATCTAGGCAAGTCGTTGTAGTAATAGCAATAGCAATAATAAGAGTAAGAGTAAGAGTAAGAGTCAGAGTCAGAGTCAGAGTCAGAGTCAGAGTAAGAGTAGTGGTAGTATTATAGTGATATCAGTAATTGATTCATTCTTAAAGTATCAAATAAAGTGAAATGTATATAAAATCTCTTTTAAATCTGTCCCCAAAATGTTCAATAGTAAACTGGAATCAAGTTACAGGAAGAGGGAAGGAGACAGCCCCATCAATATCTTTTGATCATCAGTTCATTCTGTTTTATAGGATAAATGGAGAGTGTATTCCGTTTTCTTTGTTTTGTGAGAAAGCATCAGCGAATGGTGAATACAATGTAATGTGTAAGTATACAAAAAAATCTTTCTCAATTCTACTTTCAGTGGCAAGGAATTTGCTAATCCCTAATATCTTTAGGATCAATTCCAGATCAATGCTTATTTAGGTAATATAAATGAAGCCATCTAATAGTCAATATCCTCAGTTTGGGAGAAAATTGTGTGTAAAAGCCAATGCCTCCTGGCACATAACACTACGAGAAAAAATGGTAATTTTGTCATAGGTACCTCCCACACAAAATAAAAATAGCAAGAAAAAGTAAAATTTCAGGACAGCTGCTCTTTCTCTGTCTAGTCACTGATGATGTCTGGTGGCTGTTGTCACAGCACACTGCTTAGATAGAGTACTGAGTATATGATGCCAGTAGAGCTTAAAGATACATAGATGGCAGAGATGGCTGAGGGAGGTAGGTGAATCTTAGCAAGGGTGATAGAGGGTAAGCTGCCCCTGTGGCTGAATTATTCTACCACTAGTGTTCAATTACCAGTGGTAGAAATTCTGCCAGTAGTCAGTTCCAACCTTAGATGTTACCACATGAAGCCCAGGGAGCTGCAAATGGAAGGTGTTAGCCATCACTCTATCTCATCTAGGATAGACGCTTGAATTTGTTCTGTGAATGAAACTAGGTAAAGCATTTTGTTTGCTTCCCATGGATTAAACAAGTTCAGAACTGTGTTCTGTCTTCTCCACAGATGCTGGATTCAATACATTTAGCATAATTGAAATGGTCTATGATGACTATTTTATTATTCATCTCACTAATTTCGACTCTGAGAAAACATTCGAAATGATGGGACTGTACGGTAGAGTATTTTCATGCAGACATTCACCTAGACGCTGGGGAGGCAAGGGAAAAAAGAAAGGCTGAGACAAAGTGATCCTCTCGGTTTTATCCTGATCGATGTCTCCTCCCCTGAAGGGACATGCTTACAGTGGGCAACCCCTCAGGCTCAGTGATGGGATGATGATGAAACCTCTCATCTACTAGCTGTCAAATTCGAGACAGTCATACCCATCCCCAAGACTTTTGCCTAAGCAGCCATCAGTGACATCCATTTCCCCACCTCTCTGGAGACCCCACCCCACCACCAGGAACCTCAGTGACCAGTGCATAAGACACAGCAGTTATTGTCACTTTTCCCACAGCCAGAAAACCAGATGGGAGTCCAGAACTCAAGAAAAACTTCAAGACAATTTGCAGAAAATATGGAATTTCTGAGGAAAATGTACTTGACCTGACCAAAGTTGGTAAGTTTAGCTATCTCTGGATTTCTTTTTCTAAATTTTCATGTTATTGATGTGAGAAATCCAAGATAAGGTAATGCCTCCAATCAGTCCCCTTTGTCCCAACATCAAAAATCATGTGATTTCTGTCAGGGAAATCAGCGGGGGTTGGTGTTTGAATGTGCTCTGCTCTGCTTCTGCAGATCGCTGTCTCCAGGTCCGAGAAAACCAAGTGGCCCAGGACTCCAGGTTGGTGACATGTGATGGAGAGGGGCTGGCCCAGGGATCACTACCTTTTAATAAGTTAAGGGATTATGTCCAATTTTTTTTAATATTATAAATAATCTGGTAAGGAAGCCTGTGGCAGGAGCTTGAAATTTGGAGTCGGACTTCCTGGGTTCAGGATCTACGCCTTCAATGAGCTTCAGAATAAATGACCAAAGCAATTAAAAGGAAAAGAATGAAGTCTACCTTACATAGTTACTGTGTGAATATAATCCTGGTGAAAATGGCTCAGTAATTGTTAAATTGTTAATGTATCAGAAATTATTAAGACTTCACATCAGAAATGGAAAAGAGTAATGTGTTTGAGTATGAGTTTCTGCTTGTGGTCCAAGCCGAGAGTCATATTACTCTCTCATTTTTGTTAAAAATGTGTCCTTTTTTGATCTCTGAGCATCCCTAACTTCTGATCTGGGCATAAAGCTGTCAAACTTCCGATTGTCTTCCAACTTGGAAAATAGACTCAGTTTTCTCATCTGTAGTCTATTTCAGATTTATTGTGGGTTTTTATTCATAAAATGTATGGGAAGGTCTTTGCAACTATGGCTTGCATAAAGTTATCATTTAATCAAAGGTAGCTACAGCTTTTGTCAGTCTTTCTCGATTTATCAAAATTCTTCAGAACTTCTCATGCTGAGGATAGCAGAAACAAGCTTAAGATCCTGCATTGTTTCCTCTCCCTTTTTCATAGTCTCAGTTGAGGGAAGGCTAAGATGGGATCAGTAAAAAAAAAAAAAAAAAAGGCATTGACTCAACGCCCCCTGTTCTGGCAAGTAACATAAGTTGGAATGCAGGTTGATATCAATTTCTTCACCATTTTTCTCTGTAATAGAAATTCTCTTTGTCCCCAATTCCATCCAGGAAGTGCTTAATGAGTTTCCATGTTCTCTTTCTCATCTGCTTGTTTAGTGCTGAGTGAATGCTTCCTCACCTGGCTCCAGGATCCTCCCTTCCATTGTCTCGCCATCATCTTGTGACAAGTTCTGTGACCTGATTGCCATCATTATTGCATGTGAAGGCATTATCTTTACATCTTCAAGATCTTCCCTAATTGTCTAGAAAGACTCATCCATTCACCCAGAATCCAAGATTTTCTCCAAATTTCCAACTCTGTGCCCTACCCAGGAGAACTCTACCTGGTCAATAAATGATTACCCTTGCACTCATGTAGTTGTCCTTGTTTATGTGAGAAATGTGGGGCTGACAGCAAGTGAATGAGGGGACTTTCTTGGCCCCTTATGTTGTCATTCTCTAGATTTTCAGAATCTTCTCTGAGTTTCAGGTTTCTAGCCCACTGCATTAATTCTCTGTTCTGTAAGTACTGCTTGTCCTTTGATTTGCCTATTTCTTAGTGGCCTAATAGGACAATCTATAAGACTTGCCCAATCATTTGTACCTTCCTAGAATTCTCTTTTTCAAGAAGATATTGAGAGACAGATGCTGTTGAGGCTGATACCAGCTCACCATGTTTCAGGACATGCCTCTTCATGCCAGCTTCTCTATGCCATCCAACCTCTGAGATGGATAGTGTTCTTTCATGCTCTTGGAAAACATACTTCAACCACTGTTGTAACTACTCTGAACTTAGTAAGCAAGATGCCATAAAATGTGAGCAATACTTATCTTTAGCAAACTGTACTTGTTTCAGTCAGGAGGCATCAAAGTGACCAATGTTATTAACATCTTATTCAAGGTAGGCTTCAGAGAAAGGAAAATTCAAGTTCTTTCTTTACTTATAATTATTTTCCAACACAAGACAATAAACAAAGTGTCAAAGTTGCACACAGGTGTTGGGGAACAGCAAGATGTGGGTGGGGGTTGTCATGCAAGAAGAATGATTCAGTCATAATGAACATAAGATTAATAACAGAAGGCTTTGTAGGCATCTTATGCTCCCCATATCTTACTCTGCCTCCATATCAGAAGAACAAGTTAGGTTCAGGTTTATTGCCCCTGACTTAAGCACTTGGTCTGGTTTGCTGATATATGGCAAAAGGCTATATAGAAAGTCAACCAGTCATGCTGGGATCTGTCATTTTGAATGCTGGCACTTAAGGGACAAAACAGCTGATATCCAGAAAGGTCTAGCAGATCCTTGGGAATGTTTAGAACATTCACAACAAGCACTATCAGAGCAAGGACGGCTATGTTCATGATTGGAGATGGCTGGAAATTATAAGCCAAGTGGGAGGCACAAAATGACTTTCAGCTGTTCCCAGATCAAGAAGGCAGGTTGAGCTCACACTGAAACTTATCCCTCCAGTCGAAACACTGCACAAATGATGCATGAAATGTTAAGAATACTCAGAAACAAAGAATAAAAATGTCTGTAGATCAGAAACAAAGCAGAGCAGTCCTTTTCAAGAGAAGAGAAAATGATGGAGAAGAAAAGAGAAGAGCAGGAAAGGAAAGAGATTGAAATGATTTGGGTAAACAGGCTAGAACAGCACTGTCCTTAGTTTCCAAGAACAGATCTGGGTCACCCACACAGGTTTGGGAGCAAGCGTCACAGTGGCAAAGAGGGGATGCAGACTGAAGATATGTGCCCCTGAGAAGCAGGGGTGAGTCAGAATGGATTTGTGGTCAACTCCTCTCCCTCACCTAGAGTCGTAGAATTAAACTGACTGTCTGTGGCCTCCAGAGGAGACATCACCACCCATTTGAGAAAGAAAAAAAAAAAAAAGCAGTCCCTGTTCTCCTGGACCTGGGCTGACTCACATAATTAGGCTTCAGTGTTATCACAAGCTGGCCTGACCTCACGGCTGGGCCCAGTTGTTTTGTTGAACATAAACATAAAACATCAACACCAGACAAGGTTAATCATGGTTCCCCATGATGAATGATCTCACTAGCTACAATACGAAACCCAACCTGTTCAACTACAGGTATGTTTTTGGTGGTCTTTGGTTGACAAGTATTAACATTCTTAGGATAAGAACCCAGATCCACTCCATACATGTGCCCGGTGGAATTCTGGGAAGCACCAAACTAAATCACAGATGTAGGGCCTGGTTTAGTGCTTTGAATCCTGTAGGAGCAAAGACATAGGACACCTCCAAGGATTTTGGCCTGAGCGATAGGGAGAATAGAATTGCTCTTTACTCCAGTCAACTGAGGGACCGGCTTAGTCGGGAGGATGCATATCTCCATCTGGATATCTCTTTAGTTGCTCTAGCTAGGCTGCCCCCCCAAATAAAGTCTAACTGTAATCCCGTGTGGTTTAATGACAATAGAATTAATTTTACTCTCCTACGAATAATCTGATGTGAGTGTTCCAAGTTGGCTAGCAAGTCTGTCCCAGGTACTCATTCAGGAACCCACTACTTTCTATTTTGTTTCTTCATCAATTCTAGGACATTTTCATCATCTGTGTGGCTAAAACTGAGTAGCTGAAGTAAAGAAAATGAGAACATGATGGAAGTATCATCTTATGCCCACTGTGTTTTGTGACCTCTGGCTCTTGTAGGTTTTTTTCTTGTCCATTACCCCTCATGACCACACCTACTTTCTGCTCGTATAGGCTAGGAGAGATTATTTTGAAGATTAAGAATCATATATTTTTCTATAGGCCAGAAATGAATTTCTTTTGGCAATGCAAACTCCTCAAAAATTTATCAGGCTGCTGACACATTTGCTTCTTGACTTCTGTGTGTGCAGGTAAAGAGACAACAAAAATCTGATCTAGACATAGAGTTAAGTCTGGACTTTATTCCCTGCCCACTCCATCTGCTTTTTTTTTTTTCTCTCAATAATATGAGTCCTTAATTCCTTCTTTGACAACAGGTTGACTTCTTTTCACGGCAGCAGAATTATCTACTACTAAGACCGGAGTTCCACTTCACAGCTACTACTCACAACTGCTTTACTCTTCGGTAGAGAAGCAGTGACCCTCACTCAACTTAGAGTGAGGCTTCAGGCAGACAGGGTAGAGCTGTCTTCCTCCTGTTCTCAAGGGACAGGGCCATCCTTGGCAAACTTGTATTACCTCTCTCTCTGTTTGACTAGAAATGTACTAGATCTACATTAGTGTTGTTAAATCTCAAAAATCAATTGTTGAATGGTATGTGCAATATGATACCATTTATACGAATTATAAATAATACACAAAACAATGCAATCTATCCTTAATGGTGTCTATATGTATAATTATGGTTCTCATAATGTGCATACAAATCACCTGGGAATCTTGTTAAACTGCAGGCTCTTATTTAGCACATCTGGGGTGGGCCTGAGATTCTGTCTCTAAGAAGATCCCAGATGTGCCAATGCTGTGCCCCTTGGAGAGGGGCGATGCAGATAAAGTGAAAAAATTTTTTTTCTTCAATTCATCAATGTCCTGGATTATTTTGATCCACCTGGGTGTCGGAACCTCACAGTTATACTTCCAGACTCCCATAAAGGTATTCTCACCCATGAGTGGTTGTTAAAATACGTGTTTCTGTGGGGACATGTGGGCTGGTGCTTACTATTGCATCATCTTCCTGACGTCACTCAAATGAGTTATCATTTCACCTAAAAAAACGCACAGAGGGTAAAAAATTAGTTTTCAAGCCTACATATTAATATTCTAGAATATATAATAAAATCAGGGATCAAGTGAAAGTTACTTTGGAATCAGTCATCAACGGTTGCTATGCTACTACTTTTAGGTACACTTCGCTCAGGGACTGGGGGTCAGGTTCACAGCCAAGTCCCACTGAATATTTTCCACAATAACATTTAAATGCTAACTTGTTTTGTGTTCATTCCTTATTACTCTACTGTCACCTCACGGCCCATCAACACATTCTTAGGGTCTAAAAACAAAGTTGAACTGGTTAAAGGAAGGGAACTAAATCTTTAGGTCCTGAATGACTTGAACCTGATTAGAGCACATGTAGAGAAATGTCAAATAAACTTACAGAGTAAATGAAAAATCAGGATACTCTCTGAGGTTATCTGTGTTTCCAGAGTAACAAGGAAGACTGCACAGCTCTCTTCTTGGCTCTGAGGACTTTGCCATTTGAGTCACTGGTTCCAGGACAGACTTCACTTGAAAGTGTTTGCTCCTGGAAACAGGCTGTTATTCTTAAAAGATTGCATTTCTGAAACATTGCTCTGTTGACTACAAAAATTTTACAATGGCTCATTTTCCTCTTAGCACAATGGACAATTACTGGCGGCCCTCTTGGTATAGGGACATAGAGAACTGCAGTGCCAGCTTGTTCACAAGAGCCTGGCTAGGAAAGAGGATCTGATTAGCCACACAGACAGTGATTAGCACCTGCCAGGATAACACATATGCCTTTGGTTTCCTGTTTTTTTTTTGTTTTTGTGTTTTTTTGTAAAATCTGAATTGTTATGTACACAATTTTCCTCAAATATCCTACGAGCACTCACATCTCTGGACCTTGTCCTTCCTGTTCCCTTTGTGTGAAATACTTGCCTTCGGATCTACATTACCCATATGCACAGGAGGTTCTGGTCCTCATGTGTCACTTTACACAGAGGACTCCTTAAAACCACAAGTATAAAGTAGTATTATTTCACCACGTTTCTTGACTGACCTCTCATGGCTCTTTGTTTACTGCCTGTACCCATTTCCTACAAGGTTAGTGCAGTGATGTCAAGGAGCTGATTCTCTTCCCTGCAATATCTCGCATCCAAAGGAGTGCTGAGCCTGAGGCAGGCACTGCATGACTGTCACTTCACCAGAGGGTGTCCCTGCTCTGCACAGGAAAGCCTTGAGACTTGCTTTCATCACTGACAAGAGAGCAGAGAACAGTTCCATGTGTCCTCTGCTCCAGGATTTTTAAAAGTTCCCCAGATGATTCGGAAGTGCAGTCAAAGTTGAAAAAGTTTCATGTAAGCATGGAATGAGTTGGATTGGCCACGTATCTCTGCAGGAGAACCTGAGAACTGGAGCAGCGAGGGTGGGGAGTGAGGCTGGGGAGAGTGCTGCTGGTGTTTGGGCGAATGCAGGCATTGCCCCATACAATGCTCTGCAGAGAGGAAAGGGGGTAGTCAGGACTAGCCCCAGTGTTGAGAGAGCTCCAGAGAGTGGATTAGTTCCCCTCACAGGTGGCCAGTCGAAAGGTCCTTGCCCAGGCTTGTCTCCCCTGCAGGAGGTCTGGCACCTCTGGGTGGCTATTGTCAAGAATCTGGAACACAGCTAACCAATAGTCCGTGGAAAACCTTTTGCGTCCTGGTGATCGCTGCGCATGTTGCAGATGCTGCCGCCCCAGAGCTCTGCTCAGAAAGAGCCTGGAATCCTCAGGCCTAGTCAGGCAATGACTATAGAGCCTCCCCAGTGGCCACTGGCCACTTTGGAAAGCTTCTTCCAGACTGCCTTCCCCATGTTCACAGCAGGCCAGAGAAGCCAGGTTGGTACAGAGAAGAAAGGTAAAGGTAGGTCAAGGAGGTTTCAAAAAACTGGGAGGTCCGAGGATACAGCTGCCCTCTCTAAGGGGGAGGCCTGTACAGATGCTCTTAGAACCTGGGCATTGGAAAACCCAAGGCCAATCTGGTCTCTGGAGACCTGCAGGAGTTTCTGAGCTTAGGATTAGGGCCTGCATGAGCCTACGTTGGCAGAACATGCAGCCAGTGTGTGCTCTGTTAGAGGAAGCTGCCCTCAAAGGTGTCGGGGAATGACAAGCCCTTGCTCATTAGAGCTCGGGGCCCATGTAAGTGTGTCCAAATCTGAACCTTAGAAGCAGGGTATGCTGGGGAGGCTGCATTGGGCTGCAAGTGAGCGGCTTATTTCAGAGTCTTCACTTACACCCGTCTCACTCAGCGCCTTAGTACCTGAGGAGGCAGCTTTACCAAAAGAGCCCTGGTCTCATCCCAGCCACCTTGTAGAGGCCTGTGTGTTTGTGAAGAGTGGGGAAGCAATTAGTTTTTTCCTGAAAATGAGTCTTAACATTTGAAATGAAAAATCATGTTCATGAAAATTAGAGGTTCTGAGTGAACATGCTAACTGAAAAGTTATTGTCTATTTTTCATAATAGCTTTTTGAGGTATAATTGACAACCAGTGCACATCTGAAAGTATAAAATTTAATGAGTTTGTACAGGGATATTCCCAGGAAACTATCGCCACCACAGTCAGGGTAGTGTTTAGCCATGATCCTCAAAAGCTCTCCCCATGCCTCTGGAATCCCCCCCCCTCCCCAAGTGCCTCCTAAACCCTAGGCCGCCTCTGATCCACTTCCTGTCTGTAGAGTGTGCATTTTGAACTCAGTCTCAGTATGTTCTGTGTTTTCTTGTTCTGGCTATTTTCACTCAGCATAATTCTTTTGAGATCCATTCATGCTGTGTTTACCGATACTCTGTTCCTTTTTACGGTTTCTTAACTTCTGTACTCCTTTCTGTTGATGGACATTTTGCCTGGTCCTAGTTTTCATCTATTACAAATAAAGTTTCTGTGATGATTTGTGAAGTACTCCCAAATGGACGTTTACTTTTCTCTCAGTTGCACGTGGTAGAGGAATGGCTCGGTCATATCTGTCAATGTAGGAAACATCCAAACATGGAGAGAATTTCTTCTAGAGTTTCTTTGAGAAAAACTGACATCATATGCCAGGGAAGAGATCTCAAATGTCCTGGAAAATAACAGTTTCGTAGCTTTGCTATGCATTTGAAATAAAGAAGGGAAGTAAGGAAGATTACATGGAAGTGGAACTGCCCCAAACCTTACATCGAGCGATACAAATATCCAAAGAGTTTTCGGTAGTAAAAACACAAAGACAGCGAAGACATTCTGTGGAAAATGTCTTCATTTCTGGTCTCCTCTTTTTGCACACCAAAGAAGTGCTCAGAACCAGAAAGTTACAATCTGGCATTCTGCATGAGTGCAGAGTTAGGAGTGATGGTGGGATGGGATAGAGATGGAGTGTACAGCAGTGTAGCTGACTCTTCAGCATCATAACCAGGAAGAATGGGGTTCATCTTGCAAACTTGATTCTTCATAGACTACCATGTATTCTTTGAGAGAATCAAACAGACAATATAAGTACACAGCCTTTGCCACTATTTATCAATCTCAGTTCGGCACGACACTTACATCCAGCCTATGAAGGCTGAAGTAACATAGATCTAGAAATAATTGTGAGTGAATATTGGTCGAGCATAACCTAGGAATGATCAGGCAAGGAGCTGCAATGAGTTTATAATGCAGGCCACACATAGAATGCCAGAATACCTAGGTTCACTGCCTCATGCACTGTTCCTCTCCTGACTCTAGACTCTCTATTTCTTGGGGTGCAGAACAGGACCATAAGACAAGGTGAAATAAGACGTAGCTTTTAACCAGCCCAAACTGGGGACACAGGGGCCTAATTCACAACATTCTTCTCACCAGGAATCCTCTTCCCACATGCTCTGAACATCTCGAGACATGCCCTAACATTCAAGACCCCCCTCCCTGTTGCACCTTCCCCAGTCATAACTCCGTGAATCCCCCATCCCAGCATGGACCAGACATTAACTGAGATTTGTCCACACCTCATTCCATGTATCCTTACAGCAGTCTATAGGCAGGCCCAATAATCCCATAGAGAGGACCATAAGGCTACAACAAATAAAATCTGTCCTTGTGGCTTCAAAGCGGCAGAGAAAAGGATGTCAGAAAGCCTGAGATCATGAGCATCTTACCTGATGCCTCCTCCCCAGCACCACATCCTGTGACCCACTGTGGTCTGAACTTGGTCCCACTCGGTTAGGGTGTGGTACATGCTTGGCGAATCAAGCTTTTATTGGGTATACAGAGAGCATTTCCCTACCTACTCTGAAAGGTGTTTGAAGGAAGGAAGAACATCTTCTACGTGTGCATGCCTTTTGTGTTTCTTTGGTGTATTGTGAGGTACATAAAATTACTAAAGATTTGTTCATTCATCGAGGAACAAGAAAAGGCAGTAGTGGTCAAATTCAGAGAATACATCCAAGAAAGTGAAGTGTGCTCCATACCAGACACCATACTCTGAAAACATTAATTTACTGACTATACCTAGGTCAACTTGAATGCTTTGTGATAGGTGATTACATCTTTGGTAGAGACCGTTTCTTTGTTCTAAGGGTAGTTATCACGAAGTCAGTCACCTAATGGCCCACGCCGTGTAAGGGGTGAAACGTAGGTGCCCTATGTATTCTACTTTCCACTTTGACTCCATTTCTGCTACACATAATTGGCTTTCTGATTGAAAGGCGGGTGGCCCTTTATGGCATTCACTATTTTTCTTGAGCACGTGTTTAGAGGTCTTTAAGGTCACTAATTAGATCTGATGGAGTTGAGATTGACAAGTATCAAAAGGGCAGGAACAATCTTGGCCTGACACCAGTGAATACAGCCAATCTCTTGAAGTGGGAGGATGAAACGTAGTGCCCAGCAGACAAAACAACTGGACCAGGAATGAATATAAAGACAGAGGAGCTGGGGAGTGGAGCCAGTCACTCCCGTCCCCTGCCATGATGAAGCTGCTGTTGCTGTGTCTGGGGCTCACACTCGTGTGCGCGCATCCGGCAGTTGTGACAAAGAACTTCGATTATTCAAAGGTAGAGTCAGTGGACAATAGTGACTTTGGACTTTCGGGGGGAGGTTTCGAGGCTTTCGGGTAAGGTGGTTTCACTGGAAGGCAGAAGTTCTTTTGATATAGTAGAAAAAGGGGGTGGTTCCCAATTTTGGACTAAGATCAATTATACAATGTGAAAAGATGGAAACCCACAGGGACCTCCATTCTCCCTGAAAGGAACAGTGGAAAGAGTTTTCCGTGTGTTTTCACTCAACCTGAGTTTCAATCCCCTGGTTCGCATCAGCTTTAGGTGTCCTGGCCCATGGACCAGAGTTGAAGGAGTCAAGTGTTCGTGTTGTGCTGTTCTCATTCTGCTTTCCTTACCCAATTATTTTACTGTCTCATTGTAGTTATCAGGGGAGTGGTATACCATTCTCTTGTCCTCAAACGACAAAGAAGCGATCCAAGAAGATGGTGTCTACAGGCCTTTTTTGGAGTACGCCAACGTCTTAAATAACTCTACTCTGGCATTACTATTTCATTTAAAGTAAGTTTGGGGGGAAGGGGTTCGAGGAAGGAAAAACAGAAGTATGAGTTTGGTCCTGGCCTCTAGACACACACACACACACACACACACACACACACACACACAGTCACAAAGACACGTACACGTGTGCTCATTCATTGTGGCCTTGTATCCAAAATTATGCCTCTTCATTTGCACTGATTATGAACCTTTTCTAAATCCAGAGGTAAATTTGCTGACCAGATTAAACATAAATGGGAGCAGAGGAGATACAAAGGAGAGGGGAATCTGATTCATTCGCACTCTGCAATGTATCTTGGTTAAAAACTTAGGCTTGTGATACCATCAACACTATCTCTCAGTTGTGTGAGTACGAAAATTCATCTCTCTCCACCCAGTTCTTCCTTGGGTCAAAGAGGATGATACGATTTTCCCATCATTTTGTATATGAAGTCTGAGTGCGGCAATGTCTATAGAGCACTCCTCTGAGAGGCTAGCACATCTGAACTGTCAGCTAATTATCTACACAAGTAGCTGTAGTAATAGTAATAGTAATAATAGGAAGTCATAGCAGAATAAAAGTAAATATAAGTAGTTGACTCATTCTTAATGTGTCAAATGACGTGAAATAATGGAAATAAAGCTATTTCAAATTTCTACTGAAAATGTATCGATAGCCAAGTGAAATCACGTAGAATTCCTAGAGACCAAAGGATCCAGTTCCATCAATTTCTCTCAGGCATCCATTCCTTCTGTTTTACAGGATAAACAAGGAGTGTGTTCCAGTGACTGTGCTCGCTCATAAAATATCAGAGAATGCTGTACTTAATATAAACTGTAAGTATACAAAAAAATCTTTCTCAATTCTACTTCCAAGGACAAGGAATTTGCTAAACCCTAATATCTTTAGGATCAATTCCTGATTAATGCTAGTTTAGATAACATAAATAGGGCCATCTAACAGGCAGTACACTCCAATTATGAGAACTGCCTATGCATAACAGCCAATGCCTGACACATAATGACACCAGATTAAGATGGCAATTGGGTAATGTACCTCCCACAACTAAGTTAAAGTGGAAATTAAAAAAAGAAAATTTTCAGTACAGCAGCTCATTCCCCGCCTACTGTGATGCTTTCTGGCGGCCATGGCACAGCACAGTGCTGGGTATAAATGCCAGTGGAGCTTAAATACAAATGCATAGTAGGCAGAGATGGCGAAGGAAGGTCAGTGAGCCTCATGGACAGTGAAAGAGGGCAAATTGTCACTGTGGCTAAATAATCTACCATTAGCGTCCATTTCCCGTGGTAGAAATCCTTGCAGTAGTCAAGTTTACTGTTTGAAGTCCCCATATGTAGCCAATAGTGCAAGTATAACTTGCTTTCTATGGACAAAGAAGTTCTGAGTTGTATTCTTTCTCTTCCGCAGACACTGGAATGGATATATTGCACATAATTGAAGCGGTCTATGATGATTATATGATTGTTCGTATGTTCAAGTCCGACCCCATGAAAACATACTTTGAAGTCGGACTCTTTGGTAGAGTATTTTCATGCTGGCACTCACACAGAGGGTGGGGAGAGAGAAGAAAAAGGAGTGCTGGAGAGAAAGCGATCCTCTCCTTCTGTGGAGAGAGATGCTCACCATGGGCAACCCCTTAGGCTAGGTGAGGGGATGGTGATGAAAAGTCTCATCCACAGAATGTCAATTTCCACACAGATCACACCAATCCCCAAGACTTTTGCCTAAGCACCGATCGGTGCCATCCATTTCCCCGCCCCTCTGAAGACCTCACCCCACCACCAAGAACCTCAGTGACCAATGCACAAGACACAACAGTTACTGTCATTTTTCCCACAGCCCGAACACCAGATGAGAGTCCAGAAGTCAAAGAAGAATTTACGAGAGTTGTCCAAAAATTTGGAATTCCAAAGGGTAACATACTTGACCTAACCAAAATAGGTAGGTTTTGCTATCTCTCATCTTATCTTCCAAAATTTTCACGTTACTAGAAAGAAAAATCCAAGGGAATGGAATGTCTCCATTCAGGCTCCTTTTTGCTCACCCGAAAACTCATTTGCATTCTGTCTGGGAAATGAGCGGGGGTCGGTGCTTGAATGTGCTCTGTTCTGCCTTTGCAGATCGTTGTCTAGAGGCCCGAGAGAAGCAAGCATTTCCTGACTCCAGGTTAGTGATACGTGATGGAGAGGGGTGGTCTTGGAATGACTGCCTTCTGGTACATTAGGGGTTCACGTTCAAGGACAACAGTAATCTTCTGTGAAGGAAGCAGGTGGGTACGGCTTAAATTGTAGTCGGACCTCCTGGAATCAGGACCCTCTTCTTCCAGGAGCTTCAGAACAAATGACCTAAGCACTAAAAAGGAAGAATGATGTTTACCTCACAGAGGTACTGTGTCAATGGCATCCTGGTGAAAAGGGCTCAGTCATTATACGTGCTACTAATCACTAAGACTTCACATTTTAAGTAGGGAAAGGGCAAGAAGAGGGTGCGGGTGTGATGCTCCAATACGTTTCTGTTGGTGGTCTGTCTTGCAAGACCTAGAGGCCGTCTCACCCTTTATCCTTTGGTGAGAGTGTCTTCCTCCGATGTCTGCACATCCTCAACTTCTGATCCGGGAATAGAGCTGTCTGACCTATCGGTATCTTCCCACTTGGAAAAGAGTCTCAGGCTCCTCATCTGTTGTCTACATCAGATTCATTGTGGAGTTTCATTCAGAAAATGGGTGGGAAGGTCTTAGCACAACTATGCCTTGTGTAAAGTCAGCATTTAATGCAAGGTAGCCGTAGAGGGCTTTTGCCAGTCTTCGTCCATAGAGGAATAATTCTTCAGGACTTCTCATTGCTGAAGATGGCAGAAGGAAGCCTCAGACCCTTCAACGATTCCTCTCTATTTTGTATAGACTCAGGTGGGAACAGCAAAAGAAAAAAACAGTCATTGACTCAATGCCCTCTTGCCCCCTGTTCTGGCAAGGAACGTAGGTTAGAATACACGTTGATATCGATCTCTGCACAATTTTGCTATGTCATACAAATTCCTGTGTCCTCAATGACATGCAGGGAGTGCTTTATGAGCTTCTGTGTTCTCTTTCTCGTCTGCGTATTTAGTGCTAAGTGAATACTTCCTCACCCGGGCTCCAGCATCTACCCTTCCATCGTCTCCCTGCATCGTCTCGTGACAAGTTCTGTAACCTGATGGCTATCATGATCGCAGTGAAGCCGTGTTCTCTGCATCATCAGGATCTTCAGTAACTGTCTGCAAATACTCATGGCTCACTCAGGATCGAAAGTGTTCTGCCAATTTCCGACTCTCTGTGTCCTACCCATTAAACCTCTACCCTGAGTAAGAATTTCTTCTACCTGCTCAATAAATGACTACCCTTGCAGTCATGTGGTTGTCTTTGTGTATGTGAGAGATGTGGGACTCAGAGTGGGTGAATGGGGAACTTCCTCTGACCTGGGAGTAGCATCATCTTCTAGGTTCTCAGGAACTTCCCCGAGTTTTGGGATTCTCCGTCCTGTGAAGTATATCTCTGTCCCAGCGAGTGCTGCTATCTCTTTGAGTTGTTTATTTCTTAGTGACCTGATAAGACAAACTATAAGAATCTTCTGCTGGCACTTTCTAGGTCCCTCCCTCTCAGAGCTTTGCAGAAAGCAGCTAGAAGTCATGGATATAAAACCAATATTTCAACACCTGACTCCTCCTACTTCTCCTGGCTGCACAGCCTGCATCAGCACATGGTCACTCTTCCAAGGCCCAACAGTCATCCATCTGACCAAAAGCTTTTGCAGCATGTGAGGAGACTCATCACCTTTCCAGGTTCTCACAGGCGACCCCTTGGTGCCCAACCCCAGCCTTCCTCCAGTCAGTTGGCCACATATTTTAGGTTCAATCGATCACCTCAGCTAGTAAGTCTCTACCATACCCCATATTTTCACCTAAGTAGCGTTGGCTAATGAAAATCATGATAAAGCCAGACATTGGTCTTGTTCCTGGAGTTCTCGGTTCGTTTAAGGGCCTCTGAAGTGTAGATCAATGCACGTCTTTAAAGATCATACTGGGGATTTACCTCTGTTTCCCTGAAGATCACAGGAATATAACCACATTCCAGGTCGGGGTGAAGGACCATTCATATTCTGCATAGCCGCCCCGTTAATGCACAAGTATCTTGCCAGTCTAATTTGTTTTGAATGTTCTCATTGACATTGACGCATCTGAACTTTGACAGCTCTTTATTGTTTCCTGGACGTGTACAATTTTGAGTCGTAATTCTGTAAACAGTAAATGCTTTTCATTGGGGGAAAGGTCACCGTGGGGCTTTGAAGTCCCCAGGAAAGAAACGGGTGTATTTTTAAAATAGGAGTAGAGTATACTTGTGTGGCTATGCCCATTTATTCCTGATGGTACTAACTCAATGTTGCTAACAGATTAATTCCATAATAGATTTCATTATCAGAAAACATAAATGGAAAGTTTCTTGACCTAGTAAAAGGGAATTACGAGATCTCGATTATCTCTTTATTATCGTCAGATTTAATACCAGTAGTCCAATGAAGAAAGCAGTTGTTGGATGATATATGCAGTGTGCCACCATTAGTATATACTTAAAAAAAACGCACCGAACAATGCAATGTATTATTCTTGGTTCCTATATGTGTGTTGGTGCGGTGCTTCTCATGACGTGTGCTTGAATGTCTTGGGATCTTGATAACCTGCAAGTTTCGACTCAGCACATCGGGGGTGGGACCTGAGATTCTGCTTCTGACAAGATCCCAGAGATGCCAGTGCTGTGCCCCTTTGAGAGAGGCATGACGCAGGAGAGTGAAATTCTCCTTACCTTCCTCAATGCATCAAGGCCTTGGGTCATTTCACTCCACCTGGGTACTGGAACCTGTCAGTTGTGCTTCCCGACACCTACACAAGTGTTTTCATCCATGAATAGCTGGTAACAGCGAGGGATGTCACTCCCTCTTCCACTATCGTGCCGATGTCAAACCAGATCAGGTATCATTTCACCCGAAAGACACATAAAGAGAGAGTCACTGAGCTGTAACTCTCTGGAATACCTCAAAAAATCAGGGGTCAAAGGAAAGTTAAGATGGAATCAACCATCACTGGGAGCCGTGTGACTGCATCTGGGTACACTTGGCTCAAGGACTGGGGGCCAAGTTACAGCCAGTCTCACTGAGGATTTTGCCCATGGCATTTATGCTAAGTAGTTTTCTATTAGTCCCTTATCAACCTGCTACCACCAGACTGTCCACAAACAGAAACTTATGTCCAATCACAAATCGAGTTGGTCAAAGGAAGGGAAATAAATCTGCCGCAAAGAGTACTGCAGCATGATATTGCTCGTGCCAGCAAGTGAGAATTAGGATTCTCCTCAGATCCTGCGCGTCACACCATCTCCCAATAGTTCTCAAGCTATCCAAGAAATGTCTGCTTGTGTTTCAGAAGTACAGCGAGGAAGTTCCATTCTTGGCATTGACTTGGACAAGAAATTGCATATTAGTTTCCTGGTTGTGCTGGAATAATCACCATGAACTTCCTGGCTTAACAGCTCGAGTTATTCCACTATCATTTTGGAGGTCGGAAATCTGACCCGGTGGTCACTGGGCCAAAAGCAAGTGAGCCTGGTATTTGTCAATTTATTCGGATCGTCTTCTACATTCTTCTTTAGAGTTCTAAAATTCTCTCTTTCGTGGTCTTATTGTGTATTTTTGCTTGTTAAATCCTGTGTACTTTTCACAGGATTCACTTTTTTCCCCCTTTTTTCGTCTTTACTGGCTATAATAGACTATCAGTTGCTTCTGTTTACATGGTACAAGTCAATGAGTTCTTTTCTCTCTTCTTGCATAATTACGACATGTCTTGATGTGGGCTTCCTCAGTTCCTGGTTTTGGAGGTTCTCTGAGCTTCCTGGGGTTTTATGTGTCTTTCCTTCACCAGGTCACAGAAGTTTTTCACTTTTAATTCTTCAAATAGCTCTGAAATGTCTTGTTTTCCTTCAGGCACCCTTATGACATGAATATTTTTACCTTTAATAGTGTCCCGTAGACTCCTTAAATTACTCTTAGAGTCTTGGCTTCCTTTTTCTTGCCATTCTGTTTAAGTGTCCCCGGCTTCCCCAACCTCTCTGTAGGTCATTTGATCCTTTTCTTTATTCACTTTGTGTATTCCAATTAATATACTTTTTATGTCAGATAATGTGTTCTTCATTTCTAACTGGTTCCCTTTTATAATGTCCATTTCCATTTTTGTTTTTTATCTCTTCGTTGAAGTTCTTACTGAATTCATCTACACTTCCCATAAGTTCACTGAGCATCTTAATAACCAATGTTTAGAACTTTGCATCATATATATTGGTTGACTCCATTAGTTCTGGATCTCTGCTCTGTTCTCTCATAGAATATCTGCTTTTTGTCTTCCCATTCTGGCTGCCTTTTTGTGTCTGTTTGTATGTACTGAGCAAAGCTGCGAAGTCTCCCGATTTTATGAGTGTGGATTTGTGAAGTAGGTGTCCAGTGGCACCAACCTGAGAAGAGTTCAGCTGCAGGCCAATTTAGCCCAAGCCTGTACCCCTTCATGGCCCCTTGGGAAGATTCAGCAAGGAATCCACAGGTGCTATGCTTAGCGTTGTCTCAAAAGGCCACACCAGAACTGAGGCCAGCAGCCACCAGTGTGAGTCTCGGCGCTACTCAGTAAAGAACACCCGATTCTCCAAAGATACACCTGGATATGGCTTGGGTGCTTCCCGAGATGGGAGAGGCGGATTTTCAGGGGTTCTTCTGGGTGGAGTGACCTCTGCTATTCAGTTTGATGACATCTCCACTATGGCTGCACTGACACCGCATGCTGTGAGGGAGGAGGGCTCGAGGGGGTACAATGAATGTCGCGGGCAGTTCTGTACAGACGAGTCTCATGTCGGCCTTCACTCCCACAACACAGTGTCCCCCTGTATGTCCCTGCATAGCCGACCTGGCACTGGTGCTCAGAGCTAGCAGTCCATCACCATGAAAGTCTGCTCAGGGACATGGCCCCTTGAAGAGGAGTCCGCAGTTGCTGCCACAGCTCCTGTCCCACTCAGCTGCTGGGGACTGGGCAGACTCACATCCCTGCCCCATCCTACCTTCTGTTGTTGCAGGGTGATTTGTCAGATCTCTCCCAGTTGTATGGCTTGTTCATCTGGACCCCAGGCGACTTTGCCTTGGTGTTTGCTCCTCGTTTCTGTCACACCTTTGATTTAGGCTCCAGAGGGATAAACAGAGACTCTACCTTACATATCATTTTCTTCCACCTGTGTGTGTGTTTGTTTGTTTGTTTGTTTGTTAACTGTAGTGATTATCCGTGAGTTCCTGCTGGTGTGGAGAAACATTATTGGCTTTTATAAGTTGAGCTCTCTAGCTACCTTGATTAAATTTTTATCAGTTATCATGACATTACTTCTAATACTTTGTTGGTTATGTAAGTTTAACGTACATGATCCCATTATTGCAAACAACATTGTTGAGGATCATTTCCGAGACTTATACTTCTCTCTTTTGCTCTCTTTTTTTTTTGTCTACCCTCCTTGTAAATTCAGTAAGAACCTCCAGGAATTCTTCGAACCCAATTTTCTATCAGAGTTTGGCAAATATGGCTTATTATCTCTATATCTAGCCAAGTGCATATTTTTCCATATGCCCTGAGCTACGAACATTTGCAATCAATGTGATCTTAGGAAAACTCATTTTCAGCACCAGTTGAGGAAAATTCCAAAAATTGTATTTCCCAATAGAATTCCATTTGGACTCACTAGTAGACCATGTTTCCACATAAAAACATTAAACACTGTAATCTATCTTGAATCATGAAAAAATGTAAATATTTTCTCTTTATTAGATTAGAACCTATGTAGTATCTTAGATTTTACCTCTTGGCCTGCAAGACCTTAAATATTTCCTACATGGACCTTTAGAGGAAAACGTTACCTGCCCCCTTTTTTATACCATGACCTTTCCACTGACAGTCATTCAGTATAGTAATTGGTGCTGCACTGTCCTCCAAATAAAAGTTTTGTGACATGAAGCCCCTCAGAGTGCTTTTAGTAAAAGGGTCACTGCATCATGTGACTGTAGGAATAAGGAGGTATATGTACCAGTCCTGTTGCTGCTCCCCTTTACGTCATGAATGACTTGAACCTAATCGGAGCACAGAAAGAGAAATGTCAAGTAAACTTCCAAAGTAAATGCGAAATCAGGACACCCTGAGGTATTCGTGTTTCCAGAGTAACAAGGAAGACTTCACATCTTTCTTCCTTGCTCTGAGGACTTTGCCATTTGAGTTGCTGGTCCCAGGATAGACTTCATTTGAAAGTGTTTGCTCCTGGAAGCAGGCCCATCAAGGTACTAGCCGTTATTTAAAAAAAAAAACATCAATTCTAAAACATCGTTCTGTGTCCTATAAAAATGTTACCATGGCTCTGCTTGCTTCCTGGCACAATGGACAATTACTGGCTGCCTTTTGCTATAGGGACACAGAGAACCGGAGCGCCCACTTGATCACAAGAGCCTGGCCCGGAAAGAGGAGCTGGTCAGCAGCGCAGACAGCCATTGGCAGTTTAAAGGATTTCTTAGGTTTCCCGTGTTTCTGTTAATTCTCAATTGTTATGTCACAATATTCATCATATACCCCATGAACACTCACATCTCTGGATCCTTGTCCTTCCTGCTCCCTTTGTGTGAAATACCTGCCCTCATATCTGCATTTCTCACCTCCCAGCCTCCACGAAGTTCTAGTCCTCATGTGTCACTTTACACAGAGGACTCCTTAGAACTGAAAGTATAAAGTGGTATTATTTCGGCACCTTTCTTGAGTGGCCTCTCATATTTCTTTGTTTACCGCCTATATCCATTTCCTACGAGGTAAGTGCAGTGATGTCAAGGAGCTGATTCTCTTCCCTGCCTATTCCCGCACCGGAAACAGTGGTGAGCCTGTTGCAGGTCCAATATGTCGCGTGCTTCATCAGAGGGTGTCCTAGACCTGCACAGGAAAGCCTTGAGTCTTGCTTCCATCACCAACAAGAGAGCGGAGGACAGTTCCACGTGTCCTCTGCTCCAGGATTTGTCAAAGTTCCCCAGATGATTCAAAAGTGCAGTCGCAGTTCAAAAACTTTCACGTAAGGATGGAATGAGTTGGATTAGCCACATATCTCCACAGGAGAATCCTGAGAACTGGAGTGATGAGGGTGGGGAGCCCGTTTTGGGGAGGGTGGTGCTGGTGTTTGGGGGAATGGGGGCACTGCCCCATACGATGCTCTGCAAAGAGGGAAGGGAGTTGTCAAAGACCCGCCCCAGTGTTCTAAGACCTCCAGAGAGTGGATTAGGTCCCTTCACAGGTACTCAGTGGAAAGGCCCAGGCTTCAGCTTGTCTGCCCTGCAGGAGGTCTGGTACCTCTTGGTGGCCATTGCCAGGAATCTGGAACACAAGTAACCAAAAGTCCATGAGAAACCTTTCATGTCCTGGTGGTCACCGCACATGTCGCAGCCGCGCCATCCCAGAACTCTGCTCAGAAAGAGCCTGGAGTCCTTAGGCCTAGTGAGTTTATGTCTAAAGAGCATTTGTAGTGATGAAGCCTACATCAGGGAAAATCTTACTTCGGTGACTTAGCTGTGTCACTTCAATCCCCTGCCATGATCACATTGCTGTTCCTGTGTGTGGGGGGGTGACTCTAGTCTATGCCCATGAGGAAGGAAACCATGATGTCTTGACAAGCAAGATTGACCTGTCAAAGGTAGACTTGTGGAATATAGTGACTTTAAATTTTGAGGGGTGGTTTGGAGGATTCTCAGGCAAGGTTATTTTACTGAAGGCAGGAGTTATTTTGGTATAGTAGACAAATGGGGTGGTTCCAGACTTTGGACTAAGAGCAACTGTACCATGTGAAAAGATGGAAACCCACAGGAACCTACATTCTCCCAGAAGGAATAGTGGAAAGAGTTTTCCATGTGTTGTCACACGACTCGAGTTTTAATTCAATGTTCACATCATCTGTAGGTGTCCTGGCTCACAGATCAGAGTTGAAGGAGTCAAGTGTTTATGTGGTGTTCCTTCTACTTTTCTGACCCAATCATTTATTGATTAATTGCAGATATCAGATGAGTGGAATTCCATTCTCATGAGGATTTCGGTGGAATACATCAAACTCTTGGACAACTCTTCTCTGTCATTTACATTTGCTGTAAAGTAAGTGTGCCCTTTATTTGAACAAATATAGCAGAAGCCAGAGGATGGTCTTAGACCTACACACACACACACACACACACACACACACACACACACATGCAATGTGCACATGCATTGTGGGTCTGTATCCAAAATCTGAGTCACTCATCTAGCACTGATCCAGAACTTGGTGATCCTGAGGCTTTTCCAGAATCAGAGGTAAGAGTTGCTGACAGGAATAAATTAAAATGGGTGTAGAGGAGGCAAGGGGGTGAGAGTTTTCAGAATCAGAAGTAATGTGGCCATACAGCATAAATTAAAAGCATACGATTGAGGATCAACAGCCTATCTCTCTCCTGAATATATGTCTTACAGTGTGACCAATAAAATTCATCTCTTTCTACTCTAATTTGACCCTGAGTTTAGGAGGATAATAATAATTCCCTGTCATGACGGTTGAAAGGACCATGAGGCAACATCTGTAAAGCCCTTATCTGAGAGGTAGGCACATGTGAGCACTCAGCTCATTATCTAGACAAGTAGCCGTTGTAATCGTGATTGTGGGAAATAGTGGTAGAGTAGTAGTGATGTCAGTAGCTGAATCATTCTTCAAGTGTCAAATTAAGTGGAACAAGGAAATAAAATTTCCTTCAAATTTCTGCCAAAAATGTTCAGCAGTGAAGTGGAATCTGACACTCAAGAGACAGATAGAGTGTGATGAACCAGACTCATCAATACCTCCTGGGCATCAACTTATTCTGTTTTACAGAGAAAATGGAGAGTGCATTGAATATTCTCCGATTTGTGACAAAACAGAAAATGATGGTGAATATATTACTTACTGTAAGTATACTTTAAAAAGTCTTTCAGACTTCTACTCCCAACCACAGGATCTTGGTTAATTCTGATCAATGTTTATCTAGGTAATATAAATGGGGCCAACAATAGCCAATAACTCAATTCGGGAATTCCTTGTGTGTAAAAGCTAATGCCTTGTACATAACACCATCAAACAAAAATGGCAATTTTGTCATATGTACCATTGCAACAAAAGAAAATTTGCCAAAAAAAAAAGGAAAAAATAAGTTAAATTTAAGGATAGCTGCTCATTCTCTGCCTACATTTTGCTGATGTCTGGTAGGCCATTCCCACAGCACATTGCTCAAATGGATTGCCGCATATATAATGCCAGTGAAGCTGAAAGACAGGGCAGAGACACATAGTTGATAGAGATGGCTAAGGAAGATAGGTAAGTTTCAGAGAGAATGATACAGGGTAAGTGGCTGTTGGGCTGAATCTTTCTACACCTAGTAATCAATGTACCACTAGTTGTCCTTTCTCTCTTTGGAAGTCACCCGATGAAGCCTACGGATATGCAAGTGGGATGTCTTAAATATCATTCTTTATCTCTTCCAGGAGATGCACTCGATTTTATTTGGTGAGAGAGAATGAGTAAAGAGTTTCATTTGCTTCCCATGGATCAAAGGTGTTCTGAGCTGTGTTCTGTCTCTTCCACAGATTATGGAGTCGCTACAGTTCGCGTAGCTGAAGCAGTTTATAGTGACTATGTTATTATTTATAGTGTGATTCACAGCCATGAAAAACAATTCCAAGCGATCGAACTCTATGGTAGGGTAATTCAGCGCTGACCCTCGTCTAGAGTGTGGGGAGTCGGGGGGAGGAGGGAAAAGAATGCTGAGACAAAGATTTCTCTCTGTCTTATCCTGATTGGTCTCTCCTCTGGAGAAATTGTTCACCATGGGTGACCCTTCAAGCTCGGTGATGGGATGGTGATGAAATCTCTCATCCTCAAGATGTCAAATTCAAGACAATCATACTGATCCTTAAGATTTCTACCTAAGCACCCATCACTGCCATCTATTTCCCCACCCATCAGAAGACCCCGCCCTACTACCAGGAACCCCAGCGTCCGATGCAGAAGATACAGCAGTTACTGTCACTCTTCCTATAGCTCGAAAACCAGATGTACGTCCAGAACTCAAGAAACACTTTGAGAAATTTTGCTGAAACGTTGGCATTCCCAAAGAAAACATACGTGACATTACCAAAACTGGTAAGTTAGCTATCTCTGGATTTCTCTTTCTAAATGTTCATGTTGTTGATGTGAGAAATCCAAGATAAGGAAATGCCTCCAATCAGTCTCCTTTGATCCAGCATGAAAAATCATGTGGTTTCTGTCTGGGAAATTAGCAGGGGTTGGTCTTTGAATGTGCTCTGATCTGCCTTTGCAGATCGCTGTCTTCAGGCCCAAAGGAGCCAAGTGGCCCAGGACTCCCTCCAGGTTCATGATATCTGATTGAGGGATCGGTGGCCCAGGGATCGCTGTCTTCTAAGACATTAAATGTTTGCATGTATTTTTTTAATGTTATAAATAATTTGGTAAGAAAGCTTTTGGGGGCATTTTGAAATGTACAGTTTGACCTTCGGGTTTGAGGACCCACTCCTTCCATGATCTTTAGAGCATATGAACTAAGTAATTAAAAAGAAAAGAATGATGTCTACTTTACAGTTACTGTAAGGATGAAATCCTAGTGGAAAAGGTTCAGTAATTGTTAATGTGCCAAAAATTATTAAGACTTAATATTTGAAATGGGGAAAGAGTAAATGTGTGTATGAAACGCAAATACATTTCTGTTTGTGGTTGATCTGCCAAGCCCAGAAGGCCATCTCATCCACCAATTTTTGGTAAAAATGTCTGTCTTTGATCTCTGCACATGCTTGACTTCTGATCTGGAATTAGAGCTGTCTGACCTTTTGGTGTCTTCCAACTTAGAAATAGACTCAGTTTTCTCATCTGTGTTCTACCTCACATTTGTCATGGGTCTTCATTCAAACATTGTGTGGGTAGGTTCTAGGAACTGTGGCTTGCTTAAGGTAAGTATTTCATAACAGGTAGCTATGGCTTTGGCCAGGTTTCCTCGATTTATCAAAAATTCTTCAAAACTTCTCATGCTGAGGATGGCAGAAAGAAACCTACCACCCTTCACCGATTCCTCTTTCTTTTGCATAGACCCAGTTGAAGGAATTTTCAGGTGAGATCAGCAAAAGAACAAAACAGTAATGGACTCAATGCCCTCCTTCCCTCTGTTCTGACATGGAACGTAGTTTAGAATGCATGTAATTGATCTCTTTGGCATTTTCCCATGGAATAAAAATTCTCTTTGCCCTCAATGCAATCCAGGAAGTGTTTCATGAGCTTCCGTGTTCTCTTTCTCATGTGCTTATTTAGTGCCGAGTGAAAGCATCCTCACCTAGGCTCCAGGAACTTCCGTTCCATCGTCTCATCAGCTTGTGACAAGTTCTGTGACTTGATTGCTATCATGATCGCAATCAAGGTGTTATCTCTGCATCTTCTCTAATTGTCTAGAAAGACTCAACCACCAACCCAGCATCAAAGATTTTCTCCAAATTTCAGACTTTCTGTGCCAAACTCGAGGGAACTCTACCACGAATAAGAGCTTCCTCTACTAAGTCAATAAATGATTACCCTTGTAGTCACATGGTTGTCCTTGTGTATGTGGGAATGACAGCAAAAGAAAGAGGGGACTTTCATGGCCCTGTACTTGTTGTTCTCCTCTAGTTTCTCAGAAACTTCCTTGAGTTTCAGTATCTCCCCGCCATCCGGTAATTCTCTGTTATCGTAAGTGCTGCTCGCCAATTGATTTGCCTATTTCTTCATGACCCGATTAGACAAACTATAAGAATTGTCTGGCTGGCTCCTGTCTATGTCCACCCCTCTCGTAAGCTTTGCCGAAGGCAGCAAGAAATCATAAACACATTGCCAGTCTTCCGCCCTGAATCTTTCTTTTCTTATCCTAGCTGTACAGCTAGGTACGAGGCCCAGCAGGCATCTATCTGATCCAGTGTTTTACCAGCAAGTGAAGAGACTTCACAGTTTTCAGGCTATGATATCTAAATCCTTGATGTGCATCCCCAGGCTTCCTCCAGGGCAGTAGCCACACATTTTGGGGTTCTCTCTATCACCTCAGCTAGTGAGTCCCTACCATTCCCGACTTGTCTTAACTAGCCCTGGCTAATGAAAATCATGATAAAGCCAGACATTACTCTTGTTCATGGAGATCTGAGTTCGTTAAAGGGCCTCCGAAGTGTGGATCGACTCATGTCTTTTAACGATCAAATCTGGGAGTACTTGCCTCTGATTTCCCTAAGGGCAGTGGGAATATAATCTCATTCCAAGTTGGGGCGAATGACCCTTCTTATTCCATATAACCACCCCGTTAGTGCAAAAGTGTCCTGCCAGTCTAATTTGCTTTAAATGTCCTCATTGAAATACACAGTTCTGGACTTTAAAAACACTTAATTTTTTGCTGTACATGAGCCATTGAGTCTTTAAGCCTAAAAAGTAATTGCTTTTCATTGAAGAACCGTGACCCCATGGCTGTGATGTCTCCAGTATTGAGAAAGGTGCATTTTTAAAATTAGAGAGCTTTGCGATTGACTAGCCACGTCCATGTCTACCTGATTGTGCTAAAATCAATGTCACTAACATATTGATTTCATAACAGATTTAATTATCAGCAAATAATAATGTAAATGTTTTTGACTGATTAAAAGGGAATTTACTAGATATATGTTATCTAGTTCTTATGGTTCAATCTTAAATACCAATTGCTGACTGAAGAGAGTATATGATGGATGATATGTGCAGTGTGACATCATTCATATTAATTTTACAAAATATGCCAAAAAATGTGGTATGTTATTTATGGTTCCCACATGTCTGTCGATGTTGTGCTCCTCATGTTGTGTGTTTGAATCACCTGAGGTTCCTGATGACCTGCAGACTCTGAGTGAGCTCATCCGGGATGGGACTTGAGATTCTGCTTCTGATAAGATCCCAGAGATGCCGGTGTTGTGCCCCTTTGGGAGAGACATGATGCCAGAGAGTGGAATTTTTCTTACCTTTCCAATGCATCAATGTCTTGGATTCTTCTTCCATACCTGGGTGCTGGAAACTCTCAGTTGTGCTTCTGATCTCCCATAAAGTTATTCTCATCCGTGAGTAGTTGTAAAAATAGGTATTTCTGTGGAAAAATGAGGAATGGTGCTACATCTTCCACCATCGTGCTGACATCAAACCAGATCAGTTATCATTTCAACAAAAAAGATATATATATATATATATATATATATATATATATATATATATATAGAGAGAGAGAGAGAGAGAGAGAGAGAGAGAGAGAGAGAGAGAGAGAGAGAAGTATTGAGTTTTAGTTTTCTGGAATAACTAAAAATATCAGGGATCAAATGAAAGTTAAGGTGGATTCAACCATCATGGGGAGCTGCGTTGCAGTTGCTTGATACACTTTGCTTAGGGACTTGGGGCCACAGCAAGGCTCACTGGGGCTCATATCAAGGCCCATTAAGAATTTCTCCCTATGACATTGAATTTCTGAGCTGTTCTTCGTTAGTTCTTTATCATCCTACTATCACCTTACTGTCCGTGAACAGAGTTTTTGGTTCTGACCGCAACTTGTGTCGGTCAGAGGAATGGAAATAAATCTGTAGTAAAGGGCACTGTGGATGATATTCCTCATGATGGCAAGTGTGAATTATGATTCATCAGTAGATCCTGCATGTGACACTTCCTTCCGAGATTTAACGCTATTTCCGAGCAATTTCTGCTTGGTTATCCCAAGCTACATTCTTGGCATTCACTGGGACAGGACAAATGGGTTCTGCACTGGTTTCCTGCTTGTGCTGGAATAATCACCACAAACTTACTGGCTTAACAGCACAAATTAATTCTACTGCAGTTGGAAGTTGCAATTCTGACGTGGGGCTCACTGGGCCAGAGCAAGTAAGCTTCGAGCCTTTCAATTTAGTCAGATCATCTTCTATGTGTTTTGCTAGAGTTTTAAATTCTCTTCTTGGTAGTGTTCTTCTGTGTTCATGGTTGTTAATTCCTGTAGACTATTCATAGGTTTCCCTTTTGTTTTTGTTTTTGTTTTTATCATTAGTGATTATCATGAATTTCTGCCAGTATAGAGAAAAGTTCTTAATCATTTAAGTTGATCTCTCTAGCTACCTCGTTGTAATTGTTTATTAGGTAAAATGACAATAGTTCTAATACTTCGTGGATTCTGTTGATTTCACAAGCATATGGTCATATTATCTATAAATCATAATGTCGATATCTCTTGCAATATCGATGCTTCTCTTTCGTTGTCTCCTCTCTTTATAACTTTAGCCAGAACCTCCAGGAATCCTTTAAAGATTGAAACTCAGTTTTATCAGAGGTTGGCAAACTGCGGCCTATAAAGTAAATCCAGCCAAGTGCATATTTTTGTATTTGCCTTGAGCTAAGAATATTTGCAATCAGTGTGATATTAAGAACACTACTTTTCAACCCCAATTAACAAAACTCCAAAAAATCAATTCTCAAAAAATCACAGTACTTTATATTTGAATCTAGTAAAATGCTAAAAACATAAAAAGTATTCCATTCCACTTACTAATAGATAGTGTTTCTAAAAAAAGGTTCCTACGTCAATGTTCTATTTTGAATCTCATCAGAAAATCTGGTAACTGTTTCCTCTATTATATTAGGACCTATGCAGCATCTTTGATTTTACATCTTGGCCCGCATGACCTTGAATATGTCCTCTCCGGCCCTTTAGAGAAAAAGGTTACTGGCTCCCTTGTCTATACAATGGCCTTTCTTCTGATTGCAGTAATTGGCGCTGCACTGTCCCCAAATTTAAAAGTTTGTGACATGGAAACCATCCAAGTGCCTTTAGTAAAAAGGTCACTGGATCATGTGATTGTGGGATTAAGCAGATGTTTTTAACTTGTCCCGTTGTGGCTCTCCTCTAGGTCATGAATGACTTGAACCTTATTGGAGCACATGTAGAGAAATGTCAAATAAACTCCCAGTGTAAATGGGAAACCAGGACACCCTGAGGTTATTTGTGTTTCCAGAACAACAAGGAGGACTGCGGGTCTCTCTTCCTGGCCCTGAGGACTTTGTCATTGAATCGTTCATCCCGGGACAGAGTTTACTTGAAAGTGTTTGGTCCCGAAAGCAGACCCATCAAGGTATCAGCTGTTATTCTTAAAGATAGCATTTCTGAATCCCTGTTTGTTGCCTACAAAAATTTTATGGTGGCTCTGCTTACTTCCTCGCATAATGGACAATTACTGGCAGCCCCCTTGGTACAGGGACACAGAGAACTGGAGTGGCATTTTGATCAGAAGACCCTGGCTCAGAAAGAGGACCTGGTCAGCAGAGCAGACAGCGATTAGCGCCTGCCAGGACTCCTCATCCACCTTAGGATTGCCATGTTTCTGTTAAAAGTGAATTGTCATGCACACTGATTTCCTCAAATACCCCACAAGCACTCACATCTCTAGACCCTTGTCATTCCTGCTCCCTTTGTGTGAAATACCTGTCCCTCAGATACTGCATGGCTTACCCTACATGATGTTCTGGTCCCTATGTGTCACTTTACACAAAAGACTCCACAAGGATAAAGTAGTATTCTTTCCCCACCTTTTTGAGTGGCTTCCCATATTTCTTCATTTACTGCCTGTACCCACTTCCTACAAGGTAAGTGCAATGATGTCAGGGAGCTAATTTTCTTCCTGGCAATACCCCGCACCCGAAACAGTGCTGAGCCTGAGTCAGTTCCTGCGTGTCTGTCACTTCATCAGAGGATTTCCCTGCTCTGCACAGAATAGCCTTGAGACTTGCTTCCAGCACTGACAAGAGAGCAGAGGGAAGTTCCACGTGTCCTCTGCTCCAGAATTTGTAAGAGTTCCCCAGATGATTCAAAAGTGCAGTCAAAGTTGAAAAACTTTCGTGTAAGGATGGAATGAGTTGGATTTGCCACGTATCTCTGCAGGAGAATCCTCAGAACTGGAGTCACTGAAAGCAGGTGCAAGGCCTGCCTCAAACGACACTCTGAGGAGGGGGTGCAGGATGTGTCAAAGACTCACCCCAGCACGCAGAGGTGCTCCAGACAATGGCTTAGTTCCACTCACAGGTGGCCAGTCAAAAGGTTGATGCTCTGGCATATCTTCTCTGCAGGAGGTTGAGCGCCTCAGGGTGGCCAGTGCCAAGAATCTTGAACAAAGCTATCTGAAGATCTGTGGGAAACCTGCCACCCCTTGGTAGCTGCCATGCAGATTGCAGCTGCAGCTGCCCCAGAGTACAGCTTAGAAAGAGTTGGGAGTCCTCAGGCTTAGGTTAACCTGGTCATGAAGAGAATATGGGTTACTTTGGGAAACTTCTTCCAGAAGGCATGGGGCTCAGCCTGATTTCCCCAGATGCACTACAGGCCAGAGAAGCCTGGCGGCACGGAGAATGGAGGACAAGGCAGCCCAAGGAACTTGCAGGAAACTGGGTAGTCTGAGGATACAGTTGGCCTCTCAGGGGAGGTCTGCGCAGATGCTATTGGAACTTGGGCATTGGAAAACCTCAGGAAATTCTGGTCTCTGGAGACCTGCAGGAGTGTCTGCATTTAGGATTAGGGCTTGCGTGGGTCTGTGTTGGCAGAAACAGCAAAGCCAGTGCAGGCTTTGTTAGAAGAAGTCGCCCACAAATGTGAGCTCAGCAGAGTTCAGGCCCCACGTAG